>NW_024040596.1:6082851-7473553 GCF_014851395.1 Micropterus salmoides | reverse complement strand
TCCTCTTTTTTAATTTTGTCTTTGACCATTCAGCAGTATTTGCTCTGTTAATTGTTTCCCTCTACCTCAATATAACTTCTATGGGGATGACAAAGAAACTCAACCAATGTTAGTTTTTGTCCAAGAAGAAATGTTCCTGGTCTTCTAGTGAACTAATTGCAAGTGAAATAATGCAACATGTTCACACAATTAAACAACAAATTAGATTGCTGGTCAGTGTAGATGACTCATATGAGGGATTTCTGATCTGCCACCTCTATGGTTAAGGTTTGGTAAGATTCAGCTGCTAAAACTACATGGTTTTAGCACCATGCTTAAGACAAGGCTGAGTCTACAGCCATGGTAGTGGCTCTGTGAGCAGCAGACGAGAAGAGAAGCCAGCAGGCTGCGGAGACCAGAAGCAACACTGACTGTCGCTCTACAGCCACTCTAGATGTTGTAAAAGCTTATTCTTTCTAAAGACGCACTAGCATGGTCATGTGGGACAGATGAATGTTTATCAGGTTTAGTGTTGCCAATGTTCTTAATCTCAGTTTATTGTTCTTAGCATGCAAACATTTGCTAATTAGCACTGAACACAAAGCGCAGCTGATGCTTATGGGGATGTCATTAGGTTTTCTGGCATTTGAACTTAAACAAAAGAATTGCATAATTTAAGATTTTGACCAGTGCAGGTTTACTTCAAGTACTACAATCAAATAATAGCCAGCACTTTCACCAAATCTCTGATGAAAGTGCTGGCGATTGGCGTAATGAAAAAAAGTGGCAGAGCTGACAGTACCGCTGTCGATCTGGAAAAGGGGCCGAGTGATGTCTGGTGGTCCAGATTCAAGGCCTGCCATCCAGAACTCACCGCAGATTCCCTGGACAGAACCAGAGTTCACGGTGCTCCCTAGAGGCCATAGAGGTTTTTTATTAATTATAGGAGCCCCTATATGTCATTCACAGTTTGGAGGACATGCCCCATCTCATCTTCAACTGTGACGAAATTGGCTTTGGGGACAAGCCTAGGTCCAGGGAGAAAGTGCTCTTCCAGACTGGGAGGAAACACGTGTACCAGCAGCAGCAGACCACCAGGGAGCATATCACTGTGTGAGTGCAGCCGGGGAAAGCATTCCACCCTTCATAATCTTCCCCGGCTGCCTCCCAAGTAATGCTTATAGACTGGAAAGACCACACATTTTAATCATCATCCTCTGTCCATGGGTGCTGTGGCCACAACCTAGGTCATTTTAATTAACATTAATAGAATGATAATTCATCCTCTTTGCATCTCTTTGTAAAGTTTGCTAATAAGTTTTAAATGGGCTTTACTTTCTGAGGTGGTGAGAATACTTCCTTCTGATGACCAAAGTGATGCCACTTCATCGATTGCTCCCTCCCCCAGCCACTCCATCCGGTGCACCTGTCACTCTCACTCACACATCCAGCACTCTACCTACGGACACCACAACATCAGCCACTCCCTCCACCACTCCAACATGCCCCATCTGTAAGAAGGTGACTCCTAAAAAATAACCTGGTGGCAGCAGGTGTAATTCCTGAAGGTCTGTCCAATGTCCTCATGAGTCCAGCCCTAGAGAAGAAGGAGAAGGAGAGGCAGGTGGCCAAAAGGCAGAAGAGGCAGGCACCTCCTCCAACTGAGGAAGATGGGAAACGCTTTCTGCAGGAGAGTGGTCCCACCTGGCTCAGGAGATGAGGCCATCGATGAATGGGTTCAGTGTGACCTTTGCCAATTGTGTGAGTGGCTTTGCCATAAATGTTGTCTGTCCACATAATGTCTCACATACAATGTAAATAGTGCACATACAAAATGAACACATCCTACTGCTGATATACTAACAATTTATAGTTGTAATTTTTTATTCAGTTTAGTGTTAAATGTAAATTTTAAGTTTTAAATGGTGCACACACACATACACACAAACGTTACAACAATCACACACGCGCAACACGCAGTATCCTAATCATGTCATTTTGTTGTAAGTTTACGGTTTGCTCATTAGTTATTTTCAAATAGAAATGGTTTGCCTTTCTTCTTGTTCTTCAGAAAGATATGGTAATGCTGTTCACTAACGTTTCACATGGCTTATGCTTTACTCACGCCATAATTAATAACATGACATAACTTGGATGGTCTTCCAGCTTATTAAGCAGTAATTAAAATTTACCTTTTTAAAATAAATCCTCTTCTGTTAAAATAAATAACTCCCAAATGATCAGTTTAAAGTCCATATTTTGCAGATGAAATCAAGTTATGCACTCTCTATGTAACACCATTGGCAGCCTGTACGCAACACCGTTAATGTCTGTGAGCATTCAACACAGGTGGAGGAGGTTCTTTCCCCCACTTTCTCAAATATTTTGTCTCAAAAATGTTATTTTTGTTGATTAAATATCAGCTGTTATTGAAGAAATACAGTTTTGTTCCATGGGATATGCTGCTTACTGTGCATTTATCCAGATAATGAGCTGAAGGTTTGAACTGAAGTGTTACAAAATGGCCTGAACATGTGGTCATTGAGTATTATGCAGCATGGGATGCTTAATGTTACATGGTTGTTATGCTTTAGTATCATGGTTGTACAACATAAATATAGAACAACCTTTAAAAGTCCTAGTGAGAACTACTTCAAACTACTTCTGTGATCTGACACAGGCCGACTCAGGGAATGAATGGGTTGGCAAAATTGACTCTAAAGGGTGTTCAAAAACAGCGCCACGGGTGCTGTCCAAGCGTCCATATGTGACGAGCTGGGAAGAGAACAGGTTGCAAAAACACAAGAGTCAAATCGGATCACCAAAGTCATTAGGGTTCATCATTGGCGAACAAGGATTGTCTGTACCAAATTTTGTGCCAAACCATTTAATAAATATTGAGATGTATAACTGGAAAAGTGAAACAATTTACCTGCAAGTGGCACTGGAAAGTCAGGGGATCACCAATAGGATTCATCCTCAAATTTCTTCCATATAATAGTCATTGAAGTTTTATAATCTGAACCAAAGTAGGGAACCAATTTACAGACATAGCTGGCAATTGTGTTGACTAAATACTGTTGACTGTGGTATGTTAGAGGTTTTCCAGTGTTATGATGATTTAAACACCTTTCTTATGTATAAACCACAAGTGATTACTTGTACAACCATAAAGTTTTAGGCTACTTGTTAGGGAAGCATTTTTTTGTGTGTTTGAATAAACAACTGAGGTTGTTTTTATGGTGAGAACAGCTTCAATTTAATGCTGATAAAATCAATGTGGAATAAGCGTTGCAAATACTGTAATTGTATCAGATCCACAATGTTTCTTTTTGTGCCTACTGTAAGAAACTAATTAAAAAATATTTGAGTTGGGTATCAGCATTCTCTTTCGTCAGTGTGCTGATAGTTCCCTGATGATGTTAAAGCACACAACAATCCTCTCAAAACACTTCCTCTCAGCTCATTGTTGTTTCTTCTTGTCAACAAAGGTTGAATAGTAGTTTCATCTGAACAGAGCTACATACAGTACTATTCAACACCCCTTAAGCAGCGGCCCACCACTGGGTCGGTCAGTACAGACTTTTTGATATGCAGCCAAATATGCAGAGCTTTAATTTAAAATCTAGTAACGTTCCCAAAGTTTTCAAAGACACAAAACGTGTCAGGCAGAATTTTGACATACTATTTTTGGCAAAAATAGTATGGTAAATTGTGTAATTTTGCATGTGTTTTTCCACTTTAAAGCATGCAAAATCATTTACTGTAATGGTGGTTCTGCACTGTGGAGATCATCTTTCAGTCAAACAATTTAGTGTGGAAAGTGGACATCACTTATAAAATTGTTTGACTTTAACACCATTATGGCTGCTAATATCAGCAACAAAATGTCACACATTTATACTAATAGAAATAAATTGACTTACAGTAATTACATTTTCATTGGTTTAGATTTTTAGAGAGATATTCTATTTATATTTGTTGAACTGGGGGATTGCTGATACAAGCAAGACATGTCAAAAGTTTCTTCTTTAACAGAAAGGCAACCTATTTCAACTCAGCACATTCCAATTTATATTTTTCCCCCACATTGTGTCCTGTCCTCCCCTGCTGTCACTCTACTGTCCGTCCTACAGTGCTTTTGAGCTGCTCATCCCCATCGTAATGACCTCCTCAGGGACCTGGAGGCACTGTCTGCAATGCCCATTCTGTTTAGTGAAGGACTTCGCCACTTCATGTGAAACAAGAAAGAGTGGTGACAGAGTGTCGTGCCGACTGTCCTCTTGTTAAAAGCTCTGATAGGAGACTGCATACAAAACCTTCACACAGAGATGAAAAGGACAGTAACTTGCAGGGTGAAGCCCTCTCTCTTGGTGTGATGATGGGGTTGGATGGAGAGCAAAAAGTCTCTTTGATAGCAACTCTCTTTGACAGCTGCTCATATTACACTGTGATATATATTTCTTTGGATAGAAATATGAAGCAAATTATGGGAAAGAGGATACATGCTTGAGTATTCAATGTGTCAATGACGCTATGTTTTGAATCCAGCTTATTATGTATATTCTATTATATTTATGTATATTATGTGCTATGTAGCAGAAGGGAGTTACAAAACTCCATTTCACTATGTAACTTGTTATATTGTGACAAATAAATGTACCTACCTACCTACCTACCTTATTACTCTTTTTTATTTCTAGGTTGATAAGGCATGTACGGTATCGATGCTATCAATAATGTTTAGCTGTATATCAAGCTATAAATATCATATATCATTTTATAAATGTTTTGAGGATATAGACAACAAGCTAGAATCTACTGTACTGTATGTGGCAGTGCTCAAAAATGTCTTTCATTCAAGTGCCGTTTTATTCCAAAACTAATGTTTCAGTGCTGCAGGCCTTGCACTCTGTGGGGAACAGTAAAACATTGCATGTCTGCTGAAGTAGAGTTTATGCAAGAACGGTGTGTTGAAGTTTCGTCAATTTATGATATGTAACCTCAACTCTGGTGCACTTAGATAACCACTTTGGATGTGCAAATATTTCCCCAAGTCTGCGTCTTTGTCCCACAGCAGCGCCCTGACTTTCCAAAAATGGCAACTCCAGCAAGAAAACGCACATTTGTTCCCTCCTCCCCCTGCACTTCTGTGGTGATTAAAATCCAACAGAATCATTGAAAACAATTAGAATCACGTCCAGGCTGTCATCTGCCTGACATGTGGCAACCCCCTCTGGATTCAACTCCAGATCGACTGGTCTCTCTTATGGTAATAAAACTGTCTATTTTTGGGATAAGGTTGTGACAGTAGCTCCTCATTCGACTCTGCCATCAGTCTGCTACTTTGGCATTAATCGGTTTAGAAAACAACAGTTGTTTAGGTGTCCTTTATAAAGTATTGCTGGTGATAGCTGCCCCTGTGGATGTGCTTATTTGGGTTGACATACTTCAGGACGATGTTGAAGACTTATTAGGATTGTTGAGATTCTGTTCCTATTTGACAAACAATTCCTAAGCAGTGGTGGAATAAATACTTAGATCCTCTACTTAAATAAAAGTAGCAAACAATGTGAAAATACTCATAAATAGAAAAAGTCAAAGTGAGGTAGTGAGGATCACATTTGTGATTTATACATTTACAGTATGTTCATTTTTTGGACATTTTTCAAATTTTTGCTGATAATGTTGCCTCTTTGGTCCTCATAAAATATTTAAATAAAACTGTTGGTTGGGAAATGTCTCTTTGGTGGAGGTGCTAACAACTTATAGACATCTGAAACTTCACAAGACACTGCTTCTTCTTGAGGGGTCACAAGCCAAAAAGTTTGGGAATCTCAGCTTTAATCTCTAAGAATGTGCTGTATTTTATAAGATAATCATAACTTTGTTTGTATAAAATCTAAAAAGAAAGTAATAACTACAGTGGTCAGACAAATGTAGCAGAGTAAAAAGTATATTTTCCTTTGAATGCAGTTGAGCAAAGGTATAAAGTACTATAAAATGGTAATATGTAAGGGATATTTTAGGTACCTCAAAATTAATTGATTGATAAATAATTTAATGAACAGGAACATATAAAACTTTATATAGATGAAATGTGGAATACAAAGAACATGTACCAACAGCTAAAGAATATTATGTTCTAAAAAATGTTCTTAAAGTATTACATCTGCCATATGCAGTATAATAAATAGACATGGTTTAGGTGTCTTAGTAATGTACCTTTTGAGTTTTGGTCAGTTGCTGGGTTTAATCAGCATTGTATCTTTATTCATGGGTCTGGTTTCTACATCCAAACTTTAAGACCTGTGATCCGGATCCCTTTTCCTTTTTTTTGTCCTTCGAACAAAACAGGAATTTTGAATATGCAGAGGGAGGAGGAGGGCGAGAGCAGCCCCCCCAGGCAACATAAAAAGCAGCATTAAGTTTCCATAATTAAACTGAACTTTCCCCTTCCGAACAGTGAGCATGACTTTGGGGCTTTAATGGAGCCTCCTCAGGTCCTTTCTCAGCCTCACATCAGCCTCCTGCATCAGCTCCTTTTTTGGAACACCGCAGGCTGCAACAATCAATCAAGAACAAGTTCATGAATAGAGAATATCTTTTCCATTATAAACAGTTACTATTTTGAACAATCTGGCCATTGTACAATGGCTTGATTTAAATGCATTGAATACTGAACGACACCACACCTTACAGCTGGTAAAGGTAATCTGTAATCCTCTGTAATGGCCTGAAGAAAAGGGCAAATGAATTACAGAAACATCCCAGTGCATAAAATGAGGACCATTATTCAACTCTGGCAAAGTCAACATTTTCCAAAGTGGCATATCACATTAATGTTTACTGTGTTCCCTATACTGTTGCTTATTTTCCGTTCACCTGGGCCGCTGTGTTGCTGTGAGGAAGAAGTCAACCCAAATTATGGATATGGTGCAACATCTGAAAAACAAAACTCTTAGCAACGAGTTTGTATTTGGCGCTCTATAGTCCTGAGATTTTTTTTTTTTACTTTTCTTGACAGCTTTGTAAAGATACTGCTTTCTTTCTGTCCCATTAGAATTCATATATAGTTGTGGATCCTAGCAGGTAAGGCCAAAGTGCAAAAGGGCTCACAAGTGAGAATCAGAATACACTGAATCCTGGAGTTTGAATGGCAATGGTATTTTCACTTGAAAACACCATTAGGACACTGCTTGAGAACTAATCCATCATCTGACAGATTGTTATTTCTTTATTGTGAGAATAAAGGAAAACATTATCATTCTTTTTTCTTAGTCATTGGATAAAAGCGCCATGCAGTCAACTTTTACTTTTTTCCAAATAACTCTGCAGTCTCCAGTCTTTTTCAGAAGTGCATTAAGTTTTCTGAGTTTTTCGGGGGAATATAAGGCTTTTATCATTACTTCTCATACATTTTTGATCTAATATATAAGAAAAGCTGTGGCACAGACTTCTAAAGATCACTTATAATGAAATGTTAAAGAATGTAATTACTAAAATAACAATAATGAGCTGCACTGCCAAGTTGAAATAGGATCAGACAAGAACAAACATTGGATGGCAGAGAGCCTGTGTGAGTGTGGTCACTGGATGACAATAAGTGTGAGCCAAAGAAACAGTGTCTGTCCATCCTGTCCATCTCCGTTTGCCAGAGGAACCACTGCTGGGATTTGAAAATTGGTCTCTGTGTTGCTGGGTGAGTGGTTTTTTTCCCCTTGATGCACAAAAAAAATCTCCACTCCGCAGAGTAATCATGTATGCTTTTATAGCACTGTAGCACAACTTTGTACAATGAAACTGAAAATTAAAAAAGGAGACTTAGTTACATTCAGAAGTGACAACAATGTCAGAGCTGTAATAAACTGAAAACCATTAAAATGACCATTTCATATTTCTACCTATCTAATGCTCCTTTTCTTATTACAGTATCTAGCACCACTTCACTCTTCATTATCATTATCTTGAATCATTATTTTAATTCAGTTATACAGGAGTTAGTAAAATTGCAAATCCACAGTACTCTCCCAAAGTTGTGTCTGCTTAATTCTAGGTCAAAATAACTTTGTGACCACCAAAGTGGCTTTCACAGGCATAGTTGTACAATCCAAAGATGTCATTGTCATGTCAAAGAAAGCATCATAGCAGAAGAAAACCATCCGCCCTCCAGCTGGTGCTGATGTCATAATTCAGATTCTTTCTGTTCATGTATAGCTCTCGTCATTTCGATGTGGAGCGCTTTGCATTGTAACCCCGCATGAAAAGTGTTACAAATAAAACGAGCTTATTTGATTGATGCTGCTGGTTGTCACTTTGGTTAACAGACTACAGCGTGCTGCACTGCCTGTAAGCACATGCTGTAGCATAAAATATTTCCTGTCTGCTTCTTCTTCTAATGAGTTTTCTAATGTTTCCAACTGAGTTGCCATCACTGAGTAGATATTATTTATTATCTTTTTAAGCATGAAGCTGGTACTTCTTAATGCTTCAGCAACTACAGTATTTGATATGTTGCAATTAATTTGCATTCTGACTTGCACCCATGCCATAAATGGGAAAAAATAACAAATTATATGCAGTATCGACCTTTATTAATTTAACAGTCAGTTTCAGTAGGGTTGGGTGCGGAGTCCTGGAAACCAAATGACTATCTGTGAAAAAAAAATCTCAAATGTGTTTCATATAATAGTCCTAATACTAGTCACAGTTTGCCCTGATATGAATCGTAAACCTTCAAGCTAGAAATGTAAACACTAAAGGAAAGGCAGAAACCGCCTGCACCTGAGACTACTACTTCAGTTAAGTGTGTGCTTTGGTACTTGTGAGGCTAAACTTGGTGGTGCTGTTGCATTGGGTTGCATTTTATTAAAAGATGTTCCTAATATTTTGTCTGTCACTTTTGACATGCATGGAGGAGCACTGGTGTTCAGAGAATGAAGACAAGACAGAAAGCAGGTCAGACTGGCTGTAGCAAATAAAGACAAAGACACCATCTCACTGTCTTTATTATTAATAGGAGCCCATCAAACCAATGGCATCTCTGTTTGGTCAGGTTTCTCCATCAGCTCCGACCTGCTGTGAAAAAAAAAAAGAAGAATGCAGAACTTTATGTAAAAACATTTCATGGTTCCACCTTCACAAATGTAAACATTTGCGGCTTTTATTTTAAATTATTTTAATTTATTTGTTATTTAAAATTTTGAGCTTTGCACATGCTCATTAGACAAAGCAAATGTTGACATTGAACGAGTCTTTCTGGGCTCTCGGTAATTGTGACAGCATTTCTCACTATTTTAAGAATCTATTATTGGAGAAAATAATCATAAACTAATCCAGTGTTTCCTCTAGGATTTTTTTCAGGGGGGTGGTCGACCCCCCGAACTACCAGTGTCGTGGAGCGTGGATACATGGCGCAACACACTCATTTTTGCCTTTTAATGTTCATCACCTTCTCCGTAATTTTTTGCCAGATTCTGAATTCTGTGTTCTACAATTTAAGCACCTTTTGTCATCAGAAAATGTGTTATCACGTGGTGGTGAATAAAATTTCAAGAATTCAATAAGAAAATATTACAAATTGTATCATGAAAATACTATATATTCAAATGCATGTGCAATCATGTATGGGGACAGTTCACAATAAATGTAGGCTAATGCAACAGCAGGATTTTAAAACAGGCTATTATAATACTATTTGATAGGGGACAATTCAGAGTGAATGCATTTTGCAGTACATGTAGGTTAATGTGATTTCTTGACAGCCTCCATATAATAATAATAATAATAATAATCCTTATTTGTAGAGCACTTTTCAAAAACAAGTTACAAAGTGCTTTAACAAGTGTAAAGAATAATACAAAAAAAAAGATAAGAGCATGAAAATTTAATATAAAATTAGTAAAATACAATAAAATAAAAGGGATAAAATAAAGTCAAATAAGATCGGGAAAAGCTCTCCTATAAAAGTATGTTTTAAGAAGGGACTTAAAAGAGTTCACTGACTCAGCCGACCTGATTTCCTCGGGCAGGCTGTTCCAGAGCCTCGGGGCCCTGACAGCAAACGCTCTGTCCCCTTTAGTTTTCAGTCGAGACTCTGGAACAGACAACAGACCTCTGCCCGAGGATCTCAATGCTGCTGTGCTGAATACAAGTGAATCTGATGACGCTACTTTCACGCAGGCAGTGCGCATCCTTGTTTACAAAGCTTGAACAAACATATGTTTTTAATTTTTTTAACAGGTATTATGACTCCATCACCGTCTTGCATCTGCCGATGTGGTTTCACTTCAAGCTAGCTCTTGCCAGTGAGCCATCTTCAATATGGCAGTGTGTGTGTCAGCGTGGAGGAGCCGCTAAGCCCCACCCGCACACTGACAGAGAGGACAGAAGCAACTCTGGTAAACACCACAACAATGTTGCGAGACAAAAGTTCAAATAAATGAATTCCCTGTGTGTTTGTGTGTGATAAAAGGTCTAGATCCCCCCAAAAACAATAGTAGGAAACTACCATAACACTGTAATCCATAATAAATATAATCATTAGTTGCACTCCGATTTGCCTACTGTATTTTAAAATGATGTTTGTCATATCAGCAACCCCTGACAAACATAACCATACTAATAGTACTTTTTACTTTTGATACTTAAGTATTTTTAAGAGCAGGTACTGTTGTACCTTGGCTAAAGTAAAAATTTAAATTGAAAACTTAGCGGAGTGGGCAAATATTTAGCAAGGGTATCAGTACTTTTACTCAAGTACAGGATTTGTGTACTTTGTCCACCACTGAATTTTGAATCTCCCGCCTGAGGAAACAATCTTAGAGGTTAAAACAGAGCAAAGGAAACAGGCACTCCAACGTCTGTATTAGCCTGATTAATGAATGGTGTAGACACATGATCTTCAATGTTAGATGTCTTCTCAATGGGTGGTTTCACATCTTTAACTTGCCCAAGGTTTGTGCCTTTTTTTTTGGACTGTCTCATTGTGCAGTTAGAGGGTCTACATTTGTTGGTTAACCCAAATCTGTCATGGTTTTGGGTTTAAGTGTTATTAATTCCTGTTTTATTTTGATAATCCCTTTATCTTGTGTCTTTGAGAACTTCTCTTTCTGACTTTATGAATCATCCTGCTCTGTATATTAGGGTGTTCCTTGTGTCATTTATTAATTTGTTCCCATTCCTCTTATGTTTTGGTGTATTTAACTTCCTGCCTGTGTTTTCCCTTTATCTAGTGCCACTTTGTCATTGTCTGTTCCAGCCTTCTCCCAGTGTCCGTTTCCCTGTGTTTTTGGATTTTCTATGTTTCCCCTTGAATGTTGCCTGTTTTCTGGATTTTGGACTTCAGGCTTTGGATTTGCTTGCCTTTTTGGACTGCTTTCCTGGTCTAAACTTGCCTGCCTTACCACTCTACAAGCCTTTGCCTTGTTGTGTTTGATAAATCATTGAACTGTACCTGCTTTTGCCTCAGATGTCTGCTAACTAGCTTAGCTAACTTTGTTTTTTCATTACTTTGATCTATCTAGGTGTTTTGTTTATGTCTTTTTTGATATTTCCCCCAGCCTTTTCTCTTAAAATCTGTTAGGCTACTTGAGATCAAGGGCTACATGAATTAATTTGAGCCTTAAAGTGAATGTCCACAATAACTTAAATAAAACCTGGAGTAGTTTTATTGCTTTAAAGAAGACCTTAACGTCGAAATGTCTTGGCATAACATTGAACCTTTTTCTTTATTTTGTACCTACAGTCAGGAAGCATTCATAACATGAAAAAGAAGCTCAGTGGATCAAAGCATGTGTAACCTGAAATTCAATGGCATATAGAGTTCATCACCAGTGCGATCCTTTTTCTTTTATTCTTATCTTAGCCTGCTGCCCTGTGCCCTATATCAGCTGACAAAACCAATTCACTGTGAAAAACAGATCTCAGACTATTCCCTTTGCTAATTATATTACTGGATGTTTATCTACCAAAATTTAATTTGTTTAGAAGTGTGATGCATAACATCACATTATTAATTCTCACCTAGAACTTTTTCTATTTTTGGAACCAGGTTCTCACATAATTAGGGCAGACTAATTACTTAGAAAAGTTATTTAAGTCTTGACGCTGGATCTATCTACTGTGCTCAGGCTTCATTAAGAGCTTTGTCTCTTTGTGTGAAGAGACAATGATAGCACACCAATCAAAACAAAGCAAGTCTGTCAACGGTTTAACTTTCTAACACTTGCAAAACTTTTTTCATGGTTGGGTTACAAGTCAAAGACAGTATTTTCTGTAATGTGCAGTTTAATTGCCATTTAATGCTGCACATAATTCCAGTGTTTCCCATACATTTGATTTATTTGTAAATCAAATTGTTGTTATCTAAAATCGTATCTCATTGTATAGATTCGCTCAGCACCACTCCTCACTCACTTGCTCCCTATTTGTCACAGATATATTAGCCCCTTTCACACTGCCTTATTTTCCAGGGGTGTGGTGCCAAAATGCCAATATGCTGGCTCGCTGTGCTTTATGAAAGGTATAGAGCCGGAAAGGGGGGGAAGATTTGATCCACCTCTGAGATGGGAATGTTTAACAGAGACGGAATGATGCACGTGTGAAAAGACACAGCCGGCATGCCGGTGTTGTTTTAAGCAAGTGTTATGCCTTCCACATCACATGTACACGAGGGACCGCTATGGTCCGTGTGATGAAATAATTGCCATCAGAGGGTAGACGCCAGACATCTGCGTGCTTCCCATTTTTTGTGACCCACTACGCTACCAGGGCACCAACTGATCTACTGCGCATGTGTGCAGTGAGTCCAGAAAGTAGTATAAAAGACTCCAGAAAGTAGTATAAACAGAACAGCTACAGCTTTGTTTGTGACCTGACCTTACTTTTCTTCATGAGAGGGAAGAATTTAGAACATTGCTTGGCACTGAGGGGAGCCCCCAGCTGCAGTAGTGCATGGATCATGCATAATATTCATCCAGCCAGAGGGTCTCGAACTAATGACACAACCTGTACCGGAGAGGGAGTGGGGCAGACCAGGGACAGGAGATCGCAGAGCGACTGGCCCATTGCAGACGGTTGGTTATCATTCCCTCTGGCCTGATGAAGTCTGATGCTCCTGATTTTACGCATGGATCCATGATGATGAGAAATATAGAAATTAAGAAATTAATAAAGCATGCTGTCAATATTTTAGAGACCCCCCAAAATATCACAAATCATGCTTTTAGGGGAGCTGATGTTAGGCTCCCCCATAGTTCGCACCCTGGTAAGTATTATGATCCACAACTTAGTCCAAAACTAATGCATTCAATTGAACTTTGATAAGTTAGTGTATCTATGTTCTTAACACAACACTGTCCATGTCAGAGACCCACCTTTAAATAGGTTATTAGCAAGCATTTAAGGAGCTTAGCTAATGTTAACGTTAGACAGCAGCTGGGTTGTCCAGGTTAGCATGCTATACATAGCTGCTAGTCAGTATCGAATGCACACAACCCATCAGTTGCAGTTGAGTAGTTTTTTCACCTGTTTTTTATGGTATTAATTGTACAAGAGTAAAGATTTTCACCCACCACTGCTTTTACTTGAAAAGCTGGATGCACAGGATTAATGAGCCCTAGTAATCTATCCCTCATAAACTGGCAGTATACTGAGATATAACCAACAAGTCTGGTGAGTGGGATTATTTTGCAGCCACCTGTTGTTATTTCCAATTGATTTAACTGAGGTAAACACAGTGGACAACTTTGCATAAAATCTCTGGAGGCTGGAGGTCTATGAAACATAACTGTCGTAGGGCCTTTAAATACAGCAGGGACTCAATAAATTGAATCCATTCAGAGCATTTCTAAGTCTGACAGACAGAGCAGTGCATTGATGTGCTGTCATATAGTTACAGTAAACTGAATAACATCCCTTAATTGAAAGTTAGTTAAAGTACTACTGTATTTAGTTGAGATTTAAGACATCATTATACATTTGTCTTTCAGGTTATGTTATAGGTCTCTGCAAGTGTAAATGGCTGACAGTACTGTACAATGTAAGTGTATTTTGCAGTTTATGGGCTTTAATAGAAAAATCCGGGGGCAAAATTATGTGTTACGTTCTCAAGTGCTGTCGCCATTCCTGCAGTGGCAAACTGGAACAGAATGTATTTATACTGACAGTGACAACAGAGATGTTTGGGTTAATCATGATCAGCAGTCTGGTTACGACCAAGCAGCAACCTTGGTGGCTGAAAAAACTAATGCGGAAGTGTCAAAACCTGCCGTTCAATTAATGGCCACTTGAAGCTCGTCAATTTCCCTAGAACCACATGTTAAAATGGCCAACTTTACAGCAGAAATGTTTACAGCCTGGTACAAAAAACAGTTTTGGTCTCTTTAGCTGATTTGTTCCTTCATGACAACTGTGTCAAGAAATCAATACAATACAGAACAAAATCCTCGTATTTGAAAATGTATTTAATTAGAGAGTGTGCATGTAGGAGTGTTGAGCACAACAACAGTGTATAAGAGCCTAATTATCACATCTGACTATAATTTAACTAACACTGCCACACACAGCATACAAAATGAGTTATACTCAAGTGGCAGATACTGGCTTGGCTCTCTGCTTACCAGTTTAAATTACATTAAATCTTAAAGTTATGCATATTTAATGGTGTGGCCACCATGAGTGACAGGTGGGTACACTGTAGGCATTTTTTAAAGGGTGTTTATATACTTGGTTTATATGTTCTATATGTGATGAGCCTCCGCTCACTTTGCATTGAAAAAATCATCCAGGTATGACATTGTCTGCAGCCTTGCTGATTGCACTAATATCCATGACCTCTAAAATAGAGCTGTTTCCTTTCCAGACTGTCTTTTGCATAATGAATGTGTCCACAAAAAAGTAAGTACTCGTTTAATCCAGTAGCTGTAAGTTGTCGTAATACCCATATGTGCAAAAAATACCACTTCCTCTTGAAATGAAATGGACAGGCTTCAGCCAAAATTCATCCAACATCTTGCTGCACTCAGCTACGATGCAAAAACACTTTACATCCATTCTTGCCTCTCTTTACTAGCTGCCTGTGAGTTTTGAATTAATAGAAGTTTTAACTTTTACTACTGTTCAAGATCAGGCTTTTAGCCACATATGTTAGCCCTTGTATATTTCAGTGCACCCTAAGCTCAAAACATGATTCATGACATGATCATGTGAGAACAATCAACATTTATTACATATTTGTCTACATATAGACTGCTTAAAGTCACCAATGACCTTTTAATGGCTGCTGATGAAGGCATGTGCTCAGTCCTGGTACTCCTGGACCTTAGCGCTGCTTTTGACACCATTGATCACAACATCATGTTAGACAGACTGAGGCACTGGGTGAGGATCTCTGGTACTGCCCTAGAATGGTTTTCATCCTACCTGTCAAATAGGAAGTTTTGCGTGTCTGTAAACAACTATGTCTCTTCGTTCTGTCCAGTTAAATATGGTGTGCCTCAGGGGTCGGTCTTAGGACCCGTTTTGTTTTCCTTGTGTCTGCTTCTCCTTGGACATATTATCCATAAACATGGTATTTCTTTTCATATTTATGCTGATGACACACAAATGTTCTTGCCCGTCATAATCACATTAAGCCTGTTGCAAAGAACGTTGGTGTCTGGTTTGATAGTAATTTAAATTTCGAGCAGCACACCATAAAGCTTGTTCAATCATGTTTTTATAAACTTAGAAATATAGCAAAAATTCTTACTTTTAAGGACACCGAGACCATTTTACACGCCTTCATCTCATCACGCCTCGCAACAGCCTTTTCACTTGTTTAACCCAAAAATTTACTGATCGACTCAAGACTGTCCAGAACTCAGCTGCCAGGCTTTTAACCAGAACAAAGAAATATGACCACATCACCCCTATTTTAGCTTCATTACACTGGTTCCCAGTATGTTTTAGAATTCACTTTAAAATTTTACTGATAACTTTTAAAGCTCTTCATGGCCTCGCACCTTGCTATATTTCTGACCTTTTAGTCCCATACGCACCAGCACGTACCTTGAGATCCTCGGGCAGAGGTCTGTTGTCTGTTCCAGAGTCTCGACTGAAAACTAAAGAGGACAGAGCGTTTGCTGTCAGGGCCCAGAGGCTCTGGAACAGCCTGCCCGAGGAAATCAGGTCGGCTGAGTCAGTGAACTCTTTTAAGTCCCTTCTTAAAACATACTTTTATAGGAGAGCCTTTCCCGATTTTATTTGACTTTATTTTATTTTATTCTATTTTACATTTATCTTAAACGTGTATTTTGGTCTTTTCAATGTTTTCTTGCGTGAGTGAGTCTATATCCTGCGGTTTTGTATGATAGTAAATCTGTGATAACATTAACACGCCCTCTTTTCCCCTGATGATCATTAGCACATTGAGATCTCAATGTGCCCATGAGATCTACTTTAAATGTGAAGCAGAAATGTCATCCTGTGGTAGTTGTACTTTGGATTCAGGACAGTTGTATTTTGTAGTGAAAAATAAATGCCACATCTAGTCCCTAAAGTCTAGGGGCGTGCCTTCAGCGTGGAAGTGTAACTCTAAATCCTGCAGCTAATCCAACTTAATACTACAGTATAATCAATACTTTGCAACTGGTTATTTCTGTGCAAATTCTCTCCCATTCTGTGATAATCTTTTAATACCGTTTTGGTACGCCAGTGTGCATCCTTTCTTCTCTCCCATGTTGACGAAGTGAGTCATTCGTTTTTGAATCTGCACATTAGTAATTGTAGCCTACACTGTATTTTAGATAACCATTTAAAGTATAAGGAATAGTCTAAAGCCTAGTCTAAACACATCCTCTAAAAGTGAAAACAGGATGCCTTAATCGGTCCGTAGTTGTCAAATATAAAACCTCAGGTACTCACAGGAAATCTTTAAAGATGATAGCATATATTTAGAGCACCATTGTGATGAACAGACTACCACTGACAGTTCTCAAGATGCACAGGGCTCCATGCTCCCACTGCAAAGTGACGCAGCATGATAGTATGGAATCTACACACAGCTGAATTCCCTTTATCCAAAGGAAACAAACAAAAAATGTGAACGTCAGCCTGGTTGATTTCTTTTAGGAATATAATACTGCTTAGCCTTTTCTGATTATCTGAACTTCTAGAAGTTGATTTGAAGAACTTAAAAATGGATTTTACTTACAAAGAACTGTTTTTAGGCCCTGCACATGTGTTATTTTAATTATTTTTAAGGTTAAGACCTCTAAAAATTGTGTGGGCTTATGAAAAGTTATGCTTTATTGAAATCTCCCCAACTCTCCTGTCAGCTTTTTTTCTCCAGTTAGAGTGGGACAAATGACACTATAATCATTCTTTCTTCTCCAGACAAATGACATCACTGGTCATTCATTTTAAATAACACACTATGTTTACATTCGGCAGCAAAAGTGGAAGTGGCGTGACATTGTTATTTTAACACAAAAGTTTCTACACAGGAAGCTATTCAAGTGTGGTTTTCAGTCGTCTGTCTCATGTGTAACAGGACAGATACATTTCTATTTTAATCAAGCCAGCTTTCTACACAGGCCACGTATCGTCTACTACAAGTGTGGCCCAAAGTGTATTTACTCTTCAATTATATTTTCTTCCGTTTTATGCACATAAATACAGTGATTGTGTGCCAAAGCATGGGTGACCTACACTCAATACTGTACCTGAAAGCATCCTGCGTAGACACAGACGGAGCACTGAAGCGGCTGCTGCTGCTACTCTAACTCAATGCTCACGTTCCGCTACCTGTGTAAACATGGCGTTACACTCTGACAGACTGCTAAGCTAAAGAAGCACCCTGGCAGCAAATCCAGTCCTCTGTCAGTTTCTGTAGGATGCATTCAGCCACTGTACTGCTGTGTGGGTCACCTGCAATTTGACAAAGCCGAATTCACTACCCCTGGAGTTCACATAAACACATTAAAAATACCTTTCTTACTTGTGACAGACTTTCATCACCTGACTGGAGTATTTCAGCCTCTTTAAACTCATTGTTTTAGTTTCACAGCCAAACAACTGTTTGTTGTCTGTCATCTGCACTACTTCACGCTGAAGAGCTTTGTCACTAGGAAACTGTGAAAAAGAAAAACCCTTTGTATGGTACCAAACAGCATACAGACAAAGCAACTAGCTATCCACCAAAACAGAGCTAAAAGGGGAGTGAGGATTGGATGTACATAAACTCCAAATTACGCTTCTTTTCTGCTGGATGTATAAATAGGCACCTGTGGACCATCCTAACTTAAAAGCTGATAATATGTCACTGTTGAGTTTACAACCTCTTTTTGCTGCCCTCAATTGGCCAAAAAATAAATACATGCAGATTTAACTAAATATTTAATTTTAATTGAAATGCACTGGGGAAAAAACTCTTTGGTTGTTTAAAAATAGAAGGTTAGGATCCAAATTCCATTGCAGATAGTTTGGCAGAACATAGCAGAACAAGCACTGCAAACACTGAATTTAGTCTAACACATACACACATACCCACCCACACCCAAATGAAATATTGTTAGCTAACTACAGCAAAACACAGCTTTGACATTTATCTTATAGTTGTTTGTGGTTAATGAATATACATGGACTAGGGGAATAAAGAACCAGTGATCAGACTGGAACAATTAAAGCATTATGCACTACTGTACTTACTGTGTTGTGGCCCTCACATCACCCCAGAGATCCCGCACTGGTCTCCAAAGAGAGCAGATGAAAAACCATTTAAAGTCCTCAGTTTACATCAATCATTCAGTCAACCTAGTGCTCTACTTTTTCTGCCCAAATCATGCACTTGTCTACATCCGTTTATGGACTGAATTCCTTTTTATCAGAAAACAAGAGCGGCATTACACCACAGCTTAGCAATGGGCTGCATGCTAAAGAAGCCACTCCAGAGTGCAGTGACTCTGTGTTCCGGGTAGCTTGTTCTTTCTGCACTCATCCTCTTCATTTGCATTCACAGTGGAGCACGTGCCTTGCCAAGCAGCTCACACAGCGAGGCCAAGGTCAGGTATTGTCTTGCTCGTACACGTCAGACTTCCCAGGTGCAACCCCTCACACCTGACTGCCCCTACAGCTAAATGTCTTTGAACACCACTGGTGCATTGGCTATGTCAGATCCACAAGTCTCGGGTGGGACTCACAAACCTTATCAGTGCAAGGAAAAAACAAGTCCACTCACTCTGCATAAGATGAGTGAAAATATAAATTTAAGTCCAATTTTCCACAGCCTGTTTGTAGCAGAACCTCTATGAAATACCAGAAAACTATAGACACACATAAATAACTATACATCCAGTCTCTTTATTGTTCCGGCAGTGTAAAATCAGTATTCACAAATGAAGCCATCAGTTCGGAATGTATAGCAATCAGAATCCATCATGTCTTTGTGAGTAGCTGATCAAATATTAAAATGGTTTTTGCCAAAAATGACACTGCACCATGCGGAGGGCTGTTTTTCTGATGTCTACTGTCAACACTTTAACAAAGTAATATCCCTAAAAGTTTCAAATGGTGTCGGAGAAACTTCCGAATGACCTTTGCACAAAGCTTTACAAGGCACATATTGTCAGGTAAGCTTTCCATGGCATATAAATGGCACATTTAGAGTGAATTAACGTCTTGAGCTGTTTTTAATGTCACACTTGCTTCGCTGTGACCTTGCATGAAACATTTCCTTTTCATCTCACTTTGATGATAGACTGCTGCATTTTTGGTTTATGAGGATTTCATGCTCATCTCCTCCCTCGTATGTTATACCAGGTGGCAATCTGACAACTCAACAATTTTATCCCCATTTTTCAGACACACCGTCGGTACAGCTTTCAGCAAATACTTGCCAGCATCTTTTCCCTTCCTCCATAAAACTGCAATTGCTTTACTTTCAATTTCTCAAACCTTCAACAATAACTTTGACCAGTGGATAAAGTCAGAGCTTATGATGCAATAGAATGCATGAATGTTTCAGTGAATGAATATGTCGCAGTAGTATTTGCATATATTATAACGCCTTTAGTGCTTGCATATGCCACCTATTTTAAATAAAATGAGCAAGTGATCCAGATGACTTACAAAGTAAAACAGGAACAGAGGGATTGTCAAAGGCTGGGATGCATATAATTTGGAACGCTATATGCCTCTCCCTCGCCTGTTATGCCATCTGGAATTGTTTGGGGAAATGTTGCAAGGCACATGCTTTCCAGGCAGTAAGTGAAAATGAAAATTTAGTGAGTTTTGTCCTTTGCACTTGTACTGTGTGAAGCTGAGGACCAACACAGTTCTCAACACTTTTAGTTATGTGGTGTTCTTTCACAGTTTCTGCAAAGGTGCAATCTTTATGTGCTGGACATCACATGTTTTATTAAAATTCCAAGTGCCATTTGAATCCCACACATATAATAAATGTAAATGGTTTTAGGGCTGCTCAGACAAACTAAAAAAAAACTGGATAATGTTATGAGTTTAGTTTTGGGTTATGTTTGGTTTGTATTTTTCCCTGTGTGTTTCCGGTTTTGCCATTGTTTCATTTGTCTATCTATTTGTGTCTGTTTCTCTCGTTCCTTGTCCCTAGTTATTTATGTCTTGGGTCTTAGTCCTGCATTTTAGTTCTTTGCCTCAGTTCTTAGTTCTGTGCTTTAGTTCAGGTTAATGTTATTCCTGATCTGTGTATTTCTGTGTTTCATTATTTGATCTTGTCTTAAGGGTTGTAGCTTAGTTTATTCTATGTTTATCTGCATGTTTTGTACCTGTTCGAGTCCTATGTCTTCATGTTTTAGTGTAGTCCTGTCTCCTGTTTGGTCCGGTCTCAGTCCAGTGGTTTGTCATGCAGTTTGTGTTTGCTTAGCTCCTGCTCCCAAGCTTCTTGTGGATTTTTTGGTTCTAAACGTATTTCTTGTTCTTGTTTTTTGTTGGACTTGTTGTATCTGCCACCATTTTCGTGAGTACGCCTTCAGTTGAATAAATGTTGAACTGAACCTGCTCAGGTCTGGTGTCCTGTGTTTGTGTCCTCAATCTTGCTCACACACTGCAAAACCCTAACAGATAATGTGCATCTACTTTAAATCTGCACATGTCACAGGCTCCTAAAAAATAATAAAATAATAAAATTGTAACAAAATTAAATTACAATGCATTTTTAAGGAGATTGTGCCATCATTATTCATCAGTTGCAAAGCACAGACATGGGCATGGGTAAGGCCTACTGCATACAAACTGCATTGTAATGACTTGCAACTGTAATTGGCTTCTAATGTTTCCAAAAAAATGGACACTCACGGCTAGTCTAAAAGTATATGAACAGTCTTCTTATTATGATCTCGTCATATGACTAAAGTTTTGTAATAGAGTCAATTCAACACCATTCTATTTGCCGAGGAAGACTACAAACAATAATTTGAACAGATCCTGATTTGCTGAGATGTAAATCAGTTAATACACACCAAGCTTCAACTTCCCACTGTGGTGCTCTTCGCCTCTCTCTTGTTGGTAGTTTGTTGAATATAAGGACACTTCTTCATGTCTTAGTGTTTACTTATCTTTGTACAGAAACAACTGATGACATGCTTCCTGATATGCAATGCTATTCATGAACATCTTATTATACTGTATGAAATTCAAATAATCTGCAAGACCTTTAAAATAAAAACCACTTTATGCAATGACTTGTATATATCTTAAAGGAGACCTATTATACTGCATTTCCAGTCTTACATTGTTGTTCTGTGACTTCTGTATGGCAACTTTGCATGATTCAAATTTCAAAAAAATAATTTTCTATCTTATACTGGCTCATCATTTTGGCCTTCATTAACTTCTGTGTCAGGTCTACATGCGTAGCCTACGGCGTACTTGTGAGTCGGTGTCTCTGTTGTTCTGCAATTATAAAATATACTAGTTGGAATGGGGGTAAAATTATACAGGTGCTGGTCATATGATTAGAATAAAAAAAAAAAAATAATCAAAAAGTTGATTTATTTCAGTAATTCCATTAAAAAAGTGAAACTTGTAAAATGTATACATTCACTCCACTCAGACTGATATATTTCAAGTGTTCATTCCTTTTAATTTTGATGATTATAACTGACTATAACTGAATATTGAAGACACCTGGTGCCACACTCTGATCAGCTAATTAACTGGAAACACCTGCAAAGGCATTTAAATGATCTCTCAGTCTAGTTCTGTAGGCTACACAATCATGGGGAAGACTGCTGACTTGACAGCTGTCCAAAAGACGACCATTGACACCTTGCACAAGGAGGGCAAGACACAAAAGGTCATTGCTAAAGAGGCTGGCTGTTCACAGAGCTCTGTGTCCAAGCACATTAATAGAGAGGCGAAGGGAAGGAAAAGATGTGGTAGGAAAAAGTGTACAAGCAATAGGGATAACCGCACCCTGGAGAGGATTGTGAAACAAAACCCATTCAAAAATGTGGGGGAGATTCACAAAGAGTGGACTGCAGCTGGAGTCAGTGCTTCAAGAACCACCACGCACAGACGTATGCAAGACATGGGTTTCAGCTGTCGCATTCCTTGTGACAGCGTCATAAGTGTCTCGCCTGGGCTAAAGACAAAAAGGACTGGACTGCTGCTGAGAGGTCCAAAGTTATGTTCTCTGATGAAAGTAAATTTTGCATTTCCTTTGGAAATCAAGGTCCCAGAGTCTGGAGGAAGAGACGAGAGGCACAGAATCCACATTGCTTGAAGTCCAGTGTAGAGTTTCCACAGTCAGTGATGGTTTGGGGTGCCATGTCATCTGCTGGTGTTGGTCCACTGTGTTTTCTGAGGTCCAAGGTCAACGCAGCTGTCTACCAGGAAGCTTTAGAGCACTTCATGCTTCCTGCTGCTGACCAACTTTATGGAGATGTAGATTTCAGTTTCCCAACAGGACTTGGCACCTGCACACAGTGCCAAAGCTACTAGTACCTGGTTTAAGGACCATGGTATCCCTGTTCTTAATTGGTCAGCAAACTCGCCTGACCTTAACCCTATAGAAAATCTATGGGGTATTGTGAAGAGGAAGATGCGATACGCCAGACCCAACAATGCAGAAGAGCTGAAGGCCACTATCAGAGCAACCTGGGCTCTCATAACACCTGAGCAGTGCCACAGACTGATCGACTCCATGCCACGCCACATTGCTGCAGTAATTCAGGCAAAAGGAGCCCCAACTAAGTATTGAGTGCTGTACATGCTCATACTTTTCATGGTCATACTTTTCAGTTGGCCAACATTTCTAAAAATCCTTTTTTTGTATTGGTCTTATATTCTAATTTTCAGAGATACTGAATTTAGGATTTTCATTAGTTGTCAGTTTTAATCATCACAATTAAATGAAATAAACATTTGAAATATATCAATCTGAGTGTAATGAATGAATATAATGTTTCATTCAGTTTCACTTTTTGAATGGAATTACTGAAATAAATCAACTTTTTGATGATATTCTAATTATATGACCAGCACCTGTATATACGTGTGGCTGTTATAGGCTTTTCAAAAGTTATCGACCGAATGGATCACATTCTGAAAATTTACTTCAAAGCACAGAGCACGTCCTGTTGGCTCAGAGGAATTGTAGGGCTACCCAGCCGCCCAATCGCAGTTCTTACAGTCCGCGTCGCCTCGACGTTTAGTTACATTTTTGAGGAGGTGTACTTACTACTACTATGTGGGCTACTGCGAAGGGTACGGTGCTACGCCGTCGATTCGACACAGACATATAAATCACCAATCAATCCATAAATGTAATACCAGCTCCTAGCTCTGTGTGTGTGTCGTCGAAAGGAGCCATTGGTAGAAAAAGCTGTTCAAAACAGAGTGTTCAGAACAGGAGGAAATCTGAGGTTTTGCCTCGCAGGTATATCTTTTAACCTCATTATTTGAAGTTTTGGTCATTAAAACATTGTAGATAAGTCATAAAATGTGGAAAAGCATAATAGGTCTTTAATAACTTGACTCTATAATTAAACTGCCATCTTCAACCTTTGGGTTAAAACATACTGTACTTTTGATAAACTCATCTTATATTTGGATGTCTGATTTGCTTTAAAGTTATGACAAGGTTTGAATCCTACACGGTTACACAGCTGGAAACGACTTTTGTTTTATAATGATGAGCCTTGTGGAATTTTCACTACACGCTATCGTGCATTCATAGTCACATTTATACCTCAGTAATCAGCTTGGCTCTATTTTGCTGCATTATTCAGTTATGCCCTTGGTCTGCAGTCTGTAGAGCAGCAGAAAGCCACATGGGGAGAATAGTGTATTGATTGTCACCATTGGAACGCAGACTGCACGTAAGTATGTACAGTACATGCACAATCCTACAACAGTACAGTAGCATAGACACACAAACATCCCGGGTCATTGGAATTGGGCTGACACTCACAGGCCACAAAGCAGATCCATCACAGGGTAACTTTCTCCACTGAAAATCATTTCTCATGCGCCAAGGCTACTCTCGTAATGATGGCATGGTAAATTGGATACAACTGACAGGAGTAATCAATGTAAAGTTATTACTTTGTAAAATCTCATGTCAGAAATATTGCTTGGTTGACCTTTCATACAGCGTGCAAGGGAGGAGAATCCTTGTTTTGAATCGAGACATCAGCCAATTATAGACCTTCAGTCAGTTCAGGGTATCAACAAGAACTATAAAGGCACAATTCTGCTACCTGTGCAACTAACAAAATGTACTGCCACAGGGACTGGACAATGTAATATGCAGCTTGCTTTAATTAAGACCTAATTCCTGTTGGTCTCAAGGGCTTTTACATTCTCCCCTTTAAGAGCACAAAAAAAGACTGCATCATAAAAGGTCAGCACGTCTAGAGCGTCTAAGTTTTGTTTGTGCGTTCGAGGCTTGAGGGCTTTATTAAAATGAGTGGCATGCACTCTCTGTGGGGCTCACTGTGATCACTGGCTTGCACGGTGCAGTCTCGGTAGCAGAGAGAGAGAGAGAAAGCACTCATTTCACAACCTAAAGAATGTTTGGATTCACAGGCTGAAAAAATATGACATTAGACAGGATTAGGTGTCTAAACAAGGCAGCTCACTCAGTCAGATGAAGGCTGCTCACCCTGAGCATTCACCAAGAAATCCCTTATCACTAGTCTGGTTTTAAATGTTTGTTATACTCAAGAAATTTAAGTAAGTAAAATAAAATCATCAGCTCTGATATCATTATTAATTTATGCTTCATAGCTTTGGACGTTACATTGTTCTTATTCAGATTGTTGCAGTTCTATCTTAAAAAGCACAACATGCTGTCCGTCTACTGTATATTCAAACACCAACGTGAAATGAAAGAAAATAAGTTATTCCAAATTGAAGTCTGTATGAGTGAGTGCTAGTTCAAACTCTCACAGCAGAACTGTGCCTTTTTAAGATGCTGTCAGCACTACGCTGTCAGAGGAGATCCACTTTCATCTCCATAAATGAAACTGAACAATGATAACAACGATCCCAGCTGATCAAAAACCGAGCTGAGCTCCAGGAAGTCTCCTACATATTTCCCTGCAGTATCTCACCTTTGCTGTAGCTGTCTCACACTGCAGCCAGAAGGGAAAGTCGTCACTAATTAACATGTCAGAGCTGGCTGCTGCCATATGAGCTCTAAGACACTGATTGACTCATGGCCCCAGGCCTCTGGCATGAGCTGTTCAAAATGCTCTCCAACACATCTTCAAGCAGTAACAACAATGCCAGAAGGCCTTATGTACTATTTATTCACAAGATATCTCTTTTTTTTAGTGTTCGGCAAGAATTAAAATTTTTAATTGCGATTAATCGCATGATTTTCTTGTGATTAATCGTGATTAATCGCATTGCTTTGATGCTACTGACTGGTCTGTGTTCCATTCAGATAATTTGGATTAGTATTCCAAAAATCATATTTTTAAAATCATATGTCCAGTTTTTCGTTACAAATTTTAAGATACAAAGTGTTCAAAATATACATTAATTAAGAATCACATTGTGTAATTAAGATTCACTGGTAGTGTGAGGTTTATTTAAAGTACATTTTTAAACTAACTAGAATAGACATGCATAGCCTGGGAATCAGCATCACCAGAACCTGACATTGTCATCTCACATTTCCACGCTGGTGAAGAAAGTTCTGAAACGACTGTATTTCTTGAGGAAGCTTAAGAAGGCCAAATTCCCGCACCAAGTACAGAGGAGCAACAGAAAGCGTCCTGACTGGAATCACTATGGGATGTGCACGGCCCAGGACCGGAGGGCTCTGCAGTTGGTGATTAAAACTGCTCAGAAGATCATTGGTACCCCTCTCTCTAGCATTAGTGATATCTGTGAGGCGAGGTGCCTACGCAGAGCCCAAAGGATACTAAAGGACTGTACCCACCCAGTCACAGCCTGTTCACCCAGCTGCCTTCTAGGAAGCGATATAGAAGTTTCTCCTGCTACACCACCAGACTGCAGAGCAGCTTTTCCCCCCTAGCTATCAGACTTTTAAACTCTAATTGATCCTCAGCACTGCTTCACTGATGATAGTTTATTTCTGTTTACCATTTTTCATTAATGTATACTATCTGCTAATATATGCTATGTAGCAGAAGAGAGTTACAAAACTCAGTTTCACTCTATAACTTGTTATATTGTGACAATGACCCTAACTACCTACCTACATGATTCACCAATACACAATTATTTAAATAGAGAATTAGAGTAGAATTGATGGATTTGATACATACCTTCAGAGTCTTTGTCTGCCTTTTCTCTCCTCCTACATGCTCTTGCAATGTGATCTTTGTTGGTGAAGAGCGTGCCATGTAGCATTCCCTATGGAAGCCCACATTAACTGGCACATCTTGGTCTCTCCAGGTTTCTGTTAGAGAGACCAACAGAAACTTAGTTTCTCTGCAGTGTTGATGTTCAACCATTTCTTTGCAGACTGAACAAATGATGCCCAACTTGTTTAAATAAGGTTTTTGGGCTTTTTGCCTTATAGAAGCAACATACGCACACATTTCATATTGTTGCATACCGGCTGTCAGTCGTGTCCCGCTATTTTTTTTTAATATTATGCTAAGATTAAAGACGGTGGTTCTTGTTGTTTGCTTTAAGTAGGATTTAAAAGATATGTCCTGATCAAAAATAACTCCCGGGTTCCTCACAGTGATGCTGGAGGCCAGGGGGGTGCCATCTAAAGCAACTATATCTTCAGACAATGCATCTCGGTGGTGTTTAGGTTCAAGTACTATAATCTGTTTTTTCAGAGATCAACATCAAGAAATTATAACACATGAAGGTTTTCACATCTAGCTAGCTAACAAGCCTAGCTAACTGGTTGGTTTGGTCAGGTCTGATTAAAAGGTATAACTGAGTATCATCTGCGTAACAATGAAGATTTATGTTGTGTTTCCTGATGATATTACCTAGCATATATAAGGTAAATAAAAGAGGTCCAGGACAGAACCCTGTGGAACTCCATGAGTAACTTTGCTTTGAAGAGAGGACTCAGCATTTACATGTCAAACTGGGAGCAATCTGATTTATTTTAAACCAGCTAAAAGCAGTTCCTTTAATGGCAATTAAATGTTCATGTCTCTGTAATAAGATATGGTGATTAATCATATCAAATGCCACACTCTAACAAGACCAATACCGAAACTAGTCCTAGTGATGCAGTTAAAAGATTGAAATTTGTCAAATAAATTGTTGCTATGCAAAAATTCACAGTTGATTTGCCACTGCTTTTTTCAAGGATCTTATATATAGGGATATATAGGGAAGGTTAGATATTGTTCTGTTCCTGTCTAAAATCCCTGGATCGAGAGCAGGCTTTTTAAAAAGTGGTTTAATTACAGCTACTTTAAAGAGGTGGTATTATGCTTTTTGGCTTTTCCCATCTCCTTTATTGAGTTATATATCTTTTTTGTGCATGTAACAGGTTTGCAAAGTGAAAAAGCCCAAAGTCCAGCCCAAAGGGAGTTCCCATCTCCCACAGAAAGCTCTGCTCTGAACCTCTTGAAAACAGCTAATTTGTATTCCAGCCCTTCACTTCCTTTACTTGTGACGTCACAACGAAAATGCGTCATAAAGCTTGCCAAGCAGCTAGCGGGGTCAGGCACGCCCTCAAACCAAGCTAGTCTGAGCGGAGGCCCTTTGGCTCGACTCGCCTTTGTTGGTTTTCCATTGTAGAAATGTTGTACCTGTACCTGCTTCCAGGTACTTTTTTTCGTGTCACCTCACCTCACCATGTAACATGAAAACACGACAGACTGCTGATTGGTCAGAGACTATTCACTGCATCATCATTGCTTGCACCAGACAGAGGCCAGCAACAGAAAGTTTTATATTTTACAGTTTTCGTATGGAATTTCATCACTAAACCCACTTCTGAGAAGTTTTGAGGTGAGAAATCAGCTGTGTAGATTTCGAATATTGACAGTTTTACGAGAAGTGATGGCGGAACAAAAATGTACTTGAATATTTTGAGGAGTTGAGGAGCTCCGCAAGTGGCTGCGGGGGAAGCCTGTGCCAACCCGCGGGAGGAGCATTGAACATTACGTCGCGGTAGTTGTGTGTGGTGTCGCTATGACGACAAGCTACGTACTATCTCTGGGTACTATCTGCAATGGAAAATGGAGCAGGGCCGAGTAGAGTCGAGTCTATCGATTTGCTCCATGGTAGCATTTTTTCGCAAGGCAGCATAGATTGTCAGAACACCGGCAACAGTTCAACTTTTAGTCCTAAAAGACGATGCAACTCCGACTCTGTTTGGGCCTGGAAATTCACAATCACAACCTGTAAGTATGCTTTACTGGTTGTGAATTATATTTAAAATAAACACGGCAATGTAACTTCACAGACTGTTCAAGTGCGGAGTTGTTGTAAACGTTGGCTAACACAGCTAAAGTTATAGCTATATTGCTATGTAACACCTGATGTGAAAGCTACTGAGCAAACGTTCAAATAGTTAGGCCAATTTTTATGTAAAATTGAGTTCAAATACGGTGATTTTTGTAGTGGTTTATGGTAAGATGTGGAACAATGATGTTGTGTGGTTGTGGAGTAACTTATACCATCTGCTAGGTTACAGTCGCAGTCTGAAGTGGCTTTGATTTGGATCACACGACCTTGTTTCTTACAACCCGCCCTTCTCTGCTTCTGATTGGCTAGTAGTCCTTACCTGGGAACTGCGCATGTGCAACTCCCAACAAAGATTTTGTACAAGTAAGATGCATCACTCTGTAGCTCAAGAGTGGAGCATACAACACATAGGGTGAAAAGAGGAGCTGCAGCAATGTGCAGTATGAGAAAATTATGGTGTTTTTTGAAAATTAAACCATGTAAACCTGTTCTGATACAACCCCTAATTAAGATTTTGAACCTGAAAATGTGCATTATACCACCTCTTTAAAAGACTGAGGTATATGATTACATATTCCTGGGAGTGCACTTGGACAATAAACTGGACTGTGCCAAGAACACTCAAGCCCTCTACAGGAAGGGCCAAAGCTGTCTATTTTCTGAGGAGGCTGAGGTCCTTCAACATCTGCAGGATGATGCTGAGGATGTTTTATGAGTCTGTGGTGGCCAGTGCTATCCCTGTTTGCTGTTGCATGCTGGGGCAGCAGGCTGTGGGTAGCGGACGCTAACAGACTCAACAAACTGATACGCAAGGCCAGTGACGTTGTGGGGGTGGAGCTGGACTCTCGGAGGATGCTGTCTAAGCTACATGTCATCTTGGACAATGTCTCCCACCCACTCCATGATGTTATGTGTTATGGGATGCTAATCAAACACAGGAGCACTTTCAGTGCAAGACTCATTCCCCCAAAATGCACCACAGAGCACCACAGGAAGTCATTCCTGCCTGATGCCATCAAGCTTTATAACTCCTCCCTCTAAGTGTCTGACACATCTATATCTATTTTTGTGCAATATTATCTGTTTAATATATATTTAAAATTTATACTCATATATACACACTATTTATCTATCTACCTTTTATTACTATTTCTATTCCTTATGCCTTGACAAGTGTGCAATTGTGACAAAGATTTTCCCCTCGGGGATCAATAAAGTATTTCTGATTCTGATAGCCTGTTGACAAGGAAAGGTTGATCATATCTAGCCAAGAAGTGCCAACTGAGGGCAAAACATCTTTGAGCACCTTGGTTGGAATTGGGTCTGTGGGGCATGTTGTTGGTTTGGACAAGGTCACAATTGAAGTATGCTGGTGAAACAGTCCAAATATCCATCGAGTTTTGCGGGTGCTTATGAGGTTCCTGTGACTGAGGACAGGTTGAAATCCACGGAGGGCAGGAGGTGCTAAATTTTATCCTAATAATTAGAATTTTGTCTTTGAAGAAGTTCATGAAAACATCACTACTGAGTTCAATAGGAACACATGGCTCAGTAGAGCTGTGACTCCCTGTCAGCCTGGCCACAGCTTTGAAGAGGAACCTGGGATTGTTCTTATTTTCCTCTATTAATGAGGACTAAGCTGCTCTGGCGCTACGGAGGGCCTTCCTCTAAATTTTCAGACTATCCTGCCAGATCAAACAAGATTCGTCTTGATGTATAAAATGCCATTTCCTCTCAAGTTTCTGTGATGCTCTCTTCAACTTGTGTGTTTGGCTGTTGTACCAAGGAGTTAATCTTCTGTGTTTTATTTGTTTCTTTTTTAAAGTAGCAAGGAGCAATTAGCTTGCAGTTTACTGCATACAGCCTGTGTTGCTCATTAGCCGCCAGCGTCTAGCTTTCCAGCAAGTTAGTGTTAAGTTATGCTATAGCTGTTTATAGTTGTGTGAATAAATGACTGAATGATTTATTTATGTTACATCCTCCAACCAGCGGGGGGCAATAATAGTTGCATGTGAGGGGCCTGAGGTCTAAAGGTGCTGCAGTTGGACCTCTGAAAAAGAGTCATAATAGGATAGGGGTATAAAGTCACATAAAGGACCTCTGACAGTGTCTTAAACGCAGAAGTCCAATAAGTTGCTTGCTTGGAGCAGTTCCAAAAGACAAAATCAATTTACAACAGTCACACTCTGGATCTATGTCTAGGAATCTTTCTTACAACTTCTCTTTAGTCCAGCATGCCCGATGTAGTATTTTACACTGTAGTAGCCTATGTCTTGCACAAATAGGGGGAAGTGTGGACTCTTTTTAGTACAGCATACCATGTTTTGTCTGTGATGATTATACACGTGTCCGGCTGCCCTTATTTACAATAGAAGTGAATTACACTCCAAACAGCACAAACAAACCCTCAAATCTAACATAATGTTGCTTTAAACAGCAGGAGCATTCGCGGAGCTGATGGCTCATTGCAGAGGCGGCGAGGACCTCTAGTAGGCCCTAATACTGTGGGCAAGTTTTCACTCCTTCATTGTTATGAAAAACACCAAGGGAATGAAGTACAGCAGACTGGTTCATTTGGTCCAGAACAAGGGGGGAAAGATTATCAACAACTGATTATAAGCTTTATTACCAAATGTTATGAACAATAATGTAGACAGGACAAAGAGGAGGAATCTTGTACAGTAATGATACTGTTGGATCACTGTCACACACTTTTTAATGGACTTAATGAACTGAGAAAGTCGAAGGAGTACAAGCACAGCATTTTTAACAGCATAAGTTCATAAGTGGTAACCAAATGATTTGCATAAATATATACATGGCTTATCAATTATAAGATCACCTGGACAGTAAAATGGTCACTGCAGTTCAATCAGGAGCGTGACTGAAATATGGAAAAAGTTAGAAACTGATCAGCAGAATCGAAATGCACGTGTCTTAACAAATCCTCTGCACTTGGAAATTTGGTAATGGTTCCAACTTGGAACCGGCTTTCTTTGTTCTCCATGTATTGAGCCAGTGCTCTGTAGGAAAACCTGATTTTTTTTTCAGACCACACACAAAACGGAGAGCTAGCAAACCGTGAGGAAATATTCGCTGAATTGAACAAAACATGTATTGGATTATAATCACTAACTCCACCTGAGTCATCTCCAAAAAAATACTTGTAATGAAAAAATGCCAAAAAGGAAGTTAATAAGAAAAAGAAAACACAAATGTCACCCACCCTTACACCCCCCCAACGAAGCTGTTGGATATTAATCATAACACTCAAAAGTAATGCAAGCTAAGGTTATGTATGATAATTATGGTTTGTCATTGTATTTAGAGAAATAATAATGAATAAGCTTTTTCTCTGCTATCATTGCAGACAAATACCATATCTGCAGTCTTTCAAGTGCATCCTTAGCATTTCACGGTTGATGAATTCCATTGCCAGGACTGGGTCCTTGAAAGAGTGTTCCTTAGACCCCAGAGAGTAACATGCACTGTAGCATGGAATTGCAGGCCAAATTTGGCCCCAATTGGCGACCCTCAAGAGCTTCACATTTGGCTTGCTGGTCCCCCACCTCACTTTGAATTTGGCCAATGGTGCCAACCCGATCTCATCTCAGGTGTCACATATACATGCTTTGACAAAACCGCAAAACGACAATTTCGTGTGTATGATATGCTGCAGTTTGCTATAGCGTTGCAACACAAAGGAGGCTAACCCTACCTGGTAGCACATCGGCCGTGGGTACCTGGAAAAGCATCTTTGGAGTTACAACTTGTTTGTTACTTGATAGCTTCAGAATCAAACTCTTGCTGTTGTGATGACAGATTTATATTTAGTGGTAAAGTTGACCTTATGGGAGCTTCCAAGAAGCACCTCTTCATCCTAGCTTGCGCAACAGCGCCAACCACTAAAGCTATTTCATTTGTGACTACCTTTTTGGTTGTTGTACAAAATCAGCCACAATAGTGAAATGGGTATCAGACAAAAAAAAATGAGTACATAACATAAGTAACAAGGTGATCCCAGTGGATATATGGCTCATCCAATATGGTGCATCCAATCCTTCACCTGCAACCCCAATTGCTTGCACTGCTTATCTCCAGGTCATTACCATTTAAATGGGCCAGGGTTTTGGTGGTGAACTTTCTGACACAGAAGACATGAGTGGATTAGCTCCACACATGGTTTCTTTGCTCTCACTTAAGTGTCGTAACATGAAGGACATACGTGATGAGTCTCATCAATCATAAACCCCCATCACAGCACATCATCTGCACAGGCCTGATTAACCCCCCGTGTAACAGTTTGACACTGTCACAGCTTGTGAATGCAACCATGGTTGTGTGAGCAAGCAAAGTCCTCCAACCTGCCTGTGAGCTAGCCTAATTAACAAGAGCATAATTTCAGCTGTTGGATTTCATTATGCTATAAAGAACAGAAAAGCCAGAGAAAACCAATGAAAAATAATCTAATAGTTGAATAAAAAGTTTTGAGAGACATTTTACAAACATGTGCAGCAATTTGAGGTACAATGATAGACAAGACAATATGTAATCCATTGTAGCTGCTGGAAAAGTGCTTAGATTTCTCTTGACAAGTCCTAAATTTTTTGTCCATTTATGGTCCAATTCAAGCACTTGCTCACTTACTGCACTTAAACCTGTTGGGCACAGGCACCTTTTTCCAGAAAAAACGCCTAAAATAACATACCCAAAATGAATCAGGAATAACTCCTCAACCAATTCTGGTCTCTGAAAAGTCAGAAGCTAAGGAATATAAATCCATTGTATATTAATATATTTATTTTACTATTACAGACTACATGGAGATGCAATAAAGAAAAAATCTGATATTTTCATCCTCGCTTGGTAAAAAAAAAGCTATATTTTAATGCAATAAACCATCAAAACCATTATAAGGAAGCTTATAATGCAACTGAATATCTTCTAATACACCTAGAATGCAATTGTAACTGTAACTCTGATGAAAATAAACTAAAATACAACAGTTATCATACAACATTTTCAAAATATACCAGGCGAATGTCCATATGTTGGCAATATTTACTGTTAAAATGTTTTATTGGGAGATATCTTTAAAACACTTTTTCTGTCCATACAACCGAGTTCCAAATGACAAAACATTGCAATATTGGTAAAGACAGTGAGTATTCATCAACATTCCTGTCACCAAAACCAATCCTTTAAAGGCATGTAGATTGAGAACAGAACATCCAAAGTGATGGGGGCCTCAATTGATCCGGCTTGAGCAGACCTTTCATTTGGTACCCTGTATGTGTCTATGTATCTAACGGGCCGGCCACAAAATGGCGAAAAACACCGTGTGTTCTCAAGCGGCACGTTTCCTCTGCAGAAATATCGAGAGCAGGCAGGTAGCTCACAAGTATTGCACAATAATAAAGATGACGCCTGCTGAGACTCGGAACAACATCGGCGGGTTTTGGACTTAAAACGGCGAAAAAAAAATTTTTCAATCAGTAATTTCGTCCACAGCGCAGCTGCCCCCGGTTCCGGGGGCGTCTGTTTTCAACAGTACTGAAAGCTGCAGTAAGGTTCTTTGGCTGACCACTGCGTCTACGGTCCTCAACGTTGCCCATTTCTTTGCGATTCTTCAAATAACCTTGGACAGCACATCTGGAAACCTCTGTCTGCCTGCAATATAACTACCTTGTGTCCTGCAGTATAACTACATTGTGTCTTGCTGTGCTCAGTCTAGTGTGACTTTTGACAGTAAACTGTCTTCAGTAATGTCACCTTGTTAGATGAGTTTGGCTGTTCCTAAACCAAACGTTTTCCTCCTATACATCTTTTTCTGTTTCAGTTAATGATTGTGTTTCAACCTACACATTGAATTGGTGATCATAGCATCTGGTTGGTATAATTGTTTAATCATGCACCTGACGATATGCCTACAAAATCCCTGACTTTGTTTATTAATTAATTAGAACAATTAATGCCCTTTTGGAGGCAAAGGGTGGTCACACAAAATATTGATTTGATTAAATTTTTTCTTTTGTTCACTTATTCAAAGATGATGACTCGAGTTTGAGACTCGGACTCGAGTCTGACTTAAGTCGCACACATGAGCTTGATGAGCTTGCTGTTATTCCCCTCCCTGCGTTACCTATAACCTACCTACGTAACACCACATATCTGCTGCGCGCGGGCCACACGTGAGAGAGGACAACAAAAATTGGCAGCTGCTATGCCATTCATCATAAACTTTGGCTTTAACACTTCATACAACAAGGCCCAAACAAAGAAGCGCTGAACGCAAACTAGGTTAGTAATGTTTAGCTCAGCATTGGCCATCTAACGTTAGCTTGCTTCTTGCTTTAGCTACGACCTACGAGAGGTTAACTCCACACTGTGAAAATATGAATGTGCGTTTGTTAGCTGCCAAATTTTTGGTGGTCAATTAACGTAAACACTTACATCCCGCTGGCTGCCGTCAGCGTTAATTATTAACGGTGGTTGCAAACAGGCTACAGGTTTATTGGTGATCATCTAACATTTTATTTAGTTAGGCTATAACTTTACACTGGTTTGAGAGTCTGGGGGGTGTATTAAACTACAGTAGTTTATAAGGCTGACTTATGGTGTCAGGAACAATTCCTGTGCAATAACCCAGTAATTCTGCCTCTTGTCAGCCACCTGTTTACAGACTACCACCAGTATTCATCATTCTCTCGTTCTCTATGTTCATATTGTTATATTTTTTTATATTGTATATGCTGTATACGAAATTCACCTACCTCAAGTACATAACACCTGCACATAATACTTCATTCCAGCATCCTTTGCACTGTTTACATGTATGCATCTCCGAGATGTATATCATAATAATAATAATAATTACTCCTGCAAATAAAGGGAACACTAAAATAACACATCCTAGATCTGAATGAATAAAATAATCTCATTAAATACTCTTTACTTTAACATAGTTGAATGTGCTGACAACAAAATCACACAAAAATTATCAATGGGGATCAAATTTATCAACCCATGGCGGTCTGGATTTGGAGTCACACTCAAAATCAAAGTGGAAAACCACACTACAGGCCGATCCAACTTTGATGTAATGTCCTTAAAACAAGTCAAAATGAGGCTCAGTAGTGTGTGTGGCCTACACGTGCCTGTATGACCTCCCTACAACGCCTGGGCATGCTCCTGATGAGGTGGCGGATGGTCTCCTGAGGGATCCCCTCCTGGACAGTCTGTGGTGCAACGTGGCGTTGGTGGATGGAGCGAGACATGATGTCCCAGATGTGCTCAATTAGATTCAGGTCTGGGGAACGGACGGGCCGGTCCATAGCATCAATGCCTTCCACTTGCAGGAACTGCTGACACACTCCAGCCACATGAGGTCTAGCATTGTCTTGCATTAGGAGGAACCCAGGGCCAACCGCACCAGCATATGGTCGCACAAGGGTCTGAGGATTTCATCTCGGTACCTAATGGCAGTCAGGCTACCTCTGGCGAGCACATGGAGGGCTGTACGGCCCCCCAAAGAAATGCCACCCCACACCATTACTGACCCACCGCCAAACCGGTCATGCTGGAGGATGTTGCAGGTAGCAGAACGTTCTCCACGGCGTCTTCAGACTCTGTCACGTCTGTCACATGTGCTCAGTGTGAACCTGCTTTCATTTGTGAAGAACACAGGGCGCCAGTGGCGAATTTGCCAATCTTGGTGTTCTCTGGCAAATGCCAAACGTCCTGCACGGTGTTGGGCTGTAAGCACAACCCCCACCTGTGGACGTCGGGCCCTCATACCACCCTCATGGAGTCTGTTTCTGACCGTTTGAGCAGACACATGCACATTTGTGGCCTGCTGGAGGTCATTTTGCAGGGCTCTGGCAGTGCTCCTCCTGCTCCTCCTTGCACAAAGGCGGAGGTAGTGGTCCTGCTGCTGGGTTGTTGCCCTCCTATGGCCTCCTCCACGTCTCCTGATGTACTGGCCTGTCTCCTGGTAGCGCCTCCATGCTGGATGAGCTGCACTAACTGAGCCACTTGTGTGGGTTGTAGACTCCGTCTCATGCTACCACTAGAGTGAAAGCACCGCCAGCATTCAAAAGTGACCAAAACATCAGCCAGGAAGCAAAGGAACTGAGAAGTGGTCTGTGGTCACCACCTGCAGAACCACTCCTTTATTATTTATAAAACTTTAACAATTTATGCTATAATAAATTGAATGTCAAGCGATGCCAGCAACAAGAACAGCATAAAAAAAACGAGCAAATAGCCAGCAGCAACAGCAGCCTCAAAGTTAGCTTACTGACAGTCAACAAGCTAAAGCAAAGACATCATTGATAATACATGAAAGCACAACCAGCATAATGTTAATACATATAATCCAAAACTCTTCACAGCTAACATACCACTGCATTAATTGACAAAATTTTCTGTGCAGTGTTATTTTGTGTGTGGCATTAGCCCAAAATTACGTTTATGTTTTTGTGGACTTTTCTACATTGCATGTGATCAGCCTTTACAGTCATTGACAGCTTTAAAAAATGCTAGGCTACTGCCAAAAAATGTGAATACTGCAATATTGTTTTGTCATGATTTTACAACACACACTCTCCAGGCTAGATATGTGGTCTGCACAAATCAGAGCCTAGCTGTATGTACAGAATATTAATATCAACCCATAAATATACAGGCGACTAAAATTATCCCACAGCTATACATTTTAATACAAATCACCCAGTCATTGGTAAAGAATAAATAAATAATCATCCAGGACCCAACCAGAAGACGAGACACAAGTGCTTAGAAAGCAAATCAGTTGTTTGTTTATATATAAAAGTTAATTAATTGAATTCTGATAATATATTGCAAATTTCAATGTGAGGGCTGATTCAAGAGCACTGTTTTTATATAATGCCTTGTTTTCCATCTCCTGTGTTTATTGTTCTGCCTATTTGTAACTACCTTGACTGACTAAAAAATCTGCAAGGGAAAACACCCAATACTCCAGTGCAATCTTATACATGTTGTTTTTCAGTTACAGTGTTACAATTTCATGTCAGGACCTCATCAATTGCTAAAGGATTAATTGCATATGCCTGTTAGCACAGAGAGTTTTTCCTCCTAGTTTCCTGTCCTTTTAAATCTGATGTAACTGGAACAGAAACAGCAGTGATTGGGAAGGTCATCCGCAGCCGCTGTACACATATTAATGAGCCACAGTTGTTGCTAATGGAGCTACAGTAATAAATATTGACACTATTGAATAATTACAATGAATCCCAGATCTCATGGCGGCTGTGTACTTGGTCAGATTCATTTTTTCTCATCGGTTACTTTTCATCTCCCCCACTTTCACACTCCATTACTGCATGTCTGTCTGGCACACAGGCAATTGCAGATCAATGTGGATATTCTGTCTGCACCTCCCCACCGTTGTTCCTCATCCTTCACACCCCTACAATCCACCATGGATACATGTTGATCAACATAAATAAATGTACCATAATTTAAACGTTTAGGAGGCACTTACAGGGAAAACAAGGTGAAGAACAATATTTTCTGTTGCAGGAGATCAAACCAACGAGCCCGTTCTCATCTCAGGCGTCATATACCGACGATTTGAGAAAGAGCGACAAAGTGTATTTATTTGACGCACCGGGTGCATCTCTGAGACGCTTCCGGAAGTGCTAGTTAGCTAGCGCTAGCTACGTTCATGATAAAGGTGTTGACAGCCCCCCGAGGCCCCTACCCTTACCACAACCACCAGAAATGTTAGTACTTTTACCTAAGTCACTGACTTTATGCGTGTCGACCGGCTAACACTACAGCTGCTAACGGGTAGGGTTAGCCTCCCTTGTGTTGCAAACGGGGGCGTAGCAAATGGGGGCGTTTCATACGGACGCTAAAGGGTACCTTCAGCGTAAAATCCTTAAGCTTTGTCACGCTGTCTGAAAGCGTCAGTTATGAGGCATTGAGATGAGAATGTGTTGAACCAACATAAGCACTACAGCCAATCCCAACATCATGTTGGTACAACAATTATTTCAATAATGATCTCCCAATAAAAATGTGTTGCATAATAGGCCTAATGTGACCTATTTCATTAAGTAAATCTCAAGTAAATCTATACATCCGTACCTAATTACTTACAGCTTACTTATTTAGATGATGCATACACTTTCTAAAAAAAACCTATAAGCATTACAAATAAATGGTGTAATTGACAAATGCTGTCTTCATGTGACTGACCCACATAGCGTTTATAGCTCATAACATCAGTGGAGGGACTTCTTTGATTAAGCCTGGGTAATGGACAAGACAGAAATGCATTGTAAAGCACTATCGTGCTGGCTCCTAATTGCCTGATGACTTTAATTAAACTTCAGGCTCTTATTCTTGACTAATCACACAGTCTCACAGTTCCTCCAGTCCTCCTTGAAATGGTACTTGCACGACTTTTTGCTGATGTCAGCATTCCGTTAATAGGAAGTTGGTTCAAAAAGTAGCACTTAACAGGACTCGTGCACTTCACATAGATAAAGCCCGAGTGTAGTCAAGTGAGACAATTTGTCATTGCTACCATTACAATTTGTCAGCAAGCAGTTACCATGAAGTATAAATCAATATGCTCTCACAGCCACCAATTGCATTTCATTTCACAAATTAAGTATCAATTTATTGCACATTACTGTCACTTCATAATATCTCCTAGCATGTACGGAAGCAATAAAAGCCTTCTGTTCAGTGCAGCTCCAACAATGTGCCAACTGCTAGACTATCTACGTTTTACCACACCTAACTGGTAAGAGTACGTATGCATGCTCTTTATTTTGCTTTAATGGTTAAGATAAAAACTGCCGCTCCCCAGCTACTGGGGATGCACGAGCCAGTGGATTGCTAATTGCCGGTCCCAAGCCCAGATAATTGGGGAGGGTTGCATCAGGAAGGGCATCTGGCGTAAAAAGCCAATGCCAAATCAAATATGTGAATCATCAGATCTCCATGTCCATGTCGGGATGGTTTACCAGCGAGATGGAAACAGATGAGTTGCTGTGGCAACCCCAAGGAGCAGACAAAAGAAGAAGAACAATCTAGGATCTTAAAAATAATGTATAATGTAGGTATTTTGTTCACCTTGTATCTACATGTATGTATCAATGCATACTACTGAAGAGAATTACACTGTACGTAACAGGCCATAATCTAAATTGTTACCAAACTACTCCCTGCAGTAGTAGAGAAGGCACTCTGAGGAGAAGCTTTTATTTCTAGGGGTCCAGGAGTTAATGCCTTACTAATATATTTTCTAACCTTTAAAATGATGCCAAATTTGTCACAATTCTGCACACAAATGCATCTGCTCTGCCAGTAACCTTTAGAAAATTGCAGACTGTGGGCTGAAATAATTCAAATTACCCATCAAGTATAGTGTGGATATTATAATAAGTTTAGCACAGGACAAAAATTCTCAAGGTGTACGTTTATTTGCTTTTCAGTTTCATCTATATTTAGTAAGCTTGCATGTTGTACCCAGTACAGTAATATGCAGAACAAAATGAAATAAATGGTTCTCAGAAGTAATTTTGACTTCCACTTATAATGACACTGAGGAAATTGTATTTAACAGAGAACTCTATTCAAATACACCAGCAGGCTTTGAAAACTGAGAATTTCTCTAAATTGAACTCTGTAGGGTAGATTGTCTGCTCACTGCTGAATATCCATTCATTTTCTACTTACATTTATTTTACATACTAGAGCTGGTAACGTTAAATTTATACGGTATAAGTAACTGAATTAACCAATAGGGTTTGCAGGATGATGACATGTATGATCCACAATTATTGAAAGATATATACTTGAGGTGGAATACAGGATACAATCAAGCATGATGTTTACTGATCAGTAAATTTTAATTAGTTGAGAAGGCACTACACGTTGCTTTTCATTTGCAATTACATTAGCAGTCCAAGCTAATCAGCCTGGAAAAGCTCCAGCATGCACTTACGTGAACCACAGTGCTTTGGCACCATTATGTGGTGGTAAGCTTTGACACCAGTTACTGTATTTAATTTAGAGAGATCAAGCTGAATATTTATTGTGAATTTCACAGGCTCAGGCACGATAAGGACAGGACCCACCTTGGGAGTCTAGAGACTGATGTAGGTCATGAGAGATTTAAAAGAACAGGGTTCTCCCAGCTGGGCACATACAGTAAAGATCATATAGGAAAATTGGTGGTTTGGGCAACGCTCAATCTCAAAGACAAAATGCCATACAGCTATTAAAGATCGATATCCACCAGATGATTGGATCTCTGAACACAGGAGACTTGCTGAATGTTTAGATGACAGCGTGGGAAATTGGAAATTACGGCGATTTCAGATTTGTGAATGAAAACCGACAGCGGAGAGAGCTGTAGAGAAATAGCAGAAACTCAGCAACAGATGAGGGGTGAAATTTGAGAGAAATTATCTTCATTGAATTTTTGCAAAAGCTACATGGCAAACACAAATTGTTCCAGTCTCCATGGATATCGAAATACTGTGGGATATCAAAAGAAAAGATCAGTAGTCTGTGACAAAGATATTTCAGATAGTGAGCACAGTGCCTTATCTCTCTAGTAAGAAGAAAACTCCAACACTGACAATGAATTGCAAGATTTATTTTGGTGTCTGGCTGCTTTGTCTCAAGGTTTACAGGTCGTGCAAAACTGTGCACCATAGCTAAAGCCACAGCTGATTTCTTACTTTAACTGAATGAATCACATGTACTGTAGCAGCCTGATGCAGTGATATACTCGGGCTGTAGCCCAAGGGCAATGGTGAATGACCACCAGTCCTACTTCTTTCAAGCTTGTTTTCCAGGTTTCAAAGGGACACCTTGTTGAAAGCATCCGCAGAGAAGTTACTACGTAAGTAACAGGAAACAGGAAATGATGCTGACCTTCTGTTTAGCATCACTGACCAATACTTGATTTTCTAAGAACTTTGAATTGACCCAGGTTCTGTCAAATCAAGAACAAGAATTTTTGGCCCTACCTTTTCCGTGTTGGGTTTCCTGTTTTGTTAATGTGTTATCAATTTTGTGTTATGGCCCTCAGCACCACCACAGTAATTTAATGGAATTATATTCTTAGTGAACATTTGATTTGATCTGATACAACCTGCTGCCTGATGTGATAAAAACTTGTGCTTCCACAAAAAGCATGGTTCAAATGGCATTAAGTTGCTCTTTAGAAACATATTTGCTGTCTATAAACATAGTTTCTATGTAATAATTTTACTGCACCTTCGGGGTTCATTTCTGCTTTCACCATTGTAGTAGGCTACTTTTGTTATCTGTTGTTGTCCATGACATCACTCCTTGTCCTGCACTTGTGCTGTACTGTTACCACACATTCTACTATAAACATTTTCTTGAGCATGTATGTTATACTTGTGCAGAAAACCAGTTCGTTCTCCAGCACTGTTTTTTCTATTTCAGTGTGAGCTCAGAAGAAAATGTCAATTATATCATGACTTTCTGGATTGCTCATAAGGTACCGCAGTCAAGAAGTATAATTACATGAACTGCTGCTGTGTTTCTCTCCTTATATGGCCAACAGCTGGAAGGTAGAAAGTCAGGTTCAAAATTATATAAAGTCAAACCTTTCAACTCTGCACGACAAAAGACTACGATTCCATCAAGCTGTTGGGTCCCTGGAGGCACCCGGCAGCACATCGGTAGGGGAGGTAAAAAATTAGCATTTGGGTGATTATTCTTAGCCAGCCGGTCATTACTAAAAAGCCTAAAGAATGAAGAACATTCATTATTCGTGCCATTGCACAGCTCCTAAAATCTTGAAGCGACACATCACACGCAGGATATATACCCTACAGCTTGCATTGAACACTCTAGCAGACTGGGCACACATTCAGTGTGTGAAGTCGTCGATCATGCTGAATCTGACAGACATGTTATTGATTTTGAGAGGGAGGCTTGGTAGGGATCTACGGGTGCCATCAGAGACCAAAGATGCTCCTACTGCTTAACATTTATAGGTTCACTAGCTCTCTGAAACTTCCCAAGTTTTTTTTTCCCTCTGTTCAGACTGTAGTGTAGTGTAAGAAAAATCGATCAAAGACTTTGGGGAGGATTGTAAAACTTCTATCATGAATTCTCATTCATGGTGCTCATTACATAATTGGGACTATTTTAATATTAAAACATGAAATATTATAGTAGTATAAAAAAAATACTACTACTAAACTACTGTTGTACATCCTCAGCAAGCAATAGACAGGCAGATAAAAAGCTTTCATTTCAATTATTTAGTATTATTAAGCATTGTCATTGCCATTGACAGTTGCACAGCCAACATGACAGTCTTTCTAATTCATGTTTGTGAGATTCTTGTGAGATTCTTACCTCAGGCTGCTTCAGTCCATCTAAATCAACACTATAAATAATTTTAAGACCACAAGTCTCCTGTCACGCTCCATAACACTGATGCTTGGTCTATTTTCCTTTCGACATCCACGGGGAATTTGCAGGTGAGAACCTCATTCCAGAGTGCCTTTGAGCTGTATACATGTATACAGCTCTTCTTTATACTTTCCTCTCCCCATATCTTTAAATCATGTTCGCTATATATTTTTTATACTATACATTTCATTGCCCTCCTCTTAAATAAACCAACTCATTTTAAATAAATTAAAATATATCAGATAATTTTGCCCTTCCTCCTTTAAACCAGTAATTCAGTCAACTGTATCTGGTTTATTCCCATATTAATTAGACACGCTTTTAATTTTGAAGGTAACTGGATATACAACAGGGTTCACTTGACTGCTGTCAGAAATATCTATACATTATGCATTTCAGAGTGTGATTAAAATGACAAAAGGTGAACCAGACAACCGTAGGGTAACCTCAAATTGTTTAATGAGCCTATGCTGTGAGTGATAGTTGTTGTTGACACTTATGTGCATAAATACACACAATCATCACACACCAGTTACAGAAATACTGTACATCGCATACAATACAGCAGCAGTGACAGGTAAAAACAAGAAAACGTTTTCCCCCTGAGAGTCACCCTGTTTAGGGCTGCTGTGACTGTTGGTAACAGGCTTTTGCCAAAGGGAGCCTTTCTGAACCTCAGGGACCTGTACAAGAGGGCAGTGCAGTGAAGTGCCAATTGAGTGGGTGAGTGATGTCTTGTGCTATTGTATTTGCCACGTGTGTTATGGCTTTACAATTGAGCTCTGACATGTTGGGTGTGGCAAGACCTTTCTTGGCAGCAGTATTATTTATGTTAAGCTTTGATTTCCATACATCAGTGATGGATGTACTCAATGGTTCCATCTCTTTATTTCTACCTAATAAAAAGAGATGGACTACTAGAGGGCATTAGTTGGATTTATGTAAAAGTTGTGTTTTGAATTAGCCAGCTATGAATTCTTCTTCTTCTTCTTAGTAGCACTAGTAGTATTATATAGTTATTGTTAGTAGTATTGTTGTTGTTGCTGTTTTACAACCTTGACCCCAACCGAATACTAAGAAAGAGATAGTAATAAAGTCCCTCAGACTTTCAAAATAAATGATCTATCATTACAAATAAGGACATTTTAAGCGTAAAGGTGTCTAGTGCAGATGTAACACTGAAATTAAGAAGCTGTGGTCATTTAATCTACATCTATTTTTTCATCTATTTTTATACATTTATTTTATTTTACTGCCACCCTCGTAGGGAAAACATTGGCTAACTTGATGTTGGCCAGCTTGTGGGCTTGATGTCACTGGCTGCTGTTATAAACAATCAAATGTTTGGCTGCACAGTGAACTTGGGCTTTTTGGAGTGCCAGAATGTGTTCTGAAAGTAGTGACAGAGTGATAGTCAGAAAAAATAAACAGGACTTTGTGACAGTGCCCTGAACTTATAAGCCAGAGCTTTTAGCAGCATGGTGCTGGGAGATGCCCTGCTGCTCACACAATTTGGGAACTTTGCACTAAGAGTTTTAAAATTATTTGAAAATCAAACCATAATGCTGTCAGCTACAAGGGTGTGGACAAAATAATATAAACTATAACTAAAATATAAAAGGAATTTCAATGGATACAAATCACAATCGCAAACAATGCATACCAATTAGCAGCATGTGTTAATCCCACTCATATCCTCATTGCAATGTCAACCCTTTTTACTCCCACTTCAATATTGATGCATGGTGAAGATGCGTTAGAGTCAGTTTGTAACGCACAGTGGAGCCCAAGCCCTGTAGCGTCACTTTTGAATGCTGAAGGTAGGTGTAGGATATTTAACAGAAAAGACGTGAGAAGGTGGTTGTGGTAGACTGGGCCAGAAAGATTTCACCCAGGTGATTGGTGTTTGTTTCCTGTGTGAAACAAAAAGTCAGCATTGAATGTTTTTATTTAAGTTGCATAGGTTACATAACATAACTGACATAAGTAATGTAGTAATTTTCAAACAAACCACAATCTTTTCCTAAACATAACGAAGTAGTTTTGGTGCCTATGCATAGGCTATTGCATATTTGCATATTTATTCTTGCTAACTTGATGTTAAAAATGTTGAACATATACGCATGCTAATAATCCAAGTGAACAATTATGTGAACCATGTGGCTTTGCTACCTTTGTAGCAGTGTTTGTAATAGTTATTTATTTACTTCATAGTTAAAGCTGCATATATCAATGTGTTTCTCTGTAGTTTGTCATTACTCAAAATGTTGAGGATATTATTGGACTTTAAACTTTTTGGTTTCACACTTTCCGAAATATTATGTCTGGAATTTTTCCCATATTCAGATGAATGGACAATGGAGTGTGGGGTGACATCACACACACACACACACACACACACACACACACACACACACACAGTTCTGGAAAATGTCGCAATTTTCATCCTCAAACATTTGTCCTAATGTAACGTAACTACCTAAGTGTGCTATGAACCCCAAAGAAATAAGAGTACCATCCAACTGCCCCTTTGACTCCTGTGTTGACACCACAATTAAGGAGCAAAACAGAAAAATGTCTTTTTAGCACGCTGTATTTCCCACATGTCCACTCTCTCTCAAGATGTAAAAATGTAAAAATATAGAAATTTTCCCCCTCTCTTTCCTCTCTTCTATCTAATGAGATTAGGATCCTACAGCGGAGTGCAGGGTGTATTTGAAAACTTTTGACCATGCCAGATATAGTCATTGATGCTTATCCAAGTACACACTTTGGAAAGAGAATTATTCAAAGGGATGGGAGTTTTACCTTTGTAGTCATACGGCTGGCTGATGAGAGCATGCACATCTTTCTTATATCCATCTCATTCTTCATCTCAGGCATGATAATTCCTCTTCTATTCATATCGTCCGGCAGGCAGGCTCTCAAGAAAAATGCTACCTTTCTTCAGAGCTGGTGATGACATCATTTCCTAGTCCTCCATATTGTGTGCTTTTATAATGGCCTCACAATTTGCTTGCTCTGCTTTCTGTGGACACAGTCTTGAACATAAAACTGAGCTATTCATGACAACTTCAAACCTGCTAATGCACCTGCTACACGCACTGATGTTTATAAAGGTATTTCTATCTTAGCAGCCCACAAAACATTAAATAATTATATGCCAAGAAAGAAAGAACAGAAAGAAAAGACCTTACATTACTGAAAGCATTTGAATGAAATGCCAATTTTCTTCAGTATAGTTTTCACAGTGTGGCTCATCTGAACATGACAAATTCACAACAGCTGAGTTCCAATGTAACTTTTATGGAAGCAAAAATTGGGCAAACTGTAGCAAACTTTTCATGACAAAATGCTTACTCTTATGCCGATTCTGTAAATGAATGACTTTGCTGTTGAGTGTGTTGGTTCCTTGCACATAAATGCATCCCTGCGTGTGCGCATGTGTGTGTCACAGTTCCACTTTTGCTTTTTGTGTGGTTTATGGAGTTATAATGCAGCTGTTTTAATACACACTGTCTGCATGACTTAGTCCCGCTGTCTCCTATCAGCCAGCGGAGATAAATCAGGGCTTGTTGGGTGCTTGCTGAGGCGCTAACCGTGCCGGTTGTTCTGATTCTCAATATGTTTGCCCAGCTTAGAAGCTGCAACAGTTATTCTAATTCAAATCCCTCGTCCTATGGATGAAGAGACATACAAGATTTCTAGACATCTTTGTTTGGCTGAGTCAGGCCCTATGTGGCGCAGCTGATATGAAAAAAAGGATTGCTTAGTGTATTTTGGTGAAATACTCCGGCGAATAAAGGAAGATTTTGAGAAAACATACTTTCATCCTTCATGTTCTTGAAAAAGTGACAATGAAAAGCAAATAATAATGCTGTCAGACTATTTTATACCTTCATTCCCAGTTCAGTCTTTCCACACTATTGGTGCACTTTTAAATATTTTTACTGCCTAATTGTTCAAAAGTACAATAATGCACCAGCAGGGGTTTGCAGGTGTTATCAGTCATGCCAGTCACTGTTACCTCAGTGGCTGCTGAGATATCAAGCTTAATAAGCAGTTTGGTCTGCCCTCCTTTGTTTTGGTCACAACCCCCCACAAGGCATTTAAGTTCATGCCCAAATTATTTTGTAAATATTTACCTCTCACTGTTTTTTAAAGAGTAAGACAGCATTTAAACATTTGTTTTGATTAAATGTTCTCCTGCTGGGTGATTATTACACTCAAAATAAACTCACTACCTCAAACAACAGGCAACAGGAACTCATTTTGCAGAAACTTCAGTTAACGGGGTGCCCCAGTAGCTCACTTTGTAGAGCGGGTACCTTTAAGGCTGAGTCCTTACTGCAGTGGCCTGGGGTTTAATTCCAACCTGTGGCCTTTTGCTGCATGTCATCCTCTCTCTCTGCCACCTTTCTTGTCTTTCTCTGCAGCTGTCACTAACCAACAAAGGCAACAATGCCCACAAAACATCAGGTAATGAATTGGTATTTTTAATTTCCAGCATTATTATGACTGAGATGGCAAGTGGCATCAATGCTATTGATTTACTGATGTTAGACAAGGCAGCGCAGAGTCAGCTCAACCTCAATCCTCCTGTGATTGTCTCAGGCGTGCACCTGCCTCCAAAGACAGAAACTCTTAGACACTCTTAACTTCTGAGCATGGCAAGGCAGAAAGCAGGCGACACTCTGAAACACCTTCAACTGCTGGGGAAACACATTTTTATGGGATTTAAAGGTTAGTGATATTGATTTTTGCTTAGGCAACATTATGTCACGCAAGCGACATAAAAGACTGTTGTCACACACAGTATCTCTGCTATGCTCAATCTTCTTAACCAGTTCTGCAAATTGACTATGATGATGTTATCTAAATTGGGGCGATATGCTTAAAATGTGTCATTAGAAATTGACAATTTGCAGAAACCCCTGCAGTCATTTCCCACAAGAAATGGTAGGTGCTGCAGAGGAGTGCCCTCCTAATGCCACAGTTAGTCCTTGGTCAACTATTCAGCAGATATCTGCTGTTACTTTATACCTGAAGTCAAGTCAATTTTATATCACATGTTGCCTAATGGGGCAAAATACAGAAACACTGGAGAAAAATTCAAATTCACCACTAACCACATACATATCTTTCAAACTGTGTAATACAATAAATATCATATAGTGACATATAATAATTTAATAGTATGCAAATCTGTTTTTTTTTTTAACACAACTCAGGCTGCTGGGCCAGCTGGCAAATCAGTTCTCTATTGTAAAAATGCACGCATGTGGTCTAGTTATGAGATAGTGGGATGGTAGGGGCTGAAGAGAGAGGTTAAGGTGGAGCTGGGAGCAGTTTCTGAGACATACTTTAGACAATATGGAAAAGAGTGTGTCATTCTAGCTGCATTGTTCACAATCCAATTGATTTCCATACTTGTCAATCTTTTACATTTGTATATCAGATTCAAATAAAAAATAATTAAGCATATTCTCTGTAAACATTTCTAGTAACCTACAAAAAGATGATAGTATGTTAAGTTAATGTTGTGCTGGTAATTGATGACTGCTTGTTTGAATGGGTGGCCTATTTTTCTTTGGCATCTGTTACACTTTCAAATGGCAGAAAGGAGTCACATCTCGGACCTCTACCCCTCAGACATGATTCATCTTTGCCATCTTAAAAATTTCAAAAGAGCACACCACAAGAGTTCAAATGATGGCCAATGAGAGACCTTATCTGACAATGGATTAGCAATATTTCACCACCACAGTTTTTCAGAATATTATGTATTATACATGAATATATAATATTCAATGAATAAAGTTTGGAAAAAGTAAATAATATATAAAATCCTTACTCTTAGCTGCACACTGTAATACCTGAGGGCCACTAACAATGGAGACCCTGTACTTTACCACCTCCTCAATGAACCCTGTGAAACTCTTTAATTATAGGTGTCTGAGGCCTTCTTCAGACCCCTGTAGTTAAAGATTCTTCGTTATGGTCAAATCAGTGCACACTGAAGTCCTGGCTTTGACTGTAGATGTATTTCATTATCTGTGCAAATCCATTTTGACTTGGATAACCCTAGATAAGCAAATATTAAAGCTTGATATGGTATTACGCCAAGACCCATAGTTTGAAGTCTTTTTCTTCTTCTCTGGTTGCTCTGTAAATTAGAAGCAGCAATGAAATAAAGCTAACATTGTACCATGTTACAATATACTACTGTGTTGCTTCTGATTAATTACTTATTGGTCATAAAACATGTCTACTCTGACAGACTAAATGTCAGCATGAAGCTGGTTTAATTGGAAGGCTTTTTGCCCTTTTGCCCAGTGGTGTGCAATGATGCATGAATAAGAGAGAACCTGTATATTTCATGTGTACTGCAGGGAACAGCCTGCGCAAACATCCTACAATCATTATTTGTTACTTGAGTAATGAAGCTAACAAGTCACACAAGTACAGTTGTACAAACCATGACTCTGCGGTGAAATCAAAGATTTCATTAAATAAAACCATATATTGACTCCAGTTCTAATAGGGGAACACTGAATTTTCTGTGAACATACACTGAACTCTACAACATGTTATGGACATGCTCTGACCAGTGAGCGAGAATCAAGCCATTGTTGCTTGTCTCTTAAAAATCTTCCTTTTCTGCCTGGTTTATTCTTTTACATCTCCTGCTTTGAAAGGCGAAATCAATAAGGCATGGTGGCTTTCATCTCTTTCATCTCATCAGTGACAAAGACAAAATGTCCTTATTGTTTGTATTCTGTGCAATATCTAACAATAACACAAACCTGGAGAATCACATGAAAGCAGGCGATAATGCCCTAACAGAGTAGTTTCATCAATCAATTTTACACACTACTCAGCCTCAAAGCGAATCATGTTTTGGTGGATCTGAACATGTGTTTTCTTCACCGTTCCTTTTTTTTCTTGAAGGAGGGTACTATATAATGTAGAATAACTGTTTGTATTATGAAAGAAGTGCAGACCACGTTAAGTGTTTTACAACTGAAAACCAAGGGAAAAAGATGATATGAGCAATACACCTATTAGAGTCAACTCTGCTTGTAAAAAAAAATACACCTCTGTACAGGAGGAAAATATTCAGTCACAATGTTTCTTAGTTCCCTGATGTTTTTTAATTGCAACTTCAGCTTCATAATCCTGCAAAATCTTGACCTTATGTTCCATTTTAGGCTCTTTCTTAGGTTCTTTATACCCTGTTAGCAGTAAAATGTCTCTTTCCTGCTGATAACTTGTCCACAAACACAACTCACAGTACTTAACAAACTTATGTGTGTTACTATGTGATTTCAGGATCTTAGTCTGGTCACACAACTCCACACAACCCTGTCTCCTAGAAATTAAGTGCATACAAAACTGATTTGCAACACGTTATTTGAGGGAAAAGTAATATTTGCTGTCCACATTTTGGGTAAATTAACTTATTGATGCTTCATTAGTTAAATGTTCACTGACAACATATTTTTTTTGTTTCCACCAAAATATCTGATCTTGCAATACAATATCCACTCATAATGACTACTGCATTATTAAACTTTTTTTTATGTTCAGGTACTCACAGCACTTGGTTTGCAGTGACATAAAATACAACATGTTCTCCTCCCCTCATCCCTTTGTAGTGTACAAACATGCATTTTATATCAAATAAATTTGGACTACTCCAAATTCTGTCTCGCTCCCTGGAAGAAAGAAAAGGAGGGGGTGAGATAACAACCCTCAACAGAAGGCTGAAGAGACCCCAAAGGAGGGGGGTTGAAAGGTTGCTTTCCCTAAGTGCTATTTCTGGGCAGTTGATTGTAAAAACTGGCCACCTTTGGCAGCAGCCAAGATAAGCCTCAGTGCCTGACTGATAAAATGACAAATAAACACTGTTCAGAAATTAGCGTTCTCCTGAACAGCCTATCGGAACTCTTCTTAAGAGAGGGCAGGAAACCCCCAACACTGCCCCACACACGTAACCATGGCAACTTACCTCCCTCTTTGTTTAATTACCTCACATCAAAGGATATTCTCCTTTCACACCCAGTTGTAAATTCGTGAGGAACTCCAGGACACCAGAAAGACTGCCCTGAACTCTTTGTGTAAACCAAAGAGTACTGTCTCCTCAAAACTCAAAGCATTACCTTGTTTAATTAAATAATCTTTTAGTTACTTGACTAGGTCTCTCCACTCCATTTGAGTAGTTATGTTACCATGTTGGTGTTATTTGTTGTTGAAAAGAATCTAAACAAGTTAATTTTGCAGTGTTTTAATTTTCAGCAAGGATCCCTGACCTTTATTCATTTCATGTTGTGACCAATGCTTTGTTCACAACACTTTATGACACTTCCTTTAGAAAGGATATGATAAAGAAATGTCATCCTATACTACTCGAGCAATTTTCCAGCTCGAATTTAAGGTTAAATAACTAAATTCCCCCACTAAGCACCCCCAAGTGGACAAAATAAGTATTACATGCCATCGTCTGAAATGCTGTTTAATGTATAAATGTCACTCTGTATTTACCTGTCCATAATCTAATGCCATATGTGTATCTTGCTTATATTCTCCAAGAACGTGTAACAGCCAATATATCCAGAAAGCTAGTTAAGTTCCTCTCATCTGATGTGATTCCTATGAAATGCTAACCTTTTAAGGTCTAACTACTGACAATTGTTTTCCTTTTTATCAAGTGTTTAAAACTAACAACAGTACAACCGTTTGACAATTAAGGTTTGATTGTGGGAAGATATTTGATTACAATACGCACAAATAGATTGGTTGATTAACTTTTAATGTCTAAAGAAAGACGGTCTCTCAGGAAACCGGAAACAAGCCCTCCCTCAAGGGAACAAAGGACTGCCCTCTGGGAACCACACCCCAACAGACAAAAGCAGCAACACACGCTGTCTCGCTTTCTCTTGTTCCTGTTCTCTTCAACGCGCCCAGCGTGCTCCCTCTCCCGGGAATGCCCTAAGAAGTTCGATCCACCGCAGCGAAGGCTTTGTTCGTTTTCAAGCCACGCACGCGAAGTGCCTCCGCATCAATTTTTATCCCTCGTTTCTAGCAACTTTACTTGAGTTTCATATTCTTTGGTTTTGTTTTGTTAAAAGTTATCAGTCCGTTAAGTTACACTAGTTTAATTGAAGAACGACCAAGTTCTTTTTAAGCTTCATTCTTCGAGGTAACTTACATTGATACCACTGACCCAGCCATGTGGTCCCGCCAGCAGTAACCCAAGGACATCCAAACAGAACAGCCTCATTGCCAGACCGAGGACGGTCAACACTTGAGGGTTTTCTCCATTCAAGACACGGAGAACCCCCGGAAAATTCCTTAGCAGAAAGCCAGGAATCGGGCAGCTAGCGTGGGGACCCGTGCAATCAGCCAGGCAGGCCGTTGACCCACAGAAAGGCATTCTGTGATCAGTGATGTCCAATAGTCTGTTAATCCATTATCTTTAGTCCTTAAACTCCTAGACAAATTTAATTGAGCTAGTATCATCTAACCACTTTCATTAGTTGTCTTCCGCCGTGAGTCAAATGCTCCCCACAATAGAACCCCACATTCTCATTGTTTAGCCATTGTTTATTTCTTTGATGTATATGTAACCGCATTTATAGTCACCTTACTTAGTTAATAAATTTCACTGTAATCAAAGGAATTGTGTGTGTGTTGCCTGTCTCCAAGTCCCTGTCATGAGAATTTACCCCTTTGATATGAGACTGACTGACTGATTTAAGATAATTGAGTGATCGTTAACTAACTGATCACTAGTGAATAATTGTCTAATTATTAACCACACTCAGGGAATCCCGAGACCCTGGGCGAACAGAATCTCAGGTGATGCCCCACGAGAGATTTATGAATTTATATTCTCTGAATATTAAAATTCATAATTTTGTATTAATTCTCATAAATTTATTAGATCAAAAGTAGTCATGCTACACCTTCTTATTCAATTTGGTGCACACCTCTCTAACATCTCATTCTAGGTACCGTCTGGGGGCCGATAATGAGCTCAGGTGGGAACACACCAGAGACGGAAATCCCACACTGAGTCTCCCTCCACTCAGTCCTCCCAGACCAGGCTAACAGACATCTTCCACCATCACCCCTCCACTTTACATCCATTTTTCTGTCCTCAACATCCTTACTTACTGAATTCCCAATAAGCCTTTAAATTACTATATTATATTGTTGTGATGTGGTCCTTGCTAGTGACTGACTAGCTAAAAAAAAACTAACCACAGACGGGAGTCTGGATACATCCACTGCACATGTTGACTTTAAGTATTTTAATTACAAGTAAATTTTCCATATAATTTTAGTACATAAGTTCAATGTAAAGGGTCACATGTAATGCCATGTTTTTCTATCATGTTCAGTCAGTTTGAATAAATTACATAACTTCATAACTACATAACTGTCAGATTTGTTTTAATAAAATAAATGTAAACTTCTACAGAAACCTAACATGTTTATTCAACTACTGCATATGCAGTTTAAAGGAACTTCTACAGAAACCTAATGTGTTTATTCAAGTATTACATATATAGTTATATATAGTAGGGGAACTCTATATAAACATTGTGTTTATATATGTATAATAATTTATGATAATGCATATACTGTCCGTTAAACACTTATTCTTACAATAGTTTTGCCTAAGCACTCACAGTTCTTACCATCTTTTAGTGACTGTTGCTTAATCTCATAGTTGTTTTCAAAAGTTTTGGTAGCTAACGCTACTGTACTTTAGCTTAGCCGTTAGCGACTTTAGCTTAGCAGCTAGCGATGGCTTCTCCTTTGCCCTCTCGCTCTCCTACTTTCTCTTGCTCGGTGTGTCAGATGTTCAGTTACTCCTCTGCCTCCTTTAGCAGTAATGGTATGTGTAACAAGTGAAGTTTATTTGTAGACATGGAGGCGAGGCTCAGTGATTTCGAAGTCGTTAGCTACTGTAGGTAGCCAGTCCCCGGTAGTCGGTGTGGAATGACCTGAGTTAGCCTGTGGTAGCCGTCCCCCTGGCATCTCCTGAGCAGCCAGGAAAGGGTGGCTGGGTGATTCTCCGCAGGAGGAATAGTCGTAAGCATTCAATGCCCACGGGTCACCACCAACCTGTTCACGTTTCTAACAGATTTTCCCCACTCAACGACACACCCGCTGAGAAACCAACTCTGAACATTGGCAGCTCCATTTTGAGAAACGTGAAGTTAGCAAAGCCAGCAGCCATAGTTAAGTGCATCCCCGGGGCAAGAGCGTGCGACACTGAGTCTTATTTGAAACTGCTGGCTAAGGATAAACTTAAATACAGTAAGATTGTTATTCACGTCGGCGGTAATGACTCCCGGTTACGCTAATTGGAGGTCACTAAGATTAATGTTGAGTCGGTGTGTACATATGCAAAAACAATGTCAGACATCGTGGTTTTCTCTGGACCCCTGCCAAATCTGACCAGTGAAGCCGCATGTCGTCATTTCGCCGCTGGTTGTCAAGGTGGTGTCCAGCAAAGGATGTGGGCTTTGTAGATCATTGGCAGACTTTCTGGGGAAATTAATTGAATTAATATTAGATTATAATATTGATTTGTTTTGTCTTACTGAAACCTGGCTGGGTGATGGAGAATATGTTATCCTAAATGAATCCACCCCTCCCAGTCATATTAATACTCACATTCCTCGAGGCACAGGCTGAGGAGGTGGAGTTGCAGCTATCTTCGACTCTAGCCTACTAATCAGCTCTAAACCTAAACTAAATGATAACTCATTTGAAAGCCTTGTTCTTAGTCTTTCACACCTAAAGAAATCACTGCAACCAATTCTATTTACAATAGTGTCCCGAGCACTCTGAATTCTTATCTGAATTTGCAGAGTTTTTGTCAACTTTAGTCCTTAAAACGGACAAACTTATTATTGCAGGGGATTTTAATATTTATGTGGACGTTGAGAATGATAGCTTTAGTACTGCGTTTATATCTCTGTTAGATTCAATTGGCTTCTCTCAGAGTGTTCATGAACCGACTGTTTTAACCACACCCTCGACCTTATTCTGGTATATGGTATTGAAATTGAACATTTAATAGTGCTCCCACAGAATACCTTTTTATCTGACCACTATTTGATAACATTTGAGTTTGTATTGCTGAACTACAGGCCATTAGGCAAAGATCTGTCTGGTAGTGCTGTAGCAAGATTTAGGTATGCGATTCCATCAGTATTCCCAGTAGGTATGACTTCATCAGCTTCTTTAATGATAAAATTCTAACTATTAGAAACAAAATGGCACCACACTGGCAAACAACTGTAAAGCCAGATATATGTTTAGACTGCTTTGCTTCCCTCAATCTTTACCAACTAATTTCTATAATTCTTCACCTAAACCATCAACCTGCCTCTTAGACCCCATCCCAACTAGGCTGCTTAAAGAAGTTTTACCCTTAGTCAGCACTTCTCTACTAGATATGATCAATCTATCTTTATCAACAGTACTTTAAAGTAGCTGTAATTAAACCTCTTCTGAAAAAGCCCACCTTGATCCAGCTGTTTTAGCCAACTATAGACCTATATCTAACCTTCCATTTCTCTCTAAGATCCTGGAGTTAGCAGTTGCCAAACAGCTGTGTGACTTTCTACATAGCAATAGTTTATTTGAGGATTTTCGGTCAGGATTTAAAGTTCATCATAGCACAGAGACAGCACTGGTGAAAATTACTAATGACCTCCTAATTGCATCAGACAAAGGACTTGTCTTGTACTGGTTTTATTAGATCTTAGCGCTGCATTTGACACAATTGACCATCAGATCCTATTACAGAGACTGGAACGTTTATTTGGCATTAAAGGAACCGCTCTAAGCTGGTTTAAGTCCTATTTATCAGATCGATTTCAGTTTGTACATGTTAACAATGAGTCCTCCATGCACGCCAAAGTTAGTCATGGAGTTCCACAAGGATCTGTCCTCGGACTAATCCTCTTCACTTTATATATGCTTCCTTTAGGCAATATTATCAGGAAATATTCCATAAACTTTCACTGTTATGCAGGAACCAGGAAAAGAGATCATATTTCTCCTGTTTTAGATTCTCTGCATTGGCTTCCTGTAAAATCCAGAATAGAATTTAAAATCATTCTTCTCACCTACAAAGCTCTTAATGGTCAGGCACCATCTTATCTTAAAGAGCTCATAGTACCTTACTACCCTACCAGAGCACTGCGCTCCCAGAATGCAGGGTTACTTGTGGTTCCTAGAGTCTCCAAAAGTAGACTAGGAGCCAGAGCGTTCAGCTATCAAGCTCCTCTCCTGTGGAACCAGGTCCAGTTTGGGTTCAGGAGGCAGACACTTTCCTCTTTGATAAAGCTTATAGTTAGGGCTGGCTCAGGTGAGTCCTGAACCATCCCTTAGTTATGCTGCTATGGGCCTAGACTGCCGGGGAACTTCCCATGATGCACTGAGCTTCTTTCTCTTCTTTCTTTCCCTCTGTATGCAACCTCATCCCATTAATGCAGGTTACTAACTCGACTTCTTCCCTTTCCCGTTTTCCTTGCCTCTGTCGCCTAGTGCTTGCTCTTGGTGGGAATTGTTGGGCTCTGTAAATAACATCAAAGAGTACGGTCTTGACCTGCTCTTTTATGAAAAGCGCTCTGAGATAACTGTTGTTGTGATTTGGCGCTATATAAATAAAATTGAATTGAATTGATATATATATATAATATTAGTTATTCTATTTCCTGTAATAAATCACAAAGCAATACCTACAAGAACAGTTCTGGACAATTTATTGGCAGATTTATTATACACTGAACAAAATTATAAACGCAACACTTTTGTTTTTGCCCCCATTTATCATGAACTGAACTCAAAGATCTAAGACTTTCTCTATGTACACAAAAAGCCTATTTCTCTCAGATATTGTTCACAGATCTGTCAAAATCTGTGTTAATGAGCACTTCTCCTTTGCCAAGATAATCCATCCAACTCACAGGTGTGGCATATCAAGATGCTGATCAGACAGGATGGGTATTGCACAGGTGTCTTTAGGCTGACAATAAAAGGCCACTCGAAAATGGAGCCATGAGAAAGTGAATATTCCTTCCTGCAGCTCCGCTTCTACTGCTGAAGACCTTGATTAAGTTAGCTGTGTAATTGTCAAGTTGTGCCAGGAACTTGGCCTGAAGTGGTGATGTTGTCATATGCATGAATTCTGCATTTTTGTTTAAAAAAAAAAAAAAAAACACTGAAAGAAAATAGATGTACATGAGGAATTCTTTTCTGCGTTACAAAAATAAAACAAAAGAACTCACTTTTTGACACTTTGGACTATAAAAAGCCAAAATTGGCTTCATATTATCAGCCAATAAAATCTGATAATATAAAATTCCCATTATGGGCTGAGAATTGATCAGTACTGATAAATATATATTGTGAATCACTTAAAAAAATAGTATTGGTACATAATTTTTGTGAAGCAGCTTTACATCAGCAGAGTAGTGGACACAATATCAATCAATACTCACTTCGCTGACTGCAAACAAGGCAGGCCATCTGCTTACAAATTCAGAGATCAAAAGGTGCATCCTGGACAACCTCCTGACGTCTGTAGGAAAAGGTCTTCTGCATTTTCGCCTTGACCACAGCCTCATTGTTTTTCTTTTTCAACTCTGTCAAGAGAGCTACCCTTTCATTCTCAAGACTCTGTTTTGTTTCACCCCAAGGAAAGGATGGAAGACAGTTGACCTCTGCTTTTCTTGTTTTTTTTTATGTTCGCAGCTGCTTTGTCTTGACCTTTGCGCTTGTACTTGAGAGAATTTACACTGACCACAGGTTCCCCAATTTTGTTGTCATGTTTTGTGCAAAAATTGGCAAGCTTTGTCTTTATGTAGCGTTTCCAACCCTCATGGCCGTCACAAGTCCCTCTTTCTCTCAAGCATGGATTGGCAAGCACCAAGACCTCAGCAGCCTCTACAATTTGGGAATCAGTGGGGTACGAGCAGCCATGAATTCAAGGATGTCCATTCTTAGCTTTGGCGGGGGGGTAAAAAGAGCCATTTGCGATGAGTGGTCAGAGGACAAACTGTCTTGGTCAAGGGACAGAGTGCTGAGTGGGTTCGCAGAATCAGAGCTGTAGGATATAGTGGGTGAAGTTACTGGTGCTACAAGATAGTGGGGTCTCTGGAATGCTTGAGCTAGTTTCCCTGTCCAGTGACTCCCCTATATTCATTTAGGAGCAGCGGTGCGCCACTGCTGAATACTGCATTCTTTCCCCCCTGTACACTAATAGCTGCACCTCCAGTCACCAGTCTGTCAAACTCCTGAAGTTTGCTGACAACACCACCCTCATTGGGCTCATCTCAGGTGGGGATAAGTCCACCTACAGGTGGGAGATCTGGTGACCTGGTGTAGCCAGAACAGTCTGGAGCTCAACGCTCAGAAGACAGTCGAGATGGTCGTAGAATTTCAGCCTACCAAAGACAATGATGGTGCACTTCTACACCGCCCTCATTGAGTCCATCCTCACCTCCTCTATCACCATCTAGTAAGCTGCTGCCACTGCCAGGGACAAGGACAGGCTGCAGCGCATCATTCGCTCTGCAGAGAAGGTGATTGGCTGCAATCTTCCTTCTCTTCAGGACCTGTACGCCTCGAGGTCTCTGAGGTGAGCAGGAAAGATTGCAGCTGACTCCTCCCACCCCGGACACAAACTGTTTCAGACTCTCCCCTCTGGCAGGAGGCTGCGGTCCATCAGGACCAGAACCTCTCGTCACAAAAACAGCTTCCCCCACTGACACTCCCCCCTTGCAAATGATATAAATGTCTCATCATGTCATGTAAATACTGTTTCATCTCGTGTCGTGCTCAGACCTGGCACATTGCACATATTTGTTGTTGATTGTTGATCTTTGTCGTTGTATATTTCTATGTTGTACTTCTGCACGGCACAGACCCAGAATAATGCACATGTATATATCTGCAACGTTGTTCTTCCATTCCATATTTATATATTTCTACATTTATGTATGTTGACTGTATGTTTGTCTACGTGTAGCACCTTATCACCACAGCAAATTCCTGGTATGTGTAAAACACTACTTGGCAATTGTTACAAGCCCCTGTTGTCTAGCGGTGTGGGGGCCATAAACATATAGGCATAAACTGGAGTTGTTCTTAAAAAGGTAACTTTTATTGGTAACCAGAGGTGCAGGCAGGTAAACAAACAAACAAAAGGAGGGTGGATGAGGGTGCTGTGTAAATAACAAACCAAGTTAAATAAAAGAGGTCCTCAAAAGGACGACTGTGCCTATGTAACGGAGTTAAAAATGCACTTTAATAATTCTTATTTCCAAATGTGCATCTGTGGATTTTATTTATCATTTAATGATTTTATTGAATATTTGTGAATTTTATCTCATTGAGTTATTTTTATTTATATTTATTTTTGCTATTTTTTTTCCCTGTGGAAAAAGTCCTTAGCTGCACACTACCCCTTTTGTACCTCCTAAGCTTCCGTAGTGCTCGTCTCCCTCAGTTGCGTCTTGTACCGCTGAGGGTAAGTTGTGTGGGTTAGTGCTGCTGGGTTTATGTATTGTTTTCTTTGGAAATGGAAATTGAACCATTTACGTTAAAACTTTAAACACAAATTGTGCAATGTTAATATGGTTATGTCACGTAGCAGTTTTGTATTAGTGTGACCGTTAAAATACGTTTTATCAGTGTTTTCATTTCAACTTTCTAGCGCCAGTTTTACCACGGCAGGCGGGCCGTGTCATGTACCTATGTAACTTGTCGGAGTTTTCAGCGTCTTGTCACTTGAGTAAACGCTGTATTATTGTATGTTTAGGAAGCAGAGGTAATGTAAGAGGAGGCCAGAGGGCAATTGATGTGTGCATTGTGTTCTGCAGGTATGTGTTTTCCTTCTGTTTATTAATGTAACTTTTGTTGTCTCTGTCACCTCCCACACACACTTTTTATTCAGACCACCAGGTGTCGCTGTTAGGCGATGTTGTTTTAAGGAAACCTATGTACTGTTTTTATGTAATTGTTGCATTTAATATTTAGTATTTTCTGAACAGTGTTAATGGCTTTCTATGAACACTATGTACACTATGAGCAGAGTGACTCATGTGATGTTGGAGTAATGTGTTTGTAATGTATTTTGAATACATGAAGCTCTCAGTCGCGTCTTGCACCGCTGAGGGAAGCAGAGGTAATGTAAGAGGAGGCCAGGGGGCAATTGATGTGTGCATTGTGTTGCTGCAGATGTGCGAGCCAATAAATCGTGGAAAAGAAGTGATCTCAAGAGTCATCCTTCACACACCCGACCAAACCCGTTACACCTAACTATATATTTAAACAAGGTAGATTCTTACTAAGAAACACAAACAGCACAGCACCCACTACACCTAATGAAAACAACGTACAAAGTACTAAGGTACAAAAGGTACTGTGACACAGGCTATGACAAACTGAAACACAACTGCAGAGGCTAACAAACAACGTAGTTACTTCACTAATATGGCACACAATCAACACATGAGGCAGACAAGTCAACTGACATGACAAGCTGCCCAGAGCAACTGGTGGGCTCTCCTTAAAAGCAGGAGGTAATGCTGAGGTGGTGACGAGCCATTTGTCAGAATGTCCACCAATGTCCCATTCCCAGCTCTGTACCTTTCATACAGCTCAGCGAGCCAGCAAACTGCCTAATAATCCCAAATAACTTAATAAGGCAGTATGAAAGTGGCTATATGACAACATTATGACAACAACCATAATCCATAGCCTAGTCTCAACCGATCCAGCGCAACAATTTGCCCATGCAGGGACCAGCAGCAGATTCAGGATGATAAAAGATGCTTTCACTCACCACAGCTGAGGCCCGGCGTGAGGAGAAAGGAGGCACAACGGTTTTTCCTCTGGGCAAACTTCTGGATGACTCTGAAGTTTTTCAGACAGCCCGCAGACTCGTTGTGGCTCCGCAGTGTTTGTTGTGCTGCTCAGTGGAGCGCCTGTTGGGCAGCGATGTTTACCCATCCAAGTGATGTTGAGCCCAGTTTCACAGCATCGTCCAGGTGACTCCCCGCTGTTCTCATGTTTTGCAATCCTTTCAGAAAGATGAAGATGAAAACAGGCACAGGACGGTCTCCCTCAAAGCAAAATGTTAACAGCCGGTCACACACTAGGCTGTCAGGGGCTCCAGTGTTCGGCACAACACACCGGTCTACTCTGCTGTGCCTGTTAAACTGATGATACACAGAGCAACTTTTAGAGCAATCGTGCAGGGCAACATTGCCGTCAACGGTAATGAGTAAAGATTACTAGCGTAATTTCCTTCCCCCACCACATTGCCAGCCGCCCCGCCGCTATCCGATCAAAACATCATCGGACTTGCTACTAGCAACATTGCTCAAAAAGTTGCCCATTAGTCCCGCCCCTTAACCAGTCACAATTTTAGAAACGTGATTGCCATCTACATGAACGAATCGGAGGCCTCTCCTAAAATAAACATCAACTGTCACACCTCAGGGTCAGAGGTTACTCTCTTAAAGTGACAGAGCCTAATATGAGAACACTTGTAAACTGCTCTTCACCTTTTAACTCAAACCAAGGGTTTACATAATATATACAGTATATATTGTTTTTTGCATATGCTCCTTGGGGGCTCTCTGGTATTTTCAGAGGGTGGCCGTGTCAATATGTCTATATTATTGTTTTGTTCATAGTGTGTATATTAGTGTTGTCTATTCTGTAGTTTGTGTCTGAATTTATTTTATTATTATTATATTGTTATTTTATTATTGTATAGGTAAGCACATCGTGAGCAATGTACAGTCCTGAGTCAAATTCCTCGTATGTGTACACATACCTGGCAATAAAACTGATTCTGATCTCATTACAAATAAATACAAGTGTATGTTCACTTCTTTACCTTTATCTGAGAAAGACCATTTGAAATAATTCTAGTCATATCCACATCCAATAAAAGACTTGGGGGGGTGGCGTTGTTTTTAATTTTTTAAGTTACTCACTACGTTACTAACCAAGTAAATGTTTTAGTAAATACTTTGGTACTCTACCTCAAGTAGTTATTTTAAAGACTGTTACTTCTACTTGATTACTTGATTTTGCAAAGCAACAGGACTTTTTTTTACTTGACCATTACTTATAGCTTCATATTTTAACATCTGGCAAAATTCTTAACATTTACATTATTTTAAATATAATCCATGAGAAATTCTTCTAGGGCTCTATGCTAAGCTTTTTCTCAAGGAGCACACAAAGAAATTTAGGAGCACAGCAAAAATGTTCAAGTAACACACAATAAATTAATAAACTATTCAGGTTAGTAAATCGTTTTGTCACGTTTCATCCTCTATTTCATTTTTATATTTCACTTGATTTGATTTGGTCAGTTATATATATATATTTTTTTCATGTTATAAAGGAAATTGCATGTAATGATGTTGAAAAACATTAAAAGGTAAAAAAGGAAATCAAGACATAAATAATGTGTAGACACATAAAATATGTACATTCAATATCCATCTACATATAAGACAAATTGGTTGTAAATTCCCATAATGACCAACTCCATGCTCTGCTCATTTAAACAAATGCATGAACAGGATAATTGTTCAGGTCTGCTTCAGGTAATAACAATAGAGAGGCTGGTGGAAAAAAATGTTTTTATTAAAGTAAAAGTTTGACACTTGACTATTCCATTACTCCTCGAAACGTTTCAAACTTAACTACTGTCAAAACATTTTGAAAATGACCATTGTTTTGTAGACACATTTTTTCTGAATGATAGCACACATAGTGCTAAGATCAATGACAAACAAATTGCATTTCTTATGACTACTTCATAATAAAAGACAACTTGTGTTTTTAATGTAAAGCTGCAGCAGTAGTAGCAGTTTGGCTTCCATTAACAGTAAACTTATTTAGCATTTTTCCAAGGAATGTTGCCATAGATACCTAGATCGTACTACTGCAAATAGGTTAATGTTGTAATACTTTCATGTGCCCGTATACTCAATCACCATTACCTCATTCAGCAATGGATAGGGATTAAACAGACATTTATTTAAATAAAAATCTGTAGATTATTATTACTTCAAGGAATGCCCTGGCCTAAATAACATACCTACCTGCCCCGAATACAAATAAAATCACAATCTTAATAAACTGCCCAAAAATATCAACTCCTAGTAAGGAGTTCAAGGTAGTTGTTAACACACACAAAACAGTTAACAATAAATAATGAACTGATTTACTAACTTCTAACAGCAAAATGTTCTGACAATGATTTGACCCAACATACAAAGGAGCTATGGACTAAGTCCTGACAAAACAGCTCACAATACACAAACACTCAAAGGCGTGCAGCCAAAGTGGCCAAGTGCAGCTCCTCAGCATTTATACGTTAAACCCCCAGCAAAACTGTGATTGGCTGCAGGTCTCCAGATTCATCAGCCCACAGAGACTAGGAGCAACACAGCACATTAACACATTTTATCAGTTACACCTTTACCTTTGAAGGGATGTAACACTTCTCATGATACTCTCTGCAAGAAAGCGAATAGGCATATTTCCCAAAATGTTGAACTATTCCTTCAAGTTGAAAGAGAAAAATGTATCCCGTCTTTTCTGGCAGGCTTTGTTTTATGAATAATTACCCATTTCAGGATTCACAATTGGATGTATTTAGTTAAATGACATGCATGAAAATAACATTTTTAGAAGGATGTTTATTTCCAACATGACTACATGTTATGACAACACGACTATGAACAACACATTTTGAACAGGATTTTCCTGTGACTCTCACGTTTTACCTTTCAATAACTAGTATCATATTTTATATGCATGCATAAATGGTTGTAAATAGGTCTTTTTATTATTTTTCAGTAGCAGAATATCCATCCATCCATCGTCAACCGCTTATCCTGCGTACAGGGTCGCAGGAGTAGCAGAATATCTTATTAAATAAATCCATAACATAAATCCAATTTAAAACCTAAAATGCATATGTGGTGTTTATACTTCTCTATACACGTCTCTGGTAATAATATATTGATTAAAAAGCAATACGGATTCCATCTTTAAACTTGTACAGTAGAGGTACACTAAACAATCACTCCACAAGCACATGCCAGATGCACAGATGAAGGCCAGATGCTACATTGTGAGTGCAGAAGACAGGTGCATTAAAAGAGGTGTGAAGGAATCCATTACTGTCAGACTGCAACAACCATCCCTCAGTAGACCTGGAGCACTATGGCTTCTCCACCTGTTTTTTTTCACAGCAATTCATGCTCGCACATAACTCAAGCAACACTTACACATGGGTAGTGACTGTCACAGAGGTTTAAATAATTCCTCCTTTCAGTGGAACTGATCAAGCCTCCTGCATGTTCAAGACTACACAAAATAGTTGCTATTGTTGTGATTCCTGATCACGTTTTCTCTTGTGTTAAATGTTTACAAACAAATATTTGGAGACATGACCCTGTGTAAGTAGGGAAACTTTAGGTTAAGAAATGAACCCTGAGTTAGGAATCTCACTATGGGACACGCTCCCCGTGCTGCCCCCCAGAAGATATACTAGTATTTCCAGACAAGCTTACCTCGAAGACTTGTCATTAACACATAGCCAGTTACTATAGATAGGCACATTTGGTACTGAACTCATGCTCAACATATGAGACAGTGTAAACACAGTAACATCTAATTTATAGAATCTGGTGACAGTGTGAGGCGTTGCCCAGCTGGAAGCCTTACTTAAAACTTCTTGAAACAGTGCCCAGGACATGGCCATAACATGAGTGGAATGAGCACGTAGACCTATACAGGGGGTTGCAACCACTGCTGAACTGGCCTCATGTATAAGATGAGTGGAATGAATACCAGCGGTGACCCTGCCTCAGTAGCCTGAACCTTTTCACTGACAGACGTGCACAAAAAACAGCAATTGCTGTCTGCTACAGGATTTGACTTTACGTAGCCTTGGTGGTGGAATTCAGGCCACGCAATATCAAGCTTTGCAGCCGCTCTCTTTTAGGCCCTCTGCAGGTCCATGCTGGCAGTCGGGTTTGGAGATCTACTGCACATACCATCCTCCTCCTCATCTTCTCCAGAACCAAGACCAATGGACGTCCCCTGAGTCAAAGTTGACACCTGCGATGTCACTGTGGTCCGCCATCTGGCTGGCCTCATAATCGTTGGGGTTGGTTAGCGGGTTGACAGTGTCAAGCTGTTAACCCCATCTGGCTCCCATGGAGATGGTGTGTCCTTGGGGGCTCTCTGCTAAATCCTGTGGCAGGGGCTTGGATATCCCCATCATAGGATCTGTTGCGCTAGTGTGTGCCAGTGACTCTTGAAGAAGAGATGAGTGCAATGCTCACTAGTAGCCAGGGATTCTAGCATAGCCTGGGTGTGTTGCACCCCTAGATACGCAGTACACACAGAAAGGGTGTCAGCAATGTTACCGTATGTGCATGTCTTGGTTGGGGGCTTGCCCTTGTCCATGGTAAGGTCAAAGCTCCGTCATTGGGTTGCTCTGTTGGATCCAAAAAGCATTATAGAGCTAGTATGGAGGCCAGCTGTAGCAGCTACAATTTGGTGACAGCCAAGCTACTAAATTCAGATAGCATTCTGTGTCCAAGTGGTTTGCTCACTCTATAGACTGTGTTGCTAGACCATTAGCAACACCTGCCGTCTGCGAGGTTTAAGACTGAAGGGAGAATGTTACTTAAGGCTTTTATAGCAGGAGGAAGTTCTTCCTCTAGGGAGCAGATGTCATGTCTGTCTGCCAGTCAAGAATGGCATAGTGTAAAATAGCTTCTGGGGGAGTGCTACAAAACACACTTAACTGCAGTAACTGCCTGCTTGGTAATCTGTCTCGTTGAGACTGAGAGAAAATCAACTAGACAGCTAAAGCAAGAGGGGTAGCGAGTTTTAGCTAGTTATATCTAGTGGCTGTGCCCAGGAGGTGGAGCTGGTTATCTACTGATCACAGGGTGGACGGTTCCCCAGCTTCTCCTGCCCCAAACTGGAGTCGATAGGAGGTCAGCAGTTTGTTAGTGTGTGAAGGGGTATATGAGAGGCAAATGAATAAAAGCTCTGTATTAATGCTGCCATTTACCATTTCAAGTGAAAGCTATGTTATAAATACAAAGTATACATTATATTGTATGTGGTACACAGTAGACACACACCTAGCAAAACAGAAAAACATTTCATTCCTATGAACAATACACTCCCTGCGATAGACTGGCGACCTGTCCAGGTTGTACCCCACCTTTCGCCCAATGTAAGCTGGGATTGGTTCCAGCCCCCCGGTTGACGATGGATGGATGGATGGATGGAACAATACACTGTACACAATACTTTAAAATGGACAAGAAAGTGTAACATAAAGGCATTACAAATAAACCATGTTTTTTCAACTTCACTGGTTTTGTACTAGGTCTTTTGCAGATCAATTTACCTAAACAAATTACTCTGAACGTGGTACATGTACTCTTATCAACATGTCCAATTCAAGAGTTAGCCAATTGTAGGTACAAGGATAGAAATCTTATCCCTGAAATGCCTCTGCCATTCTCTTAACATAATCCATGTAAAAAAAAAATTAAGATGAAAGAAGGAAATTGGATCAGACAAAAGCTGTTTGGTAGTCAGTCCTCATGCTATATTCAAATCTACTTTTTGGCTATCATTGATTCTTCCCTGCCTTGTTCGGTGATTATGAAAAAATAAGTCCTTTATATGTTGTCATTGCTTCAGTGGGAGCTATTATTTGAAGGAAGCAGCATTCATATATGTGATATATATACAGAAAGCTCATTTTACATACAAGTGCAAAAGAACATTGAAAATACTCATTGACAACATTGAAAAAGCTTTTCCTGTTGCTTACCTAATATGTCCTTGGTGAGGTTTTGCTTATTACATTTTTGAAAATATCAAAATTCTTTGTATTTGGGTGGGTTTTATTGAATATTTTCTAAGTAACTGGGGGAGAAAATGTAGTTATTTAATATTAAGTGCATTCCTCCTCCCTACTCTGCCATTCCTTACAAAAACAAACAGTTTTGTAGAGGCTTTTTCATGTCTTTCCACAGCCTGTCTGAGTCCCTAGAGCTGCCGGTGCATAAACGGGCAAAAGAAAGCTGAGAGCTGCATGCAGACCGAACACTCGCACTATCTCTCTCCGTTCCAGAGTTCCACAGTCATTATGCCACACTCCAGGGAGACTCGTTAAAAACATTCGAGAGATCCAAACTTTCATTCCATTTGCAAGTTATCAGTGCGGTTTGTCACAGTCAAAGTGTTGTGATGTAGCTTTGGTGTTCCCATGAGGGCTCTGTCAAAGTGCCTACCCCTTCCCTTTCACTCCTTGCACAGCTCCAACTAAATGCAGCTACTGTATCTCCAGGAGTTTCCGGCACAGCCCTGATGACAATGATTAGACGTACGAATAATCAGCCGAAACTCTTGAGTAATCAACATGAGTTGCGGCAGGTAAGATGGTAATGGCGTCAGCTCCTAAAGACGCCAGAGATGAACACAGACCCAATAAATGGTAGTTGATCATTCTTTATCAAACTAGGCCATCCATCCCTTTGCTCCCAGTCGTTTGTATGCAGCTATCAGACCTGGGCCACTGAAGAGGGAAAAGGACAAGCCAAGAGAAAGTAATGATGTTTGTGATGAGCCTCAGTGTTGACTCAAGTCTAGCTGCTAAATCCCTGGACTCTCACAGGCTGGTCATTACACAGACTCAGTATGGTCCCTATAAGCTGGCAGAAGGGTTTTGGGGGAGTGAAGATGCTCTTATTTGAGGCTGTGGTGACCATCAGATCATCGAAACCTGCAAGTTTCACCCTTTCAATTATAACTCAATTCACCCACTTTTGCAGTACTTACTTTTATGATTCTACTGTTTGTGTAGCTGTCTTGTTTGACCTTTTAAAAGGCAAGCCATTTTCTCGCTGCATCTCTGCCTTCACCTCTCAGTTTTCAATAGCATGAACTATTGGAAGAGCACAATAGCCACAGTTGGGTCATTTGAAATTTTCCTTCACTCACTGTTCCATCTATATATATACATTTTTTATGCCATATACCTTCTGTACCTACAATGAATCTGTTGCTAATGTGTTGCTTTCTTGCCTGGCTCCATCCAGCTTGACATAAAGGATGAACACCTGACCCTAACTCGCATTCAACGGAAAAGGTTTGAATAGAATATATCGTGCAGCATTGTCTGCCAAATCAACATATATGATTGCTACGCAGATCTTCAACATCAGCAAGACCGACATACTATTAAGTAACAAATTTGCATCATAATGTCCATGTCACATTTGTCAGATTGGGAGTGGAGTTGATGATCAACTAAAAAACACCCACTTGTGCACTATCCACTGTTACCTGTACATTTCATATTTTGGCATTATATGGCAATTATTAATACCTGAAGTTTAAAAAAAAATTATCTGACTATCATAAATGATATCCAACACCAATAAGAGATGTAAATTAAGGTATACAGAGACCAAGTCAAGACTTACAGTACTTTCAGTCAGGCATACATGATAAAAATGGTATAATATATGATGAATATTGTTCAGGGCAAACAACATTAAACTTGAGTCCTGACGCCCCCGGTCCTGGGGGCAGCGAGATATTTTCCATGAATTTTTTTTGAGGAACATCATCTCCGAATCTAGTATTACATCACCCCATCCATGTTATACACCTCCGTGAAGCTAGGAGGCTCTGCTAGAATCTCAAACCAACCATTTTTATCCAGCTTATATCACAACATATATTACTCTGTGAATACTGTACATGCCTGCAGTCATTGCCATCTAAACTTAGCTCAGCTCCAGTTCTGATTAGCTGTGAAACTCATATCACTCAAATCAACAAACTCACTAATTAGCCGGCTAACAATAACGAAAAACGCACCAATTTACATTTAAAATTACAACTTACTGTTTTCAGGCCAAAAATAGCATATGGATTCATATTCCTTAGCTTCTGACCTATCAAAAGAGACCAGAATTATGCATTTAAGCTTACTGGTTATGTTATTTTAGGTGTTTTTCCTGCAAATAGGTGGTAGTTTCCAAGGCAGCCATGTGCTGCCTGCCTCCAGGAGACAAAGCTGACCAACAGGAGCTGAGTGAGGACAGCTGACACACAACAGCGGCTGTCTATAACCCAAAGACTCTTCAGCTCTCTTGGTTTTAAAAGCTTAGCAGCTATTTCCTGTCACAGAGGTGCTCAGTCGTCCGTAATATGACTACGTTGAGGTGGGGAAGGCTGCACCTGCTTTAGGTTGTTTGGCAAAAGTTGATCCGAGGACAAATTGGCGGCATTTAGTGAGTCAACATGTTGATCCTCATTTCCATATTTCACCTGGGTGCTAAGCCCAGCATTAGAGTGTCGTCCATAAACACAACAGCAGCAGAGCAGAACAAACTGGCCTGCGACACAATGCTGCTTTAAATTCAAAGCAAACAGATATCACTTGCAATGTGCCCAATCTAAAACTGCATGTTTTGGGGTGGTGATACCCCGAGTAATTATCCCAAGTCTCTCCCTTTTCATTCAAAAGAGCCGTTGCTCTGTCTCCTGCTGTTTTCTGACATTATTCAGATAAGTTCTGCATTGCAGTCTGAGTCATGTTTACTGACCAAAGCCGCAGTGTGAAATTCACAATAATTGCTCTCCACAACTCCCCTGGCATTCCCTGGCACATTGTGCTGGTCTGTTCAGTTCAAGCACTCCAACTGAGACAGATTCTTCTAAAAAACAAATCAAGTCAGTGTTCTTTTCTTCAAGTTGTGTCTGACATATTTGTTTTCATGTCAGTGAAAAACAAATGATTACAAAATTCAAACATTTTTGTTGTGAATGCTGCAGGATGATGACATGAAAACATGCATAAAAAGTCACTAAGGGAATGCAGACACCTCTGGCCTTCCTGTCACTGAGAGACAAGTTTAAGTCTGTCTTGTAGAGTATGTTGAACACCTCCAGTTTCCACAGCTTGACATGCCTTGAGATACACTGGTAAAAAAAACCCAAAACAGATCCACTGTATATCCACAGCATATGTAGTGGCTTAAAAATGGCAGCAATAAGCAAAACAAACATGTGTGTCAGGACACAGTGTGTACTCATTATAGCAGGTTCTTCAGTATGCCGCCATACGCTGTGCCTGTACAAAATGACATGCAGGGAGGAGCTCTGTGTGTGGTGTGAAGTGAGGCAGCACTTGTAGCAAGCAGATAACAGTCGCACCAAGATCGTATTGCCAATGCTTTGCACAGGAAGAGGGCGGAGGGAGGGGTGGCATCATTGCCATTCAGCACTGCACACACACAAATGTGCACACGCTCTCGCACACAAATCTCAAAAGCAGCTGTGTTTCCCCCCTGCCGGCATGTCACTCTCCCAAATTGTTTCATGTTCTTTAGAGCGACTAAATAAAACCAAAAGGCAAACAAATCCTCCTGGGACAGAGAGGCAGAGAAAATACTCGTGTCAGATACTTTGTAGTTGTGCCTGGTGTCTAATACTTTCTAGTCTGGTTTCTTCAAAATGGCATTTTCCATTTGAGCTTGGCTCCTAAACTGTGGAAGGTTTTAATAGGAGGAAGCATCTCTTAAGGACTTACTGCCATCTGTTGGTACTGAGTGAAACTGATTATCAATCGATAATGTTCTTTGTGCTCTGCTTTACCGCACCGTATTCCTTTGTATATGACTTGACTATATTACCCATTCTACTAATGTTTAAGGTCATTGTAGAAATACACTTAACAAAAATTTGACCTAGATGTAAACAATTACTGTTCAGGCATTCAGCTTCCTCCTGACGTACGTACTGTACTTTTTTCCATAACCACTCAAATGTGTTCAAGGACCAAGTAACTGTGCTGAAGTGAATATTTTTCCTCAACAGTTCTGCTCAAGTACGCATGAATGGATCCTTTTCAGAGGAAGAGATACTGGTCTTGCTTCAACACTTGTTCGAAACCCAGGCCCTCTGATGTAAAAAGTATAAATTAAAAAATATCTCGTTTTTTGGGAAATCCAAACTAAGTTTCCTCACACTTCAAAATCACCGGCCAGGCATGAGGTTAAATATGCACTCAAAATTTGTTTTGCGGCGAAGCATTAAAGTTATCCCTCTGTTTTTTTAGGCTTTGTAAAAATGACTTGTCATAATGTATGTGCATGGACCTCCGTTTTTAACATCTCGAATCACCATCTCACTCATTTTTGCATGCTTGACTGAGCCATAATTACCATTTAAAGTGGGATAGAAGTGAGGTGAATGAGATGGTTGTTTGCACCTCAAGTCACGCATGCTAGGCTGCCTTTCTTGATTACTTGATTAGGTGAGGCTAGAGTAGACCAACCAATGGAAATATTCGAGGGAACACAGGCTGATCTGTGACAGATGGATTTCCCTGAATTTCTGCAAGAGCCTTTCCATATGATTGGCTGTATATATATATATCTCTGCTAATTTAACCTAATTGCTCATAATATTACTCCTAGGTATGTTCTCACTGTAGTTATTGGATTGACAAAATGTAATAGTAAATAACTCAGTAATGAAAACGATTAATTTCCATTTTATTTTAAAAAGTCAAACTATGATAAAGGAATAAAAACGACAAAGCTAGCATGGTTCTGATACATAAGATGTATAGAACAAATAAAGTTCATTTCATGGGACATTGCAACCATCACCACTGCCATTTAAAATGGCACATCTCTGTCACCAATGATGGAGAAAGATGTGCAATGAGCACAATGAACTGTCAAAAAATTCAAACATTGTCACATAATTGGCAGAAATGTAAAATGAGGTTACAAAAACAATTTGCTTTTAAGAGGACCAAGATATCATGGCTGCACAGATGGACCTCTGGCAAAGAGAAGTCCCATGACTAAATACCTAGCTGTGAAATATGCCCCCCAAACTAGCTAATTTTAAAGGGAACCATTTATCCAAAAAAACAAAAAAAGGCCCCGTTGTTACATGAAAGGGGTTTTGAATTATTTAGCTAAATGTGGCACTGTGACCAGCTCCTAAAGGAGTATAAAGAAGAGTATTGATTCTGACAGAAAACATGATGAAAATCAAAACAGTATTAAAGCCCTTACATTACAGTTGAACTAGATATGAGGAGGTAGGGAATAGAACAGGAAAAAACAAAATCTAGACAGGCTGTAATAAATCCTTCTACTGCATCTGGAGCTATGTTAATGAAAACATACAAATCAAGATGGTAGTTATAGCTGTAGGGTCCTCAGTCTGCCTCCTCTTCCTCAGACTCGGACTCTGGAAAAAAGAAAACATCAGTCAGCACTATGCTCAAACGTCAACGCACACTAAGCTTTACCACCGACGGCATTTACATTTAGAAGTGGGGCAGGAAAAAAATGAAAATACAAGGGGTGAATCTGTTATTCAGCGCAAACCCATGCCATGTTTTATAGCAACCTCTGGCTGTGCGAGATAGAAGCAAAAACACAGACTGACAAAGACAGAAAAAAGGAGATGGTGAGGTGCTCACCTTCCTCAGCGTTCTTGAGCCATTCAACAAACTTTTTCATCTGTTCAAGGAAAACACTCTTTCCTTTGGCAAGGTGGGCTTCATTGTACCACTTCAGAATTGCCTCTTCACTCAAGACATCCGCTTAAAGAAAACAAAAAAACAAGAATATAGAGGAAAAAAGCAACAAAAATGAATTCTGTTTATCATGACCCAGCAGCACAAATGAATGTCGCCGGGCAATGATACTGGGTTGATGACATCGATCAAGACAAACAGTATATAATCTCTGGCCATCTGTCATTCTTCACACATGCCTTTAGTGCCTCCTGCTATGAAATAAAATTTTTTTCTACAAATGTGAGTGTAGAAAAATTAGTCCCAACGACACAAAAAAATTTACCTTTGTAGAGCAGTACAACGATTTTCTGGAAGGCCTTCATGAAGTGGATGTTGTCGTAACAGTACTCCTGGATCTTCAGTAGGAGGGTAAGTTCAGAGAGGCCCTGGGAGGTAAACGCTTTCAACAGTGGGCTGTATTGCTGAGAATGTAAAACAGGAGAAATCAGAGTTAGAGTTGTACAGAAATTGTAAAGATTCATAGAAGGGGTGGAGAGGTGGAGGGGGAAAAACATTCAGAATATTTATCAGATTTCTTCCATTACTTTCACTTTGTCAGTGGAATGGCTTTCGGTTAGTAAATCAATTATCCTCTCTGCTAAGTTCAAAGCCTACAGTAGCCTGGATTTTGAAACATCTTTAAGGCACAATTTAACAGTGACATCCGACGAAGTTACTTTAGATCTCTCCTTTCCAAGCATGTTGTCATGACTGCCACAGAGTGGGGGAACAGCAGAGCCATATATCAGAAGTGTCACCTTTAAAAGTTTGATGGCTTGTTCTGTGACTAGCTCCTCCTTCTTGTTCCACTCCACGGAGCTCATTACACTGGACCAAATTAATCCAATCATTGTCTGCTCGGAGATGTTGTTCTTCTTGATTTCCTCTCGGACGTAGGCGATGATCTGCAAGACCCCGAGCCCAGAGATGGAACACACATTATTGGCAAAGCAGGCAAACCGTGGCCAGCATACGCTGAGGCTTATTGCTCATCAAATCCTGCCGAAGAGTCTGAGGTGCGAGAACCCTGGCAGGACACAGAGGCTCGCAGGAGCAGACAATATATTTTCCGGTTGAGTAAATTTCAGCAACTTGTCATTGATTCACTACAGTCCAGTGCTTCTCAAGACGAAAGGGGGCAGAGGTTAAGAAGAAAGCAATCCTAAGTGCTACCCTCAGTGGTGTGATACACAAAAAGGGACTCAAGTTAATGTAAAAGAGCTGCAAGACTAGCAAGGCTTACATCTTTGAGGGGATCTCCACGTGACATTTGCTCCTGAAGTTCTTTCTGGAGCTCCTTCCGAGCACCTATGGACTGCTGGTTTCTGGCAAAGTCCGAAAGCTCCTTGAGCCCAGCGTCTGTGAAGTACTTTGAAAAGTGCTCACAACTGCGCTTGTTTGCAGGGAAAAGCTCCTAAAAGAGAACAGTCAAATATTGAATGGAACATATCTTAAGCAATTGAGAAGCATTTTTTCATTAATTGTACTTGATGCCTAGAAAGATATGTACTAGACAGAGATGAGAGATAGAGAGAGAGAGAGAGATAGATACTTTATTCATTACAGAAGGGAAATGGCTAGAGATGTAAAGGCCGATGCCGAGTACCGATCTGATACCAGTGTAAAATTAATAAGCCTCAATGTGAGGAAGAGACTGGGAATCATTATTTTATGTATAAGGCAACATCAGGCTTGATCACGAGTGAAATGCCTCCAAAACAACAGACTCAGGAACAGTTTCTTCCCACAAGCCATCACTCTGATGAACAGCTGATTTCGGACCCACAGGGTCAGGAACAACTTCTGTGCAATAAGCCCAGTAACTATGCCTCTAATCAGCCACCTGTTTACTGATTACCAATTATTTATTCATTATTCTCTATTTCAGTTCATATTGTATATACTGAATACCAAATCCACCTGCCTCAAGTACATAACACCTGCACATAATACTTATTTATTCCAGCATCCTTTGCACCATCGCACTGTGTACATGTACCTGTATATCTCATCCATCTCCGACGCGTACATAATAAAAATAATTCACTCCTGCATCCTTTGCACTCTGCTCATTGCACTATTGTGTCAATCTTTCTGTATTTTGTTTTGTTTATTGTGTGTGTGTGTATATATATATATATATTGTGTAGCCTGTGTTTGATATTTTTTATTATTGTATAAGTAAGCCCATTGTGAGCAATGTACAATCCAGAGTCAAATTCCTCGAATGTGTACACATACCTGGCAAATAAAGCTGATTTTGAAACTGCTGACCCCTTGTTTTCAGATCCCGCCATGCTCTGTTAGCTCTCTTAGTAAAATGTTCGGGTCTACCAACGTACTACTGCGGCCCCACAGTCACGATACCTGATCCAGCTATTTGAGTCAGTATCGGGCCGGTATCTGTTATCAGTATTGGATAGGTGCATCCCTATAAATTCACGCAGATTATTCATTTTATTTTCATTGTCATTTAGAATGCAAACACCCTTACAGCATTGCAAAGCACAACGCATCATCTCTGCATTGTAAAGATTTATGTATCTGAGATGTCATTCTCACCATGAGCCTGTTGTCCATGCCAACCTTTCGGAGACTGGCAGAAACAGAGTTGATGTCCTTTTCAGAAAGCCAGGATTTGAAGAGTTTTACTGCAAAGCACGCTGAAACACCTGAACAAATGCATAAAGATGTGTCAGCTGTTGCTAGCAGACCTGCCAGGATAAAGTTAGGCCTGAGTAATCCATTGGTAAACAACTCCCCAGGATGCGATTAGACAGGTTTTAACTGGAACAATGCCTAAAAATACAATCACGTAGTCAACTAAATTAATATGGACCACAAGTGTATTAAATATGCATCTATATCTAAACTAAATGTACTATGGTTTCAGTGAACATGATATCAGAGACCGCTGTCTTCCATCTATCATAGGGGCCTGATACATTAAGCCATCAGGCGCCATCCATCAGGCATAGTTTTTGCAGTCCCTTTTTTCCCCCCCTTTGACTCACCAAAGACGACATTCTAACAACGCAAAGCAAAACTTCAAAGTACCATCTGCATCTTTTTTCCCCAGACATTATCAATATATAAGCATGCAACGAGACCATTTAAACGCATATATATATATATATATATATAAAACCTAATAATTTCCTGTCATGGGGTTGCCTCTACGTGTATCTTGGCCAAAGTCTTTGTGGTGGGTTCAAGTGCAACTTTTATCTTGAAGTGATGTTAGACAAAGCATGTAATGCAGATATGCTGGTATCGTGTTATCGACCGAAGCTGCAGTATGGAAATTCCGAAAATATTTGAGGCATTTGAGAAACATGGTCTCTTTACATACTTTGTCCATCAGAAAGCAACGACAAGTTCATTTTTCAACTGTAAAATTTACCACTCGTTACGTCTTTGTCACAGTTTTTAGTTCACCACTTTATTAAGGGATAGAAATGCTAGTTTAGTTTTACATTTATAAATAAATATTGGCCAAGATTGTTAGCAGCCTTCAAATATCGATATTAGCCTAATAAATCCAGTATTGGTTGGACTATAGTTTGATCCGCTGCTCTTTGTTGGTTTTATTTCTTTCACAGTAACTTGTTGTGTCAGTTTATAAACCACCAAGTTAAGTGACTGCCAGCTGACAAAAGCTTAAATTGTTTATGGAAATTTCCCTAAATCTCTCATTTTTGTAGTCAAGGATTTCAAATGCTTTCATCTTTAGAATTGCAGAAGGATATTTCTTGCTATACTTATCTTTCAGAAAAAATACAATGTAGGCACTTGCTTTGATTTCTTGGTGAGTAATTAACATGAGCTAAACAATCGCCCCAAAGAAAAAACAAACAAAACATTTAGATATCATTACAACATGTACAATACGTCTAAGCAAGTCTGCAAACGGCATCATAGGTCACCTCTCACATTTAACATGTATCAACTGAAATGGAGGAATACTTTTTTAATCATGGTTTATGCCGTGCAGGAACTATTTGATTTCCCTAATTGAATGACTCAGAAATCCTGAAGGTTAAACAGCAATGTATATGCTTGATGCATCTTTAACCGATGCCACCGTTATCAGACATGGCTGTAGGCATCTACTGCTGTTCATTATGTACAACTCAGAAACCGAGATTGATTGTGTCACTGATCCATTGTGCAGTTTGCACTAGATTTGGGATGGGAAACTGTGGGTAGCAGCTTTTTCAAGAAAGGACTAAACAAGGTTTTCACTCTTCTTGACCAAATATCTGATCTGATAAATGAACTGTTTACAGCGGTAGTGTCTGGCTAGTGTCTTGTTGGCATGATTGCTTATCTGTATCTTGATTGTAAAGCATTGAGGAGCGCTTTAAGATGTAAATCTTAAAATATTAATTTTCACTTTTATCTTTAAAATGTGAGATAATTGTTAGGAAATCATTGTGACAACAATCCGCTGTGCATTTTAAAAAGACAGATTTTGGGCGAGAGGTATTAAAGAGATAAAAACACAGGTTCATATTGTGTTTGAAGATGAATTTGAAGACGACGAGACGACCCCTCCCCCATTACATTTAATTATTTTAGCTCAGTCCAAGTACGACTTATCTGTGAAACAACACAGCTAGGCACACCCAGAAGTAGGTACCTTCTTTGACTAAGTTCTCATTGAAGAGGCTGTTAAGAATGGATGCAGAGAGATTGCCGTTGGCCAGCAGAATTCCTGTTAGCATGGCCAGCTTGTTGCGCTCAGACTCTGTGAAGCCCTTGAGAAACAGCAGCAGCTGCCAAAGAGCAAACATAAACACAATCCTGTAGGCTTAATTGAGTCAGACATATATATATTTTTTACATTTAGGTTGGATTAAAATAGTCATGAATTGTAAGACCTGGGGTCTCATTTATAAAACCGTACGTAGGAAAGACAACTAAATCCTGTGAACGGACGAAACATAGGAAGTGCATGCATTACTGCTGCCGACAACTGAATGCACGTCACGGTTCCTCGCGGGTCTATTTAAAGTAGCCGGGTATTTAAAAACGATAAAATATTCTTTGTGTGTTCATCAACGGTGATAAATTATCCGAAAGTCCCGCGAGCACCAGTGAAGTTGGGGCTTCGTCTCTTCAGCAGGGTTAGGGTTACGCACTTTATTGAAAGTTTTATTCTTTTTACATGTTTATTTACAGCATTAAACGTTGAAATGTATATTGTAATAGGCTGTATATTACCTTATTGGGAGTACACTGGCAGTTCTACGTAAAATCAGACGTCAAGCACCGCCATATCGCCAAAATGGCATGATCCACGCTGCGAAGCTTCGACTGTGAGAATGACAGTTGAATCAGGATCCGCCCATCAAAGCATCGAATCTTCGACTATTTGGGGTACATAATTTCCTCGGTTGAAAAGACAGTAAACCAAATGCATTCCACTTGTGTTTAAACATTTATTTAGACTACACAAACACCCTACTTACTTAACGAGGCTGCCGATGAGTTCAAAGAACTATGACTTGTTTTGTGTGACATAAGTTGCAGACTGAAAGATTTACTTAATAGTGTTACATTTTACCATACCATGTTTTTACAAGCAACACGTCACATCCAAACGTTGGTGCACAGCGTTTAATTCAAATCCCATTACAAACCAAACATGCGATAACAATATATGAAACTATGCACTTGTATTTGTTAGAGGAATCGAAAACGGCATCAATTTAAATGTAATTTGTCCTCCTGTTCACCTTATTTATGAAAATATATTACACTGCATGTTAGTCTTAATTAATATGATTCCCGATTGAACTGTGCAACATACATTAGATAGATCTTTTGCAAAAGCATATCTCCATTTGTGTTTATTATAACTTATTATTGTATTATTATTTTTTTAGATCACGACCTTTGCATAGGAATCAGCATACGCGCCTTTCCAGCTGTTTTATAAATGAGACCCCTGGACAGGTACTACGTGTTCCTGTAAAGGTGCTCTTAGCAAAAGACAAACCTTTTTAATCTCCTCCTCAAATCCTTTCTCCAAGTATTTGTAACGCCTGATGAGCTTGTTAAAGACCTAAATGAAACATAAACCATTTTGTTTCATTATTGGTACGAACAGACTTTTTTTAAGTGACCACATTATTATACTATACAATATTACTATTACTATAATATGGGGTATAGAAAAAGGTCTGCAAATTTACATAGCCCAGAGTCCACACCTTAGAGAGTTACTGTCTCTCACAGAAAACACTTCTCCTGACCTGGCTGTCACTGTGTAACACATTTGCATAATTCCTGCCACGGTGACAGTAGCTACACATACCTCGCAATAAAGCTGATTCTTATTTCGATAAACCTAAAACCTTTTTGAACTTCCCTGTGTTAACTTTTTTATAAAATTTATTGGTTTACCTGTGCATATGCCTGCATGGTCTCCATGTCCTCCTGTGCTTTGAAGAGACAGAACTCAGTGCAGGTCACGTCATCTGACAAGGTACCCCCTGGAGCTGAAAGGAAACACATTTTCTTAAGATGTGTGTTTATATGTGTCTTATGTTTCATACCTCCAATAAGTTGCTTTACTTTGCATGATTTTGTGTCTTCTGTTGCATATAACTGAATGAAGACCAGAAAGGTTTTCCTGGGTACTATTAATCTGATGACACATGGTGCTAGGCTTTACCATGGTTTGACTTTATTGCCTGCAAACGGATAATTCCACACCAAAAAAAGGCCTTCTTGCTACTTTTTTATGTAAAGGCAGTACCAATATGAAACAGTCCTGCCTCTTACCCAGCATTCCACCAGCCACCAGGATGTCGAATAGAGTCTCAGCATAGCGTCGGTAGTCAAGCTTGGCACCAGAGGCATCCAGGAATTTTGCGACAGCTTCCAAATCGGTGCCAGTTTGGTTCAGACCTTGTATGATGCTCTCCTGAAACTGGGAAGGGTCAAACCTCTCCTTTTCATCTGTTGAAAAGACATATTTACTTGACTTTACCCCTGCCACTTACATATGACCTTATGACATTCTAAAAGATTTTTTCCAATCTCAAGTCATGAACATATACAGATTCACATATTCTCTTACTTGCACAAGTAGCATTTAAGTTATGTTCAATTGGGCAACACAATTATGTTAGAATACGGTGTGTGGGCCTACTCTTCAGTGGCAGTAAAAGAATACGACACGCCTTACTACATTTATTTGCCAAAACATGCTTTGGGCCAGACACCTTTCTATGTATGAAAAGTGGCAATTAAAATGCGTTTACAGGCATGGTCTTCAGTGATCAACCCTACCATATTTCAATCCTACTCCTGTGTCTGGAATTCGAAGCAGGTAAGGTGCTGGATAGACAGGCCAGTACTGTGAAAAGCTGGGAGTCAATCAAGCAGGTGTTCTCCATGGACTAATGTTATCCAAACAAGACAGCTTTAATTGTAGTATGCAGAACTGTGTGATGCCTTAAAGATTCTCCTCTCACCTCTTTTTCTGGTTTTGAAACGCTGGCCTGTTAGCGTAGGCTTCTGCTGCCTTTGATTACTCATAAAAGACACTCTGGAAAACAAAAAGGGAAGTTAAACAAAATCAAGATAATATAACATTAGTAAATAAAAGTGAAAAGACTTTTCTCATCTATATATCTATGATACACTGGGGGGGACATGGATGAAAATAACTATTCCAGCCATCACCTAAGTTTATTTAATAACTTAAGATGTAGTGCAACACAACATCACAATATGAAGGCCGCTGTGAAACAGGCACAAATCAAATGATAATTATAATGGAAACAAAGTTGGCAGAGTGGTTGTAACGTTATGTTCAGTATGTTAATCACACATGTAGTGATTTTCACATTTGCATTTATTCATTTAGCTGACGCTTTTACCAAAGCGACTTATAATTGCTATATATGTCATCACCACCACATACAGTGCGTGCAAGGTAAAAAAAAAAAAAAAAAAAACTCCCAGATATTAGCCACCTTGTTCACCTGACATATGTGAGGGGCCATGTACTGATCAGTGACTTCTGGGCCTTCATTACTCAACATTTATGTTAGTTAACGTTACAGTTAGAGGTAACGTTAACCCACATTGTTAACCTTAGCTAAGTGGATTCATATTCAACAGTCTTGGACATCTGTCTAGCGGTGTTCACTGTTATTATGCGAATCTATTAAACGTTATTAGTTAACGTTACAACCAAGATCTGACTAAATGGCGTAAGCGGTGACACTAAAGATTTAGAAATGTTAAAGCCAGACAGAGCCGAGCTGGATGGCTGACTCCACCTGGTACCGTTAGCGTTAGCTAGCTAACTGCAATTAGCTTCAGCTTCCTTTATTTTCCTGAAGCAGAACCACAATAAGCTCAAATATACGACCATCACTCAATTACATTAAACAAAAACAAGCCGCAATCTCACCGAAATCTTCTTTTTGAGCAAAAACAGTCCGTGAAATAAAAACTAAAACCGCTGGATCCCCCCCAACAAAATCAGTTCCAGGGAAGAGGAAATTGTAGACGAATCAGCGCATGTGCAGTAACACCAAATCTATGTGGGTCATCACACTTGTGTGGGGAGAGTTACAGTTCACAAACTGTTCAAAACTGAAAAAGAAACGCCGGAGTGAAATAACCGTGGTACACTTACAAGCGCCTGTAGCACATAATACAGTATGATTTAATGTTTTTGTCGGAGGAAGCAAGATGGCGTGATATAGAGTCAATTCCTGTACAAGAACCCCCCGTACAGTTCGATGTCAGATTCTTTGGTTTACGTGTAAATGGATAGAAGAAACGTTTCCCCCCCTCCACGCAGACTGCAACAAAAGTTTCTATTTCCATTTAACCCTTTCTACTGACGCACCACACTTACCCAGAGTGACTATCATTAAACAATGGGTCAACAAATCGTTGCTATCTAGCATTAAGACACAGGAGGGGGGTGTTGTGCTGTCGGGTGGATGGCGGATCTGCCTGTGGGATGAAGGGAAAACTTTAATGCTGCGTTACCATTCACCTCGTAAATCTTGGCTCTGATTACTGCAACTTCTCAAAACACGTTTGATCAAATCATTCCCCCCACTTTTTTTTTAAAGGATTGACATTTGAGTCTAATAATTCCCATTAGGCTATTTAGATACGCTACAAAACATGTTTCAAAACAACCTACAGGATTTTCCCGTAAGTTATCAGTCAATTCATCAATCCCACTTTCACCATGTAAGTTAGGCCTTTTTAGGCATATAATTTAAAATGTTTAATTAAATTGGTGAAGTGTAAAATCACAAATAGCTGGTGTTTGGTAAACTGTTGGTGAGCTGGTCGTGGGAAGCATTGTATTTCCACATAATGACAGTGAAATGCGTGGCGAGCGCTTCAGGTGGACAACTAAATCACTTCGCCATATTTCCGCCGGAACGAGAAGGCATCACAACCCCACCTCCCCCGCCGCCTCTTCGCTCTGGAGGTGATTAGGGGACGCTGGACTAGCCTAGAGACGCCGCTCCAGCCACTCCCTACGCCCGGCGGACCCTGCACTCTCCAAGTCCATCCAGAGCTCCATTCAAAGTCCACGAGATCCGGATGAGAGCCACGTTCAGCCTCATCCAGCGCGGCAGACACGAGTTAAAGTGAAGGCAGCGGGGAAGGGCTTCAGGAGTCACTCCAGACTTCGGAGAACCACCTCTCGGATCCTAATTTTGTCCGTAGAGTGGATTTAGGACGAGAAGGAACAGCTCTTGCGGAGATAAAGAGGCAAGTTTGACATCTTCATTTGCTTTAGCTAGGTGCTGACAGTGCGAGACCAGGTCCTCTCGTTTGACTCATTTGTTACACGGTTGCAACTTTTCCTCAAAAGTTAACTTTTTTTGTGTGTGTGTGTGTGTCTGTGCATACAGTCTGTAGATCGTCTGCTCCCCAACTCATTCATTCCTCCTCACTTCGTGCAGGAGGGGGGTTGGGCTTTTTCTTTTTTGTTTATCTTTATTTTTCTTTGTGAGCGAATTGTAATGTCATAAGGATAAATCTGCTCGGGCTGAGCGTGTCCGAGTTTAGTTTCGCTGTTTCGTCTCCTTTCTTAATCCAAACCGAGGCTCGTTGAGCAACGTTCACGAAAAGTGTGGTCGCTAATTGCCTACATCTGCTGCTTCTTTGTACACCCCGAGAGAGTCCAAACCACTGCAGACCCCGGCCCAGAGGACACTAACTTAGCAAAAGTGTCAACTTTATTTTGAGATGACATTATTATCAAAGTGTGGCTTGTTCAGCGCCGTATGAATGTAACGCTGGCTGTGAAATGGGCGTTTTTAGTCAGTTATGCTTGGGGGGGAATGAAGTCTGATTTCAACTTTGGGATCCTTCAAAGTGAAACAACCACTGTCATCATATTTCATTATAAGTAGGCTATATATCCTTACATTATGTACACTGTTATCTGTTGCTGCATTTGAGGGAGGGGAAAAAGATGTCTGCTTTAAAAGTGGATAAACTGACTGAAGGTGGGTTTACCCTCCAGGACGCCCCTGGTTTTTGGCTGACTGGAATAAATTACTGCTCAGCATGGACTGCATGAATAAAACTATTCACCTCTTTGAGGAACATCCCAAAGTTCCTTCTTGTCAAGAATTTGACCTGCTTTCTCTCTGCTGCCATCCCCTGCCAGATCTAGCTTGAAACTTGTGAAATCAAACAAGGAGTGGAATACCTCCTTTTTTTTTTTTTTTTTTTTTTTTTTATGGGAAGGAAATCTATAGTAGATGGAGGATAAAGTCACTCTAAAGTAATAATGTATGCAGTTAGCTGAACTGCTGCTGTAACATCACCATGGATTGCCACTGAAGCTTTAAATCTATACGTGCATGCCCTTTAGAAATGTGTTAAAGTGATTCAAGTGCATATGTTTTTGTAACTGGAGTCAAGGCGTGCAGAAGCTGCTGATTGCACTAAACAGCCTGAGTTTTTATCTCGACTTGGACTGAGATTTCTCTCTCTCTCTCTCTCTGTCATGTTTAGTCCAAACTATGTGCATCTTAGTTTACTGTATAAAAATATTCATGCGTCTGAGTTGTGGGGCCCTAACTGATTCAAAACATGACTTCAGTGGAAATGTTCCAAAATGTTATGCTTGATATGTTCTAGTTTGTCGCACGGGTGTCTTTTGATGCCAGAGTGCGTCTATGCTTGGCTCTGTTTTGAATCCTGTAGTTTTTCCCAACTTCTAATTCCATTTGTGAACTTGAAATCCCGAGAGGATCACATCAGGATCAGATGTGAACTTTCCTATTTTAAAAAAAAATGGATTGTGTCTTTCTCTTTGTGGTTTTCCACAAATATGTCCCGCCTCTGATGGCCAGATTCTCAGTGGGGAAACCAGATGGGAACTTTATTGCCCGCACTGATCAAACAAACAGTGATGTAAGATGACTGTGTGAAAGGTAGTGTGAGCTAAGCCTTTCGGAGTTACTGAGAGACTCCTGGAAAAAGTAACAACCGTTTAGCTCAGACTTGGATGACGACCGTGTGTGGGACTGTCGACCGCTCTAGTAGCTCTCCTCAGTGTGAGCTTGTTGGCGGGCTTACTTTAAGTTGCATCAGTGCCTTTTTTTCTTATGTGCCAAAAGCCTCTTCATGAACACTGTCGGGTGGGATGCTGTGGTCTAATGTGGTGCGCGTAGAGGACCAAAGTCCCCCAGCCAGTGCCATGGTGATGAATAGTGTTTGCACATGTCTGCCCGTGCAGCTTAGTGTAGTGAGGCGTGCATCTTGTGTTAGCCCTGCATCAACATAGACAGACGGCTAGAGACTCTCTCTCATAGGGCAGCCAAGAAGCATAAAAAGTCTTCTGAATGATGTGTAGTTGCATTTCCATTTCTTATCAACTTTCTGAAACATTTTTTTACCCCTTGTTTCCTGATTTATGTTACTTTGGAGTTGAAAGGGTAAAAATCCCACAGTGTCCTCAAGTTCACTATCCTAACAAAGAACTACCCTCCTGTGCTGTCTGACTCAGAACATTTTCCACGTTCAACTTAACTGCTTAAACTCTACTTCCTTTGTCTCCCTGTGGAGCGAGAGTAATAAGGCTGTACGTTTTGATTCGTCTCACTGTTGCTTTGTTAAATCTAGTACAGCCGCTTTCTCCATTCACTTAAGTTAAACCATGCCAGACCAAGCGTTGGACTGCCTGTTGTGCAGACGACGCTGAAGCTGCGAATGCAAAGCAGTCTGGGTAACGTTTGAGTGCGTTCATGTACTATAATACAGTGAAAAATTGTAACCTTGCAGTGTTCTCCTGTGTGCGTTTATTTGATAGCTGATAAGTGGCTGAGGCACTTCAGAGCTATTGTTACTGGTGAAGACCAACAGCTTGGACCCTGAGGAAGGAAAAGAGGAGTGTTGACCACATTGACCGTAGAAAATAATAGGTCCACCCGGAGGATTTTTATGTAAAAATCCACCCTATCTGTCCCTTTTATAACATTCCAAGTGGACTGTGTGCATATATGAGCATGCTTCCTGTCCTTAAGCTAATGTCATTTTACATGATTCCCTTACATTGCCATTTGGAGCTGCAAGTGTGAAAAGTTGCATGATGCAAGTTGAAATCAGTGGTAAAGGCCCATAGTTTTCACTTGGTCTATCCCTCACGTATAAATCACATTTTTACAGTGTGTTACTTCTACTACAGGAGATAAGTATGTATAAGGGACGTCTTGGCACACTTAAGGAGAAGAGGGGGGGAATTGACAAATATTATTCTGCTTCATTTGTGAAAATAAATGCTCTAAAAGTTACCAGTAAAACTCACGATAGTCACACATTATTTAAATAGTTTTAGTGTATGGGTGTGGGTTGATCAGATTTGATTGATAGTAGCCTGGAAACAGAAAGCAGGAATGCTGGAGGTGCAATTTTTTGATGAAGGTAAAATGTGTCAACGATACCATTATAAATGAAGCAATGTGGCGCTACAGAGATGCCCCCGGCCTACAAATCATATTCTCCAGACGCAAGGCAACATGCTTGGTTGGTACAGACCACAGCAAAAATAACATTGATCATTTTTTGGATTTATTTTTTTTCAGTGAAAAATGAAATGCAAAAATTACCATTTCTACTAAAAATGTGATGCATGTTGCAGTATCTGTCACAATAAATACTTTGCAAATCGTTAAGACCTGCCGTTAAGGCCCGGTCACACCAGCACTTAAATTATTATTTTATTTTTTGTGACACATTCAGCCGCAATTAGTATATTCGTTAAATCTGCACATTTTTCACATCAGGCTCCTCTTGGGAAAACTTTGACACGCAGATTTGACGGTCAGTAGCTGTTTTGCACGATCCACTTGATGATCATATAACCTCCTGTGAGAGTATAAACTGTTAACAAAAGAGAAACGGTTTTCAGACATTTGAGACAGGATGTGATCAGGCTATCGCAAGTCAAAATGTCTGCTGTGAAAAAGGGTTAGCCTTGGACCACCACTTTTTGATTTAAATGTTACTAAAATCTGATCGGTGCGTCACCATTTTCCAGCTGAGCCCTGTCCACCTCAAATCAGTGAGAAGCACAGACAAAAATCCCCAAATGTGGAAATCTCGTGACATTACCAGAACTGTTCCGACTTTGGCAGATTATTTTGTGATCATGTAGTACCCCGTTGCTCATAGTCAGAAGCTGATTAAGAAAATATGTTTTCTGGGCCTTTTAAATCTAACACATCAGACAGTTATTCCCATCAGCTATTGGGTCTCTCTTCAATCAGGGTTTTGTATGTCCAGTGGATTAATCATGGGATGGTTGTTTGACCGTCATTTTGCCAGCTGTAGGCTCGTGTTTTGCAAATATACCAGTATGTCTCCCTGCAGTTTGAGATGTATTGTAAATAAAGCGGTGTTTGTTTGGGTTACAGGTTTATGTTTAACCAGTCCGGATGGTTGTGTGGCATGAAAACCCCACGCAAATGTGTGCACTTTTGACAGACAGAAATCATCAAATAGAAGTCATTAACTGCAAGTTATTGTTGTAAGTTTGTTCAGTCTTTTTGCCTGCGAGTAGAGCAACTGCCAGTTTGTTCGCATGCCAGCTTTTGCGCACATACTCTTGCACAGATGTGCACCTGGAGCATTGTTGAGGGCTCTGGATTTGAGGTCACTTTCTCAGGCAGCAGCTCATTCTCTGCCCCTCTAAGCCTCTGTCCTGGCCTCTCTGGCACAGCCCCATGCCCTACTGCTGCTCCATTAGGGAGGGTTTTAATCTCCATCATTGCCAGCAGCCTGTGATGTTGTGACTCTCCTGCCCCGCAACAAGGCCATCTTGATCTGCTGGGAATTTACACACTATTACGCTGCATAATAGATTTTATTATCATTTCTTTGCACATGTACACACGCCACTGTGTTCTCAAACAAACGCTGCAAGGTAGAACGGCGCTAGTCATCTCTCCGTGTAGCTCCGACCCATTTGCTTACTCACAGATTACGTGTCATAGACTGCAAGCTTGCTTTGTTGATCATGATGAAAATATTGGCCATTTCAAAACTGATAGTCACTCTGAGCTGCTTTTATTTTTAATCCTGTACGTGTGCGCATCCTAATGAGGAGCATCTGGCTTACTGACTCCACGTTTTGTATTTTCACTGCCCATCTACGCAGCTCTTGACTTTTGGTCAAGTGACTAAAGGACAGAAAAGAACACGTGGTCATAGTCTAGGGCCTGTAAATAATGTATGCACATTTAATGGTGTTTCTCGATGTTTTCCTTGTATCTTGACCTGGTTGGGAAATCTAGGTCAGCGTCAGTGGCAGGAAGTAAAACATGTCTCATAATACTGTTGGTTACGTGCATGGAAATCCCAGCTCCAGCCCACCCATCACTATCAGACTTTTGATGACAAAATCTCTCACGCGTGTTTATCATACTGTTGAGCAACTTGGCTCTTATGAATACAGCACTTTAATCTGTGGGAATTATAGATCCAACTCCAATTTTAAAATTAAATTCTGTGGCTTTTACTGTATGTTATGCAGGATCAAAACAATGCCCTTCTCCTGACATTCAAAGTGGGCTCTAGATGATGATAAGTAAAGGCAGATAGGAAGTCCCAGCAAAAGTAATTATTAGAGGTCCTATGAAACACTTTCCATTTTGCCGTTACATGTAGCCTACACATCAGTGTTACAAGGACAGTTCAGAAAAGTCTCCATTCATATCCAGCTATTTGAAAGATGATGTTGTTTTTTTGTTTTTTTTAACAGAAAGCAATGTTTTTGATGCTTTTGGTAAGCGTATGGTATGTGTAAACCACTGCCATGCACAGGCACTGTGCCGGGCAGATTTTGGAGAGCGCACTCAGTTACATCCAGACGAGGGCATTTGACCTTAAGTTTTGCTACATCACTGATTCATTAGATTTAGATTTGAGATTACTGGCAGCTAAACCATGTGGGCACACGTGATGCTTTCCTCTTAAACATGGATCAAAGTGATTTAATCAATCTCTCTAATGCAGTTTGCAACAGAGAGATTGATAAACCAGCCAAAGGTTTATCAGGGTTCCCACGCGGTATGGACAAGTATGGAATTAGATTTTAGTCATTTGAGAGTCCGGGTAAGTATGGGAGCATATGTGTTTCCAGATTATTGTTGCCCCTATTCTGTTTTTGAGTATCGAGGGGGGGGGGGGAAATAATAATACAAGCAGTGTGTTTTTTGACATTTTGAGCAGGCAGTCAGTGCAGCCAAAGTGTTTACCACTGTCTGAGAGAGAGCGGGCCAGAACGAGCCTGATGTCATCAAAAGCAAGGCAAGAAGTGTGGCGAGCGAAGGAACGCACACTCCTACACAGATCTGCATCTACACCTGCAGGTCACAGCCCCACAGCTCTGCCCCAAGTGCCTCATGCTGCGTTCCAGTCAAAGTTAGAGGTCATAATTTTCCAGATAAAATTTCCAACTTCCGACACAAAACATCAACAAAAAACATGGCTGACGGTAACAAACTGATGTTGGTGGTGTACACACAAATGAACTCTCAGCAGTGCCCTAGGTGTTAATTAAAAAGATAGCTGTTTTAATAAAAAAAAAAAAAGGAGTGACGTATGTTACTCGTTAAGTGTGTTCCCCTTTAGCTACATAACTTGCGCACACAGAAGATTTTCAGATACAGTATGTATACCGTAATCAGCTGCTGCCTAACACTGGTGACACATTTGACATCAATTTGCATGCAGAACAGGTTTTACTATTTGATTGTATAATTTTAAATAATTTTAATTTAATACAGGAAAATATACTTTAAACGGCCTTTTAGTTAATGGTTTACCATTTACAAAATGCTCTTCCATGTGGGCTGCAGCACCAATGTCACTGCTGAGAGTTCAGTTCTGTGTACACAAGAAACTTCAGTTTGTTCCAGTTTTTTGTTTATGTTTGGCGAACACTTCGAGGTCGGAAGTTGGAAATTTCAGCTGTAAAATGCAGACCTCCAACACTGAATGGAATGCAGCAATATAACTGTACCAATTCCAGACATCCACGACCAAATTAGTTTGAGAAAGATTGCGAGAGAACGAAGTGGCAATATCTTTTGAATTGAATATTTTACATAGCAATGCAAATAACCAAACACTAAGCTTGTCTGAACATTTGAGTTCTGCAGTCAGAAAAGTAAACAGACTTTTCTGCGTACGGAAACCAGACCTTCTGTGACTGCAATAATTATTGTTTAAATGGACACCATGAAGAAACAAGGCTTCACAGCTGAAGTGAAAATGGAGTAAAGTAATTTTCTGTTCTTATTTTATTAGACACAAGAAATATACAATAATATAATTTATTAAATATTTAAAGGGAAAATAATACAAGTAAAGGTAGCACCGGTTAGTTTATTTCCTCTTTGGGCAGATGTGTTTGACAGTGGAACGCCTTCTAACTTTCTGCGTAGGTGTGTGGACTGAACAGCCACAGATCGATCTGTGTGAGCTACAGTACCAAGATACAATCCTCTGGCAATTATTTGGCAACATAATAGCATAAATAGGCAGAATGTAAAATCTCTAGATGTCAAATCTACCTGGACATTTTTGTAGGAGCCCTGGTTCATACTGGGTCGTTTTGATTTAGATTGATAAAGTGATTTTCTTTAAAACATAACAGTGGGAGGTTTTTTTTGTCCTTCATGTGTACACTTTGCAATAAATCTGTGTTTTTACCATCACAGGCATTTACCAACATTTATCTCATCTCTCTACCACTCAGCAGTGAGGATAATCCCCTGAGTTTAATCAAGGCTGTCAGCCCCCGCCCCCCCGCCCCCTTTGGATCCTCCAGTACAACAGTTAGCAGCAGGCAGCAACTCTTATTAATGGGATTGTGTCACTGGCTGCCTAGAAGCCAGCTCTGAATCTGGGGTAGTGGGTTATCAGCAGAGGAGCTGAGGGCGCCCAGGCTGCAGACAAATACAATATGTTGTTGGTCAGACTGGCACAGGCACTCGGGCAGCATGGACACACAGTTCTCCCCCAGGTTGCCCAGAGGCTTCAGCATCTGTTTTCACTGAGAAAGATTAGGCTATGTCCTTTTTAAACTTCATTCAGAGACTAGACGCAGCACTTCCAGTGTAGCAGATATCTCTTTGTCCGCATAGGCAGTAGGTTGTCAGGAGCTAAGTAGTTAACTACTTGATATTGTACTACTCGGCCAATATTTAGTCTATCTATTTAAAGTAATGTAATACCCGGCACTTTTGAGAGTAACAAACACACCTGGGGATGCTGTAGTAAAACAGCAGCAACAACGTGAAACCCTACAGAAAGATAACATACGGTGTGAGCTCTCTGAGCAGGTGACTGTTGTTTCATCCCTCCAGGGAATCAGCAGCTGTGTTTTTTGTAAGGAAATAACTTGATTTAAAACTGCATTGCAGGCAGCCAAATCAATACGTGAGCCGTCACTGGGAATGTTTTGGCACAATGCCATCAGACCGACACATTGCGCTAGTCAGCGGGCACAAAGGAATAGACCTCACTGGACTGTGAGTTGACAACAGACCTGCTTTGCACATTACTCTGGGTCAAGATGGAACTGTTGGTGTGTTTGCAGCAAGGCAGCCCTTTTTTAAAAAACATCTTAATTGCCAAAGAACATCAATCATTTTTCAGCATTCTCCCCCACCGTTCCCCTTCTTGTTTTCATGCCGGGTATAGGAGTGAGTCCTTTTGGAGCTTGAATCTTGCCTCCTACCAAGAGCCAGGCAACTTCTTTATGGGCCAATAACATTGTGCCCTGCAGGCGAACAGAAGCTGGGGAACAAGTGAAGTGTAAGTCTACACAGGGGATCCTTTTTATTTTTTTTTTCTGGGAATGCCACGCTGCTCCAGAGTTTCTACAAAAAGTTGATTTTGTTGATAGGTTTATGCTTTGCAGACAAAGTGAGGGTTTTGTGCTGAAATGTTGGGAGCTTTGAGTTGTTCTGTTTTGGCTGTCCACCAATTGTTTCAGATCACATACTGTTTTACCCTCTAATCCAGTTGTTTAATCCCCAAACATGAATTTGCCACGTCTGTGTCTACACTGTGTCTGATATTTGTGTGATATTAATCTAAGCAGAAATTGTGTTGTTTTTTTTTTCCTCCAGGGAGGGAGTAACAGATACAAGCTATAGTCATTTTGGGGGCTTCTTCTAATTTCACTCACATCTCTGCTGTATTTTAAAGATCTTAAACATCAGAGTACATTATAAATATGCAGCTTTGCCATTAATTTATTCTGCACCAGCCAGTGTCTGTCTCTGTTATGCAAAAAAAGACATCTGTACTAAGAGAGCAGTGAACAATAGATGACTACAGGGCCTCATCTGTCTGTCACAACTGCAGACATTGGGTTTTTAGTACAGCAAATCCCTGTATCAAGTTCCTGAATGTATCCTAGGCCCCTCTTTTATCTCGAGCCCTATAGCATTGGGATTACTGTCCCAAAGGAGATGGGAGGCAACACTGGACTGAAAACTGCCACCCCCAGCAGTGTCTTTGTCAGAGGGCACTCCGGCCCAGATCCTTTACCGGCCACAAATATTATATTGCTGCAACAAGCAAGTGGGGTGAAAGAAAGAAAAGAAGCTATGAAGCAGTTTACTGTTTTGGGGGCTATTTCTTTGATGCGAAAGAAGCCACGAAACAGGAGCAGATTCCAGCTGCGCAGACAACCAGAGGTCAAGGGCAAAGTTCCTTAGTTATGCAATCGCCTACGGGACATTCTCACGTGCCACAGGAGAACAAGACTGAATAGCCAATCAAAAGGCCCCGCTCCTCCCCCTGGAGTCAAACCACTGCTGTACAAACATGTCCACCCCGGAGTTTGTTTGCATTGGCTAAGTTTAGGACTGTTTATTTTCTGATCAGAGAATGCCTCTTAGCAAAACATTGCTGGAGAGCTCGCCAATAATGGACTACAAACCCAATATAATGGCCTACTAGGTGTAAAAGTGAGAGGTCTTTTGAACCAATGCTTGCTAGCAGTTTTTAAAAAATTTTTTTTGTTTTTTCCCACAGACTTTCTGGCGTGTTGTTTGTTAGCGCATTTCAGCCACCTCCTGTTCATCAGCATAATAGCGAGAAAGTAACGAGTGCTTGCATGTGCTTCATGTGTACGTGCACAATATAAACAAAACAGACTTGTAGCTTGCAGTGGTCAAAAACTCCAGGGTACATTTTAAAATGTATTTATAGTATGTTTAATTTACAGTATGTGTGATGTCTTCCTTCTGTATGTTTGTGCAGGGGGGGACACCTACAGCCAAAATGGAGGTGAAGACGTCACTTCTAGACAACATGATTGGGGTTGGCGACATGGTCCTGCTAGAACCCCTTTCAGAAGACTCATTCCTCGAGAACCTGAGGAACCGCTTTGATCACAATGAGATATACGTAAGTCTACCATTTTATATTCAAGTAACGATTGCATTAATATAACTGAACCCTATTCGAGTAGCAGTTTAACAATATTGTGTTGTATTAGACTCTTTTGCCGGGCCCTACCTCCAAAGACTGACACAGACGGCTTCCCTAAGGAAGCACACAGATACTTTTCATAACTCTATTGTTCCTCCATTCCCTTACTCGTTTTAGTCTTGGGTACAGAAGTGGCACAGAAACACAGACCGCAGTAACCAGCCAATCAATAAATCACATCACCGAGGAATGTAGATGATGCCTTTTTAAATGGGGCATGAAATCCACAGCTCAGGGACAAGGAGGGACTGGCAGGCTGGCTGGCTGTCTCTAGAAGAAGGAGGCTCTTGAGCTATCATCCCTGCATCAAACAATTGGTTGCGGGCTTTGTGCTGTGGCACTCCACGGTTCTTCCTCTGCTCTGCAGGTTGGCTACTCTAGACATCAGCCAAGATGATTACAGCTGTGCTCTGGTTACTGTTGGCTCCAAGGGCTCAGGGCCCAAGGGATGATGTCACCTCATATAGCAGTGATTGCCTTAGTGGTGCGCTAGATATTTTGTCGAGATGCAGCCCACATCCTGCTGAGGAATGGGAATAGTGTTTTCACATTTCAGATGCCCTCAATTTTCTGTCCTAAACTATAAGCTCAGAGCTTTTTATTTCCTGTGTGGCGCTGACCTAAATGTTGTGGAACTAGTTAAACATGCACAGTTGCGCTTTTTAAAATGTATTTATGTTTTACAGGCCTCAAAGTTTTCACTGTACTGGTGCAAATCCTAATATTTCTGACTTACATTTTTAGTTCGGTACTGACTGTCTATGAGATGAAAGTTAAAATGGCCTCTTCATGGAAAGGTAAATCCACATAGTCTATAATAGCAGCTTTTTTAGTGGCATAAGCTGCACCTCAAGATTGATGACCAGGACATGCGCTGTAGCCTATACTTATCCAATAAATCTGTGGTGCATGTGAATGTGTTTTTCCCTCATGTGGCATCATTCCTTACAAATGGCCCCAACCCCCACCCCAAACTATCATATGACAGCTCACAGCAGAAGAAACATGGCTTTGTTTTCCAGAGGGACAGCGGATTATGTATCCAATAACTGTGGAAAATCAAAGGGACTGAAAATCACCCTGTTAACTGTTGCCCTGCTTCTTACTGTGAGTTGCATGATTAGGTGTAATGCCCTCCTTTCCTTCACACCAAAATTGTAGCAGGATGATCAGTCTCCAATCTTTATCCCAAATGAATTCTTAGTACTTCGAAGTGTATCTAGCATCTACATATGTCATTTTAAAGGCTTTTCGTGACGGATGAAAAGATCAGGGTACCTACATATGTTTTGTACATAGTCTTCAACCCCACCGCTTTTAATTAACCATAACCCTAGACCCTTAACGCCTTTTCACACCTGCCATTTTCTTTTTTTAAATGAACTGAATTCATATGTGTGCTGTCTTGCATGCAGATTTGCTGAAGTGAACGCTTTTTAACATTGCGTTATATAAAGCTTAGTGGCAAAGAAAAATGAATTCATTTATGTAGCTGTTGGGCATGTGATGTATCATCCACGCAGCTATAATTTTAGTGACTTACCAGATGGATTTTTATAACAAGCAGAACAGCAGGTGTGGAAATGCAGAAGGAAGAAAACATACAGCACAAGATTACAACTACATGAAAAATATGAATTGGGTCTACGTAACATTATCGATCTCCGCTGATAGACATGCTGCTCTTTGAGTTTTGACTAAAATCCTGTCCAACCTTTTGTACTGTGGAAAAGGTCAAAAGATTGTAGAAGAAGAGAGCTGCATGACACTTTCAGTGGGCAGACAGCAGGAATCAAGAAGAAATAGAAATACAGACTGGATTTTGGCCCCATCAGTGCAACCGGAGCACAGTTATAATTGGAAGTTTAATTTTTTTCAAATCTGAAACTAATTGCTTCATATTTGATACGAGAGTTTAAAATGCATGAAAGTAACCTTTTGTCTTGTTTGTATACGATACATTTGTTTTGGATGTGGTGTGAAAAGGTGTAGAAGTAATGAGCCTTTTTGACACCAGTATTATGACTTGATCTGTATGAAGTTTCTTCATGAAGTCCCCTGCATGTTATGTGTTTGTTTTTTTTATGATCAGCAGAGGCTGAAAAATATAACGTTTTTTTGACACGTGTTTTCTGCTTTTGGTCAAGAAAAGCCCTCATTAACATGTGATGCTTTGTTTACATTGCACACACTCTTTCCCTATTGTACCCGTCCTCTGCACTTGAAAAGGCCTCATTTTGCCTCTCGTGGGCTATTGAATGGGAGGCTGTAGGAGGTTGTGGTGTTGCCACAGGGAAGGCCATGCTCCACTCTTGTCAGAGTGGGTTATGCAACAGCCATTACCATGGAAAGCAAAGAAAATGTTTCAGGTTGATGTTTCAAAGTGCTATCTGGGCTCTGTTTTGAGCGTAGGAGGATGAAGATGATGGCTGGTTGCATTCGCTTTCAGAAATATCTGACAAGTGTTATCTGTTGAACTGGACCTGTGTGGATGTTACATAAAGGTGTTCTTTTATATGAAACCAGAGAAATGGTGCTTTTTAGGTTTGTCGATGTGATTAAACAACCACCACTGACGTGTCAGATCTTGCAAGTTAATTAGATATTATGTAATTGACTAATGTTACAATGTTTTTGATGGGGAAACACTTAACCTAAATGGATTATTTCAGCAATTTGTTTTTAATTTTATTTTATCTTGAGTTTTAGGTTTTTGTTTACACCAGTTGCTAAACTCTAGGCCTGACGCTAATATACTTAAAGAGATAGTATTATGGTTTTTGGCTTTTTCCCTGTCCTTTTATTGAGCTATTTATCTTTTTTTGTGCATGTAACAGGTTTGCAAAGTGGGAAAAAGCCCAATGTCCACCCCAAATAGAGTTCCCAACTCCCACAGAAAACAATGCTCTGAACTGCCTGAAAACAGCTCGTTTGTAGTCCGGCCTTTACTTCCCTTTCTTGTGACGTCACAAGTAAATACATGTCATAATGCTCGCCGAACGACTAGTCCGACACGCCCTCAAAAACACCGGTGGGCTGCAGCACACCTCTCCTCTCCCTTCCAAACTTTATGGATGAAAGGTTCTTTTGTTACAGATTAATAACTCGCTACTCTTGCTCCAGTCATATTGCCAAGCTGGTCGGCAACATTTAGCCTACAGCTGAATCGAAGCTGTTTACCGTCTTTTCGCTGACCCGCCTTTCTCTGTTTCTGATTGGCTAGTAGTCCTTAACTAGGAACTGCGCATGTGCAACTCCCAAAAAGATCATTTAGAGACAAGATGTATCACTCCATAGCTAAAACAAAGCCTTCAACACAGGGTGAAAAGAGGAGCTGCAGCAATGTGCAGTATGACGACAAATATGTGTTTTTTGAAAATTAAACCATGTAAACCTGTTCTGGTACAACCCCTAAATAGGATTTGGAACCTGAAAATGAGCATAATACCACCTCTTTAAAGTACATAAACAGCCTGGCAACAGCTTGACCTCGTTGCAGTCTGTGTTTACTGCCTACCCCCCCAGATTTCCTTGTTTTTACGTGTCTTTCGCTTCAGGCATTGCATGCCTCGACAAAGTATTAGGAATACACAGCTGGGAAAAGCTGACGGGCAAAATTACTCCCACCTATGCTTAACAATTAACAACAAAATGGACAGAGGAGAGGAAAAGTTGAAACCAGTGCTCTTGTTAGAAACTGACAAAATGCAATGTGGATTCACACTGTTTCCTTTTTCTTCTCTCCCCCCTAGACATATATTGGCAGCGTGGTGATCTCCATGAACCCCTACAGGTCCTTGCCCATCTACACGCCAGACAAAGTGGAGGAGTATCGCAATAGGAACTTCTATGAACTTAGTCCACACATGTGAGTCCACCTCCCTGGTCCTCTCCAAAACCATCTTGTGTTTATGTGAATTGTCTGTCCTGCTAAAGGCTCAGGGGGAACTAGAGTTTGACAGTGAGGTTTTCAATTAGGTTGGCACTTCATAAGAGGGTTGTTGAAGGCTTTGTTGGTCAGAATTTTTTTTTGAGTGGAAACTGTCATCTGTCTGTTGAAGATACAGTGTATTGCAAACTCTGTAAGGATTATCAATTTGAAGCCAGTGACATGTGGGGAGGGAGGGAGGGGGGGGGGGGGGTGATCAGAGGGACACTAGCTCTTGTATGGAGAGTCAGTCTGTCACTTCTGCTGGCCATTCAGCACTGTGGCATGCCATCTGTCCATTGGCAACATTAAGTCAACATTGCTGTGAGGCTGCCAAGATAAAACAAAGCCCAGTACTCGTCAATTAGCCTGCTGTGTCTCTAGGCTGCAGCAAAACCCCTCAGACGGACTGAAAGAGCGAGAGTGCCCCTGTCCCAGAACAGACCTGCTCCCTGCAGACAAAGCAAGTCCCTCGGCTTTACTTTACTGCCAGCTACACAGAATTGACATAACAGTTTCAGGCTGTTTTGACCTGTTTTCTTTCTCTTTGTTTTCCAGTGCCTGTCTCTACCCTCTTTTCTTCTTTTGTTCTTTCTTCATCTACTGGTAGGGACTACTGAGTGCCTTGTTTTAAAATGCATCAAGTTTTTTTTGGAGGTGTCTTGATTTACCTGTCGCCCACAACAGATTCCCCATTCAAAATAAAAGTTCTGTGCTTGCTATGTTCTTTTGTTTGCTTCAAGCTGGGACAGAGAAATGACCAGGCACGTGTGCTGGCTTTGCTGGTAAACAACACAGCTCATTGCACAGACCAGCTTGCTGATAAATGCCTTAAACGAGAACTGGAAGTCGATGGAGGAAGAAAACCGTTTTTTTTTTGTGTTTTTTTTTCTGTAAAATCCTTTTGTTAAAAACTTGCTGGACTGTCTTTTGAACCAATATTGTGGAAACACTGATGCCAAAATTCCCCCATGTGTTCCCAACCAATTATTCACTTCTGATAGTTTGGATGTTTTTCTATGGATTATCATTTTGGACCCAGAGAGTTTACTGGCCTCATAAATAAAAGTAGGCAAGAACCAAACATCTAGATTACGAGAAAGTTCATTTAATGATGGTTAATATTGGAGCATTTCAAAAAAATAAAATGTTTCTGTTTGGCAGTGGTCAAACATGTTCAAAAATGGTCTTTCATTACCACAAGATAATTTGGATAGTTACCGTAGGCTAAAGGCTAAAATGCCAACCATTTGTCAAAGTCTTTGCAAGATCATTTTCATACCATACTGAGGTGAACTGAAACTACCTTTTAAAAAGGCGGGGATGTAAACTAGGAAATCACTGTATGAGCTAAACATGCAAAAACACTGGTATAGTCCTTTTTAAAGCTAACGTTCAGCTCTTGAGTCAGAAATGACAGATGTAATGCTTGTTGCCTGCTGCTCCAGGGACATTTTCTTTTATTTGCACAATATTCAGTGACTTCTCTTGTGTTGTTCTGAGCTGTTACAACTGATCTGGCTGAAACTTCAAAAACCAAGACAATGTCTAGGCCGTCAGACAGGTTGAAGGAGCCACGCTAAACCAGAAATGTGTCTTCCATCACATGCTTTGTGAAGCTGCAATAGAATACACACCCAGAAAATGTTGTGTAGAAATAATTGTGTTAAAAAAATAAAACCCCTAGAAATAAGCCTACTTTCCTCTCTGTTCTACTTCTGCATAGTGATGGATGACTTGGTTAGAAATAAGCAAAAACGAATTATTTCAATTGACTGACATGTACATCCTCTAAACATGTTAAAATCATCTTACCATTACTCTTTAAAGAACATTTAGCCCTGTTTAATAGCTCCTGTACAAGACCTAAAATGCAAATGGAGATTGTTTCAACATGCTCCGTAAATTGATCTTAATCCTCCAGTTAGGCCATCTGGACCAAGCTTTGTGGCTTTGCATTGATCATCGTGTGAAACCCTCAGTCCTGTCAAATGCATCCACAATTCTTGTCAATTTTAGGCAAACAAAATTGCTCTGTTATTGCAGTTCATGTTACCTCTATGCTAAGTTAAATACACACACAGCTCTCATAAGACATTATTGAAGATAATTGGAAGGCACACAACAAAGCTAGAGTCTACCTGCTTCCACAGTTTGTGAAAAATTAAGCTAATGTTGCCTCTGTATTAAGCACACAGAGCGGAGGTTAATGTTGATATATTTTATAAACTCAACTAACTTCATATTCCTTGAACATTTGTTTTCCCATTTTGTGGACTTATCATCCAAAGTATATACAAAGAATATGAGCACATACAAAATTTGGACTTGCCTCGAATACATTAAAGTACATTATCCTAGAAGTATCTGGATAGTTGTGGTTTGGAAACTCATTTGAATGTTGTAATTTCAATGTATTTGACTTAACTGGAATTCAAATCAGAGCAGCGAGCATGCATTACTACAGGTGATTTGAATGCATGATTTGCATGATTTGTCATGCTTTAGGTACAACACAAATCTTTTTTTTTACCAAAAACTATGCATGAATATCTGGGATACTGAGATGACACAAGTTTTAGCAAAAATTGGTTCACCGGTTAGATTTTTTTGTGTGCAAAAAGATTTGATATGAGCTAAATGTTAGTTTTAGCCTTATTGCTAAGCCTATGTCTGAGAGAAAATTCATTTAACTACTGAAGGACCAAGAAGGCATTACCACATAGACTATTCCTTGAAAGAAAACGCATAGGAATTTAGTGTCCAGTCAATATTTTAAAACCAAAAGTGACTTCCAATTCCTCATGATGTTTCCAAACCAGAAAACGTTTGTTTTTGATGACCCTGTTCTTTTGCGTGGCTGAGCTACAGCTGGTTGAGGGGCATTATTACCGCTGTGGTATTACCACATCAGTGTTGGGCTTTAATTAAGGAAACAACAGGGGGTCCTTGGAATCTTCCTCTTGTCTTTCATTAGACACTTCAACGGTATAAAGTCAGCAGCTCAGAACAGGTTGCTTCAGTCAAGGGTGTTTGGATATGCCATAGTCCCTAAAGATGTTGTTGGCCCTTGTCTATAAATCCCTTTTGACTTGGGCAACTCTGTGCATCAACATTGACCAAAAGACTAGTCATTTTTTTTTTCTGATGTAGGGCTAAGCAATAAGGCTAATCTGTATCATCATAAGTTCAAATTTTTTTTTTTTTTTACAATTAATGATAATTAAAAGGTTTGACAGTATTTGATCTACGGTCACCTTCCTGAACTAATAGCATTGTGTGATCAGCTGAAAGAATATGTAAGTATGATGTGTGTGTATATAAGCATTGTATTAGCCGTTATCATGTTGTATGCTGTTTCATGGAAGTTGGCTAAACTTTCTTGCAAAAATTTGTCACCTGAATGTTTGCTAAGATAATAATCTCCCAGCCCAATGTAACGATCTTCAAAGCTTTGGAGACACTTTTGCTGAACATATTGAAGAGTAAAAAGAAAGTCATGTCATTAGATTAGTATTGGTGAATGGGGGCTACTGACTTCATTAAATTTCTCACCTTACTGTTACTGCAGGGATATTTTACAGAGCAAATAACAAGCAACAGATAACTGCTCAACCCTTAAACCCCATTTAAAACCAGCACATACCCACACTCAGAGTGTAAAGAACACTAACGTGTCGATCAGCAGCATCCACTTGGGAGATCAATTTTATGTAACCTCGTCATGGACAACACCATGTCAGAATGTCACAAATCTGTTTTCAGTGACTTTCTGACAGTACACAGTCAGTCCCACTGTAAAGAGCCATGTACAGTGACAAAATGTCAGCTGATAATGTCAAACACGTGCTGTCCCCCCCCCCAAAAAAAGAGAGAAATAAAAGAATCACTGGTCCTCTGTTCTCAGAACACACGGCACACTCTGTGTATGTTCTTTCATTGTCTAACTTGGTGTTGTGGGAATTGTGTAAGCATCCTGGTTGGTCTGTTTGGATGAGATGAAAAATTAATGTAGCTTACAGTTATTGATTAAAGCCAGGAAAAGGTGCCCGAGCAGGATTAGTTTTGTAAAACGTGTTGCTTTTGGCTCACCCTGTGTGTCTTTGTATCTCCAACGAAGTCTGAAATACCATGTGTATGTGCGGCGCTGCTTTTGTGTCTTTTGAGTACTATTAGGGGGGTGTGTTTGTGCATTGGGGGGGGGGTGTACATCAGCTAGTGGGAGAACTGTAGCTGGCCCCTTGCTCTAAAGTTGTCACTAGACCAATTGACGGTTAAGTTCCATCAAGAGACCAGTATACCGTGTAGGGGTTATATTCAGACAGCAGATTTATGCAATTAATCTGGAAAAAAATAAAACAACAAATCATAGACATGCATCTACTGGTCACACAACCATGACAGGAAGCTTGTTATAATGTACGCCACAATAATCTAATATCTGGGGATTGTCAGGAAATTGTACCATTTTAAATACAAAAATATTGTGATATTGAAAATTTTAAGACATGTCATTGGCTTTCTTTGGTTTCCTTTTCCAACGTTTATTCATAGTTCCAGAGAAATGCATCATTTCCTCTGCTGGACAATTTAGCAAAATGCTCTCTGCCCAGATGAGGCACCTCATAATTAACTGGCAGGTGTTTTGCTCCCCTCTACACAAAGTCGAAGCATTAGACATGAACTAATTAGTGGTCTTTCACCATGCACAGCAGCATTACAGATGGCCTGGAGGCATCTTTTGTATGTCCCTTGCCATCCAGGCCAGACACAGATTGAGAGTGTGTGTGTGGACGGGCTGCCAGCCTCATGTCTCTAGGGTAGGATCGTATTTCCTCGATGTTTAATGAGGTATTGAGACCCCCAATGCTCTCAGCGCTCAATACGCAGTGCATTGGCTACAGCAGGTCATCACGACTGCCTAATGGAGCAAAGAGTGCAAGGCGTATGTCAAGGTTTTCAGCTGTCATGCACATGGTTATGACAGCTTGACTGTGAAATTTGCTTTGTTATACAGTGTTGACATCCAGGAATATTATCTCCCCTGAGTGGTTTAATAATTCTCCTTCCTTAAGATGCGTGCGTCCTTGCAATGCCTCATCATAGCATGCCTTATGATGATAGCCAGGTCACGTGCCCTTTTTAGTCAGTTTGTCAAAGATATTTCCTTTGATCTTGTACAACTACAGTATTACTACACTGTACATATACATTTGTGTGTGTGTGTGTGGCTCTCGCTCTCTTGGCTAAGAACATGAAGTATTGATTTGCATTAAATCATTAATTGTAGTGTATAGCAAAATTTCCAAGTGCAAGAACTGCCATTTATGATCAAACAGTAGTGCTTAGCATTTGACACTCTAGCGTGTTTGTCACACCGGCATCACTACAGGCTATCTTTCAATCTGATGCCTAGTTTGTTAGAGTAAATTGATGCTATATTGTGCAACACTCCCCAACTACCCATTTGCATTAATTTCAAATCTGTCAATCAATAGACATAAGACTGGGTGTGGTTTTACATGCAGGATGTTGGGTTATGATAAAATAACCATGGTAACTTATTGCTCTGTCCGTGGGATGGACTTTGGAGCTTTTTACTGCATCATGTCATCACACTTGTGTTTACCTTTCCAGGTGTACTGTCAGTTGGAACAACTGATCAAAAGGCAATAAGTAAAAGTTTAATATGTCCATGTAGGATGTATTAGGGTTTTTCCCAAATACATTTGTCCCTTTGGTTTCTATTGGTTTAAAACTTTAAAAAGTCTGCCTTGAAATGCTGTTTAGATTAATGAGTTCTTCGTGTTGAAATCGGCTGTGTGAATGCATGCTGTGTTGTTTTGCAGCAGACTGTCAGCTAACATCTAAAACTGTAGAAAACTGATTGCACAGCAAGCCCTTAATAAGCCATATGGATGTTCGTTATAAGAGTCTTGTTTGATGTCCTTATGTCTTAATGTCAAAAGATGGAAAGGCACATCTTTTGTAAAGTAGTACACATTTATTATTTTTTTTATCCATTGCAGCTGCAGTTGTTTGATAATAAGCTTATGCCACATGTACGCTGTACAATGTTTTCAAGGAGGCGTAAGTTGCAGCACAGAACCTGTACGTAGGTAGATTAAGTGGGCACTTGTTGAAATGGCATTTTGACTCAGGTGGGTAGAGTGAGTCCTCTCCAGAATGTGTGTTGGCGTAATGGTGAGCTTGGTGAACTTGGAGAGTGTGTGTGTGTGTGTGTGTGTGTTCCTTTTTCCACCTACGTCTTCAAGCCGAGAATAAAATGCAAATGTATTAAAATGGAAAATGCTTCCATTATAATCAATTGGTGCATTTATTCATACAGGCAGCACTCACACCTCCTTGGTTAGGTAGATACACACACTAGTATACACACACTCCAGGTCTCTTTCTCCCCCCGAGCTTATAGATTTTGAAAATGTGCTTATTCTGACATTGGAGGGAATAGACCAACCTACAGTTCCCTCCAAAAGTATTGGAACGGTAAGGCAAATTCCTTTTGTTTTTGTTGTTCACTGAAGACATTTGGGTTTAAGATCAAAAGATGAGTATGAGACAAGAGTTAAACAACTTAGGACATATCACCGTTTGTATTAGACCACAGCATTCTTAGGTGAGCAAAAGTAATGGAACAAATAATCTTAAATAACATTTAATATTTGGTGGCATAACCCTTGCTTGCAATAACTGACTCACGCTAACTGACTACCGCAGCTTCTTTCAGTTGTTTGTTTCGGGGTGTTTCTCCCTTCAATCACCTCTTAAGGAGGTGAAATGCACGCTCTATTGGGTTAAGGTCAGGTGATTGACTTGGTCAGTCTAAAACCTTTTCACTTTTTCCCCTGATGAAGTCCTTTTGTTTTGTTGGCAGCGTGCTCCAGATCATAAGCAGTTCCTTTATTTTTTTTTCCTCCACACTTTGGCCTTTCCATCACTTTGGTAGAGATTAATCTTGGTCTCATCAGTCCATAAGATTGTGTTTCAGAACTTTTGCTGCTCATCTCTGTACTTCTTTGCAAATTTCAATCTGGCCTTGCGACTCTTCCTGCTGAGGAGTGGTTTGCATCTTGTGGTGTGGCCTCTATATTTCTGCTCTCTGAGTCTTCTTCGAACAGTGGATTGTGATACCTTCACCCCTGCACTGTGGAGGTTGTTGGTGATGTCACTTATAGATGTTTTGGGGGTTATCTTCACAGCTCTCACGATATTTCTGTCATCAACTACTGTTGTTTTCCTTGGTCGACGTCTGTTGCTCAGGACACCAGTAGTTTTTCTCTGGTCGATTTTCATTCTTTTCTCAGCTTGAACCACGGATGAAAACTTAGACTAGTCATGCAGAGCTATTTAATGTTTGGACAATCAACCTAAAAGGCAACACCTGGGCAACAAGAAACATCTGTCAGTCACATGTTCCAATAGTTTTGTACATTTGAAAAATGGGTGGGTTCAAACAAAGGATGATATGTCCTGAGTTGTTTAACACATCTAGATGTGAATACCAGGAAATCAAAGCTGAAATTCTGAACTCTTGTCTCATAATCATCTTTTGATCTTAAACCCAAATGTCTTCAGTGAACAACAGAAACAAAGGAATTTGCCTTACCGTTCCAATACTTTTGGAGGGGACTGTAATTCTTCATGTATACTGGTAATAGCTGACCTTTACTACATACAGTAACCACAATGTTCAAGTTTGGCCTGGGACTTTTGCTGCATGTCATCCCATCTCTCTCCACATTTCCTCATACTGTGTGAACCAGGTTCTGTCTGGTAGCGCGTAGTATCTGAGATTGCTAAGCCTAGTGACAATCATTAATAGAGAGAGCTTATGAATTCATGTTTTTTTTCAGAAACTATGCATCTACCTGCAGATAGTTTAACACAGTGCTGATAAAATATTGTCTGCGCTGTCTTTTTAAGATAGAATTTTTATAGATTTTCTTTTGTCTGTTGATTTCCAAAAACCATTGTAAACTCTTTCTATTCATAGTCAGAACAATGGGTATTGAGCTTTTTATCTGTGTACACGGCTTGCGTAACAATATGTGAGAGGCATACCAAAATGAAGGTACATGGGTAAGACTCGTGTTAGCTGGGTAGAAGATTGTTCCACTTTGGAACCTTTCTCTCTCTCTTTGACAATAATATATTTTGGCCATTATCAAAAGGCACGGACTTCCACTGATGGTGGTGCTAGGCAACTAATACCTGCAGAAGAAAACAAAGTTTTATTGTTTTATATTTTATGTTGGGACACATTTTCGGGGTTTAACTGTGACCAAATCCCCTTATTTAGGGTTCAAATGTACCTTAATTTACTTTTTAAGATGCATATGCACATTTTTACATGTAGTACTGAAGTTGAAGCGGTGCCATGTTGAAACTGATGGAGAGGACTGCAGCTCCTGCTGTTGTACTGTTGAAGTGCTGCTTTCACTGTCTGGCTGGTGTACAGTCATGGCAGGGCAGCATGTGATTTGTCACATGAAATCAAACCAGCTGTCAAACAGATTTGGAAGTGATTTGCGTGGGATTGAGGATTCAGTTGGCTTTTGAAAATTGTCTAAGACTTCCCAAAGTGCCCAACTAAGGGCCCTAAGGGGTCAGGCTGGCATTACATAGAGTGCTAATGCTAATAGAAATCTAATCTGCCAGACATCGTAGCAGTATTATTTAAAAATAAAAAAAACGCGCTCGCTCGACATGCAACAATCTGTGTGATATCAGTGCTTTGATTGGCTGTTGAATGATCACAGTGGAAAAAGAAAATGCAAATCAGCTTGATTACTAGCTTACAAATCAACCCACTGTTAATGAACCAGAGCCATTTCTCTCTTCTGTTTCATTGTAAACTATTTTGGCTCTGGGGGGAAAAAAAAAAACCCTTGATGGCTTTATTCCCTTCCACCAAACCTCTTGTTCTGTGGCAGAGGAGGAGAAGGTGTCGCCCACCACTGTGGTGCTGATGTGGTACACATTACACTGTTGGTCAGACCCACAATGGCTCTGTCTTCTTTAAAGACATCTTGTACTAAATTAGGCATAACAGTTTATTTCTATGCAGCCTTTGTGTTATGAGATCATTCCAGTGTATCTACAATTGAGTTAAACAGAATGAAAACGATCGACAATCTATTGCTGAAGTCTGCAGTGCTACAGTCAGCATTGTGAAAGACATCAAAACATCATCTTTTAGTGTCAGTCCTAAGAATGAAAGAGCAAAGTCTTCCTTCTAGACTCCTTTTTGTACTAATACTGAGCATTCTAAGAGGAAAATGTCATACAAGTCTAGTACCTTTACTAGTTTAACCAAACGTCAGTTGTCCTCTCAGCAGAACTATACATCAGTGTCAAGGTGTGTTTTGCGTTGCAAGGTCTCTCTGTGAGCCTGCAGTGGCCAGAAACGGTGCTACAGTGGAAGGCTGAGACTTGGAGAGCAGGATGAAGAGAGGAAGTCCTCAAACCTGATGGAGCTGGTGCTTTTTGGGCTATAAAAAGACTTCTAGTCCTCCGTTTCTACCATCCTGACTGGCTGTGCACATGTGGCTATGTATTTTTTTTCCCCTTAAGCGTGTTTCTCTATCTTCTAGCCAAAGGCACAGGGCCTCATTTATCATTGTATAAAATCTTATGACTCGAACCATCCGGTCAAACTCTTTTAGCCCCTTCACCACCTTTTTATAATTGGGGTCACTTGAATATTCTGTTTGTTATTTAAATATGCTGCATGCTGATTCCCATAAACCTACTGGAAGAGGCTCAGAAGAGTCTTTGTTTGGGTATTACTTTGAGGATGTTTTGCCACCTTACTCAGCATGCTTATTTCCTGCTTTTCCAAGGATCAGACAAACAACTTGAGCCTGTGTTTTCCCCTGCTGTGGAACACTAAATTGCTGTGCAGTAAAGTAAATGAATGCCCTGGACCCCCTCGAAGTTTGATGTACGGGTAGGAGAGTATCAATGAGTAATTTAGCAGAGGTCTCAGGCAACCTCTGGTGAGTGTTGAATAAATTAGAGATCTGTGGCAGCAGTACTTCTCTCTAGGCTTTTAATTTAGAGAATTAGAGGTATTCTTTTTTGCACCTTGTAAGTTGCACATTGAGGGTGCTCTTTTAAATCTAAGACTGTTATTATGATCTTCTGTCAGATGTTTTCTAGATTTTTGCCCCATTTGCTGATCTTCTTACTACCACCTATTTTACAGCAGCACATTTTCATAACCAATACACAGATGGGCCGCATCTGTCAGAACCCGGTTCTTTTGTCTGTTTGCATGTATCCGCTCGAGTGTATCCGCTCACTGCCCACCCCCACCAGCGTTCGACAACAAACTCCATATGCATATCAGTGGACTGGACTGTTGTAGGAAGGTGGGTGGTTGGCAGTGTGTTTCTTGCCCCAGCCACCCACTCTTCCACCTGGTTATAATGCATCAGGAAAGAGACGCTTCCTTGGCTGTTCCTTCAGAGCAAGGCGGATTTCCTTTGGTCTCCTGGAAGAGCCAGATCACACTGAGATCACAGGCTACTGTACTGCCCCCCCTGCCCCCGTGCATACAAACACATAATGGAAACTAAGCTGGATTTAGCATCAAAGTTCTGAACAGAGCTGATCCATTTTAAGGCTGGAAAATGAACAGAGTTGTATGTAAATGTGCTGCATGTCATTAAGGCATGGCTGGAGATTATTATTGTTTGCAATAGTCCTGTCATCTCCTAGTGGCTGGGTGGGCTGCGCTCCAGCCCATTCAGTACATTACAGCTTCATTAGCGCCTACAAATCAACACAACTACAACTTTGAGGGCAGATTCAGCACTTTAAAGTACTCCACCCTTTTAAGATTCAGGTCACACAGTGCAGGCCCATCATCTCTGCATGTGCCCCAGTTACCAGAGGTTGGTAGTAAAAAGAACTGACTAGACTATTTTCTACTGCTTACCTCATGCCAGTGTGGCTTTGTGTCCACCGCTGCCACGTGCAAGTCCAAATTACAGCCTGCAGGCAGATGTGAAGGGGAGGTGCCAAGCAGCACTTACGGTCCAAGGCCTTATCCCAGCCCTAACCCCCACACACACCCAGCTCCACACACACTGATCAGGGAGGCCTTTAGGATTTTGGTGCCTCACTCCCTGCTTCCTCTGCCTTTGATGGTGACCTTTGATGGTGCTTCATCATCATTTCGACTTCCACGTTTGTGAAGTGGTATATTCAATTGCTGTTCATACCGCTTTCATGGTCTTAATGATAGCACAATGTTAGAGCCAAAGGGATGTACATTATATCTGATTCTGCTTTTTTATTTATTTAATTTTTTTCTTGCTTTTGTAACTGGGAATAAAAATACACATTAGGTTCTTGTGAGACGTCCGTTGTAGATTGAGTACAGTGTATCATCTGCTCACGCACATTGGGTGTGGCCCCTCGCTTCTGCTGACCTCTATTGATATTGTGATTATGTGAAGCCTATTCATATTAGGGGTGTGTGTGTGTGTGTGTGTGTGTGTGTGTGTGTGTGTGTGCGTGTCTGGCAAAATACCTCCCACTATTTTACACCCCTCACCTTCCCCTGACAACCCCCCCCCCCCACTGGCCTCCTCTGGGGGCGAGATAATTGTGTGATGGTTTGCTCATTGTCAGGATCACGTCAGGCAACAGTGGTGTTTTCACAAAGCAGACATCTGCTGTGCTGTGCTGCCCTTTTCAACAGTGACGTAATGTCCTGTTGCAAGTCCTAAACCATACAAACATGGTGTACAGGAGACTGTAGGGGTTAAGCAGTGATCAGAGATTGTGGGGGTGGGGATCTCTGAGTGAGAGGCTTGTGCTTTGATGGACAGAAATGTTACATTTTTGGTGCCCTCAGATGCTTCAAATCTTTTTAAAGATCCCCTGTAAAAATATATTTTTCTCATAATAGTACATTCAGTGTTTCTCAACAGAACAAATGATATGTATCCTTGAGGCACAATAAGCATGTTGAATGCAGTTGTTTCCTTATAAACATTAACAAAGCAGATTGATTATTTTTTCTATACTTTTGAAACCATGTTGGTTAGCTGTCTTCATCCTTGCATTTTGCTGGGGCATCACTTAGTTTCTTGGCTAATGTCAATCAGTGGAATAGTGGGAAACCAAACGACATTGTATGATTTGCATGCAATACAAATATGCATTACTGCCCTCTTCAGTCTTCTGGGATATATTTAGCTCCACTTGTGTGCTCATCTGGATACACCACAGATCTCTTTAGAGAGAGGCAAGTCCCACCACTCGGCAGCTATCTTGGTGATATCTAAATAATAGGGATGCACTGAAATGAAAAATCTTGGCCGAAGCCGAAACCAAATATAATGAAAAAACTTGCCAAATGCCGAACAAGTACATTCACATTTATTTATTTATTTATTTTGTCAGGTTTTTTTGTTTGTTTTTTTACCATTGCATAAATGAAATGGTCAAAATGTGCTTTTTACTCAGTGTTTTCTACAAGATTTGCAGAGAATATGGGGGGTGGGCCGAGGCCCGAGAGGATCCACTAAAGTAAATTACATGTGTCCATTTTACTTTTAATGGACACATGTACTATGTTTTATACTTTTTGTGAATATAATCCAATTAATCTTATTTCCATCCTGTGTAGACACCTTATTTTGAAAACCGGACGTTGTCACATGTATATCCTTTCACTAATTTCATCAAGTCCGACCCAATTTGATAAATGTTGTATGTGGTTCTCATATCGTGCAACATGAAGACTTCACAGCCTCCCTTCAGGTGGATTCTCATACTGCAACACCTGTCTTTGTAAAGAGAGAAAATGAGAGGATAAAGTTGCTAACCTACCTGTCAGCTCGTACTGGTCTGTTTCAGTGGATTTAACATAAAGGCTTGAATACGTGTGCACTTCAGCTTTAGGTGCAGCTAGCTTAATTGCCTTCTCATAAACGAGTGACAGAAACACTCAATGTGGGTCAGACCGTTTTTTGCCTTTTCAGTCAGCCACAGATGGAGTGGATGTGTTCGGAGACAATTCCGCAGAACAGTGTCTGCAAACTGCGATTTTTGCGTCTTTCTCAGACACTTTAAAATGCTTCCACACTGCCGAAATGTCAACGTAATTGTTCAGTAAAATTTCTTCGGTCTTTTGACGTAGTAGGCCGAACACCGAAAGTGCTTTTTTTGCTATTTTTGGCCGATTCATTTCAGTGGCCAAACATTCGGTGCAGCCCTACTAAATAAATGAGGAGAGAACCATAATGCAATTAACAACATTCCCTTAGTCCCAAAAAGCATTTCCTTTTATAGGCTTCCGTTATAAAACATCTGAACTTGTCAACAGTTTTACAATCATTACTGTTCCTCCTATGAATTTAACCATGAAGGTTTTATGCTTGACATTATTGCAGTGTAAAAGTCCATCGGCTCAGCGAGGGGGAGAGAGAGAGAGAAATGGAATAAATGGGAACCATCTTCGTCCAGTTCTTACAGTCCAGTTGTATCCTTATGTCATCCTAGTAGAGCTCAAGATAATAAAGACAAAAAACCAGGGACCTGCCCATAAAAACAGTGCACCTCTAGTGTTCAAAACCCCCACAGGGTACCTTTTTTTTTAAAACAAACAAACAAACAAAAAACAATTATAATTTCAGTATTAGCTAACTACACCAGCTTGACTCAAAGGAACTTTTACTTTTCCTGATTTAATTTATTTTTTGCTGGTGATGGGCCCACAATGTGGGCGGACAAGGGAGAGGGCTGGTTGCGGGGCTACATAGGCTCTGGTCCAAAACGATGTGTGATGGTGCAGAACCTTAAGCTCTTAGCCAGCCTGAGCTTTAACTTTGTATTGTGGCCTGGAATGCATTCATCTGGCTGTCCATCTCAGGCCCCCTCTCCGTCATGGCTTCTTACTAGCAATCAGCTACTTTTCAAATTGGAGGTCAGTGTTAGTTCAGGGTGTGATTATATGCTCCAAATTGTGCTCCACACCGCACTGACTCCACTAATACATTCATTGCTGTATCCCAAATTAGATTTAGACATTAGCTTCTTTTTCCATGTCTTAGTGTATTTGTGAAAGTTAGAGTGGATAATAAACAAATTGCATGAATGATGCCACATAGCCGTTCAGCGCACAGACTCGCATGCTGTCTGAACAGCTCCCTTTCGAAATCACTTGGAGCCCTGTCTAACCGGTTTTTTCACCCTGCTGGTTGGTGCCACGCTACATTTTGATGTGCAGTGTGCTTGAATCTGACAGCAAATGTAACCACAGCAACCATGTTCGGAGTTCGATATCCCAATTTCAGACCCAGATACAGAGCCCAGTGGGACTGCTGTTTTGAAAAGCCCTTTCAGCATCTGTGAATGTCACATTCCTTTTTGCATTCATGTCTAGGACTCTTAGTGCATATAAGTACTTGATTAATATTATTACGCAGACCTGGGAGACCTGGAGTGCCCCCACCCTCTAGGAAAGGACCTAATTAGACACTGGGGAGAGACTATTTTGATGCATTCCTCCAAAATTACCTCAAGCTAAATATACCCTGTAATGTGAAATATAATACTTTAAAGATGTTGATCTTAGCTATATATTTTAAAAGCTGGGAGATTAAGCCTGTGATGGTTTTGAAGCTAGCAGCTTTAAGTTACATGAAAACTATATCCACCTGTAGAGGTGGTAGAGTTTGGTCCACCAGTACAGACGGACTCAAAGGGACTCTACTTAAACCTAGCAGAGCTCATCATGGAGGTCTTAAATGATAGTCTTCCGCCTAATCCGCCCACTTTCTCAACAGCAAAGACATTTTGAGGTTGTCATAAGGCACAATCACAGCTATTACCAGATGTGGCTTTGGAAAAAATTCCTGAATAATGAATGCCAAAGTACGAAGGGGACGGGAGACAGAAGGAGTAAGGAAAGCTAATGTAGAGTCCCGTGCCCCGCTGGAGGAGAAAGTTTGAACATGGTTCTTGCAGCACTGTAAGTGACTGTTTGCTTGCCAAATGTTAAGCTGTAAAAAAAAAAAAATGAAAATAAAATGTTGCTGCAGTCTCACCCATCAGTGTTCCTTATTGGGGAGGATCATATTGAATTACATACCACTGTGCGACACAAGATGTCAAATGTTGTCATTGTGATATGGCCATCACACCATCCACACCCTTCTCTCAAACAATCATAAAGGCTTGGCGCATAAAGAGAACAAATAATATATTGTTCTGGAATTCAAAGGGGATGAAACTGCAAAAATCAGTCCCACTTTGCCCATTGTATTACTGTCCTGGAATGTATGACAATAGGCCTCGTTTTATAATAGGCACTCCTTTTATCATTCAGTAATCCACCATGTTGTTTTAAATTCTCAGTGACTGATTGCGTTATTCAGACACCTGCCAGGGTTTGATTAAAGCTGATTCATCTCTAATTGTGTATTTTTATAGCAACAGAATTTATTATGTGGCAGTCAAAACAATCAGTTTAAAAATGAGGGGCGGGAAAAAGGCCTTGTAAGCATGTAACTGTTTGTTTGAGTGTAATGTTAGTGCAGTGGTTTAGGAAAAGGAGTAGGAAACGGTCAGTATTCTAACTATCCAAGCCAAATCCCAAATGTGAACCAGCCAGTGTAGCTAAATAAAGTTTAATGTGCCTGTCCTACAGATGCGACCCAATTTCCAATAAAGCCACATGATATTGATTTGTAGTGGATGCCATACAGCATGGCACAGTAGCATACCATTTCTCTGAACTCTAAATTGTTTTTTAACCCTACTATCTTTGTATCACCCCCCAAAATACCCTGGAAAATACTTAGAAATAAATTGAATATTGTGTAAACTAAAGGTGTATAACTCTAATGTGAAAGCTGATGACTTTGTGCTTTTTGTTTTCCAGCTACGCTTTGGCAGATGAGGCTTACCGTTCACTGAGGGACCAGGACAAGGACCAGTGCATCCTCATCACAGGCGAGAGTGGGGCTGGGAAAACCGGTAGGTAGCCAAATGCTAACTCCTTTTCAATTTAACGTCTGCTCATTCCATGGGAAATTTAGACTCAGGCAGCGTACACTCCAGTCTAGCATCACCCCGCTATATATATATATATCTCACACATTCATATCTGGGATCAGCCTGGCAGAAACGCATAGCTTAAGGCTACTAATATCAGCAATGCATCTGTTCCCAGCATGAACATGAAAAGTTCTTCATTTATCAGAAGCCAAGGAGGGGAAAAAAACACTTAAATGAGCAGAGTAAACAAGGCACCCTGCAGTCAGCCAACACATCCGTGGAGGGTTACAAATGTGCCATCAGGCGTTCATGTCTGTTTAGCTTTTCTTGTTTGGAGGGCTGGACAAAACTCTGTTGAAAGTGTAGTCAAAACATATTTCTAAAGGCCGCTGTAAGATGAGGGTTGTTATCTATAAAGCCACAGTGCAGATTTAGATCAGATCTACCTTCTTTTTTTTTTTTTTTTTAAGGCAACTTGATGCCAGGTTTTTCCAGAACGACATGTTGGTACTTCAAATGTAAGAGTAACTCCGTCAATGTCCACACCTCCCAGTTAAACAAACTTGAAAGCTCGTGTCGGACTGCGTCCTGGACTAGAAATACTAAACGGAGCCTGCTGATGCTAGAGGCAGCTGTGTTCACATCCCTGGTCCTATATATTCCTGTTTTTATAATAGCATAGCCATCTTTTGGAGCAGTTTCCAATAGGAATGGAATTTCCTGCTCTGTTAGGCAGTGCTATGCTGCAGGTAAAAACCATATTGAGTTGACAGAGCACATACTGTGGGAAAGCAGTCACAATCTACTCGTAAATGATCTTCCTGTACAGTAAAGTTACATACATTCTTTCCTTAGAACTGTAAATGTTGACCCTTCACCCTTCTATATTATTGACCCTTCTATATTATTGACTTAGGGTGCTTGACTAATTGATTCCAGTCTATATTATTGACTTAGGGCATTTCAGTATTATATTATAATTTTGGGGCGGCGCGCTTCAGTTTATAGATGTTTATATTGCTAAACTCTACCGGCTACGTTACCACTTGGTCACAAACTGGCTGCGACTCACAGCGCTAAAGTGAGGAGTTTACTTGATTATCACAATGTACACCGGTGTTGCATCAGCTAATTGATGTGTGGCATGAGAGTGTGTGAAAAGTGTTACATTGGTATGAATGGCTCTCCCATCCTTATCTTTTTAATCCATCTCCAAGTCCTACCTTTTGTCTCATGAATTGTAACACATTTGTTTGTGTACTACTGGACTGATGCCTAATCCATTGCCTGTATTGATACATGACTGACTGTTTTCATCCTTTTTATGGTTTTGAACTACTGGTACATTGATCTCTGAATTCTACAACATAACTTTCACTGTAGCTCTTTGACAGCAAACATCAAGAGCTATGAAGCCATACATCCTTTTCAACAAAAGCCACTGTCAATACTGTGCAAGATTTGCCAGTTATCCAGAATAATCAGTGTAATTTCAATAGTGAAATGCAGTAATATGACAAATGGACCCAGGACAAAGCAATGAAAAGCACAGCACTAGGCTTTATTTGGGGCCTCTCATGGATATTAAAAACCTCACTCCAAGAAGCTATTCAGCCAAGACGAGAAGATAAATTTGGATTTTGCTAATCTCATTGGCTCCAAAGCTTTGTAGGGGAATAAGGCCATCAAAAATGTGCCTACCCCATCGATATGGGTCATTGACATTCATGTCTGGCTGGGGGTTTTCTTGTGCTCTGTCTCGCTGTGGCTTCTATAGGAGCGAGGAGCTGTGACGAACATTATTATCAGATGCCAGCATGGCATAGGGGAGACATAACATAGTTCCATTGTCTGTGAGAAATGACTAAGGAAGTATATTTTGCTACCCTGAGAGATTAAAATGTGATGATTGCATACCATGTTACTCAGCAAAGCAGTATCTCTTGATCCCTTTATTTTTCTGTTGCACACCTTCCTCTTTACCTACTTTGGCAAAATGTGTTATCACATCTGGAGCTGTTTTTATTATATGCCGGGCTCATCAGCAGTCTGTACCAGGCTCTTTTCTATCCCTCTTTGGCACATCACACACACAATCACTTCTGGGTCACTGTCATCTCACTGGACAGGAGAGATTATCCTGATGCCAGCATCCATCCTATAAGGCATGGCACTTGTTTCAGACAGCAGCAAGATGCCTTTTGAGCCCGTGTCATGTTTCTCAGGCAGAAAATGTATTTTCACTCCCACAACACACACACTGTCTGAGTCTGTCAGATCAAATTCAGGTCCAACACGAGAAGTGGATGAACAGGGATCATCTCTGTCGATCCGAATAAAGTCATGTTTTGTCTGCATTCTTTTGGTTCCCTGTAAAACATTTGAATGATGATAACATGATGCAACTCTGGTCACCATCTAACTAAACAAAGTGGGTCTTCATTATGAGGCCTCTGGTCTGTACCCCAGCCTAGTGAATCCCCACCCTGCCCTGATGGGTGTCTGGGGGGATGAGGTAAGGGGAATTTTATGAGGACCAGTGGGATGGGTGTGCAGGTCGCACTTGTTCTCAGTTTTGTCTAGCAAATGCTTTGACTTAATATTATTTTGTGTGTGTGTTTCAGAGGCCAGTAAGCTGGTGATGTCATATGTGGCAGCAGTGTGTGGGAAGGGCCAGGAGGTGAATAAGGTCAAGGAACAGCTGCTGCAGTCCAATCCCGTGCTTGAGGGTGAGTTAGCGGCATTCACACTCGAGCTGCATCCCAGTTTGTGGGCTGATCGTCTGAAGTTCACATTTAGCATTTAGCGCCTGAGTCTTTAACAGGTTGGCAGCGCTGTCCAATTTCAAAGCCTCTTCAAAATGCAGCTGCAAAAAGCAACCTTTTTAATGGAGTTTTATGATGAGCTTTAATATTGTTGCGTGGTTTTTGGAATTATCTAATGACCAGAAAAAGCATGTAGGCACACATAAGCATAAGCATGGAATTTGTGTGGCACAGACAAACTGATCAGCAAAAGAGCTTTAGTAGTCCTATAAATACTATGTAATACATGCTTCTTATTTCTTCTACTTTTCCCCAGTTCAATGCACGTGCACGCGCGCACACATATACTGTCTTATGCCTACAGCTCAGTGCTGGCAAAGGAACAGCTGTATTTTAATTGGGGGCAATGGACAGGAAATGCCCACAAATGATGAAGCTATCTGCCCGTGTTCAGTTGCTGCAGAAACCCTCACATCTGCAAGAGTTTAGCTCCTGCCGATCTAATTGCCCTAACGCTAAAAAGGGGGCACAGTTACCATGCTACTCACTATGTGTCTGTGTCGTGTTCGCTCTCTGTGACACTCTGTTTCGTTTTCTCTCTGAATCTTTTATTGGTTTCATTCCCCGTCACCCAATATTTCTTTTCATTTCACGCTCTGATTCCTCTTCCTTTCTTAACAGTAGTCTTAAACACCTTAATCAGCTGTTATCAGCAATTAAGCACTTGCGATAATAGCGCTGCGATGCATGACACATTAATAGCATTTTAATATAGAAATGTGGTTAGAAGCAAATTAGGGCTCTGGATGAGGAAAATACTCCAAAAGCCTAACACGAGGCCTACATTCGCACACATGCCTGAGATGCTTTTAAAGTGCCCACACACAAGCATCCATACTTGACAACACCGTATTTGGATATCCTGTTTGTTTATAAGCAGTGGCAAATATTGAAGCACTTTGACTTGTGGTGGGGCAGCAAGGTTCAGCCCCTCCTAAGCCTAGAAAGCCCCGGTGCTTTGCTTAATCCATACAGAATTATGCAGCTTCATCAGTACAAATGGCTTTGACATCCAGCCCTTATGTGATTGACAGCTAGCTGGAGCGAGGCACAATGTTAAGAATCCATGAATGTTTGGAATATTTATAAACAAGCTTTGATTAGTTTTAATGCATTGGCTATGGCTTTATACTAGATGGATTAGCATAAATTATGCATTGGTTGCAATGTTTTCATCATGTCCCTTTTATGATATTCCTCTTTTTCAGCCTTTGGAAATGCCAAAACAGTGAGAAATGACAACTCTTCCAGATTTGTAAGTATCCTCTTCCTAACTGATGAACAACTGTGATGTGTTGTTAAATTTGATGATTGCTTCTCTAATGAAGCCTTGCTACTCGCTAAATGTTATGCACAGCTTGGATGTTTTCATTCAGACTTCATTCACACTAGTGCATAATCTGGCGCTTTTGTCTACATTTTTCTCTTAACTTCAAAATAAGCCCCACAGTTTTTTATTAATTCCCCAGTTGAGTTTCCCCCTCTATATTTCTTTTAATTTCTTTACACAGTGAAATGAAAGTAGGATCTTCAAATGTTATGGTGGCTTATTTTCCTCAGTTCTAATGACATTGACTCTGTCTAGACCCACATTCTGCTGTTGCATTGAAGTCATAACAGCCTTTGTAACTGCTTGATGGCTTAAGCAAAGGCCTGCAGGTGTTTGTAAATGAACTGGTTTAAAGCTCACATCATGTCAAGGCTGAGGGTTCCTGTAGACGCATGTCCTTGGTAAGTGATGCGTGTTGGTAAGTGTTTCACAGCAACATTGTGACGTCAAGCATAAAGGACTAAATACAGGGAATAACATCCTTTGTTGAGAGCCTTTGCAGCATGTGTGTTTCCTGATAGCTTTGCCATAAAATATGAAGACACATTGGATCTGTACCTTATACCCATACATTACAGCGGGCTTTGCACACTTTTGTATTGTGCTCACAAATGTTAAATGGCCTTTGTAAATGCTCTCTAACATAAGGTTGTTTTGTCTGCCCAAAGAGAAAGCAAACTCTTGTGTAATTGCACTGATTTTATTTATTTTTTTATTTTCTACTCATTTCTCAGTTGTAAAAAAAATAACACTTGTTTATTAGTTGAGCTCCAGACAGTTTGATCATCTGATTACTTCTGCAACCTACTATGTTTTGAGAATGTAGAAATCTGAAGCTAATCTCTATGGAAGCCGAGAGAGATAGCATCATGAGAATGATTCAGTGTCTGCATCGCTCTCTGTATAGACACAAATCCATAAAAAACATTCCAGGCAGTAGCAAAGGAGACCCGGTGTGTTTTGCTTTTTATTTCTGGCTCTGCATTTTCAGCGAGGCCTGATCCAGCAGTAGCAGCCTGCTTCAGTTTCCTCCCTTATGACATGACATTACATCAGATCAACCCTATTCGACCCACTTCTGTTCATGTTCATTTTTTTAACATTTTATTTAGCTGCAAATTCTTCAAAAAGTGCCTCAGTTTAACTGAAAAACTTCCAGTACATCCAAAAGCCTAATTGCAGCACACTGTCGTGGCGAAATAAGATTGAAGGGATTTTTGCCTGAATATTAGGTTGTTTTAATGGAAATTGGCTATACCAGCCAGTAGCAACTAGCAGGCTAACCGCCAATGTACCTTTCCTAAGCCAATTTTAGATTTTCTTTTCACACTCTACCTACATTGGTACATACAAACACACGCCAGCGCTTGGACTTGCAGTTGTAACACAGAGTATTATAAAGGATTATGCCTCTGATCTGTTTATATTTAGGTAACCTTGATATAAACCTCTAGACACGGACCTAAGGCCTCCCCATTAGATACCAGTTCATCAGAGCTTCATCAGTTTATCTGAGATTTATGAATCAAACGGTTGCTTCATTTTGCTGAGTGCAGCAGGCTTATTGAGTTTGGCTTGTGCCCACTCACCAGCAGAGCTTGGCCTTTTCTGAGGACCTGTCTGCTATTAATACATCAAAGGGGGGGAAAAAAACTCAGACACAGGACTCTATGTTCTAACTTCCAAGTTTCAGACAGAAGGAGAGAGGGGGGTACATGAAGTGGTTTGTTTTAGTCTTCCAGTAGGAAGAACTTAGCAGGGTGGCGGGGGATGCTTTCCCTCCACAGAGGCCAGTTATTTCATAGCAGTTGGTGCTGTATCATAAATTGAATGAGTGTGTGCAGAGGTCCTCACTGTGTACTGAGCTGAACAAGTGAGCATGGTTTTTTTGGACCCGGTTCACAGTGCGCAGTGTATATTAACGTTCTAGAAGTTGTGTTCTAACTGTTGTGCTCTGATCTGCAGGGGAAGTACATGGACATTGAGTTTGACTTCAAAGGAGATCCTCTGGGTGGAGTCATCAGCAACTGTGAGTAGTATTTGAGATGAAAATGCCCCTTTTAAAATTAGATCTATCTGTAAATGTCTTTATTATGTCGCTCCGATTTTTTTGCCTTCTTGTCATGTCCTTATCAGTCCTCAACACTGATCCCTTTGTTTAACTATGGTGCTGGGAGACAGTCCAATTAAAAATACAAGTGTCTGTCTGTCTATCTTCAAAAGCAGTTTAAGAGGCCGTTCAGTTGCACATTTTATGAAAATTGATTCATGCTTTATTGGAATCAATTCAATTCCTAGACTGAACAAACCCCCCCCCCCTCCACCCGCTGACTTTCTCTCCTCAGCTCTCCCCTCTGTTTTGGTTTCGTCTTGGTCTGATCACATTGTTTTGTCTGCGCTGACTTCTCCACCAAAGGTCATAGAAACAAAGAGGAGCTGACGGCCAAGGCATAAATGAACCTCTGTCTGTTGGCCTGTGTTAGTCCAGCACAAGGGACTGCCTGTTATGAAGCGCCACTGACATGTGACTGCTTCAGACAGGGCTGGCTAGACGGATGGATGAGGATGTGCTTGCAGGGCAGGCCTGGATGGATTTCTGTTCAACTCCCAGCTCATTATTTTCCCCTTGCACATCCTTCCAGCCCTCAATGCTTCCTACACCTCCGATTAGATAGCTATAATTTGTGAAAAGCCAATTTCTGTAGGTTTGGTAATGATAGAGTAGTAAGATTTTTTTATTTTTTTATTTTTTGGGCAGCTAAACAGCTAAAGCCCTGAGTCAAAATATAGCAGAATATTGTTCCCACATTACTGCTTTAATGTGCGTTTGCTTATCTAAAAGAGACGGAGCATGTTGTGGACAGAGCATACAATAAATGTCCAGGATGCTTTACTGCAGAAAATGGGAAGCTGTGGCTCTAAAAAGACCAAATGACTAAATGTTTTGGCTGGAAACAATGTGAAAACGTCACTTTAGTCCACTTTGGATGAGAATAATAAGAGACTTCACACAGAAATAAAAAAGAAATGGGGACCCAAAATATTAAAATGCTGAAATAGAGGAAGTGGCTCTTCAGTGGTATTTTTCCTACCTTCTCTGCTTCTTTGATCATAACTCTGTATTGCCGCTGCCAGCCACTCAGTCATGGTTGTATTATTGATGTGCTTGCTCTTATCGAGTCACTTAATGTGATTCATGGCCAGTGGGTGCCACATATTCACTTGCAGCCTGATCCACCGCTGACTCTGACAACCCCAGGTCTCCGTGTGGGGCTCTGTAGTTAGGTGCTCGCACTGATGCAGTGCAAAGTGGCAATTCTGTCCTCTCAGCACCCACAGACTGGTGAGTCAGAGTTTGTGAAGTCTGAAAATGTTCACTTCAGTGTAACGCATTTCTCCTAAAATAAGATGTTTTCTAACTAGACAAATTGAATGCTATTATCCAGCCAGACTGGCAGTGAAGAGGATCTGAAGCAGCCTCAGATGCTGAGCTCTGCAGTTGCTCTTTAATTAAATCATCTTCAGCCTAATGCGGTGAGAAGATGATGATTCCCTTTTAATCAGGTACTGTTGCACTTGGTCGGTGGCCCAGAAGAAAGGGCTGACGTTTGATATCCTTGCGTGGTTTCTTTCTTGTACGCTTCCTGTAGCGTTTTCATACACGCAGAAATAATTACTAACATTGGCTGGGTCACCGTGGCAACTTAAATACATGCAGTAGTTGGAACCAGGGAGCCCACTGAGCTCCACGCAGATGTTGGGCATCCTTAATACTCAGTATAGCTGGTCATCCTCTTATTTACTACTCAAGGACACCTCAGTGAATCACCTCAGAAACATTTCCTGTGAAGTCTATTATTGGGAAATTACTTTTTGTCACTGTTTCCATTTTGTTGTTCTTTACTCTTTTAGATCTGCTAGAGAAGTCACGTGTGGTGAAACAGCCACGAGGAGAGAGGAACTTCCACGTCTTTTATCAGCTCTTGTCTGGAGCCTCTGATGACACACTCAGTAAGTCGTAAAAATTAATTGGAAATGAATAGAGGCGTGTTTGTGTGGGAGGTTTTTTTGTAGAGTGTGAAGGGACAAACTTCACTTGAAGATTAAAGGTCTTGTGGATCTGAGAGAAATGACAGTTTTGAACTACTATAAAATTAAAATTTATCAGCCCAAACCACAACCACTGGGGTTGTAATATATTTAATATAATAGGAAGTAATGAATCAGTGCAGTAGCTAGTAAGGAGTTTTGTACAGAGGAAACACTATTGTTGTTGTATGCTGTATGTATCTTCAGTCACGTTGTTTTTATTCAGGTGTCAAGACTGTGATGGTAATCGTCAGCATGGAGTTTGTCTTCTTAACTCATAGTCATCGGAAAACACCAGCATGCCGTTCCTTAGGTCGAAAGCTTGCATAAATGTTTTCCAGCAGGACTGCAGCTGCACGAACACATGGCTGATGCATTAATAACCCAGTCTTCCTGCCTAACAAACAGCACAGAGAACAAACGCTGGCTGTGAAACCTGTTCCCTCTATTTGTGGTTACTGTGGACAGAGGGCATTGTTTGAATGGCCTGAACACGGGAGCGCAATATAATGCTCATTGACTCCGGAGCGCACACATCAGAGGGGCTTGATTCAGCTGTAGCTAATGCAACCGCTAATGAAATCCGACACTCACACCCACGAGAGGAATAGATTTCTTTGCTTCCAGATAGGGGTGCTTTTAAAAGGGAATTTGATCTTCCAGAATAATGTTCACAGCAGTAACTCTAAGTGCCTACACTGTGTAGTAATACACATGGAGTGACAATTGACAAATTTGTATTAAGGCATGAGGTGTCAGCCATTTGAACCTTCAAGTGATTTTGTTTCTAGATGGTCCTTGAAGAATACAGCTTATAACTATCATTACAAGAGTGTGTGTGTGTGTGTGTGTGTGTGTTGTGTAATTTACATTTAATGTAAATAAGGCTAAAATTGCCTTTAGCCAAACTGCTTTGAACAAATGTAATATAAATTGCAACCACATGGTTTGTGTTTCACAGAGAAGCTGAAGCTGAACCGGGACTTGAGCAAATACAACTACCTGAGCCTGGACTCTGCCGCGGTCAATGGGCTGGATGATGCAGCCAACTTCAGGACAGTCCGAGTGAGTAGTACATACACGTATTTGTCTGAATAATATTACACTTGACCCCAGTTTAGACACAATCCCAGCTGATATTTTAAGAATAAGCCAAACTAACTTCTTGGGAAGGTAGAAATTATCCTTATGACAGTTTTCTAAACCAAAATGGACTCTCTCAAAAAACAGACAAATAAGAACAAACATTCATCTCAAGCAGCATCACGCTCCAGTGGCGTTCAGCGCCGGCTATCCTTTGTTACATCATGCCAAGTTAATTTAAATCCCGCACAGAGGGTAGAGGCGGTCTGATCGACATAACAAAACTAACAGATTGTAGATTAGAAAAGTCAGTCTTCTCGATTGTGAAAGCACTCCACACCAGACTCCCTCCTCCCACCTATTGTGACACCAGCTGATCTTTGAACTGAACCTGAACTTGAAAATAAATTTAAAAAAACCAGAACTACTAGGTTTGCATTGATTTTAAACACAGGGAATTCTATGTGCATCATTTAGCCAAATTTCAGTAATGGTTCAGCTTTTAACTGCACAGTGGCAGCAGCATTTATTTAGGGAAAACCAGCTGCTTCCTTTTATTTAAATAAGTCTGTGCGCATACATGCTCTGTATGTACAGTGCCACTATGTCTTATACTTACTAATGGTGAAACATAGGATGTTGTGTCTATAAGAGACTATTTCTACTACACTCTATTGTCAGTCCTGCTCTAACATGCGCTACTCTGCTACTGTATAAGCCTTTGCAGTCTGCTTTGTCACATTCTACTTGTATTTCACATCCTGCTTCTCATCACCTCTCCCAGTATTTCCCATACAGCTGCATTTCACCACCGGAAACACAAGAGGACATTCCCACTAAACAATAGTCCCTCCACATGGTCTTGTCTGTTATATACCCCAAGACGGCCACGCCTTCTTCCCTTAAACTTAAATGTTTAGTTATCGTTATGAACTTTAACTTAACTGTGGTCAAATTTTTATTTTAACAAATACCAAAAGCGCTTCAGAAAACAAGAAACCAGATGTTGTAGGGGGTTTGTAACACTAATCTCAAGCACTTAACTCCATTAATTCTCTTTTTCCTCAGCTTTTTTAAAGGAAGTTGTTTTACATTTAGAGCTAATGTGATGAACTAGGATTCGGTTCACGATTTTTAAATATTCAGTTGGCTAATTTGTGTTTTTTATGAGTAAATTGAACTTGTATGTTTTATGGGTTTTTGCTTATCTCTGCTTTTCTTTGCACCATTGAATTATGTAAATCAAATGTACTCTGAGTCTGGAGTCCCTCAAAATAGAGACCTCAGTCTGAATGAAGAGGCTATTCTCTTGAATGAAAGATTAAAAAGACACGGTACCTGGCTGACACAGCTTATTGACTGGTGCAGTCTTTTTTTCGTTTTTAACCACAACAGTGTGCACAAATACTTTGATTGGTGATGTCAAATTGATGATCATCCTGACAACACTAGTTCTGATAGGCTGCTATAATAATGTCTCAGTCTCACTGAAGTGGTGTGTTTGCACAGTCATTAAACACGGTCACATTACAATGCATTTATAGCTTTCTTCCCTTTTGCAACCATGCTTCTTAATAAGATTCAACAATGTCCGCTCTTCGACTTCTTACTTTTTGCCCAGAATGCCATGCAGATCGTGGGCTTCATGGAGGACGAGGTACAGTCGGTGCTGGAGCTGGTGGCGGCCGTGCTAAAGCTGGGCAACATTGAGTTCAAGCCAGAGTCGCGCTGTAACGGCACTGACGAGAGCCGCATTAAGGACAAGAACGGTGTGTTTGACAGATGACAAACAGGAAGCAGAGGGTGTCTCTTCGTGATAATATCTCTGATCCTTTTATAACTCGCCTCCACCTTCATTTGAATGATTTGGCAGCATGACGTAGTTGCAAACAACTGAGTGGACTGGGTGTATAGTTATGATTAGATATCAGACAAGCTGAATATTTGTATTAATTTATTGGTTGTAATTTTATTCTGCAAACTTATTGTCTATAGTTTTAACACTCAAAACTTTTGACCTATATGCCCAACTAGCTTGATATTGAGCCACTGCCCCCTATTGGCTGCTTGGATCCCTTCTGCAGTTGTCCTCACCAAATAGATATTTGCATTTTATGATTTGCATTACAAGAGCTATTTATGTTACCAGTCCTGCAGCTGATCTCTTTAGGTAAACATGATATTTACATATTTCCCTCCATGACAGTGGCATGATGCATCTAAAAGCCTCTTTTTCCCCCCCATATGAATCACTCGCTTGTCGCCATCATATTGAAACAAGTTTACTTTTTAGCGGTCTTCTATTTCTACCAATGTGCTTACCATGTCATCACAGCCATATGTATTTAGTCCATAGATGTCAACACAAAAGGTTAGTATTTCGCTTTAACTCTTAAAACTTTCCTGTACTTGATCTACCAGCTTTATGTTAAGATACAACTTAAAATATAGGTCAGAATTCTGTCCTTTTCCCTTGATCCCTGCAGTGGTTTGTTTATTGTTTGTTGTGTTTTGCAGATTTGAAGGAGATGTGTGAGCTGCTGGGGATCGAGCAGTCAGTGCTGGAAAGAGCGTTCAGCTACCGCACAGTAGAGGCTAAGCTGGAAAAAGTGTCCACTACACTGAATGTGGCCCAGGTCAGAGGGAGCGTTACAAATCTGTCTTGCACCAATTATACCCCTGCATATCTGTCCTACTTGTATTGACAGTAACACACACACACACACACAGTAAACACAGGCCATTTCTTCCCCCTCCCTTCGGCTGCCACCTCTCATCCATGTCAATGCTACAGGAAAACCTCTCCATTATAGATAAGCTGATTCCTCCTGGAAATTGAAATGTAGGTCATATTTTAGAGGTTCTTCAGTTCACCCAAACAGCTCATATAACGTGGATGCTGCAAACCTAGGCTCTCTGTGTCTGAAAGTGGAGACGGAAATGGTTCAGAGGGTTAACCTGACCTCAGAATGATGTTTTTGAAACTTGTGTTCGTGTCCTCGGAGCTGCGGCTTTCATGATTAAATATTGTGGAAGCTGTGGACTATTTTTTTTATTTTATTTAGATTTTTTCCCAAGCTCATGTATAAGCTTTTAGATTTTTTTTCTCTCATAGTTTGGGTATCCAGCAATGTTGTGAAAATTAATTCATGCACCAATAATGCCTTTTTATTTACAGGCCTACTATGCCCGAGACGCCCTTGCCAAAAATCTCTACAGTCGTCTGTTTAGTTGGCTTGTTACCAGGATCAACGAAAGCATTAAAGTAATGTCCACAACATATGATTTTATTTCAGTTCATTTAAACAATTATTCTGCTTTTTTTTTATTTTATTCTTGCTAAGTTAAACTGGTAGTACATTGCTCTAATAATATCTTTCTAATACTGACAATATTGTCTCCCTATAGGCACAGACTAAAAGTCGCCACAAGGTCATGGGTGTGCTGGACATCTATGGCTTTGAGATATTTGAGGTAAGACAAATGGCAGATCAAACCCGTTCTCCTAATTCTGATAAGCCACAAGGACAGAATCTGACCACTTAAACAGTTTATTACATATAAAAGGATTTTGCTCCCAGGCTGTTTTGGTACCTGTGAGGCGCTTATCAACAAGACCTGCCGGGCTGATAAAACCATATTGAGATCAGATTACCCCAGCTTTATTGCTCCCAGGGGTGAAATTATTTTTGTAGCAAGGTGATTTCAACACTAAAATCAGGATTTCACAGTAGAAAAATGGCCACTACATTATTAAGGGACTGCTCAGTACACAGCAAACACACATTCCCAACGCATCACATACAAGTTATGGCCACCCTGTCAAAGAATTTACTCCGAGAACAGAGTGTCTCAGCGTCATAGTGCAGCATAGGGTTAATTACAGATAGCGACCAGCCATTTGGACATCAATGTGCACGTAGATAAGTATGTGCATGCAAACACATGTGAGACAGAGTTTGAGAGCACTGTATATACTAAATGGAGATTGCTTGATGCCTCCAGTCCCCTCCCACCCCCACATGTTCATGTCTTTTTCATATCCCTGCTTGTTCACCTCACTCAATCTCAAGTCCTTCCTCTCCTCTGACTGTTGTGTTGTGTCTTGGTCACCAGGATGGAGTAAGTAACACCTGCACCGGCCTGTTTGCTGTGCCAGTGTGCATGCTGTGATCTAAACTCCTTGCTACTTAATTTAGTTCCCCATGAAGTCAGGGCTCCCGGTGTGCAGCATAGCCACGCGACTGAAAAAATGCTAAAGAAGCCTTTTCATCGTTTGAACCATGACATAACACCCAGTTGCCAGTTTATTAGGCAACCTAGCTGAAAATAATGCAGTGTAATATAACAGCCCTGCAATAAACTGCATTTATGACGGCTGCTGTATAAAGTTCAGCTTAGAGAGGTATTGAAGCAAGTTTAGTCACTTTGGAGGCTTATGTTTGTGGCGCTGTTGAGTTATACTAAGTGGTGTTTCTAATATTTTAATACCCATTTATATCAACACAGGTTGACTAATGTTGTGTTCCAGGCTGTTCGGTACTTCTGACCTCAAGGCATTCCTGGTGCATGACGCCGAAAGTGAAATAAAAACATCTCTGACTGTGACAAACTGATGTTTCTTTGTTAAGTGTACAAACAGTTGAACCCTCAGCAGTGCCCTTGGTGTTAATTAAAAGGTTGGCTGTTTTAATCAAAACAAGTGACATAAATATACATTACTCGTTAACTGTGAATCCGTCTAGCTACATTAGTTGGTAATCCTCAAAACTCAGTAAAGGTGGTAGGCTATATTTCCTAATGTGTTCACTTTTTTAAACGTGTTCCTGCATAACGTTTGTGCAGAGAAGATGACTTTCAGAGATTGTTTGCTGTAACCAGCTACCTTTTTATAAAATTGGCAAAATATTTCTACATCAATTTACATGCGAAACAGGTTTACTATATGATTTATATGTATTATTTTAGTTAAATACAGGCAAATATACTTTGTTGTGTGACGTGGTTCAGCTGCTTCTCCTGAAATCGTAGTCTATTTTTATTTTTCCCCAAGTAGAAACTCCGACTTCAAGTGACGTTCCATGTTTCTAGTTCTGAGTTGCCTGGAATGCAGCATAAATAATGTTTTAGAAGTACTGACTTATTGCAAGGCTGTTGTATTATACTTAGTTAGTTTTAGGTAGGTGTACCAAAGTGTGTTGCTTGAATCAACACCTGAGAAATGTGACTATTAACTTCAAACATAGTTTATAAGACGGTTACTTTCTCAAGCTGCTATGAAACGCTTGTCATAAAACATATATTAGGGTTGCAGTACAATTCTGTCATATTTCAGTCTGGTGTCAGCTGCCACTTGGGGGGGGGGGGTGTGTGTGTGTGTGTGTAGGGGTGAAGATGGCCTTTTGGTTTCTCAGTAAAAGGAAATGGCGTCTGAACAACAATGACAGATCTCCTTGTGACTTTGCGTTCTGTTTCCTGGTTACTGAGAAACCTTGCTGCGTCCTTCACTCTGAGCTCTTAGACTAAACATGCTGCTCTAACCATTGTTGTGTCCTTAGCAAATGAGTGTTAACCTAACCCAGCGCACAATAAGGCCTTCTGCCAAGAAGCATGACTCACCACTCAATGGTCGTAATTGACACCAATAATAATTGAGCAATGCGGGGAGTAAAAATGGTTGAGGCATTTAAATTGTTAACCCGTCAATGTTTAATGAAATCTATGACAATTTATTGGAACTTGTTCTGATAAGGGTTCAACATCATAAGATACATCAGCAAGATTTACTGGTATAAGTCATTCACTCTTTAGATTGATTTAAATATTTGTTCATTGATGGTTATCTAAGTGATGAGGTAGTGAATTGTTGAGCAGAAGGAAAGAGCTACAGGTCCGAAAAATATGTCTGCAGATGAGGTCAGGGTTTTATTTAAGAGACTTTTTCTTTTAACTTAATGTAACTTTAGACACTTGCACATTGTTGACTGTGGGCGTAGTTCTCAGAGTGTTCTCAAGTGTTCCTGCTCCAAATCTGATACTAAATCTATATTCCAGGAAACTTTGGACTAGCAAAACTGTGAGGTGTCCTCATCTGTACACGCTGGTGTGAACGTCCTCTTTAATAGAACACTGCAGGAAATTGATAGAAATGGCAAACGTTGGCAAATTGGTGACCATGCTTATGAATGTTTGCAGAGAAGAGCTGAAATGAGCTTTGATAAATAAGAAAATGAAGCAGGAATTGTCAGTGCATCGATGATGCATTTCCTAATCGTAGGGATTTGTGAGGAACCTAGCACAGAAATTTTGTTCTAAGATATGGAAAAGGTCCACCTTCCCCCATTGCAGGCCCAATAAAAGCAATTTCACTGGCAGTAACAGAGAGAGATAATTAGTTTACATGTTGACAGTAGCTGGAACTAATTGTTATTGCTCCTGTTGCTGCTCCCACAGGACAACAGCTTTGAGCAGTTCATCATCAACTACTGCAACGAGAAGCTGCAGCAGATCTTCATCGAGCTGACCCTGCGTGAGGAGCAGGAGGAGTATGTCAGAGAGGTAAGCTCTCATACAATCCAAGTAAACTGGAGAAGACTGGTAGTGGATACTGGGATAAATTACCCATAATGCCCAGCCTGTGGGCCTGGAAACACTCTGTCACCTGCAGCTGCGGCTCTAAATCATTCAACATGTCAGCGCTCAATTTGTTGTGTTGACAGTTCATCATTGCAGGCCCCTGCAGCACGATCCCAACCTGGTCGTGTCACTCATCTCTTAAACCTTATTTTTCAGCTTAATGTGCAGTATTGCCCTTGACCCAAACCCATTTCTACTTCATTTATATCTTCTATCCCTTCTCTGCCGTCCATCACGCTCAGAGTTTATTCTCTCCCCGTCTCCCCTCTGTGGAGTCTCGGGGACGGAAGTGATCCCTCACTCCAGCGAGAGTAAACACTCCCCGTTGTGGGCCTTTAAGCTCTGTTTGTTTTCAAAGCTCTGTATGTATGTGAGTGCTGCCGTGGTGACCCCCACACCCCGTCCCTTACCAACACCACCATCAACGATATCCCACTCCTGGCCGATATCCAGCCTACTGCATGGGAAAATACCACAGCGCTGGAGAAAGGAGGGAGGCCCGCCAATCAGGAGTTCCATCAGTTTAAGCCACACCTTCTCTGCGCCCTCCCCCTCAAAATATCTGTCACATTGCTTACATCAACCGAAGCTATGTTCCCAACCCATTAGCAGCTGTGGATTAGATATCGGCAAAGTGGGTTCCTTAAGCGACGGGGGGGGGTTAGAGGGTATGATGGAGAATGTTTTCCTGCCCTTACTCAAATAATGCAAAGACTAAGCATTAGGCACAGCAGGAGAGAATGCCTGGTGAACCTAACATCAACATCAGCTAATAAGTGCTAGTGATATTAATGTGTCTAGACTGAGTATAACCTCAGTGTAAGACTTTCTTTGAGTTAGAGACACATGCATGATGTATACGCTGCCATGCTCTCCACTCATCCAACCCTTATTAGCGTTCTGTTGAACAACCGACTGCCATCAGTTGTGGCTACTTCACATCAAACGGCTGAGGTTGAATAAAATTGGAACACAGACATCTTGGGCTTTGCTGCACTGCATCCAGTATTGCCCTTTCTGTCTGATAAACTATGCAGAATCCTCTCTAGCTCTCTACTGTGAAGTATACAGTACTTGATGAGGGCCATTGTGAGAGCAGCACTGATTAAGTGACCTTCAAAATCTTAACCAGGGCCTCAGTGATGTGTTAAAACACAGGACTGTTATTTCATCAACCACTCAATTCGGTGAGCATGTAGCTGATTTAGAAAAGATGTCTTGATAACTCTGGCGAAATGTAGAAAAGCTATTGTCCCTTTGACCTTCATTTCTTTTGATACAGGGCATCGAGTGGACCAACATTGAATATTTCAACAATGCTATTATCTGCGACCTCATTGAGAATGTAAGTCAGTCTCCCTGTTCTCAAAGATCACATGAACAAATTCAGCATGAATCCACAATCCCCAGCTGTTCTGCTCACCGCAGACAGGCTAGGGGGTTTTAACAATGAATAATATGGAATATAAATTTCAGTAACACTTCATGATTGGTAAATTATACAATTTCTTATGTCTACCGACCTTGCTATACCCAGCATCAAAATGGCATTTTGGCCATGTTGGACGAGGAGTGCCTGAGGCCAGGGACAGTCACCGACGAGACTTTCCTGGACAAACTGAACACCATCTGTGCTGAACACCAGCACTTTGAGAGTCGCCTCAGCAAGAATTCCAAGTTCCTCACTGACCACAGCCTGCCACACAATTGCTTCCGCATCCAGCACTATGCTGGGAAGGTACTGGACATTAGTCTGCGTACAGAGTAATAAGGAATGAAAGCAAGATGTTTGTGAAACAATACAATTCATAAATGGAATGCAGAAAACACTGAGATATAGATAGTAATATGAATTTATGCATTTGATGCGACTATTCCATTCTTGATGTGCACTCAGTAGGGCAGTATATCACAAAGTTGGTGTTCCGATGAAAAGAAAATACGTTTAAGTCATTAACATTCTTTTTCTTTTCATATCAAGGTGCTGTACCGTGTCGAGGGCTTTGTAGACAAGAACAACGACCTGTTATACCGGGACCTGTCACAGGCCATGTACAAGGCCACCCACAGCCTCATCAAACAGCTGTTCCCTGAGGGCAACCCAGGCAAAGTCAACCTGAAGAGACCCCCAACTGCTGGATTCCAGTTCAAAGCATCAGTGGGAACGCTGATGAGGAACCTGCAGACCAAGAACCCAAACTACATCCGGTAAAGTCCTGTTATCCAGCTAAATGAATAAAATGTAAATTAGACAGACAGTATAACTGTTGTTACCCTCCCAGTGAGATTTGCAGCCTGACTTTTTTTAATGTAATGCCAAATAAAATGAAAAATGGACTATCGAACCTTAAATTTCTTACATCCAGATTTCCTTTTATTCTCGATTGATTGTAGTTTTGTGTACTTGGGTTGAGCATAAAACCTAATATTATCAATGATAAAACAGTCTTTTTCATCATTCATTCATTAAAGTTAGACAACAATAGCTGGTCCAAATATGACTTTTAATAAAAGGGTTAAATCAGCTCCATATAAGTCTAAACTTGGTGAGAAGAATCTCGCTTCTTGCTTCCCAGGTGCATCAAGCCCAATGACAAGAAGGCATCCCACATATTCACCGAGTCTCTGGTCCGCCATCAGGCGCGCTACCTGGGCCTGATGGAGAACGTCCGTGTGAGGAGAGCAGGCTACGCCTTCCGCCAGGCCTACGAGCCGTGCCTGGAACGCTACAAAATGCTCTGCAAACGGACCTGGCCCCACTGGAGAGGGCCCGCCAGGTAATGGTTGTGTTTATTCTGATGCAGTGACTAACTGTGGAGCAGGTGAGGGGGAGTAGAGAAAGGGCTTTGTCACTGGAAGGTTGCCAAAGCAAATTCCTCCCAAGTTTTTTGTGAGAAAATGTCAGTGTGTAAACTAAGAAACACTCATCGGTGTCTTTAACTGAGGCACCAACCCTCAGACTACTCCCAGTGGAGTGACTGTGACCAGCACTAATAGACTGCAGTCGGAGCGGTCAGCTCCCAGGTGTGATTGCGTGGAGCTGTGTGAATGTGAAGCAGGTTTTTGCTGGGAAAGGGCTCAGATGACCTTCCCTCGATAAACAAGGGTTATAAAGGGGGGGAAATATTTGCTGAAGGGTTCGCCTAACATACTGACATATCTTTAAAGATACCGAGCATAGTCTAAGATAAATGTAAACAGGGCACTTTTAAGGAAAGGCTATTTTATTATCTTTGCCTTTTGACTGTTATCCAACATAATTTTAACAAACATTACACAGTTTCAGGTATTTGCACACTCTTCTTAATGTACTACCAGCAGTCTTGACACAGAACAGTTTTTCTCTGTTCAGCAGAAATTAAGTATTACCTCTCTGAACCACAACATGTTGAGACATTTCATCCTTATCTGTCTTCCATTCCATGTGAGCCAGACTTGCATGTTTCATCCTCTGTGCTAGTGAAAAAGCACTGATTCCTATCTGCTGTATCACAAATCTGTATCTTGTTTTTCAGCCATTCCTCAGTGCTTTGTGTGGTTTCCTAATTTCCTCCCTCCACATGTTTCTCCAGATTTGTTTCATTCTCCTTTTTAATCATTCTTTTCTCCCTTTCTCAAACTCGGCGTCCTCACTGCTGTTCTTTTTTGTTTTGCCGTGTGTCCAAAATCTTTTCACTACTTCTATACTGTTGATCTTGTGTTGGAAATCTTCTCACTACTTCTGTACAGTTGCTCTTATGTTGTTGATGACTACTTGAAGGGTCAAGTATGCTTTGGATGACCCATCTGACCCTTCTGGCTTCCCATAGGGAAGGAGTGGAGGTGCTGATGGCCGACCTCCAGGTCCCAGCAGACGAGTTCTCCTATGGACGCTCCAAGATCTTTATCAGGAACCCAAGAACGGTAGAAAACACGGATAAAGCAGCCCTGCATACCTTTAAATCTGTTTTCTAGCCAGTTTTGACATCTGCTGTGTACTCTGATCAGAGCTGTATTTGAAAGTCTAAAGGTTGAATCCAATGTACTCAGCTGCCCTGTTTTCTCACAGTAAGATGTTTGTGAAGCAGGGTGGGCTGCATTTGGAGCCCCCACTTCAGCAATTAGCATGCAACCACCACTCTGAAAACACATGGTTTCACTCAGCCACCCCGTCTAACATGGGAAATGAGCTTCTTTGCTAGCCGTTTGTAGGCTCCTCAACTGCTCAAGCCTGAAGCGTTTTAATGGACTTTCTCCCCACCCAGCAAACAAAGCTTGGAATTACATGATCTCATACTGGGAGAAATTCTTTTCTCCTTTAATTGATGCTTCTGTCTGATAAACTTATTTCTCTTATATATCTACAGCTGCGAAACCACTACATAGTCTAGTTTGGTGGATCTTAATCTGTGTTTCCAGACTATGTTTCTTTTGGCTTTTAATCCAATGCAGCCCCGCCTCAAGTTTAATTGTTTCAAGGTTTTGGGAAATTCTTGTCAGTCAACATGGAACTTGCTTCACTAGACGCAATGCTGAGTAACTTGGAGTTAATAGTTAAGCTCTTGCGTACGTTTTTAATTTTATTATGCAATTTGTGTTCTTTGAGCTGTAACAGTGTTGTTACCTTAGCTAACCTTAACATAATATCTTAACAGTGAGATGAGGTTACGTAAAAATATATATATGCATTGTTGTGAAATTTAAAAAGCCCCATTTGCTCTGCCTGCAGATGAATAAATTGCATCACTTTACAGCAGGACAATCAAATGTTGTACTCACATCCCTGCGGAAGATTAGTCACATGTCACTTTTTTTATTGTCTTGCTATAAGCCCAAGCAGGAAAGGGTTATTTTTCTCTGCTGCAGATAGATTGGACTTTGTACTTGATATCTCTAAATCAGTATTTGCTCATATAAAAAAAAAATTCTGTTGATCTAATAGCGGGAAACATTTTTTCCCCTTTTTATAACTTTGATTTCCGTGTGGTCTTTTGCAGAGGTTAAAAAGACACAGTACTAGCCAAAAGAAAGTGTGATCTTGATACCTGCCAACTGTAACAACGGACATAAGCGTGTTTTCTTGTTGTCTTATGTAGTTAATCCTCCCCTCTTCCCCACAGCTCTTTTTCTTGGAGGAAAGGAGGAGGCAATGCCTGCAAGACCTGGCCACACTCATTCAGAAGATCTACCGTGGCTGGAAGTGCCGCAGCCAGTTCCTGCTGCTGAAAAAGAGTCAGATAGTGGTGGCAGCATGGTACCGCCGATATGCGGTGAGGCTCTCTGAGGAAATGACCTCAAAATCCCACACAAAGCAAAATATACAAAAAGGCGTTGATGTATTGTATGTATACCTGGTGTTAATTTCCTATCCTTTGCTTTTCCATCTCACAGCAACAAAAGAAATACCAGAAGATCAAGAGCGCCACCACTGTGGTCCAGTCCTACACCAGAGGATGGCAGGTGTGCACCTTCCTGTGAATTAATGCTCTTTAATATCGAATGTGGCAGGAAGTCGTGGAAAAACACTGAAATGTTTGCATGTTCTATTTCCACCAGGCCCGTAAACTCCTGAGAGAGCTGAAATATCAGAAGAGATGTGAAGAGGCAGTGACCACCATCGCAGCCTTCTGGCACGGCACCCAGGTACTGACGCATTAAAGTACAGAGGGATATCAGAGTGTGAGGTGTTTTTAATTCAACAGAGCTTCAGTCTGGGTTTGATACAAGCTTTTTATTCATGTTGGAGAAAAAAAACTGCTCTTGAAGTCTTAGCAGTGTTCCTGCCTAATGGTCCAACAAATTACAAAAAATTCTGTTCTTTAACAAAGCTTCCCTTGATATTATTGCTGCGGTTTCCCTTTGTTCCTGCCTCTTTTGCTGATCACACACCTGCCACTCCCATCCCCGCCCTCCCCCCAATCCCCCTTTCACTTTCCTTTCTTAATACTTCTCACATCTCTCAACCCTGTCTTACCTAACACCACCACGACCCACCAGGCTCGGATGGAGCTGAGACGTCTAAAACAAGAAGCGCGGAATAAACATGCTGTGACAGTAATTTGGGCATACTGGCAGGGAACCAAGGTATTTTCACCCAGCCGTAGTGTGTCTCTGTCCCAGCTGTCTTGTCATCCCTGTTCACCACGTCCCGTCCCATCCCATTCCCACTATGAAACTGCTTAATAGAGTAGCTGCCCCGTGCGGGAACCTCAGTCCCTGTCCTTTCAGTATCTGGCCGGGTTAATGTGCATTACTGTTGTTCGTCCTGTTTTCTGTTTTGTTGCTTATTTTAGTCATGGTGTTACAAACCAAACTAGATTGCAACACACATGAAACAAGACTTAGCTCTGAAAAGTAGCCATACTCTGATCCTTTGTGTATCTTTGGTTTGGTTTGCATCCAGTCTGTTTGTGTTTTTAGATGTGTACCTACTCTTCTATAATCTAATTAGCTCCATACGGTGCTGATTTCCACTGTGCTGTCTACTCTAGCTCATGCTGAGAAGCCTCTCTTTAAAATACTGATATACTGACAGCAAAACACCAGGGAGCTCTTATAAATAAGCATGGAATTATGTCAATATGATGACACACATGTTACTACTTTATAAAGCCTCAGTGGCTGTGTAATCAAAGCCACTGTGCAGACTTTGCAGTCTGCATATCTAACATGCCTATATCTTATCCGTATTGACATTGTTAACATTTGAGATATCCTTGTTTGTTAATAATCAGTATTTCAATTCAAAGTCTCACAAACTGCTGATAACCATCAATTCTGACTCATTATGGACGCGGTTAAAGTTTATTCTGTGTTGTATGTGACCTTTGATCTTAGCAAACATAAAGGCTCCTTATTGGTCAACATCTTTATGAAGATCCAGATAATGTCGCATTAATCCAGACTCTCCCACAGTTGTCATATATTATTTATTTTCTCTCAAGGATTGTAAAATGCAGTCACAAAACGTGAGCACCCACTAAAAGATCCTCGCACGTTGATATTAACCACCCGCTGTCCCATCTCTTGACATCTTTTGTTGTCTTTCGTCAGTGTCGTCCTCACCGTGCTTTTTCACTCCTCTCCTGGCACAATTAAGTTTTGATTGTCACTGAAATTAACCTCCTCCGCAAATGCCACGCTTTTCATCAGGCCCGGAGAGAGCTGCGTCAGCTGAAGGAGGAGGCGAGGAATAAACATGCCGTATCGGTCATTTGGGCCGGCTGGCAGGGCACCAAGGTATTTGGGGAAGCCTGTTGACTTGACTTGCCGTGACTACATGACTTGCCGCCTCCATCAACTGCTGAACCCATTCTAAACATTTTATTTGCCGTGTAAGACAGTTTACCACGCACCCTCTCAGATACAAACTCGCCCACCTGATGCTGAGGTGAAAAGAGTCTTACCATTTCAACCAAAACGGTCATTTTCACCAAAGCCTGTCTTTACAGCTCTGTCTGCCAGTCTAAATGCTAGTTAGCAACTTAAGCAATATACTGTCTCTCACACACACACACACACACACACACACACACACACACACCAGGGACAAATGGGTCATGTTTTGGGTGTGTTTTCAGCATCTTCCTCCAAGGTCCGTGCATCACCAATGCATGCTGCCTGCCGTCTGCATGACATCTTTTCTCCTCGTGTAGTTAATGCATGTTTTCTCTTTGAACCGGATGAAACTGTCTGGATTCATTGAGATGATCTCTGCTGCTTAAGTTGTGACTTTTGCTCTCCTCCTCCACTAAAAAGTGTTAAGTCTGTTTCCCTTACAGAAGTTCCCCTGATAAATGCTGAAATTACCCAGAGTGCCATGTTTGTTTCTGGAGAAGTGGAGCTGTACTTTTAACAGTCCCTCAATGGTCACACGTGGCTGGTGTGCAGTGTGTCTGTGTTTGTGTGTGTGTGTGTATTTGATGTTTTCTGACCTGAGGCAAAACAGAGTCTCCCTCTTCTTCCTCTCATCTTCTCTTGCTTCATTTGTTCCCGCTCTCTGTCTCTTCCCGCCCAACCCCTGAACAGGCACGCAGGGAGCTGAGGAGACTGAAGGAAGAGGCCAGACGTAAGCATGCTGTCGCTGTGATTTGGGCCTACTGGCAGGGACTCAAGGTACCTACCAGCCCCCCACGGCACAGCCATCACCAAGTCTGCCACCTACTCATCACTCCTGACCCTCTTCGTCCTCCTCAACCATCTATAATATGCACACTTCTACAGGAAACGTCTCTACCTAGTGCTCCAATCACACTTTATCCGTAACACCCTTGTTTTAAACTGTTTGCAGCATTCGACAACCCAGAGGTTAAACACACTGGAACATGAGTGATTATACATGGTTATTGGCTGATATATTACATGAACCTTTGTTGCACAGTCAACCGAGAACAAATAAACATACACCACAGCATCTAGTTGTGCTAAACGTTTACCTCCAATATGCAAATCCCAATTCCCTTTGCAGCGCTGTTCTTGTGAGACTTGCAGGATTTGCTGATCTTAAACATTTACCTCTGCGTCACCTGTGTGTGGCCCGGAGAGATGTATTTAACACAATAAGTGTGATCTCATCTTAAAGGGGTAGTTCAAAGCATTGAAAAAATACTTTTGGAAGCAATGTCTTTTGTTAGGAAAAAGTTAGCAAATCATTAATACACTCCCTCCTGTAATCCTATAACTTTAGATACATTTCAGATCATTATTTAGGGACAGCTACTATTTTCCTTTTTTTAACGTTTTTAAGGCTGAACATTTAAACCACCAGAGCCTGCCTGGCTTGGCAGTCTCTCTGTCTTACTCTCTTTCTCATCTGCTCTTTTCTAAACATCTTCCTCTGTCCACTTTCTCTACATCTACCCATATAAAGCAGCACTGTTTTGTGCATCCAACTGTGTTTGTTTCGCTTGTAATTTCTCTAGATGTGTAAAGTGTGTGTGTGTGTGTGTGTGTGTGTGTGTGTCCTAGTTGTTGGGGATTATCTGTAGCGTTGCTGTCTGGGTTTTAGAAGAACAACTGTCCTCACACTGGTCATTTGTTGCATTGCTAATCTTTTCATCATGTTAATTGACCCACCCTGCACCTCACAACGCACCTGTTCACAACTCAATTGGTGTAATTAAGGTCAGCATGAAGGTCAACTGTAACCATAACAATCACTGGATTTTCAGTTATCAATGTAATTTTAATTAATTCCAGCAGCTTGCAGTTGACTGTCAGCTCCAAGTGTTCATTGTTTGTGACTAACCAAACTTCTGTTATTCTAGTATGCTGTTTATGTCTGTCATCTTCCTATCAGTGTATTCCTTTTCTTTCATGCTTCACGATACAGTAATGAGCGGCAACAGGTGATTGACAGTTTGTTTGTTTTTTGTTTTTTACTTTTTTCTTTTTCTGTAAAAGGTCCGTAGAGAGTACAGAAAATTCTTCAGGGCAAATGCCGGAAAGAAGATCTATGAGTTCACCATACAGAGAATTGTAAGTATGAGTTGAATATTTGCCTCAGTGTTTACTGGAATAAATTGCATAAAAAAACCTAGAAGTCGGTATGAGCAAGAATAAAGGGTATTTATTGTTGTTTTTCATCAAAGATTTGCTAGGATCTTATTAAACTGCATTCCCTTTCCATACAGTTATCATTTTATGTCCATTTATCCAGATGCAAAAATACTTCCTGGGCCTGAAGAGCACCATGCCCTCCATGTCACCCATAGAAAAGAACTGGCCTGCCAGGCCTTACATCTTTCTGGATGGAGTTCACACAGCGCTGCGAAGAATCTTCCATCTCTGGAGGGTTGGTCACAAATAACTCTTCCCCTGTTTATCCCGTTCAACTATTTAATTCTTGTCATTTCACGATTTATGGTCATCGACTTTAAGTATCAACATCAAGCTTTTAACTGTATCATACAAAATCTTTATATCCGAGCCACAGGCTGTAACAACGAATTAACAAAAGGTCAAATGAAAAACACTTGAGGCAATGATCCTGTCCATTATTGATCAAATATATACAAAGAATGAAATGAGCAATACAACACAAGATCGATATAACACACTTGAAACCTGAAAATGGAAAATATTGGAGAGGCCATACAAAATATTTCCTATTTCTCAACAACAACCCTTATTTGGTGAATTTATTCTGCTGTTCAGTGCAAGAAATACAGGAGCCAGTTCACAGAAGAGAAGAAAGCGGTTTATGAGGAGAAGCTGGAGGCAAGTGAGATCTTCAAGGATAAAAAGGCTCTCTACCCGAGCAGGTACCTGAAACTTACTGTAGCAGAGTGTCTTTATTTCACAGTACATGAAAGTAATACCTAGTGATCCACTGTTTTGATAAATGAGTCGATTAGTGAATCTCTTAATTTCATGGTAAACACAAAGCGTCAGACCTCATATGTGGCATGTATTGTGAATGCCTTTGTCTCTGGCTCTGTGTTTTTGTCTCAGCGTGAGCCAGCCCTTCAAAGGTGACTACCTGGAGATCAGCAAGAACCCCAAATATCAGAAACTCAACAGCGCTGTGGATGAGAAGGTTCTGCTGGCTGATGTGGTCAACAAGATTAACAGGGCCAATGGCAAGGTAAGAAACATCACTGGCTCTACAACATTTAGAATCCATTTAGCTTGTGTAAGTCCAAAATGAGCCGTAATTACACTGTGACCTGCTGTTTAGACTGGAGCAGAAAACTATTACGTTGATTTGATGGGTATTTCACCCTGCTGTGCAGCAGTCTGATGTTTTTTGACATCTAAACAACTAGTATTATTTTGATTCCAGCAGATAGCAGACATGTCGACAGGTGTATTGTGTTTAACTCTTAACCCTGTCTCTTTTATTTATATAAAAAAAGAGGGAGAAGTGCACTTAAAAACCCATTTCGGTCTGCGCGTTTGCTTTTGCCACAGTGTTGACATGTAGCGTAACTAAAATTCAGAACAGTCCCGAATTACTGTTACATATCCACAGTTGTTGTGTTTTTTCCTAATGACAAACGGGTGACTTCATGAACAAAATAATTAATTTTAACGTTGTGTTTTGATTTTCACGTGTGTTAATGTTCATTGACGCTGAATGTACCGGTAGCCACGCCCCCTCCCCACCCGTCCCGAATTTCAGCCATTCTCATCTGGTCACCCTAAGCACAACATTAGAAGGGTGAACACTTTATGCTCTGGTTTGCAGGGTACAGCTCGAATCTTCCTGCTGACTAAGAAGAGCTTCGTCCTGGCCGACCAGAAGACTGGCCAGGTGAAGGCCAGTGTTCCTCTGCCAGACCTCACCAGTGTGTCGGTCAGCACACAGAGTGACGGCTTCTTTGCTCTCAGACTCAAAGAGGTGAGGGAGACCTGAGCTGTTGTGATGTGTTGTTTCAGTGCGGGTATGAGTCGACCTTCTCATCTAACTCAGCCAGATAGCGTTGCGAATACAAGGATTTCTTAAAATGTCTAACTATTTCTTTAAGGCCACTGAGACCGTTGAACGGTGGTCAGTTGTGCCCTTGTGGTGCTTTATTTAAATATCCATGGACATTAAAAGTTACACTAAGCAGCATTTTTGTACACACAAGTGAACCTGCCTAATTTACTAAATGAAGTAGATTGACCCATTTCTCCTTAATGAAATTGTGCTGGTGGGAGATCTCTGGCTACAGGAATTACTGATACAAAACTTTCTTTCAAAGGTTTTGTTTTTTGTTGAATATCACTGAGAAACATGATCATAATAATAACTTTACAAGAGTTAAGTTTTTCTACGTTAACTTCAGACACCTGGCTGACGTGGACACCTTTTACCCACCCATGCAAACACATAGAAACATTAAATGGAAAAAGCCAGAAGGTTGTACATGACATTTGAGCAGTGGCAATACATAGAACAAAAGATATGAGACAAAAGTAATAGAAAGAATGCGTAAAATAAAAAATGAACTAATAAACATGTTCCGACCAACGCTTTTTGAAAAAGGAAATGAGTGCATGATTACAGGACACTGAATACAAAATTCATTGATATTTTTCTTTAGGGTTCGGCCTCAGCCATTAAAGGAGACTTCTTACTCAGCAGTGAACATCTGATTGAGATCATCACCAAAATCCACCGCATCGGGGCCACGGCTGCAGACAGGGAGCAGCTCAACATCGACATCTCAGACGAGTAAGAGAGCATGCAGAGTTAAATGGGGTTATTTAGGTTGGGATTTGTCTCCCACCTGGATGGTTTTTAGTGACGTGGCTAATGTTTCAGCTTCAGTTTATTCTATTCACAAACATCTTAAAATACAAGTACAATCACAAGAAATGTATGTAGGGGCCCAGACACTAAGCAAATGATAGACATACAGTATCTCACAAAAGTGAGCCCACCCCTCACATTTTTGTAAATATTTGATTTATATCTTCATGTGACAACACTGAGGAAATGACACTTTGCTACAATGTAAAGCAGTGAGTGTACAACTTGTATAATAGTATAAATTTGCTGTCCCCTCAAAATAATACATCACACAGCCATTAATGTCTAAACCTCTGGCAACAAAAGTGAGTACAGCCCTAAGTGAAAATGTCCAAATTGGGCCCAGAGTGAAGATTTTGTGTGGCCACCATTATTTTCCAGCACTGCTTTAACCCTCTTGGGCACGGAGTTCGCCAGAGCTTCACAGGTTGCCACTGGAGTCCTCTTCCACCCTGATATGACAAAATCACAGAGCTGGTGGATGTTAGAGACTTCAGTCTTAATTTAAAAGAACTTCAGCAGACCTGCTGTTATTTGGAAGTTTATTCTAGATATATGAAGCATAATAACTGAACACTGCTTCTCCTTGTTTAGTTTTGACTTTGGGGACAGAAAGCAGACCTGTCCCAGACGACCTCAGAGGTCTGGATGGTTCATAACGAAGCAGAAGATCAGAAATGTATTTTGGCCCTAAACCATTTAGTGCTTTATAAACTTACAGCAGGATTTTGAAATCTATTCTTTGACACACAGGAAGCCAATGTTAAGACCTCAGAACTGGAGTGATGTGATCCACTTTTTTGGTCTTAGTGAGGACTCTAGCAGCTGCGTTCTGAAGCCGTTACAGTAGTCAAGTCGACTGAAGATAAATGCATGGACATGATTCTAGTAATCCATGTCCCTAGTCTGCTTGTCTTCAGCAAGCTGTTTGCGGGCTGTCTTGTGCATCATCTTTAGAATAGGCTTCCATCTGGGACGACAGTCATGCAGACAGATTTGATGCAGTGTGTGCGGCGTATGGTCTGAGCACTGACGGACTGACCCTCCACCCTTTCAACCTCTGCAGCAATGCTGGCAGCACTCGTACGTCTATTTCTGAAAGAGAACCTCTGTCGCTAAACACGTGCACTCAATTTCTTTGGTCGACCATGGTGAGGCCTGTTCTGAGTGGAACCTGTCCTGTAGAACCGCTGTTTGGTCTTGGCCACCGTGCTGCAGCTCAGTTTCAGGGTCAATTTTTTTTATAGCCTTGGCCATCTTTATGTAGAGCAAACAATCTTTTTTTCAGATCCTCAGATTTCTTTGCCATGAGGTGCCGTGTTGAACTTCCAGTGACCAGTATGAGGGAGAGTGAGAGCGATAACACCAGATTTAACACAAGTGCTCCCCATTCAGACCTGAGACCTTGTAACACTAACGAGTCACATGACACCGGGGAGGGAAAATGGCTAATTGGGCCCAATTTGGACATTTTCACATAGGGGTGTACTCACTTTTGTTGGCAGCGGTTTAGACATTAATGGCTCTGTGATGTGTTATTTTGAGGGGACAGCAAATTTAGACTGTTATACAAGCTGTACACTCACTACTTTACATTGTAGCAAAGTGTCATTTCCTCAGTGTTGTCACATGAAAAGAGATAATCAAATATTTACAAAAATAAAAAATTTTGGGTGTCCTCACTTTTGTGAGATACTGTGTATTAGAAGTAAGTTGTTTCTGTGCGACAGGTTTCTGGTGCAGTTCAAGCAGGACAAAGTGTGTGTCAAATTCATCGAGGGAGCCCCGAAGAACGGCAACAGCGTGTCCTGCAAGCGCAAGAACAACCGCCTGCTGGAGGTGTCTGTGCCAACATCACCCTAGTGCAGCTCCCTCGCCAGCTCTTTAGCGCTGTTCCTGAATGCTCAGATTGGCGGGCAATTAAACACCGAACTACCACCCACTCCCGAACCTCTCGTCTCAAGGTCCAACCCCCCCACCCCCCATCCCAGTGCCCACCCTGAGTTAGAAAATGACAGTTATTTGGCTTGTTGTTGTGTTTTTTTTCTTCAGTCTCTTCTTATCAGATTTACTATGGCACCACTTTAGCTGTAACCATGCGCCACTTTTTTTGGCAAACTCATCCCTTATCTGGGTTGCATGCCACAGAAATTTGGTCTAATGTTTCACTGGTGTTATGTAAAACTGGGGTAAAGGGTTAAAGATGGATGGAAAGAAAATCTTGGTGGCGCACAAGAGACTTCTGTATACCAGCGGTGATGTTGATAATGATTGTTCTCTCTGTATGTTGGATAAGTCTTTGGAGAAAATGTCATTATGAAAACTTTGTGACAAGTGCCAGCCTTAACTGGCATTGACTCATCCATTTTTTAATAGATGGCTTAGAATTTGAGTTGAACTAACTTTTGGGCTTGGCCTGTCAGATTTAGTTTCTCTGAAGAACTTAAAATACTGCACTTGTTTTCACCTCGGTGTAACCAAAGGAGTATCATCTGAAAATGAATTTTGATTGAATGTTGTATGATTTTTATATATATATTTTTTTTTTTCAGTGCGCAGTTGAAGTAAATGTAATTTGCTAGATAATTGTATCCACAATTCCTATGTGCCAATGAACAGGTCCCATGACATGTCACAGGTCAGTGCACAAACATAGAAAACCCATGTAGGTGATGGACTCTGGTTCTATTACTATTAATGACAATACATTACCAAACTTTTTCGAATAGAGGAGCTTGTCAACCTGGCAATTTCTTTTAAGTTTTGACGGCACTGCACATGTGATTAACTTCCATTTCCTCTACAAGCACAGTAGAATTTGTGATCTTTTTGAAGCTTTATTTTAACTCATAGGATGTAGGACTCATGTATGATTCAAAGACCCTCTGGCTTAATGAGGAACTTGATTAAAGATACTGATAAAGGCAGTGCAGACACTTCCAGAAGAAGCAAAGCTACTCACACCAGATTCTGTTAAAAAAAAAAAATTCTGGTGAAAAGTTAGTCTTTTTTTTTTGTGTGCAATAAATAAAATGCGTTGTCTCAATTATTCCCTTTCCAACAACACAGTAGTGAGAACCCATAGCAGTCACCCTTACTGTACCATAAGCTGTACATAGGCTATATAGGCTGTAGCCCTGGCATGGACAAAGGGTTTCTTTAGTATCCTAATTTTAAGTGCTGTTTGTTAAATAGCTGTTGCCACTGCAGCTTGAGTTATTGTAGTGCTTGAACCACTCTGACAAAGTGTATTTTTCAAGGGGAAAGACCAAATATTAAGCGCACATGAACATAGTGTATCCGAAGAAATCAACCAGCTTTTACAACCTTCTAGTACACATATAAACACACAGGCCAAATATGATATTTCAAAGAAGCAACAGAGTGCTGTATTTTCAGGTATGTTGGCTATAATTTTATTTCTGGTAATTGTATTGGTAATTGGTTTTGTACTGTTGAGTTCTAAGTAAACCAGATGTTTCTCTGGTGACTGAGGGAATAACACAGCCAAAGTTGGTCTAGTCATGTTTTGCAATCCGGGGTACCTCGGCTTGTAAGTTATTGTATGTTTTAATTTTTTTAATGTCACACACGACACAGGGATCAGTTGTTGCTGTCCCTCTCACGGGAACGTTTGAGCTGAATGCCATGCCCCCACGCGCTCTGTTTCGTATTTGAACAATGGCTAGAACTTCAAAATGATGTCTGCATTCTTGTGTGCCTAATGTTAACCTGTGCTGAGAGACAGAACATGGAAATGTTTCAATAGAATTCAGTGTAACATTTACAAGTAATCTTTTTTTAAATTAAATAAAAGTCAGTAATAAATAAATGTTGTTCTTGGATTCTGTGACCCTTTTCTTGTTATTTTGTTCATATTCATTTAGTCTAGCAATGTTACGTTTTCTGGCGGTGATCCCATCTGCCCATCAATGACACTTCTAAACCTTAAACAGTACTGAATGAAAGCTGAACAAAGTTTCAAGGTATTTTCTTGGGCTGTTTTTTTACAGAGTCTTTCGTGTAATCCTCAGTGTGCAGGAAATGGTCCATCAGCCATCAATGCATCAGATTATTAAATCTTACATTCCTGTGAGGCCTTGGTTGCTATTTATCAGCAGTAACAGAGGGCTGCCCAGGACTGAAAAGTATTTTGGGGGTTAGTAACATTGAGGCTGGACAGCTAGGCCTTGTAGTCAAGCAGCTGGCCACATGTTTTCCATCGCATCTGGGGAGAGCTGTCCTAGGGTTAAATTCCGTGGCTTGGGGAGAGCTGCCGGCAACAGGTCTCCAGGGAGCAGCCCTCAGTTTGAGCACAGTGTGGTAAAAATAGCATACCATTTTGGGCTGCCCAGTACCCAGTTCCCACCACTCTGCAGGCTGGGAAAGGAAGGAGGAGCCCCAGCATCCCAGTGGATATTAAAAGCTCAGTGGGAGTGCAAAGGAATTGTACAATGCACAATCCCATCTCCTGCAAAGCCTGTAGATTTCAAACAGCAGTGTGGACCTGCATCAAATCAGCACAAAAGAGCAAGAGTGGCTTGGGGAGATAAAAGCTCTTTGCTGATGTACCAACCCAAAGCAGAATAAGGAGTGGCGTAATTGAATTACTTTTTTAATATCTTGTACCAAATTATAACAAACAGTTTTCAGGTCTGCTGCATTTCATCTTAGATTTGATGGATACTGGGATTGCCACTATGGACCACTATGATAATTTACAGTACCATCTCACACAGCAGGGGCAAATGGGAGGTAGGATCAGACTGCTTTGAGGTATTGGGTAGTCTTTGGTGACATCCCATGGACTTTAGATGACATTACAATAAAAATGACGGAGGAAGCTGGAGGAGGATACAAAACAGAAAGATTGTTACTGATGGATAAAACATTGATAAATTAATTATCATTACACTAGGAAAACATTACTTGTGGCTTTTATTCTAATTAGAAGTTTTTCTTTATTCTTTATAAACTACAGAAGTGTTGCAAGTTTTTCTATTTGCAATTCCTGTGGAGCATTTCTTGCATAAGAGAAATGACATGATACTGGCTTCACTAAATTTATGTAGTCTACTAACGCATGCAATACTGACCAAATTGCTTTAAATTTGTGGTGTTAAGCCAACATTATCTTCTCTTTCCTTTAGTTCACTGTATTTTACATGCAAAGCAAAATTATAGTAAGTTGATATACAGTATCGTTTTGAAATTTCACAATGTCACTTTGCTATGATAACTGATACAAAAATATGCCTCAGTGGCCATGCAAAACCACTCATGTCTTTTAGTGACCAGGCATATGGAGAGCCTGCAAACAAATGGATTTGGGAACTCTCTTTGGGGGATTTCACATCCTGTCCAAATCACATCAGCTGCAGTGGATTGTAGTGCTGCTGGCAATAAAGGCAATGAAGAAAGTACTGCAGGTATGGAATTCACTTTACAAAAAGTCACTTACTGCTTTTGTTACTGCTGACTACAATCCTACATAACAGGTGTGAGGCCTTCTATCTTAATCTCAGTGAAATCATCCCTGTCTAATAAGGTGGAGACCAAACCTTCAAAGGTGTGTGGCTCTAGGTAACATCTTGATACCAAAACCACTAACTGTCACTGTAATTAACCACTCTCTACAGTAACCGAATTTTATTGATGCTGGCTCTGGTATCATAATTCACTTTCAGTTCCTCTATTACAGTTTTAGTGATTTAAACATGCCTGCAGTTATGTTTCAAAAGGTAGGATAGAAGGAGGAAGAAGTATTAATTGTCATGTGAACTGAAATGACCCCATAACATTTTCACACAAGGACAAACCTTTCCTCTAGCTTTTCTCTGAACAATATACTGTATACACGATACACACCATGCAAACACACATACAGTATTAAAACAAAATACACCAAAAAAAGAAACTAACACAGCATAAGTTAAAAAAACAGTGATGATTGAATAGAAAAATACACCATGGCTACTTGCTCTGCCCGTTAAAAAGTAATTGCCTGGGGATAAAAGCTGTCTTTGAAAAGTGGTACTGATGCTGTGATAGTGCTTACCTGATGGTAGCAGTCAAGATAAATGGTGACAAGTGCTGTCTCTGATTATCTGCTGTTTTCCTGCAACTTTATACCACAGATCTCTTCCAAGTACGGCCATTCAGCTGATTGCAATCTTTTATTTTTGATGCCAACAGTTTTGTCCCCTCAGTTCAAGCACACAGGTTACCTAACCTCAGCACTGTAAACAGAGCTCCCAGAAATTGTCACCATAAGGTGGCTGGAGTGTGAGTGGTCCTATTTTTGCTCAAAGCAATAACTATCTCTTGGTTTCGTACACAGCTTGTTTGTGGGATGTACTTGTGTTGTTACATACCGAAGGCCAGACACTAGGGGCCAGTCAAACTCAGCTTGTGAAGCCAACAATAACTTCCTTTTAGAAGTGCAGAATTTAGAGGTGACCTGGAAGGAGGAAATTCTCGGCCCAGAAGTCCTTTGACAATTTTTCAAGAAGCAAATAAAACTGTCAATTTTATTTAGGTGTATTTGATGTTAAGGTGAGATCTTCAGAAAGAGTTCATGGATAAACAATACATATATTAACTATATGAATTACCCTTCAGTTAGTTACCCAGAAGAGGCTTTTAAATGTGCATATGTGACCTTCTTCTCCTCCAAAAGAAATGGACTGCACTTCTTAAATGAGGCCACTAGCTCACATCATTGCCTCCTCACTGTCAACAGCGTAAAGCCACAACTAGAACTACAGTATGTTAATCTTGACTGCAGTTTGCACTGTGGGGGAGACCCAAATAACATTAAATGCAGGAAGCTGTCATTTATATTCCCCTGGTTGATTACCATTGGTTTTTCCAAGTGCTGAATTTACTGCCGTCTAGAGTCAATAAGATAAAAGTTCGGTGTAAACTAATGAATCTTTAAATTCAACATCCAACCTTCCCTCCCACCTTTCTCCTTCTCCCAACCTTTCTTTCTTTCTTTCTGCCATTAATTTAATGTTGCATATTATTAGACTTCACAAGTAACCACCTTTCGACAAAATATTGGACAATGAGGTATTACCGTATTTGAGTTTACTGTTTTAAATTAATATAATTTAGTTAAGAAGGATGTCTCCGTTCATTCATTAATTTTCTGAAATTGAAAAAATATCATTTATTTTATTAACTCATATTGCCTATTATAGTACACAAAAAAGGTTTAAAGAAAGTTTTTGCAAGGCTGTGATATGTTACAAACACGTCCTATGTGTGCTGGTGGTTAGTTATCCATATTGACTGCATTGAGCTGTCACAGCGTTAAGGCTGATTTCATTATTGAGTGAGGGAGTTTAGGACGTAGATGTCAACACATTGGCCACCAGGCTGCTGATTTACTTTGGTATAAATCTATGCTGTGATTTAAATGACACCAACCTTCAAGAACAGAAACAGACTATCTGTCATTTGGAGGAAATTCATTTTGAGCCCGTTCCATGCAGGACTAATAAGGTGAATGTCTACTTTTGGAGGTTATTTTTGTGTTGTTCCCAGTTTCTCTTTTCACCATTTAGTTTTTTTATCCAAGTTGAGGTGAATACAGTAGATGAACAATCAGTCAATTTCTCTAAGTGGTTAGCAATTTTATCATCATTTCTGTCTTATTTTCCTAAGAACATAACATATTTGAGTTTTTTGGGAACAAGAATACAGAAATGAGGTAGAAATAAAGGCAGGCAGGGAGAGACTCCCTTAGACAGAGAATGACACACAGAGTGTTGCATGGCCACCCCTGGCAGTGGGTCAGACAGTCTGGAGGGAGGGACAAGGGCTGGAAGAGGTCTGATTAATGAGTGTTACTGGGTGGTGGAGAGTTTGTGTCCCCACTCACCCTTGTGTCACCAGCACACTCAATGGCTTCATCAATTTGTAGCCATTATCACGTCAATAGGCAAGAATGGAGGGAGGACGGGAGTTAATGATTGAGGGGGAAAACAGGCTTCTGCTGCACCATCTGTGGATAGCTGAACATGGGTGAAGCAAGAAGTGATCTCTTTAGTCATCTCCTATATAAATGTACAGAAGTGAAAATATAACCATGAGTGGCCAAAGTTTTATTGCTTACAATTGGCAAATATATAAACTTAAACTAGCTTTACTTTTAATACCCTCAGAGCAGCTTCTGAATTATCAAACATTTAAAACATTCATTGACTAGACATTTTAAGATTATCTTTAGTTTCTGTAAGTTTTTGTACCCCAAAGTGGAAAAAGAGACATGACAGAGCTTTGATGGTCACATCCACCAACAATAAAATCCTGTACTATGAAAGTTTTCACTTGTATTGTTCTCTCTGTTTGTCCTTTTCACTTTCTGTCAAGATTTTTGTGTCCATACTAAAATATGTTTGAGAGATATCAACTGACGTTTGGTCACATCCACCAACAGAAATTTTTAAGTGCTCACTCATTGCTCTATCCTTCTGTCTTGCTCTGTCTTATAAAGTAGTCTGCTTAAAAAAAGAAGAAGAAACACCGATTCTGTTGTGGGACATTTGCACAAGTTTGAAGAGTAAATTGTCACTATCTTTATGCTCATTCATCATTGAACCAACAAAAGTTATTGGGTCAGTGAGTGTATCATGTCTTCATGTACCGTACATGTGAACGCATGCACCTGTGGAACTGATATGGATAAGCAAATAGCTGCACACACATCATTAGGTGCTCATTTACAGACATTAGGTGGGAGCACTGGCCCCTGAAACACCCTGTGTGATTGCATGCATCCTCACCTCCCCAGACCTGTGAATTTAGGAAATTGTCATCTCATGAGGCCCATAATGTTGTCAAGTATTCTTCTTCTCATCCACTTCCTATTTAATTTCCGCTGCTCAACACTCTCTGATCCTTGTCATCATTACATCTAGCTGTGGCAGCATTAGTCCAGATATACCAGTTTCATGTATTAACACATAACAAGGATATAATAACCCAAACTAAAAGTCATGGCTTTTCAATGTGTAAACCCTTACTTACCTTGGGTGCTGAATAGCAGTTTGGTTTTTGTGTGACAAAGGTGTTAAAAACAGAATTATTAGCTAGCCCAGAGTGAGAGACAGAGAGAGAGAGAGGCAAAGAGGGAGAGTGAAACAGCCAGAATGATTCTTCATCAAGCAGTTCATACGGCCTCTAATGACGCTAATCGGTTCAACACCTGGTTTTTCATTGCATATCACTGTAACTAATTAAATTGTTCCAACCGCAATTAGACAGGCAACATCTGGGGTGGGGGCATAGAAAAGAAGCAAAGGCAGGGTAGAAACAGAGGCGATACTGGCAGAAGGTAGGGCAAAACCAGAACGAGAGGTGTAAAGTAAGGGCATTGGGGGTTCAATTAAGGAAATTAAATCTGGTCGTCAATGTGGGACAACATACATCAAGCAGTGACAGGCCTTCCTCTAAGCCTGTCTGTCCTGCCTCTGTCAAAACGACCAATTAAAGCAAAGCTAATCCCCTGTTAACCCATGGCTAGCCTCTCAAACACAACCTCCTCCTGGATACAAGAATTCAGTCAATCAAACACAAGCTGTTCACAAGTACATGAACACATTTGTTATACATTAGATTTCAAAAGTCTTTCTGTGTGTGTTTCCTCTATTTTAAACAACATTATGCTTTTTAATCCAGTACAAGCTGTTGTTAAACAGTTACTCTAAGATTTGTGGCAGTGATCTGACTTTTTTTTTTATATTACCATTAAAAATATTTATGGAGGCCAAAAAAAATTAAAAGCAAATGTCTCCCTTTTCATCAATATGAACTTTAAACCTAAATTGAAAGCCTGTTTTATTTTGTCCGTGAGACATTTGTACTATTTATCTCCCAGCAATTTTGTCTGTATTTTATGAGACAGAATTACCCTTATTGTTGACTGATCTCAGGAGCTAACACTGACAGCATTTGGTTCTTGGATTTCAGCTATTTTATATTTTCTATACTTAAAATGAACAAAAGCAGCATGGTTTTGTATACACACTTTATATAATATAGAAGATTCTAAAACAAAAAAGGTTAGCTCCATGGTGTAACCTCGAAGCCCACAAATTAAAGCCAACATGTTCCATCAATCTGGAACAATGTCTTTTAATCTGGCGAGATAGTCGTAAAGTATAAAGGAAGGCCCTCCTTAATGTCAGAGCAGCCTATTACTCATCATCAGCAGAGGAAAATAAAAGCAACCCCAGGTTTCTTTTCAGCACTGACAGAGAGTCACAGCTCTACTGAGCCATGTATACCTTTAGCCCTCAACGACTTCATGAGTTTCTTTAATGATAAAAATTCTATTTAATAGAGATCATCCTGTCTCTTGAACCCATCCCAACTAGGCTGCTTAAATAGTTTTACCCTTAGTCAGTACTTCTTTACTAGAAATGATCAATCTGTCTTTATTAACTGGCTAGGTACCACAGTCTTTTAAAGTGGCTGTAATTAATCCTCTTCTTAAAAAGCCCACTCTTGATCCAGGGGTTTTATCCAACTATAGACCCATATCTAACTTTCCCTTTTTCTCTAAGACCTTTGAGAAAGCAGTCGCAAATCAATTTTCTGACTTTCTACGTAAAAATTGTTTACATGAGGATTTTCAGTCAGGATTTAGAGTGAATCTTTGCACAGAGACAGTACTGCATACGACTTACTAATTGCATCAGACAAAGCATTTCTCCATTGACCATTACATCCTATTACAGACTGGAACATGTAATTGGCATTTAAAGGGGCTATATGTAGTTTTTCAATGGAACCACTTATTAATAAATCACTTTTTTACTTCCTTTTTGTTGATGGGCTGTAACCTCACTTAGAAATTAACCACTCTCCTGTTTCTTTGTTGCTTGCAACAGCCATTATTCTGCTTCTTATGTGACGATATCGGGTCAGGATGTAGATGCATGCGCGCTTCCGAGCCGACTCTCCGACTACAGCAACAACACTTCAGCTAACGAAAGGCAGTCCACTAACACCATAAAACAACCGCCTCCTAGAGACTCCAACACAAACTCCAATATAAACTCCAACACAAACTTCACGTAAGGATAAAAACCAACATCAAAGTTTTATGTGCTGAAGCCCGTCAGACAAACAAGAATCAAATGTCGGATGAAAACAACAATAAAATCAGAAAGTGCCTGAATCATGGAGATACCTCTGTTTTGATTTGGAACCAACAAAACCGACACAAAGGTGGCTTTCACCCTATTGGACAAGTATTATTTATTATTAAACCTTTATTTAACCAGGCAGGACACCTAAGAACACTTCTAAACTAAACAACTTCTTAACTAACATTACTGCAAAGCATGTGAAATTACTGCAAAGCATGTGAAGGATTTAGTGATTCTATACTTTAGTTTGCTCAGGTTAGACAATGTTAGCTTGCTGGCTATTGCCAAGCAGTTGCTAACATTATCCGGTGCAAATAGTATAGTTGTATTGCTGCTACATTACTTCACCAGCTAATGTGATCCATATCCCTATCCTGTATTCCAGTATTAATACAGTAGTATTACGTTAAAGTGTTGATTTTAGCCTGCAAGAAATTATTTAAAGGTACAAAGCAAATGTGGAGCGATTTGTTTATACTATCCTATTGCAATTCAAGGCAGGAGCAGCCAGCTAAGTTGGCACAAATCTGCCACTGTTTACTTCTCAATGTTGAATTCAGATTTATTGTCTTTTTACCGATGCTCAGGTGCACAGCTTCTCCATTGGTCTCAGTCACTGTAACTCAGTGATCTATATAATATACAATACATGGTGGAGGACACAGCACAGGGCCACTTACTGTGGTCTATCTGTTATAAAGTGTAGCAACAATCTCATTTATAATATTCAGTCTAGCTCATTATCCGTTTTGTTGTCATCCAATACTTTAGCTGTGCTGACATTGCTGAGCCTCTGGTGAAATAACATCCCCTTTAAAGATCTGCATTAAGCTGGTTTAAGTCTTATTTATCAGCTTGATCTCAGTTTGTTAATAATGAATCATCCATGCATGCTAAAGTTAGTCATGGAGTTTCAGGCGGTTCTGTGCTTGTGCTCACCTTATAAATGCTTCCTTTAGGCCAGTGGTTCTGAAAGTGGGGTCTGGGGACCCCCAGGGTTGCTTGAGAGTGTTCCAGGGGGTCCCCAGCAAAAAGTTAAAATTATAATTTAGAAGAAAGCATAGCACATTTAAAACTTAAGACTCTCAAGTTGATCCAGATTCATGCAGCAGTTTATTGACAAGAACTAGCAAAAGAGATCATATTTCTCCTGTATTAGCATCTCTGCACTGGCTCCCTCTAAAATATCCAGAATATAATTTTTTTCCAGACACCTTCTACAAATTTATAAGTAGTCTTAGGACTTTCCTCTGGTAAAACTTACAGTTAGGGTTCTGCTTGCTCATGGTGGGAATTGTTGGGTCTGAAAGCTAAATCCACACTACTACATTTTAAAACACAAACCTTTTGATATGTTTGCACCTCCCATCCTGATTAAAAAGGTGAATCAGAAGACCTTAAACAGAGAGATTTGAAAACATGACCCTGTTTTTGTTGGTGGCGAAAAAAGGAGGACTTTAAAAACAATGACACAGACACTAAATTTGGCTTCCTGACTGGGTCTCATAAGTAATGCAAAGCAAAAACACAATACTACTGACAGTGTCTATGTTTTGGTATTTTTATTAAAATATTTTGTCCTGTGCAAATAACACTGGTGTGGTTCTTCGTCTGTATATTTCTTCTTTCTCTAAATCTTCAACTGCGCAGCAGACAATCTGCTTCCTATTTACACCGGCACGCACATGCCCAGTGTACGTGAACGGCTACTAAATGTGTGTTTTCAGTCGTTTAAAACGCTGATGTGGACAGAGATACTCATTTTAAAACTCTGTTTTTAAAGACAAACATAGAAGTGTGGATGTAGCCCAAGAGTATGGTCTAGACCTGCTTTAGGAAAAGTGCTATGAGATAGCCTAACTTCTGTTATGAATTGGCGCTACTGTCAGAATTCCTGGCAGAGAAAGACCCAAACGCAGAACACAGCAGAGTTCACAGTTTATCAAATAAAGAGAATAGTGCAGGGAAGGTGGGCAAGAGAGAGGGGTTCCTTTCGAGGTCCAGGGCTAAGGGAAACACGGGAAGGCTGCTGGTGGGCTGGGGACTTGAAAAAGGTCCAGGCTTCTGGCGGAACAGAGTGTTTCTGACTGAGTGGCTTACTGAGGCTCGACAGAGGTAATCTGAAGCAGAGACACAGGTTAGATTTCGCAAAACTACTTGTTCAGAAAGCAAACACAGATTTCAAGGCTGGCTGGCTGGTGCAGACACAGCATAGGTACAACAATCCAGCAGGGACTGGGTGTCTGAGCCTTCCTTTTAAAGCCGTGGCAAATAGCAGAACACAGGTCAAGTGTGCTGATGAGGATGAATCTCAGGTGTGAGCGGAGCCCGCAGCAGACATGTCCCAAGCTCCCAGACTGGAGGGAGAGAGGGAGAAACAAACAGAGACAGACGAAAGAAAAACACACCAAGCTCCCTGCACATAACCCAAACATAAAGACACCCAAACACACACACACACACACAGAGAGCTCACACTCGGGGACTCGGGACAGCTACATAAATTTAATTAAATATATACCACATATCTTTACAATCCAGAAGAAAACATGTTGCATAGAGTGCATATTGCCTCTTTTATCCAAATTGCTTTAAAGCCATAAATCACCATGCAGGTAATTTCAGTATTCTCTTATAAACAGACTGTAGCAACGTCCCCACAGACTACAATGCAATGACATCTAGAAATGTGTAACCTACACTCATTCCATGGAGTTACAAGCTTCTCCCATCCAGTGTGTTTTTATTTAATCTTCCTCACTTGCTGTTTTTCATCTGAAATCTTCAGGTTGTGGAGCAACTAGAGGAGAAATAAAATGCAGGAGATGAGAGGTGACATGCAGTGTCAGGTGAAGTGGTAATAAAGAATTATGTGTTTCCCGTCATCACCTAACCCTAACCCCATACACACACATATACATGCAAACACATGCACACAATGGATCTGATTAAACCCCACAAACATGGATTGGTGGGAGTGTCCACGGACCACAAGGCTAATTGAACTGTCTCCACTCCGACAGGATGGAGGGGTGTGGAGAGAATGATGAGGACTAGATTAAACAAGCAGGAGTTATGATCATAGAAAAGATCCATAGAAAGGAAAGCAACTGAGGTTTACAGTCATGTCACTCAAGAAATTATTTTTTTTTATAGCTGTCCGGTATGTTTTTGTACATGCGCATACTGCATGATTCCCCTTCCACAACTGCTACATCTTTAATCCTTCCATTGTTGGATTTTTTTTCTTGTAAAAAAATCTCTGGAGCTATTGGATTAATTGCCATGAATATTGTTACAGCTATGTAGGTTCAGCAGAGGATGAAGCCTACTGACTTCTAGCCCCAGCTTCAGGTTGATTCTTGTGTTGCAGAGTGAAATGTTTTGACAGCTGTTGGAAGTATTGGCATGACGTTTGGTACATTTGTACATTCATGTTCCCCACAGGCAACCGACAGGATGGTTTGTAATACCTTTGGTGATCTCCTGACTTTTCATTTAAGCCCAACATCAAGTCAAATGTAATAATATGTATTTCCGCAGGCTAACACGGCTCTGCTTGTTATGCCTTTATATATATATATTTTAAGTGTTTCTCTAATGGACCAGTCTCACCTGGTTGACTTGCACATCTGATAGAGTGTAGTGCTTACTAGGAGTTTTGCATTACTCTATCACTATGTTCAATAATCAATAATTATTAACATGTAGACATCTGCTGAAATGTGTAACATGAGATTGACAGTAGTTTCTTCCCTTAAGTAGATTTGACACATGTCGATGCTTATGTATATCGATTTCTACGAACTGCCTGCAAGAGGAATTGTTTCCTCTCTCTCTACACACAGACACACACACTTGAGTGACATTGCGTGGCTACAGTGTCCATAAGGGTTGTGAATTTGGTTCATTAATACTTTATGTACCCTGAAGAAGGAGACACTCCTTTAATGATGATTGGCATAAATAATATTGAAAGAATCAAATTACCATTGCAACCTTTTCTACTATAACTATAAAATTACATATTTCCAAGGACCTAGCACTCAGCTGTTTGAAGAAGAAATCTCTGTATGAAGCACCGGCATGTGTTTGAAGCTTCCGAAATGAATGTGTTTGCTGGGTAAGAGAAACACATCAGCAGAAGTGATGTTCTGGTGGTTTCCACTCAACCCCACTCTTCTTACAGAGAAAACCCAGTTTGTAGAAGGGTTAAAGTTAGTTTACAGCCATCATGTTTTTGTGTTAAAGGAAGAGCGTATTTGGATAATGAGTATTTTGGGAACCTGACCCTGCATAGCAGTCTGGGTGTCCCACAGAGCAACAGATGTTTAACTACTCTGTGCAGCCACCACTCTGCCGTCCCGTCACTGCCCCTGTCTTTGTGTATTAACCAGCTCTACGTGTGTCTGTCTCCTCCTCTCATTCACAGGCCTCTGTTTAGGACTAATTAGCTATGTGCCTCCTCTCCTCTCTCCCCCTACATCTACTTTGATGCCGCATTTCATTGTGCTGTCATCTCACTGTTTACTGTGCTAAGTAATAATCATTCAATCTCACCCCCCCTCCCCTCCTGTCCCTCCTCTTCTCCTCCTCAGCTCCTCCCACTTGTCCTCCTCATTATGGCCCGGTCTCAGTTGTGACGGCCGTCATTAATCAACTCAATTTGAACGACGCTGAACCTTGCAACCCTGAACACCCACCCCTGCTCAACCAGGAAGTGTTCTATTCCCCTGCTGTCCATTAGGCCAATCGGAGCAAAACTGGGGCAAGACAATAGACAGAACAATAGAAACCAAAAGCAGATATTAGACTTGAAACCACAATAGGACACAGACAGCAGGAGAACAACAGGCTTTATTGTACTCTGTTGGGGATTTAGGGGGATTTTCTTCTAACCTTTATGTCTCCTGAGATACATAGTCTTATTTGACACTTACATCTGCCTTAGAGGCTCACTAAAGTCTCTACCATGGGAAAATTCCTAATTGGCAACATTTTTGTGGAAGAAAATTTCCATGTAAAAACAATCTTGCAAATTGTCTTAACAGATGTGAAATATGTGAATATACCCAGCTAAAATTTCAACTCAGATATCTTGCAATAAATATTAATGTTCGCTTTTGGCATACATACCTATAATCCATCTGGCAAGAGATACAGATGTATCTGCTGTCGCACCACTGTCAGCACTGCACCAAACAAAATAGTTTATTTCTCTATATAATGTTATAATTTCTGTATACATCGTAGACATATAGTGTAGTACAAACTGCATCTCATGTTACAACCCTGTTATAATATGACTAATTAATTTAGCTTTTACCTTGCACCTATAATACGATTGCATTATGCCTTTTTCATGGCCTAGACAAAGTGTGAAAAAACATAAAAGATTTTTTCATTTTATTTTTGAGAAGTCACCACTATTGTTATTGATGTTGTGTTGTTTTGCACAAAAAATAAAAAACAGAAAAAAACTTCTACAAATGTGATGGCAACTTTGTTTTTTTGGCCACTGGAATTCATATGGTTCGTCAAAACAAACTATTGTAATCAAATCACTGAATTAAGTCAGTTCAGATTTAGGCTCTGGCTCTACCTCTCCTCTATAACTGTGCACCATGCAAGAATGGCGTAACCTTTTTTGCCTCTTAACTATAGAGGTCTGACAGAATCGCCCACTGGGTTAACCTCTTTTACATTTGTGTATGAATAGAGGCAACATGAATGGTTCTTTTACAGCTAAGGGTAGAGAGGAGCTATGGCCTGAGTTCTGTGTCTCCCAGACTCGCTCTTGTCTAATTTGACTCTGTGGTCTGCATTTTTTGCTCTTGTCTATATGCGTGTATGTGTGTGTGTGTGTGTGAGTGGCTACGCATTCAAATATGTGTGTGTCTGCTTTCCTGCCTGTGTGTCAGGTGGCTGTAACATAAAAGTGGCTATTAGAAAATACTCCCATCTAAAACACAAGTAAGAGAGACTGAAAGAAAAAAAGAAAGAAAGAAGAAAAAAAGAAATACAACCTGTAGGCCTTCTTTCATCCTGCATTTAAACCTTATATGGGTGCCAAGGCTGCAGTAACTGTCACAAAGAAAACTAGACAGAGAAACAAAGCAATATCAAGTCAGAAGGAGCTGTATTGCCTAGTAGTGTTTTACACATACAAGGAATTTGCTTAGGTGATAAGGTGCTACACGTAGACAAACATACAGTTGACATATATAAATGTGGAAACATATAAATATGGAGTAAATGTGAACGCTAGCTGAGGAGATAGCCACAGCTGGCCTTACCTGAAGCTCCATTAGATTTTCCCCAGCTGTTATTTGATATACCAATATATTTGTCATCCTAAGTAAACCAAGTGAGTAGCTAAATAAAATAAAGATGGAGAATAGAAAACCTAGCTAAATTCTTCCTAAAGCTAACGTAACTAGCCTAGCAGAGCCAACAGCAACTGTCATCTTGACTTTTGACTCTAGTGGATTTCATGTGATCAGATTTAAGCTAGTTTTAAATCACAAATAATTAACACACAATAAATGTATTAAACTTAATGTAAATCGATGTATGAAGATGTATGAAGTTTGTAGATACTGCATTTCCCCCTTGAAACCCATGAAGATTAAGAGTGTTGTATCTGCTTTCGGATTTATGTTGGTTATAAATAAAAGAAATTATACCCTATAAATCTACAACAAACATTTCTGACACTGAAAGACTTAAATGAAAGAGACTTGCAGTCCAGTTTACTGTAGGCCCTGACTCCTGACATCTGGTTTAATAAATGCTGCTGTAGATGAAGGGATGCCATTGATGAACAATGTTTCCATTTTAATCAGACAAGACATACATGAGTTGACCTCATTCACTTGAATTGATATTACTGTACAAAGTATCAAGTCATGACTGCTAACCTATCTGTTTGTGAATAAGATACAAGCTTTGTGTTATAGGAACACAAAGCCTCTTTTGTTAAGAGTTATTAACATGGCAATCTGATGACCATAAATCACAATTCCATTATATTACCAAACATATTATCTCTCAGTGGTGTGAAATTTCCAATGATTCTTTTATATCTACAGAATCTTGGTCGGATATCACCATCAAGATATGTTGTACAGACTTTATTAAATGGTGATATATACCCGTTCTCTCCCTTATCTAATGTAGAACGAATCACAGGGTATTAATTATTTTACAGCTGGCTTTTACAACCTCAGTTGCTTCACACATTACTGTGACCTATTTTGACATAATAATGTCATGTAGAATTTGATACCCTTTAATTTAAACACTTCAATTTGCTTTAAAGAGGAAAAAAAAGAGAAGAGATACAAATTGTGCTTCGTGTGGATATACGTTACTTTGTGGACTTGGTGGAATAAAGCAGATTACTATGCATTTCCTCACATTTCACATTCTCACACATTCAACCAATTGGTTATATCAGAAGCAGCATGATAACATTACCAGATTGACAAAGAAGAAATGTGTATTTGCAAAGTATCCACTGTGACCCCTTTCTGCAACCATTTCTACTATATAACTTTGCTCTTGATCCTACCGTCTACCTGTGGTCTATGGTGATTCTTAGCAATGATTGATGATAGAACTTGCTAAATTAGTAACCTTTAAGCAGAGAACATCAAAGCCTCTCCATGATTGTGTATGTCTGTTTGAGTCGAATGAGGAAAGAGGCTTTATGAGTTTATTGCAGTAAAGTCTGGTCTACAATGGCTGTTCATCCTGCAATTATGCTATAACAGTAACAAATTAATTTAATTTTTATTCTGCCACTCAGAGAACTATAACATTCTGATGAATCTTAATAACATATAATTATACTCATATATTCATTTGCCTTGATGGTCACATGCACATTTACACACACATGCCTGCACACACACATGAATCCGTAGGCCATTTAGTTTATGTGCTGGGTAGGTTAGCAGGTGTTGGTGTGTTTGTCTTTGAATTGAGAGCAGTTTGTTTTCCCAGGCCTCTGACTGTCTCTTATCAGGCCTGTACAAACCGGCAGGATATCACCACTGGTTTAACTGTGGTAGAAGTACGTAGATCAATTTGTACATTTTAAGCAAAACTGAATAGGTCCGACAAAGGCTTTACAATGAGGTATCTTTCCAGGACATGTAGGAATCAGACAAAGATGTCTTATGTAAAGTTGGCTTTAGAGAAGAGCTTTGCTTACAGTAACATATAAAATGTACTGTTGCAATCAACATATGAGAAGCAGTTTCATCGTATATGCTACTATATGTGCATATTTGACTACTGTTTGTAAGAGGGATTGCATATTATAATGTGTTTAGTGACAGAATAAACCCCAGACAAATACTACAGGATTTTGTGCCACCTGTCCATGCTTTGTCTGTGTGTGGCTCTGGTCTGCAGGGAGAGAAAATTAGTTTGCTTTCTGTCAGTTTACTGCCCCTTTATCTTCTCCATAGTGTGGTGATGACCGATAATCATAGCAGCAACCACTGATAAGAGTTTCTGTCAACCTTAACAGGTGATAAAGTTTAATGAAGAGTTAGTTGTAAAATGATAAATTTCGTCATCTCTCTAAGTGAGAATATAGTAATTAAGGCAATATAGTTTTCAAGTGTGTGTGTGCGCAAAAGTGTGTGAGAAGATTACAAGTCAGTCACACCTGAGTCAGGGATGACATTTGAGGACTGTCAGACAGATAACAGACAAACTGAAGAAAAGAAAGAAAGAAAGAAAGAAAGAGAGAAAGAAATAAAGAAAACACAGTATTTTTCTATATTAATAGGATTCTGAAAGCTTACGAAAAAAGGAACTTAAACAGAAAATGTTGCTCATAACCTCCTACTATAGAAGTATGTTTATAATTTTGCTGAACTGAGTAGTATTTCTTATTTTTCTAGAATTCCACATATTCAGCTGATGCGCCATTGCCTATAATTAACCCCTTAGAATAAAACGTATAGCCTGCCCTCGAGCTCCAGGGCTCTGGCCAATCACAACGGAGCAAACTTTACGGCGCTGTTGGGTGCCAGTAATTCTTCAGCTCACTCCTGGAGTGAGTGAAGTGGTTTTTGTGCACAGCGCTTAAGTGGAGTAGGTCAGAAAGAAGACATTTCATAAGGGGAGAGGAGTGACAATATAGCAGTTTCTGTAGTATGTTTAGAAATTAGAGACCAATTTAAAGTTCATCAGAGGGAGTTACTTCTTAAGTTATTAAGTAAAACAGGAGTTTTTTTTAAATAAACAAATTAACACCATCTGATAACTGGAAACGTTGTGGGACAGAATGACTACCACCATGGAGAAATCTAAAAACTTTCGCATTGATGCGCTACTGGCGCACGACGTGGAACAGAGGACTGACAGCGACGGTGCGTCGCCGGGGTTGTATTACAGCAGGAGCCCCGACGGCAGTCCGGTGTCAAACCGCGGTTCAGAGACGCCCTCCCCTCATCCAAACACAACAAACTTCTCTTCAGCCCAGCCAGGAGTCCTATCCAAATCCCAGCTCTTCAACTTGTCCCAGTCAGCATTCACTGCTCTGCACCAAGGCGGTCTCCTCGGAATGCACCCGGGCTCCATGTATCCTCTGGCGGCTCTCGGAGGCCAACACCACGCCTTCATATACCCCGGCTTCACGCAACTGGTCCAACCATACCCGGAGCAGCTGAAGGGGGCCACCGTGGCCGCGACGCACCCGCTGGAGCCCTGGATCAGAGCCGGGATGATGATACCCAGAGTCGGAGAATATGGTGGTGAGCGAATCTCCCTGTCTCCTGTTATACACTTTCCTGCAATTTAAGATGGTTTGGAGCCCTTAAAGTCGTATATTTAGACTACCTTAAATGGTGATTTATTATTTTTTTTTACAATCTTGTTGCGAACAGGTAAACCCGGGTGATTTTAGGGGCTTCAGAGATGCAAAGATTCAATTATGTTTATGCACTCTGAGTTTGTGGATAAAGTTTAAAGAATTCCATTAAAATCTTTGATATCTTAAAGGTCATAGTTTGCTCAGCTTTAAAGTGATAACAACAACAACAACAACAACAACAACAACAATTTGTTTAATACTATGCTAAAAACAGATTGACACATTTGTCTCCCTTTACTTTAAATTCTTATTTAAAGTATGCCAATGGCCCTACAGCACATTTGTGTTTATGTTTTTTAGAGCCTTCAAACACATGTGTGATGGTTTGGGTTTGAAAGGACTGTGGCATTGAGATGCTGTCTGAAGGACAGTTCCTCTCATAAAAATAACCCAACATTTACGGTAAAGGTAACACCTGAAACAGACCTAGGCTACTCCTTAATCAATTGATAACATTTACAGTGTTTTCATTAAGGTAATGGTCCTCCTGATGGTTTATTATCCCTCCAAAGCAATATCCTCTCACCACAACGTCACGGCAATAAATGTTAACGGACAGAGGATACAGAAGATACAGGCAGGCCCGTGGAATCCAAACAATGACAGGGAAACCAAACTGGAATATTTTGGATCTGTCCTTTCTTGTAGGCCCATTCTTCAAAATAACATGGAGGCACAGAAATAGATAAAAGTGATCAAATTGAAACAAAGACAAATGCACAGAATAACCATACTCTCTGCTACTGTTTGTGTCTGTTTTCCCCTCTCAGCCATAGCCCAGGCAGGTTTGTTTGGGAAGTGTCGGAGACCCAGGACAGCTTTCACCAGCCAGCAGCTACTGCAACTAGAAAACCAGTTCAAACTCAACAAGTACCTGTCCAGGCCTAAACGCTTTGAGGTGGCCACCACTCTCATGCTGACTGAGACTCAGGTGAGAGAATCAGAGTGTGTAGGATGTGCTGTGTTTTATTATTGTATCAAATGGTACATTATTTCAGTGAGTGTATATTGCCATCATCCCTGTCCTTCCTAGTCTCTGTCAAGTTATCTACAGCTTCATGCTGCAAAGTACTATAGTAACTTATTGAATTGATGCTTTTGCCTTTTAGAGGCCTGGGTCAGGGATTTCTCTGGAAGCCCACTATTTGCTAAAATAACAAACAAAAATAAGCCGTTACCTCATTACCATCATTACAAAACAGTTAACTCCTGATGAGCATTGTTTTAATCTTGACTATCTATACTGAACTGACAAGACAACAGTGACATCACTTATTTCAGCCAATATTGGCACACTTATGTTACTGAATTACCTCTATGGTTTGTAAAAGGTGAGTTATGAATATGAGTGAACAGTAAACTTGCTCGGTTCTACCAGCTAATATTAATTACTTGAAAAAAAAGGCATTTTTCATCTATTACATTATATTATTATTTTAAAACACCATCTGGCTTTTCTTTCAAGCTAAAACTTAACTTAACCTAAGCAACGCCTAAAATGAAGGCTTATTGTTTCTAGGTTAAAATAAATATTGACAAAAAATTCTAATTTAGTTCAACTATGCCGCTATAAAACTGGCAGTCAACAGCATGGGTGCAAACAAGTGGAAAGGTGGTAACATTAAATTGTTTACTAGGTGATAGTTTAACATTTATTGCAGTACATATCTAGCTTCATCCTCACTCATTTTCCTTAAGGAGGCAGTTGAAAAAACAGTATTTGATGGGATTTGTACCATTTGACTTTATGATAATTGAATGATATGCAACATTGTAGTGATTGTCATTGTAACCAATAAGAATTATTTTTGATTGAGCAACAGTGGTACTGCTATATGATGCTGTAATGTGACATTTTGCATGGCCACAAACTGTTTGTGTTTTGTAAGACCTAAAGAAGGCTAGTTATGAGCTGAGTTAAATTCCTGTTCAGTTAAATTCCTGCTCACAAAAGTGCTCTCCCAATGTGCTATAAGTGTAAGTTTGTTTACTGCCATCTTTATTTAAGACACGGAAATCGTGTTGTGCCTCTTTTTTTACATGCTTCACCTCCCCAGCAACAAAATATTTAAGAGAAGATTTTTTTACTTGAACCCAACACAACCAAATATGTTTACACTGTTTAACTGTCATGATTCCTGTTATATTTCACTAGGTTAAGATCTGGTTCCAAAACAGACGTATGAAGTGGAAGAGAAGTCGTAAAGCCAAGGAACAAGCAAACCTGACCTCCCCAGTGACTGACACAGACAGAACTGACATGGATATACACAGCGCCAAGCCTCAGACTGATTCACACAGCTCCAGCCTTGAGGAGGAAGAGGAGATAGAAGGGGAGGACGAGGATGAAAAAGAGGAGATAGAGGTGCTGAGGGCAAGTTCTTTTGGCCCTGGCTTCATGAGGCATGCTGGAGGAGAAACAGGGAACTATGGCTCTTACTCAGAGGAGGAGCTGGAGGAGGGAGGCCCAATAACAAGGAGTGGGGTTTTCCCATAGTAATAAAGTTCTGCATGTTTTTATTGTACGTTTATTACTCTTGAGAAGACAATACACAATGCAATCAGGTGCACAAATATGCTAGCATAAAGAGGATCATTCATTTTTCACAGCCCAACCCATAGTGCCGTATCTGTATCTGGAGCACCCAACTTAGCAAAAGGGTATGTCAACATCTGCACATAGGGCTGAATATCAAAACTGATTACATCGAACCAGGAAAATGCCATCTTTATATACCTGGACATCTAGTGGTTTAATAGTCAGTAAACCAGAAGTTATGACTTCAGAATCAACAAATACTGTAATTTTGACATATTGTGGTAATATCTGTGCATGATTTACTTGCTAGTTAAACAGTACAAACAAATTGAAAGCCTATGTTCCTTTCCTGTCATCTGTAATACATTAATTTATGTATGAATGTACATGTACTCAAACTGTATGAAAGGGGAGGGGGGTAATAGCACTTTCATGGAAAAAGAGAGAGAGAAAAATTAACTTGTAGACTCAGGTTGTAAAGAGTGTCAGTGTTAGATTGTTATTTGTGTATCCCGGTCTGTTACAAATACTGGACCAATATTCCACTAAAAAGTTCATACTTTTATGAAGACTTTACACAAAATGTATTCATATTCACTCAGTTGAAGGGAATTACTTGTGGCAAGGCAAATGAAGTTATGGCTATTGTTGGTTATTTTTGACAATTTGGTGTTGAATTTTTGGTGTAGGCCTACAATATTCAGCTTTCCTTTGTGTTATCTTCTTGAAACTGCATGTCATATTTACTGAAAACCACACAAGTACAAAAAAATGGATGCATGTGGTATTTGAAATGAACTGTTAATGTGGCATTTTCTCTGTATTTTGTAAACTGTTCTCATTTTAAGCTTGTTTAAATGTTGTCAATATAATTTAACACTATATAATTTAATATATTTCACATTAAAAGCAACACTAGTGTCTTTTTGTGTGTGGTTTTGTTTTGAGGAATAGGTTGCGGAAAAAAAAGTCAATTCGTGTGTTTTGGGTCCGGTGTAACACCAAAATCTGTGACCTATCAGATTATGTGACTTCACCCAAACGACGATGTTTTCCTAACCATAACCAAGTACTTTTGGTGCCTAAACCCAACCAAGTACTTTTGTTGCCTAAACCCAACCAAACTCCACTTGCTTCTCATCGTCAACAAAGCCTCTGGCGCTAAACTTGCCATTTGGGTCATAGAATCTGATAGGATACACATTTTGGTGTCACACCTGTATGTACAGAGAGAGAGAGAGACTGAATATCAGCGAATGCGACGTATAATTACAGGGATAGTTCAGACAAGAAGAAGGAACCTGAGTTGCTTCCTGGTTTGGGGATGATCACAACTCCTTAATAACTACAACTCATAATATATTGTGTCCTGAATGTAAACACTCCCTGTATTTATAAATACAACCAGTTCGCGAACTGCCTCCTCGGCTGCCGTAATTACTAGGGCGATGCAAACAGGTACTTGTTGCCAGGGTGACGCCGTGCCCGACAAACTTCTCAAACCCACCCCAGTGCCTGTTGTTGGTTGGTGTTTTCATAACTCAAATGGAATAAATAGCAGTAGTTTGCAAGCTTTATTTTTTTGCCGTTTGAAAGGTACTGATTACGCTTAGTTTAGCAATAACGTAAGTATGTTTGCTTAACAGCTGTCAGCTTTCTACGGCCTGTGTTATCGTCTTAATTTGTCTAAACGTGCTCATAGATGTAACTGTTAACGTGGATTAACGTTAGCTAGCTATTTTTTTTAGTTCAAGTGAGACTTGAATATATGTGCCAACTCTGTGAAATAACAAATCCTTAGGCCGCCACAAAAAAAGTAATTTATATTTCAAAAATGTCTAACGTTAAATGTCTGCTCTCTTTCTACAGCCATGTTAGCTGAGGTTCGGGGCTCTGACACCTTGGGTTCAGGTGCACCATGGAAATCCTCCACCGCTGGGAAGGATATCAAAGTAAGTTAACTAAAGTTGACTAGAATCATCTTGGCATCTTTAATAAAGTGTGGATTTTACTTTGTAACTGACATTTCACTTTCACTAAAATAGATTAAATGTGATCAGTTTATATTCCTCCATAATTAAGCTAAATGCTTCATGAGCCGCAGCAGTCTATGGCTACATCTGTAAGTCATTATAAAGCTGTCATTTCTCTCTGCCTATTTAATATAGTACCTACAACAATTATGTGGGCTTCTACTGAAGGGACGATGGCAGAGAGGATGCACCATACAAGTCCTTAATGACATTTTTCACAGTTAACATAAGTTTACTTCATATGTCCTAAAACAGTTACACATGAGCTGGTGTCTACTGGTCAACACCGCATTGAAATAAAATTGATCTCATATGTGTATTCATTATCAGCTGTCCTGACATAATGACAGGTGCAAAAAACATACTGATTTATGACTGACTCCATTCCTGTCTTAGTGGTCTGTCTCACAAATGTAATAAGAGTCTAAATTACACAACTCAGTGCTATCAGTATAGTTATTTAAGCTCTAAAATAAACACAACATACTAAATGTTAAATTTTTAATGGCCAAATACATCGTTTTCAGTTTGTTGAAAAGTCATCTATCCAAGTCTTTTTCCAAAACTCTTACCTTCTGCAACACCTAGCAGGATCCAGGGATTCGCCAGAAGCATCGGGGTGGAAAGCGCCTGCGACAAGTATCCAGCCAAAGAAACTGCTTCTTAGGGTTGGAAATGAAGCGAGAGCTGGTCTGGGAAGACTGGGACCTGCAAGGAGAGTTCACCAAGACATTAGTGTTAAAGAATACTCATAGCAAGTTGCAGAAGCTACACATCAGGTTTTACAAACACACATTTACACAAACACACACAACAGTTATGTGCTATTGTTTACTTTCAAGCAATGCAATATAAATTTGATGAGTTTCCACAGACTCCAACATATCCTATCTTTGTCTCCTTACAGGCCTCCAGAGTCCAAGTTTTTCACCACCTTGATCCCCCAGATAATTGTTCTCAGCCCAGGGACTTCCTACTCAATGCCAATCACCTTTAGACCACTCCAAAGGGTAACACATCACACACTGATACAGAATTGCAGACTTTAATAGATCGCATCAGTATTTTGAATGTATTGTGTTTTTCTTTGTTGAGGAGAGAATGCTCTGTGAACAAAACGACACAACACCACAAGATGCATATATAGCTGTAAAAAGATGAAACACTTAATTTACATATATACTAGCAAGAGATACCTATCACATGTCTTTTATCTGTGTTTGTGTGTCTTTCTGACTTCATGGGACAGTGTGAGTATGATGACAGCATTGAGTTTCAAGGTAAAGATGGCAGTTTCCAGGTATGTCTCCGTGCCACCATTCCCTGTCATGCCCTGGAGGTCCCTGACTCTGTGCTGCTGCCACTCTGTGCTGTTCAGCACTCCTCATGTGCTACTTTCATGCTCAGAAATGTCAGGTACATATGAGTGTGTTTTAGACTAATGCAGGAATGTAAGAGGGATGAATAACCCGGGAGTAAATGAGGAAAGTGTGCTTTGCAGATAAACAAAACAATCTGTTGACTCTTTCATACTCTTCTTCTTCCAGTAAACTCCAGACATGCTTCCAGTGGGAGTGTGCCGCACCGTTCCAGCTAAGCCCTGAGCAAGGCCTGTTGATGCCGGGCCAGGAGTGTGACATCACTGTGGTCTTCCGGCCACAAGAGGCGGTGGTGTATCAGCAACAGGCCAACTGCAGGTTTGGAGAAGAAGGGGACAAAACAGAGAGCTGTTGTACTGTGCTTCTGCAGGGACTAGGTAATGCAATTAGCAGCTGAGAAAGGACAAGATAAAATGAATAGATCAATAGTTCTATAAGCCATTGATTTTACTCAAATGATCTTTGGTCTGACTGTATAAAGCAATGTTAGTTTGAGATGCATGTTCCATATTTGTTTTAATCACATTTTCACTTTTGATATATTGATCAAGCACTCTCTGAAATGCCTCTTGTCTTGCCTCTGCTGTCCTTTTCAGCCAAGTACCCATGTCTTCAGCTGAGAAATCCAAATACCAAGGATGAAAAAGAACAATGTGGTCCAGTGCTGCACTTTGGCTCTGTGGCAATTGGCCAAAGCTTACAGAAATCTTTTGACATCTACAACCCCTCCCCTGTGAGTAGTGGACAAAGACAACTGGAGATGTACACTCTCAACGGCCCTCCCTCTCATCTCTCTTTTCGCCCCTCTCCTCCAGGTAACTGCGTCTGTCTCTCTTTCACGATTGTCCAGTAACGTGCATTTGTTGGGGTCAGAGTTCAGCTGTGATGTGACTAGTGGAAAGGTGAGGCCTGGTGGATCACTACGGGCTACAGTTACCTATACTCCTGCTGTGGTGGATACTGTCTCTGTCGAGTACTTATCTCTAAAATGTAGAGGGGCGCTCAACAAAACTCTGCTCAAACTCACTGGAAACTGCCTAGGTGGGTGAGATACATACACAATCTATAAATGTATTGTTTTGTATAAATGCGTACTCCACTAGCATATTGTTCAACTTCCTTAACTCAGAATCTAGAATTAGATACATGTAATTATTGATAAATATAAATTTTTGTAACTAGGTCCCAAAGTTTCCATGTCCTCCTCTGTGGTGGACTTTGGCTGTGTTGAGGAAGGAGCAGCAGTTGTACAGACAGTGGAACTGGTTAATTCTTCGCCCGTTTTGGCTGTCTACCAATGGGATCTTGACTGTAGTGGCCACAGTGTGTTCACAATCCAGCCAGCAAGTGGCACTGTACACCCACATAGCCGTGCCACACTGAAGGTGGTGTATAGGCCCACACAGCCTATTGCACATCACAGAAGAGTGGCATGTCTCATACTGCACAGGGTAGGAGCCAATATGCAGATGCATACACACTTACAGCACACATACACAAACATCATCAATACTGTTCATTCTATCTAACTACCTAATGTCCCTGTAGGAACCCATGATGCTTGACCTGATTGGTACCTGTCACTCAGAGCTCCAAAAACCCGCCACACTGAAACCTGAACACTTGGTTTTGTACGAGCTCCACTGGTACCGTGGACAGGACATTGTCAGTGACATGAAGCAAAATCATAATGACCAAGAGGGAGTGATCTGTCCCCCGGAGGAGGTAAAGTGCAAAAGACTACCAAATGTCACTAGCAAAGGGCACAGTTTAGGTTTATTATTGTCTCCCCAAATCTTTCTCTGTTTCATTTTCTAGCAGGCACAAAAGAGATCGGACAGTGCTGGTGTTGTGTCGAGAACTTCCATGGAGGAATATTACCAGTCCTGCTTGGGGTGCATGGATCCAGTCTCTTCCATTTCTTCTGTATCATCTCCACATGTAACTGTGGTGCCCAGTGAGCTACTGTTTAATCACAAAATATCCTCTTCTTTGTCTACTTCATCCTCTTCCTCTCAGGCTGTGTCCATCACCAACCATACCAAGGGGAAACTCAGGTGCAAGTACTACCTGCTTGACTTCTCACTATGGCACTACATAAACTACAAGTTTTTATCTCTATAACTTGACTAGAATATCTGTTTTGTTGTTTTCTTGCTCATTCTGTTTGGTTGTGGTGGTTTTGTTGCGTGTGATTCTGCTCCAGCCTGGTGTGGACTGCTGCGCAAGATTCTCCGTTTTCTGTCTCTCCTTCATCATGTGACCTGGCTCCACTGAAGTCTACCTCATTCAGGGTGACCTATGACCCCAAGCAGCTCAATACTCTGCACGGAGCGCAGCTTGAGTGTTTTGCATACTACAAGGTAAAGTTGATGGATAATCTGCAGTAAAAATTCCATCTCATCAAACGATGGTGCGTTTCTTTTTGAACAAACAACTCAAAAATAAGTCCTTTGAATGGACTTATTTTTGAGTTGTTTGTCTCCTTTATTCTCATACTTCTCTGGATGCTGCAGGACAATCATATAGAGGAGCGACTGCTGTGTCCACCCTGGTGTGTGACTGTTAGAGTCGTAGGACACTCCTTCCAGCCAGGCAAAGAGCACTTCATCCCTTGCTGCACCCTGAAGCCCCCTCGAGTGGTGAGACACAAGGAGGAGAGAGAACACAAATGCTACAGTATATCTGTCTTTCTGACTCTGTCCTTTATCTATATCTGTCTGTGCCATTCCTTCAGTAAACAGCATAACATTAAAATGGTATTTAAGCTGATGTATCATTTTCCCTTAGAAAAAATATGAAGGCCTTGTCAAAGTAAAATTTTCCTTTATGAACAGTATAAAGGAAATTGTAACACTGCTATACACTAAGACAGAAAATTTTCAACAAGAAAACTTTGTTCTTTTTAGGAATTCCCAGCCCTTAGTGTTCTTTCCTATCGGACAGTGCTCCTTCAAAATTGTGGAGACCTGCCCCTCACTTTCTGTCTGGACCACATCTCAAACCCTGCCATGCCAGAATCTGTGTCTGTAGTGCCGAGCTGTGGTTTAATCCAGCCTGGGAATCATCAAATCCTCACCCTCAGAACAACTCCCACAGAACACAGTCCCAAGCAGGGGTTCAGATTACACCTTCAGCTCAATGAATCTCAGCACACAAAGGTAATATCACACAGGAACGCAGAGGAAACAAGTCACATTGTTCTTGCAGGTGTCAATCAGTGCATCTTTATTTGTGTCCTTTAGGAAGTGACAGTTGTCAATGTGGTGGAAAAGCTGCATGTGTCTCTGGAAGGAGACAGTTTATATTTCCAGCCAACAGCGCTGGGCTCACGGACACAGCGCTCCCACTACATCAGGAACCTCAGCCGACTACCTCTACGGTTGGTAGGCATTTTCCAGTGCTGGATTTCTGACATTTGTCAGTGTGCTGTGTGTAGTCTGGACTTATCCCAACATCATTAATCTTGTCTGCAGCTGGCTTTCTGTGATTGTCCTTTATGATAGGTTCCAATGGAGCATTCCAGAGCCAGACCAGGAGCTTATCTTTGTTGAACCAGATGCTGGTGAACTGCATCCTAATGAGAGCTCAGTGAGAGACTGAACAAATGATACGTTTATGCAAGCAGAGACTGTAGAATTAATTAAAAGATTCTTAGCAACAGATTTTATTTACCTGTTTTTTCTTACTATTGTTCTTGACTGGTTGACTTTACAGGTCCAGATATGGTATTTCAGCCCACTGGCAGAGAAAACATACACACTCAATCCCACTCTGTCTTTCTGGCCGATCCAGACACCTGGGTGTAACAAGTCACACCTTACCCTTGAAGTGGTGGGAATGGGCTCTAAAGGCTTCATAGAGGTGGGACTGCCGTTGTGTGCATGCACTGGAACTGTATGTCAACATTCAAATGAGTGTCATATTCAGCTTTTGGGGCATGAATTACTCTTGAAGTGAATCAAACCAAGCAGTGTGTGCATGTTTGTTTCTTCCCTAGGCAGAGAAAGCGGTTCTGGATGTGGGAGAGACTCTGGTTGGAAGCTATCGGTCAATTCAGGTTCCTCTTGTGAACAACAGCCCCTGTCCCATCTCATTTTGTCTCTCTGTACAGCAGACACTTCCGGATGAGGGGCCTATTTATGACCCAGAGACAGTGCCAATTGGTATTCTCTTTTGTGGCCGTTTTATGTACAGTATGTGCATGATATCTATCAGTTGTCAGTAACATGAATGAAGACTCCTCCCTGTCTGGTCTGTAGGTCTAACAAAAAGACCAAGATTGAGACAGATATACAGTTGTGGACTAAATATGTCCCGTTTGGCCCTTTTAGCCCTACGGCTGGACTGTGAGAGGGGAACCATTGCCTCACACTCCACAATGCTGCTTCGATCCACTGTCAGACCACATAAACGAGCCCAGTACATATGGACCATCAGCTACCAGACACTAAATGCTAGTGGTAGATAGAAAACACACAGACACACACACACTAATATATTTTGATGTTTTTATTGCTTGATACTTCCTGCTATCTCCCTCTCTATATCTGTCTGTCTCTCTTCGCAGGCTTTGTGTCATCCCCTCCTCAAGCAGTGTGTGAAGTGCGGGCTAAGGGCGTGTTTCCCACCCTACAGGTGATTGATGTATGCAGTAGTGGCAGTGTGGACAGACTCAGCAAGGTGCATCTGTGGAAACTCTTGTCATTGGACAGCCTCAACGAGCACCTGCTCTCCAACCCCTCCCCTGCAGAACTCACTTATAGAACCCCTACCAAGCACAGGTTAGGGGCAGAACTATACTCGATTACTATTCTCATTTAAACAACAACAAAAACGATAAAAGACCACGATAGATTATTTAATGAGGGTTGTGAAGGTCTTAGGTTTCATCCAGTTTTTGTTTGATTTTTACAATCCTTACAACCTTTTTAATAGATATCTTGTCCTCTCTTCCTGTTTCTAGTCTTCACTCTTGTCCTTCCATCTTTACCAACGCTGTGTTGGATTTCAGCTTTGGTGCAGCTCCTTTGAATTCAGACCCCTCGACTTTTGTGTTGATGTTTCACAACCCTGGCTCCATCTCTGTAGACTGGTGAGTGAACAGCAGACTGTGGCAAATAAAGTCGGTTCAGGTCAAAGATAACTGCATTTAGCATACACTTCTATGGACTGTGAAGTAGAGCTCTACTGATTTTTGGCCTTCTCTTCACTGTTAGGGCCTTCTTGTTTCCAGAGGATCAACAGATTGAGTTGGAATACTGGGCCGAGACAGGAGAGTTCAGCAGCAATGAGCTGTACCAGATGAAGGTCAGGCATTGGAATTGAAATTGACTTATATAATTCAAAATTTTACCTTTTTGATCCTTTTAAAAACGTTAGACACAAAGCATAAATATCTTCACAGGTTCAGGACAACCGTCTGTTCAGCGTTTCTCCACGTTCTGGAACTTTACTCCCTGGCCAGCAGAGGGCAGTACAATTCAGCTACAGGTCAGAGATTATTGCAAAGGAAACAGCAAGAATTAGCTGGTGTTGGCACAGATGAGAGTGGCCTAAAATTTTATTTAATTAACTTAATTAACTAAAATTATTCTGGCCCTGAAAGTAAATGTATACAAATTATCTTGTCTTCTAGTCATCAGATTACACTAATAACTTAATCCCAAAGAAATCTAAACTTTGTCCTCGTCCACAGCCATGACTTTGCTGGAACAGATCGGTTTCCTGTTGTGTTCAAACTTTCTTATGGCAGAGAGATCTTGGTGAGAGCAGAACTCCATATACATTTAGACAAGGCTCATATTTTTTCAAGTCACAACACAAAAACAAAATTTGCTTGACTATACCGGTAAAACCAGAGTTCAAAGTACGATAGTTTATTTGCTATAATTCACAGTTATTTTATTCTTCAGTAGTGCTATTCTAGATTTGTCTGTTTTATTTGATGTAGGGTTGGATAAATTCAGTAGCCGAATAAATTACTAAATATGGTGAACTCTTTATATTTGTTAGATATTCTATGTTAAATTGTGTGCTTGTGTTGTGGTTCTGTGTGCAGCTGAACTTTCAGGGGGTGACTGTGGAGACAGACAGACCATATCTCCACTTTCCCTCCAAGCGGCATGTCTTCACTTCTGTAACTATTGGGGACTGTACTCCTCCAAGGCAGGTGTGTGTTTAATAAAGCCTATTAAGTGAGGTCTATTTACGGTGTCCAACCGAAACATCAACATAGTATATGTTATCCACTAAGCAGCAATTGACCACTAAAATCTGAAATAAAAAATATTTTTATTGTTTTCATTCAAAGATAAAGTGATAATTACAGTATTGGGGCTTACTTTTGGAGCAAATTTTAGAAAGATCATACTGATCTAGTGGAATAAACCAATTATTATGGAAAATCTGGGAGATTTTATCAATAAATTTGTTTCCAGCTTTCAATTGTTAACGTTACAGCCAAAGTGTCTCTAAAAGGCTAGACAAAACCCGGATTTGTATGTCTTTGTTTTTCCTGCAGGTGTATGAACTACACAATGGCGGTGCAGTGCCAGTCCGTTATGAGGTGGACACTTCTGCATTGTCACAGCTACAGGTGGACAACTTTAACCATCCAGTGCTGTGCTGCCTCAATCCAAAGGGAGAGGTCCTACCTGGGAAGACAGCCATGCTGGAGTGGATCTTCTCTCCATTGGAAGCTAAGATGTACCATGTAAGGATTGAACTATACTCTGTCTGATCTCTGCTGCCCTCTTACCACTTTCCCCTCAAACCTTAGCTACAACTGGTTTAGACAGCTTTTAGTGTAGGCATCATGTTTCTCTTCAATGTAGCATTATAATCAGAACAATTTAGAAATCAAGCTGGGACGGAAACTCATGTTATTAAAACAACAACAGAAGTTGGTATACTGAGATACACAGATAAACAGTTACATGAAGTTTCATTCATAAATTTATTTAGAATAATGGAACATACCATAGTGTTTATGTTCTTTTTTTTGTGTATCACCAGATGGATATTCCAATCCACGTTCAGGATGGGGACTCCACTCTGGTGAGGTTTGAGGGATGTGGGTATAATTCTCCTACACTGGGCTCCACAAACCCATTTAACTGCAGTGATAATGAGGCACCTCAACCCTGTGTGCAGAGGCTTCCCTTCCCGGGACAGGTGAGAGCAGTACTTGTTCTTTTCAAATCATATTTCAATTTGAATTTATTCTGCTGAATACCAGTGGTCTGCTCCTTATAAGTCGCATTGTCTTTCTGTCTTTGACATTTGAGACTGTATGTATTGATCTCAGTGTGTGTATATGTGTGTGTGTGCAGGTGATATTCCTGTCTGAGGACACACTCTCTCTAGGCGACATACCTGTGTGCTCACGATCTTCAAGAATCTTCTTCCTGACCAATGTGTCCCCCACAGACACTGTCCACTATACATGGGGTCTGCTCCAGCAGAGCATTCACCAGGTACTGGAAGATGTGCCTGGGAATAACATTTTATGAATGTGTGTAAATTTCACCATTTTGAGGAACAAACAAGCAGATCCTCGCTCTTTGCCTCGAACTGCCTGTCATAGACAGCAGATTCTCACATATTTTTCTTCTTTGGTTGTTCAGTGTGCCACGTGACACATTAATCCCGAATTTGAGGCACAAGTGTAATATCACTGCTGACGTAGTTTACATGTGTCTTTGTATGTTTTGTGTTTTGTCAGGTGGTGCAGATCCATCCAGAAGGAGGAAGTCTGCATCCACAGGAGAGTGCCCTTTGTGTCCTTACCTTCACTTCTACTGACTATCCTACTGTTTATCAGCTAGACATTGTCTGCCAGGTACCAGTGCACTGCTAGTGTAGATTTAAAGCTGCATAAAGTGGCACAAGGGTCCTAGTTTCCAATATTCAATAACATTTTACTCCTGGCTTGGCATGCCATTGTTTAAAGTTAAAATTTAGTTTGCTGCAAATTATGGATGATGTGCATCTCTCCTTTCCTCTCCAGGTTATTCAGCAAGCTACACTGACTCGATATCATGATGCTTTACAGCGTTGGGAGGAAGAGAAAGAGAGACAGCAAGTTGAATTCACCATCACAGACAAAAATCTTACAGAGTGCCAAGGAGTTCTAATAGATAAGGTCCTTCCTCAAATTCAAAGTCATATTTTATGCCTGTGATGCCACAGTCTTCTTCACTATATTCCCCCTTTGCCTTGTTACAGGTACCTCTAGCAGCTCCAGTAAGAAAAGGGCCACCACTCAGGAAATACAAGGTGGTCCTATTATTTCTGTAAATATGATTTATTTATGGTTTATTTTATTAGGGACCGATACATCTGACATATATAAACTGAAAACAGCAATCCAATTTGCGTACCATAGTGTTTCATTTTGACTGCCCCTTTTTATGTTGCTCTTTCTCTCCCCTCCAGACTCTTCCTCCTATCTGTGCCAGTAGTAGTTGTGAAACAGTGGGCACAATATGTGCCAAGCTGACAAGAGCTGAGCAGCGGGCGCAGCGAGAAACAGCAAGAGTATGGAGGCGCCCTGAACCCCCACAACCTGCTCTTCTGCATCTGCGGGTTACAGCACACTCCCATGGGCTTCAGGATTACCTCACATACCTCCCAGACCAGTTTAATAAGCACTATAGGTAACACACTTAGCACACTTTTTATATACGAATGTCCTTTATATATACAGTATGTTCATACAAAAACTTATTTAAGATTTAGGAAATAAGTTGTGACTTCTATTAACCTTCCAGAAGAGCCTGATCTCCATTTTTTTATGTAGTAGCAGAAACGTTTTGCATCTGTGCTGTCTTCCTAAGATGCCTCCAGTCAGTCAAGCCTCAGCAACTTGAAACCACTTCTTCAAGCACACCCCTCCCTGCTAGGCTGCCTTCACCGACACATGGCCCTGAGAGAGACATCACCATGCACATACTCACCACTCTGCTCAGGTAACACTTTCACAGACACCCAGAGACATGCAGTAAAGACTTACATCCACACATCCACCTTGACCTACCCACTGGAGTGTACGTTCTTGCTTGGTATTGGATGGAATTTCAGGATTAGCTTTTGGTTGGATATAGAGTTAGGCTAAGAGCACTGTAGCAAGAAAGGTATATTTATCATCTGTGTGTATTTATGAGTCTCTCTCCCTTTCCAGGGACATACTTGATGAGCCAGTCTTCACCCAGTCTCTGATTACTTTGGCATCCAAGCCCATCACCTACCGGCTTCAAGAAACTAGTCCCTATCACTGCTCCTCATCTCCATCCTCTCTCCCTCCACCTCCCTGTCCCACATCTTCTCACCCTACACCCCAACCTCCGGTTTTGTTGAGCAAGACAACGGCCGGAAAGACAGAACAGCACAACACAATGGACAGTGAGGGGACTGCAGGATGTTTGGGAAACAGGCCCCAAACACAGAACACGCTGCACACTGAACATGCGCCTGCTGACATGAGTGAAGATGTTTTGCTGAACACCCTCCAGAACCTAATGATGGAAGCTGTCAGAGGAGAGCTTGTCCTCACAGTGCACCCCCGCACTGTTATGTTGCCACCTGTTTATACCAGGTGAACACAGACCCACACTGAATGCACACACACTAACAATACATCTGGCAGTGTTACCTTCTATATTTACAATGTTACACTAACTAGTTAACATGTTGTGTGTTGCTTTAGAACCAGGAGGACGTCCAAAGCCATAGCTGAGGAGGAGAGAGAACATTTGAAAAACAGAAAGGAAACACAAGTCTAACCAAGTCTCCCTCTACTGTTTTCATTAAAATCCAATTTATTGTCTGTCAGCTTCCCTCTTTTCCATGTTCACTTTGCCCTGACACACAACCTGTAGCTCTCCTGTCTCCTGCCCAGTGCCGCCCATCCTTTTCCCTCATCCATCCCAACTGTTTTATTCACGTCTCTTCTTCCTAGTCTTGCAGCCTCCTTCCTCAAAGATTCCTCCATAAACATTTTATAAATGATGTTTCAGTTTTATTAACACATTATCAAATGTTTGGGGTATTAATAAAAGAGATTCCAACTTATCCTATGTTTTGTTGTTGACACTTAAAAACTTCATCAGTTGATTGGTTTGAATGGCAAGTTAATGAGAAACATGGAAACTGTGGCAATGATTCAAAATGGACCCACAGGTTACTAGACCAGAATGTACTGTATTGCATTTGTGTGACAATTTGCAAGACTGTTATACGACATCTAGGGCAGTATTACACTTTAAGAGTAAGACTTTTGCATGCTTGAGGAGTAAGATCAGTAACTGAACTTGAAGATGGCGGGAATGTTCTTGTTGTGAAGATACTGGACCTAAGTTCTCAGCTTGTCAAATTCAAAGTAAGGGATCTGGAAGAGAAAAGGAGCAAAGATCTTGTTGGGCATTTTACTGACAGCCAGCTTTTCCTTGGAAATATGTTGTTAATGACTTTTATGTTTCTTATAGTGGAGCTCTTTGAAAAAGTACAGTATAACAAATATGAAACTTGCAAATGTCATGCAGCTCACATGCTACTTTAAACAGGCCAGGGTTTGTTCACTTTCAAGGTAAAAAATGTAAATGATTGGTGTGTCAATCTAATATTTATATTTTTGTATCTTTGGATAGAAAACCTAACTACACCCGCCACAGCACGGTGGGTCTTACCTTCTGTAAGTGTGATCCCACTGAGACAGAGGCAGGACATATTTTGTCATCCAGGCACCAAGTCACTTTTTGAGATAGAGGTATTAACATTGAGGTCACATTTCCGTCAATGTCCACAAAAATGTTAAAATCTTTGCCAAGGTAGAATTTCTTTGTTGGTGTTTGATTGTTTAAGCAGCAAGTTTGTTTGTATAAGCAGCAAGCAGCAAAGGACACGACTGACCCTAGCTGAGATTCAGTTTAACTAGGAGAGTATCCTTTCTAAATCCTTCTCAGACAGGAAATACAGAAATACCTGATAAATTGACAGTGAGACCAGCTGTCTCCCTCCCTCTCTTCTCTCGCAGTAATCAATCAGCCTTAGGTATACAGCATAATCTCATTGACCAAATGCTCTCCAGCTTCTTAAACATCTGTCTGGGTCACTGAGAAGCAAAGTAGAGGTTAATTAGAACAGACTATTTTTATGTCATGCTGTTTTGCTAGTAATGGAGTATACTATGGTATTGATACCTGTAATCCGAACTTTTGGAGTGGGAAAATGAACAATTTTAAGGTCAAGGACTGTTCAGTTTAGTAAAAATATTGATAGGAGTACCCCTCAATTATTTCAATGCTTTACACTCTGCTCATTCCATATCATAGTCTTTTGAATTATATACAGTATTACAATATTATAAACATGCCTCACCTCCTGGAGGTTTGTGTGCCTCTCAGCGTGGCATAATAATAAACCGCGGCCTCGGGAGATTGGCTCAGAGCTGCACCTCATTTGCAGATAGTACTCCATGACGGTGCTGATTAGCTCTGGATCACACTTTTCCCAGCCTCCCTGACACACATAGCAAGGAACAACAGGATTAGCTTAAAAATGTTGCTCCCATCCACACATTTCTGTCACCAAACAGCCCTGTGACTAAAATCAGACAAGGCATGAAGAATGCAATTTATCCAGATAGGTTTACCGAAGCCCAGTTGGAGAAAATAAACCACACCTGGTAGGTGTTCCTCCATAGCAACCAGGAGTTCATTCTAAACCTATTAGTGTAAAGAATCAAATTACAGGGTGGCCCTTAAAGAGAGAAAAACATTAAAATATTTCCCTTAAGAGGCCTACAGCACAGAGCCCTAACAAGTGTGAAATGTGTCAAAGTGAAACCCAAAATAAAGAAGTGGGTGCAACAGGGACTGCTGTAAATCACCAATTTGACTAGCTTTCAGCCGGTGGACCAGCCTCTTTGTGTGTCTGTGCAAAGTGGACAGCAGCATGAGTGTCTGCTGATGGCTGACAATCGTAACAGAGGCAGTAGAGAGAAGACTCTTGACAGCCTCCCTGGGAGACCACATCCTCTTTCACAGCAGCACATATAGAGTCCAGGACCTCTGTCACCATGGCTGACTCTGCCACCTCACCCAGGTGCAGAGCTGTGCCAGGCCGATATCCCTGTTCAGTCTGAGGACCAGAGGGCTGTGGGCCTCCAAGCCAAATTCAACATATGCTCTGAGTAAAGTGGCAAGTCCCCCTGCTCTGTCACAGCTGGGGAAATCTTCCAGCCTGGAGCACAGCTCTTGGTTCACCTCCCTTCAAACCAAGACTGTTTGCTGCATAGCTGTGTGGTTTGGGCTGTACTGAGAGAGGTGCAGGGCTGGTGTGGCAGCTGTTTTTGTTGGCACGTGTCTGCCAAGCTGCTACACGACCAGTTTATCTTCTCTTTTCCCTGGCATGGGCACTAGGGTAAGGAGAGGTGCTCCACTCACCTGCTGGACCACTGCTGTATAAGACCGAAAGTACATATACTGGTTATGCACGGTTTTGCAAGTACAGTTTTACTGGCAAAATCCACATTGGAGCATCTGCCCACCAGACTGCAAAGAATTAGAGCATGATTTAGAGGAAAACAAGCCTAGGCATGCTGACAGACAAGGAAATGCAGGCGATTCACTTCATTGTTGTCTCTGTGAGGTAACAGCCCCTTCCTGTCTCAGAACACCATTTAGTTACTGTCAGTCAGTGCATCCCCATGCTTATACACACAGCGCTTAACTCTGTCAACTCAACTGACAGAGCTAAAGAAATAGAAAGATAAGAGACTTTAACACATTTCAACGTGTTACACAAGATAACTGTGAAAATAAAATGCAGCAGATTTGTCTTCTGTGGTTTTATATTTAGATATGAATGAAAGTTAAATGAAATCTCTGAATTGTAGACGATTTAATGTACCTATAGTGGGACAGGAGCGAGGCGCAGAAAGGGAAGACTGCAATCCAGATATGGCCACATAGTACCACACACCACATGGTTAATGTCACAACAGTGACCTCACTCTCCAAAAAGTGACTTAATGTAATGTAACAAATAAATAAATTAATCAATTAATGACTAAGAATAAAAATGTAAATGTCTTTAAAATATTTAATCAATCGAATTTCTGGAATATAACTCGAATAACTGGAATATTTACTTTCAGGTCAGTAAATAAATATTATGTTAACTGTCTGCCCTGCTGGAGGAAAACACCTGCCGAAGCAGTTTTTTAAAATATGGCAACCCAAAAATTGTTCTTAATAATAATAGCGTATTAATAAAGTACTAAGACATAGTCATAGTCATAGTTTGCCAATAAAAATACAGAGAGCCAGGCAGGTGTCGTGAGTGTCAGATTCAGCTTTAGAGTATGTGTACACATACAAAGAGCATAGAACTATAATGTTCATACAAGTAAGTGAAATATATAAGTATTTATGTAAAGAAACAATGACCAACAACATTGTCAGCGTCTGCGTATTCCTGTGTCCTAGTGGAAGATCCTAGCCAGACAGTGATGGATGAACAGTATTTGTGTATGCGTTAGTAACCTGTAAACTTACAGTATCATTAGGTTATCACATCCATTACATTTCTCCTTGTACTTTCAACACCTTTCCAGCAAAACTGGATGCTGAACTGGACACTGAATACAGTGCAAAATAGCATGATGAAAGTTGTCAGACAGCGGGATTTCTAATCAAAGTTATTCTCATCATTTTGATGTTGTTTTGTTTTGGATTGCATTCATGGTATACAGTTATGGATATGTGTAATTCGAGAGCACAAATCAGTTAACCTTTAACATAAATGTTTTTTTCATCTGAGGCTTTTCTGTCCAATAAAATTAAACCACTAAAATGTGTTCGTTGTATTTAAATTAATCACCTTTTCATTGACATAAAGGATTATTTATTTATTGAATGTGTAACTTATAATAATACTACTAAAAATAATAAGCTTTTTTATATAGCACTTATCAAAACAGAGAACAAACAGAAAAAAATTGGGATATGCTTTCCGGTAAAAATTAGTTGTTAAAATAGATTTAAAAGCAGAGTCAGACCCCGCCAGCCTAATTTCCTCAGGCAAGTTGTTCCAGTGCCTTGGGATTTGTGTTATTTCCCTTTAAGAGTGAATCATAATTAACTTAGAAGCCAGTGTTCATCAACAGCTTTTATCAATTGCCACAAGATGGTGCTACATGCAAACAAACTGACTTGCCACATAGTTCCCATTGCCTCAAGTCACAGCTGAGCTTAATTTTATCCACATATAAGGGGAACAGGCACTTGGTAAGTATGTTACCGTAACAGCAGAGAATCTATATTCAACATGTGTATCCCAGTCAGACAGATCTCTGTCCAAAACAGAGCACTGTAAATGGAATCACAAAAGCTAGACATAGGGCTTCTTTCATTCATCAAACAAATGACAGAAAATCACAACTTTTTATTCAGCGACACACAATTTTTGCTCTGATAAGCACTGTGCCTGAATCGGTTCAAATGCAGAATTTGCTTTTATCCAGCAGTGCTTGCAGAACATGTATTTTTTTCTTGTGCTAATTATTATATATGTTGCGAATCGAGGTCATTCATTGAAGTGTGTCACTCTTTCTGAAATGGAGCTCTCTGTTCTTCAAACCCAGAAAGATTCCTGAGACCTAAAAGTCCTGACAACACATTATATTACATTTACTCATTTGGCAGACGCTTTTATCCAAACCGACTTACATTTGAGGAACAATATACAAGCATGGAGTTGTATATCGTCTGCGTAGCAGTGGTAAGAGAAGCCGTGCAAGCGAATGATCAGCCCTAGTGAGGTGGTGTAAACTGAGAAGAGAAGGGGCCCTAGCACTGAGCCTTGGGGCACCCCTGTAGAATGGTGGGAGGAAGATAATTGTCCTTGCCAGAAAACATTGTAGGAACGCCCCGAGAGGTAGGATTCGAACCACAGGAGTGCTTTGCCCAAAATGCCCATTGCTGAGAGTGCGGATAGCGGGATCATGTGGTTGACTGTGTCAAAGGCAGCTGATAGGTCAAGCAGGATAAGAACCAAGGATTGGGCTGCAGCTTTAGTTGACCTTAGGGCTTCTGTTACAGACGGAAGAGTCGTTTCAGTAGAGTGGCCACTCTTAAAACCAGACTGATATGGATCTAGGAGGTCATTCCGTGAGAGGAATTCTGAGACCTGTTTGAGGACTGCCCGATAGATTCTGATATTGGAATTTCAGAAGGTCAATATCCGGAATGTGCTTCTGTTAGAAAAGCTATGTGTGTGTTGAGTGCTCTTTGTTTATGTGTATGCATGTGTGTGGCTGGTGAGACACAGTGTAGTGTATGAAAGCTGATCCAAAAGTCATCTGCACCCCATATCTCCAAGACAATCTGTCTGTGTGTGTGTGTGTGTATGTGTGTGTGTTACCCATCTGGCTGGTTCCTCTCTATCTCTTTGCAACACCACAAGCCCTCTGGACACGGGTTGGACAAAGAAGAAAGACTAAAAAAGACCTGGAGCTTTCAAATGGTGAGCAGGGCAGACTAGATAAGATCTGTTATAATAAAGTTACTGTTCTGCCAGTAATGCTGATGAATCACACTGAAGAGTCACTCTGGCTGTGTGCCTCTACGTGTGTGTGTGCTGTGTGAGGGAAGTGGAAGAGTGAGTTAAAATTATGTCAACTTTCATTTCGTGAGAAAATACTTTTGTGTTACCGTAGTAAATCTTTAAATAAGCAGTGTCATTTCTTCAAATTCTTGAGCAAAATCAGACAATTTCATCATCATCAGTCATAATCATAACATAACAGTTTCACTAAGTACCTAATGTATGTTCAAATTTGTTGTGACAGCAATACACTATTGAATTTGAATTACCAACACTGGGCATGTAAAATAATATAAGAAAGACAAAAATAACTTCCTTGTGCTAGTGAGTGAAACTGGCAAAAGTGTAGGAAACTTACAAAATGTCATTAACACAGTGGAAACACAAACCAGTACACACATATATCTATGTACACACAAACACACAGTGTATGGGAATAACATCACACCACACTTTGGCCAAATCTAATCTAATAATCAAAAGTTCAGCGGTGATGTTATCATTACTCACAAATGGATGTGACGCATTTGGAGAACATGTCTACTCTGTCCCTGTCTTGCCTGACTTATTACTGCTATTGAATTAAAAATAAACACAGTCCAAATGGTTTACCTGAGTGGGAAATTAGGAAAGTCTGGTAGTTTATCACATTGATCGTCAAGTGTTTTGAAACTTGACAGAAGATGTTAATTTGGTCATCTTGCCTCATGGCACCGGTGTTGTTGAAGCTTAACACTGGTCTATGTTAAGTTTCATTTCAAATAAAAAAATCTAATAAATAAAAAACTTATTAGGTTTTCACACAGTCAGTACTTCCCATGTTCCCAACAGCTCTGATTCCGTTTCTAAAAAGGTTTATTCGCTGCTGAATGGGTTGGTGTCATAACCTGTAAAAACACTGAATGTATAAGTGCCATCTTGGGCAGATGTTCCTATTATTTTGTCCACCCCTACATATTCCTGAGAATGTTAGTAAACCAATGGGCAGTTGGGGGAGAAGTATTCAGATCCTTTACTCAAGTAAAAGTAGCAATACCACAGTTTAGAAACACTTACCAAAATACAATTACAAATAGAAATCATGCATTGACCAGCTTTACCAAGTATCTGCAAAATGTACTTAAATTTGAAATTAAAATTATTCATGATGAAGCAGAATGGCCACTGTCAGTCATGCTGTGTGGAGACAGTGGACACAATAGGGAGGTCATTTTTGTTACTTTTTACACTGTTGGGTAGTTTAATCTGTTACAGTGCATTATATTTTATTAACTGATAGCCTAATAGGGTTTGAATGTAAACCTTAAAGGTCCCATGTGTATTTTTGTAAACAAAGTTTTTGTTAACATTCAGTGTCACCAAAATGCATTGTGTTTATTCTTGAAGTCTTACAACTTGAATGCAAATGTTCATAAAACATTTGCAAAGCAGATTTTTTTAAACTTTAAGTTACAAGCTTGATATTTACGTCTTCCCTGCTTTTAATGGCACAATGCTGCATTTCAAAGCACATTCGTACCACCTGTAGATCAATGGAAAAGCATGAATCTATTGGCAGACTGTCCTCATGTACAAACAACAAAGAAAACAAGGGCCCAGTCTTAAATATTTTGCTCCATAGTGCTTCTAGCAGTCAAAAACTTCATAGGGCACCTTTAATCTGCAGAGTAACTAGTAACTGTAGCTGTCAAATAATTTCCCTCTGAAAGGTAATGAAGTAAAAGTATACAGTATATTGAATAAATTACTCAAGCCAGTATCTCAAAGTTGTTGCCTAGTTAAGCACACTTTATGAGTAAAGGTAGTTAGTTACATTCCACCACTGCTGCTGGGTATCACTGTTAACTCTATGCTACGTGAAGAAAGCTCATGCATTTTTATGCAGCTTGAATTTATCTTGTAAATTTATCTTGTGAATTAAGAATGCAAAAGTGTTTCCAATCTTATGTTTTGAATTTGGGTTTTTTCTTTATAGTTCTGCCTTCTTTAAAGCAATGAAACAATCCTCTAAAAAGAGTTTACAAGAAATGCATTTATAAAAGCAATCGAATAGAACTTTGCCAAACTTGAGGGGAAATACTTGAGGGCCAAGCACAGACACCATGTAGTTATATGTTTTCTCCTCTACTCACTGCCTGTGTACAAATATGGTACTGCAGGAGGGGATTATTTCAGAGATCCTTTGAACAGTTCACATTTCTCTGGCAATTCAAGTGATGTAAGTTAGACCTTATGGAGACCAGATCTGTACCTGGTTCTTTGGATCTTGGATCTGGAACAAGGTTTACTTTCATTACTTGCTGTAACAAGACCATTATTCTGCATAACCTCAGTTCCTTCCTCTCTGAAAACAGACTTTCTGCTTGTGGACATGTAAAATCATGTGGCAGCGGGAGGTATCAATATTTTATAATACAATCTCTCTCACACTTTCAGTGTGTGCCAGTTATGAATTTCATGAAGATGCCTTTCTCCTCTGGATTCCAGGGAAGACTGTGGTTTGTTTTAAGCAAGGTTAAAGCCCTCATGTGTTTCTGATTTAGATCTAATTCAAGTTGTCATATAAAATATTAGCTCCGATGGGATTTCTAATCATATTCGATCATAACCGCCCGGGAATGTGTTTTGTGGATTTTACAGTGTGGGCGAGGCTTTTTTCTATGGAAACAAAAGGGTGCACGTGTGGCACAGAGAAAGAAAGAAAGGAAAAAAGAGAAGGGGGGTGAAAGAGAATCACATCCAGAGATAGGTGGTGCATTCTGGCAGACAGTAGGAATCCATTTCACGCCCAGATGAAAGCAGTGTGAGAGGGGGAATGTGTGCGTAGCCTGTGTATGATAGGTGTGGCAGGACTGGGGTTAGGCCTGTTAGCTTTTCCTAGGTGGAGGAGGGAGGGAGGAAACACTTCATAACCCAGACCAACGCTCTTTCAGTTCAATCAGTGACAGGCCCTAGGGGAAAACACAAGTTATTGCAACTGATTGTTTATTTAGTATTTTTTTCCTGTAGCCTACAGATAAGTTCTCATATGAGATTGTCCAATACAGTATGACCCAGTACAGTATACTACAGTATTACAGTATATGATAAAGATCCTGTGACTTGTGTGACATGAAAGTGGATTGGACATAGTTTTGTTGTGCATGAGGATACACTATCAGGATACAGATAGTTAAGGTCCTAAATTCACTTTGACATTTGATAAACATGACTAAAAGTCCATGCTAGCTGCTCCTGAGGCTCTACTCAGGCACAGTGGTGGTTTGAGCTATATGCAGACGCTAACATGGCAACTGGCTCACAGTGACAATGCTAACATGCTGATGTTTGGCAGGAATAACATTTACCACGTTCACCATGTTAGTTTAGCATGATAACATTTGCTAATTAGTGCTGAACGCTGAACACAAAGCTGAGTCTGATTGTCATGGTTTTGTGAGTATTTTGTCATATGCAAAAGTATTGGACACATTCAAATTTGACCTTTTGATGGTGCTAGAGCAAAATTCAGGGGATCACAAAGACTGTACCAGATTTCATTGCAATCCTTCCAATAGTTTTCAAGACATTTCACTCCCAAAAGTGTCTAAGATGGTATTAGAGTAAAAGTCAGGGGATCGCCAAATTTATCCCTGAGACCATGAGTGTCTGTCCAAAATGTCATAGCAACACATTTAATAAATGTTGAAATGTTTCACTTTGGACCATGCTATGCTTTGAGATCAAGTCCAACTTTTGTTGTTTCACCCCTGACATTCTTCTCTTTCTCTTTCCCTTATACACACTGTCATACAGGCTATTTCACTCCTGTCATTTTTCTCTTCTACAACAAGAGGAGATGTTTATTTAACAGAACAAAAATGTTATAAGTTAAATGTAATGACTGAAAAATGCACTTTTGGCAAGCTTTAGTGAAGCTCCTGTATCTATCAGGGCGTTCTCCTTTACAACATTGAAGTCCCTACAGATGTATTATACATGCTGGAATGACATGTCACATATCTCCACTATGAGCTACGTGATTAAGATGAAACAGTCGGGGAATAAACAACTAAAGGGACTCCAGTTGATCACAAAGCTGTTTAAGGTCAACATGGCGTCATGTGAAGGGAGGGAGGGTAGAGAGACTCCATTTAAACCACTCTGGTTCCAGCTCCTGTGTTGGCTAGCATTTGCCCTGCTGAAGTGTCTTTGAGCAGGATACTGAACCTTCTGCTCTGAGAGATGTTGTTGTGAACAGGCAGAGAGGAGCAAGAGAAACAATAAATAGGCCACACTGATGATTTTAGCCCATTAGACACAAATTGATGAAACTTTTCTGCCTAAGCATACCATACGCTTTTGGACTGCTTTAGTACTGAGCAGGCTGTCACCTAAGTTTCAACACAAATATAAATGAAAACGTTAGTTACAACTGGTGTGAAATTAGTAATTCATTCATTCATTCTGGACTTTGTCAAACTTGCATTGTAACTGTATGGACACTGCTGTTGCATGCACAGGCAATTTTGGTGTGATCATTTGGTGTGTTCAAGGAAACTTCAACATTTGATAGTCAGCTGCAGAATAACAATCCTTTTCATGCAAAATCCATATCCACATTGTTTGTCTTTCATTTCATGACAGAATAGAGTGTAAGTGAAATGCTTTTTGCTTTCAGTAGAACAGTGCATACAATCTACATAGTGAAAGTACTTGAGAAAGTCAGTGTAGCTTAATGTCTCAGGCCAAGATTATAGTGGTGCAAGTATGGAGCTACACACAGTCTTTGAACATTACACATAATGTACAATATGAATCTACTGTATGTGGGCCGATAGCCATCTGGTTAGGGGCTGTGCAGTGTCTCCTCCCAGCAGGCAACCAAAGCTGTGAGCCAAGACCCCAGGCCCAACACCCTGCCGGACTTTGAAATCAGATCTTTATTGTCCATAAAGCCTTAGCCAAGTATGAAGAATCAGCCCTCCCTAACAAAACACACTCATCCAGCAGTGAAAGGGACAAGATGAGAGAGAAATTGGGGGTGTGTGAGACACAGATGAAATCAGGGAAGAAAGAGAGGCCGGTGGTTGAGAGATAGATGTGGAGAGAGAACTATGCCACAGTTATTTATAGGTCTTTGAGAGATAACTCAATTTTCAAAACTTTCTAATTTTGTTACGGCTGCTCCCAGTTCACATATCAATACACCACCCTCTTTGGAGTTCAGCTTTCTTTGCTAGAACATCACAGTAGGCTTTGTTCTGTTTCAGCAATTGCATGGTCATTGTTCACCTTGTTTTGACCACATATGAAGTGAGATGAAGGAAGAAACATAATGATTTAAGTTTGAAATAAACTACACAAACAAACATATATATGGAGCAGGGGGTTGCTTTTAAGAATATTATTACTTTGAAAGATGGACTTTTGGAAGAGAAAATAGTAAAATACATTTAACTTTTCATTGTCTGTAAAGCAATAGAGAACTAAAGGAGCCTATACACACCTGGTGGAATAGCAGATACTGCTTACATCACTTCTGAAGAGTTTTGGAAACTAGAAAACAATAGGGTGGATTCAGAGAAACCTGATCACAAGATAACCAGATGCTGATTTTCCAGCGGGCACAAGTTTCCATAAATGAATTATGAGAAAAGGAAGTCTGTTCGTCTGAGACCAAATGCTCTCACAGAAATCAATGAGCTAGTGGTGACAAGATGCAAAAAGTCTCACATTTGAATTTATGGAGGACTGTGTTGCTCTGTGCTAACGGAGCAGAAGTTTAGTCAGAATGAGGCATGTCTCAAAAAGACGAATTATGTAGTCAGCTGTACAAATATGTTGAATTGATTTATCATCATCTGACAATCCAATATTGCCATTAAGAGTTCTGCCCAGTGATTTGTGGCACTGCCTGCAAAGGCCTAATAAAAGAGGTAAAAAGGGAAAGCTACCTAGGTATAAATGGTATGGTGAAATCTGGACCGGTTGACAAATCTATTTCATGTCATCAAATAAATTGCCATATTGCCTAACCTTACATGGAACGGGTGGAGTGTTGTATGTTGTATGGAATGTAAAACCCTTTGAAAGAGAGTGATTTGAAGCTAAACATAAAATTGATGTGATTTTACATAAAGTCACAGTTTCACTCCATTATCAAGCTAACTTGGCTCGACTGGCCTCTAAGTCAAACTCTGTACTATATGCATACCATCTTCTTAATCCACATTATTTGGCATGCATTTTATAGGTTTTCTGTTGCTTTTAAGTCATCTGGATGTCACTATATGTAAGTTTTTTTTCTCCTTGGGGGCAAAACCCAACAACAAGCTATTGTTGCTAGCTACAATACCTTTTAGAATCAGAATCAGAATCAGCTTTATTTGCCAAGTATGTGTACACATACGAGGAATTTGAAGTTATGGCTATGTAAATGTATGTTTTGGTTGTTAGCGTACCATTTGGCGTCATCTTTCTGGTTTCTGAAGAGTAATTGTAAGGCTCAGTGTGGGTGGCTCCTGGCCATCTTGGCAGTGCCTGATTCTGGCTAATTCAAAAATGGGCAAAGATGTGGAGTCTGGGTGGAGCTAGCAGACAACTAGCAACTAGCCACCTAGTGGCTTACCATCACCCTTAATTATACATAACTTTAGGCTGTAATATAATTTAAATAAGTGAGTTATATAAAAATGCTACCCCCTGTACAGTTATCAAGCACGGTGAAATTAGCTGTAAGTAATAGCTGTAAAGTTGCGCATTTTAACATGGGGGTTTATGGGGATTGACTTGCTTTTGGAGACAGCTTCAAGTGGCCATTTCAGGATCTGCAGTGTTTGACACTTTGTGTTTGCTTCACTTTTCAGCCCCTGAGGTTGCCGCTGGGCCATAACACCAAAACAAGGAGCTGAAAGATGCTAGAACTGTGATAATAGTCTGTGGGTTCATCACTATGAGCGCCTATGAGCACCTCTCACAATACACACAGTAATTTGATCCATGTTAACGGGGCTATATGTAGTTTTAAGCAGCCACTAGCAGTGCAGTTTTCAGATCGCAAACTGGTGTGTGCTCGTACACGTGCTCCAACTCATGAGCGAGCATAATCAAACACAGAGACCGAAACTACGGGGGTCAGCTTCACACAACATGCTGGAAACCTATGTAAACTCCCACTGCAATGTAACAGCTACCCTATAGCTCCCCTGTCCCTTTTCAGTAACTATTTCTGTATCTTTCACCAGAGGCTCAGCAGTGTTAGCACCAAGCGGGAAGCTTTTGGTCTGAAACGTGACTCCAATGCGGAAGTCCCTGAAACCTGCATTCTATTGAATGGCGAGCAGGGGGCGACTCTTCTGGTTGCAAAAAGAAGTCCAGTTCCATTAGAAACAATGGTAAAATGACCCTACTTCTCAGCTGATTTCTTACCTCAGTAAACACTTTCCTGATGAGTTTATGGTCTCAGTCGCTAGTTTCATTGTCTTCTTCAATACAAAATGATGTTAATTTAGTAAATTATGGTCCCATTTATTTTAAAATAGACCAGAAAGCAGAGTATGTTTCAGGGTGGGATTTTCTATGATTGACAAGTCGTTATCATGGCGACTCGTGCCCACGGCACTGTGTAAATTTAACCAGTGCCGTTGAAAAAGCGTATTAGGAGTTGGCTGTTCACTTTCTCTGGTGAGTACATTTAGTTTTAAGACTATTGTTCGCTAGACAGAGTTATCAGCCCTGTTAAAATGAAAGTTAACTTGAGTTACAGTTACACGTAGCTAAGCAAGCTAGCTAGCTCCACACATGGCCGTTAGCTCAACCGTCTTGTCCAAATATGGTCCTCGTTGCAAAAATGAAATCGTTCAAACTCGAGGCTTCAAAACGGCAGTCCACAAACCAACGGGTAACGTCACGACGACTATGTTTACTTCTTATACAGTCTATGGTTAGCACAGCTAAATGTATTGGGTGATAACGAAATGGTAAGTAAGCTAGACTGACTATTACAAATGAGATTGCTGCCAAACTTTATAACAGTTAGACAAGTTAACATTACGGTAGTGAATGGGTGTTTAACTGTGGTGTTGTCCTGTGCCATTACGTTGCATTATATGGACGTATATTATGTGGGTCAGTAAGTTACAGCAACTGAGACCGGTGACGAAGTTGTGTACCTGAGTATTGGTAAAACAACAATAAATCTAAATTGAACTTATAAAGCAAAAGCAGCAGATATATACTAATGTTAGCTGGCTGCCCCTGACTTGCATCACTATAGGCTATTATAAACAAATAAACAAGACGCTCCACCTTTGCTATGTACTGTTACATAATTTCTTGCAGATTAAAATCAACACTTTGACATAATAAGTTTTCTTTGTTTGTTTTTAGTGGACTAAATCTCGTTAGCTGCGGAGAGAACATGCAGTCACAACCAGTGGATTTCCTGGAAAATCCGACCCGGAGTCTTCACATAGGATTAGGCATACTGGCTGTCAGAGGTAACCAGCCCATGTGAATTGTTTTTATGTGAGGTTACAACCCCTTCACACAGGAATAAAAAACAACATATAACCCCTTTCATATAAATCTAATAATTGGCAATCTCTGAATCTTCTCTAATTTTTCTGCAATTCAATGAGTCCATCACTCAAGGTACCTGAATGCAAATGTCAGGATGATGCACATAATTTGTAACCTCCACATGGCCAACTCTGCCTATCAAACAGCAGGAAGCACTCACCATCTTTCATGGTTATAACTTGAAAGTTATCTAAATCTTCCTCATCACTGCCTTCCACCTGACATGATGTGAATGCTGCATTAGACATAATCTCTTTGGAATGAAACATAGCGTACGTTATTAGGAGAAAACTCTTTCTACTGAACAAACCCAATGGAAAACTCAACCTGAAGGACATCAGATGCTTCTCTTTCACTTAGAAAAATAGAAGGAGACATTGGGACAAAGCCTTTTTTGTCAATGCAGTGGAAGCGCATAAGAGAAAAGTAACCATTTCTAAAGACCAGTGCCCACATGTGGGTGTACATATTGAAAGTCAAAATCTAAGGCGGTTAGGTGATCAAACATTTTACAGACCATAGGCAGTCCAGGACTCCTTGACTGGGCTAACAGAGACTTTCGTAATATTAAAGCATCCCATAAGGATGGGCGAACTTGTGAAGATAATGTTTCTTCTTTCTTTTTTCGCTGGACCGCAGCAAAGTGGGGATATCCCGATAAATGTGAAAGTCTGTCCCTGACTTACTGAGTCTGGACTGAACAGTCCTGAATTACATCCTCTGGAGACTTTTAAGATTTGTTTATGCTCACTTTAGACACCATGCTGTGGGCCTCTGCACATAAGCATTGCAGCGTTCTCCAAAATGCCATGGGGCATACAAACAAAACATTTTGTGAAGAAGCAAGAAGTCAACAAGTGTTACAAGAAGAACACCATAAACCAAACTGCACCCTCTGCCGTACAGCTCCTCAATAAACAGGAGGAATTGAAATGAACTATAAACTCTTATCTATTCATACTGTTATTGAATGTAAAGAGAAAGGTCAGGTATATGGAATAACAAATGTTTTCTATTGAAATGAAGTTTGAATATATTGAAAAATATTGATAGTATAAATGAATTAATTAGCCTAATTTACATCTTAATTTAATATTTAATTTAATATTTGATATTTGCTTTTAACAGTGTTTGGCAGTCATGTTTTCAGGTGTGTTGTAATGAACATGTTCTACAGATGCACTTTTGTATGAAAAAAGGTGAAAGAAAAAAACAACACCCAAAAAAACAACGTCTAGAGGATTAGCGCTCTAGACTAGGCGCCCACTTCCTACACGGGGTGGTTAACGCAAGAGACACGATGAAGGCACTATGCAGTAGGTGTTTGATAGTATGTCCAAGCACATCAGTGTGTCCAAGCACATCATGTGACATTTTCATTCATATAGGTGTAGTGAGCTGAGAGTTGAGAGCTGAGAGCGAACTGGGTGAAAAGATATAGCCTCACAAATGTTCAGCTGTCATATAGCTACTGTGAATGGCCTCATCCATTCCAGAGTTTAAAGAGAAAGTTCTCTTTTTTAAACTGCTGTAAAGGGTCAGGACCTGTTATGATCAGTGGCACGCTTATGTGTGGATACATTGATGTGTGAAAGGTTTTTGTTTATACCTTTCTATAGCCAGCCATCCACACTGAAAAGGCAAACTTTGTGCATGCAATATAAAACAACTGAATCTTCTCTCACCATTTGATATACTGAGTTGAATGGATATACTGAATTAATATTTATCGCCACTTACTCCACCTGATCTTTTGAGTAAAGTACCAGACTATCAGCTCAGACTCCCTCAATTTTCATGTTTTCAATAGATTTTCTCATTTACATCTTTCAACTTGTGTTGCCAGAGTTTGAAATAAGGACTGAAGGTCATAAATGCTTCCTGCTAACCAAGGCTTATGGTAGTGTCTGGACGTCTGCATTACAGTAAGACCCTTAAACATTGTCAATAAACAGAAAGAGACAAATACATCAAGTGACAACCAAGCAAACTAAGAAAGGTAGGGTACACTCTGGACAGGTCGCCAGTCCATTGCAAGGCACACATAGACAAATAACCACTCACACTCACATCCACACCTAAGGACAATTTTTGAGACACCAATTAACCTAGCCTGCATGCCTTTGGATGGTGGGAGGAAGCAACCAGAGAGAACCCACGTGGACACAGGGAGAACATGCAAACTCCACACAGAAAGGCCGGGGCAACCGATGTAAAGCACCAGATCAAGCAAAAACTCAATTGTGTTTTCAGTGGATTTGTTTCAAGTTCTTTCAACCTTTGCATATGGAAGTGATACAAAAATAACTGCAACTACTGGTCAGACTCCAATATTATGAAGACTATGGGCAAACATTATCCTTTAGCTGTTCCACTTTGAGTAAAACATGACTTGATTTTTTACTCTAATACTTAGAAGTGAGACTTTACATTGTCAGCCTAACGTTAGGTACATTAGTTAGAGTTGGCTTGAGTGAAGGCATGTCATTGTCCAGAGTTACAGCCATGGCTGAGATTTGTGCATAAGTGAATGGAACAGAGGTGCCCGTGAAAGACATTGGTACTTGACTGGGTGAGTTTAACTTGTGTTACACTTGTGATTGATTGCATCACCGCAGTGGAACGAAGTCGGGTGTCAGTGCTTTTATGGGCGACTACAGTACAGTGGTGTTGAATTTCAATGGATATGCCCTTGGCCAGATATGCGATGATACTACCCCCCCCCCCCCCCCCCCCTCACACACACACACACACACACACACATTTAGAACATACAAAATAATTCCTCTTTTTAAACTTTGGCTTATTAAGTCTACAAAAAAGTAATAATAATACAAAAAAAATATCAGTTTTCTCTTTTTATGTGATCTTTTCAATTTCAGCCCCCAAACCAGAAAGAACAAAACGCCACCCAGATAGCTTCATACATACCAATCGGTTGGCACAGATATCAGAAAGGTACAACCACACCTGTGCTGACATCACCTCGTTCCATAAGCTCTGATTTCGGGTCCACCGTAAACACAATGTAGGCTATGACAGTTCACTGTGTGCGTGTGATTGTGTGTGCGTGTGTGATTGTGTGTGTGTGTGTGTGTGTTTACCACCGTTTTGCTCTCAGTCGGGTCCTCCCAAAACTAATTGCAGTTTCTCTCTCTCTCCCTCTCTGAGTGACTGACAGCGAGGATTTCGCTTCGCCCCGAGCGACGTCACACCAAGGTGGAAGAAGTCGAGCGCATTTTTCCATCCGTTTATTACCCAAGGAAAACTCACCGACAGTGGCACACAGACGCTTCTACCTGTAGCCGGTGCGCACCGAAGAAAAGAGAACGGCGAACATACAGCAGCACCAACGAAAATATATTTTAATTTGTTAGAGAGGCAGCAAAGCTCTGTCTTTGACATCATCATTTCATTGGTTTAAATATCACCCAAAGTGGCGAGACTCCGAGTGTCCTCACAACTAGAGCTGTTTCGCGCGCTGTTTCGCAGCCAGAGGACCTCACTGCTTGAAGTCGTTCCTCCTCAGACAGTTTTGAAAGCGTGTAATGTGCTGCGACAGAGCAGAACGACAATGAAGAGGTTAACCACACCTTTGAAAGCGGACATCTCCTCAGTAGCCTCTTGACCAACTTTGTTGCGCATTAAGATGCGCCCGACAGAAGAGGAGTTGGATGATGCACTTTTTGCACTCTCGTTGACAGACAGTTTCCAGTGAGCTTTTGCTGAGTGCACCGTCAGAAATTAAGGGCCTCCTATGTATTTAAGAAAGAATCCAACTCGGTATTGGCTGAGCTCATCAATACTTTAAACTTTACTGGGATTCCTTGAGGATTTGCTGCGTTCACCATGACTGTTCGTCTATCACGCATCCAACTGGCCCTGTTCTTTATCTTGCTCTGTCCGGTCAATATCATCGGACTCTGGTGGTAAGTGCTCTTTATTTACCACGTGTTTTACGTTTGTCTGTCTCGTGTCACCCTGGGATCTTAATGATCTCACCTGACTCAGTTTTATTTTAATATTTCTATACACAAACATGGGGCATAATCACGTTGTCTGTATTTATACACAGCACCATCACTCAACATTGGCTTACCGTTTTTTTACCTAAATACTCAGGATAGTCTGGGAATCATCTCTTTTGGAGTCTGGTCCAAATACAAAAAATGATCACAGTTACAATAGCAGGATGAAAAAACAGATGTAAAGCAATTCAGATATCCAAATGGATCAGATAGCAGCAGCAGTAATAATTAATATGCATGTTGCCTATATGTAAGAAGTATCTACTGTATGTTTAATAGTGTTTCCCAAAATAAAATCAATTATTCATTTAGTTCTTATAACTTTTATGATTGTCAATAATCTTTAATGCTCTAATAACCTAGAGATAATGAAAAAAAAAGTCTATTTTGACTAGAGGGTGAGACTGGGAAATATGCATCCTCAGGGTGAAGGACAAAGAGACAGAAACAGAGTGAGAGAGGTGTCTGCTGTTCATTGCCTGAAGTAATACATGGAGGAGAGAGGAGAGGGAGATTGGTGGAGGTAGTACATGTGTTTGTAGGTGTGTGTGTGTGTGTGTGTGTGTGAAGCAGGGGTTCAGAGTCAGGAATGTCAGGTGGCCCTCTAGGCGCTGTGGATATGTCATCATAAAACAATCCATACAGGCTCAGCTCTGCAAGGTGTGTGACAGTCCGACAGACAGACCCTGCAGATCTGCTGATAACATATTTTCTAACCATGTGGGTCTCTGTCTGTCTGTCTGTGTAGTGATTTGGTTGTCTTGCATGCAGTGTTTCATTAGACAACATCCAATATTTCTGTATATCTTTCCAGCTCTCTCTTTAACACACACACACACACACTTCTGCGAAGCAGCAGTGTTTGAATGTGAAGCTTTGTGATTCCTCCCACTGTTCATTCACAGCCCAGTCAAGGTCAATGTGGGTTGTGGTGTCGTCACAGAGGCTGTGTAAGTCTACTGAATGTCCTTGTATGACTGGCAGATGGACTGGCTGCTTTACAGTACGTGTCTCCCCAACCAACTTTTCCATCATTTTGTCATTTCACATGTGATCACTATGATTCACCTCTAGGGATTTATTAGGGTTACTGAGAATGACCATCGTTAGGAAAAATGAATAGTTTCCATCAGTATCTACAGAAGTTATTGGACATGGAATGGAAAAAGCTGCTCCCCACTGCCTTTGTTAAATTACTGATTTGAAGGACCTCTCCTATTGTTGTAAATGTGGGAATAACATTATGTACTGATGGGCCAGCAGGATGATTTACATGTCTAAACAACATCAGCAACTGCATCCACGTTTACACCTGATCAGTCCAAAATTGGCTAATCTGTTCTTTGCCCTTCTTTTGGTTGACAAACTACAAGAGTACATCATAGTTGGTTGCTCAAGGCTGGTTGCTCTGCTCAGTCTTTGCTTGCTAAGCCTCCGTCCTGTCTGCCCCATGCTCTCTTTCATCATTGTTAGTGTGTCTTTACTTTTCTGTTTTTTACATATTATTCTGTTATTTCTGTCAGTCAACTGAGCAAGCATGAAACAGGAATTGGATCTTGGCTAAAAAACCTACCTGGGCAAACAGAAACTCCTATGCTGCGGCGCTGATCAAATCACTTGTTTATAATCGCAAAGATATCTGACAAAATCAACATGAACCCTGGTTAGTGACATTATGTGTACTGTTTGATCTGCAATATTGACGTTTAAAACAATTTTACTGCTTTTGTGAGAGCTCTCTCCATGCTAAAATGCCAGACTTTTAAAAGAAAAGCTCTGTTTTCGGGGTCTGAAAAACAATTGTGGCTCAGTGTGGTTGAAGGGCATAACAGAGAGAAAACAATGTGTTTGAAATGTGTGAAAATGTGAAATTTAGTCGCCATAGTATTGACAAAGACCAGACACTTTTAGCCAGAGGGGTAATGGTCCATGGTTGAACTCTGCTGTGACCCAGCTGTGGAGGGAAAGAGGGAAAAACAATGTCCCTACAGGGGTCAGTAATTTACATTGCCTTCAAACACTTGGCTTAATCTGGAAAGATCCTGTCATCTACCAGGCCTGAATCCAATTAAAAAAGATGGAGAATTCAAAAAATGCAGTCATGACAAGATACATACCATGTAAAATTAATATTCTGTACATATTAAACTTTTACAGATCATTATACCATTATTACCAAGCAAACCATCATTTCATTTTCCATTCACATAGGCATTGTTGTCTGTTTTGTAAACCGTTCAAAGCGAGGAAAGAACAAGTAACAAGAAATAAAATGCCAGTGATACATCATAATTTATTGAGCTGAATTGGTAAGAGAGAAAACAAAGCTCTGACTAAGTAGTGTTCAATGTCAGCATTCTACTAGCAGCACGTTCTACAGGACTCAGGACGTTTATTTTATATAATGCTGCAGTGGATTAAGGGAATCAACACTAAGAAATCAGCTACTTCCTTTTTATCCCCACTGACATACGTTGTCATCTTCTTTCACTCCCTCACTTGTTCTCTGGCACACATACACACTCGCTCACAGAGACACACGCGTGCACAGAGTCGTGCACAGATTCACACACACACACACACACACACAGTGGCCGACTGTGGTGCATCTAGGGTGAAGCCACACCTGTGGGTCGCTCCGCAGTCTGCCAGGACAATGATGCTCTCTGTTGAAAGCTGCTGGACAGGCCATCATACATCTCTCTTGCTCTGTCTCATGCTCGCTCCTCTTCAATGTCTCTATCTCTGTATGTCTTTAGCCATACTTGTCTTTTGAAGGAAAATACCTGTCACACAGATAGCTTGTCGCTGAAGGAAAAGAGAGAGAGTGAGAGAGATGAAATACGGGGAGATAGCTGTCCTTTCAGAGCCTCTGCTGATTAGAGCACTCTAATCATTTGGCCTGAGAGCAGAGAGCACAGCTCAGAGACTCAGAGGAGTTAGGAATGCCTTTGCTCTCTTATACTGGTTTTGACTGCTGTGCTTAGCAGGGCCAACTTTGCATGATGTGCGTGTGTGTGTGTGTGTGTGTGTGTCACATCCCCAGTTTGGCGGACAGCCCGCCTGGAACGTGCCACAAGCCTACAGGTGCACACATTGCATTTGTGTGTGTGTGTGTGTGTTTCAGCTTTCTCTTTTATGTGTTTATGTGTTTGTCAGTTCAGATATAGCTCCAACCGGTGGACCTGCTTAATCTGTTTAACATGCACACAGCAATGTACAAATGCAGTCATTCAACCATATATTTGCAAGGAGCATATGTGCACATACACACACAAACAGAGACTATAGTCAGAACCGCCATCATCAACAGAGGAGAGTTTCATTGTAACAGATCTTATCTTGTCCACTCCAGGTCTGAAAAGCTAGATGTCTAATCAGGACCAGAGAGATGGGTACAGATAAAGATTAAATGACGATGTGGGTTTGGCATCGGTTTGAGAAGTGAATTAAACGTGTTTATGTGTGTATCTGCGCTTTTGTGCATGCATGCAATTTTGTGTCTTTGTGGGTATACATACTTATATTCCAGCGTCAGATATACTGTATGTAGGGCCGAGGGTAAAATAATGTTCCAAGAAATGTCAAAATGCCTCCATGTAATTCAATGACGAGGGGCAAAAATAGTTCTCACAGTTTTGGAGTTGGCAGAAGCAAGCTTGAAATATAAATGAAACATTGCAAGCTAACGTAGCCTTATAACATAACGTCTCTGTTGTGTGGAGTTTTGAGTCCCTTCCTGTAATTTATTGCTGTTGATTTTACTGTTACATTTTACTGTTTTTATCACATTTTTCTGATCTGTTCTCATTTGTCATACAACCTGAAATGATTAACATGCAAGGTTCCAATCAAATAGCAGGCCATTCTGAAGGTCTGTGATTAGACTTAGCAGAAGTTGTTTCTTGTATTTACTTCAAACTTCTGGGTTTTTTTTTTTTGGAAAACAAAACACTCAAACATACACTGCTCAAAAAAATAAAGGGAACACTTAAACAACACAATGTAACTCCAAGTCAATCACACTCCTGTGAAATCAAACTGTCCACTTAGGAAGCAACACTGATTGACAATCAATTTCACATGCTGTTGTGCAAATGGAATAGACAACAGGTGGAAATTATAGGCAATTAGCAAGATACCCCCAATAAAGGAGTGGTTCTGCAGGTGGTGACCACAGACCACTTCTCAGTTCCTTTGCTTCCTGGCTGATGTTTTGGTCACTTTTGAATGCTGGCGGTGCTTTCACTCTAGTGGTAGCATGAGAGACGGAGTCTACAACCCACACAAGTGGCTCAGGTAGTGCAGCTCATCCAGGATGGCACATCAATGCGAGCTGTGGCAAGAAGGTTTGCTGTGTCTGTTGGTGTAGTGTCCAGAGCACGGAGGCGCTACCAGGAGACAGGCCAGTACATCAGGAGACGTGGAGGAGGCCGTAGGAGGGCAACAACCCAGCAGCAGGACCGCTACCTCCGCCTTTGTGCAAGGAGGAGCAGGAGGAGCACTGCCAGAGCCCTGCAAAATGACCTCCAGCAGGCCACAAATGTGCACGTGTCTGCTCAAACGGTCAGAAACAGACTCCATGAGGGTGTTATGAGGGCCCGACGTCCACAGGTGGGGTTTGTGCTTACAGCCCAACACCGTGCAGGATGTTTGGCAGTTGCCAGAGAACACCAAGATTGGCAAAAATCGCCACTGGCTCCCTGTGATCTTCACAGATGAAAGCAGGTTCACACTGAGCACATGTGACAGACGTGACAGAGTCTGGAGACGCCGTGGAGAACGTTCTGCTGCCTGCAACATCCTCCAGCATGACCGGTTTGGCGGTGGGTCAGTAATGGTGTGGGGTGGCATTTCTTTGGGGGGCCGCACAGCCCTCCATGTGCTCGCCAGAGGTAGCCTGACTGCCATTAGGTACCGAGATGAGATCCTCAGACCCCTTGTGCGACCATATGCTGCGGTTGGCCCTGGGTTCCTCCTAATGCAAGACAATGCTAGACCTCATGTGGCTGGAGTGTGTCAGCAGTTCCTGCAAGTGGAAGGCATTGATGCTATGGACCGGCCCGTCCGTTCCCCAGACCTGAATCCAATTGAGCACATCTGCGACATCATGTCTCGCTGCATCCACCACAGACTGTCCAGGAGTTGGCGGATGCTTTAGTCCAGGTCTGGGGGGAGATCCTTCAGGAGACCATTCGCCACCTCATCAGCAGCATGTCCAGGCGTTGTAGGGAGGTCATACAGGCACTTGGAGGCCACACACACTACTGAGCCTCATTTTGACTTGTTTTAAGGACATTACATCAAAGTTGGATCGGCCTGTAGTGTGGTTTTCCACTTTGATTTTGACTGTGACTCCAAATCAAGACCTCCATGGGTTGCCAAATTTGATCTCCATTGATCATTTTTGTGTTATTTTGTTGTCAGCGCATTCAACTATGTAAAGGAAGGAGTATTTAATGAGATTATTTCATTCAGTCAGATCTAGGATGTGTTATTTTAGTGTTTAAAATAGTCTTTATTTTTTTGAGCAGTGTATGTGTTAACGGCTGTGATGACTGTGACGCAAATGTCATATTGGCAAGATCATGTTAGTCACGGTAAGCAAAGCAACATGTGGAATCCCTGCAGTGGTTTGCTTATTCAGACACACCACACTACTATTGTCAGTGTACTTTTTAAGCCAGTAATATTAAGTTGGTTTTCATCAATACCTGGAAACGTCTACACATTCTATGGAAATAAATATTTATGCCACTTGATTTCCTAGCATCTCTGTTTCAGTAGCTAACATAACAAAGAAAAACTACCGCAGACTGTCTAACTTGCAAAAAATATATATTGACACAGCGTTTCGGTACTAGACCCTCATCAGGCAAAAAAAAACAAAAAAAACAGACTCTCCTGTCCCCCTCCGATGCACATGTCTCTCGTTATTGAGGTGCGAAGTTATTTACTGAACAGTAGCTAACATACCACAGCTCTCTTGAGGTGCTTGCTAACGTCATTTATTCATATTGAAAATAATATAAAGAAATGACTAAAACAAAGTAAGTGTTCGTATGAACCCCTTTTTATTTGCTATTAGTTAATTACAGTTCTATATAAAATGCATGTTACTGCTCTCAGTCACACTTGCCCCTTTAGATGCCCAAAAAGTACCAGTCTTCATATCAATTTAGCATTCCTGCTCTTCATATATTCCATAGCTATTGCTGAGCCCCACATCCACGCACCTTTCTGAATATATCTATTTTTGGACAGTTTGTATCTTTTGGCTGTCAGTTCTTTTGGGTGTGCCACTGAACCAAGTTGGTGCGGTCAAACAAACTTGTGGATGTTTTTCTTATGTGAAATTAGTTTGGTGTTGTTAGTTTCCCCTTGATCACACTTTATTGCTACAATTTAAATTGAGTGCATTACATTATGAGTGCTTACCTTGTTTTACATCAGCAAAAATAACATGATCAGGCATGTCTAAAAGTAATTGACATGCCCCAGACTGCAGGGTCAGGAAAACAGGAAAGCAATTCCTGGGGCCACACTAACTCTCTCACACTGTCCATACGCTGGCAAGGTGCTGAATTTGTTCCCATCAATATTTCACCTTGTCTGTTTGGGACAGCAGACAGATGTGTTTAGATTTCCATCTCCATTTTATTTATCACCTTATCAATGTTTTATCTTTTTGTATCTAATTCTGTTTCCCCACCATCTCTTTCTATCTCTAGACACCCTCTCTCTAACTGTCTCTCTTTGACCTTTTTTCTTTTTCTCTCTCACTCTGGCGTCTCAGACTAGCGCTTGTCGTGACTGTCTTCATCTCCAGCATACTTGAGGGATTAAGGAGGGATAAAATTCACTCATTCGTGGGCGGACTGAAAAAAAAGAAGGGCCCTGTACAGTACAGCACTTTATCTATGGTGCCGTGAGTTCCTTAATGAAACCTGAGGTCGCTCTGAGCACCAATGTTTAATCTCTTTCTGACCCACCTCTGGGCCACACTGAACACTGAATAAGGCATCTTAAGTATCTTCATCTGAAACCACAGATTTTTTTATGCCAATTTATGGCTATGTAATGAAAGACAGTCCATCAAAGCCTTTTTGTAAACATATGGAACTGAAATTCTTATTTAGATTTTTCAAGCAGAGCAAGGTAAGGGCTTCGTTTTGGATCGGACCGGCTGTTAAGTTGCTGCAGGTGGCAGCAGCATTGATATTCCTACAGTAAGTGCTTTTGATTTGGTTATTTTTATTACTTTGTCTTGTTTTATACATCATTGTATGAACTCCTGTCACTGTTTTGGGACTTTATCATCATGAAGAACTATTCATGCGAGACAATGTTTCCTTCAAGCCCCCTATAATGTCAATGACTACACGTCTTAGTTTGTGTTTTGCAGTTATCTTTTCAGGAGCTATATTATAAACAAACAGTGCCACTTTGCATAGACAGGGTTTGATTACTCTCTGACTTTGTAGTTCCTCTGTACACATGCTTTTATCTCTGCGCATGCCTGCAGAGTAGCAAATGCGTCTGCTTTGATAAATGTGCGTGTGTGTACTGTATATGCAGGGTTTTGTGTGCAAAGTGCATTTGTGTGTGTATGCATCCACTTGAAGTGTCCCATTATGACTATTTGAGCTTTAAGAGCGTCCCTTCATCGAGGCTGCAGAAGGCCACGGAGCAGGTGACAGCCTTAAGATATTTATAGTAGGACTTGGGTCAGGCCAACAGTATCTTTCTCCACAACAGCATTTCTAACCCTAACCAAAAAGATCAAAGAAAAAAGACACACTTCTCCATGGAAACCAAACAATACAGCTGAAGAGTAGACAATACTGCATGTGACATGCATGAATAACATATTTTGATGTCTTTAGTAATGTCCACTGTGCACGATGAAGACACATTAACCTGCTTAAGCCACCCTAGATCTGATAAATTTATTAAAGAAAATTCTGCTTTTCTGTGGACCTGCCACATGCACTTTCGGAGAGTGCAATTAAGTATTCCCGTATTCTATTCAACTTCGCAGGGATGCACACTTTTATATACCGATCTCCAAACAAGGGCAAGAATGCTGGCTGCATACAGTCATCCTGTTATCCAATTAATGCACCCCATTTTTGGGTATATCACTAGCAATGCGCTTTTCCACCTCAGTTCCCTCCACTTTCCGATTCAGACTACATTCCCATTCTCTTACCATCATGCCGTGTTTCTAAATTTATATGTAAGACAGTCCAGTGGGGATTATCAAAACAGCCTTCAACCAAAATGAAGGGAGGATTTCATCCTACTGTGTGAAAAGGGTCTCACAATTTTATTTTGATGTACCTACTTTAATCTGTACTGATATCTGTTTTAATTGTTAAGACTCATAGAACTCTGTCACTTGACTTAAACAAAGGTCAGCAAAGTGATTAGCCTCCAACCAGTTTTAAGTCCTTCCTTTCTCTACTTTGCCGTATTTGCTTTTGGGCAAAAAGATCTCCTAAAGAAACTTTTCTCTTGTTGTCAAAGCCCTCTAACTGTCTCTGTTTTTTGCTTCTAGGACTCCATCCAAACTTCATCCAGTACATTCACTAGTTTTACAACTCTACACCTCCCATTGTAAAAAACCAGGCTGGCTATTGTAAGCTGCTGACAGAGCTGGCTTCCCAGCACTGCTCCTGGCACATGCTCACACAAACACACACAAGAAAATACAATTATTTTTCTCACATCCGTAAAAATCTACACATACTGTATAGAAATACATTTGTGTGAGTGTACATCAGTTAAATTTTCTCTCTCTTTCTCTCCCTCCCCTCCACACACACACACACACACACACACAGAGCCTGATGGTGGTAGGTAGATAATGAGTGGTTGTTGAGGGGGAGTGTGTACCTGCTAATTTAGACAACAGTGTCTGTATAATTTTATCTGTAAGACTACCACACACACACTTGAGGAGAACACACACACACACACACACACAGTATACACAGAACACCTGTATTGAAAATACAGCATTGTTTCCATAGTGATGTTGTCAATACACTCTTAATAATCATAGAAGGAATGCAACAGTGGGTGTCCCTGGAGCGTGCACACAAATATGTGTGTGTGTGTCCCTGTAGACAGGGCATGCATTCTTTGTATCCTTAGGTGCCAATGCAATTATTATATTCTACTATAATTTTAAGGTTTTGACTTCATACATCATGGTTCATACTATGGGATAGGAGGTACATCTGCTGCCCCTAAACTTCATGCATGTTGAATTATTAGAATAGATTACAAGAAAACCATGACTGCAATCCATGCTGTGTGCCATTATTATATGTTTGTGGTATGTATGGTGGATAACAGTATTTGGTCAATTTGTCTGTGGATCTTCCCTTCCATGATGTTATTGGTTAAGAGGCTGACATGTTAGAGTTACCTTGAATAGGGATTTCATTTGATCACATGTTGACATGTTGTCATATAAATAGCTTTATTAAAATAAAAAAGGGAAGGGAAGTTTTCAAAAACACAGGGACTGAGCCGAATGAATGAGCACGCATGTGTGTATGTGTGTGTGCAAATCTCTTGCTCGGTATCAGACCGCCAGGAGAAGGGATTGGCAAGAACATTTGTTCTGCTTCTTAAAACAAACTCTCGAAGCAGATGAATGATATCAGGTGGTGCGATTAACAGGGACAAGGCTGAATGAAAACCTATGAGGTAGTCTTTTGCTAACTCTTGCTCCTTTGTTTCTCACTCTGTCTGTCATGCATACCCTTCTGACTGCCATTTCATGGTAAAACCTGACGTTATGGCTCACATCTGCTACAGAAGAGTCAAGAGAAATCACTAAAATGAAGGGGGGGGGTGCATGAGAATAGAATTTGAATTTACTTAAAGTTAACAGCATATAGGGGATGATTGGGGGACAGCTAAGGCAAGGAGAGGAAGAAAATAATGTAACTCAAGTCATCTCTTAAAGCCACTTTGCTGTTATGCCACTGAAGTGGTCACAGACGCTGGCAGTGCTACCAAGTGGTGGAGCCAAGCCCCTCCTTCCCATTAAGACTTAGAATAAACTATTTATCTTTATTATATACACTCATCTGTCAAAGCTATTGATGAGGTGCAGGGTCCGTGTTCATCAAATATAAGATGTATGCATATACATATTTTAATGTTTTAAATATTTGAACTACGTGAGGCATGCTTGATTTAGTTTGTCAAACATTTAAACATAATTTTTTAAGTAATATATGGATTAAATCTGAGAATTTTGTTGCTGATTCGAGGGATATGTGTGGTTTAAGTGGTGAAGTTCTTAAAAGCTACAAAACCTCCAGGGAAGCTGTATCATCAGGAAATCTAGAAAGTCTGCCTTCTGGTTTACCAAAATCAACTTAGCATTAAGATCAACTGTAAACGGCCTGTCTGTTAAGAGACTTCCAACTGTTTCACTTCCAACTTTGTGAGGACCACACACTACTCCCAAGTGCAGTCCAAGTGCAAAATACAGAATCTGACGTCAGAGCTAAGATGTCGCTGGGAAACTTTGTGCTCTGTTGTCTCCCACATGCCTATTCAAGAGGCACATTGTCGCCACAGCTGAGGAGTGGTGGGTAGAGTTGGCAGACTTAGTAGCCACAGAAAAAACTTCCATTTGGTTTGTGGCTTCTGATGAGTGCAGCCACATTGTTACACACACTGTGTAATTAAGTTAACAGGTGTTGGTCACCAAACAGAACAGGAAGGGAGTTCTGTATTGTTGTTGTTGATTACTGTGAGATTGTTCTCTTCTCAATTCTAACATTGTTTACATTTTTCTAGGGCGGTCGGCAGTCCGCTGGTGATGGACCCCAACAGCATTTGCAGGAAGGCGAAGCGTCTGGCGGGGAAGCAGGCTGAGCTGTGCCAGACTCAGCCAGAGATTGTCAGTGAGGTGGCCAAAGGAGCCAGGCTGGGCATCAGGGAGTGCCAGTACCAATTCAGGTACCGCCGGTGGAACTGCACTAGCCACAACAAGTACTTTGGCAAAATACTACAGCAAGGTGAGTGAGTGAGGAATGGGATAAAATGTGTTTTGCTTGTAGATACCTACCTACTATTTATACCTGCTTAAAGCAATAGTTTGTTTGGGAAATATACATATTTTGATCTTGCCAAGAGTTAGAGGAGAAGACACTCTCGAGTCTCAATGCTAAGCATTACGCTACAGCCAGCAGGAGATTAATTTATCTTTACCTAGACTGGAATCAAGGGAAAACAGCTAGCCTTACTCAGTGCAAAGGTAACAAATAGGGGTGTTCAATTTTGGCTGAGCCAAGTCAAGTTTGCATTTCTATTATCAGCTTAAACACCCCGAACTGTGTGGTGCAAACATTTTTATTTGTGCTTTAGAACATAACTGCCATGAAACTATCAGGAAATAACGTTTTATTTCTTTGATTCACTACTTTTTCCTACTCATTCTGCCAAGACACACAGGTAGCCCTGTTGTAACGGAGATGCAAATCCCTGCCGCACTGGCCTGACACACCTGTACCTGCACTTGTGTATTAAAGGGAAAAAGATTTGCCTGGCAAGGTGACATCCTGGGGACACCCCTATATATACAAGTTTTTATATGTTAATTATCAGAATTAGAAAGAACTTTATTGCCAAGTAGTATTTAACACATTTTAAAGATTTTACAACATTTATAAAATAAATAAAATGTTTTTTTACCTATGGACAGAGCCAGTTTAGCTGTTTCCCCTTGTTTTCAGTCTTTTGGCTAAGCTAAACGAATTGTCTGCTGGTTTTGTAGTCCAACATTGAGTGGACAGAGATGAAAGTGGCATCAGTATCAGTAATCATATTTCCCCAAATAATGAACTACTTCCTTAACTTTATTAGTCATTTTTCAAATATTTTACATTTAAAGTGACTAAATAAGCACTGGCATCAACTAAATTGCTTTAAACAGGTCATAGCAGTTGTTTTACAGTGGATTTGGTCAGGCAAAATAAAAACACTTGCAGTTCAATGGACTTCTGACCCTTGACCTAGACGCTGATGGAAGAGATATAAATTCCCATAATCATCTGTTCTCTCTCCATCAATTCTTCCAAAAGTCTCTCACATGGTTTGAAAAAACACATTAAAATACTGACACCTCCTATTTTTCAGCCGTGCGTACCTTAGGATCTGAACCCATGACCTCATGACCACAGCCGGCGGCCTTACATCAAATTGAGGTCAGATCCCTGTCTGATGGCACTACAACAGACAAGGGTAGCTGTTGTATTTCAGACCAGACATATTCACACTTGACTGACTCTCCTCTTCATCAGATTGGGCACGCTTGAAATGATCAGCTAAAATTGCCTTTTCTCTTAACATCTCTCTGAAGATCTCTTAACATCTTCCTCCAGCCCTTTGAAGTCTGTAATATAACTGATGTTGGGTCACCGCAAGGTCTTCTCCAATTACTGTGTTGGTTTTTTACTCCTGTATGATTAGATTCATAGAGAGCTGCCTGTTTCTTCTTTGACTGGTACCACAGAGAGCCTTCATCTATCTGTGTTTAGTCAACAAACAGGGAATAAAAAAAAAAGTGGCATGCATGTTATTAAACCCATTCTGGCTCTCACTGTTGAAGATGTGCACACTGATGTACTGTGCACACCTGTCATTAATGTCATAAGGAAGTGGCATGACATGTTAATCATATTCATTTTCCGTGCCGTAACATAACAGTCAATACTGAATTGTTATTTTCAATCTTCAGGACTTTTCACATCAAAGCTACATAACTTTCACATTTTGGAAAACTTGTGGTTAGAATTTGGACTAAGTGTACATAAAAATCCCAAGTTCCCTCTCAATACTTAAAATGCTGCGGTAACTTTTAACATTTTCCTGTATTGGAAAGAAAAGGTCACCAGCTAGAATACGTATGTGTTTGGTCCTAAGACTTTTATTCAGACAACTTGATGTAGAGCAGTTGCACAGCAAGCATTTACCATTGAATTGTGAGATGACAATCGACTGACATTTTACATTAATCTGAAATATGTAAAATAGCAATTACATGTGTCAAATCCTGGACTCTATCAAAATGAAGCCCTCTGTGCTTCTATAAAGACTATATGTTTAAAAAAAGGAGCAGAGTTTGTTTCTGTCCTGTTCCAAACACTGCAGATTTTCATAGTTGTATAAGAAAACAAGAGACTCCCCATGCACAGCATGTCAGATGCTGGTAGGTCATGGGATTTGGCCATCAAAAATCAAAAACACCACACCACACACAGAAATTACTTTACTATATTTATGAACAACGCATTTCACCTATGGCTTTTTTCAGGTTCACAAAGTCATGTTCATAATAAATATAGCAATGTAGTAGTGAAGTCATTTCAGTGTGCGGTGACTTGTTTTTGATTTTTGTAGTGGTGTTTCAGTGAGGAAGCTGATGTATGTCTGTATTAATATACAGTTTTTATGCTCAAACAGCAAAGCCAGGAAACTGAAGTTTTCATTCTCAATTCTGTGTAACTGATCTTCTTTGAAAGCATCCTCTCTCAAGGTACATTTTTAATCAGCAAATGGACCATTCATCTTCAATAATGGCATGCTGTATTAAAGGCCATCAGCTGTCCACATGAGCGTAATCTGGCCTCACACCATCAGAAAAGTTTACATTATTTGTCAGTTACTAATGTAGCTGAACCCGACTATGATTGAAAAGCATGATTTCTTCCCTCTTATCTCATTTGAATGCATGCCACTACCAGTGTTTCCAGTGTCTGACAGAGAGAAAAAAGAATGGAGACACAAAGATAGATTGAGAGACAGAGGAAGAGAGAAGGAAACAGGGGCAAGAATCTACCAGTAGAAGACAGACTAGCAATTAATCACAAATTCCTACCTGTCTATAAGGGAGGCCAAAGTGCTCCAGTGTTTTGAAGACTTTGTCCTCAATTGCCTGGATCTGCTCTTAATGACTGTTTATCATGAACTAGTACCAGTAAATGTCAAAATAAAAGTGACTTTGTATTTATTGCTCACTCTCTACAAGTGGTTTACTTAACCTTGTTGACCTCTATTTAGAGTTTATGTGATAACAGATGCAAAGTTTTTCTTTGTAGAGTAATGAGACAATCTCGATGAAATCTGGTACAGTGTATAGATTTCAGTCCACCATGGTTGCGTCCACGGGATGTCGGGGATGATGACTGTTAGTGGATTGCATGCCTAATTTAGCTGTAGAATATGTGCCACTCGCAACCACTGTTTGTATTATAGTGGGTTCCAGTTGAACTCCCCAAATACAGTCATGAATCGCTGAAAATATAAATTGTGAAATTGTGGGTGGTCCTACAAATTGACTTGAATAATGTAATTATTTTCCCAATTTTCCATTCACATTTTATTGCTGCTTCTGCTCCTAACTGCCCTTCACTGGTGACCAGATGCATCAATGATCACCAAACAGTGTAAACTGCCTCATGTCTCTGCCACATTCACTGAATCCCCCCCCCCCCTTTTTTGGGAGATGAAATGGCTTTTTAAATAGGCAGGAAAGCTGCTCTGTGACAGTAAACTATGAAAAAAGTTTCCTGTTTGAAACAAGTTTAATGTAGATGCATCAGTGTGAGTTTCATGTGTCTGTGGGTATACATATTTTCTTCTGTTGCCAGAATTTTTTTTTTCTGTGTTCACATGAATGTTTGGAATTTTGAAGTAAATGAACCTCACAGTTCATCTGATAACCATATATTCGAAATACTGGTCTACGTATATGGTAATGATGATGTCTGTGTGCAAACTGGTTTGTTTTTGTAGAACTTTAAATTGGTTCTCTGGACAAAAAAACATTTTATTGTGTGGTTATGTGTTAAGTGTACAGTGTAAGCCACAGGATGCTTGGGTCTAGAGCACAACAAGCTGGCTGAACCATCCTTTCCTGCCTCCCACAAAAATATCACCGGGCTATCTTCAACCACTATTCAACCATAAATCTTATAGCACTTGTGGTGTGTTTGTTTGCTAACCTTCCTCGGAAACGGGCTTTGTTAAAGAGGGTGGCAGGGCTGCTGTATGTCAACATGTTTGGCTGAGACTGTAAAGCTTGTCAGTGGAGTAATGAGATTAGTTTAAGGGATTTTGTACTGATCATAACTGTACAGCCTGCATGCATGTGCATGTGTGTGTGTGTGTGTGTGTGTGTTTGTGTGTGTGCGCTCATAAAACAGGGGTTTTAGTTGATTTCACAACATTACTGTAACACTGCCACTATTGCAAGACATGTGAATGAATGAACATGTCGACACAAGGATGACAACTTATTTTGCGGCACAATAGAAACGTTTTCTCCTCTGGACATGAACCTTTCATGTAAAGTGAGCTTCAAAACAAGGTCAAATTTCTGGTTTCTCATCATTAATCGGTAGTTATTATCCTCTTTTCCTTGATCTCCGCTGTGTTTAAATAACACACAGACCCTGGAGCAGTCATGACTTGCAGTACGAGTCAGCCGGCATAAAGCGATGCTTGTAGTTACAGTATATCAGGGATGTTGCAGCTCTTCTTTGGAAGTTATGATAGATTGTGCACAGTATGGGTGTGTGTGGAAAGCTGTACTGGTGTAGGATGAACGAGGACTCTGGTTGCAAAGCAATTAAACCAGTTATCAATTGTGTCAGATATTTTATGGCTAATGGTCTTCACAGGTAGACAAACAGGTATAGAGATTTACACGTGTTTACACGTTAATGGACATAATGTTAGTTAATGTAAGTGAGTAGAACTACTGGCCTGTATGTTTGGAAGACAATATAAAGCAGACCTGTTAAAGGTCTGCTTTCATTATAATTTCAATTCAGTGGTAAAGTTAGACCACTGTAATATATTTGTCTTCTTTTTGCATGTTACATGATTTTTATTGTAGTGTATAATAATGTTGTATTTATTTGCATTTGTTGTTCTTTTTGTTAGCCTCAGCCACAACAGAGAACTTCCTCCAATGACCTTCTGGTAGACTACATGCTGCAGGATGTATTGCAGTCTCCTACCATCCTCACTGCATGCTCCAATCTTTGTGCATTTGGAAGAAGCACCTGATGTGACCACCAGGTGGATTTGTTGTCACCATTTGGTGTCACTAAATCCACCAACAGATGATCTGCAAAATTAACACCTCACCCCATAAGAACAAATATATTTTTATGAAACTAGGCTTATCTGAACTGTGAGGTGATTTTACATTAAACTACTTTCAGCTTTAACACACCAGGCCCCAATTGTACCATTGCCTAAAAGTCAGACTATTAAAAGAATATGTGCTAATTCCTTCAGAAGGGCCTTCTGGAATTAGAAGCAGATATAGACAGGCCCAGACACCCACCGTGGCAGAGAATTTGTTTGGAATTCATGTCTCCAAGGAAAATATGAAACAGGGTGCCTCAAATCATCAGATTTTTTACAGCTTATTTTGTCCTCTGTCCTTTTTATTTCCTTCTTACTCTCTGCTGTTTGGCTTTGTCCACTTTTAGTGGGATGATATTTTGCTCCTGATCCCTAACACCCTTTTTTGTTTGAACTAAACATATAGCAACATGACATGTGCCCTTTGCAGATTTCCCATACTAAATACAGCGTTTCACCAGTGCATCCAAGGACATCTGGATAGGATCCCAGCTTGATTAGACATAGCCTGTGATGCTATCATCATATTGTATTAATGATGACTTGTGTGCTGATGTGTCACACACATGTCTCTAAATAGATCCAGAGATGTGTTGGAGATGACACATATTGATTTGAGTATTTTGCTGCTCCTGAAAATTTCAGCCCTATTTTGCTGAACAGCAGGAACAGAAAGGTGTGGTCTCAACTGAGCTGCAAAGAGGGCATACAGCACACACAAAGACACACAAAACATTAGACAAGCTGACAATACTTTTCACACATTGACACAAACTTACACAAATGCAGACAAATGTGCCTGCAATGGAGACATCTCTGGGTGTTGGGGTGTACAGCTGGTATTGATATCATGCCGTGCTGGGGTGTGCAGGTCTCGTCGCACCCCACCCATTCTGTGTGTGTGTGTGTGTTACCATTCCTAATGAATCCCATTCACTGAATCATACGATATGGAGTTGGCAGTGTTGACCGTGGTGACTGCACGCTCGCCGCCTTCCAGCTCTCAAGAATAAAAGTCCTTCACTTAGTCTCAACACACACATACAATGGCTCACTAAGTGGCTATTCTTTTTCTCCCTCTCATTCTCTCTACACACACACACACACACACACACACACATATATATATTATACACTGCACAAAAAATTAAGGGAAAATCAAAATCACAATCAGATATTGATGAACGAAATAGTTCAAAATCGTTACTGAACATGGTATTATTTGTTGAGAAGACGTAACTGCAGTCAATCGAAACCAAAATCTGATTGAGGGCTAGATTCAAAATCAAAAATTTGAAATAATCTTAAAATTGCTGCCTCTGATTGGTGCCTACCTAGTAATTTGACCAGACTTGTTGAGATCAGAACAGAAAATTGATCCAGACCCAAAGGTGAAGGTCAAGTTGAGAAACCTGTAGTTTGACAGCTTTCCATCAATTCTTAGCATAGATTGCAACAATTCTTAAGAGTTCCTGTGAAGTTTTGGGGTTCATTTTAGTAGCCTAAATAGTTTACCAATTTACATAATGTTCTGGCTAACCATTTGACTTAATACAGTAATAAGCTTGCTACTTTCAGCTACTACTTTCCTATGTTAAGTTTGCCAGTTGTGCACAAGAGTTGTTGTGCAACATTACTTTATAATGCCATGAGATGGTGTAACTTGTTTGATGCACACACACATGCCTTATTGTCATTAACAATGTTGTACTGCAACGCCACCAAACAGCAGGTTGTCACCCCTCCTGTTTGTTGTAGCTCACAACTGCTCATCTAGTCAATATTGCTGATGCACAGTAGGCTCTTTATAACCAAACACCAAGTCATTATATTATGATACATTTATGAGTCATTAGCAAACTGTTAGTTTAACATTAAACTGTTGGTTACTAACTAACCATTAGGCAGAGAAAAGCTGTTGCTTTCAAACACTGTCCACTTAATCAGCTGAGTCAGCATACTGGTGAAGGAATTGATCAAATATACAGATAGTTAGAAGGTTTACGAAGTGAATTCGTGGTACCTTGAAAAAGTATTTTTAGTAGTTAATTTTGACACATGGCATGGCTACTATATTATTTTGAAATTAGGGTATTTTAAAATACATTTTGACGTATCTTTGCCCATACCTGCCTGTATGCACCACTGACAATGTCTGGACATGCTCCTGATGAGGCGGCAGATGGTGTCCTGAGGGATCTCCTCCCAGACCTGGAGCAGGCAACAGGGAGCTCCTGAACAGTCCATGGTGCTTCTTGGCGATGTCTGATGAACCGATACATAACATCCCAAAGATTCTCATTTGGATTCAGGCCTGGGGAACGTGAGGGCGAGTCAATGGCATCAATACCTTCGTCAACCAGGAACTGCCTACACATGAGGCTGGGCATTGTCCTGCACCAGGAGGAAGCCCAGGGCCTACTGCACCAGCGTAAGGTCTGACAGTGGCTCTGAGGATTTCATCCCGGTACATAATGGTAGTCATTGTACCACTGGCTAGCACGTGGAGGTCTGTGCGACCCTCCAAGGATATGCCTCCCCAGACCATCATTGACCCACTGCCAAACCAGTCATGCTGGATGATGTTGCAGGCAGCAAAACTCTTTCACATCTGTCTTCCATTCATTGAGCCTCTACTCAAACAGTTTGGCAACCCCCTGATGAGGCCTGCCTCACACTTTGAAACCACCCTCATGGAGCCTGTTTCTGACAGTTTCATCAGAAACTTACACACCAGTAGCCCTCTGGAGGTCATTTATAGGGCTCTGGCAGTGCTCCTCTTGTTCCTCCTTCCACAAAGGAGAAAGTACCGGTCCTGCTTCTAGGTTCTAGGCCCTTCTACAGCCCTATCAAGCTCTCCTTGTATAATGGCCCATCTCCCGGTATCCTCTCCATGCTCTTGAGACTGGGCTGGGAGACAAAGCAAACCTTCTTGCGACGGCACGCATGAATGTGCAATCCTGGAAGACCTGAACTACCTGTGCAACCTGAATGGGCTGCAGGTACCACCTCATGCTGCCAGTAGTGACAAGGACATTAGCAAAATGCAAAACTAGAGAACAATCAGTCAGGAAGGATAAGGAGAGAGCAATTGACTGTGACCACTGCCTGCAAAGCCTTCCCTTTGTGAGGGCTGTCTTGCTGCTACCTCTCCAGTGCACCTGTTATCACTTTCATTTGCACCAAGTGACATTAATTTACAATCGCTCATTCTTCCTAACTGGACAGATTGATATCCCTGAAGTTTATTTGGGATGCATCTCCCTGCATATTCCTCAGAAGCATTTATTTCTTTACGCAAATCCTGATTGGCTGGTGATTGCGGTGTATAGCTTATGCCACAATGCAGACACCATTCAAAATAAGCGCCTCTTCTCACTTCAACCCCAGCAAGAAGGGCTGTCTGGTGAGACATCTCACTCATGCTACTCTGAGAACTGGGGTTGCGCAAGTAACTTAAAGTTCACCATCCATCCATCCATCCATCCATCCATCCATCCATCCATCGTCAACCGCTTATCCTGCGTACAGGATGCGTCGTGGGGCATGAAGTTCACATTCATAACATTTGTTTCAGTGCCTCACTATGGGATATGGGGATTCCTGTATTGCCAGACAAGCTTATCTCAGCATCTCAGCAACCACCGGCATTCAGCATGCAGCTCACTATACTGGAATTTCTAACTTCGATATTCTCGACCATTGTCGATACCACGGGGGTAAATTGGCACAACATTGATCAAATTACTGAGTATGATTACTGAATTATCTTATCAACTTATCTTTGTAAGTAAAGGTAATACTATGTTAATTTACTTCTGACCTCATTCAGTGTATTTCCTATCAACTGAAATTCTGCTGTCTGAGATTCCTCAGGTCTGATAGCTCTGAGGGGGATTAGCTTAGTTTTGAGAATTATAAATCTCTGGTATGCTAACAACAGGACAAAAACAGTACTGGGCCATCTTGTTTAATAATTTTGTAATGCTTAAAGGGGAGACGTCTCCAACATCTTCAGGTTGTTTATAGTGGACTGCGTGTCGGTCCTGCAACTGCTTTGCTCTTTAGCACCGCTCTGTACGGTCACCTTCATATGGGCTTTTTTGTATCCTTTGCCAGCATCCAATCAATAGTGACGAGTACTAGCCAAATAGAGTGGCGCGGGACTTGTCGAAATTGGCGGGGAAAAAGACACGACTCAACTGGAACGAGACGAGAAGAAAGCGCTGTAAGTGACAGGAGGCTTGGCTGTGTGGGCACTGCAGCGGTGTGTGTATCAGCTTGCTGTCGGGGAGAAGAGAAACGCATTTTCAGGATCAATACTGTGGAAAATGAATGTTAAAATTGTTATATTCAGAATCAGTATGTTTCAAAATATCGTTATTTTTGACACTAGGCTAGAGCAATCGACCCCACAATTGTGGATTGTGGTGTCGAGCTAGCCCAGGAGTCACTTCTCAGAAACCGCTAAGTCCTGTCCATATAAATATGCAGGGAACCACTGTTCCTCAGATGAGGAAAAAGGCGATGATAAAGACACCATGAGGTCACTGGGAGAGCATGAGCCAACCACCTTGGGCACAGAGGCAAGGTTAGGCTTTATCAACGCTCTGACATGCCCTAGAGCAAACTGAGTGCATGATGGATGCACCAAAAGCGCGTGAATGTTGCTGACCTGTTTCGCATATGCCACAGGGAGCAACAACACTGCCTTCAGAGACAGATGTTTCAAGTCAACCCCACTCAAGTGGTTCAAAAGGGGGGCCAGAGGGCCCATCCAAAACCAGTGCCAGATCCCATGTGGCGGGCTAATGGCCTGGAAACAGGGAGTAGCCGATGGGTCCCCTCCATTGAACGGCAGACCAAAGGATGTTGGCTGGCTGTTTTACCCCAGAACAAGCAGCAACTGCTGCCAGGTACACTTTAATTGTTTGTCAATCAAGTCCTGCAGGAATGATAAAATCACACCAACCAGGCACTGAAAAAAATAAATTCCATTCTCTTACAATCATAAAGGGACCTGGTGGAGGAGGCCCTGGTGCTATGAATAGTGTTAATCACATTCTCATTCATTCACCTTACTCAAATTACACCACTCACGGGCCAGGCCCAAGGTGCCAGGTGCTCTGAGTGTGGAAGAAAGACTGTCCCCCCTGTCTGTGATAGCATGTCCCTGCATAGTGGGAGCTGCCATGGCTGTCCGCACGGGAGTAGATGTAGCCAGTGCATTGCTGGCCAGTGCAAAGCTATTAGAATCACTCTGAGGTGGTGCTCCCACACCCTGGACAGAGTGGGAGCCAGGTGAGGGAACGTACAGGAGAAATAGGGGCCAAACATGCGCAAGTGCGTCCATGCCAAGAGGTTCTTCTAGATCGTGTATTGAAAATAACAGGGGACACTGCACGTTGTGTCTTGATACAAATAGATCCTCCCTGCACCTATTAGCACCCCCTACACCAAGAAAGCTGGATGTTACCAGTGGTGCATTGCCATTACGCATTCCACAGTGACCGTTACCCTCCGTGTGCCATGTCTGACTGGGTCTAGTCTGAGGGAAGACACCCAGCGCTAGAAATCTCTCATGAACAGGTGGCCGATTCAGACCACCAGTATGGCTGATGCCATTAGTCCCAGTAACCCTAGACATAATCTAAAAGGAACAAAAAAACGCGAGACAAGCCCTGACAACCTTCATCTTCTCCATCGCCAGGCGGGCTGTTTTATTAAACCCAAATCTACCAGATGTCTTTTGAGGATACATGGTTGCATCACAGCCACCTGCTCCAACTGTGCCAAAAGTAGCCAGTCTTCCAGATATGCAGCTGGATGGAAACTTTGCCGTCTGGACACGGGGGCACAGGCGCTTCGGTACACCACACATACACTTTCCGGCTCAGGGACAGACCGAAGGGAAGCACTGGGTAACCATCTCCTCTGGTGTGAAGGGGCTTAGAGTCCATCTTCATTAGCTGGAGTGCTAACTAAGGAGAACTGGGCATTAGCTGGTGTGCTAACTCGTTAGAAAAACCTTGCTGTGAAACGGCAGGGTAGGTAACGCTCCAGTCTGTGGTGAGACCGAAGGGTTGAAGCATATTGAAGGCAGTTAGAGTCCGGTGATGGAGATGCAAGTTCCGATCTGTGGACAGGTAAGCTAGCCATGCTGTATATAGTATATAAGCTCCAAAGTGAAAATATGTATTTGAATGGTGTCTGTGTTGTAGCTTGACACAAAGATCACCAGCAAATCAGGATTGGTGTAATGAGCTAAGTGCTTCTGAGGAATACACAAGGAAGGTGCATCCCATAGTGACATCGAAATGAATGCTATGAATGACAACTACATAATGATGCTGATTTATTTAATATATGGATTCATGCTTTGTCAGGTTGGTCTGCTAGCTTTCTAAAAGGTGTTGGCATTTGTCCTGGATCAACTGTAATAAGGATTTTGTTGTGTTTAGTTCTTCAAGGACCCAACAGCAGAATACAGACAAAGAGCATTAGTAAAATGAACAGTTCAGTTTATTTACAAATTTCCAAGAAATGTACAATAGTGAGCTTGCTTGGAACTCTTTGAAGAGCGGGCGTGTGGTGAGAGCTGGGCACTAAGACAGGCTGGCAGCGATCTTCCACAGAGCGTGAGGATCAGAGGCACTAGCAAAAACACAATCAGGCAAAAGTCTGGTAAGAAGAAACAAAAAAACACTCATAAGACTCTGTGGTTGGCAATAGCATGAGTACCACATGAGAGAATGGACAATCTGGCGAAGACTGGAGTGAAGGACCGGGGGTTTAAATGCTGTGGAGCTTGATTGCTGGGATAAGTCTCAGATGTGCAGGTGATGTGGAGATTGGACAGCCTGGGAAGGAACCAGAGCGCATTGCCCACACTCATACACACAGAGAAGACAGACAGACAGGGGAACAAAACAGAAACACGAAGAAGAGGGAGAGAAACAGCAGAAATAAAGGGAAATGGAGAGGAGGCACCACTGATTATAACAGATTTCCCATTAAAGAAAGTTTATGGAGACAATCAGGTTTTCATAATCAGTGTTTTAACTGTGACAAGAGCAAAGTAGAACAATTGAAAGTCACTGTCAGCAGCACACAAATACAATTTAGGAACAAGATTGAAGAAGATATTTAGAAGCATAAAGATGCATTCTCTTGTTTCATCCTGTAGTCTTGTAGAGTGAATGACAATAGCTGGAATAACTGAGGATAAAGATGCTTGAGCCGAGGGTGAGAATGATGCTGACGCCACCGGCAAGGATAGACAATCAATTTGCAGTTGTGGTTGGACATGCCTTTAGCCAGGAGTGTTAAGCTCTGCACCCAAAATAATCCAGCAGCTGTGGTGTGTATGAGCTTGTGAGCATGTGTATGAGCGTGTGTGAATGTGAAAGGGAGAAATAGCCATCCTCTCAGCACCACAAATCAAGTGACGCTTGAGATCGTAGTAATGGACCAGGATTGAGAGGAAGGTGCTTTTATCCTGTTCCATGTAGCTGCAATATTAACTGGCTGGATCGAGAGACAGATGCCTGGATGAATGGATGAATGGAAACCAGATTCTTTCACTCGTAGCACTCTCTCCTTTTTGACATTTTGTGAATCTGCTTATTTGCTTTCTTTTGCAAGCTAAGCAGCTGGTTAGCTTAGTTAGTTAGTTGTATTGGCTTTAGAGATGCTGGAAGGGAGATTCTCCACCTGTTTTCACACTTTATGCTAAGCTAAGATAACTGGATGCTGCTAGCTTCATGAAAGTGGTATCTGCCTTCTCATCTATCTCTTGACAAAAACGCAAACAAGTGTATTTCCCAAAATGTTTAACTATTGTTTTAATAACTGTTACCTCAATGTGGGTTAAGTGTTGGAATAAAAGAAAACTGAACTCCCTCTCTTGCTTCCCTTATACTGTAGATATCCGGGAAACAGCGTTTGTTTATGCCATCACAGCGGCTGGTGTGGCCCATGCTGTGACCCAGGCCTGCAGCATGGGAGACCTCCTGCAGTGTGGCTGTGAGGCGACCAGAAATAGAGCACCTCCAAGACCGTCTCCAACCTCCTCCTCTGGGGACGGAGTCAAGTGGGAGTGGGGGGGCTGCGGGGATGATGTAGAGTTTGGATATGAAAAGTCAAAACAGTTTATGGATGCCAAGAGGAGACGGGGGAAGAGCGACATCAGGACACTCATTGACCTGCACAACAACGAGGCTGGGCGACTGGTAAGAAATAGTTTCAGAATTAATAACTGAGTATGTCTGTGCGGTTTCTGTTTACATTTTGAATGGGTAGAGTTAGAAACAAATGCAATGCACTGCTACTGTACTGTACTAAACACCGGTCTGAGATTTCACTGTACTTTTTAAAGATTTTAGCAGCAAAGGTGTTGCTTGTCCTGTGGAATGTTCCATCATTCCAAGAAATGCAAAAGAGAAAGACATCACCCCTGGCCATATTTGTGTAGCAGCGTAAGCTGATATTCTAACAAGAATCAGGTTTCTGAAACACAAAAATAAGAGCGTGCCACACATTTTGTTTTCAAGCCTCCAAGGCAGGTAGCTTTCCAAAGCCCTTGTTGAAGTTTAAAGTTCCTCTTAGTTGCTCATATGAACTCCAAGTGAAGTATGGCCTCGACAAGTCATACTACTGAAAGAGAAGAGATACATTTTGCAACTTTTTAGAGTAGTTAATTACGTGAAATTATAATATAGCTTGGTAAATCTCCCAGATCACATTTACACATTTACTAGATGTCAGTGTTTTGCTGGTCTCAGTTTGTTACACCCACTTGTAGAAACGTTGACACATGCACAAGAAAAACAGGAGTTACAAAGTTCACTTTAGTTGGGGTCAAAAGCAGGTATAGAGGAGAGGAGGATTTTGGGATATAGTCCAATTGCAGCATTAGTGAAGAAACCCTTTGAACAAAAGATGAGACCTGCACAGAAATGCCCAGACGTTGAGAAATAAGTAGGCTATGATGCATGCAAAGGTCTGTTTTTGTGCATGCGTGTGTGTTCTTGTATACACATTTTGTAAGTTTGTGTGTGTGTATCTCAACAGGCAGATATGTGTGTGTGTGTGTGTGTGTGTGTGTGATGGGCTAATTATGTGCAGTATAAGTGAGTGATCTGTTGTCAAGGCTTGTTAGATGTAGGAAGGCCAGAGGCAACATGGCAGAAGAGGGGGGTTGGGGAGTTAAATTCCTTCTGAACAGCGTCTGCTTTTATCTTACCTATGTATCAGTGTGTGTAGTTGTGTGTGTGTGTATCTGATCCAGTGGCATTGTCTGTGATATATTGTGAAAACACAATAGTAAATTACATCTTCAGAGAACTATTCATTTGTCAATTCCTCTTCACTTCAGGGTACATGTTTAAAAGTTTCCTTTGTCTCTTTTTTTCTGTTTGATCAACCTTCTCTCTTTCTCTGTTTTTCTCACTCATTTGCCCTTGTTCACATCTCCCCTCCCCACCCCACCCCTCTCCCAAAACCCTAAACCCACCCATCCCTCCATGCTTTCCCCTCCCAGGCGGTAAAGCTCTACATGCGGACAGAGTGCAAGTGCCATGGATTGTCAGGCTCATGCACCTTGCGAACATGCTGGAAAAAGATGCCACATTTCCGTGAGGTAGGCGACCGCCTGCTGGAGCGCTTCAACGGCGCTTCCAAAGTGATGGGCGGCAACGATGGCAAGACCCTGATCCCTGTTGGCCAGAATATAAAGCCGCCAGATAAACAGGATCTGATCTACTCTGACGAGTCGCCCGATTTCTGCCTTGCAAATCGGAAAACTGGTTCTCTGGGGACACGGGGGCGCATGTGCAATAGCACAGCCATGGACATCAGCGGGTGTGACCTGCTGTGCTGTGAGCGCGGCTACCGGGAGGAAACAGTGGTGTTTGAGGAGAACTGTCTGTGTCGTTTCCACTGGTGTTGTGTGGTCCAGTGCAAAAAGTGCTTGGTCCGAAAAGAGCTTAGTCTCTGTCACTGATGAACTGATGAACTAAGGTTGAGAACAACCTATATTACTTGGTTAATTATAATTACTTCTGTTACTTTTTGAGGTTTTTGCTTTAGTTTGGCTAGTGTGAGAGAAGGATAGTGTTTGGACTTTCATATTGATCCTTTTGTTTCTGTTTTTGCACCAGTCACAGTCAGAGAATGCCCCAAAAAGGTTCATTTAAAATAGTATTTTGTCCCAGTTCTGGCTGTTGGGTCCCCAGGAATTTTGACAGACATAAGAGGTGCAACCACATGGAAACAATGGCAAGGGGAAATAAAGTAAGTAAAAAAGAAAATAAAATATTTCTTTCTGAACTACCTATTTTACTTTTTTTGTAGCCTATTTGAAAAACTACCAAAGAATGTGAACATTTTCCATTTCAGTGAAAGAGTAGGACCTACATGTGGCACAGTTTCTTAGTGTCACTTCTACTATCAGCTCAACAGCAGAGCTTCATGTTGACTATCTAAAACCAAAGAATTTCAGGCTTCAGCTTGTGCGATGTGCCTGATTTATTATGGAGTTTCCTTCATTTAATGTTCGCTCTTATCCTTTCTGTTGCTACCCCTGCCAAGCTTCCTATTCTCACACGTCACTGTCACTGTCATTTTTATAGATCACTGATTTCAGAAAAGAAGTAGAACATGGTTTCAGTTTGAAGTTAGGACAGACTGTTTACCTACTGTAACTAGCTAATTATACTAATTGGTTAAAAAAACAGTATCTGGCTGACACAAAAATGGGAACAATTAGCTAAAGAAATACTTCTTGACCTTGGAAGTAACTTTGTGTAGTTTACTAGTGCAGGTAGTAAGCTATTTAGATTATATTTAAGCAGCCTACATTAGAGCAGGTAAAAACACACTTGAATCCATCCTTTACTCTTTTACTGTTGTGTATTGGGGTTTTGGAAACACCAAAAAATCACCCCCTTGCACACTCTTATATACACGTATATATACGCAATATCACTCATACTATAGCCCCATACACCACTTCTGCGGGTGGAGCTTGACAGAGCTGTTATGCCTTGTTTCAGTTGCTAAATTGTGATCAGACAATTGCTGTTCATGGTAGGGTTTTAGTGAATGGTCAAACTGGCTGCTTTTCTACAAAGGCCACACTGACTATAATGAAATGTTTTGAGCATCTAAGGATTCTTTTTCTGCTATCTGTTATTTCAAGTCCTTCAGAGACATTGCTTTCTACCTACAATATCCTGTAGGATCTCACTATGGTCACACTGTTAGCTCACAGTGTAAAAGTGCAACAATTTTACAGATTATGCATTACCAATAATCAGAGCATCTTTGCATTTTACCACACCAAAATCTTTCAAAATGTTGCTAGCAATCTGTCTCGTAGTTACTGTAGCCTAGCATATTAATTGAACAAGCAACACCAAAAGATGCTAGTCTTAACATTTGTTTCCACAAAAAAGGGAAATGGTACCATATTATCATATTTGAAGAATGCTGTCAACACTATGTTTTGCAGGTGTGGACTTGGCCTGACAGCAAAGACTGTTATTTATATAAAGATATGATGACAAGACTACTCACTTCCATCACTCTCAGAAGCACTTTGGATATGATGGCTGCCGTGGACTTCCTCAATAACTTGGCAATAAAACCTTTTGGGGTTGTCTGTTTCTGTTTAATCACAAGAGAAGCCTTTATTTACATGACATTGTTTGGTATCAAGGTAATGTACATAATGTATTTTGTTTGTATCTGTTCTGATATACAGGGCTAATGTAATAATGCACTTTGGATGTTAGCTTTCATTTGATAATGTATGTGTATGTGCGTGCGTGTATGGGTTTGAGAGAGTATTGATTGTGTGTGTGTGCAGGTTGGCCAGTTATCACCGTATCCTTTAGTTGACAGTACCTTTTATATACAGTATCTTTGAGTGCCTGAACTGCATTTTGTTGGTTATTAAAAGCACACTGCTCTTTGACACTCTCTCTCTGTGAGAGGCAGACTAGATCTTTTATTTGTTGTTCTCTTCAGTATCTGTGGAATTATGTTTCCCCATAGACCATAAAACATGTCATGTCATTTACACTTAAGCTGTATTACCAGACAATGTAAAGTAAGTATGATGAAAGTATGATACTGCATTGCTTTCACTTGTTCTGTTAAAGCTTTGACTTTGAGTGAGTGAGGTGGGATCTTGTCTTACGCTTAAGGATTCAGAATCATCTTATTTGGATCTTACAGTTGGGGGTGTTTATATGTTAAATTAAGCACATTCCAAGAACATTTGATTTTGATTTTTTCTAATAATAATTCCATAATTCTAATCAGGTTTGGTGGGAAACAGCAGAATGTAGCAAGAGTAAGAGAAAAACATTTCACTAAGAAAGCAACCCATTTTGGCCAACTTGGTTGTGTTGGTGTCAAACAGCTTACCTGTCAATTGGTGTTACAGAATTGATCAATTTGGCATCTATGTAAAGACATTTTATCATGTTTGCTTCACATTTTGTTATGTTCTTCATTTTTGTATTCTTCAGAAATAATTTTTCATATCTGGATGTTATGTTGCATTTTCATTTAGCATAAAACTACAGTTTGTGACTGAAATTCAAAACACTATCCAAATAAAAAGTAAAACATTCACATTCTAATTTAATCTTATTCTTTCCGTGTGCAGTTTTGGACATACATGAGGTGACACTCCTTTTGATAATTTAATAGTGATGCATTTTGCAGTATATTTGGAGAAAATAATTTATTTGAACCATATTGATATATACAGGTGCTGATAAAATTAAGTGATTGTAAGTATAAAGATCCACATGCAATAAAAAATTTGGTGTTGTTTGTAAGTAAGGGTTTAGGTGTAACAGCATGTACAGTATGTGTAGGTGTTAGTTTTCACTTTTAATGTGGCTTTGAGCCCAATTCTGACAGAAATATTCCACATCAAACCTCTTGTGCTGTATGCAACAAAAAGAAGCAGCACAAATCAGAGATTTCAACATGCCAAAATGAATATGAACATTACACATTTATAGACTGATTTAACAACATCTTATATCATTTTTTCCCATCCAGAGTTCTTCCAGACATTGTGTTCATTGAGTTGACATTGAGTTCTACATGCTTTTATACTGGCAGGGTTGATTTAGGTTTTCACTTCTGATGATTTTCACCAAACTAGATTCTTTCCACACATCTGCTCCGATTTGATTATTTTTGCCACTCAGCAAAAAGAGGTGTTGTTTAGAGGTATTTATGCTGTAGAAATGAAAAGACAAGGGGGGAAAAAAAGAAAAGTGGGCATGTATTAGTTTGAGCTGTACAAGTTGACACAAGTTCATATTTTCCAGGAATTTGTTGCACGGTGGTGTGCAGCAGAGTCGGGCTAGCAGTTGTGTTTAAGGCATGGAGAGGTAAGCCAAAGAGAAGGAAAATGCCATTAGGCACTCTTCTCCTCCTATCTCCCCTACTGTGGCTCCTTTGCCTTCTCCTCTCTCCTCCTCTCCTCTCCTCTCCTCTCCTCTCCCTCTGTCTAAGCTGTGTAGGCATTCAGTGCTGCACGGGCAAAGCCAGAGTAAATAGACAAGTGAGCAGATAGATTTATTGGAGCATTGGTATAAATATAGTTGCCTGTCGACATCTGTGTGCATGTGTCTGCATGTGTCTGTCTTTGTCAGTCTCGTTGTGTGTGTGTGTGTGTGTGTGTGTGTGTGTGTGCGTGTGCGTGTGTGTGCATGTTTTCATATGTGTGTGTCTGTGAGAGTTAGAATGGGTGTGTTTTTCCATGTGTCCCTATGAGAGAGAAATAGTGCCTGAGAAATGCAACAATGTCCCTACTAGAGATGAGTTTTGTCTCCACCTACAATGACTGTTAAGTGCACACACACACACACACACACACACACACACACAAAGCATTACAATAACGAAGGGCTGCCACTTTAAATGGATCTATAGTGGTTTCGCTGCATTCATTTCTGTAGATTCCTGGTATTTCTTATCTCTAACAGTGCAGTCTTGGTATTGTACTGCTTTTGTTTTGCATGCATTTACTGCATACGTACTGTATGTGTATGATTACTTGCAGAAAAACAAGGAGAGAGCTTGAACGTGGATAGGAGGCATGAGATTATATAAAAATGTGAAATGAGTGGGCCAGTACATGAAAATGAGCGACAAGGGAGGGGAAATTATTAATGAATGGAGGGGAAAGAAAAGGAGGGAAAGACTGAGAGAAAGATAACGAGAGAGAAAGAGAACTTAGCTGTAACCCGACACTATAATGCTCTTCCATTTGTGTGAACTCTCCTCCGATCCTCTATCAATCTAGCAGTGAGATGTTGCTTACACAATGGGCACATCTAGAGATCAACTCTGTGTGGGGTTTCATCTGATACCAATGACTGTAATTACAGTGGGAGTGGGAGAGACAGACACACACAGAGGAACATGTTTAATACAGACCGTGAAATGAAGCTTTCTTAACTTCTTTTATGGGTGAAATATGCACTAAAAGTATAATTTATCATGCTTTCAAGACATGCACAGTCTCACGTGTACACACAACTGCATGAACACACACATGTACACACATATGACCTCCACTTTGGCTTAGTGTGTTTGGAAGAGACAGTGATCTTTATGAGTTAATGCAGGCCCCGGAGGTGATGGCTCAGCTGCTGCCTAAGTTCCACAGCCCACCCAACTAGGCTGCTAGTGCTTAGACAGTGAATTGTCCATTTTGTGCACCACGTTGCATCTCCACTTTGTAGGCACAGCGTGCCTCAGGACCCTTGACTTATCATGGACTGTCATGAGTTGTTGCTGAACACGAGGTGAGTTGAAGCTAAGCCAGATAAATGGCTGTGTAGATAAAGCCCTGCTAGAGACGTTTCATTTTAAAATGTATTTTGGCAAAAATGACCCTCCTCCTTGAGAAATATACTGTATTAGAAAATATGGGTGCTTTCCTTGAGGAACCTGTCATCATTGCAACATCCTGAAACAACACTTGCTGCCTTGAGAAACACTCATTGACCCACATCATTGTCGTGGGTGGATAAACATTGAGATGACCTGGCAATGTATCTTTTCCTCATCTCTTTCACCCCCACTCCCATAAGTCTCCCTACATCTCTCTCTCCCTCTCTCCCTCCATCACATTTTACTTGCGATTGTGTCATTTATCAAACGCCAAAACTGTCTCTCGCACCCTCCTCTCCTTCTCTGTTATCTTGGGTTGTGAAAACATGGCCGCCAGAGGTTGGTGGACAGAAAGGGGCCTGCTGTCTATTGTGACTGCTTTGGCTCAGTGTCTCTTCCTGTGTGAAGGCAGGGCAGTTCTCTTTTTCTTTAGGACAGAGTCAAACAAACACGGTTGTTTGTACAACAAGAGTCATGGAATGCCTTGATGGGAAGCAGACAACCAGCTTGCTAAAAGTGTGTGCGCATGGGCAACTTGTGATCAGTGTGCAAAGAATCTTTTCCATTTGCATGTTTCTCTACGGGGAAGATGAGTGAGAAATAATGTCCCAGGGTGGAGGTTGAGCACAACCCTCAACCTCAGAACTAAGTGGAGTTGCTACAGCGTTTCTGCAGTTAAGGGCCAGTATGAAATAATATGGCGTTTAGGCACAGTGTGGCGCTAATACAGGACAATATAAAAGGTCTAAGCAGTGTTTGGAAAACTACATCAATTATGTCTGGTTTGAACAATACTACTACACACGTTGGACAGAGATGGTCCATTTATTTTGGTGTTTGAACACAAGATGGCGACCTTGGAGCAGAAAGCTGATTTACTGTAATGCTACACCGCCATCCTACCAGCCATGACAGACTGCACTAAGAGGACTGATGGTAATGATAATAAAGACCAAAAAAGACTATTAAAAATCCACTAAAGTGCATTAAACTGAATTTAAATAAATACAAAATAAATATGAAATTGTGAAAATAATGGGTTAAAAGGAAATATGGCACACAACTTGCACTGAAAGGCATTTTAAGTAGAACTGTCCATCAGCTGGAGTGGTTTCAGTCACCTCAAATTTTCAGTCAGTGTGGCCATATGAACAGTATTTAGATTAGATTTTCTAGTGTATGTGTGTGTGTGTGTGTGTGTTTGTGTGTACTGGTACGTGAGCATGTGCCACAATGAGAAAGAGAGATTTTTATTGACACTTTTGAGCTTAGTGACCCATATAATTATCCAACTGTTCTTTATATGACAATTTTGCTCTGAAGCTTCTATAAGGGTTCGTAAACACATTTATTGGATCGGCTGTGTCTGCTACCTTGTATACCTCCCTATTGAATTACACACACACACACACACACACGCACACAAACAATGACATTTCGAGACAATAACAGCATGCAAACATGTTGTAATTATCCTCAATTAGGGATACTCAGGGGTAAGTGAGGCGGCAAGGAAAACAAGCACTTTTCATTCTCTTGACAAAAAGACTTGGTGAACAACATGATTCGCCTGTCTTGTCCATGCTCCTGCTTTGCCAACAGCTTCTTTGATTTCTTAGATTAAAAAACATAACTAATGCTATGGTGTCATCTAGTTGTTCTGCTGGGTGTGTTGAGCCTTATTGAGTTGAGATAGTGTTTTTTAGCTCAGAAGTTGAAAGTGTGTGAATCTTTTATTTTTAATTTTTTTTGCCATTATTAGTATGTATAGTGAGGAAAGAGAAAGTTTAGTAGGCATGAAGTTCTACAAAGCCCAGTCTGCATTCACCTTAGACCATCATGACACCTCATAAAAGGACGAAAGGACGAAAGGACGAAGGAAGAAAATTGTTGATTAGGGAAACATTTTTGAAATAAATACCAGAATGTATAGGTGTATAATGCTTCCTAATACTGGAATTGTCAAAAAGTATTGTGTTTGCCTTTTGGTGCAAACTTTGATAACACGTTGTTTTCCATTTTATATCTGTTTCCCTTATTTCCATGTGTCCGAAGCGTATTCTAAGTAATGCACTATTCTAACACTATTGAAATTCTATGTGAACTGTTCAAATCAACAGTGACTGTAGTGACTTTGGTTGAACTGAGATACTAAAATATGACTGTTTCACTTTCTCCCTTTCCCAAAAAATACAACCCGAGAAATATTTTCTTTTCCATTCACCGGGGGGAAAAAAAGTTTAGCATCCCACTTTGGTGCCTGTTTTGTTAAAGGATCCTCAGCAGAGTTTTACCTCCCCTCGGGCATGTTTTCTCTGTACAGTCTGTGAATCGTCAGGATCATCCAAAATAAAGCCACTTCTCACAACCCCAGGATATTTTCATTCCCCGCAATGACGGGTTAATTGATTAGAACCACACTGGGGTCTTGGCATGGGGATTGCAACACAGATACAATACATTACATTAGGAAACAACTTTGTGACTGTTCTAATAACATTCACGTGTTACCGACACTGGAAGGTACAGCAAACATTAGATCTGCACAGCATAGCACATGTGGGTGTATGTTTTGTAAATTATTAAGATACGTTGGAATAACGTGATTATACAGCAACAGAGTAAATGAGAGAAGATTAAATGTCCATCATAGAGAAGAAACTCAGAGCCCTATTGATTTACCTGCTGATTTAATCCCTCTCGTGCTGTAAGATAAAGCAGTCAAACAGTGACATATTGTTGCTTTAGTCCTGGGCAAAAGGAAGGAGAAGTAGAGCACAAATGCTTTCATATGAGTACTTTGTTTTTAACTTTCTGTTTTTCAAACCAAGACTTCAATCACAGAAACCATCTATCTTGAATGCTGATTGTTTAACTGGCAGCCCTGTCATTTGTCCCAGCTCTCTATGGTGTAATTGCACAGCTGTCCCTTCCTTTGCACTGTTTGTCCTGCCCTGCGCTCCACATGTCACACAAAATCCCTCACAGACCATGTCTCCCTGCGCACAAAAACATACAAAATATTCACTCTTATTGACAGCCTCGTGCACCAACACTTCTTTTTCTCCTGCCTCTGTCTCTGTCTCACACACTCACACCAACACACCTACACACACACACACACCTACACACACCTACACACACACACACACACACACACACACACTCACAGAGAGCCAAGAATTTGCTTTATAGATGTTTGTTACTAGAGTAGAGCCTTGTAATTGACTAACCTCTGCTCTGCTGCGCTCTCCTCTGCTTTGCTCGTTTTCGTCAGCTCGCTCCAAAACTCTTCAAGAAACTTGAACTTCGCTTGAACCCTTCTCAGAGAGACAGGGGTGTGACAAAAATAACTTCTGTCAGTTAATATACTGTGCAGAGAGAAAGGGTGAGGGATTTTGCCAAATCAAAATTTTAATTGGTATATATTTTTTAATTATGTCTGACCTTCTATCATAAACCATCCCACAGTGAACTACCTTTTACTTTATTTGGGGTGGTAGTCCTGTGCATGCATTAAATCGTGAAAGTAACCATGACACCCACTCTGCTACTTCTGTAACAATGAAGTCAATCTTAAGAAGTTCATGGGAGTAAAGGAAGGGCAGTCCAAACTAATGAAAGCCCATTACTGTACTGTGTAAAATGACCCAAAGTCAAGACACAATGGGAACCCTCTACAGTGTAAAAGGCAGTCATATACTTCATCATGCGACCTGTCCAGGGTGTACCCCGCCTCTCGGCCAATGTCAGCTGAGAATGTTTCCAGAACCCCCTCTCACGACCCTGTAAAAGATCTAAAAGATGGATGGACCATTTACATATCACCATTGACTTTACAAGTGTGAAAGACGTAATCAGACCAAGGTTACCATGGTTTTCTATCACACATAAAAGCAGCGATGCAGTTGAACTTTGTAGTTAACAGGAAGGAAATGATCTGGTGGTTATATATAACCACAGCATTGCTGCTTTCATGCTTGATTGAAAACCATGGTAACTTTGGTCTGATTCCGTCTTTAACACTGAAATGGTAATATAGGAATTCCATATGTTGCCATTACTGTGTATATAGTGGGCATTAATGATAAATGTGGAGCCAAAGTTAGGAGTGTCGCTTTGGCTAGAAGTTAATCGCGGAACAAGGAACCTAAATTTGCATGCTACAAGTTGGAAAAGCATTTACTATTTGTTACAGGAGGAAATAACTGGGAAATAACTGCCTGTCTTTGTGAGACAGACTTTCTGTTGAGCCACATGAAAAATCGAGTCTTAACACAGAAGTTATTAAACTTGATTTGTCTGACAGAAGACAAACATAAAGAAGCTTAAAGATAAAAACTTCAATTTCCATGTTTTATATTTTTGTAGTAAATCACTGCAGTTATATTACACTGCTAAACTAAAAGTTAACAGTCTGATTGCACAGGACCAGAAACTATATATTCATAAATACTGTATGACCTAATGTGTTTACATGGCACTCGCCACCAGACTGTGAAAACTTAGCTCGGCCATGTCTGTCCCTGCAGGACAATAACGTTTCAATTGAACCAGACGCTGCAACTCGACAAATATATCGGCACTGTTGGGAAAAGTCAGTGTTTTGGCTTATTATTGAATTAAATGCTCAGCAGGTTCATATTTCATGTAGCAGTGTGAGTGAGAGTGAGCTGTGCAAGATAAAAAATAATAAATGTTTTCAATGGCTACAGGAAAATCATGTTAAAACAAAAACGTTCAGGCACAAAATAGGGAACTCTGAAATGAACCTGGCATCAGCGTTTGACAAAAATAAAGTCTTTATGTCTCTAGACACAGGAGTCAAGTTGACCTGAGACCAGCACTGAAATATTTCCCACATCATTTATAATGAATGTAACTGAACAGGAACATACTCTCTGGTGAAGAATGGGAAACAATTAAAGGTGTCTGTGTGTGTGTGCGTGTGTGTGTGTGTGTGTGTGAGAGAGAGAGAGAGAGAGAGAGAAGACGACAGGGTCCTTGGCAGAGAACTCCAGTCCAGATGTGGAAGTTGTGTGTATTATGCATGTGTGTGTGTGTGTGTGTGTGCAAAATATCCTTTTCATATGAATAATGTGTAATAAGTCCATAGCATGAATATGTTAACTGTGTTCTCTTCCCTGCTCCAAATTGACTTAATAGTGAGTAAATCATTTGACGTCGGAGACGTCAAATCTGAGCACAAACTTTACATTTCTGACTTTAACTTGTGGAAGAAAGGGTCCCATTGAAAAAAATGGTAAGTAAAAATTCTTGACTTGCTGTCTTCTAATTTTGACTTACTATGTTATATTTTTACTTACTTAGTAAGTCAAAACTTGATGAAATATATGATGAAAAATTTGTTGTTATAAAATAAAAAAAACACTCATGGTATATTAAATGTTTATCTTTGTATCTCATAATTTTACTTACTATCTCACTTTTTTAACTTTAATTAAGCGAGACTGTGTAACTTTTTAAAGACGAAACAACACATTCCTCCAACAATTAAAAAATGCAATTTTAATATAACCAGTAGGCTAATTAGCAATGTTTTGGTAGATATTTATTTAACTTTCTTACTTTTCTCTACTTGTGCTTTTCTTACTCTATGTTTTAGCATTACAATTATATTTAATTGTCACTTGCTGCCACAGTGACGATTAAAAAGCATTTATAAATTTTGTTCAGCAGATGTTAATTAATATAGACCTGCTTTAAACAACAGGCTCTATGAAACAGGTCACTTAAAGAGAACTTAAGTGACAATTATGGGATTAAAGTCAGAAAGTCAGAAAATTCTGTAATGTCATTTCAGAAACAAGGTCTTGCTAAAGTTTGTTAGCATTAGCTAACATTAGTCTTGATGAGCTACTGGTCTTACTACACCAAGTAAGGCTTTTGCAGAGCAATGACCTGAGCAAAGGTGTGTTTTACTGCTTATAGATGCAGCTTTCCATTTTTAAGTGGAGAAGTGTATCAATTGTTTTTTTAAAAGTTATATTCTTGTTTTAAGTCAAAGATACAACTCATCTCATAATTCTGATTCAGTAAGTCAAATTATCCCACAACCGGTTGTGGCACATGGCTGCTCCCCTCAGTCATGGTTCTGCTCGAGGTTTCTACCTCCTTGTGCTTGCTCATGGTGGGAACTGTTGGGTCTCTCTTAATATTACTAAGAAGAGTACGATCTAGACCTGCTCTATGAAAAGTGCGATGAGATAACTAATGTTACAAATTGGCAGTAAATAAATAAAATAAAATAAAAATAATTTATTTTCTATTTTATGACTTTTCATGAGTATATTTATCTTTATCATGACTATGTTTTATGTCTAAATAAGTTCTCTTTGCTTCTGCCTCACTCGCTCTCATAATAGTGTCACAATTGAGGTCCTTTCTGCTGCTGTGTTTAGTTCTCTAAGTGGAGACAGGGGGTATGAGTCATGTTAATAAGGAACTGTGATTCAAAAAGTAACGTTGTCATCAGTCATGATGAGAGACAGAAAGATCGGGATGACAGTGTGCAATACATCCTGCTGTAGAACCAAACCAAAAGTCACAAAAACCACCAAGTCTACTAACACGCCTGCTTTCCTTACATGCCTTGAAATAATTAAACACAAAGTTGCTGTCCCGGGCAAATCTTCCAGATCTGTGATAAATCTCTCTGAGAAAATTTGATGTGGGATTGTTTCCCTGATCTTCTAAATATGTGTATGGCAACTTAAGTGCGTCTGAATGCTAAACTTGTGTAGTGTTTTACTACTCTGGTGACTCCATGCTGGCAGAATGCTTGCTTCCCTCTACTGGTGGGGGGAAAACCTTTTTATTTGTGGTTTCTGCATCTTTATTCTAGGCTGCTCATAAAGCACTGAGATGAGTGATATCATGTGGTCTTCATCAACGAGGGAGCTGTTTGTTATAGTTTATAGTCATTTAAATGGAAAGATTAAAGGCCATGACACACAGACAAGGTCAGAGAGCAATGGGAACTTCAGCCGACAATTTTAACAACCCCACAGTTTTTCATGGTTTTCATTTTCTACTCACAGGGCAGGAGGGTCCTCACATTGACATAATTCAAACAAAGAAACCCACCTCCAGTACAAATATTGGTGTTTTAAAACAGATTCTTGTTCACTGAAAAAATAAAATAAAATAAAGGACAACGCCATTGATTTTACACATCAAAATAAGTTTACTTGTCATTGTTACACAGCCTCTGGAAGATATTTCTAGAGTCGGACAAAATAATCAACCCTGATGATGTAAACGGTACCTCCTGTTTACAACAGGATGGGTGGTGTGTTGAAAAGATGCTGTTGTATTATGGGAAGTGTAAGATCTTCACCCGTACAAGTGAAAATGAGTCAGGATATTTACGCAACTTTGTGGAAGTGAAACACACACACACAAAAAAGCTCGCTTTTAATTCATTGTAGAATGAACATAATTGCTTTCTAAATAAGATCTACTCTGAAGTGCTAAAGAGTAAAATTAAGAATGTAGGTATACAGTGAAGAATTCAATTTCCCCAGTTGTTAGCTCTTTTTGTCATTGCAGGATACAAAAAGTGTGTCAGTGTACACAGATGCAAATACACACAGGAGTTGAAAATCATGGTTCATTTGAAGATAAAATCTAATTCATCTTCATTATCTAATCATCATTAATCAAAAAAACATCTTCATTATTATTCTTAGCCTGATCCTTTCTCCCTCTTCCTCATAATCATCTTCATCATCACCTTTTTAACCAAATCTCCAATCGCTGAAATCAATAAAAAAGTATCCTACTCTTAACTTTTGCTATGCACTCATCCTCAGAATCGCTCCTCCAGTGAATTTAAATATTACTCCTCAGGACGCAGACTAAGTGTTTCGGGTTACCTTATCTAAGGGGATCTCTATCTTGCTTTAACGAGGCACTTGACCTCCCTTGGCGCTCTCCTGCTCTCTGGGTGACGCAAAAAAAAAGTGGGCTGGCGAAGCGCTAAGTGCAGTAGTTTAGAGGACTATCGGTGCGCACTGAAACATCACAGCAGACTTCATGTACAGCGCATATCTTGGTTCAGCCGTCTCTCTCGGATGTTATACCAATGAAAATACCTTGGCGGAGACACCGGAATATGTACGGATGTGTATGAGAAAGACAACACTGACTTTTCCTCAGACTTGTAGCAACATCCTCCATTCAGTAAGTTAGGAGGTTGATGAAACTTTTTTTGAATGAGTATCCCGCCGCTGGCTGGCACCACATCTGGACTTTCGTCGGAGCTGTCAAGACCAGCGCCAACGTCTAGCCGGACCTGACTTGACCCTCTTCTGTTGTCCTCCCTAAACTTTTAAGGCGGAATATTGGACGTTAAACTCCTGTCTTTTTATTTTTAAAACTTTTTTTTCTTAATTACAAGGCACAAAATGGAACACTCGGTCCTCAGAATAACATGCGTCTTGGCAGTTATCTGTCTCTTGGATAGAAGGTGAGTTGAGTTTAATAAGAGATGCCTGAACTCAAACAATGTGACCAAAAAAGTGAATCTCTGTGTTCGTTTAATTTAGTACTGAAAGAGCATCTCTAGTTCTTCACTTAACTTATACTAATACTGAATTAAATAGCCTAATTATCCTAATTATCTATTTAAGCATATGCTAAATAACCTCTGTTGATCTGGCTAAAATGTGCTTAAAGCTAACATATACAAATATAAAATAAATAATAAAACATTAGTTCACGTTTCCCTTTTTGCAGGTTTGCTAACTTAAATAGCCTACTTGAAAATCTGCTTCACATGCACCCCTCATTCCCAAACAATGTTGCCAATCAATAAAAAGTTGCACTTTGGAAAGTTAGTTGTTGAAACAGGTTTACTGTCAAAGCAGGAAACACAACAGGTAGCAACAGAAGCCTAACTGGAATTACCAAGGCAAAATGCAATACCACCTAGAAAGTAGGACACCACTATTCAAATGACCAACATTTGATGTTATGGGTTTGTGATGGTGAGACCAAAGCTACTGGTTACTGTTACAGCAGAACATGCATTATCGTTTTTAAGTTTGTGTCTTTGATAAAGAGGCTTGCAGAAGAGAAACAGGCAGAAGTTCCACATTTTGACAAAACTATGGAAAGAAATACAGTAGTTTGCAAAGTTTCTGCAGCTGTGTGAGTGTCTGTGTGTGTGTTACTGTACACTCCTCCCTACACCTGGGTATTTGTGTCTGCATGTCAGGGTGTGCTTGAGCATGTGCATATAGAGATGTGTGTGTGTGTGTGTGTGTGTGTTTGTGTGTATGTGTTCCCACAGCCATACATGCGCCTGACACATCCACCTGTGTTTTACCTGTAATGATAATGAAATGAAAAGCTGGGCACTTTGCAGCTCTCCAGCCATGATCAGTGTGTCACTGTTTCTCTGTGAAGTAGAAAAGAGCTTTGGGCGCTGAGTTACTTTTGCACACACGATTGATCTCTCACAGAAGCCGCTGACAGTTGTGTACTGAGAGACACACCTTACAGCAAAAATGTCATTGAATTTACGCACTAACTGATTTCCTTAGGTGATTAATATGAGGGAGGGAGTTTTTTTTTCCCCAGCTGCGCATCTAAAACTGTTACTAGAACTATTGGTTTCATGCCAACAAAGTGGATGCTGTGCCCTCATCCCCCACTTCAACTCATCTGTTCTGCTGTTTAACTGTTATTTTGCACTGCACAGTAAAGTTGTTGTCAAAGTCAAGATCAGGAGACAAAACTGAATTTGGCTGCCTGAATCAACATTAAATGCAAGCAGAGTGTTGCAGGTTTTGGTTAAATCAGTATAAACCTACATGCCTCTAAAATTACCCACTGGACCTTTGATTTTTATTCTGTATCAATAAGCATTAGATATTTTTGTCATCTAAGCATAGTATAGTCAGCAGTCATTGCTAGGATGTGGAGATGGTTTTGCAACCATCAACCCACAGTTATTGAGGTTTTAGAGGAACTGACTACACTGGGGACAACCAAGTCAGGTCGTCTGTTTGGTACTGTGGGAATTGAGAGGTGTGATGCTCACAGGACCAATAACAGAAAATATTGTACGTTTGTCTTGTCAATAACCTGACCTGTGTGCTCCATGCAGGGTAGACTCCAATGAAATCTTGGGCCTGAAGCTCCCCAACATCGATCCAATCCTGAATGCCAACACGGTGTGCCTGACGCTGCCAGGTTTGACACGGCGCCAGCTGGAGGTGTGCATGCGGAACCCAGACGTCACAGCTTCAGCAATCCAGGGAATTCAGATTGCCATCCATGAGTGCCAGCACCAGTTCAGAGGGCACCGCTGGAACTGCTCCAGTCTGGAGACTAGGAACAAAATACCCTATGACAGCATAGTCTTTAAAAGAGGTCAGTTTTATGGTCACTATACAATATATTACCGAAATTGGTCTACTGTACAATTTCATTTGAATTCACATCTGCCTTTCTTGTAAGCATTTTGCATCTTTCCAATTCCAACTTCCAAAACGTTACTGCACTGGGGAAGCAAAATGTTGTTGATTGTAGAAAACCTACAAGGTTTACACCTCCACCTTTAGGATAATGAGGTGTAGGCAAGTTGAGATGTCACAACAGGCTACCTGCTGAAAAGACAATGATATATAGGCATGCAGGCCTTCAAACAAGCTGTGGTTTCATCCTCAAACACACTTTGATTGAATACCTTGAAAGGATAGGCTTAGAAAGATTAGTTACCACAAAGATACACATCCTTAACAAGCACTGGTGTAATATTATTCAGTCAAAAGATCATCAAAAGGGATCATTGTCCCTCATAGACACAATTATTTAATGTTAGCTCAGAAGAATTAAATGAAACTCCAAATGATTAGGTTATCTTTAGTGACTAGCACACGGGTATGCACTTTCTAACCACCCTAGTGTATCGGCCTGTACAAAAAAGCAGGTAACTTCAAAAGTAGTTCGTCACCTCAAGATTACCAAACCTCATGCAGATCAGTTTTCTCTGACACTTTGTAGTGCTGGGAGCTTTGCAACTCAGCCACAAAGGATGAAAGAGGATCTTTAACGCTGGGAAGTCCTCAGATGGACCCATCCCAGTTTATTGACTGGAAAAGGCATCAGTTTCTTAGTAGCCAGAGCACCTGGATGGATGAACAGTGCACAATGTGGTTGGTAGTTTGACTCTTGAGTTAAGTTCGATTTCAGTTTCACCAAATGAGGAAGAACATTCCTATGCAAACATAGCTTCAATTTTTTTTCATTTCTACTAAAAAGGACCCTAGAATGTTGGGATGGCGTGTCATAGTGCTTAGTAATTTACATTCTTAAGCAAGACAACCATGAAACTGTAGTTTTGTAACCCTCATTGAGGACTTTTTGTCACCAATGTCTAACTTAAAAAATAATCATAATTACAGTATATGCTTACACACCTCTGGCTTTACTTTCACTCCTCAGTGACTCATTGAAAAGCTGTTTGTCATTATTAGTAAAGGCAGTTGCTGGTTGTCTGGCATCCCTGGTTTGCCTCGGGTGCAGAAACTCCAAACCACTGACATAAACAATCTCTTTAAATTGGATGATTCATCTGTTACATGTTGATACGTTCTGCTCCACAGAAGCTAAACAAATGATACAAGTTAAGTTGCTGCAGCCAGTATTGTGTGTGGCTACTGAAAAATTGAGTTTTACAGACATGGATTAGACAGAATTAACACAAATGTTCGATGTAACTGTCCATTGAAAAATTAATAACCTAGTCTCACACAAGGCTTATGTACACCAAACTATAGTTTAACTAAGTTTAGTGTTTTTACAGCCTGTGAAGAAACGTTTACACTATGACACAAAGCCATTCAAGTAAAACTGATACAAATGACTTTTGTCAGCATTGGAACCTCGTCTCGTTCAAATATTCTTGCAAACTTTCCTCAAATGTTTTGATATTCTTCTATTCTAAAGTGTTTGAGTTGTGTATTAGGGGCTCTGCATCTCAGTGTTTATTTTGGTGTCTAATTTTACTATTTCAGACGCTGCTCAGATCCTCTTTGGCTCTGCCACGTGCCTCTCTGCTAATGGATTCTGATAACTTTTATGGCCCCATATTCATTCACGTTTAGCTTGCATTAAAAACTAGGCTAAAGAGGCCGTCAAGCAATACATGGATAGAATCCCTCTCTTGGTCTTTCTCCCTATCTTTCTCTGTCCCTGTGTCTGTGTCCTCCCTCGCTGGGCTGCTCCTAATGCTCTTACGTCCCTTGCCAGTGCAAGTGCTTGTGAATTTGCTCTCAGCACTTTCCCAACTCTCTGCGGCAAAAGCATAAACCTGTTTAGTCGGTTTCTGTAACACAAAGTGACAGTTTCCTTTGAATCTTTAATTCATTTTGTCACTTCCTCTGCCATCAGTTCAGCCGGGCGTGCCGCCACCGGTGAATTATTTGTTAGATTGATTTGTTCCTAGTCTTCCGGGGGCAAGAGCTAAAACAGGCTTTCTATGTATAAGGATGTGCCTAAGTGCCATCCCGCTCACTTCCCCTACCTTGTGTGGGACAAGGTGGTGGTGGTGGTGAGAGTGAATTTTGGACTTGGATTCATCAGGTGAACACAAAGACTACTCCATGTGAATCCTAACTTTGCTCTGGGTCTGCTGGGTGTGTTAATAAGCAACTTTTGTCTAACAAGGTCATTATATCAACCTAAATAATTGTAGAATGTCTTTGTTGTGTTATGTGTCGTTTCCGATTGTGGCCCAAACATTCTATCGATGCAGGTTTCAGGGCAGGGTATGTGCAGCTAGAGACAATATGGGTAATGTTGCCAGATTGTTTACTTGAGGTTTGCTTCCTTTCTAACTGAAAATCAACCCTCTATCTGGTCGACTCACTGCTTTTTCAAAGATATTAAGCAGGTGGGGGACTGCTGTTTAAGGCCTGTTTATTCCAGTGCTTTGCCGAATGACATTTTCACACGGGGCTAAAGTCGGTCTGAAAGTGACACCTGACATTGGTTCAGTATAACACTTATGATACACCTTCATCTTGTCTCTGACTTTAATATATACAGATTTTGAATACACAGTTTACGGATTTTGTTTAGATAAGGACAACTTTTCATTAAGTTCAATTCAACTGGGAGACTTGAATAAATGAGTGAAACTAGAATTGCCTTGGGCAAAACTAATTGAGCTTGATTTAGTGAAAAGTAAAGCAAAGTAAGGAAGTGATCATTCACAATGTGACAATATCTTGTAAATATTCTTTAAGTTCTGCAGGCAGGAGTGTTTGAATCATACGTTTGTCTTAAATAGAAAGGTGATGGAGTGACACAACTTTTGTTTCTGAATAAGTATGTCAGTAAAGTTGCTTTACAGTGACAATAGTGTTACTGTTTCTGCAGAATGTGCTGTAAGTTGCATAGGAAAACTACAGACCACAACTTGCTCGACAGATGAATTTCTGATTCATTCATTGTGACTGTGACTTTTTGTGTCCCTAATGTCAAGTATACAAAAGCAAAACAATACGTCAACCTTTACATCATATCTCACAAAAACAAAATAATATCAAGTTTACTTAAATACATAAATAAGGCAGTAACATCAAACAGTGCTAAAAGGGCCAGTTCCAGTTAATAGCTTTTTATTTGACTCCAACAAGCAGCCTGAATCATTTCCCCTTCAAGCAGTGCGCTATAAACTCCTAAGTGGTTTCGTTTCATGTTTTCTTTACAAGTTTCCATTATAATCGTCACTGTTTTCTACACCAGTAAGTGACTGCCAGTGGGGCTTGCTTTTATAGAACCTGAGGGCACCAGTGGTCATAGGCTGTAAGCTGAGATCTAACAACAAACACTGTGGAGGGTACGAGTGTAAGTGCTTCTGTTGCACTTCATCCTTCAATATTCAAGGATTCCACAATTGGACATGGACATAAATGTGTGTGTGTGTGTGTGTGTGTGTGTGTAAGAGAAGAGTACTGTAACATTAGTCTGCAGAATTGCAAATCAGTTGCGGTGGAGCTGCACTTATTACATGTGCCGCACGCAAGTTAGATATGCTGTTGGGAAGAAAGGGATGTGTTTAGCTGTAAAGGCATTTTAGACAGACATTTAACCACCTTCTCTACATGCAGTAGTCCGTCTGAGCCAATTTGAAGTGATTACAAGGCAAAAGCTGTGATATGGCGTTATCAGACTTTCTAACCTGAAACATGCACCTACAGAAACATGTAGTTTGGACCTAAAGTTTCACTGCAAATGATAAAATGACAGAAGCAGATAAATTGATCAAACGCCAGCCATCTGATGCCACTCAGTCAGCCAGAGAAGTAAGCCCGTGACCAAGTGCCAATTGGCCCAGAATAGCAAATGTAATGGTTACCAACTTGGATGAAAGGTCACTTGAAAGTGTTGAAGATTTAAAAAGGGTATCAAGAACATTCGTGGAGGAGAAGGATTGACTGAGGGAGGCAGGCAAATCCAGAAATGCACCAAGTTTGGTTCAAAACCTCAAGTGGTCATGTTGTGTACAGTGCTGCAGCACAAATTCAGGTTCTAGCTGATTTGTACTCACTTACATAGATAGTACATGCAAGTAGACAGCAGTGAGTAGTACAGCCACATACTGTATCTTGTATTTAAGCAGCAGGACAGACAGAAGGAGGCGCAGCCCCTTTAGTAGTCCTCTGTGAGTCCTCTGATGGGAGTGGTGGGGGTCTGTTCACGTTCAGCTGGCCCACAGAGACAAATACGCAAGTGTTTGGAACACTTAATTGCTATCGTCCCAGATGTTTCCCCCGGTTATATGAGTCTTGACGTGTGTGTATATACATGTGTGAAAAACTTGTATGTCTGTCTTTATCAAAATAGAGGAAGCTTTTTTACTACAGCATTACTGATGGTAGGTGAAACAAAGCGTGCAAACTCACTAAACATTATGACGCATGTTGCTAACAGAGAGGTTGAAACATCTCTTTGTCTTGCTTATTTAGCTGTTGTTAAAGTTTTAGGGCTAGGAAAATCACTTGACATCTTAAAGTTTTATCCAGCAGTTTTACAACAGAACTTTAATGTGGGGAATTAAATAGTTTTGGATGCTTTTTCAGTTAAAAATAGAAAATCTACCACAACTAAAAAACACTTGAAAACAGCACCTTAATCATAGTTATATGAGTTTGGACTGTTACCTAGCAAATGTCATCCTCCATCTACCTGGTAATCCTCTCATTTCACCTGACAGGTTCATTACATAGACGCACTAGTATGTTCTGCCTGCAGGTTATTTTAATGTTTATTAACATTTTACATCAACTCCATCTTACAACATAAATGCCTCTAGAGCGGTTTCTTAAAAGAAATTTGGCACATTGTTGAATATTGACTCAGCCATCATGTCAACTTTCGTTTTCGTTAGACACTTCTTTTTAGACAAAAGATCCCAGTCTTTCCTTTCCCAAACTCTGTTTCCTTATTATTGTACCTCCTATAACCTTCTACTTCCACAGTATGCTATATACCAACACCATGATACTGTCCTTTCACCCCACAGGTTTCAGAGAGAGTGCCTTTGCGTATGCCATTGCAGCAGCAGGTGTGGTACATGCAGTGGCCAACGCCTGCTCCATGGGCAAACTGAAGGCATGCAGCTGTGACGAGAAGCGCCGTGGGGACGAGGAGGCCTTTCGCATCAAACTGCACCGTTTGCAACTGGAGGCCATCCACCGGGGAAAGGGTATGGTACACGGCGTTATGGAGCATTTCCCCGCTGACCTGCCAGGACCCCAGGATTCCTGGGAGTGGGGTGGCTGCAGTCCCGATGTGGAATTCGGTGAGAAGTTCTCGAGGGACTTCTTGGATGCCCGCGAAACCTACAAAGACATCCATGCCCGTATGAGGCTGCATAATAATAGAGTTGGGAGACAGGTGAGTCAGGAAGGGATCGTAAGTGAGAGGATGAGCATTTGTGAGCATTTTGAGTGAGATTTTGTATTTGTATTATTTTCGTCTTGCAACCGTAAGCCTTGTAGCATAGCATAGCAGAGAGCAAGATTTTAATTTAATTTAAGCCAGTCCTACATTTTAATATTGTTCTCTGTGATTTTGATAACTCCAGGATTAGTATTTAACAACTCTGATCTACTTTGAATTCAGTAACTTATTCAATTTGTGCCTTTTACCTCAAATTAAAGCGGTACTTCACCAATTTTACACATCAGTTTACCAGGAGCACTACTCAGCATTTAAACACAGTTTTATAGTGTCTACAGTGGCTCTTGGTTAGCTTCTTTTTTTTTTTTTTTTACTTTGTTTATTATGTTTCAATGTGTTAATACAGATACACAAGGGTGTAATATAAAAATGCACTTGTATAATAAGCATACTATTTGGACAAACAAAACCTTTTGGTTCGCTTGTACTTAGTTAAAATAGTTGGAAATAACAACGGAATACAGATTTGAACTCACAGATATGTAAAGACAATAATAACAAACAAACAAACAGCCCCCCACGACCCTGTACGGAGGATAAGTGGTTGACGATGGATGGATGGATGGATATTACACGGTAAAACAGGTGGAGAGCGGGTGTGTTGAGTGCTACTGGGCCAATCATAATGCTACAGTGCACAACACAATCTGATTTTATTGATTGGGTCAACAGTGGCCGGTCATTGTCAGACTATCTATGTATGTGTGTGTGTGTGTTTAAAGGAGTTAGTTAGCCCAAGCTGCACTCAGTAATGGCTGCTCTTTAGGTTCCCTTTCAGCACTACAGGGCAGTTGTTTATCCTAAAAAATTTTTTCTTTTTGAAAAACAACCTTATTAATGGAGCAGAGGCAGAGTGTGACGCTGCAACATTGATTACTGTTGCTAGTGTGTTTTCTTTTAGTTTGCAGGAGATTATAATTGTTATTTTTTGTTGAATTTCTCTCCAATCATTTAGTTACACTGGTTAGCATATTTGTATGGCTAGGCTTTGTTGAAACAGGTTTCGACAGTTTTTGATTGAATAAAATAGTATTTTCTTAAACAGGATACCCAGAGAAAAAAACAGTTATATCATTATGAGCTTGGTCTTGTAATGGGTCTTTGCCCTTTTACCCTCTTTTAGTGCAAACCAAAGAGAGGAATGTCTATTTGTTATGGTGGCCACAGTGGGACTTTCCTATATGATGCCCAAGATGATTTTATGAATTAGGATTGGCTTAATACACGTATCATAAAGTCAAAGAAGCCTGGTGCAAATGGTTATTTTGTTGGCTTTAATTTGTAATTGATGTGTTATTGTCAGATTCCCAGGACAATAAGGCCAGTAGATAGTATACAAATCTACAGATTTATAGATAGATGGCTTGTACACAATTTGTGTCAGGCTGTTACTCGAGTTACTACTTTTTTAATTAGCTGTACCGTGCCCCTGTTGTGTTGTTTGTTCAGGGAAACTTAGTAATTTATCCAACTCTCACGACTTAAAGGATTGACAGATCTGGGAACGTTGCTAGTTTGGACTAACTTTGTTCAGTTATGAAGGTGGTCTTGTGCTCACTATGTTCAATTTCTGCAGTGTCAGATTAGCCACAATGTTGAAGTAAAGAGACTCAATCATCATCTGTAGTTTTATATAGCTTTCTTACTGATAAGCAGACTTTTCCTGTTTTTCCTGTTTTATTATTATTTGTTATTTATTCTCTTGTAGTAGTCAGTGTCCATCCATCCATCCATCCATCCATCTTCATCCGCTTATCCGGGTTCGGGTCGCGGGGGCAGCAGCTCCAGCAGGGGACCCCAAACTTCACTTTCCCAAGCCACATTAACCAGCTCTGACTGAGGGATCGTGAGGCGTTCCCGGCCAGTGTGGAGATATAATCTCCACACTGACCATAGATGAGGGTAGGAACGAAAATTGACCGGTAGGTCGAGAGCTTTACCTTACGGCTCAGCTCTCTTTTCGTCACAACGGTGCAGCAAAGCGAGTGCAATACCACCCCCGCTGCTCCGATTCTCCGGCCAATCTCCTGCTCCAGTCTCCCCTCACTCGTGAACAAGACCCCAAGGTACTTGAACTCCTTCACTTGAGGTAAGGACTCATTCCCTACCTGGAGTTGGCACTCCACCGGTTTGTTGCTGAGAACCATGGCCACAGATTTAGAGGTGCTAATCCTCATCCCAACCGCTCCGCACTCTGCTGCGAACTGATCCAGTGAGAGCTGAAGGTCACGGACCGATGATGCCATCAGGACCACATCATCCGCAAAAAGCAGTGACGAGATCCCAAGCCCACTGAACCGCAGCCCCTCCTCGCCACGACTACGCCTCGATATCCTGTCCATGAATATCACAAACAGGATTGGTGACAAAGCGCAGCCCTGACGAAAGCCAACCATCACCCGGGCGGCTGTGGCTCAGGAGGAAGGGCAGGTTGGCCGTTAATCGGAAGGCCGGCGGTTCAATCCCCTGGTTGCGTGTCGAAGTGCCCTTGGGCAAGATATTGAACCCCGAATTGCCCCTGGTGGCTGTTCCGCCAGTGTGTGAATGTTAGTTTCGGTTTGAGCACTTAGGCTCAGTGTATGACTGGTGAATGCAGATATAGTGTAAAAGCGCTTTGAGTGGTCGAAAAGACTAGAAAGGTGCTATACAAATACGGAGCATTTACATTTACCTGGAAAGAGTCCGACTTACTGCCGAGTACTCGGACAGCTCTCGCTTTGGATGTACAGGGATTGGATAGCCATAGTCCCGCAGCACCTCCCTGGTCTTACGCCTTCTCTAGATCCACAAAGCACATGTAGACCGGATGGGCATACTCCCAAGTCCACTCCAGGATCCTTGTGAGAGTAAAGAGCTGGTCAGTTGTTCCACGACCGTGACGAAAACCGCATTGTTCCTCTTCGATCTGAGGTTCGACTATGGGCCGAACCCTCGTTCCAGCACCCTGGAGTAGACTTTACTGGGGAGGCTGAGAAGTGTGATACCCCTGTAATTGGAAAACACTCTCTGGTCCCCCTTTTTGAACAGGGGAACCACCACCCCAGTCTGCCACTCCTTGGGCACTGTACCCGACTTCCACGCAATGTTAAAGAGACGTGTGTAATGATCAATGTGTAATAATCAAATCACCTATAACAATAATAAATAACAACAATCATCAGTGTTGTTTGTTATAGTTATATTATGGGGACTTCTTTTTAACTACATAAACGGGTCAAAAAAAGTTTTTCTGGGTAAACTATTAAATGAAATTGTGTATTACTGTAATAATTTAAGCCTTTTAAGCAGTTTTATTAAGTTAAAATTAGGTAACTTCTTTGGGCTAATACGCTCCTACAGAGGTTTCTGCCGTGGGCAATGGGAAAGAACGATGTAAATGACAGTGATAAGCCTTGATGATATCCAGCACTGTGGTCTAACAGAGACAAGAAGCGACCATAAATTGCTCATTGTTCCCTGTTTCCTCTTGAGTAATTTGGGCCTGTATCTTTCAATCAGTTTACTTCTGGTTTCCTTGATTATGCAGACAAAACACAAATGGGACGTGTCAGCTGAACTCAACAACAGCTGGCCTCTGTGCAGTAGCTGTAATGGAAAAAATAGTCATAGACTGGTGACATAAATTCCAATCAGTGCTGTGTCCTTGGGAGTAAACTTTGGGCAGGGGCTGATATGACATTAGTTGTAGCCTAATGAGTTCATGAGCCTTTCTCTTTTGTTTGGATTTAGTAAGTAAGGTTATAAAACCTGGGATGTTGTATGTTGTCTTAACTCTGTCTACTGTCTCTTGAGGCCACATGCTTTCCAATAATTGAAGCTTTGGAGGGCGGCACAGTGACTTATACACTGCCCCACATCCAAAACTCCCTCTGGTTTGATCCTGTTTTGTCTCTACTTGTTGGTTTGTCCTTTTGCCGCAGTCTATCCTGTCAAAATGCCCTTGAGCAAGCCCTCTCTTCCTGTAAATAGGTGTGGATTTGAATCTCTTATATGCAAATATTGGTTATGAGTAGTAGTACCAGGAAGACACAAGTGTAAACATAAGTTTAAGTAAGTATAAATAGATTTTAAAATAATCACCAAACAATGCCTTTGCTGTTAATTCTGCCCTCAAACATGATGATGACACAGACACAAATTAGCGTATTAGCCTCATATTTAAATGCCACTTTTATTATGCAGGCATAACCACAATTACATGTGATACCTTGCTATTAGAGGGATCAGTTTGGCAAAAGAAAGACATCACTGTCACTATGAAGTTGCATAGAGAGGAGTCAGAATTACAATGATAGTCAATTAATCCATTAATCAATTAGTTGTCAACTATTAAATTAATCGCCAACTATTTTTTTTAAAGAAAAACTGTCAAAATTTTCTGATTGTAGCTTCTTAAATGTGAATATTTTTGGTTGCTTTGCTCCTCTATGACAGTAAACTGAATATATTTGGGTTGGGGACAAACGAAGACATTTGAGGATGTCACCTTGGGTTTTGGGAAACACTGATCAACATTTTTCACAATTTTCTGGACCTAATAACAACTAATTGATTAATCGAGAAAATAATCGTTTGTTGCAGTCCTAGTCAGAATCAAAGTAATATTTGTCTTCTGTTTTGGCTTGGACTGTTTGCAGTATAAAGGCTTATATATATATATAGCCAATGGGATGTGTTTTGAATGTAATAGGCAACTAAAGATGTGGAAATCAACATTACCTGTAGATGTGACTGGAAACAAAAACTGACAAGTCCATAAGGGTGCTGCTGTGTTATATGGGAGGCACAATTTTGACAATGTTCATTAAGTAAAATAAATTATATAATTTTATAGATTATATATATTACAAACAAGTTTATAAAACCAATCCAGTTCCACCGTTGGGCAGATGAAATGCTCCAGAGAAAATCTTTCAAAATCAGAATACGTAATCACACCCTTCAAACACTGAGAAGAGTAACAGCAGCTCAAAGAAAACAAACTAAAACTTGCACTACTCAGCTTTATTTCAATTTACGGTTTGATCTTTCCAGACGGATATTTATATTGGCTGTCAGGCTCCTCACAATAAATTTTGTTTTCAGTGTGCCAGGCTGCCAAGCAATCCAAAGCATCAATCAAACAATTAAAACTTCGACTCAACATCAAATAGATTGTACCGCGTTTTTGGAAAAGCCTTCTAAGGACTATGACAAAAATGACAACCAGTGCTCCTTCACCTTTACCTCTTGTATTTTTACACAAGCTTGATGACCCCTTGGTTGGGTTCAGGCTTATATGTCATTGTGTCATTTCTATTCCCCTACTATGTTGTTGAAATTACAAAATGAGCTTAACGGACATCTATCATGGAAAATGGAGGTATAATGAAAAATTTGGGGACAATGTGAGCTTTCAGTTCAATACCAAACCTTTGTTTACATGGAGATGCATCAAGGGGCTTGTTGATTTGTACAGCTTACTGCAGGCTGGAGATCAGTGCTTGAATGAGTGGGATGTACAGAGGCAATTCCTGGCTGGAAGAGAGAGAGAGAAAGAGGAACAGATCGAAAGAGTGGGCACTTAAGGACAGAGAAAAAGAGACAGAGAGCTAACTTAGGATAAGTCTTTGGAGAGCTGTTGTACTGTAAAATACACCGCATCTTGATGACTTCAAATAGTACAGAAAGCCGCAACAAAACCCCCTTAAGACCTTGGAACAGACACACACACAGAGATGTAGACACGTACACACACACACGGCCCCTAGAAAACACTGACAGGTGGGGCCTCAAAATAATGCCTACCCTTCCCGTATCTCTTTCCTCCCACCGACCTGCCACTACCACCACCTCACCTCCCTCCGTTCTGCTCCTCCCCTCCACCCCCTCCCCCCTTTCAGAGAAGTAGTCTTTAAGCAGAGGAATGCGGTGGTTTTTTAGCGGGGTGTGCATGTCGCCTCATGCCCACCCCAGGGTTCTCACGACGTCCCGTCTTGTTTTTAGCCCTAATTAGTGGCTGCTGGCAGTTTGGAAACAGATGTTTAAAACCCTGCAAAAGATTTTAGACTTCAAACACCAGGGCGGAAAGTAGAAAGAGATTCGCCCCTTCCTTCCCTCCCCTCTTCCCCCTCTCCTGCTCTGCCTCCTCCAACTTCTCTCCAATAGGACTGATTACAGAAATAATACTGTACACTGCGCACAAGAAATTAATGCGGAGGGGAGGTTAATTTACATATGATGTCAGCACATCATTAACATCATACATATGTAAAGGTCAAACTTGACCAGCTGCTTGTTTACCCTTGAAAAAAAGAAAACTACAATTTGAGTAAGTTGGGAAAAATAATAAAAATAAATGTTAAAACCCCTCCAAAACCAAGTAGTCAGAATCCTGCAATAATTTTACTATGAAGGTGCACAATGCAGCCTTCAATGGTTTTGTTATAGTGAACTGAAACACACTACTGTTCAGTAGTTAATAACAGTGGCTGACTGACTACATTTTTAAAGTGGCTGATTATGACATGGAAACACTTCACCAGAGAAGTAAATTTCATGGCCAAGTTTTGTGTTCAGAGTGTTCTTCTCAATCGTTAAAAGAGCACACCTCAAAACAAATGCTTGGCACCCTTTCCTGTGTTCATGTTGCAGAGCTTAGAGCCATGTCAAGGTTCTGTTGAAGCCTGTCTGCTCATTAGGCAGGTGGTGACAGTGTTGGCTATGCAACAGTGTGCCATGTTACTGGCAAGCGTCTTCTGGTAATTATAATTTACCATCAGGGCCTGACTTCAGGGTAGTACGGCAAGATCGTATCCCCCTTTTCAGAAAGGGAACTGTACATTTGAACTTCTATTGACCCCCTTTTTAAATCTGTAATGTAGCCAAACTGCTGTTCAATACTGGAACTGATTATGCACATTTGCCCTGACTCGCTCCAAATCCTTATTAGGGGTCGTGCTCATGGGGGCACTTGTTTTGTTGACTCTTGGTGATCTTCAAAGTGCTCATGGGGGCACTTGTTTTGTTGACTCTTGGTGATCTTCAAAGTACTCAAGTGAGATGGCTGTGCAGCAGTCATTAATGCTCAAACAGCACAATGCAGTTTTGGCTTTAAAGTCAAAAGCTCATTTACACTTTTGTGTTGCTATAATGAACACTTTTACTAAATTGGAATAAAATAGCAGCAATAGAAATGTGAGATGGCCAAATCCTCTTTGGCCAGTCCCTCTATCACGTGATCGACTGGCTAATGGATGCCCAGTTGCCATATCATAACGTCAGGGTTAAGTGCAAGCTTTGTGTGGCTCTTCACGTAAATATCATACATTTTGCAATAGTTCCCCTCGGACCAAAGACATAAATTATGTTAATGCATCAGAAGCTATTTTAATTTAAGGTGCTAAATATTCTCTTGTGATTAATCTGCACCTACTATATTGTACAATAACATCAGCTTCCACTAGGCAAAAAATGGATTCACTTGTGTCTGATGCCAGCCCCTACTGCAGCAACTCATGTATCGCATCGCTTAGCAGCACAGGAGAGATTTGGTATAGGATTGATTCAAAAGTGAAATAATTTGGCCACCTGCAACTCAAACCTGTAACAAATGTGGTGGTAACTGAATCTGTAACTGCTTGTAAATCTGATGTTTACAGGCAATTGAAGACCTACTTTGTGTGTGTGTGCACGACATTGCTTTCACCAGAAAACTGAACATACTGCAGCACCCCCTCTAGCTTGTTCCAAACCAGCAATAGTGGGACTCCTGGGATCCTTTAATGCCTAATTTAACCTTTAAGCAATGATAAACTGCTCTGGAGAGGCCATTTACGTTAATTCATTGTCCCACATGAAAAGCAAAAGTGTGTTTGATCAAAAATAGCAACATTACTGCGGGGTTTGTCCTGCGCTCCACTGTGGCCATTTCATATCATCAGCAGTGTGCCGACCAATCCGGAGTCCTGACAGTACAGAGGCAAAGCATTTGATCTGACCCGCCACATATTGTGCACACTAACACATACAAACACACACACACGCCCGCATGCTATCCTCACAATTCTTCTACTCACACGCTGACACATCCACGTAAATATACACAGAGGCAAATGTTTCATAGTAAAAGCAGGTGGAAGTGCTTAAGCTGGTAATAACATTTTATTAGAGTCTTTAAATGAGAGCTGTGGACATTGTGTGCAATTAACAGTGAGTAAATACTACACACACACACACACAAACTGACACTCATTCTAATGTAGTTCTCACTGTATACTCTAGGTATGCATTTGCTCAGTAATTGCATGCCATTGTGTTTGCATGCTTGCGTGTGTATTTGTCTGTGGACGCTTAACTGTTCTTTTGAAGCAAGGCGTTTGATTTGTTTAAAGTGATGTCTGGGCTTAATGTGCTGCTGTGGGATTTGTTTGTGTGCTTTGATATCGCCTTGGCTTTCTGCTTGGCTTTAAAGGCCCTTTAGTAGATTTTCTTTGAACTGACAAACACAAGGCAGCATGAAGACTAGTCTGCTGTTTATCGGTAGGAAGGGTCGATTGTGGGACACATAGATATTAGATTAGGATTTTCCCAAATGTGGTTAATGATGATGACACAGGGATTGGCCAATGATTAAATTCAATGCGCCCAACAAAACAGGGCATAAGGCATAAATTATACATGTGCCGATACAGTGTAATTAGTTATGACTGGCAATGAAGTTTCTCAGCGACTGTGTCTCCACACGGTGAACGTTAACTATATTATATAAGTCTCATATTGTAAAATGTGTTATTAGTGTGGCTTAACATGGAGACCAAGCACCACACAACAAATCATAACTGTACACAGTTTTTAAATATTTGACAGAAAGGAGCACAACGTAATGCATTATACTTCTGGGATTCTTCATTAACGTTGTTACACAGACAGCTAATTGCTCCCTCCATCACAGATTGGTGGTCTTATGTGTGTCATGCCACAGGACTTTCCCTCTACAAGAAAAGCTATGCTGCAAGTGATCACCAACCCCTTCATTACCACTGAGTCAGTATTGACTCAGCCAAATCTTGATGTTCAGAATGACAAAATCAGGTTTAACATTAGGCTAAAAGGAGTGTGGCAAAACTTTACCTTTGGCATTCTGCAGTTGTGGGTCAAAGTTTGACAGGGTGGCAACAGGCACATGCATGCAGTGATTGAAAAACTGCCTCATAAATTCTGTATAATATCGAAAACGATCAGTATAATTATTGACTATTTCTAAAGGGAATGGGTTAAACACACGTGCAAAGTATTTGATTGACACATAGTATAATTTTACACAAATAAGGAAAGTGAAAAATAGTTTCATACAACTACAATTACAAACTGTCAACTGATGACTTCATCAGGTCATGTGTAAAACAACAAAGCAAAAAAACAACAGAATAAAGTGTGAGAGTACAATTAAGACATCTAAGTTCTGGCTGAAGACACGGGTCACATGTCATCAAGCTTTCTTCCTCTGCTCGTGTCCCCTGGCTTTTGATTCTACCTGCTGTTTTCTCTCCAGTAACGGCAAAAATAAAATAGTCTTTACCTTTACCTAATTTATGCACTCGTTTTCAACATTAGACTGTGGTAACAAGGCCAGACACCATCTCTGATCTTTAGCTGACTTGGTCCACACCTCTTCATTGCACGATAGTCTGCTCTACTCCAGTATGGCGTGCTTTTGCCTTGGTCTACTGTATTACAGTATGTAGCCTGCAGTCCTAATCTGCCACCAACATGTTGTATTTGATCTCTGTCTGGGGTTGTTTTATAGACGCCTCTGTCTTACTCTCTAAGCCAATTAAAACTTGCCAGATGTTTGTTTCTAACTGTGCTCCACCATTGACTTTGAGTCAATTACATCGCTGAAGTGTATGTGCAATGTAGGCCAATGTGTAAGCAATGGAATAGCAGGTTTCCATCTTATCATTCAGTAAATCATATTTTTCAAAGACAGTTTTTTAAGTTAGCATTCTGTCTACCTTACATTGCAAGGACTTGCAGACATGGAGAAAGCAATGAGACACACATTGTCATTGTCACTTCTTTGATCTATACCATGCACCGCAGTAGCTGACAGTATGTGTTATGTAAAGTGTTCTTTTCTAGCCAGCTTGTATAAAGTGGCTCAAGTTAGATGTACAGTATTTGTTTATTTCCTGGGTCAGATTGCCAAAACAATCACAGCTGATTGACAGGTTAGATAGGATTGCTTATTACAATCTAATCCGTATGCCTAATAGGAGCAGGACATGATGATTAAGCCTAGATGGAGTATCGACTAGAGAGACAGGTGACACCCACCCACTCCCTCACAGACACACAAACAGCCTTTGTGTATCAAGTGTTGTAGGTAAAGCAAAGAGATAATCCAAAGATCATCACCCGCTCCTGTCATCCTCTTTTCGTCTCTCCTTTCCTGTGCTTTCCCCTCCCCTAAAGTAATATGCACTCCCCTACAGTTGCATCAACCAGCCCCTCCTCCGCTGGCCCTGCATTGCCTCTGGGCTAATTCTCAAGATCTACAACGAGGCAGCTATAAATCACTGCGTCAGTTTTCTTCCTCTTTTCCACAGTAGCCAAGTCAGATATCGTAAACACAGACAACACTTTTCTATGCTGTCTCTCTCTCCCCCTCTCTCTCTCTTGTCTTTGCTACACGATGTCATAACCCCAGGTACTGATGAGAAGGAACAGGAAGAAATCACAAAATGAGTAAAATTAGTCTGGATATTAGAGTGGTCCTTTGTGGCCTGCTCCAATTTGTGTCATGGTTATATTGATTGAAACAATATCCATACATTTTAAATAGTAAATATCATATGTTGCATTAATTTTGTCCGACACTTTTAAAACAAATTTAAATTTGAAATGCAATGTAGCATTTCCATTAAATTAAGTTCAATTTGGTGATCATTTGCAATTTGTTTTCTTTTTCTCCTCTTGTACAAAATGTTCTCAACTAGTGTTTCCCCCAGCTCTTCTGTCATGTGGATCATCACTCCACATGTTATACAGTACTGACAGACCACTTCTAACATAGCAAGAGCAGACAGATTCCTCATTTCCTATTACCTGTTAAGGGTCTGGATTGCACCTGTTTGCCTTTCAACTACACGCCAAAAGAATATCTGACATTTCCCCCACACACAAAGTACTCATCACCTGGAGTTATGTTCTTTTGTTGAGGTTTTAGGAGCCTGCAATATTTTTTAAAGACCTGCCCAGTCAGAGCACAGGGTGTGCAGTATGCCTTGAGTGTTTAATGGATAAATCCACTCTTAAACAGAACTCACAGATGTTATTGCTCTGATGTTGAATCGGCCTATATGTTCATTTTAAATGGTGTGGTATTCCTCTTTAAATCTAAAAAGCTGTTGCAGGCCTTGTCATTGGTTAACATGTCTGACTTTAGCTGAGTAGCAACAAGTTGAAAACCTTACTGGCTGTGTCTGACAGAACAAATCAAATGTATAGGATGCAGCATTATCCATTTATAGTGACACTGCATTAGAAATAATGGTAAACATTTAAGTTTTTCTAAGCCCATTAGTTACTGTTGCTATGCCTGTCAAATGTTCTGTTCTCGCTCAACACCTATGCAGTTTATAATTATAACAGTGGCAGAATTTGTAGTACTTATTGAAACAAATATGTCCCTTATTTTTAGATAAAAGTTGACAACAGAGTTCTCAAGACAATCAATTTTGTGGGCTGGAATGACAACTCTTGCTGGCAGGACAATAAGACACGAGGCATTGAAAATTGGGACTCTCGGGAGAATCTGTTGCTTTCTGTGATTTGATTTTCAAAGGGCTTTGCTAAGCAGGGAAGACAATTAAATGGGTGTCTTTAATTTAATGGCTTATATGGGAACACAATCCTTATTAGCTTGTTTTTATGTCCATACTTAACTTTTACATTTTAAAATGGTAAAAGACATGAATTAATCAGTGACAGAGGTTAATTCAAACTTGCTGTTGTTGGCGCCGATTCATTTTAAAAAGGTTTCTATCACAAAATTCTACCAGTAATGTTACCACTCTGGTCACAAACTGTCTGCTCCAGAGTGGGTCCACTTGGACTTGTGGCGTGAGAGTGAGTGAAAAACATGAATTGTGTGAGTCTCACGGTCATTGCAGAAGATTTGGCAGTCTTGTGAATCGATTCCTCACACTTTTGGTCTTGTGTTTTGGGTTTTGGAAATGCGAACAAAGACAAGACACCACCCTCTAAATGTACTAAATGTACTACTGTAAAGCAATGGTTTTGTGGGCGTCACAATTTTAGTGAGAACAAAATTTATCTCCAAATGCTGTTTCTGCCTTAGGGTAATATTTACTCTTATGTAAACTACTCTGCTTTAGTACATATAAAATGTTTGAGACATGCTGCTGTGGTTTCTAATCTCCCAGAACAATTTTTTATTTGTTTTATTTTTATTTTTTCCGCTGCAACAATATGACTAAATACCATTAGAAATAACACTTTTGAGCTGTTTTTGTTGTTTTCCAGTCCTTTGAAACCCCCATCTTGCTGCAAATGTACTTTCAAACAGTAGCAATGTGGATGCAATTATGACTCCTAGGTCAGTTTGTCTCTTTAAGGTTTAAGTGGGTTGGAGAGTTCCATGATTACAGACTTTACAGTGTGTTTAAGGCCAGCACATTTGTGATTCTGGGGTAGCCTCTGCCCCTGTGTAAAAAATGATCCAAACACTGCAATCTGAACTCAGGGCAAGTGCTGTTTGAGCTGTTATAATGTTGTTTATTATAAAGCCTTTCAGCCTCTAGGATCTCCAGTGATCACAGCTTCTTTCAACGCTCCAAATAATAGTAGGACCATGTTTATCCAAAACGGTAACTTTACTTTCTGTAATCCCGACACATCAGCGAAACATGCAATAATGCAAAGAATTTTGTTGAAGAATATTGTTGTTATGATATACCATCAAAAAGATTTTAAGATAACAATGTTCCTGACATTTAATTTGTTTTAAATGCTCTATACTGGTGGGTTTGGTGAGTGAAGGCAACTTAAACTTATTTTAGCTTTGATTGTATACATTTTTATAAATAAGTAAGAAAATCATATTGACATAAATTAACCTTTATGTTTAAGCAAAACTGGAAACCCACTGTGTGTCATTACATGGAGCCTTATAACATGCAAACCAAGCCCTCTACTGTGTTCAAGAACTTGTTCTCGCTCCTTCTGAGAAAGGTTTAATCACACAATGAAACTGGAAAAGTGAAGTATCTGATTTTTGGCACCGGCCCAAATTGACATTGAGAAGTGGGTAACTGTCGCAATCAACATATGATGGATCTCTCCCATCTCTATTTTCCCCTCTATGTTTCTGTTGTTTCTGTAATGGACAATCCTGGTTAAATAATGGAGCGAGTGTGACTATGTAATGTAAAAAAGAAAAATAACCCACGTGATGCTCTTCATGGGAGAGTTTCATGTTCTGAAGCTAAGCAAGAAGAGTCTACAGGACCATTCCTGCACAGACAGACACACAACCATAGGCACATACAGGCAGTATCACCATGTATACACAAGCATATGGTCCACATGCTTACACATACAGTACACACACACACACACAAAGAAACCCACACACACACCTACCATGTTTTAACAAACTCCTGTACGTATCTCCCTTAATTGGTCGTACCTGTAGTTCACCATTTCTGTGTCATTGTTATCATGGATAGTTATTTCACTGATGGATTATATTTTGTGCATGTGTGGAGATTAGCATTATTGCTAGCACATGTGTGGGATGTGTTAAACTGTAGAAGTGTTCAGTGTGACGTGTATGTGTGTGTGTGTGTGTGTGTGTGTGTATGTTGATAGGGGCGGCAACAGCAGTAGCATCTGTCAGTACTCTGGGTGGCCTGGTGTTCCTGTTGGTAATAGGATCTTTAAGTTTAGAACAGGTGATGACTGATAAACATATGCACACAGACATACACACACACACACACACATACCCATAAATAAGTAAATATATATATTTACATGCGTACATGTAGCCTTAAGTAAATTTTACCGGGATAGACAGGATTTATGCCATGTAATGTTTATGTGTGTGTGTAGTGTGTGTCCTGCTGCTTCTGCTGCTGAAAAGGGTGAGTGGGTCTTGCAGTTTTGTTTATGCTTATTTATGTGTGCATATATACTATAGACATCAGAAGCATTCTTGTACATCTTAAAGACTCTATATTCTCATGGTTTGTTCTAGCAGGGAACAGCAACACAAGAGATTGGACAAAATAAAACAGGAACTTACCAAACTAAAACACCAAAACCATGACATATATAAGATTTCAAATGTAGTACTTAGTAATCATGTAAAACTCCTGTGATGTAAAAATATGAAAACAATACAAACAGGCTGTTGATATCCACGTGGTTCCAACTGCTGCCAGCATTAAATCAATAAAGTGAAAACACCTTAGATTTATTACCTTATGCCAAAAGATGAATAATTACACCACTATCTGTTTAGGTAATACCTGCATCCATCTGTGTTATTTGATATCAGTATGTTTGACAACAGGCTCAGAGTCAGACCACCTGGCTTGTTAAATGCGGGACTGATGTTTCTTCAGGGCATTATGTGCCATCATTCACTATACACTGGAAAAGTGGCTTGCTTAGTAGAGCAAACAAATAAAAAAAAAGAAGGAAAGCCAGTATGAAATATGACATCTAGTCTGTACCTGTTTATATTATACGTCAAATGTAACCATTAATCAAGAAAGTCATTAATCCCTCTCATTTTCTCCACACACACCTCCCTCACTTCCTCATTTCATCCCACTCTTTCTTTTTTGTCTCTCTCCATCTGTGTTTTTTCGCAGGTGGTGCTCGACCACATGAGAAGGAAATGCAAGTGCCACGGTACATCGGGGAGCTGCCAGCTGAAGACCTGCTGGCAGGTCACCCCAGAGTTCCGGGTGGTGGGCTCAATCCTCAAAGAGCGCTTCCACATTGCCACGCTGATCAAGGCCCACAACCGAAACACCGGACAGCTCGATCACTCCCACAACAACAACAACCATCACAACCACCATAACCATCACAACCATCACAACCACCACAATCACCACCACACACACCGGCGGCGGCCAAGCATCCATGAACTGGTCTACTTTGAAAAGTCACCAGATTTCTGCGAGCGGGACCTGGGGTCAGACTCAACGGGTACGCAGGGGCGGATCTGCAACAAGACCAGCCCCGGCATGGACAATTGTGAAAGTCTGTGTTGCGGGAGAGGCCATAACATCCTTCAGCAGACGCGGAGCGAACGCTGCAACTGCAAGTTTCACTGGTGCTGCTATGTGGTGTGCGAAGAGTGCAGGATAACAGAGTGGGTTAGTGTTTGTAAATGAAGAAACACACACTAAAAGACTGCACACAATAAAGAAAACAAAGACAAATAGACATTTTTAAACCAAGACTATTCATTTGAATGGCCCATACATTTTTTTGCGGTGGACTGCTGTTTTCCAGAAGAGCAACGACAGCGTGTGAAGCAGTTGAGCCGGCAGAGAGGTAGATGTGCATGTTGGTAAAGAGTGTGCACATGCAGCAAATAAAGCTGCCACAACTCAGAGAGCTTGGATATTTACTGCCTTCCTCTTGAGACATATCAGATAAATATCTGAAATATATGAAAACACCAAATATGAAATTTGGGGTCTAATCTATTGTTGTTTCATCTGCATATGTTGACTGACACACAGCTGCATGGGATTCAGGTGAGCAAAGAGGAAGTTAGAAGCAAGCAGTAGATTGCATGCAGAAAGAAAATGATATTGCTTCATAGCACCAGCAATATATAAGGTGAAAAGGCTGATGTCTGCGTCAAATGAAACTTTAAAAATGGGGGGAGACATTTGATGTGTTTTTCAAACAGATGATACATTATACAGTTGTCCCTCCATGTCCTATATGATAACTTACAGCATAAACACAGTCATGTTACATGTTACACACAATATTTGCCATTTCTTCTACTACATACAGAGACAAATATAGACTTTTCACACATCAGAAATCACAATGCACAGGATTTAAAACTGCACAACACACCTGGCCCACTTAAGGCTTTGGTGTATTGTTAGGGGCAGTTCAGAAGTTTCAAAATTTATAGTAACTATCATGTTACATCTAAAAATACATCAGGGGGTTGTTTGGCTCATCTGAAACTCTGTAGAGTCAGTCAATATTATTATGTTGTATGCATCATGTGTAACCCTGCTAACAGTGATGACACCCTTCAGTAAATACAAGCACACATTTTGGTAGAAGACTCCATTGAGAGGGCAAACTTTTATAATGAATGGTGGCCACTGCAAAGGAGGATGTTACAGCAGTGATTAATCAGAGTGGCTGAAGTAAATCAAAAGAACCATCTGATAGGCTAATTGTTGGCGCTGCTTCATGGGATTTCCTTCCCTCCAAAACAGGGTGTTGAAATAAAATCCACACAAATCAGCTTCCAATAGCGTAAGAACTAGCCCTATACACCATAAGGTTAATGTTGTGAATCCATGTGAAAATATCTGAAAACCATTGTGACAGGACAGCTGTTTTGAAATAGTGCATTACAGCCTCCCTAAAACACAGCACAGATAAGTACATCCTGAGTTATGTTATCCAAAATGTTCCATGTGTTGTCTGTGTTGTGTGTGGAATGCAATGTAAGAGGACTGTCAGAGTACAGTGCACAGTAAACCTTATTAAACAAGTGTTTTGTTACCTTCAGCATGATCTGAACAGCATTGTAAATAAAACAGAATAATGCTGCACAAGTACCATCAATACATTTAAAGTGTCTCAGGGAACTGAGCGCACATGAACAGGCTTCAATTTCTCACACTATAAACATCCTAAGCTGTCATCAATCAAATTGTTTCCTGTTTTGTGATGCAATGTACTGCGTGCAACACTGTAAGCTTCTTGTGATATAGCTACACTCACCTTCTTTACACTTCTTCGATGTGTGCAAATAGGGATATGTTGATGTCAACTTCAAAGTATATAAATAACAAAATTTGATATGGATTTCTGCCTATGCACATTTTGAAGATCATATTTGGTCTCAAGAAATGTGTTTGGTGAGGCTCCTTATCAGACAGAATAATTTATTTCAAGTTACTTTGTTGAAAGCAGAGGTAAAAAAAAAAAAGAAATCTGGAATTATGTTTTAAGTGTAACAGATTATTTTGATTATGATAAGCAGTTTGCACATCCAGAACTGTGTCCAGGAAACTCTGGGAGATATCAGCAATATGCATTTTTTTCATGTCATAAATGTAATGTATGTACGTATTTTTATGTTTTAATATGGTTATTATCTAAGTTATTTTATTTTTGTGGATAACTTAATATTTGTAAGACAATAAAGAAAAATCATAATATTGAAAGGGGCTTTAATGTAATGAATATTAATATACATGAAAGCAGTGTATTTGGTTATGAGAACAGTTTTATTTTGTCAGGAGTCAGTTGCCTTCAGCATACTAATGATGATTAATCCCTCAGTTGCTGTATGCTAGTATATTTATGGTAAGGTTGCTTCAGAGGTCATTAGTGTTCTTCCAGTTTCCATCCTATGGGATCTCATATATTCCATTAATAATGATTAAACAGAAGAAGAAAGAAAATAACAGTTTCACAATTGCGGATTACATATTTATTTGCTGATATTTTAGTCACAAAGGAATCAGGCAAGGTTTTCATAAAAACCATGAAAGTCCACTGTCAGGAACATGCTGCATTAGGTACAGCTGCAGTATGCACTTGGAATGGTCTATCATTTGATATTTTTGTCAATTTGTCAGTCTTGCTGTTTCTGATGCCTTTTGAGGGTCCGATCCAGATATTTTGCTCTGCATTTCCACAAACTTGGCAGACTCAGGTAACCCTATGGTTTATGGTATACAGTGTTTGTTAAAGGCAGCTTAAAACACTATGTTGAATAAACAACAATATTACATAATTTTTCATAATGTCTTAAAGACATATGATTCAAGCCACACGGCATGCTCTTGAGAGCCCTGTTTCAAGGCTGTATTTTTAGTTATTAAATTTAAAATGAGGCTTACTTTTGGAACAGTTCTAGTTTCACTTCGGCTCTCTGCGGCTGAAGCCCCAAGAACACTCGATTGTACATTTCCCATCATTCAACCCAATTGTGTTGTTAGAACTTATTTGGCTAGTAAATGCTCATATCTCAGACTCCACACTCTCCAAGCCCAAACCAAGATACCCCCTCAATATAGTCTTTAAAATGTAGATCTTACTTCTTTTTTTTTTAATAGTCTAAAAATATAAATAGATGGGTTTATAACTGGTTGTCACCATCTGTGTTTGGAGGATATACTGTATATTGTCTGGGTAGAACCGTTCAACTAATAAACGTGAAATCTGGAGTGGAGAAAGTATGCAGACGCTTTTATTTTTTCCACATTGAATGAAAAACAAAGCAAAGGGCCATCATTAGAATAGTTGGCCACCATATTGTAATCACAGTTATCACAGTAATTACTTTTGACTGTGCATAGTCTGAATGTTTTGTTAGGAACATTAAGATACTCTCAGACCAGATAAGACCACAAGTCTGTGGTCAAGTGTAGACCCTCCCTTACCAGTTGTTGCTTGCGTGCAGAGAGAAATCCTGTTGAGCGTCCTGACTCACTTATATATTCTGTGCCCTGAGGGAAGTGATGAAGTCACCAAGTCAAGTGTAAGAATTCAAGAGATAGATTTTCAAAGTAAACAGATGGCAGTAAAAAGGTGCTATTTCAGAGTCATGCGGTTCTATTCTTATCCAAACATACTGCTCACATTCCAGATAAAAATGAAAGCTTCCTTTGCCGCTCCAGCCTCGTCAAGCCTCTCTCTCTCTCTGTCCCCTCTGGTGCACCATCTGTATGTTGAGTTTCGCTGCGTAGTGCATCTTTTAGTGCACTGATTTAAGTGAACATGCTCTATAGCTCCCTCTCCACATTTATAAATAGTTTATGTGTGGATGTGTTCTTGTGGTGACAAAACCGTGTGTGAACTACATGTGCGTGTTTGTTGACGCAAGCATACGTGTCTCTCTTTGCGGGCAAATTCATTTAAGTGACAGGGTGTGTTGAGAAACATCCTGAGATGCCTGCTGTATTCTTACACCAGTTTCAGTGGCAACCAAGTCAAAGTTCAGCTGATCCTCTCTATTGTATAACAAGAAGTAAGCACAGAAATTAAAAACTTTTTCTGCTTTAATGATTTCATCTCACATGGAAAGAAACAAATTCCAAATGGTCATATAACTACTCAGAATCTGAACAGATATTATAATCCTTGATAAATGCTTGTTTAATATCAGATTACTCGAAAGAAAAAAAAACATTAATCTTCATGAGAATAGCTCTTGCCTGTGAAGAAATGCCAGGCCTGGACTTGTGTGCTGAGTTTATTTGAACAGTGGCTGTTATTTTGATAGAGAGCAGGTCCCAAAGTGACTTCAGGTTTGAGCTGAAACAACATTATGCTGGTGAATGAGATTTATTATGTTATGATCCCTTGGCATGAACTAGCAGGTCTGCATCACTTCTTTCATGTTTTCAAGGACAGGGTCAGGTTGGTTTTGCAATGATGCCTAAATTTACAGACACTGTGCATGTAAATAGCATGTAATGATGTGTGTCTACACTGCACAGTGAAATGGCTTTTAATACCATAGCATTAACCTGCAAATAAATCAATCTGTACGTTGAAATGTCATTACTTACCTATTTGCATTAGTGAGGAAAATACCCCAGTTTCACTGAACATTTTAATAAGTCAGTTACAGAAAACAAACTAATTAAAGGCATACATTTTGCATTTTGCAAATATGTGTGCAAGACATAGCAGGGGAGAGCATACCTCTGTCTTTCTAGCTGACTGTATGTATGTTTATAAGCATTTGTGCAGGCGAGTGTTTATACAGTACATCATTTGTAGGCACATGTGCATTTGTTTGAGTGTGTGCATGCCTTTTCGTGATTAATCTTTTGTAATACCCAACAGATCTAGGGCCTGTTGTCTGTCCCTCTTGAGGTTTAAACCTTCAGATCCTGAGCTGTATCACTGGTCACCTAAACATTGTTAGTTTAATCCCCCCCAAAACATGCAGAAACCAACCAAAAGACTACGTAGGTAGGATATTGCAGTGAATCACACCAAGCAATAAAGTGCAAAGCAAACAATTTAATAAAAAGTCATGTAGGAAGATGAAGACAAGGAGACAGACAGACAGCTAGCTGCTACAAGCTTGATGGAGGCTAAATGTTCTCTTTTCCTTTTCCCTCTGGGGTGGATTGAAAAGAACAAATATCAGGACCAGTCCCTACAAGTAAATTCAGGCAAAAGAACATTGAATAGTGCATTATAACAGTAATCCACTTATGACATGGATGCATGCCACATGTAGCAAACAGCAGCTCATCCAAACAAACAGCAGCAGTATTAATGATCAGCAGAGTCAGCTGACCATTGGTGTTTAATTTCATTATCAGCTATGTTCTATGTGTGTAGCATTAAGACAGACTACAAATTTTCATTTTGTTGTACAACTTTGTGTTGTAACGTTATCAATAAATGACCATGATCCTTGTTCTGCCTGCATTAAGGAGATAATACGTTGGTGGTTATTAAAGCTCTGTGGATGTTCTGCGGTGGATAAGGTTTTTTATCCAGTTGGAGCTAAAATATATTTTGCTCAGATATCAAGAGAATCATGCAAACAGCGCCATGATTTGTTTGTGAATCACCAAAATGCTCTTGAAAAAACTAGTCATACTGAGCTGCCCAGAGTAGTATCAAGCCGAATTGTTTAGTAGCAAAGCAATATTCGTTGGTGCGGTTTCTGTTGCATTGCTTATTCCTAATAGATTGCTCATGAGCAGTCACTCAAAATTGAAAAGGGATTGCTTAAAATGCATGTTACGGTATAGTGTAGAAGCATTGCAGTCCCTGACTTTCATTTCACTTCAGCCAAGATGGCCTTTTTGAGGATAGATCAGAGAAGGCCACACAAGTAATTAGCTGAAGCAGACCAGCCCTGTGAGGTTAAATCAGTTCTAAGTTATCTGCTATGGAGTGATTAGTTCATTATAAATGTTCATTTTTATTGAAAATTTTTCTGTTTGCTTGTTCAAGACACTTCCATCTAAAGATAGGTCCAGTGTTTTGATAACTAATTCATAATTTATATAAATTATACCTTGTAGAATTGCTCCATTCCAAATCAAAATTCAACGTGACAGAAACAGGGAACATGCAAGACACATCCACATTATCTCATAGGACCTCTCTTGTATATAGTCCTTTCAGCTTCTTTACAAATACTTGATCTGCGCTAACACTGCAGTTTGATCTGCGTTACTAATTCATGCCCTCTTCCACTAGGGAAGGATCGAAAAGGAAACAGGGATCATTTTTGTGGGCTTCCTCTCATTAATTATTGAGCGCGAGGGGCAACGAGTACATGCTTTTAACACCATTTGCAACATGTTCCGCTCGACCTAAGCTGACACTTGCTCCACGGGATTCGAGTTCCACTTTCTTGTAGCCTGACAGGGAATGGGATGGTGGAGAGAAATGCTATGGCTCTGCTGACGGATTCACTTTAGCTCAAGCCTCATATACACACACTCACACACATACTGCTATCACGTCCTTGTCAACTTGGGAGATCGGGAGTGACACAAGGAGCAATTTCCTAAAATATTGATCAGTGGGGGTCAAACATTTCCTCACAAGAAGGGCTATATATGGAAGAGGGCTAACCCCTCTGGTCCAGCAGTTTGTCCCAGGAGGACTTTAGCTCTACTGATTCACCTAGAACTGGTTGAAATATTGCACTTTGAGCTCAACGAAGTAGAAGACAGCAATTGCAGGTATTTGATTCAAACTTGGCCAAATGTTGACTTCGAATCAGGCTACTACTTGGCCAATAAGAAAGAAAGGCCTGTTTCAGGTACATATGGATACAAAGCTCAGTATATCATCGCCTTTTCAGCTGTTAAAAAAAAAAAAAGATCTATCTAGCCAAGCCATTTCCAGTGCCAAGCTTCAATCAATTTTTCCAAAATGTCATTGACCAAACCTAAGAAAATGTAACCTTAATATATAAGTGACCACATGACAAGGCCTGATATTGTTGCGTGGTGGTGCAGGGGTATTACGTTAATGAATGATCTAAATATAAGTCAATTCCTTACCTGAAGGCATCTGTTGTATATTTCCCATGATCCTTTCATATGGTGTCATCACTGCGATAAGCTCATCTTTTTTTCCCAAACATTAATTGTTGAAGTTGTTGATCCATTTATATTGATCAACTGTAGTTGCAGTTAAAATTCTTGAAGATTATTGGGGAGTTTTGATTCTACTCTCGGTCTTTAACCTTAGAGGACTGGCCTCAGCTGAATTCAAAACACATCTCAGGATGCCTGAGATCTTGATTATTTCTCCCAAACAAAGGAATGTACCTAATGTGCCATAAATGTTTGGTCTCTTATCTCTGCATTCTTTCCTCATCTGTCATGCATTCTCTTGAGCTGCTGAAATCCCTTTCCACCCAGTGTCCTGACATCATGCAAGGCCTCATCAGCATCCATCTACTGGTTTTCATCAACATCCATCTACTGTTTCTTGCAGTGTTTTTTTTATATTGAATAAGATAGGGCTGAATTGACATACCTGTATTAATCTCATGCTATTCATGCTTTGTTCGTCAAGAATATCAGATGTTTTAGAAAATTGTGAGTCAGCAGGCATAGGCGCCCTCTATCCACCCACGCTGTTGACAGCTAGACAATATGCATGTCTTACGTAATGCCACCCTGTTCTTGTTGGTCATTGCAACTGTGTATGCATTCAGCACAAACAGATCTGAGAGGAAAACTTTAGCAGTTAAAGGAAAATTCAATTTTTTTTTAAATCTCACAAATGTGGCCATGCTGCCAATGAGTCACTTTAACTTTGCACTTATCCTTTCCTCCAAGAATATTAGTATATTGGGGCAAGCAGCTCAAGCCACCCAAAGCTTTCCAAACAAACTTCTGTTTCACCTATTACATTTCAAATGTGTGCCATTGTCTTGAGTCCAATAGAAGGCAAATTAACAAATTAACAAACTGGATTAGGAATCGCTGCTAACTGTGTAAGAATTTGGTTCAAAGGCAATGCCTACATTTACATGTGTGAGACTGTGGGTTGCTGTTGACTTAATGCATGCACTTGCTAGAGAAGTGGAAGCAAACATGTTTGTTAACATTTCTGCCTTCTAAGGAAATTTTTTTAAAAACTAGGTGTAATTGCATGGCTATCAAGTGGACTACAATTGTGACTACAAAATGACAGAGGTTGAAAGTCAACAAAGACCTTCAGAAACTAGCAGTGTTCCTGAAGTCATAGATCTCAAAGCTGACTGAGTAGACTAACTTTGCTTCAAATAGTGGGACCCATTGATGTCAGACCCATTGATGTGACTTGGAAAATCTAGATGTGATCCAGCTGCTAGAAGAAGTTAATTTGCTGCTCTGATCAATATTACCATGATGGATCACCTTCCCAAAATCAAATGGAAGAAATAAACAATACTTTGTGGACCAAGGGTTCAGCTCTTCATATGGTAAGCACCAAGAATTATAGCCCACACACACAATGCTATTAAACCCTCATAGGACTTTGTAATGTTTACCTCTTGAAATAGACTCATGCTGTATATGCAACAAAAACTAATTAGTCTTTGTTATCACTGATGATGAATGGGCAACTAGTTTGGCAAGCTGGCAAGCCTAGAAGTAGATTCCTATGCATTTAGCTACAAAAGCTAATACAATCCAATTTTACAAGTTACAACAGTTCTGGCAGCAGAACTGAAGAAGTCCTTTGGATGATGGACGAAACGTCTTCCAGTATCTTCAACCAAGTCCAGTTGCCCTTGACTTTAACCTTCGTTGGATGACCTTCACTCCTGGTTTCAATGGTAAACTGCCACAAGAATGTAAATTACACGTTTAAACATAAATCATAAAGTAACATTTGAATTTCGAACAAATGGGAAACTTATTAGCAAATTTTAACAACTCCATTGACCGTCATGCATCATTGGAATTCTGAGGGACAGACATAGGCTACTCCCACAGGACGCATTTCAGAACAAGAGCATTTTGCCTGCCTGATTTTGCTGACATGTTCAGATTTTGTTGATTTGGTGATTAGTGCATGCTTTTTGATCTTCTTGATTAAGTAGGCTACGTAGTTAAATTGTTTATTTTTTGTTTATCGTTGATATACAATCGGGGGTCCTTATCAGGTATTTTATTTTGAAAATTGACCAGATTCTCTATGCTGTTTCTGGGACTGACTTCCTGCCTGCTTCCTCTGATCTGTACTGCTTGATGTGGCTTCTGTCAAAAATACACTGGCTGCAGAGCAGACGCTTCTGAGACGCATACAGACACAGTGAACTTTCGGATTGAGTCCAGCCTCATGTAAACTTGGTATGAATGAATTGATAGCAGGTGGGCCTGCTCCGCCCCACCGTGCTGAGAGTCTAGCTCCACCCCCGTCAACACCCCTTGGCGAACGCCTTGGGTGTCCTTTGCATTGTTTTTGCACGAAAGAATATGCACCGTCCAGCTACACTTTGAAAATAAAACTACTGGTTAACGTTGTGAAATGGCACGATTGCCATTTTGAAACATCGCAGTTTAGTAGTTTTAGACAATAAAACTATTTGGTTAGGTTTAGGAAAAGTTTATGGTTTGGGTTTAAATAACTACATTACTTGCGTGACTTAAATTACGTAAGTTAAGTAACGCTACTAACGCAAGTTATGTAACATCACCAAAAGGAACCAAATTTGACTTTTTGTTTCACATTCAAACACTGGTCTCCTGAGTGAAAGTCCAGTTTATATCCAACTTGTCCAACCCTCCTGCCTCCCAGCTCAGACTTTTCTGTTATTGATAGTAGTACTGTTAGCCTTGAACAAGTGCTTAAGGTCTTCTGTGACATGAAAGGTGCCATGTGCGTTGCTTCTGTAGAGGGTGGAAAAATGGCTTCTATTAGAAGTAAAACAAACAAAAATAATAAAATGTTTTTTTTAACCTAGCTACTTAATACTGTAGTCTCCTTTAAAATATATGTATTTTTCTAAAGATGTTTCAAAGCATAGCTATTTGAAGCTCTGGGAATGAAAACGGGCTGATTATATAGAACACTTTCATGCTGCTTGCTATGATGTATATTGTTTTGGTGGAGTGGTGTTTCACAAATTTCTGCAGATGGCAAGTGCAAAGTTAGCATGACCCCTCAGTCAGAATGGCCACAATTAATTCCCATTTTGAAAGACCAGAAACTCCTCTAAATGCAGAGTAATATAATTTCTGCCACTAGGGGTCAAAACCATAACAGAAGACGTAGTTTGATGATGTCATGAAGTATCATGGGATCATGATAGTACAACCACCATTGCAGATTAAAATGTATCATGGGTAACTCAGGCAGAAATCAGGTTCATGGCCAAGGTAATGTACTGAAGTTCATTGCATTTAGACATGTTCTCTCTCTCTTCACTCTCTGACCTGTGTTTTCCCGGAAGTGATGGGTGGGTAAAGTGGATATGATGCCAGTGACAGGTGCCCAAATGAATAAACCTTTAGTAAAATTACTGATTTATTTGGATTTGAACATTGTTGAAAACATTTGGGTTAGTTCAGGTAGCTTATAAAAACCTTTCCTTATCAAGCTTTTTTATTAAATGCATTTATGACTTGACTTCACATTAATTCATTTGAGTTCATTTCTGAACTCAAATTAAGTTTTAATATCTTTACTCTACTTAAACTGTCTCATACATGTCATACATGTTCAGTCCCTTCTGCTCACTCTCTCTCTCTCTTTCTGCTTATACTTCATAGACCTCAGCCTACTCCTTTACAAACAAGGCTGGTGTCCTGCTTTGATCAGTTATCTGCCCAAAACAAGTTAAATTGCTGCATCATCAACCAAGCTTTAAAAACATCTGAGACAGTATAATTAGTAATTTCTGGATTAATAACGCAACGAGGGACAAGCAGTGGTACCCTTTAATCTTAAGCTTTTCAGAGGGTTGTTTTATGTCTCTTCTCCTTTCCACCTCCCACCTTCTCCTTTACTTCTATTGACCCATGATAGACTGCAACCCACAGTCTTCTACCAGACCAGATTTTAAGCCTCAGAGGAAGGGTGTGTTAGACAGATCTGAAAACTAGTGGTTAGCCAAACGACTTCATTTGTGTGTAATTTCTCATTTGTAGTCTTGTAATGCCTTAAATATTCTCTTGTGACCTGTAGTGCATGAAAGGATTATAATGAATTCTAAGGATTGAAAGTAACTCAGCGGATAGTGGCAGTAGAGTAGGAGTCTGGCCTGGTTGGCTGATAAAGTGCATATTTTGTACTGTTAAGATTGAGCTGTGTTTCCTCATGGAGTTAGAGTTCCACAGTGTAACCTTCATTATGCCATCAGAAGCCATGCAAATTTACTTCCCAATTAGGATACAGGTATTGTACACAAAGGACACGGTCATACCATCTGATCATTTTTAGGACAGTGCCATATAGACATCATGGGGCAGTTTTGCTGGAGATTCAGCACAGCAGAGGAATTCCAGTTATCCGTTGCAATGAAGGTCAAAATCGTTATCGTCAACTTCATGGCCTCTGCCTCAATCATGGTCATTACCAAAACTGTTCTCAGCTGTATACATAGTCTTGATGAGCACTTAAAATAAACTACTGAGTTTTCTTCCTTGTCTTAATAGCTGGTAAATATTAGGGACAGTATTTAAAAGAATCTTAAGAATTTATGGGCATGTCTGTCTTAACTTTAAGATGTTAAATCTTTGAAATCCTCCTCTAATTCCCTAAAACCAGCTCTTCAGTCTGTGAGAAGTTCGAGGTAGCCATGATGATGATTTCTTTGCCACTAAGACTTAATCACAATCTGAGCTGCTGCCAGTAACATTCCTATTCATGTCCGTGTTTTGGAAAAGTACAATGATAATAAGCAGAATCAGCTCCGCCAACTCTGTTTTGATGGTTGTGTGGCTGAGCTCACTTCCCCAACAAATTTAAACATTCCAGAAATACTGGAGATTAAGGTTCCCTCTCCAATTCTTACCTGCTGGAAAAAAATGTTTTTTGGTTTTGCAGTGCTGATAGCTTACACTTACCACATTGATGAATACTGCTATACATTGAGTACATGCCCATGTAATTGCAGCATCAGTATCTGTCTAATAACATTATTTAATTCATGCCCCCCTGTTCCCAGATATTCACAGTAAAGTAATAGACTTGGTCTCTACACAGACCAGTGCCCTGTTAAACAATGACTGTAGACATAGTGAATAAACTAGTTAATGAAACACGATCAACCCAACCCATTCTCTTAGCTTCAAGTATAAAATGCAGCAAGATCAATTAATCAAAATTATTCCTGCGATCACTGGATTTATTTACAAGGGTGATGTAAGTCCGCATTAGTTCAATACTGGTGACCAGAGATGGTTGCTTATTAGCACCAAATCACATTTGCCAATGCACTTTATAATATTTAGACCCTTGATTCAGATAAGGAAAAACTCCCTCAAACCTTTAATGGGGAAAAGCAGAAGAAACCTCAAGGAATATCCACATAGGATGAACAGACATGCAATAGATGTGGTGTGTGCACAAAAACAAACACATAGTAAAATATGGATGACAAAATTATAGATAGATTGTAAACAGGGGGGTTGCTAGACATACTCAACTGGGGCACAGGCCGCCATAAATTTTAGTGTATTAAATGTGTTAGTATTTGCTTTACCAGCTTCCCTTGCTTAGCCCATTATTATTGGCACTGCCTTGTCAGAAAGGGCTTTGACCTACCTATCTACCTAGCCATGTAAAAAATGTGCCATTGCTGCACAGTCACACCTGACACTGCAGTGCTCTACAATCCTCCCTCCTTTAAAACTGTCTCTGTCTCTGTAATAAGTCTCTTCTAGAAAAATCCACTGTTGGTTTGAATGGACCTCTGCACACTCACTCTCACATAAAGTCTCTTAAGACTGGGACAATCTACTGTTCCATTAGGGTCTGAGCTGCTTGTAGCTGATGCTGGCTGTACATCTGTGGTTGTGCTAGTGAGCTACTGGCTGAGGCCACCTGTTTTTCACCTGGGTCTGTGGGACCTGCTAAAGAGGTCTGTACTGGGTCTGTGCTCATAATGGCTGAGGCTGGAGTCTGTGCTTGTAGAAGAAATGACACTTTGCTGCAATGTAATGTAGTGAGTGTACAGCTTGTATAACAGTGTAAATTTACTGTCCCCTCAAAATAACACATCACACAGCTATTAATGTCTAAATCGCTGGCAACAAAAGTGAGTACACCCCTAAGTGAAAATGTCCAAGTTGTGCCCAAAGTGTCAATATTTTGTGTGGCCACCATTATATTCCAGGACTGCCTTAACCCTCTTGGGCATGGAGTTCACCAGAGCTTCACAGGTTGCCACTGGAGTCCCAACGCGTTCTCATCTCAGTGTCATTACCGACGCTTTCAGACAGCATGACAAAGCGTAATTATTTTACACTAAAGGTACCCTTCAGCGTCCGTATGAAACACAACCGTTTTCTACGTTGCAGCAACACAAAGGAGGCTAACCCTACAGCTGTGCAAATCGGTCAGTGACTTAGGTTTAGGCAGGAACATTTCTGATGGTTATGGTAAGGGTAGGGAGCTTTGGGAGGCTGTCAACACCTTTAAAACAAACGTAGCTAGCTAGCTAGCTAGTCTATTCGAGATGCCCCAGAGCGTCTCCCACAGACACTAAAAGTTACCTTTAGCGTCAAATAACTTCACTTTTTCTGAAAGCGTCGGTATTAGAAGGGTTAACCCTTCCCCTCCATATTCAAAGATTTCGGCTTTTCTGGACAGATCTCATCAATCCCTAAGGAATTTCTAATGTGGAGTTGTTTGACCACCTCAGTGACTTCCGCCAGGGAAATTGACGATGATCCCCCCTTCAGCCTCCAGCTCTGCCTCTGCCATAGGGCGCGTGTTAGTGGGATTCAGGAGTTCCTCAAAGTCTTCCTTCCATCGCCCAATTGCATCCTCACAAGAGGTCAACAGGTCCCATCTTTACTGTACACAGTTTGGATGGTTCCCCGTTCCCCCTTGCGGTTTGGTGGGCTGGTGATCTCATCACTGCTTTTTGCAGATGATGTGGTCCTGGTGGCATCATCATCATTCAGCACTCACTGGATCAGTTGGCTGCAGAGTGTGAAGCGGCTGTGATGAGGATTAGCACCCCTAAATCAGGTACCATGGTTCTCAGCCAGAAACTGATAGGGTAGCGCAGTGTCTCCCAACCCTCTCTTGGGAAACACTGGGGTAGCGAATGAGTCCATACCCCAATTGAGGGAGTTCAAGTACCTCTGAGTCTTGTTGGCGAGTGAAGGGGACAGTCGAGTGGGAGATTGGCTGGAGAATCAGAGCAGAGGGGCATTATTGCATTCGCTCTACCGCACCGTGGGCTGAGCCGGAAGGCGAAACACTCGATCAACTGCTTAATTTTCGTTCCTACCCTCACCCATGGTCACGAAGGCTGGGTCATGAACAAAATAACTAGATCCCAGGTACATGCGGCCTTAGAGATAGGGTTAGAAGCCAAGTCATCTGTGAGGAACTCAGAGTAGAGTGCTGATCCGTTGCATTGAAAGGAGCCAGATGGATGGATGGTGATGGATGGATGGATGAAACAAAGGGGGTGAATTAGGACCTCTGCATAATCCAAAAAATATCTAATTTTAGATATGTTGCATCGGTGAAAAAGGCTGGTCTTGGTAATTTCTTTTATTTGCTGATCAAAAGAAAGGGTAGAATCAAAGGTCATCCAAGATTCTTGGCTGTCAATCTTTGAGAAGTCACACACAGTTGTCAAGAGTTATTTAATAAAACTGTTATCTATGTGGATTGGGGCCAATGACTAGCATCTTATTTATATCTGAACCTGAAAGCAGGAAATGACATGACATTTTTCACAGCAGACAAGCAGGCATTTAACACATGGATAATGATCATAATGCCTTTTCAGGCACATAAATCTAAGTATCATCAACGTAGCTTGAGAGAAGAGGAGCAAGAACAGAGACCAGAGGTAATTCATATTTTACATCATGAAATGTAGATAGACTGTGGTATTATAGGAAACACTGTGGCTTGTCTACACAGGAGTATCAGGCAAGTTTTTCATTTGTCTGTCTCACACATGTCTCACACATGAGATACACTCCTGTTTTAATCAATACAGATGTCTACACAGGTAAAGGCTTGCATTTCACTGGCTCTATGCATGCGTACATGCAACCTGAAGTCTATTAACTGCAGTGATTGTCGCTTGGACTCCTGCCAAACACAGGTGACCTAAACTCAATAGTAATGCCAGTAGGCATTATTATAATTTTATTTCTTAAATTAATTTAGTGCTATTGATACGTACAGGTACATTGTTTATCTTGTTTTATGAGTTAGAATCAGACAGCTACAGATGGAAATAGGTTCGAAGAATGGTGTAAGAGTTGATTAGATGTAGATTAATCAGTAGCAAGTTCTTTGTGCAGAGGCAGAGACAAAGATGTGTCCTTAGGCCATTTATAGTACCTTGCTTAGAGTTCACTGCGCATGCTGTCTCTGTACAGACCTGCCGGGCTGAGCTCACCCTTCATTCTTTACATTCTTCCCTCCTCCGTACCCTCCTGTCCATCCCTCCTTTTTCTCTCCCATGATCCCGCAGGGAAACCCTTCCTGCAGACTGGTTACAGTGTAGGTAGATATGCTTGGAACAGGCAGGAGAGCCTGGTATTATTTTACTTATATGTGCTTATATTCTTTAGTACTGTCATGTCTTTCTCACACACACACACGCCAGAACTGTATGTTTGCTGTATAGTTCACTTGTTTATTTTTAACATCTGAGACAACAAATTATTAATGTCTGAGTGTGTAAGCACATCTCTATCTCTCATAATAGTATTAGAATTTTAAAATAAACATAGCTCTCATCACTTTTCGCTTTTGCCAACATATAGACATAATCTGTTGGATGCAATGTACATGTTTATGCCTCTAACTGCTACCTCTGAAAAATATTCTTTTGCATACATACAGCATATACAGTGCCTTCCTTGTGTTCAACTTAAGGGATAATTGTAAGGAATGTAGCTTAAATCTTTCACCTTCTGTTTTATACAGGTGTGACTGGGCCTCACAACTCCTGTTTCATGTCACCACCACATTGACCCCACTTAGCTTATCAACATATTGGTGGAAAAACATGTTTTCCAAAACAAAGCCTACTGCAACACATGAGGGGCAGTGTTTTACCGTGTGTGTGTGTTACATATGTATTTCTTGCACTTGCATGTATAATGTGTCTTTCTGTCCTTCTTGGGTCCTAATACTGAGTTGAATATTTAGTTCAGGAATTTTTCTCACATCTCACACATCTCAAATTCAAATTTCAGCTTTATTGGCATGAATGTAACAACAATATTGCCAAAGCTATATATAAATGACATAAGAACAATTAATTTCATACATTTCATTAAATAAATAAATCAGTAAAAGTTGTGTTTGTGTGCGTTAATAAAAATAAAATAATAATAAAAATGTATATTAAAAATAAAAGTAAATAAATAAAGCAGTAAGCTTGTGTGTGTATTAATAAATAAATAAATAATTAATAAGTTAAAAAGAAAACTAAAAAAAATCTGTATCAAATGTGAAATTTAAAAACAAAACTACTAAAATATCAAACAATCAAAATAATAATAATTAAAAAAATTTTAAATCAGTCAGAGTTTCCTTCTCTCTCTCTCCCCCTCTCACACACACACACACACACACACACACACACAATATTGGTCAAGGTAAGAAAGTCAAACATCTAACATGCCACAGCATCTCACACTTCAGGTTCTGCAGATGGTTGTTCTGTGGCACCAGCATCCTCTTCCAGAATCCTTCTCACGATGGCTGCAGAAGCTGGGCTTCTTAGGATATGCTGTCTTCCTTTGTTGTTTGTATCCAGATGACAAAAGCATTTTAAGCTGAGAAGCCCAAGATGTTGAAAAATATCACAAGTGGCCAGCGTAGGGTTCTTCTTTTGCAGCTGTTGCCAGTCACCAGCTCGTCCATGTTGTCCACTCCTCCTTGTGTGGCATTATAATCTGTGATTTGTTTCTTATTTTTGAGGAGTCCACATTATTGCTTGTTTTTGGCATGTAGCACACCAAGGACGAGTCGGCTGAGAACACAAACTTGGCAGAATTGACAGGCCTGTTCTTTTTAGTGAACAGCTGAGGTGGGAGCTCAGGCTTGTTCTTCTATACTGTCCCTACCATTGCCAGCTTCCTCTTTAGGAGCTCCTGTCCCAGCTTAAGTTAAAAAGTTATCCCATGTGATGATGTGTCCACCGAGTCCCTATGTCATGTCCAGGACAACTCTCATTCTTGGTTCTTCTCAGGGGCTCCTCCATCTGGATTCCCTGTATGCACTTGCAAGTTCTATGCATATAATGATGCAGCATCAGAGGCAGCACAAATCTTTATTGCTCATTTTGTGGGTTTAGATCAGGGGTATTCAATTAAAATTCAAAGAGGTCCAGTAAGAGAAAATTTCCTGAAGCAAAGGTCCGGAACACCATTTAGTCTAACCTGCATTATCATTCAGTTAAGTATGTTTTTAGTCACTGTCAACTGACAGTCAAATCAAATAATATTTCAACAATAAAAACTCAGTTTTCACATCAAACTGGAGAGATAATAAATAATAACTAGGCCACTCTAATAATAAATTCTAAATTTAAGTAAACTTTCAGAAATGAAATAAAAAGTTTAGCTTGAAAAGACTGAAGTGTATTCTCGACCAACACTCAACACATCTTAACAAATGAACAGCTGTAATGCCTCCTCTTCTCTTTCATTCCCACTTCCTACTTTCTCTTGTTCAGTGAGAAACATGAGCTCTGGCTAGGACTGGATATATATGAGATTTTGAACTGCCCGTGGGAAGAATGTACATGTAAGAATCTGTACATTCTTGGTTAAAAGCCATGTGAAATCTCTTTTCTCTTTCGTCTCCTCTCTCCCTGTGTGTATCTCACTGGCGGACTCACAGTGCTTTTTGGAATGCACAGATTTGATTGGCTGCGCAGCATCACATCAGACGATTGGAACACATGCAATTGGTCTGTGAGTTTCCTGTACCGCTAAACCAGTACAGTAAATGCTAGAAAAGCTGCGTGGGTTAAAATAGAAACGCTCCGTCACGAGATGGTAACTCTCAATAATAAATCGTCTGTAGGTCTGGGTCCAGGGAGGACGACGGCTGGGTCCGGATCCGCACCGTGGTCCGCCAATTAGTGACCTCTGGATTAGATTGTATGTAGTGCCTGAAGGGGCAGCGGCCCTTAAAATGGCATCGGCTGTTCATCAACAGCATCATTAGGGCCAAGGTTGTAAAACAGAGGGAGGATTAATGTGAAACTTTTCCTGGGACATTGTGACACAGAAAAGTTCTCTGCAAATTTCTGCATCCCACTTCTGTGGATTCCCCTTTGGATCTGAAAACTTTGGGCCTTGTTGTATGAAGTTTTAAAGCCAAAGTTTATGAGGAATGACACAGCAGCTGCCGGTGTTTGTTGTCCTCTCTCAGTGTGGCTGTGCGCAGATGATACGTAGCTTGTGTTATGTAGGTAGGTTGTAGGTAACGCAAGGAGGGGAATAACAGCAAGCTCAACAGACGTTTCCTAAAAATAAACATTGTTCAAGAGTCCCGCACCGCATGTCCGAGCCAAGTCTGAAGTCTTTTGAGGACGAGTCTCAAGTCAAGTCTGAAGTCACTGTGTGTGCAACTAAAGTGCGACTCGAGTCGAGCGAAACTTGAGTCCCCATCTCTGCTCTGCATCACTAGATGTTACAGCTAATGTTCTACATTGTTCTCCCCTCGCTATTTGAACTGAGCACAGCTAAGCAGACAGATAAACTCCTAGAGTCCTATGTGACAGGTGTATTTTCTTCTTTATTGAGACGTTCCCTTCAAATATCTACAGAGTGAAAGTTAAAGAAAATAACAAAACATAGTTTTCAGGTGCTAAAAAAGGCTCTGGTATGCTACACATTAATGCCATGTTCTGTGTGGACACATTTGCATACATTACTAATACATGCAAAGGAGAATTGCAAACATTTGGCATATAGATAGCAACAAGATGAAACGCTAAGAAATATGTTTGAATAAACAAATTCATTACCATAATCACTACGTAAGAAGTAAACAAATGCAAATTCTAAAGCTACATATAGCAGAGCTGAGTACATGCTACTAGCATGACTTTAACATGAACTGCTATGTGGTAAAACACTTGCAATGCCAAAATAGTCATCGATTATCCCTTTAAGGACATTTTAATCACTAAAAATACTCACAGGCAATGCTTTCCATCAAGCAACAAAGAAGGATGGATGCAGATTCAAAATAATGATCCAACCTCTGTCTCTGTTGGCCATAACTAAACATGTGAGACTTACTTCCTGTTTCCTGGCTGACCTACAACCTTACTATTGGCTAATGCAACACGACATGAATGCAAACAGCAACAGCCCCACCTGCTGGAATGAATTAATCTTGACCAGCACATACATGTTACCTGCTATTTTGGAAAGGAATGTAGCAAACATATGAAATTCACCCAGCGGATTTTTTTTTTTTTTAGAAAGGTCAAACTTAGGGGAGATTGTAACAGAGGTTAGCTCTGGTTAGCTCACGGGAGACTCTCGTTTTTCATTGTCCTCTCATGGGTCACATTTCTCTTGAATTATGACAAATGTTCACAACTTTCTATTCTTTTCTTTACGGTTTCTTGCACTGGACAACACAACTGCCGCACAACTCACTCCCTCTTTCTCTCCCCACTGTGTCGACTCGGACAAATAGCATGCACATAACTCAGAAGAGAGCTCGCGGCCCCGTGGATTTCAGGTGTAAGAAAGGGAATTTGTCAGTAGATGATAGCAAGGTAGAGGAGAGGAGTGCCACATGTCTAATAATGGCTTTTGTGAGGCTTTTTTGTTCACCGCGGCACCGTCTACAGCAGGACTGTGACAACAGATGCTCTAGAGTTGCATCAATTCCGACCTGAGTGTCCAGACTGAGGTCGCATTTAAAAAGATCTGATCTGTATTGGATTTTGACCACACATGGAAGTGGCCAAATTCCGAACTGGAAAAGATCAGATTCCATGCGACTTGGCCTGTTCACATTGTTATAAAAAGATCAGATCTGAGTCACATATGAGCAAAAAATCGGAATTGGGTCACATTGGCCTGCAGTCTGAACGTAGCCAATGTTGCAAACTTGTTCGTGAATAGTAGTGTCACAGTCTACAGTTCTGTCTGTTTCTTGTTTTATTTGTAAGTGTCTGTTGTTTGGGTATAGCTTTGTTGTGTTTCTTGTCATGTCCTGATTATCCCTATTGTGTCTCACCTGTTCGTGCACCCTCCCTGCTTGTGTATGTATCTGTATATATTGTCCTCTATTCAGTCTTCACCACAATGTTGTTTGTCATGCATGTTGTTGCAAGTGTCGTTATGGTCATTACTGTTTGTTTCTTATCTTCTTATCCTTATCTTTTCGATTACTTTGTGGAACACCTTGTTTTGTTTGGATGGATTAAATTTGGATGGTTGGATATCTGTGGACTTATTTTTGTTTAACTTCTTCTTCTATTTTGGGGTTGCTTGGTTTTGGAAAACCCTGTTAATTGGACATTGCATATGTAAGTTCACTTTTTGGTTTTTGGTTTAATAAATTTGGAGGGCATCCTGACATAACCCTTGTCCTGCCAGAGTACACTGCACCCATTGTGACAAATAGCAGAGACAGATGTTACGTCCCAAGGTCTAGGGGTGTCCTGGATGTAACATAAATGCGTGGCCTCCCACTCTTCCCATTCCCAAACAAGGCCAGCACACAATAAATACAATTTAGCAGTTTTTATTATACATCGGAGATGAGCAGTGCCCAAAACAACAACCAAAACACTAAGAAAACCTAAATCTTTCCTAAACCCAAAACCAAATGGTAATGGTGGAAAAGACAAAGCTCTAAAACTAGGCTTCTAAGTCCAAAAACAGGAGAAAACGGTGCAAACAAAAAAAAAGGGCTTCTCACTCCTACTCACTGCTAGTAGCTGACACAATATAGCTACGACAAAGGAAATTGCTTCATAGCAACAAAAATGGCAAAGCTAACAAAACCAGGTTGTCATAAGACAATCAGAAGGACTACGATAAACTACTTACAATCTAAGTAGTCACAACCGTTCACTATGTACAATAAACACAGACATAACACACAGTCCTCAGGCAGGTTGGGAATGGCAGAGAGAGGGGGAGAGTTCCTGTCAGTGGGGCTTAAGGTGGTTGCTGTCATCCAGGTGCCCAATCAAGAGGCTCCAATCAGCTCAACCGGACCAATCCAGTGTGTCCACCTGTTCTCCAGTACCTGCATACACTCACACACACACTCTAATGGAGGAGAACAGCTGAGAGTGCCGGGAGAGATAAACAAACAACAAAATATGACCCCAGGGTCATAACACAGAGCAGAAACAAAAAACTCACACACATACAGACACAAACACACACACTAACAGTAGGCCATGTACAAGGGAGACAGAGTGAAGGGACCAGCACCTCCACACTTTATATTACCCATGGGTCTAGTAGACCCAAACACCATATGTGTAATATCAATGTGTACTGGGGGTGTACAGTGTGAAGTCATTGAAAATGTGTTTATATGTTCTTCACAGAAAATGAGCCAAGGCCAAGGAGTCTGAGGTTGGAATAATAAATCGCATCATTTTTCTTTTGCACATTGAAAACAGGTCCCAAAGACCGCACAAGGCTTAAATTTGCAGATGCTGTTCCCTGTTCTTCTAGTTAAACTCAAAGGTGCTTTATTGATCTTGATTATTAGATCGAGTATTAGATCGAGTATTAGATCGAGTATGGAAGCAAATTATATTCGGACACACAGAATGCCATCTCTTTTTGATGAGACAGACAGAGGTGATCAGGTGCAGATTAAGTGGAGAATCAGTGATTAGGACAGATTTGAACATGTCAGACAGGGAGTGCCAAGACTTCCCTGATACTACAGTGTTCAAACCTGCCCATGCTGAAGGTGTGTGTGTGTGTGCAAATGAACTGTATATGCACACACATATACATTCATATATATATATTTTCCAAGTATGTATTTCTGCAGACAAGGAACCTCCTATTTGATAATACCTAAGTCACAGACACTTCCAGAGGCAAAGTATTTGTCTTGATTAGGATGGTCACTAATGTCCTCACAAAAGGGGCTGAATATGGCGAGGCTTTTTTTTTTCACTTCTAACCTTCCATACAGCATGTTAGCATGCTAATATTAGTTAGTTAGCACAAAACACAAAGTACAGCTGTGGCTATTGAAGATGTCATTAGTTTTGCATATATTTAGCTATGAAAGTATTGAATTTTGACCTGGAGGTTGCACTAAATAAAAGGGCAGGGAATAACCATAGTGATCACAGTTTATCCTGAGGAAGATATGAAGGTGGTGATGAAATTCCACTGAAATCCATCAGTTTCACTCAAAACCACATATCAGCCTCATGATAGCTCTAAATAAAAAGCCAGGGATCACTAAAGTCATTAGGTCTCATCATCGGGGAACCATGAATGTCGGTCCAAACTTTTGTGCCAATCCATTAGATATTTTACAGAATTAGTTGAAACCTTTACCTGCTAGTGTGAAAAGTCAGGGAAATCACCAAATTCAGTAGGCTTTATCTTCTGGGGACCAGGAATGTCTGTGCAAAATTTAATGGCAATCCATTCAGTGTTGTTAAGATATTTCAGTCTGGACTAAAGTGATGGAGCAACTGACTGACAGACAAAACAACATTCCCACCCTACTAGAACGGCTAAAAGTCAAAGCTGACTATTAGTATGAGTCAGGACTCGCTTAATGTTACATTTCCTACAGATCATACTAGTGTTTAGCCACTAAATGTTGCAAATCAATAAGACATGGTTAACAGATCACCAGAATTCTTATCAATTGTTTCATTAACTTAGACTTTAGCTATATTTGAATCTATCATTGTGACATTATGATCACTGCAAAATAAGTCTTACCGCACAGATTATTAGATACAAGACGTGTGGAATAATGTTTGTGATCTCTAAACCATGTGGCAGGCATGTCTCAGATTAATTTGTCATTGCATGTTTTCACCATAATGGATTTACATTATGTTTTTTTCACTGTATTACTGAAATGTCGCATGTAAAATGATCTACAGAATGTAATGTGTGTGCTAGAATGAGACAATTTATGTCATTGTGTGATGAGGTGTACGAAACAATCCCCCCTTCATCACCAGCACCTGAACATGATGACATAATATTTGACCATGTTACCTGCACCAGATGTCTTATGAACAGCATTCCTTTTTGTATGAGGCAGTCACTGCTGGTATTTTGCCACCTCTCTTTACCACTGACATGATCACACCTTCTGGCTGGATGTGTATGTGTGTGTGTGTGTGTGTTTGTTTGTGAGGGAAATGAGAATTCTGTCTGATGTAGCGAGAAGTTATTCATCTTACGTGATGTGCACAATATAGTGATACTTACACCAGACATCTGGAGGACTGCACTTTTATTGGGGTTATGACATAAAGAGTATGCTCTTACATGGATCACCAAACAATGTGTATGTGCATGAGTGTGTGTGTGTGTGTGTGTGTGTGTCCTTGCAGGTACTTGCATTTATTCTCTGGTGTTTGTGTAATCCCATTCATGTACGCGCGTGCCAGTGTGTAGAGAACAAAGAGATCAGACACAGAGAGGGAGCATTTAAGAGTTCGCCTACCTCCCAGTGTCACAGCAATAGCCTTCATCTCACCCAGAGAAACCACAACAGAGGATTGGGGGGATACCTCACTGCCACATGACTGATAGCGCCTGCCTAAAGGGGAATTCCACCCTTAAACAGATTTTACGCACAGGTGGGACATAAGGCAGACACCTACTCTTTCTAGTAGTCTTTGTGCAGCTGGCAACCAAACTGAATTCTGTTTTACATAAAAAAGCCATTGTGAAGGGGCAACTGATGTTTGACGATTTGACTCCAGGTACTTCATCACTTCATCTCAGCTAGTCTAAATAATTGTAATACAATTAAAGTTTTAACTGTTGGGTGGAGAGAATAAGCTTTTTAGACATTAACAGTAACACAAACCCAAATGAGCTGCTTTTAATTATGGGTATTTGGCCTGTTACAAAGTTTACACAAGACTCTGCTTTACTAAAGTCATCAAAGGAAAATGAGTGAGAAAGATTCTTGTGGATGCCTGTTTATAGTGATTTTACTTGCACTAAGCCATATTATCTCAATATTTAGCACTAAACCAAAATAAGATTATTTTTGTGTAGAAAGGCTCAAACATCAAATGAGCCACTAAGTATGTTTCCTATTCACTGACAGTAATAATTTGTTTGCAGTTACTGTATTTTATCAACAATAAAGGCAGATTTGACCCTTGACTGAATTACATTTTTGTTGAGACATATAATACATAATATTGCTTTGTCTGAGATAAAGATGTGAAGTAAAGGGTGGATTTTTCTTTTACACCTAAACTGATTTTGTTTTATGCTGGCATAATGACATTATGACATTATAACTAATTCAGGGGACCTTTAGTCATTACTTAAATATATATATATATTGTTGTGAAATAAAAAAAAGTTCTGAGATACTGTTTTTACTTGTATTTGTTATTTTATTGAGCTTAGACGACACACAAATTATGCCTATTGATTCAATATACTATCGTGACTTGTCAGAGTTTAACATTTTCAGTTAATCAAAAAATCATTTAATTTTAAGTTCTGTTAACATAAAATACAATTTTTGACGTTTAAATGGCCCACAGTTTCCCTCTCTTGCATGTTCATGGCAGACGAGTGACCACAGGGCCATAGCTGAAACTCACTGAAGTGTAATGTGTTGAATGGTAAGTCATTTTATGCTTAATTACACATATTTGCATTCGCTCAGGATTCTGTAAGTGATAACCTACTGTAACCGAATACCAAAATCTGGAAGTCCTGGAATTTGAGCAGTGTTGATAGTCTGTGTGCCGAGGTAAAGTTAACTAGTAGCTGTAGACTGTCATTGATTGAGTAGGCTTAAATGCGGGAGTAATAGGTGGCCAGGCAGCCAGGGAAAACATCTTGGCAAGATATGATTAGACTATGATTCAGATTCACGATACTCAAAACATTGCTTTGAATTAATGTAATTCAGCAGTCTTAACTTAAAAATTCTAGTGGAAAACGTTAACATATTTTTTTTGTTGACGCAATGTTTTATTTTTTAGAGTGTAGACATATATAGCTAAAAATCTAACTTCAGAGGTTGAGATATTCAATTGTTGGAACTTTCATATCCCAATATTGGTTAAGCTGTTGGCAAAAAGAAAAAAAGAGAAAAGTAACCATAGATTTTGTTTTGTTTTGTTTTTCCAGTTGCAACACAGTTATTGTTACCAACAATTCTATGGTTAAGTTTCAGTAATTAAAGTTACTTGGGTTATGTTAAGAGGAGCGCACTAGTAGCCAAATTACAGTTACAGTGCATGCCACATAACCATAATGTCATACCCATCTCTCTTCCATTTGTCTGCCTCCTCACTATCAATTGTCCAATAAAGGCAAAAATGCCAAATACCTTGAACCTGTCAAGATTAGCAAAACATCATCGTTATGGTCAGAGTTGGGGAGTAACGGATTATAACTAAAGGATACAAAAAACAGTAACTGTATTCCATTACAGTACAGAAAATAAAGACGTAATCAGATCAGTTCTTCAGTTCTTATGTCCATCAAGAAGCTCTGTGTAAATCATCCCGGTACCGTATTCCCTGTGGGTCTTTGAGGCTGTGTACGGTCCTGTTCATACCGTGTTCACTGGGAGGATGATGAGCAAGGTTTTGTTGGCCGCCCAATCAGGCGCTGCACCCTCCGTCATTCCCTTCTGGGCCCCACCCGCCCCTGTCCCGAAAACTTCCAGTGCTTGAGTAAAGGTGTAAATACCTTTCTACAGTCTATGGTAAACACCAAGACTCCGAGGCTCCGAGCTGCCAGTACAGGCAGAGTAAACTAATTTGACCAGTGGTTGCACAGCTAACTGAGTTAATAACTGCAGCCAGTTAAATCTAGTTCACACTACAAGATTTTTAGCCCGATTTGATTTATAATTGGTAGGTTTATAATAACAAACAACAGCTGTTTTATGTGTAGGTTCATGTCATTTCCCGTTTCACATTTCTTGACAAAATGTGGTTTGGAGACCAGCGTTGGGTGACACAGCCGCTGTCAGCTCGCGTAGTGTGTGACCCCCTGTCACCGATCAGGCATGTAGTGTGAACGCCACAACGACCTCAAGACTACCGTCACGAGACGGCATGTTGTGTAGTATGAACTGCACGGCCATCACCCAGCGCTGAAAGTCGTGTATTCTGCACAAGGCATTAGCTCATAACTAACTTCAGCAACAAGTAAAGCCATCTGTCCCTCAGGAATCACAGAGCTGAGGCAGCGCTGCAGGGGACATCAGAGGGAAAACTAGAAAATATTTTCTCCATATTTCTAATAGGTCTCCATCAAATATGATCCAGTTTCACCAAAATCAGTGAAAAAAGTTGTTTTTGTACAGTAACCATTGAGGCCCAGCCCCAGAAATGTTGTGCTTCAGCAGCTTCATATTAAGAATCTTTTCATTTGATGCTAAATTAATAGGCTACAGCAAGTGCAGAATGAGTCCTAAGCATTTTAAAATGGTTTTCCAAATGATAAACTCTTAAATTTCATCTACAAAACAACATTTTAACATTTTTGTATTTGATGGGCCAGATAGTGGTGACAGTGCCATAGTGGTGACGTAGCATATCATATATAAACATTTAAACATGGATTTTGGGAATGGGAGATTTGGTTATTCTATGAATCTCTAAAAAATACACTAAGCAGACAACGCATCATTGATACTCCCGTCTTCATTTGCCTATTTGGCATTGAAGTAATCTAAAAGTAACTAAAAGTAATCAGATTACATTACCTTTATTTTGTGGTACTTGGCTTACGTAACTGATTACATTTTTAAAAAAGTAATTAGTAATTGTACTGGATTACATATTTAAAGTAGGTTTTTGAATGTTTGTGAATTTCTTAGAACTTTGTGTAATGGACAGCGATTTCATTGGCTGCAAGAGGCCTGTCAGGAAAACACAGGTTGTCGAAAAAGTTTTAACAAATGATCAATATTGTCGTTTTTCTGGTGAGGACAATTTTCAAGTGACACTTAAAAACCAATGCTGGACTATTGTGGCTGTGTGAACAGTAATGACACACCTAGTGCAGAGTGCAGGACATGACAGTCAAAAAAAAAGAAGACAAAGAGAATGAAATGTCCAATCATAGTTTATCTACTGTGTATAGACTTGTCAGGTGTCTTAAGCTTTGGAATTCCCAATATGTTAAAGTGGACAAACTGCATTTGTCTCTTAACGTTAGCATATCCAGATAACTAGCTTAATACCTACAGAAGTAACCTAGCGTTACTTCCTAGGCCAAGAGGGAAGCAAGCGAAGCAAAACATTAACTAGCACTCTTACAATATTGTATGGCGTTGCAGGTCATTCCGGAAAAATATTATAATTAATCGTTTAGGGAAACAGTAGCAGCTTTGTACTGCTCTGTATTGGATTTGGGGAATTTTAAGCCAGTAATAAAAGGTAAACTTGCTTAGCTTTATCCTGCAATACAATGCAATGCTGCTCATTTATTGGTTTGTACATGGTTCATCAACCCTTTTTGTTCATTATTAAATAGGGCTCAGCTAGCATGCATATTTCACAACCTTTTCCAGGTTGAAATTTTCAAATGGGTAAGCCGTAACTTTAAAATGTTGAGATGAAGATTTCAACCAAGTCACTGAATTAACATATAAATATCTAGCTTGCTACAACTAATAAAATCTTCTCCCAACAGTGCTCATTTCAGCCTGCAAATTTGACAAATTGAGAAATCTGCTTTTGTCTACTTCTGTTTGAAATCAAAGACTCGAAAATTACGATGAATTTTGAGTGGTACATTTTTCCAATACTATCACTGCATACATGCAGTGCTAGAATGCAAAGCTTGGCAGGTGTTTGTGAACGGTAGGTTCCCAACATTTCACCACTATCCATCCATCCGTTCAATCATCCGTCCAACTAACCACTCACTAAGGGCATCCAGTGCAGCGCAAGCCTCTAATCTGTGGGCCTGAGCAGCTGCTGCCTTGTGGCTGACAGGCAGCAGGGCTCTTATTATTGTACACACATGCATGCACTCACACACATGCAAGCACACACACGTGCACATACACTCCAAAGTCCTCTAATGTGGTAGGCCAGCTGCCAGTGGCGTGCCTTCCCCTCGCCAGTGTGACCTAAACACTGCTGTTGCAGCTCCTGGTGCCACTGCTAAACTCAGGGGACTTTCCAGTAGACAGAGCAGTGGGATCAAAAGATGGGAGGTAAAGGCAGTGGGGAGAGAGTGCAAGGTGGCTTATAGACAAATAAAGAGAGAAAGAGGAGAAAAAAAAGTAGTAGTAATAGTAGTAATACCTTTAGTAGACAAGGGGGGAAAGTAGTGCAGATGAGGAGAAGAAGAGGTTGAAGGAAAAATGCACAAGTCAGAGTCAGAGAACTGGGTTCAAGTCCATTGTGACACACCAATGTGTACCCGAGCAAGAAACTTAACCCTTAGTTGCTCCAGAGGCGTGCGACCTCTGACATATATAGCAAATGTAAGTCACTTTGGATAAAAGCGTCAGCTAAATTAATGATTATGATTATTATTATTATCGTACTACATTAAATTCACCAGTTACCAGAGAGTTACTGAGCCAAATAATGTCAAATTCAAGAGAATAACTTAATATTAAACACATCAGTTATAATATATAATTACTTTATTGTCTCCTTGGGGAAATACATTTTTTCACTCTCTTGGTACTTTTACACAAAGGTCTGAACACACACAAAAACCTATACACATGCTAATTGATGTGCAAAGATGCTAGAGTGATGGGTCGCCACAACACAGCACCCCAAGTGATTAGGGATTAGCTCAAGAGAACCTTGGCAGTGCCTTAGAGGTGAGGTGGCACCTCTCCAGCTACCTGTCCGCTTCTGTATCTGCACTGGACTCAAACTGGCCACCCTTCTGTCACCAAGACAAGTCCTTATGGACTGAACTACTGCAGCCACAATAACTGCTGTTATTTCAGTAGACTGTTACTAAAACAGTCTACAGGGTTTAATATGTTGAAAATCTTGCAGAGCAAAAACTGTTAAAATATGTTTTTTTTTTACTATTTTCAGATGTAATGACATCAGCACACCAACATGGGACCAAGTCTTTCTGAACACTGCGCCACTGGGGGTAAGTGTTATTTTCTTCTCTCAAGAGAAGCTGATCTGGGCTGTTGTCATAACTTGCTCATATTTATGGAGGCTTTCATGATGGTGTACCCCATATTGTAAATCAGTCTTACATCTTCTACGCCAGTGGTTTTCAATCATGAACAGTTGCCACATAGAAATATGCAATACAAAGCAAAGGACTTTGACGCTCCAGATTCCAGATGTTTTGGAGATTCAGCCTCTCTTCTTGTCCCTTTCTCTCTCTCCCTTGCTTGCATGTTATTCTTGTCTCTCTCTCCCTCTGTGTGTTTGTTTATTTTGTCCTATCTGTGTGAATGATGTACTTGAGTTTTTCCTCTTGTGTGTTTGTATAGTCTGGTCTCTTCCAGGTCTACATGGTGTGGAGAGGATGGGCTCCACGGATTTGTTGTTCACAATATAATCATGGAAAAAATTGGGTGCGTAAATGGTGAGTTCGCTGGGTCCTTTCTGATTTTAATTTGTCTGAGACGCAGGACACATAACTATCAACATTACTGCAGCTTCCACCACGCCAGTAGCAATGACAACACTAACACAGAAACACTACTTGGGGGACTTGTTCCAGGGACAGTGCAATGTCACACCCACCTATTGGCTGTGTGGACAGAAGCTGGATTTGTGGTGTGTTCAAGAATTATAAATTATATTTGTTTCATGAACATAAAACTGTGTGAAACTGTGTAGAACAGATTTCCCCCTATTTAAAAAACATTGAATAGATTTTTTAAATCTGAGCAGGACTGCCATTCCATTCCTACTCTTTCAGCGGACTAACAATAACAACAACAAAATTTCCCATAGAAGAGTGCGTTCATCTTTCCAGGGAGTCCCTTTAGTATTCAGCGTTTCCTTAATTTTTCTTGGGCCACTGCATTAAGTGCCAATCTCAGATTAAAGTTGAATTTATCTTCACTATTTTGTGAATGCCAAAAGCTAGAAGCTAGCCCATATCCTTGCTTTCCTTCACTGACTGAGTAAAAATAACTCTACTCAAGAGGACATTTCATTAATACATTCAGCTGCACCATCAGTTCTGGGTTTGTCTGACACTGACTGCGGGCCTACAGGGACAGCAATTTCATTTCCTCTGTGGCATTTGGCAGTTTATCTCTTTTTGCTTTCTTGGACCTACATTTCGGTACAACAGTTAAAATGTAGTCTCAATTCGACAATTTGCGCAGCAGGCAGAAGTGCAGTTCTGAGGAAGCCTGGAGGGAGTTGAGAGTCCATTTCCACAGGGGAGCATTGGTGAATGCCACTGTGGAGGAGAAGGTAGTGATTGACAGGCTTGTGTCCCGTAATCTGTGTTTGGTCAAGACATGTGACTGAACATTAGTAAATATTGTTTAAATAAGCAATCTGCAATTTCTCCTACAATTTACGTGACGTGCCAAGCAATGCTTAGTGTTACTGTAATCCTGGAAGGCAGGGACATAGAAAAAAGGGATCTTAGAAAGTACAACTAAGATCTTCTCCTGTACAGACGTTAAGCCACTGCAGGTGGACTAATACTAAACTTCCTCTCCACCATTACCTCACCTTTTCTTTGTCTGTTTTTCTGCAAATAACTACAGAGTTTCCTGTTGAATCTCCACCTTAAGTGAATAAAGTAAAAACAAAAAACTTTTGCTGGTCAGTCCCACATCTAATGGAAGTCCACAATACATCATGAGGCAGTTTGCTTGTGTCCTATAGAAACATTAATAGGGGTGAACTCTGTGTCACTTTCAGTGCTTCTTTACCTAAATGAAAGAAGGTTGTCGTATGCTGTACAGATTGTAAAGCCCATTGAGGCAAATTTGGTTTGTGATAACTGATTTTAAGAATATGTGTGAACTATGTATTTCATGTCTGTTATTTATTTTTCTGCACCACACTTTGTGCCAGCTTTGTTGTTGTTGTTTTAAAGTGCTCTGTAAATACATTTTGATTGTTTGATAGAAGAATATTGGCTTGATTGGACTTTATATGACTGATTTAACCACTTTTCTTTATTTAATAGGGACAGTGCACATTAATCAACACCATAGTTAGACTTCAATGTAAATGTACAGGAGTTGGCTAAATAGCAAATTTTCATCCATAGTCCCTGAGCAGGTTATAATTACAGTTTTTCCTCAATTGTTTTGGTACATTTCTCAGATCAGAATTGAAATTCTCAAAACTACTTGTTCATTTCTGCTGTTTCCTACTTTATCAATCAGTTATGTCATGCTGATCACAATGTATTATACCGGATCTCTGTTGAATAGTCCTTCCGCCCAAAACATCTAGGCATAAGTTCATTGCGTAACTCACTACATGTAAAATGAATGAACATGTTGTCAAAATCAAAGTTAAATAAAGTTAAACTTTATTGTCGTTCTTCGCATTCAAGTATATAGCAAAATGTTGTTTCGTACCGACCATGGTGCATAAACAAAATAAGAATAGAAAACAACAAATCACAACATAATACAGTAGCAACACAGCCCTCAGACCATTCACCCAATACACACAATACCATACACAGTGAACAGTAACAATACACAGTGAGCAGTGAATAGTGTAACATATATAATACACGCCAGTAGATGTAGATACTTATATACGTATACTTATATGTATGTGTGTATATATATGTGTATAAAAATGTCTATATATGTATGTGTGTGTGCGTAAATATACGCGCACACACATACATATTTATAGACTTTTTTTGTAAGTGTCTCCTTACTGTAATTGATGAAGATATTGGATTGTAGGATTAGGGGTGTTGTGATGTTGATAAGAATTTGTGACCTGACAGACAGGAACATCAGCCTAAGGAGTGTTTCACATGATGACCTTTCTAATTTTGTAATTTCTTCCGTTGTGCTATGCAGTGCTGTAAAACAGTCCTTTCTTTTTCTTTTCTGCATCACAACGACATGCTCAACAAATTACAGTACAAACTGTAAAAACCTAACTGTGAATCATGTTGCAATTTATAACTTTATACTGTTGAAATTAATATGACATGTTGAAAAAGTGCAGCCTTGTGCCTTTTCAATCATTGTCATCAAAACATTAGCCATAGTTTACATCACAAAACACTTACAGAGTATACTGTTGTATTGATAACATGACTAAACATTTTGACTATCTTGTTTGTAAACCTGTCATTTTGATGCACTGACATGTTCAATGACACAAAGATTTGCTTTTGAGAGATAGACTAAGGATTTTGAGCAAGTTTCAGGCTTTTGCAGGTAATCAACAGTGTTGTGCTGTTTGATATGTTTCGAGAAATGCATTTACTGTTTTGCAAATGTTAGGCATGATTTGAGAAATGTACCAAAGCAAGTGAGAGAAACTGTAATGCATCATCAATACATCAGTACAGTCCGCAATAAAAAATAAATTAAAATTATAATGCATAACTACATTACAAAAGTGATACAAGTATGTATAAAAAACAAACAATTGAGTTCCAAATATCATTAGTATAGTGCCTAAACAAGTACTGCAAGAAAGATGAAATACAAGATAATACATAAATACATGACAAAAGTGATAGAAGTACACTATGTAAAGATTATGTAAAACCTTGAAGATATATGCTTGGCTTGCTAATGGCTACAAGTCTGTTGGGCCTTAAGCCATGTCAAGTTTATGCTTAAAAGTTAAATAGATATTGCATTCCCTCAATTCAACAGGTAAACTATTCCAGTAATGGGTAGCTCTAACTGAGAATGCCATCTGTCCAAACTTACTACGTCTGTATTGTACAATACAGTCCCCTCTACTAACTGTCCTTGTTGCCTTACCTCCGCTATCCTTCTGCTTTATGAACTGGTTAAGTGGGGGAGAGGCAAGGCAAGCATCTGCAAAATTTTAAAAACTATCTAAACTGAATATATTGTATTTTTTAATTATATGACAGTGATGATAGCTATTGGTCTTTCTATTAAGAGTTTTTATTGTCTGTTTGTACAGTGACTCAGTTGGTTTCAGATTGTGGTTAGGTTTAGGCTACTACAGTAAAACACTTGGTTATGGTTAGAATAAAGTGGTGGTTTTGGTTAAATATTGAAAAGTCAATTCGTCCCATCCTATGCTACAAATGAGTGTTGACCTTTTCAAATATTTAACGAAAACTAAGATATTCCATTAACATGACATTAAAGAGATTTGAGTTTCCTAAACATAACCAATAATACATTCATTGCCAGAAGTAGATATTGCAGGGAAAACAGATTTGCTGATATGATTAATATAAGGAGTCTCTGCATAGATAGATAGATAGATAGATAGATAGATAGATAGAAAAAGATTAAATTCATCCCAGCTAGGCCTTACCAAGAGAAGAGGTGGAAGAGATGGGTTACTCATTCCAGATTCAAAAAGCACTGTCACATATGTCTTCCCCTTCCTTCTCCACATAGAGTTAGTATTGCCTCTCTTATTTTTTCCATCTTTTCCAAAGCTCATTAGCCTAAGCTATGGGGCTTCAGACCCAGCTTGTACATTAGCTTTATTAAACAACCCCAACAAATAAAAAATGTACCTCTCTCAGGATCAGCGTATTTGCTGACCGTTCAGTTATATACACATTTTATATGTGTATATAGATAATATACAATACAGGTAAACATATATACATATTTTATATTTATATATCCTGGTTGTATATATTATTGTGTCTCTGTTTTTATGAGAACATCGTTTGTTCTAACCTCTTTTTTGTTCTTTCTTTTTTTGTTTTTATGGTGCACGGGTGGCTCCGTGGGAGCAACCTAAATTTCGTTGTACCTTCACAGTGCAATGACAATAAAGACTATTCTATTCCATTCTATTCTATTCTATATATACACTGCTCAAAAAAAATAAAGGGAACACTTAACACAATGTAACTCCAAGTCAATCACACTCCTGTGAAATCAACCTGTCCACTTAGGAAGCAACACTGATTGACAATCAATTTCACATGCTGTTGTGCAAATGGAATAGACAACAGGTGGAAATTATAGGCAATTAGCGAGACACCCCCAATAAAGGAGCGGTTCTGCAGGTGGTGACCACAGACCACTTCTCAGTTCCTTTGCTGATGTTTTGGTCACTTTTGAATGCTGGCGGTGCTTTCACTCTAGTGGTAGCATGAGACGGAGTCTACAACCCACACAAGTGGCTCAGGTAGTGCAGCTCATCCAGGATGGCACATCAATGCGAGCTGTGGCAAGAAGGTTTGCTGTGTCTGTCAGCGTAGTGTCCAGAGCATGGAGGCGCTACCAGGAGACAGGCCAGTACATCAGGAGACGTGGAGGAGGCCGTAGGAGGGCAACAACCCAGCAGCAGGACCGCTACCTCCGCCTTTGTGCAAGGAGGAGCAGGAGGAGCACTGCCAGAGCCCTGCAAAATGACCTCCAGCAGGCCACAAATGTGCATGTGTCTGCACAGACGGTCAGAAACAGACTCCATGAGGGTGGTATGAGGGCCCGATGTCCACAGGTGGGGTTGTGCTTACAGCCCAACACCGTGCAGGATGTTTGGCATTTGCCAGAGAACACCAAGATTGGCAAATTCGCCACTGGCGCCCTGTGCTCTTCACAGATGAAAGCAGGTTCACACTGAGCACATGTGACAGACGTGACAGAGTCTGGAGACGCCGTGGAGAACGTTCTGCTGCTTGCAACATCCTCCAGCATGACCGGTTTGGCGGTGGGTCAGTAATGGTGTGGGGTGGCATTTCTTTGGGGGGCCACACAGCCCTCCATGTGCTCGCCAGAGGTAGCCTGACTGCCATTAGGTACCGAGATGAGATCCTCAGACCCCTTGTGAGACCACATGCTGGTGCGGTTGGCCCTGGGTTCCTCCTAATGCAAGACAATGCTAGACCTCATGTGGCTGGAGTGTGTCAGCAGTTCCTGCAAGTGGAAGGCATTGATGCTATGGACTGGCCGCCCGTTCCCCAGACCTGAATCCAATTGAGCACATCTGCGACATCATGTCTCGCGCCATCCACCAACGCCACGTTGCACCACAGACTGTCGGATGCTTTAGACCAGGTCTGGGAGGAGATCCCTCAGGAGACCATCCGCCACCTCATCAGGAGCATGCCCAGACGTTGTAGGGAGGTCATACAGGCACGTGGAAGCCACACACACTACTGAGCCTCATTTAGACTTGTTTCAAGGACATTGCGGTTTTCCACTTTGATTTTGAGTGTGACTCCAAATCCAGACCTCCATGGGTTGATAAATTTGATTTCCATTGATAATGATATGTGATTTTGTTGTCAGCACATTCTACTATGTAAAGAAAGGAGTATTTAATGAGATTATTTCATTCATTAAGATCTAGGATGTGTTATTTTAGTGTTCCCTTTATTTTTTTGAGCAGTGTATATTGGCTAAATTACCATTAAATCATAAGTACTCTAGCAAGATGACCACTCAATTAAAAGCATGCTAACTAAATGGCCACTGAAGAACTTGGAAGGGAATATTTATGTATATTCATCAGTCAAACTCTTCCCTGCCCAACCCTGGCTAGCAGGCTGCACATCTGCTGGTGAGGTCAGCAATCTGTTCCCATCGCAGTAACATGAGGATGATGGACGCTTTAGCCACAGAGGTTTTCTCCGTGGTTTCATCCTCTTTAGAGCTCAGATCCAGACTCACTCTGTCCATCTCCCTCACCTTCTCTGATCAGTCCTTCACTTATCTTCCCGCTTTCTGTCTCCCGCTCGATGTCATTCTCAGAAACATTTAGTTTATTGATTACTCCAACTCCTAATGCATTTCTCTCTCTTTCTCTCTCTCCCTCACGCCCTCGTTTTTGCTTGTCAGGTTTGAGGCCATGAGGAAAACTTTGGGCTGGGCTAGGAAGGGTAAGGTCTATATAAAGAAAGCCGGGTAATATCTGTCATATGTTCTGTACTGCCATGGGTTGGCAGTGGCAGCAAAAGGTTTTTAACAGAAGCCTACAATTCTCATTATGGCTAGACTGTGAGAACTGCTTACTGGTTTGCAGCGCTCTACTTCCACAAGGTGAAACATAGTAATATTGTCATTAAACTTCTCTTGTCTTTTCTAAAGAATTCCATATGGCTGTTTACTGTGGGAGCAGAGTTAGTGGGAGCCATTGAGGAAAACTTTTGACTCGCTTGTGTCCATGCGAACAATTAATTCAATTTAATTGAATTTCATTTGAATAAATTTGACTGAGCAACACCCACAGACACACACAATCTAAAATGACTCTCAGAATTTGATCCATTCGGTCCAAAAACATTTGCAGAGTCTAATAGATCTATATGATCCCATTCATGTGCGCTGGGAGCCAACAGGAAGTGAGCTGGCTCGGCTGGAGGAAGTCTCGGATGTGCGTGCTCTGCTGGAGAAGGACTTTAGTGTGCTTTCTGTATGGAGTGACAAAGTCCTCAGAGAGAGTATGTGCTTCCTTAATACATTCATGGTTGGGTTTTGACTAATCTGCTAAAGTGCACAACTTAGCAGATACCAAACAGCTTCTGATTTTCATGTAGCCTGGAAAAAAAGAAGACTAATTAAATCAGATTTGTGATCAGGCTAAGATAGATATCTTTATGTGTAAACAAAAGTGTATTAAATCCCACGTATATTTTATCCACGTATGAGACCCTTAAGTTAGTTTAGCAGAATGAAAGACTGAAGGGACTGAAGTTAAAATTAATTATTTGTATAGGGACAGAATACATGTTTTAATACACAGTATTGAAGCATAAAATCAAAGCCACATAAAGTATATATTATTATTAAACAGTTTTCTGTGCTGCTTTGTTATGTACTGTGCATTCCACATTTCAGCAGCATAACGTGGCATTGAGTGTTTACAATGCAACAGATACCTTTCTATTGGGTTACAGTGGTCGAACAATGTGTAGATTTGTAAGAGATGAATTACTTGGGCAAAATGCAAGCTCACCATAAAGAACTGTGACAGCGTTTGTTAAGATAACAAACAGATCACTGGTCATAGGCAAGTGAAGCACATAAAGGTTTGTACTTTTTTATAATATCTCAGATTCATTGATGCCAACAGGTACAAAATAATGAGTTGCTTTTTTTGAGGCTTTGGTGGTTTATGAAATGAATGCCAAGAAGGATCAATGCACTTTAATGTTTTGAAAAGGTTGTGTTGAATCACACGTTTGTTGCCTGACCACAATTTCACTGTTCCAACATTTGAAAAACATGACATTGTGAAGATTCAATGGGATGAGCATCCCACCTCTTTCCTACATACATATAAGACTTCCATTCACATTTTGTTGAAGTACAATACAACACACACACATACAGTACACACCGTAGCCAGCTGTGTCTGTTCATGGAAGGTGATGGAGAGATCAAAGCAGACATCTTGTCATCCCACACCAGAACTGATCACACACACACACACACGCACACACAGGCATCAGGATGTTGTTAATTAGCAGTAGCTACTGGAGAGGGGAAGGAAGGAGAACTAAAGAAGAAAAACTTTTTGTTCACATGAGATGTTCACATGGCTGTTTTACAAAGCCTGCAGGTTTCAGTAGTTTTTTCCCTGCCCATCCAAATTAGAAAACTGTGCTCTCAAATTAATAACCTATGACACAAATGCAACTATAAAGGGATGATATTTAGACACAACTATAGCCCAGCCAGCTGAGCTATAACAAAAGGTCTTACATCTTTGTAAGTACCAATGAAATACGGTGGTACTAGATGTAAAAACATGAGCAGTTATTTGAATTTGTAGTTGAAGTTTTCAAAATAATAAAAAATAATAGCTTACTTATGAGATCCAATTAATTCATCAGGCTGTTACATCCAGAGCACTTTATCTAAATTAATAGGTCAAATAGGTCTTTTGCATAAAGCTACACACATTTCAATCACACAAGGAAGACAATGAATAGAATGTATATCGATTTCATGAAATCTACAGATTATATGGACATTTAATAATGTTGATGAAAAGCAAAGACAAAAACAACCAGCTACCCCACTGGATGTGAAGCCAACGGCCAAGATCCAAAATGAGTCACAGGCTTGTGTCTGGTGGGTCACCACATGAACTGTATGATTCAATAACCCTGTGTCCCAGGATGAAACTGTATTTCCTAAATATAGGTTCCAGATTGAAAAACGTTAGGAAACCTTGTGAAAAACAAGTCTCATGTGCACTGATTAACTGGTCAATCACTGCTTTTTGCACCAGTTTTTTTTTCTCACCAGTATAAATCTTTCTAACCATTAAGATGTCTAAAATGTCTATAAATTGCTCTACATGTGGGGCGAAGTCTTTGATTCCAGGGACAGAGTAATGACTTGGGAGTCATTTGATGAAGAAGTTAGTACTGACCCGCTTTGATGGGGGAAGATTATTTGGTGTAGCTAAATAATAGGGTGAGGCCGACTCCCAGATCAGGTGAATGAGTGATTGTCACTTCTGAAGATCAAGAGAAAATTATTTGTTAAATGATCCACCCTACACACATGCAGTCACAAACACGTGCCCACATGGTCTCAAACATTTGCATGAAATCAACACTTCAGGCACACAGTCATAACATGCTGAAGGAAAATGAGAAATGCTCTATAGTTATGTTAATTGAGTCATTTTCTCTGAGATAACACCCTTTCTCGTTTCACTACAGGGAAAATTATAGGCATTTTGGTACAAAGAGGCTGGTGTACTATAAACTATTTTTTCAAAATCTGCACTCTAGGAAAGATCATGCTGTGTTATCATAAAGTGCTTGTGATTTAAAGATATTTGAAACCAGGTGATTTGAAACAGGCCAAACTTGCTTTTTCATTAGTCTTTCCAGTAAAACTCCTGCAGCTGCTCTATAACACCCATTACTTGTAGCAGTTACACACAGTTTCAAGCTGTCTCACTTATTTGAAAATGTTACGGGAACAAGAGCCTTGAGTTACGGTAAGTGTTTGTGTGTGTCAGTGTTTGACTCACCATTCTTGAGCCAAGTGAGGTCAAAGGTCAAATGAGGTCCCACTTGTCTCGATGGGAGAGACCTTATTTCCTTTATTCACAAGCTTCTTGTGTGGCTCATGAGATTGGATACAGAGGAGAGAGAGAGAGGGAGTCAAGTAAGGGATGGATTGAGAAAATAAAAGTTAATTTTGAAGCCTTATCACCAGGGTATTTAACAGCCCTTCACTCGCAGACAGGAGTCGGCTTTAATGACACAATTGTATCCAGATGATTGTGATCGAGAGAAGGATGTCTTTAAAGTCTTCTCTCACAGGAACTTTTTAACATGTTTTCACAAATGCATACACATAGACTTAACAAACTGGTTTGAAATGTCAAATTGAGATAAGCATTTTTAGGCTTTCATCATCTGTTGACCAAACAGAATGAAACCATGCTATTACATCAGAGGTGCCCAGAGGTAAGCCTCAAAGGGCAATGATCCTTTGATTGTATCATTGCTGAATTTGTGTTATTTCATTTTCGTTTCTGCCAATTCAAATTCTCATTGGAGCTACAATTTCCCTGCAGCTGACCTCTCATAGTTCATGAAATAATTTGTTCAACGCACAGAAAATGAGAGAAGTAGGTTTATCAATCACGAAAATTGACACGTGGACATAAAAAAAGCAAAGTCAAAAGTAAGGCTGTGAAATCACAATCCCTTAAGCTTCCAAAACTTTCTTGCGAGTGGCTGACCCTAACCTTAACTTTAACCAAAGTGTTTAAGTGTTCCAAGGTTCCTAACTGTAATCATATCTTTAACCAAAGTTGTTTTGACTGCATGGAGCCTTTACACAATGAATAGTTGAAAATGACCTGTCCAATTCATAATGTCGGACATTTTATCCCTTCGTGGAAGATGAATATAATAATATTTTCGGTTTTAAGATTTGATTGTCATTTCGCAAGTTTTTTTGACGCTGTGGGACTGAGAGAATCATGACATCTCATTTAGGCCTAGTGAAAAACAACCTTTGCTTGGAGTAAAACATACCAGCAGTGAGCCAGCCATCTAGAGTAATTTCCATCTTTTCTCATTTTCTTGTGTAATTTTTAAGTTTAAATCACTGCACTGGAAAGAAGAACAAAGCTGACTGTCTCTGAAATATACAGTCACTGGTTATCATGATGCTTTTTTGGTCTTGGATCTTTGTGAGGGTTGGTTACGGTTGAAATCACGGCCATTCATTGCCATAGCAACCATACAAGACAGAGACGCTGATGAAAAAGTGATCATGGCTGTGTGTGTGCACATGTGGTATCATGGGAAGGTTTTATCGAGCGGACTAGAGGTCCAGACTGCGGAGTGAGATGCTGACAACGTGGTCAATATTTCCATTAAGTCAAACGGTTCCTTCACTCCACACTGGCCCGACAGTTAGCTACCGTCAGTGTAGTGTGGCTTTCCTGGAGTGTTGCCAGCTAAGAGACAGATACCTCAACAAATAAGACACATAAGTTTATATATCACTGCTATATACTGTAGAATAAAGAGATGGAAAATAACACTGTTATGAATAATATAATTTTTATATATTAAACAACATTATGTAGTATTTGTATCCTAAAATAACAGCTTCATTTCATCAATTTTGATGGTACACTGGCTTGTAATCATGGTGAATGACATCACTATCATCTCCGGGCCGTCACGAAAACAGCATAAAGCTTTACAGCACCCCAACACTTTAACAAAACTCTTCACCAAGCAGGCTATAAGAAGTATAAAATAAAAAATAAGTTCTTGGAAGAAGCAAGCTCCGTATTCTCAGTATGGATATCATGGCAGAGGCAGCAAAAAGACTGAAGAAAACAAAAAGAGAGAGTGACCGAGCAAGCGACCAGACAAGCATAAATATCGGACTGGCTTTTACTCATTGGCGTGAGCTATGACAGCTGAAAGGATGCAGGACATGCTGAGCTGGCCTTCTTTCTGTTGGACTAGTAAGTGATAACTTATTAGCTGGCTTGCTGTGTCTTGTGTTGTTGCACTTGCTTGATGTTTGGCTATGTTAGCAAAGTTGTTGAAATCAGTCAGAAGTTTCCCAGACAGAGGTAAGGCTCAACACCGGCGTCCTCACCACCACCTATTATTTTATGGTAGAAAAGTTACGTAATGTTGCTTGGTCGTTTGCAGCTAGCTATAAATCTTGATGTTAGCAAACTTACTTGATAGCACAATCGGACATCAGAAAAGTAACTGTAAGTGCTCTTGCCTTAGTTTCTATCTAGCTTTGTTGGCTAGCTTGCTACACAAGTTTCAAGCAACATAATACACTGCAAAAACTAAAATCTTAGTAAGATTAATTATCTAAATTGAAGGCAAAATATACTTGGTTTTGTCTGACAAGATATTTCTTCTTACCAGGTGGCTTTTATGTTATAGAATTTCACTTGTTTCAATTTTTTTGGCCTTAAGTAGTAAGTGAAATATTCTTGTTCTGTTGGCAGATAATTTTGCTTATTTTAAGTAAGATTTCCCCCATTTTAATGCTTTTTTCCCTTGTTTTTGAGAGCTCAGTTTTTGCAGTGTGCTGCTGATGGTGGAAAGCAGCGAGGAGGCAACATATCCGGGTTTGAAGACACAAGAGAAAGTTGACAGAAGAAGCTAAGAAAAGAAAAAGAGAGTTACCACGAATGAGGCTCCCAACACGTTGGCGAGAGCTTTAGTGAAATATAAAGCTGCAAGACAGACACCGAGAAGGCTTTCTTTCAGTTGGATTAGTAACGGTTAATTACTAATTGTCAAATTAATTTTTTACCATAAAATAATTTAACAACCACTTTTTATTGTTCTGTAGAGTTGTGGGTTTCAGTCCAGCTCATTATTTCCCCCCCTTTTCTCTTCAGGCTTTTCTGCACTCTGCACTGTGTCATAAAGTAGACATATCATGATCACAATAACAATATTTTCGTAAAGAATACAATCAGAAAAGTCTAATGATTATGTCAAGAATTTAATTACCTAAATAAAAATTTGTATATCCATTCATATAGTAAATATTAAGTACGTGTGGGCTGGACACTTTCATGTGCAACAAATACAAATAAACAAACAAAAATTAAACTTTAATTAAACTTTGTTAAAAATAAACTATATCTAAAATTATTTCATAATGTGTATGAAAACTATTGTCCAAATGAGGCACCTGCATGTTAGTGGCCCCTTAAAACTGCCATTAACACCCTGCCACCATCAGGTAATTTATTGCTTTAATTACAGACAGAAAGAATACCAGAAAGAGTTTATAACCACCCTAATAGGTATGACCCCTGCTGGCCCTCCACAGGGTCAAAGAGGGTCACCATCACTCTTCTCCAAAATTAGTTCAGGGTCTGGGAATCTGAAGTGGATGCAAAGCTTCAGAGCTTTGAGTTTGAGGTGCGTAAAAAGACATGTGATATTGAATACTTATGCTCTTCTATATCTAAATGATAAATTAATCCAATTTATTAGACCAAATGACTGGGATATGAAGGAAGATAAAGATGTTTGGACTCCCTTGTAGAGAGTAAAAGAAAACATTTTACTTGTTTGACAGAAATGTTGGTCTAAGGTACCAGACAGTACTAGAATAAACATTTTTGGGATTTGGAAAAACATTGGAAAAACAATGAAAGCAGTGTAGCTCATAAACAAATACATGTAAATTAATATAAAAGGTAGATGCCACAGCAACATTTCAAGTGTTCTTGTTGTTAAACATTAGTGGCATTTAATGGTGGGTCACTAAATTATTATTATTAATAATAAATAGTAGTAATAGTAATAAATGTGGATAGTTAGACTGAGTTAAATACTGAGTCAAGAAATATAACAACAACACAGTATCACAACAGCTGCAGAACACACAAAACAACATCCATTAAACATTTGAAAAATGGTATTTAATGCTTGTCTTTGATGACGATTCAAATTCTAGATGCATTCCTTTCCCACGGCATTTTTTTTAGATTTCCAAAAACTTCCAAAAACCAACCATAACCACAGTAACATCAACCAGATTCAACCAACAAAAATGTCTTAGTTGAAAAAATATTATTGGTTTGAACCCCTGCATGGTTCCATATGTCTTTGGTCAGCCTGAGCATGCATCTGTTTGTGTGTTTATGTGGTTTGTGAGTGTATTTGCATACATACAGTCGACAGTCTTGTCTGCGTTATACTTTCATTCACGTTACATTTATGTTACAAAAGACTCACAGGCATGTGTTTGTGCTTGTGTGTGTGTGTGTGTTGGATGCTGTGGGTGAGCAGGGTGGGGCAAAAGACCCTGATGTGGTTGCCTCTGCGTTACTTCAAGACATGGCATGAAGCTCCACGCATCACCAAGAATGTCTGGAAACCTTCTGTGTGTGTGTGTACAGTATGATTTTTGATGGCCAAACTGATTATTATGTATTTGTGTGTCATGATAATGGCCTGGGAATATTTGCTCCAGATACTAGGGACAGCTGTCCTGCTAACCCCGAATGGTATACCACCATCACTATCAATCTTTCTGGAAATGTAATGTGTTTCACTGTATGCATATGGATTTCTCCGTTCATGTGTTTCTCAGATGTTTTTTATGATGAGAATTGAATGAAATCAAATGCAACACAATAAATCACAGGAAATCTACATTGCTATAGAATAAACGCACATTCAATTTTGTTTTAATTCTTCATAAACTGTAGGCGCCTCTTTTTCTTTCTGCATTTCATACTTAACAACAGTTTCCCTGGTTCCAATGAGAAATCATAATAAATTCAAATCAGTAATGTCTGATTTGATTTCAGTTGATATAATATGTTTTAATCCATTCAAGTGTTTTGCCTTTTGTTTAGTTGTGTTGTTTCCCCGTGTAGCAACAGCATGACTCAAAGTACAGCTTGTGTTCATTGTGGCAGAGGTGAGTATGACATCCCTCGATGACTGCTTTTTCTCCCTGAAACTCAACACACTGTCTGTATTATCACGTTGACTTGTTTCTTTAAAGTTTTAGTTGTTTTGACTCTGTGTAAATCACATACGCAGACACTTAAGCACACTGTTTTTGGTGAGCCTTTTGTAACACAAATGGAAAATAAATGAACGGAAATGTACTAGTACAACACACATAACACCTGTAACTGTATAGCTTTAGATTAAATAACTAATGGAGGTTTGCTGTTTTGGGACAAAGATCTACATACCAGCTGTCTCTCAGTATTGTAAAAATATACTCTGCATTACACCTGAGCAGTGGTACCAATACTGAGGAGTCCATCCATACTGGATGGAAACCAAATAGTCACATTCAAAATGTAATTTTCAGTTAAGTACTTGTACGTTATTCCCTGTGATGGGCGACCTGTCCATTGTGTAGCCTACCCCACCTCTAGCCCAATGTTAGATGGGATTGGCTTCAGCCCCCCTGCGACCTTGCACGGATAAGCGGGTATAGATAATGAATGGATGGATGGTATTTGTACATTCTGCTCTTCATGGAGCAACAGCATCCAGAGTGTGCTAATACCCTGCACATTACCGTTTGGTAAACTAGCACAGGGCAATCCCATGCGTGTCATGCAGGTTTACATGTTTCTGCACTGTTTGGTAGGACCTTAGGGCATGACATTGTGAAATGCAGAAAATAAATTGATATCACTGCAACTGCATGTGAACAAAAGCAGAGAGCATGCTTTAATGAGAATCTCCACATTGCTGCACCCAAGCTTGTAGTTGGTAGGATCTATATACCATTTCCAAAATAACTTTGTTAAGTGTCGTGGTATCATATATCTGTTTCACAACACACAACTCTGTAAATTGTGGCTATGACACATGTCGAGGTTCTCCACGCGGTTCCGTGGCGGTTCCCCGAGCGGTTCCTTGAGTGGCTCTCGTGGTGTTCGCTCTCGGAGCAGCTGCACAGAATCGGGGCCAATCCGCTGCTGACTTGACTGTTCTGATTCCAGAAGTCAACCAACCCAGGCGAATGGAGTTCAGCTTTTCCAGGGATCTCGGGCTCCCGGGATCAAACATCGTTGCTAACAGGCGGCCCCGGCAGGCAGGCAGCGGTCACCACAGCACCGGCCCCTGGGCCAGAGGGAAACACCCTCCCTGTGGCTTCCCTCTCCTGACAAATATTAAAGACCTGGCCTTCCCCTCGGGCCATTTCTGCTATCCTTTATTTGCGTGCCATTTTGTGGTGGTGTAAAAAAAAAAAAAAGGAAGAAAAAATCAATATAAGCTTGCGCTCCATTATTTGTGTTTAATATCTAAGAATCTGTTGAAATCCAAAAATACAACAAAAACAGAAATGTCAACATCTGTTGAAACACTTTCAGTAGCTCCCTTTTATTGATGTGTTCCTGTCATGTCTCCCAACCGTTAGAATATGAGAATGCATTTTTCTGAAAGGGCTAAACAGAAAGCATTGCAGAGTTTTCCATCATCATCTACAAGTGAGTGCTCTCTTGCCCCTTGTGTAGGTCTCGCTCCCACTCTTTGCCTTGCTGTCCGTGTCCCTCTTTCCTCCCTCTCTTTCTCTGACAGGGTTAGGGGATTAGTAGCTGTGTCTTCAAAGGCAGGGCCATATGTGTGCAGATTTACTACAAACACGGGGGATAATTGCACCGAGAGCAAAGGATTTACACTCCAACAACCTAGAATCACAGGACGCTTCACTGACTGCTGTTAAAATGTCCTTATTACCTTTCAGAAACTCACATGGAGGACCTGATCCATTATTCAAGTTAAGACTAATTTTCTATCTGAATCATTGTGTGACTCATAAAACATTTTGTGTGTGGCAACTCCCTCCTTCTCTTGATCCCCAAAGAAAAATATACTAATTACACAATTCAGCCACTGTGCACTTAGGTGCTGAAGTGTATAAAAGAGGCATTAAACACAAATACCATCATCATTGTCAGTTAAAGGGACTATATTGAGCGTGGAGAGGGCACATGGGAGAGACTGGCGTAATGGAGTGATGCAAAGAGGTTCCCTTGTGTCTCTTGCTTTCTGACACCAGGTGATGTTTCGGTTCCTTCACTTCACCTTCTTTTCCAGCAGCTTGGGAATAATAAAGACTTGTGTAAACAATCATTGCATAAGACAGAAAAAGAGGTGAGAAGAGAAAGGTGAGGGGAGTTCACGAAGAAGGTTGCCTTTGTGAGAGTGTTTTTTTTTATTAAGGATAGTAAGAGAGGCAGAGGGGAGAGAAAGAGAAATAGGCTGGCTGAAAAAAAGTACCACAAAGTTTGAAAGTCTAGCTCATTTTCTCCCCTTGCGGAAGAAGACATGTGGAGAGCAGGTGTTAGAGGCCAGCTGTGGTAGAAAGATGAGACTGTGCAAGAGCATAGGGCACTGCTCCCTCTATAGGTCATTCAGAAGCATTACTGCTCAGTGTTGAGGACAGGGATAGGTCAAGATATGCCCAGGCAAGGACCATTCAATCCAAGGACTGATCGCCCCCCACTGGGTAACGTGAGTCAGGTGTCTAACAGACCTAAACCAAAACATGAAAGAAGTTCAAATATCAGAGAGATCATGCTGAGCATTTTGGAAGAAGGAAAGCATAATGTCTTGGCAGCCTTGTCAAGTGCCTTATTAGATTGTAACGCCAGTGGCAGCAGTCAAACAGTGATCACACAAAATCTGTATGTTTTTCCTTGAGATGCGCTCGATGACAGAAATGTCTCTGTAAGTGATGTAATGTCAGTGTTCTACGTCCAACCTGAGGGAAAATGAACATTGGAATGAAAAGTTATAAAATACAATGGAGCATTTTATGGCTCCATGAAAAATGGCTGAATGTTACCGGCATGCTGACTTTATGCCTCACTCCAGAATTTAGTTGATGTACACTTAATGCCATTGGAAAATGGAATGAACCATGTTGGGTGCTAAACAAAGTCCCCTTTCCCCTGTTCTGTTTCCTTTATCATGAATCTGTCTTGTGTCCCTGGCAGCAATGCTGAGACACAAGCAATTCACATTAAAGTCATAGTGAAAAACTATCTCAGCATGACACAGCATGTCCTGAGTTAAATACCTAAGGTTGGTGATTTATTCTATCTTGTAAAGATTTCTTCTGTGTGTGTGTGTTGTTTCTCTCCTGTTTAACTGTTAACAGTACTTGAGAAGAAGCAAAAAAGGCCATGAACACAGGCAGAAAATTTTGTGGCACATATTGTAATAACTGTATTGTACATGTTACTGTATTCAAAATGGGTCATGAAACTGTGGAAAATGTTTTAATTGTTTCAAAATGCTGTACTCTAAGTGACCCCCTCAGGACTGACAGAGAGTGTGAAACCTCTTAAAAAAAAACCTTGAAAAGTATATGCTCAAAAAAACATGGTCTACAGTGTCATAAGGAATAAAGATTTCCATCCATATTTCATTTTTTACATGAAGAGCTTATATTTTCCTCATAAATGGGTTTTCCACCTCTCAAGGCCAGTTTCCTGCTAACCCTGAGCCTCTGTGTTCATGAGGAAACCACCTAGTAGTGGAGAGCTTCACAAAGGAAGCTTCATTCTTGCTTTGAGAAATATCTTGCCTTTACTTAATAAACCAAATCACTGTATTGAGGATGCCACAGCTAAAAAATAAAGTTGTTCTAAGGGAATGTGGAAAGAGTGTTTTGTCTTTTTCAGCCATACCACGACGAAATGATCACAGCAAAAGTAGGAAAAAATAAGGGCTGAATTGAAGCGTTTGAGATGTGCCTTGGGCCCTGTTAGGCATTGATCAAATAAATGAAGTCAGTCAGTCTTTTGGACTTTAAGTTCAAACATTTGTTAAATAAGAAACATTGAACTAGACTGTCACATTCAAACATTCAGTGTTAGTGTTTCATTGGTGGTTATGTGAGCATGCGCAGGCTCCCAAACTAAACAGTCAAATTCAATCATCGAATTATTCAATTTTATAAGTGGTTTGAGATGGTGGTTTTGGTCAAGACACACCAGCCAAACAGTTAGCTTTTTGTTTTGTTAATGTCTGAATATGGATATTTACAGTGTGCAAAGCGGGAAAACATAATATCTTGTGTTTATGGTTACTGACCACCTCTGTTCCTCAACTTCTTCAACTAACAAAGGATAATGGAACCAATTTAAATATTTCAAAAATATTGACCATTAATAGTCATACAAGACTTCGCATCCAGAACAAAATGAGAACATGTGATAATCTTTCCTGTGTTTTGATCAGTAATCTATGAGCCCTGTGTCCTAATAAAGGTCTAAGCCTTACTTTTTCACTGTACATCACAGAGATAATCTCCAGATGAAGACGTTTTAGCAGTAATTATGTTTAAGTCTTCAGGATGTGTGGATAATAACCCTGAAAATTTTCACTGCTGATTAAACACTGACAGTCAAGATGATATGTCAAAGCCCGATGTGTGTGTATCCGTGCACATATCACATACTGTATACCACAAGCGCAAGTAAAAATTGTAAAGGGTATGTATTATGTATTTAGCAAATCATGTCTGCATGTTTATGTATGTGTGTGTGCCTCCATAATGTGTGTGTTTGTGTGCATGAATTAGTGTGTTTGCACATTCCTGGCTCTCCAAAACCATGAATAATAAGCTTTACTTTGACGTGCCCCAAAGATGAACTTGAGAATCAGCATCATTTGACTTCTTAGCTTTTGACATGGCTGTCAGTCAGCATCAGTGGTTGGATGAAACCAGAGCTGCTGCCCTCAGAGGATCTTCTCTCACCCCTTCTCTGTCTCCCTCCCTCTCTCTCCTTTCCTCTCTCGGCAGTTCTCCACTCCCTGCTCTGGCCAGGTAAATCTGTTTCATATGACTTTGCAAAAGGGGCCCTCTGCAGAGGTTAACACCAAAGGTGGAACTCCATGTTCAGAAAAAAAATTACCTATGCCTTCTGCATATTATTCATTTGTATCTAATCTAGGATTGAATAAAAAGAGTTGCAGGATAACGTAACATAAGTCTGTAACCTAAAACAGAATATTTATTTATACAGTGATTTTATTAACTATGCCTTTTACTCACTAATCCATGTTAAGTTGGGCATTTCCTGTGCTATCAATACTTTAAACAACATTTTTTGCACTTTTCCGAAAGTTAGATGAGATGATCAATACCAGTATCATGTCTGTACAAGAAATATGAAGCCACAGACAGCTCTAGTTAGCTTAGTATAAAGACTGAAACAGCTGGCATGATAACATTAATACATGAAACAATGTAAACAGACAAGATATAAAGTTATTGGTGAGCTTTAGAGGTGCTGGAAGGTGTAGTTTGTTAGCTTTGGACAGAGTGAGGCTAGCTGTTTCCCCATTAAAGCTAAAACTAACCATCTACAGGCTGTGGAAGTACTTTCAGACAAGAGTTTTATCGTTTATCTTTTCATCTAACTCTGTGCAAGCAAGCAAATAAGTGTTTTCCAAAATGTCAAACTATTACTTTAAAGTTTACAGTTAAGTTTGCAGAAGTGCATAAATGTGTGGTTGAGTCACTGACGCCGTTATGCAGTATTCCTGGTTATAGTTGATCTCTGTTATCCCCCAAACCGTCTGATCTGTACACGTTGAGCGGTTCAAGGTAACCATATAATCCAAAACCATAACAGATTAGTTTGAATTCTCTGTTTTCAGAGCATTGATTTTTCCCAGCCACAAATTGGCAAATGGGATGATAGCTAGCTGTTGCCAAGTTACAGAAGGTGAAAGGTTAAGGAATGCCTCTGTCTGTGATGGTGTTTTCAGAGAAGGCAAGTACTGCTCGCTGCTGGTTACTAAGAGCATGCATGTCTTAGCAAGGAAGCAAATAATGATGATTTGGCTTGTCTCTCTTCGACTCTCTTTGTCTCAAGGTTTTATCTTGATGCTCTCTGAAGTGTCTCTGCTTCTTCATCTCTGGTTTGTCTCTGTCTTCACTTTTGTCTCTGTCAGTCTTTCTCTCTGTCCTCTTAACCTCCTCATATTTCACTGTTTCAGCTGCGACTGTGTGCTTTAACAGATTGCTCTGTCTAAAATAGTCCACTACTTTGTGAGAGCCAACAAAATATTACTTGTCCAAAAACATTCGTGCGCAGACACACGCACACTCACACAGCGGCACACGCCAAGGTCAGTCATACTTGGTCATTCAAACATGATAAGAGAGCTAAAGGAGATTTGACTGAGTCTGATATTTTTATGAAGGGTAAGTTGACAAAAAAACTGAAGCAACCAGAAAATGACATTTAGTCCGTACTTGGTGTCAGGTAAGACAGAAAGACACTTCACTTATCAAGAAGTTCACATAAGTTGTCTCCACACATACACAACCTCTTTCTGCTTCTGTCACTCTCTTTCTCTATCCATCTCTTTTAATCCACACACACACACATACACATACACACAGAAGTCCAAGGTTATTATAGAGAGCCACTGAGCCAAAGATGATCAGAGAACACAGTGCAGCTTGACCCAAAAAACCCAAAGAGCATGAAAAGTAGCTTTTTACATGGTCTGATATTATCATGTTCATGCCTCATCCATAACAGACTAACTGATCAAAAAACCTTGAGCTGTTCCAAAAGGTCATCTTAGGGTTCACTGTAGGTCAACCTAACCCATGAAAGCTGAGGGTCATGGGAAGCTGCAGTTTTTGGCTCGAATGGATAGGAACTTCACTGACAGGTTCTCTTGGAGGATGTTTGTAAAATGGCCGACCACTGATACCACAGCAAAGAGCAGCACTCTGTGACTGTGCCGTACATCCTGGGCCAAGGACATGGCGAAGACATCATGACCAATGATCTGAACCAGGGAGGAGGCACTGAGAAAGGAGTGGAAGAGTGCGGCCTTTGCTCTGGGTTTGGAGTAGGAGAGGATGTGTAGACATGTGTGCATGTGTTTGTGTGGATGAGGGAGCGCAGAGAGAGAGTATGTGACTGTATTTTAGTGGGTTGAATTGGTTTGATTACATTTGGAGATAACAATCAGCTCCATTCCACCCGCTGCTTTATTGTGTTTGATGTCCGATGAGCATCCAGACGGAGCAACTCAACCCGTACAGCCTGTTAATGTACACACAGACACGCACACGCAAACACATGGTGGAGAGGAATCTCAGACAGAGCACGTATACTAAGTAAGGTCTGGTGTTGTCTCTGTGTAGTGCCAACACTTTGTAGGTGATGCTAGCAGCACAGGTGAAAAGAAAAGGTCGCCTGATGGCATCTGCTAGCACCCTCTGGCGAATGGTATTCTTTGTAAGAAAACACATTTGGAAATGCTCTGTCACTGTTTAGGGTGAGAAAGAAGTGTGTGTTTGTGTGTGTGTTTGTGTGAATGATTGTGGTGGTGAGGTACAGCTCACACACACACACATGCAAATGTTGACTCGATGCCGTGGAAACGGGCAATGTTTGGTCCTGATAGTTTCTCTCTCTCTTTAATTGTGGGGAAATGGGTTTCAGATGTTACTGCGCGACTAATCACTTTGGGCCCTGCTCGGCCCCGTCATGTCCTCCCAAACCACATCAAGGAGCCCAGGGCTGATGTGGGACGATAGCAGCCCAGTGAGGGAGGCCCACTGCGGGGTTAAAATGCTCCTCTGGGTTCCCTTGCAATAACAGGATCCACATTAGCAGTAGCTGTGTGATCTGTCTGCTAAGCTAGGCGGTGTTGCCGCCTACTGTGTGATATGTTATGCTACTACACAAAAGCAACAAATCAAACATGATTGGAAGAAATGATTTCCGCCTGTAGTTTGCTGAATATTAGTTTTTAGCTTGTTCCAGATTCAATTTGTTTAAATATGTGGCCACACAGGAGTCTTAAGACCTGAGACTCTAGTGTAAATTTTACTATTTGTGGTGTCAGCCAATCAAAGAAAACAAATCATAAAGCTACATTTAAAACTTTATAAGTATAATCAAATTAATGAAAACTTTCCTCCACATATTTTCAGCACCTGTTGAAGAGATGGTGGATCACTGTGGGTGTGTTAAACCCACATTCCAGTAATAGAGCCTTTTGGTTTTGCTTTGGTTTGTTTTCCTTGGATGACTCCTTACTCCTGGGTGAGGACTCTGGTAATTCACATGGGAGAATGTAGGGGTTGATGTCATGTGTTCCAGCATGAATAGCGGGAGAACGACTCAGCCAGAAAAAGAGAGAAATTTGGGATGCAATGCTGCCATCTGCTGTTGGGGAATATCTGACTTCTGGACAGAGAAAACCTTTTTACAATGTTATTACTGGCTTACCTCCCATGCACCAAGCCCATATGAAAGCGAACACAAAGCTTAGTGGCAATCCTTCATTGTACTGTGGGACACACATTCTAAATACATTTGAGTATTTAAGTACTATATTTACCGAAATACCTGAATATGTACCCTTTGTTCTCCACTACATTTTAGAGGTAAAATTTTGAACTTTTTACTCCACTACGTTACAGATTCAAATTTTACATTTAAAAAAGCATATATTTAGTTTTTACAAAACAATACATTTCTAAAGATTAATCCAGTTGTTACCAAACATGTTGACTTGTGACTCCTTAATGTCAACTTGGGGCCCCTTGTGACCCTTCTATGTCTATGAGTTGTTAGCAGGCCCACTAAAGAATGATTTTCCATCAGATGCTTTCATTTAATTATTTCAATGAAATCTTCTGATGGAAAATCAACCAATCAATATTAATTTAAAAAAAAATTAAAGTAAATTACAAGTTTACATCAGAATTTTTGTCTTCCTCCCCACCCCATTAATGATCTCACGACCTCTGGGATTTATCTTGTGACCCTTTAGAGAGGGCCTTGATTTTCATCTATTATACCAATCAACATGTGCAACAGGATGAGATGAGCAGCACAGTTGCCATTTCCCCCACTATCTTCCTTCAGCTCTTTCTGGCACATCACAAGCATTCCCTGGGCACCTGGGAGATGTAGTCCCTCAAGGGTGTACAACAATTTGTGTCTGTCCTGGGGTCTCCTCCTTCCATGGATCATGGAGCCATGGACCCTCCAGAGACAACTTTGGCTCCTGACCAGTGTTTTACCTCATGATATCTCTTTCTCTCCAAAGATTTGTTCTCACAGATTGTCATGAGCTCATCTGCAATGCATTTCTCTCTCTAATCAAAACAAATATAATCCCTAGAAATAAAACTGAAATGCAAGATTTTTATTTAATAATCATCATTTTAATTCACTCATCACGCTCTCTACTAAAAATCCACTATTGCTCTGATATCATGAAAGTTTACACACCAATAGATTCAGCTACTGCTAAAGTGAGCGTCTTCCCTCAGCTACAAGGTGTTAGCTTTATAATTCACATTCACAGGCACACAGTGTTTGTCTATGTGTGTGTGAATGGGTATCTCTTTGTGTGTTGATGTAATAATGGGAAGGAGAGAAAAAAGGGGGTGGCGTGGGGATGTGGGAGGGAGGGGAAGTTAGATAGCCACCAGTTGATAGAAATGTATCAGCCAGCTGGCCAGCAGCCGCAGAACTGTGGAGCTCTCCCTGATCTCTGGCTCAGAGGAAATACAACAGCCAGAGGCTAGAGGGGGGCTGAAAAGGGTATATTTGCATTGAAGCTCACAGGGCAGTTGTGTTTTGTTTCAGTTAAAATGGATATAACTATAATAGTATTGTATTTGTATTTTGTTAGACAGTTTACAATGGAAGAGCTAATGTCTGTTTGCACCTGCAACTTTGTCAACATGTTACTTTGTGTGGTGAGCCCTTAATGAATGTTTGACGTACAATAAAATCCAAGTCAATGAGATTTACTTAAATAAATATAATGCTGTCTGTTTTATTTTAAATTCACACACAAATTCACAGAAACCAGGACAGATCACAGTGCCTCTGCCCTATGGGCATGGTAAGCCCACAGACAAAAACATGAAACATCTGTTACCCATATTTTGTGAACCTTCCAAGAGGAGCAATCTGAGGTTACTTGAAGAAGGTCATCATCACTTCAATCTCTGTCTCTCTCCAACCCAACTATCTCTCCGTCCTCCTCGTGCTCTCTTTCAGTAGCTCCTATTGAGCATCAAAGCCTCAACACTCTGGTCCTATGGAGCAGGAATCTCCCCACTGTGTAAACAGGGCTCCAGTCCTTCCCAACTGTGAAACAGATTGGATTTGAACCTGCGTGTGAACCTTCACATCTATACCGTACCATTCAAACGAAGGGAAATGAGCATGTGGGCGGAAAGAGGTTTATCTTGTTTTGGGTCTAATTTACCGAAAGCACAAAGAAAGCATTGATTGGGGACTGATCATTTTCAAAACAAGATGTGTGGTATCCATCTCAAAGGTTTCATGGAATGGTATGACTCTGCACGACAGGTACACATGATTTGTAATGCAGAGGTTTATTTTGGATGGATCATCCAAGAACAATACATTATTTAAAGATTTCTATAATCATGGGGCACCTGGCCAGAAATATTGCTTTGATCGCTGTGGATGAAATAAATCCTTCTTAGAAGACAATGAAAAGATGTTACCACTTGTCGCTGTTGTTACTTTCACTTCATTTAAAAAAGAAAAGACCTTTTGTGTCTCTCTTCCAGACCCAGAGGAGAGGATGAGAAGAGGGGTTTATTTTGGAAGAACAAAGAGGGGTTGGTAGGACTGGACAGCATGCCATCAAAGGCAGGGGTTGATGACAAGCAGAGAGAGTGTGCGTGTGTGTGTGTGTGTGTGTGTAGATGTGTGTAGATGTGTGTGTGAGTGTGTGCAAAAGTAAGGGAGTGTGGTTGTGTGTCTGTCATGGTACTATCTACAGTTCTTAGGCACTCTGTCTATGACTATGAATGTACACACATCATGCACACAAGAGCACACTCACTCACACACACACACACACACACACACACACACACACACACACACACACACACGCACTTAAAAGTCTGTGAGGCTTTTCCTGATAGAAAAACATTGCTTAACAGCCAGACGAGGGCGCTGCCTGGTGGATATGAAGGGTAGTGTGACCAAATCTGTATCTCAACATCTACACTTCATGAACTCCATGGCTAAATGTGTCTCCTTAAAACTTTATTAAAGATAAATTATGCTTACAATTGTACATTATTTTAGACTTATTCCCCATTTATTAAACCTTTTTAGTGAGACTTGAGCTTCTTCTCAAGTCTCAATCTTCGGGATCGTGGCTAGAATTGAACGTTCTGTGGATTTGCACAATGCTTGGCCACAACATGGGATGGAGTTAGAAGTTACAGTAATATGTCAAAACATAACTCTCATGAATGGACACTTCATACTGTGCTGTAATGAGAAGAGTATGTCTGGATCTTAAGGGTACCAGACAAAAAAAAACAATTACATCATACAAACCTAAGCCTCTATCTGATTGTAACAGACCACATTGTCAGCTAGACACCATACTGTAAAATGATTCCCGGATGAGCATGTCTGCTTGATTTTGTGTGTGAATATGTTCCTTCCTCATTCTTATGCAATAATTATACATTTAAAGCAATGTTTCTTTCACAGTGTGTGAATGCATGCTTGTGTGTTTTTCATGTTTTTATATCTCAGTAGGGACTTTAACCAGAATGCACACTAACCCATGGGGCTTTTTTAAAGGTTTAAGGATTGAAGTTACAATTGGGTTATGGTCAGGGTTAGGCTAAGGGTTAAGGTTAGGCATGTAGTTATGATGGCCCAGGTTAGGGTAAGGGGCTGCGGAACGTATCATGTCAATGAGATGAGATGTCCCCACGGGGATAGAGGAACAAACGCATGTGTGCATGTGTGTGTGAGATGGAGCCTATGTGTCCCCATCCACCTTTTGGCTGCTCCAGATAAGAGCATCAAAGCATTTGAATGCTTATCACCCCTTGTTCTAATTATAGCAGTAAGCCACAACAGTACAGGACAGAACTGCAGGCTGCTTTATGTGCATGAGAGGAAAGACTCACATCTACCCGTAGCAGAAGAAGTGTGTGTGTGTGGTTCTGTGAGTGTGTGGGTAAGAGTGAGCGAGAGAGAGGGAGAGATGGAGAGATCATCAGCCCTTGATCATCTGGCTGTGTTTGATTGAATTGGTACAGGTTTAAAGACTTGTTTTGATATCGATGCTTTTGTCTTTTGTTGCATAATTCAATAGGAAGCAGCAGGTGGGGTTGTTTAACACCAGATGCTGCTTTTGTGTTGTTACATGGTACATGTACCTAAACAGGGTGGCCACATTCGCTTCAAAGGTGGTATTCACAATGTTTGTTGTTGACAAATTGTTAATATATCTATCTCTGTACTAGGGTAAAATACTAAAGAGATAGATATATTAATAATTTCTTTGTTTTATGGGTGATAAGCCTGTCAGCTCAGCGGAGCTCTTGCTGCTGCAGAATATCAGAATCAGCTTTATTGCCAGGTACGTGTACACATATGAGGAATTTGATTCAGGATTGTGCATTGCTCACAATGTGCTTACTTATACAATAATACAATAATAAAATCAAACACAGGCTACAGTATAGAGAACACATCTATACACAGTATAAACAAAAACAATATAGACAGATTGAGACTGTGCAATGAGCAGAGTGCAAAGGATGCAGGTGTAAATTATTACCATTATTGTTATTATTATTATTATTATGCACATGTACATAAATAAGTATTATGTGCGGGTATTATGTACTTGAGGTGGGTGGATTTGGTATATAGTACATACAATATACAATATGAACAGTTGGAACAGCTCTGAAATAGAGAACAGAGCATGATGAATAAAAAATAAGTGGTAGTCTGTAAACAGGTGGCTGATTAGAGGCAGAGTTTTATTGCAGAGGTTATTGCACAGGAATTGTTCCTGACACCGTGAGACAGAGGTCAGCTGTTCATCAGAGTGATGGCTTGTGGGAAGAAACTGTTTCTGTGTCTGTTGGTTTTGAGAGGTGGAGGCTGGCACAGTGAGCTGGGTGAGTTTGGTGCTGAGGATGTCCGGGATGATGGTGTTGAACGCCGAGCTGAAGTCCACAAACAGGATCCTTGCATATGACCCTGGAGAGTTGAGGTGTTGCAGGATGTAATGCAGTCCCAAGTTCACTGCATCATCCACTAGCCTGTTATCCCTGTAGGTAAACTGCAGAGGACCTGTAATGTCCTTCAGGTGAGCCAACACCAGTCTTTCAAAGGAATTCATGACTACAGATGTCAGGAGGACAGGCCTGTAGTCATTAAATACAGAGATGGTGGGTTTTTTGGGGACCGGGATGACTGTGGAGCATTTGAAGCTGGAGGGAACTTCACACAGCTCCAGTGATCTGTTGAAGATCTGTGTGAAGATGGGGGCCAGCAGATTTTCAGGCAGGATGGAGACACACCGTCTGGGCCAGGAGCCTTCTCGATCTTCTGCCTTAGGAAGAGCTGACTCACATCTTCTTCACAGATCATGAGTGCAGGTGAGGGGTCGGAGAGGAGGGTGTTAGCATGACAGTGGGGGAAGGTGATTGTTTGAAGTTGGAACTGGAGTGGGGGAGAGGTGTGACTGTGTGTTCTCAAACCTACAGTAAAAACCACTCAGCTATATTTGATAAGATCATCATATGTTTCATCCGTCAAATCTTTATCTGCAAAGTAACATGCGAATATAGCTGATGAGTAAAAAGTAAAAAATGTAGAGGGGGAGAAGAATGAAGTGGCAGAAAGTGTTTTTGGGTACATTACGGGGTAATATCAGTTTCTAATCATGACATTTTGATGGTACGGAGATGTATCTTCTCAATTATAACCGCATGCTAGTATAAGCAGCTTGACAAAGCAGTAAAACTGCATATTTCTCAATGGAGGATGACTCTTTATGATATATGAACTACCCCATTCAGTGGTGTTAACAATCCTGCTTTGTCATAGATGGGAAAATATGTGAATATCTGGTGAGGGTGTGTGTGTGCATGTGTGTGAGCACCATTATCAGCACTTCCATGGCCATGCAGCTGCAGACGGGGAGGAGGAGAGGCAGCTCTTTTACAAGTCTGTGACATTCACAGTGACCCACCTGTTTGTGTGTGTGACTGTGTGTCTGTCTGTGTGTGTTTGTGTGATCCCACCTGCCTCTCTCTCTCTCTCTGTCTCTCTCTCTCTCTGTCCTCTCTAGATTGTATTTTGTCTCCACCTGTCTGTGTCAGCCACGCTAATCCCTCCCACCGGCTTTGACAGACACATCTGCGATAAGACACGACACCCAATCCCTTTATGACTGTTTGATCTGCACACACACACACACACACAGAGGCAGATTCCATTCCGACTGATTTCAAAAGGCCGACCAAAACAGTGAAGAAAATACAGCAGTCAGAAAAATAGTTTTATGTTTTTTCACATTCTTTATCCCTGATTACTGTATTTTCATCAATATTCCTTCAAGACTGTTTATGACTTATACAACTTACATCCTTTCAAAATAAACCTATTGATTCCAGGCATGTTTCATAAAATCATGAGGGAGCAGGTGCGTGCTGGAAAAAGCTTCATCAGAAAGTCAAATTCTCAGTAACTAGAGAAACAATAAAGCTTTTCTCATCATTTATAATTAAATTTACTTTTGTTAATGTGGTGTAACCATACACTTTGGAGTCAATATTCAATCATAACATTGTATGTAATTTACAGTTAATATCTGTTTTATTCACATTGTAAGGAAGACATTGTTGTTACTTCTTATATAATAGGAATAGATATTTGTCTTTACACCGTTAAGTGTATGTAAACAAATACAAGGAGGTACACAAAATAACTCTTTTGAAAAAAACAGATCTCTGTTGGTTAGTGTCACCTTGTGCTTGATTTTGCTCCTTGTTAGTTTATCTGGTGAATATGTTAATTAGGAAAACTAGTGAAGCATTTCTTCATGAAATGTGACCATTATTTTTCTACCTTCTGAATATTTTCCATATACGTAGCTCTGCTGCATCTCAAACATGTGTCCAACAATAAAAGGCAAAGAATTTAAAGCATCGCATTGTCTTTGCCTTGCTCACTCCCACTGTCCTGCTGGCAGACCCTGAGCTAGTTGACGGGAGAATTCTCTCACTAAAGCTAATATTAGTCAGAGGTCTCAGAAAGCTTCACTCCTCCTCTCTTCAGTCATTCTGCCTGATATGTCATCCCGCTGCTTCACTAGAACTAATTAAATGTTAGGGTGAGGTGGCGAAGATGCCTGCTGACAGTAAATGTCACCACCAAGCCCTTCATGACAAATATTTCCACTCAGGCCAGGTTGATTTGCAGTCATCTGGGTGTGACTGCCCTCCAGTGGTCAACTTGTTACTTTTCCACCCCAACTCTACAGATTGAGAGTGCTTTAGATTGGTGCTGTTGGCTGTTTAAAAATCATAACAGGCATAACTGATTTTGAAATAGTTAATCAAGTTTTCAGAATCACCTTTGAAAATCTTCTAATCACAGGCCATGTCTGCAGCACAGAAACAAGTAGAAAAAGTACATGGATATATAAATAAATTGATAAATAAATTTAATCTCTCAATCTTTTTTGCATATTTTAAAACTTCCAAAATGGAAGTAAATATTAAATAAACATTTGGTATAATTGGTGAACTAAATGCTCTAATTGAACTGTATTGAATTAGACCTCTTGACAGTCACAAAGATCTTAGACAAGACACAGAATAATAACAGGTGTTTCTGAAGATGCTTTATAAAAAATTAATATCAATTATTTCAGAGTCAATTAGAGGCCACAACATGCCATTATCATGTTATGCTGGTATAAATGCTGTCTTTTGTGCCACAATAAGGTTCTAACTATGTGTTCCAGCTTTGTGCAGTATAATAATAAAATTCTACATCTCTATGTTTTGCTGTGTGGCTCTGCTAAGTTAGCTGATGCTTAATTTTTACAAAGAAATAGTCAAAGGCTGAGATGGAATCTGGATTTTATGACACACTGAGAGAAAGAGAAATATTGATAATGTGGAACTAAAGTTACAGTTGCACTTTAACACCACCAGGAGGCAATCTCACCACAGGAAACGCACAGAGAAACTTGTGAATGCTCCCCCTTTGAGTATTTTCTTACATGATACAGAATATGCACACAGCAGCTGGAATTCTTGTTGATGTATTGCTCTTTATCCTTTCAGCTCAGTCAGCAGACTTTGATAACCAAGGCAATATACCATAGATGATGAGTTTGACGTTGCTGTTATGCAATGGAGGTCAACTACTACATTTAAAAACAAGCATCTTATACGCTCAGCACTGACACCAAATATCCTGAAATGTACCTTTTTAGAAGGAGAATTTTTATAAAGTTGTTTACAGAAATGACTACATTCATAGTTTTCTGATGTGTTGACAGCAATGGACGTTCATATGTCTGGTTAATTTACACATCAGACATAATACATTCTCTTAATCCTGAAAGGAATAATCTGTGTGAAAATCTGGAGCACAAAACAACTCCACCTTAGTGTGTGTTTGTATTTTGTCTTTATTTTTCTCTACTACTACAGACAGTATTTATGTAGGGATAGTAGACATCTTGCATTTATGTATTGTATTTATTGTGGGGTTTTTTTTTGTATTTATGGTGTTTTTTTAAATAAATTGTAAAGTAAGAAATTAATTAATCCCTGCATAAGGGATGTGAGTGCCCTTATTTGATTTGGGTCTTGTCACTGTGCTTGATATGATGCACAACTGATTTTGTTGTAATGCCCATTAGTGCCCCACAATCCCACAATGCTAAAGCTCACTTCACAGGGAGCTGGCAGAAACTCAGACTCAACTCTGTAAACATCATTTCACAGCAGTGAGCTAGGATATTTGAGGATTTAGCAATTCATTTAGCAATTCATCATAAGGAATTTTATCAGGTAGCTACCAATCACTGAGGAGACTGACTAAAGTGCCTCCCAATTACTGGTTAACAAATAGGCCTAGGTTGTCTTCATTTAAGTGTATTTATCTTCTTCTAGCAACTAATTGTATTTTATGAACATGCATTGCTTGTGTATTTTGTCTTATATAGAAGAATCAGACGGAGCTTTATTGCCAAGTACTGTTTTACACATACAAGGAATTTGCTGTGGTCATAAGGTGCTACACGTAGACAAACATACAGTCGACATAAATAAATGTAGAAATATATAAATATGGAATAGTAGAACAGCGTTGCAGATATATACATGTGCATTATTCTGCGTCTGTGCCGTGCAGAAGTAACGCAACGGAAGAGAATACTGTGTACATATAAATATATAAACTGACAACATAAAAATATACAATAATCAACAACAAATATGTGCAACGTGCCAGGTCTGTGCACAACACAAGATGAAACAGTATATAACAACAGTACATGGCCACCTGCATAAAGAAATTATTATATTTACGTGTTTCAGTGTTAGTTTTGTAACACATGCTGCACTGATCAATATTTTTTTTTTACATAAAACATGGATCAGATGTCCAGGGCCGTGCAGAGACCTTTGGAAGGGCAGGTGCTCAAAGTATAAAAAGGGCATATCAGTTCTCTGCATTTAACCCATCCTATTTAAGAACAGTGGGCTGCCATCGTACGGCATCTGGGGAACAGTTCAGGGTTCAGGGCCATGCTGAGGGGCACCCTTCGGCATTGGTTTGTGCTGGACTCAACACTGCAACTTACTGGTTGCCAAGCTGAGCTAAAGCAACCCCAAACAAACCTTTCTCATTTTTATTTGTTAATGAACATTTCTTGTTGCAACCAATTTTTCAGAACATTTTTAACAAATACTTTCAAAAAGTGGTGGCTACTGTCCCCAGTGTCAATGACCCTCCTCTCCCTGCTCCCTCCCTGCAGGTTGAGCTACTCCATGCTTACCGCTTCACCTCCACTCTCCTCCTGCTCTCTCGCCCTGTGGTGACTCTCTGCTCCGCTAACACACGCCTCCTCCTCTGCCTGGCAGTGGCCACGGCTCTCCTTTACTCCTTCAATTGCCTGTGCCTGCTTTAGGTTGGGTACTGCAGCTGATGTTGAAGCTACTGCAGCCCTGGTCAGCAAACATATCGGTTATTTACATGCATTTGGCGGCAGCCGTCTGAAGACTTTTTTTATTGGCAGGCAAAGTGAGAAACAGAGAGCAGAGGGGGAGGGATCAGGGGCCAGAAAGAGATGTGATTGGGCCAGCCCAGTATAGAAAATTACCCAATGGGCAGCTCTCTGTGCTTTATGGGCCGGTCATTAACCGATTTTTAAAAAACAGTTATGATAAATAATTTACGTTACACCGGCCCCAAAGGCGCGTCGGCCCACTGGGCATTTGCCTGGTATGCCAGATTACCAGTCCAGCCCTGGCTGCAGGCATCCGACACACTAGTGAGCTTCAAATGAGGCTTAGGTACTGTTCACCATAGGCATCACTTAATTTTGAAAAGTGTTAGGGACATAAGGGCCCAGATTAGGGGTGTGATGATACACTTGGATCATCAGACGCGACGATGTAGGAGAACACAATGAGAAGACTTTTAACACTATTTTAAAGAAATATGAAATGCTTAATATTGGAGCAGGAGTATGGAGGTTCTCCCAGAGAAAACTGGAGCATTTAACACTTAATTTACTACATTCCGAAGACATTTTCTACTCCGATTTATGGTGGAAATGTCTGTATTTATATAAAGGGAAACAAAAAATTCAGCTGGCAGGTGGCAATTCAAAAATATAAAAATATAACAGATTATAATGCAGTAACCAGCTGCTTGTTTTTTTTTAACTTAAGTTACTTTTTTGGACAATGCACATTTGTTTCTTATAGATTTAAATTATTATTATGCAAATAAACCTTTCTTAAAGTATTTTTATTTTTTAGTTAAAATATTTTAAACAAAACCATTTCAAAAAGTGATGGGGACATGTCCCCAGCGTTAGTCCATTAGCACTCGATTGCTAAGACATTCACTATGACAACTTTTATAAGGGGCCAATGTGTCAATATTGTGTTTACAGCTAAATCCAAAGGTTATTGCAGCTTTAAACTTTAATTTAATTTTCATATATACATATATATTGTATAAGACAAATTAATTACTTAACTACCTGTTTACAAAATGTTTTGATATATAATGAAATGTGTGTAAAAGTGTCCGGAAACACAACTCAAGTTTTAAAAAGGAAGAAAAGAGATACAAGAACCATTCAACTTCCCATGGTTCTGCCAAATAACCCCTTTCTCTCATCCCTCAACTCTTTTCTTTGGTATCTAAATAGTGATATATAGTAGATCCAGAAAAGCTTTATGCTTCATGTCTAATACATTGAGATTATTCCTCTGCCACATCCTGTTGCATTTTGTTTGATTTGCGATGAAAGACTTTCCTTTGATTACCCACTGATTTATGATGTGTTGGATCAAACGTTGGCATGATCAAAAGAGTTTGTGTGAAATGGGTAGCACTTTACAGTTTTGGGAGATTATTGTCTTTTATCATGAATTGGTTTAAATTACCTTCCTTATTTCACTCTTTTATCTTGTCACAGTTGTTTTGGTTGACAGCTTTAACAGTTGTATCAGACAGCTTATGGATGATGACTGTCAGGCCATTATTGATTTGGATCATCATTTTGATTTACAAAATTGTTGTTGATGATGATTAGATCACGCTGAGGGCATGTGTCATGGTAACAGTGATGAGGACAATGGTGATGTGTGACGATAATGACAATTATGGGTGGAGGAAAAGTGGAGGAATTAAAAAATTATTAGATTAGTTTATTTATTGTGTTACTTGAAATTCCAGTGACAGACCGTCACTTCCTTCCTCTTACATTACACTAAACCAGGACAACACACATGATTGAACTTAATTATTTAATTGTGCCACCCACATTTGTCCTGTTTGTAACTAGACCTGTACCTGTCCCTTCCTCACAATGTGCATATGATCCTTGCATCAGATTGTAGTGTTGTATTAATAAAAGCTCTTGACAGTTCACTGAATCATGTCTTACTTTTTAACACAGCAAGTGACTGCTGCAGGATTTTATTTCACATTCCCTATATGTTAGCTGTATTGTGCTGAACTGATACTGAACCCCTCAGGCATCACAGTTCCTCACTATCTACTATCCAAACTGATGTGATCAGATACAAGTGGAGATTGCAAAGAATTCAGTCAGACTTCACAAATACTCATAAATATGGGGGGAACATAAAAAAAGAAAGAAAGAAATATTTTGGATAGCTTTCTTATGTCTCACCATATACATAGAAAAGGAATCCCGTACAAAACTCTTTATTGAATAAATGGACCATTTACAGCCTAGGAAATCTCAAAATATGGAGCATAGTAAATATCTATATGGAAAACATAGTTGGCATTGAGTAAGAAGAATGACATTAGAGCACATGTTTATTTCTATAGTCATCATGTAATCCTTTAAAGTTCAGAAAAGGGCAAAGCCAGTTCCAAAGACTCCAGACTTTCAATTCTATTTGTATCTATTTCCATTCAAAGCTGAATGGAAAGATCAGACAGCAGTCATGTAACTTAGTGGAGGGGTGCCAGTTCAGCTGAGGGTAATTGGATCACCCACGGTGTTTCCACAGACATACATGCACTGCTTGTATGCACTGATTTAAACTGTGACCTATTACGTGCAGCAGGACACCAGTGATTTCACAATAGATCAAAACACTTAATTAATAATAAAAGCTTTGTAAGACAAGTCCTGGCCAAAGGGACAGGCAGGTGGACAGGCAATCAGGTGTAAAATAACTTACTAGTAGTGATCTGACATCTCGCTGGCTCTTCAGTAGCCTAAATGTGTTGTTGTTGAAGCTACGTCATGCCACCAGTTCAGTGATCATACAACAGTACTTTTTCAAAGGCCAGAGAGGTCAAACATTTCAACCTGACGTAATTGTATTTCAAGTAAAACAAGTGCAGGGCGGAGCAGTGGAACAGTGGTTCGCACTGTTGCCTCACAGCAAGATGATTGTGGGTTCAAACCCCAGTTACCCTGGCCTTTCTTTGTGGAGTCTGCATGTGTCTGTGTGGGTTTTCTCCGGGTGCTTCGGCTTCCTCTCACCATCCAAAGACATGACATGCAGATTAGGTTAATTGGTGTTTCTAAAATTGTCCTTAGGTGTGACTGTGAGTGGTTGTGTGTCTATGTGTGGCCCTGCAAAGGTGCTGGTGACCTGTCCAGGGTGTGCACGATGTGAGCTGAGATTGGCTCCAGCCCCCTGTGTAGAGGGTCGCCCCTCTACACAGGATAAGCAGTTGACGATGGATGGATGGTAAAACAAGTGCAGGTGATGATTCTTCTTTTGAAACTTGCTAATGTTCCTGGCATCAAGTATACATAGTTCAAATTCTACATTTTGTTCACCCAGCAAAAACCTGTTCACCTGGCAAAAACACTTGGCACAGATTTATTTCCTAAATCTCTTAAGTAAACATTCTTCTAATAACTTTTGGGGCAGAAGGTTTGCATGGTTTCAAATGTGTTCAAAAAAAGCGGCTCAAATATGCAGTTTACTAACCCGTTTGACACCATTACCAGATGTGTTTACAGGGTGATTTTATAGTGAGGTTAAGGATATTATTTCACTTGTTTGGGCATGAACGCTTTTTAAGGACATGCAGTGTGAGACAGCTACAGTATTCAGTCCAAAAAATCACTGCATAAACAAAACCAGTGATGGAGCAATTTAGCTTGAATTTATTTAAATGTAAGGGCAGCCACATCGCTCAGTGATCACAGGAAGCAAAAGTAAATCTAAATAACATATAAAGTTGTAGATATTGTCATTCTCCTCTGCAGATATCTGATTTTGATGCATGCTTGATTTTAAAATGTGAAAATATGTGAAATGTCAGCAGGATGACTCTGTTCTGAACATAAGTAGGCCTGAGTGTTGAACAACAGAGAGCAAGCTGGCCAGTCTATTAATAATAAGAAGCAATAAGAATACACACTGAATGATACAAACTGAATGAACCTAGCCTAAATACAGCACATCATTCACCATTTTCGATCAATTTATAGATCTAATTGCTAACCGCTAACAGCAGTATAAGGAAAATAGTCTGGTCGTGATTTTCCAGTGGACTAGTGGAGAGGAATAGCACAGGAAACGTAAAAGAACCAGTTAATAGGCTGGGCAATATCAATGTCAGCCTCGAACTAAAAACAACACCCCTAGTGATTGGATCATTGATTGGCTTTTTCATTGGCTGGCTCGGCTGTCCATCAGTGGCTGCAGTGTGCTGGTTCGTTTAAACCCATGATTTACGCAGGGCGACTAATCTTCACTGAGGTTACAGCCGTAGGATTGTGTCGCAGCGTTTCCCTGCCGAGGCGCTGACACAGCATCTGTTGGAATACGAGCTCACCTCTGAAAACCAGCTCCATCTTCGTCCCCTGTAGACTACCGCCCAGGAGCGACCACACGGAATAACTGAACGCGTAAATGGAGTTTCAAACGGTGTCGTGACTGTTCTCTCGCCGCCTCTCACCCTGCAGAAGATTGCGTTGAAGTTGCACTCCGCATCCATACCGCCGCGGCTCTCTCCCTCGCAGACATGGGGACCGTCCTCTCTATATCTCCGACGACGAAGAAGTCCTCTATTATGGACTCTGAGGTCGCAGGAGATGGGCTCAAAAACGACAAGAGCCTCAAGCGACACTCGATGTTTGTCTCTCTCTCCTGGAAGAAGCTGGTGGCCAATTCGGCCAAGAAGAGTGCCAAAAAAGTGACCCCGAACCCACTGCCCGCCCGCGAACTCCCGTCCAGCCAGGTGGCTCAGCTGAACAGCGAAAACATCAGGAAAACGCACCAAACCGAAGAGAAGAAACCCAAAGCGCCCATCCCGGTCCCGGTGCCCACGGTCCCCACGCAAAACAAGGAGGCCTCCGTCCCGAACGGGAGGCTCTCCACGGTCCAGAAGCAACCCAGCAACCTGTCTCTGGTGTCACCGAGGCGGATAGTTATCCAGGCTTCAACCGGGGAGCTGCTTCGCTGTTTGGGGGACTTCATGTGCCGCAGGTGTTATAAACTGAAAGCGTTAAACAGCGGAGAGGTGATCCTCTGGTTCCGAAATATTGACCGGACTCTTTTGCTCCAGGGCTGGCAGGACCAAGGCTTCATCACGCCGGCGAACGTGGTGTTCGTGTACCTGCTGTGCGAGGACACAGTGGCGGACAGCATTGACAGCCCGGCCGAGCTGCAGGGCACCTTCCAGACGTGCCTCTACCTCGCCTACTCCTACATGGGCAACGAGATCTCCTACCCGCTCAAGCCGTTCATGATCGAGGCGAACAAGGACGTTTTCTGGGAGACTTCACTCCGGATCATCAACAGGATGAGTGCCAAAATGCTGCAGCTGAATGCGGACCCGCACTTTTTCACCGAGGTCTTCCAGGACCTCAAAAACCAGCGAGACACCTGCGAGTCAAACCTGGACCGCTGACATGGAAACAACCGATACACACACACACATTTTTGTTTTTATTTTTGAAGATGAATGTTGCAGCATAATCACATGACGGTGGTTTTGAATGTAAAGGCCAACAGTGAAGGCTTCTCACGTCTGGGCTGAATATCTCTCTAGTGATGTTACACAACTCCAGTGTGGTGTTTAGGCTACAGTAGGAGATTTCATAAATGCATGCCAATGGTAAATTGTCTTCTTTCGTTTTGTCCCCCTGGGTGACTGGGGGAATTTGACTTCGTGGCACAAATCACACCCGAAGCGACACTCAAATACCCCGTTTGGTTCAAGATTAGCCCATTGTCTGGGTAAGTGAGTGGATGTCGCAGTGAGGTGGACAAGAATAGATCTGTGTTTTTGAGGAGTCGAGAGGCGGAGCTGTCCGAGGTGCTGACCTGTGCAGCCATTTCTCCTCCGCTCCCTGCTATTTGAGTCACTTGGCCACGACAGGAGCCAAGGGTGGCTTAAGAGGACCAAAGTCAGCCCCATACACCTTAAGCACATAAGCTTAAGCCTTGTATGTGGAGGTGTACAGAATTTTGTGTTTAAGAAAAAATGTGCTAGCCGATAGTTAAGCTGTTAAACATGCCACAGATATCAGAAGCATGTTACTTGAAGGGGACAAAACATATTGCTTGGTATAACTGTAGATATTCCTCTTATGGGTAACAGAGGTGAAAAGCTAGTTTCCATCTGCAAACCATGACTGGATACTGCAGACAAACATCATGCTGTGTATGGCTATCTTCACACCTGGGTGGAATATGGCTGTGTTCAGCTTCTTTTGTGTGATTAAAACCACCATTTTCTTCATATAAGCCACCTCACCTTGAATAAAAAAATGCCTACCAACCTGATGCTGTAGTGAGTTAGGCCTACCTGTAAATAAGCTGTTTGATCAATTTGAATATGAGGTTTAGTGGGGCAGAAATGTAAAATCAGTGAGGGGAGTATCTTCCCCTTGGAATGTGATAAGCCGCACTAAATGGGCCCAAAGATGGTTGTTTGGCCATCTATGGGCCCAAACCATCAACCCAAGGCCTCTGTTGTGTATTGCTTTCCAATATATTGCAGAGGCCAACATATAGAGACTGAATGGAATGTACAGTTTTTCCACGAGATTTTCGTTTTTAAATCTCATATGTGCCAAATATTAAATACGCTTGGCCTGACACTATATGGTTTACATGTACATATCCCATATTTTAACTTTGCTCGTTATTTTACATGTCTCTGCCTGTTTTGAAAGTGGCTGTACATGATTTAGTTCAAGTATAACAAAAAAACAAAAACAAATAGAGCTTAATGGTCAAATGGTATTTTTGCCCTGCTCTTGTGAATGTGCTGTGGGCTTCGGGTATGCAGGGTTCAGCTCACTTTCAGTGCAGTCAATTCAGGATAGGCGTCTCTTCGTACTATAATGTAAATATTGAATGTGAAGGTCTCATTATTAAGTGACAGAAGACTTTATTTGCACACATCATTGCAGTTTCTATAAGCTAAAAGTGAAAACCTGAAATCAAGCTTGTAGGTCAAACCTGACCGTTTTTAATCAGTATTATACTCCTTCTAAGTGATCATTGTGATGTTGTGTTGTGAACCCATTGCTTGGAAAGTGGAATATAATGCTGCTATTTTGCACAGCTGTGAACAAACCTTTGGTGTTTTGCACATTGGTATAACATAACGGTTGTGTACCAGTGTTTTCTTTCAGGCACTGGAGTGCTTGCCATTACGTTTGCAGTTAATGTCACCAAGTCTTGCTCTAGAATGACCATCTGTGAATTAGATCTTTTGTACAGTTAATTTTTCCTGTATGTCAGCTATGGAACGTGATATTTATATGTATGTGTTGTCTGTGGCGTTGCGCTACAGTTGCATTCACGCTCTCTACGTGTTAATAAAAGGTCAATAGAGTAATTGTTTATGGTGACAATGATGAAATAAATCCAAATTTATGTAGGAGCTCGTCTCATTGTTTTGTTCATTTAACACTTTGTCTTAATGTTTGTGTGTGTGTGTGTGTGTGTGTGTGTGTGTGTGTGTAGTACCATATATATTGTAATGTATGAGCGCACATGTTTTTGAAGCAGTACGTAACTTGGATAACCTCTCATCCACTCACACCACCCACTAAGCCTTTGATTTGCAAGGAACTCTTGAGACACAGTTATATAATAGAAATAAGTCCATGACAAACATGCTTACTGGGATGATACCATAGGTTGCCATGAGACTGAATCTCATGGGATTTCATTGGTTGCCATGAAACTAAAAGTCATCAGATAGAGGTATTTTTAAATGGAAAAGTTTACTGAGACAAATTTTAAGAGAGCAAAAAGATAACATATTTGGAGGCTTTACATCATGGCGTTTTTTTTGGGTGTATAAGAATATGGCAGGCATATATCTGTAAGAACAGCTTAATTTCATCCTTGAATATGGTGCAGCTGATATACCTGTGTTGCACACTGAACACAGTGAAGTAAGCTGACACATATAGAGGATATTTTTGGTGTCTCTATCTGTGTGTCCTGGGTATTCTAATCGGGGCCACATACTGAAATGGGAACACAGAAACCAAACAGTAAGAAAGTAAATTGTAAAAAATAAAAATAAAAAAGGAGGAATCTGCATGCATCAATCTGCTAAACTGGTTTTACGCACTATATTATTGATAATGATTCTCAGGGATTGAGGAATTGAGAATGTTTTGAAATATGCCTTACTTGGGACCCACTCAACAGTATAATTTAACAGATTATGAAGTTTCAGTAGCTTCCATAGTGTAATGCATAGATACATTGATGATCTGCTGTATGAGAGAATGGAGCTGAATTGATAAGGGTTTCCTCCTGTTTTTTTATGAATAAGCCACGTGGGCTGGGGGGTTCTTTCATGTGATTGGCTAGAATCTGCTGCAGTCTCAGAACTGTCTCTGACTATCTCTCTTTCTCTATGTGTGTGTGTGCCTGTCTTATGGGGACATACAGTATCTATTTAAAGAGCAAAAACGAAGAAAGGCAGACAGAAAGTGACAAAAGAGAAAAAACGACGACAGAATGGGAACAGGGGTGACATAGTTTGAGAGGTAGAGAGAGTGGAAAGAAAGTGGAACAGAGAAACAGAAGAAAAAAACAAAAAGGGGGTAAATGAGAACACAAAGAAGGACAGAGATGAAAGAGATAGGCAGTTTCATTTATTTACTGCCGTCTAATGTCTAACTAATACAAATGACCATTGTTGAGGGGAAACTTTAGCCACATTAAGTTTTAAAGGCAATTTTAACTAAGCTTTTTAAAAACTTGTTTTACTGCAAATTGTCATATGTTAATGACTTTACAGAGTTTCTAGCTTTACATTGTTGCATATTCTCTATTGTTGACTTCTTAATAAGGGAATGGTTAGTTTTTAATGATGCCAACTTACACACTAGTATTCCTTCTGACCAACCAACTTGATTCATCAATTTCTAGTGTTTTAAGCAGAATATAATATAACATTCAGTTTAAAAATTCTGTTTTTTGCTGCACATGACAATAATAGTGACAATCATGACAAAAGCTATCTTGTAATAGTTTTGTTTTTTTACATGTTGACAGCATGACAGAAACCTGCAGCAGCGTTATGTAACAGCCTCCCAGTGCAGTGTAGAGTCTGCGCTTTATTATTAAGATTCAGTCCAGGTCTCCTGAATATCTGTCTGCCAGCCTGCTTTCTGCGTTCTTCTCCCGCCGTGTCTCTATAGTAACGGGTAGGTAAGTGAATGAGAGCTGGACAAAGTGAGCTGTGTGGGACTGAGCGTGGGTTGACAGAATACACGCACACAGTGTTTGTGAGCGTCTGTCAACGCAGTCATGTCTCTGACTCCTGCACATCCAACCACTCTCTGCCTTTTCTGAGTTACCTCTGCCTTGGCACTGCTGTGTTTCCCACTCTGCTGGATTTGTCTTTTTATCACCAGTAATGAAAAAAAAGAGCAACCGTACAGTTTGTGCTCTGCATTACAGATCACACACTTCCACTGCCATTAAGCATTTATTTCACCATCACATTGTTTATCATCATATCATACTATGCAATGCCAACTGGGGTCACAGACAAACAATGTTCAGAAACCTGGATAAAGTGTTTACATGCCACAGTATCTGGGTCATGTGGGAATATTCTATTTAGGTTTCTAAAATCCAGGATACAGATCTAGGTTTCTGAATCTGGTGGTATTTACCACCAGACACCAGAATACACCAAACACCTGATAATAACTAATTAGTGGGCATATGAACACGCTCAGTGTGTGCAGGCTGTAGTCACAACTGTATTCACATTCTTTATTTTATTTAATATATTGAAGTCAGGCAGAAGGTCTCCTAGCTTTATTTGTTTGCAGCCAATGCATCACATTGAATTCACTCTGCCTTGAACTAAAGTCTGCAGGTGTCAGGTTGTATAATGCCACACTTCAGTCTGACGTATACTCCAGGGGGTTGTGATTGACAGTTTCTTGATTGAAATGTTTGCAACATGGTGTAAAACAAAGCTATGTTAGTGAGTTGCAGTGGTGGAAAGTGCGATCGGTACATTTACTCAAGTACTTTGCTCAAGTACATTTTTGTAGTAATTGTACTTTATTTGAATAGTTACACTTTATATAGTCTTGACTTTACCTCACCGTCTCTTGGGAAAGGATTTGTCGAGTGGAAAAAGACCAAATGTAGACCATCTGAGGAAACTCTACAGGGATTATGTCTATTTTGCTGTCCTCTTGCTACATAACCACCCTGCTAATCCCTTTAACTAGATTACTCCAGCGTTGAGTTGCAGTGAGAGGCAGTGTAACATAGCAAGGTGAAGTCAGGCTCAGGATGGAAGCTTGGGCAAAGAATCTTAATGCACTTCATGGTTCAGTTCATTGATGCATATGCGTCATTTACTGGCATGTTACATACTGCAAATGTTATGTAACTATATACTGTCATGTTGACACCTTTAATATTTAAATGTCAGTTCTTATACAATACGAAACAAACTCACAACCACATACTAATTCCTTCATTCACCACACACCTACAGTGTTTATTGTTATTTTATCTTCTTAGTTTTACAGTGAATCACTTCACACCACACGTATCTGCATGATTATTCATCCCTTTAGTGTTATGTAACAGCCTCAATCCGAAACTGCATTTTGAAGTAAAGAAGTGTTCCAATCTCAGGCCATTATCTTAACTGTCAAATTAACATTACAAAAGCAAACCATTGCATATTTCCTTCGCTCCAGCTTTAATATTTTTCACATTTGAAACACTTCTAACTCAAGGATTTTTGATAATGGCTTAACGCACAGTTGGAAATGCAGTCTTGTCACACTGAAAAGCTCTCCAAAAGCTTATGTATGATGCTCCGTTCCATTTTAATGCTAGTAGGTAGGTTGGGTGATTTGCACTTTTCACAAGGATTAAAGAAACCAAAGAAGATAAACTCTTTCATTATTCATCCAATGCTAAACAATGCAGAAAACCCCTCAAAATGACACATTACTTTGCCAGTAATGATAAAGTCACAATGTCTTGAGAATGTCTGAGTTTTTGCCTCGCCTAGTAGTTCACTGAACATTTTCAGACAGACAGGATTTTTACAGTAAGTGCAAAAGCTTTTTTGTTGTTTTTTAGCTCACAGAATTTGGGTTTGTATCCAGACAAGTGGGTGATTCTGAAAACGGGCTTAAAAAAGCATTGGTCTAAATTGTTCTTCCCTGTTTTCTTTATCTCTTACCTCTTCAACCATTTCTCTTTTCCTTACCTCTGTGAGTCTCTCACCTTTTCCCACGCCTCTTTCTCTCTCCCTCTTATTCACAAGTCTATTTCAGCACCACGTAGGCGTGTTGTTCTAATTTAGCTGAGCCCTCATTATCGCTCTCTCCTGCTGGAAGAATGACTCACGCTGACTGCAACACTTCCCAAAGCCACACGTAGCCCACTGACTGTCTTACCTTACATCCCAATAATGCACTGCTATGGGACAGAGAACTGATATTGGCAACATTCTTTGTAAATGCTTTCTTTGTGTTTTCTTTAGTTGCAGTGTGTTGAGCTCTCAGGGCCACCGTATTCATGATGTCCACATTTCTTCACAGCCTTTGGAACAGTATAGTACATAGCCTGTAAATGTAGCAACCTACCGGTATGCACCTTTAAAAAATTTTAACTGCAATGTATGACCGACCAATACAAGTAAAGATTACTACATGTTCACTGTGATGGATTAGCAGTTTTGACTGTATTTAAGTTGATATTTACACCATACTGACATGAACTGAAATCAAGAACGTAATAATAATACAAAAGGTTTCAGACAGTCTCTCTACTCACAGTATGTATGTATGCATATATATTGAATATATCCAAACAAGGAGAATGTCCAATTGGCTGAGAACATACTCAGATCTGAAGTCAGTTGCCATTTTGTTGATTTGAGTCACCAACACTATTCATTTTTAATTTTTTAGACACAAGTTTCATTTCTAACACAAGTGCTACAAAGCAGCATTAGTAAGATATTCTTTTCTTCTTTCCCACTCCTCCTCCTCCTCATGTTTTCCTCAACTGCTCAGTCTTCTACATTCACACTGGTAATCCTGTGGCTTGCATTGAAAACACCCACCTAGTTTGTTACGCAATAAGAAGAGAGAGGATGAGTGCTGCTTAGCAGCAACAGTAGGCACAGCAGATTAGTGGCAGAGCAGTTGGCAGTGAAGACAGTGATGGTGACAATGTTATGGAAGTGACTCGATCCCTGTGGAGTTTCCACTATGTCATCATAAGGAGTCTACAGGGGGTGAACAGCATATCGGGGATACACACCTCTCTCTGTCATTAGTCCTTACAGACTGACAATCTCAGAGAGAGAGAGAGAGAGAGAGAGAGATTGAGAGAGATTCAGTTGTCAATAGAAACCCTCTCTTCCCTGTTAATATGCAGGACACACACACTAAGACTGTTGTGAATGAGGGACCTACTCTGTCTCTCCCTTTCACAAACATGCACACACACATTGTTTCAAAACTCATTTTGTCAGAACGTCTGTACAGTGACGCAAATCGCATGCCAGTTGGTGGTGTTTCCAGTCTTCAGTTTCCTTACAGCCGTTTCTGAGCTTTCTTTACAAGCGTGGAGACGTGAGATGACCATGTCAGGTTTTCTGTGATGCTGATTCCCAGGAACCTGAAACTGTTCACCTGCTCCAACTCAGTTCCACCATTGTAGACAGGCGTGTGTATCCTCACCTTCTTTTCCTAAAATCAATGCTTTGTTTTGTAGCTCCTTGGTTTTGCTGACATTGAGCAGTAGATTCCTCTCTGTGTACCACTCAGCAAGATTGTCGATTTCCTCCCAATATGAAGTCTCATTGTTGTTTGAAATCCTCCCAAAGGTGGCGTCATCCACAAAATTCACATGGTGGGGTAGCAGTCCTGGGTGTAGGCCTACAGCGTGAACAAGGGGTATGAGAACACAGCTTTGGTGTTGAGCACTAGAGTGGAGGTGGAGTAGGGCCAATCTGAAGATCTGGGGTCTATTTACAAGAAAGTCCAATTTCCAATTGCAGAGTTTAGTACTCAAGCCCAGAGTGCTAAGTTTGCCAATCAGTCTCATGGGTGTTTAAAGTTAATATTCACTCCTGTGCTTGATATTTGATATGTAATTTGAGCCTACATTAACTTTGGTAATTGTAGTCACAATTTTATTAGAGTGTAGCACATTTTCCATACACACCTGGACCAGGACAGAAGTGCCCCCAGGAATTTTCAAAGTAAACAAACAATGAGTGTTTTCAATCTGACTGTTGTAGCTAACAGTTAGCAAACTTTAGCACGCGAAGGCTAATATGTTACTCAGTCGAAATCCATTGTTATTTAACATTACCTATACAGTATGGAGTCAGGAATTAACTGAACATGCCTGAAGTTATTAACAAAAAAAACTGTGCTGACATGTAATATCTTGTGTGCTTAGTTGTCTATAATGCCAGCAGTGTATATGTGTATGTAGAGCAGTGGTTCTTAACCTGGGGGTCGGGACCCCCCAGTGCGTTTTCTTCTGTCTCCTTACAATTCTCTTGATTGCACTATTCATTAACTCTTCTTCCCGTAGGAATTTATCCCATTGATGCCATATGCACTAATAGCTCTTACTAGTATTTATTGCTGCTCTTACTAGTCTCTATTGTCACACGTAGATCTCTTACTTTACTCAAATGTAAATTCCAAACGACACGAAAGAAACAAGAGGAATTGTCCTGAGACGCAAGACATTAGATGAAACTCTGGTAGGAACAGTAATGAACAATGAACTCATACCAAGTGAGGGGAGCAGCCCAACTAAATGCACCAAGAGTGCATCCCAAGTCTCTTGCATCCATGTTTCCCTCACTTGCTTCCTTTCCTTGCATCCTTTCAGAGGTTACTGGCACAATCCGTTTATTTTATTTATTCATTAAATGCATCTGTATTTAGTGATGATTAAATAACCCAAAATATGATAAAGGTACCTTTTGAACATTGGAAATGATTTGTTAGGCAAAATGGTTCAGGGGAAATTTTAATAATGTAACTCATATCAAAGCCAACGCTTTTGAATTATGAGTCTCACATGACTGAATAGAGATGACGAAGTGTTGATTTCTGACAGACAGACTCTTCGACTCTCTCTGACTTTAATTATATCCATAGAAAAAGTTAATGGAAGAAATAACAGAAAGGAAAAATCTTTCTAATAAATTAAGTAAATTGTTTGTGGTCCTTTTGTTGTTCAGACCTACAGATTTTTAACTTAACGGTGAATCAGAAAACACATCAAATATAAAACTCGGGAGTAATACAGTTAAGTTTCAGTTCAGTATGAAACTGATGTCATCAAATCAGGCAGATCAGCTGCAATGTCCAATCAATAACTGATATCTAATAAGGGGGCGTGTCAGCCAGTTAAAGCCTTGTGAATCCTCAGTCATGGTTCCTAGCTCCTTAGTACACAAGTTAGGGCCTTTCTCATTTCCCAAATTTGTGCCTCCTCGATCGACTCCATGACTCCATGACTCCATGACTCCTCACGCCGCGTCTTAGTCCCTCCCACCCGAGATGCGAGCTCAAGGAGACGAGGAGGCACAAATTGGGAAATGAGAAAGGCCCTGAGAGATTTGGGACGGCAAGAAGGCGGACCAGAACAATTTCCGGGTCAAGCGAGGATCAAGGCGTGAGGGAACGACATGTAAAAGACTTGAGATGCACCTCAGGACAGGTGAACATAATGATACACAGATGAAAACACTTCAGACAATTAGTGAACACAAAAACAGGAAGTAAAATAAGACCATCACACCAGGGACAGAACAACTACAAAGTAAAACAAGAAATACTGAAAACACCAACACCTCAGAACCATGACAGCTGCCCCCCTCACTGGTGCCGCCACTAATCCCCCTGGTGAGTCACATATGCATAATATGCTTCTGAGTTATGATTTCTGTAGTTCCTACTCAAGCACGACATGGCAATAGAATAAAATGCATTTATCAATACTGTATTACTTCCAATTGATTGATGTTCACCAAATTAATGACCAATACAACCATTAGGCCCTTCTCTCCTGTTACAAGTTTCTTCTGTAAATGTACACCTTAAAACCCATAGGCACTATTTTTGTACATGTAATAGGCATAAAACTCCCATGCCCATTCAATTGTCATAATAATGCTCAGTCCAGATTACTTAAATCTCTGTAGACTGTCATAAAATGAGGTTTGGGGTTAATCTGCTATTTGCACATGCTTTTATGTTCTGTATAAGACCAACTCTGTCACCACCTGGTTATGTAAACTGTGCTCTGATGTTGAAAGAATAATGGTGCCCCCGCGTGGCTGACAAAAGTTACTGTCACGTTTTGCCACAACTCTCATGCTACAGGATATCAGCAGCAGCAGCAACAGAATAAAAGCACAGAAAAGTTTACAAGATAACAACTTATAACTACTAATTAAATTCCCATGCAATACAGCACATTAAGTTGTTATTTGTACTTCTGCACTGTAGATTTGTTGCTTGATGAGTCACATTGTGTGCTATGCTGTATTTTATACACTTGCAGTGTGCTCAATGATGCACACGTATCAGAATACAGTAGTGATCTACAGTGAATGGAAATTTGGTCTGCTCTTCAGCAGCACAATAAACACAGTTTAAATAAGATGGATGGTTGGCATTATATGTCATCATTATATGTATTTTCCGTATTGACAAACAGGTTGAGGCGCTAAGACTCTGTTAGTACAGTTGCACATTTACAGCTGCACTTAAAATAACCAAATGATATAGGTTTTCTTGTTTGTTTGTTTTTTGTTATAGGATGATGATTACCAAAACACTGCACAACACTGTCCACCATGAGTGGACATTTCTGTGCTTTCCTATCTTGTCATACCTATTTTCAGCCATCCTCATCAGTTTATTTAAAATCATTTAAAAGAATGTAGCCTATCATGATTACAAACCTATTTAAAAATAGACATTTTGTGAAAACATTTAATAAAATCAAATAAGAACGCTGACAGCATGTAGTGTGACCACTGATGGTAATGTGTCATGTTAAATGACACTTAGGTCTGTGGCGTTTAGAGGCTTTAGTGTGTTTGGACTGAAGCAAAGGGGCATCAACATGATTCAGACACATACTGACAAAGTAATTTATTCATTAACAGTCTGTTTTTATTCATTTAATATATTTTCATTAGTACAGTTGTTTTAACTATGAAGCTGTGTAAATGAATGCAATGTAATTCACTCAAAAATCACTAAAAAGCAGCGATGGCCTGAGCCTGTCTCTATACCCTACAGTATTTACAGAGTGGTTCACGAATTCACAGTTTCTGTTACTATTCACGTTAGAGTCTATTTCACACAAATAAAAAACATGTAGCTCTGTACGGGTTTCATTTTTATTGCAAGTGGGATATATTTGATTTTCGTGGTTATGCGCGATCTGATTTAACGGTGATTATGGTGACAATATATTTCAGGTGACCGTTTTCAAGTGGCGATATTTCGCTATTCAGTAAAAGACAAAAATCACGCCAACAGGCACCAGGCATTTCCAAAACCACGAGGTGGCGCCAATAGTCCAATAATAACTGCTTATTGGTGCAGCCGGATGCAAATACACCCACCTATATGTAAAAACAATTACATAAATCAAGGAAGGATGATGAGAGACAGCAAAGGAACAGAAAATGATGATAAATAGGTATAAAACAGAGAATCTGTATTTAATCATGTTCTATACATTGTTTATTTCGAAAACAAGTCTCCCACAGGGAAGCCTCTGTTAATTTCCGATTTAATTTAACAGACTGTAGCTGAAATTAGGACATTTGTGGGTTAATATGGAATTAATATAGGCCTTGTTATTAAAATACCGCGCGTAAACGTTGAAACCATAGTGTGTAATTTGATATGAGGCCCCTTAATGGATTTAATAATTTGCTCGAACAAAAGAGGTCATGGTTTAAAGTTTAAAAGGGGCTAAATTAGTCTATTTCTTATTTGTTTCTTGGCTTGCAACCGTCGTCTCAGCGGCATCTACAGGACTACAGGTCCATAACTACGCGTTTAATATAGCCTAGCCTATAGTGTTGAAACGTTAGTTAGTGTGCATGTCTAAAAACATTAATTGTTAACCAAATTAACACAGTATTTTCACCCGCAAGTAACCAAAACCGAGCTTTCAGGCTCTTCCTCATCTCTCTTCGTTTGTTGCCGTCTTACCTGCTGTGTCTATAACTTTCCAATGTGTCTAAAAAATGCATTGAGAGTCAATTGTAATGATTATTTATGTTAGTCAGACTGTTGATGTTGTTGACACAGCTGATGTGAGACGGAGACACGGTGCCAAATGGGCCTGGAGGCTGCAGGTTGTGGCTGTGATACAGAGCCGCCGGGGGTGAACCAGGCCAGTAGGAGAAACCCGATGGCCCCACGCTGGGAGCCACGAGGTTCAGTTTGGAAATCCCGGAAAAGGGAATCGGGGAGAAGTTGCCCTGAAACTTGTAGATGGCCTGCTCCGTGGTGGACGGCTGGCACACTTGCGCCAAGCCGTGAAAATCAAACTTGTAGGCGTAGCGCTTGCCGTGGACTTTGGTCATGATGTTTTTGTCGTAGTAGTAGCGCAGTGCCCGGCTCAGTTTGTCGTAGTTCATGTTGGGTTTGCTTTTGCGCTCTCCCCAGCGCCGAGCCACCTCGTCCGGGTCGATGAGCTTGAACTCGCCGTTGGTGCCCTCCCAGGCGATGCATGACATGTTGGTGCTGTCAGAGAGGAGCTCCAGCAGGAACTGCCACAGCTGAATCTGCCCGCTGCCTGCAGGGAGGAGACAATGACTATTGGTTTGAGGTTAAAGTAAATGTAGATTGATCAGTGTAGCGCGGAGCAAGGTTATGTTCCATTCATAAATCAGTAAAACATAACCAGTGATATTTTGTGAAACAACATGAAATTGAGATGTCTGCGGCACCATAGCAGTCTGTGCAAAACGTTTTGGGGGGATTTAATATTTGTACTTTTATCAAGTAATATATTGTCAGCCATGGCAACACCAATTGCAGACTCACAAGAAAACGATATACATTTGGAGATATAATGTGTATTAATTTAACATGTAGGCCTACCTGTTTTCTGTCATTTAGGCTATAAAATAACATGTTTAAGTGCATCTTCAGCAGATTCTTTTTTTTCTTGGATATCCTGTTTAAATGCATCGTATTTAATCCAACTGTATTTTTACACAACATGGTAGTCTTGAATTTATTAAATCATAGACCTAATATCTTATTTGTATTTTGTAACTATTTAAAAAATAATAGTCAGATAGGCCTATGAAACGTCATAAACTGCCGTATTTTGCCCAGCACACCTGCCTGGCTTTGCGAGTTGTTAATGTCTATTAGCACTCCATCACAGTGTAATTAAATCAGTGACAATGAACTGTGGACGAACGGCAGATGGATTCATGCTGGTTTTGTCTCATTTGAATGCAGGCCTTCTTAATTGTATTTCTTTCTAGTTTTTTTTTACATTTCGCCTATGTGGATGGATAACACACATTTCGGGACAGAATAATTTTGGTGGTGACAAAAATACCTCTATTTATTGAAAAGAAATGTTGTATTATCTGTGGCCAGCAAGCATAATGCAGCTGACCACAGAGAATCGATGGAATAGGCTACCAGTTAGACCTGGGCTACAACAGGAAGACAAATTAAATGAGCTTTAAACATATTTTAATCCGGCTATAATAATTAATAAAGTATTTATATGGTAAGATTTATTAAATCAGTCAGTTTTGTATATTACAGCCTCACACAAAAAAATCCCACGCTTGCCTCAGAGGCTTTTCTTACATGGTTAATAATCCCCAACATCTAGGCTATTGTATTATTTATTTTTTGATTGATATTTTCAAACATTATATTGGAGTATTAAACGACCGCGTTCACATCACAAGACGCTAATCAACATTAAATAACTGCCCTACATGGCGATCGAGATATTTATTATGGCAGGCCATTAGGGCTCATCCTCTTACCTTTTTGTACTCCTGTGTTTATTGGACCCCAAGTTGTTCCTTTGCTTTCTTTCAACAGATTTTCTGTTGGATCTGAAATCAAAACAGAGACACTGTCAGCATCACCAGCTCCCTGTCCATCCTGATCTGTTTTTTGGGAGCCATTTAGGCTACTCTTATAGTCTAATCTTGTTTTTCTGGGTTAAGAAAACAATTTCGTTCATCTCCACAATTTTCTAGAAATGACTGTCATATCTTCTGACCAGCAACACCACGTTCGCTTCACACTGACACGCAACAAGCTGAATTAGCTTAATAAAATTAACTTTTAGACACAAGAGAACAGCTGTACTAAGATGATGTAAAATTAACCAGACCGGTGCAATTCAAAATAAAATAAAATTTAGTTTTGTTTTTTGTTAAAAAAAAAGAAAAAAAAGCTAAATCTGAACAAAATTCAAAACTGATTAAAAGCCTAATTGTATCCTCATCCAGTCTCAGTCTAATGCAAGAAGCATGTCGCCTTTGCGGTCTCTTCTCCGAGAAGCCAGGAAACGCGTCCAGGAAAAAGGATTTCCGATTTCCGACAAAAGAGCAGACGGGCTTTCAGATTGAAAAGGCTGAACAATGCTCTGCCCTGGAAACGGAGCATCGCCGCACCAAGACACGACACCCAGCGCAGTTTCAAGAATTATAACTATTTCTATCATTCTTTACAGGACTAAATGACGAACCTGAGAGATACATGTTGAACATGAGGTTTCCTCCGCAGTCCTGTCTCATTGTGTTCAGTTGTTCAGAAAGGGTTGGATTTCATTTCGTTGGTGGCGGAGGAAAAGATTTTTATTAAACTTTATCTCATAACTGTGATCTGGAATAAATGCGGGTGGACAGATTGAAGTTTCCAGGCAACTGTCACTGGCCCCCATCTCTGAGACAATATTCAGACAGCAATTTCCCCTGGTGCATTGCTTTAATTAAAAGAGCAATTTACCTCTGTCAGCCCGCCTGGTGCCCACAATAAAAAGAGGCCGATAGAAATTCGGCCCTTATCAATCCACCATCACAGTTTAATAAAGTTTCCGCGTTAAGATCTGAGTTTCTATGGTGAATTGAAGTGTTTGACATGGAAACCAGTTCAGATCCTCCTCACTTTTCCGCCTCTTTACCTCTCGGCAAACAACAAAGACCTATTTCATGTTGGAAAAAGAATATTTACCTTGAGGAACACGCTTCAGTGCGCACGAGACAACAAGAACATTTCATCCTCCCCTAACCGTCTGTTTGTCGGTTTAAGGTTATATAGGCTCAATCTGAGGGTGATGAGGTTGTAACTTTAAAACCATGGCTTCTGATGCTCACTGACGTTATAATGTCCGCTCATATTTTTCTAATCCTTGCGTTTTTGAGTGGCGGTGGCCTGTGTGAAGCTTCATGACTTTATTGCCAGAAAGAGGCTGAACATGGTCCCTCATTCTATAATGTGTTGTCACAGCATATAGTCAAAACACACTTTGAAAATATTAGTATTGTCATTAAAACTGCGTGGTTATTGCCTTTTTTTTATAAGGGTGCATGACATTGACTGTGTGTCAATGTTCCCCTTTCACAACTATAGGTAGAACAACAAACAGGCAGTTTAGGTGCAAATAATGTTGACATTACATACACATAACAGGAGTCTGATGATATAGCAGGACATCTTGATTAAATGTCCTTTTAATATTTTTTTATACAGGTTTTGAATTTAAAATGATTTATATCACACATGACACAATCTCTATTAGTGCTCAATGTGATCAATCCAGGACTACTTCCTTCTAATTAAAAAAGTCTATTTCTCTGCTCTGAAGCACTCTGAGGTGTTTAAAAGCAACACATATTAATTTAAAAAGGAAATCATTCATGTAATTTATGAATGTGTCAAATACCCTGACTGTTTTGTCCATGGATACCTAAAAGGAGGTGGTGTCCTGGAGGAGTAGTGTTTTGAGATGCGTACTATGTAAACGCAACGTCCTTGGTTTGATTCTGGGACATTTGTTACATGTCATAACTCTTTCTCTCCCCATCTTTTTTTTCTCTGCATCTCCACTGAAGGTGATCTGATCGAAGCAATAAAAAGAGAAAACACTCTGACAGTGACGAATCTCGGCCGGGACCTTGTGTGGTTGCTCGTCTTGTTGAAAATACAACGTATGTGTTATCACATAAAGAGACACAGAGTAGGCTAATCAGTTCTACAGTAGGAATCTAAAGCACAGTTTATCGTCAGTTCTGTCAGATCACATAGTTTCTCATAGCTTCCCCTTGGAAAAGGTGGAAATTTCGAAAAGGCCTGAGGATCATCTGTTCAAGTAACAGAGACTAAGACTAAAAAAACCTGTTAAATACAAAACAAAACTCAGTTTAGTTTTTAAAATGAATAAATACATAAATCTAGCCAGAAATCTGAACAAAATTACTATAAATGTACCCTACAGAAACTTTAATTGAAATCATACCTTGGATTGCTGAAGTAAATGGTCTGCTAATCATTCATCCTCTGTTTTAATGTTTGCTCTGTAATGTGTCACCTGACTGAGCTCAGACATGCGCAAATGCAAACACACATTGTGGAAAAAAATACAGTATAGACAATAGGCAACATATTTGGAGGACGTGTCGTTTAATCAACTATGTAGTTATAGTATGCCAGTTTGTACATACACGTCCATGTTCACATCTTCAGGCTTTGTGAAAACAGATTGCATCAGACTATGTAGGCGTTTTGATGGTTATATTAGTAACAGTAAAAACAGTACATAACTGTAACATGATTTCAGAGTTTTTCCTCACAGACAGAGGGGACAAAGTCTTGCGTGACTGAACAATGCAGAATTCACTTGCAAATAGTTTATTTGCCTCGTTTCTTCCTCCTCAGGGCTGGGCTTGAAGGTGTGTCTCTGGCGTCCCAGACTTGCTTTAGCTGCCTGTGTCCAAGTACAAGTCGCAGGCAACTTAAAACAAGCCTCGAAAACTAGACTGTATCCACTGATGCAGTGGTGGATAAATAGGTGGGTAACCTCTGGTCACTGATCAGTACGAAGCAAGAAAACCACTGACGGAAAGAAAAAAAAAATTTACATAAAAGCACCAACACAACACCATAATATAATTTATTTCTTCCGTTTCTTTAATAATTCTTGAATCACATCAATTTGTTTTGCTTTCTTATTGATCTAGGCTATAAAGGTCAGAATGTACATCTAAAGAGAGAAACATCAGCATCTGATGATCGCTATCCTACAGGAGAAAATTTGAGCAAATCACTATATAAATTGAAAGCACGTCCCATTAACGAACAAAATCCTAATTTAAGCCTTCAGTTGTGTAAATGTAAGTCCTACATCAGCCTCTGTGGTCAATTTGTGACAAGATGGGTATAATTAATCTGTTCATTTCATCTTTTTAATCTGACACATTTCTCCTCTTTGAAACCTACTGTAATTCATTTCACTAAACCACACCACATTCAATTATAGCTCTCATCAAGAATCATTGCCAAATTCCCCTGTAAAGCCATCAACTTACCTTTTGTGCTCTGAACTGTGCAGCCAAAGAACCTCAGGTTGCAACTCTCTAGAGTACTGAAGTGTCACTCCTCTATAAGCCTCGGAGCAGCTGCTTTAATCAGTCTGCAGAGGAATGTATGTTTGAGAAAGGTGTGTGCACATGATTATACATTTATCAAAAGATCCTGTTTTTTTGGGCGTGGGACTGTGAGCCGGTGCAGGCGCGTGGGTGTGTAACACGGAATCCCACGTCCTGGACCAACAGGAGGAGTATGTGTGGAGGTAAACACACTCCAGGATCCCGGCGTGTGACTATAAGATAAACAAGATAATGCTAGGCTACAAGACTTTTACAAGGAAGTTGTGTGCAACGCTGTAGTGAGGAAACTAAGATATATAGCAATTTTTCTTTTGTGAGTCAGAGTTTATGTCATAAATGACATGTTGTATACATTGTTCAAAATACTGAAGGCCTCTGTCTGATGTTGGGTTTCAGGAGTTGCAGCTTAAAAATCCTCACCTGACTGCTCTGTTCTCTCTACTGCATCTACATCACCACCCTTGTGATATGTAATAAGGGTTAATGGTTTTCACTTGGGTTAAACTAAATGTGCCAAATTGCATCACAGTCCTGTGAAAACCATTAACCCCCAAACTTGGTGAGTTGCACTGAAGGACTAAGGGTTCTCTAATAGGTTTAGATCTTCTTTACGCTAAATACATAATTTAAAAAAACACTGGACCATCTGACAAATCTGACTCGTGGAAAGTTGATGTTTTGGACATACGTGGTTTTCACAGGCCAGCAACAATGGATACAACAGATACTGTATAAGGACTGGGGGCATAAATTCAAGTTGGTGGGTTATGTTGCACAGCTTAATTTTGAATTGAATTGTCTTTATTTGAGGTAATATTCTTAGTCTGATAAGCTCGATATTCAAACGGTGTTCATAACTTTTCATCAATAACTAAAAACATTACATGCATAACATTTGAGGACCTCTTCCGGCCTCGTTTTGAATTGCTTAATAAAGAATATTGAAACTGTTTAAATAAGGACCGCTGCATGTGTGCAGGCACCATGGAGCAGCTGGAGTGTTTGTCTCACTGAGGCATTTACAGTGAAATAATTGTCCCTCTGGGCCTGGCTTTGTTTTAGTTGTTAAGGCTACACAGCACTTTAGCTGTATCAAATAGAGAAAGCAAGCAAGAGAACCTGAATTTGACTCTATTTTCAAAAGATGATTCACATCAAATGTTTTGTTTGAGAGAGACAGACAGATGGTTCATGGTTTAAAAATGGCTACTCAGAATATATTTTTTTCTCAGCTTTTTTTTAATACTGCTCCGCAATTTACTGGCCATTTTGGCAGAATGTGATTATAACAGTCAAGGAACAAATAATAAAAACAAATGCGTTCTCGTGCTCTTGTTTATTGGAAATAAGAATACAATCTGACAAGAACAATAGTAAACATCCTAAAGCCTAACAGAGAGATTTGAATCAAATCTTTCCATGTGTGCTCACTGAAAGGCTAAATATGTCCTTTAAATAAATACAAAGCAAAAACTATCTCTATTAACAGCCTGCTCTATGAAGCTAAAAGAGAAAAGGGGGGGCTCTGATTTTGCAATGCTTGTGCACCTGTGACTGTCATAACCAAGGTGCAAAATGATTTTGTCAGCTCAATGTAGCCAATCACTGCTTTTCTGCAGTTTTTATTTAAATTTATTTAATTAGGGTGATCATTTTCATTGTAAAAAGAAAAAGGAATACCGACAAACAGTCTCTAGTTTTGAAGAAAAGCCTTTATTTCCTATTTCAAGAACATGCTTTAGCATGGCAGTAGAAGTAGATACTTAGATATCCATACATGCAGAGCCACAGAGTGATAGAAAGAGTTTGTCCATGGGTCTGTCCGGGGTTCAAGTTGAGGAAGGGGTTTGGGGAGAGTTTTTTTTCTTTCAGGTTAGGTCAGGCAGGCAGAATGAAGGCTCTAGTGCTGGATCCTACGGATGGACTGCACCTGGTTGGTGTGAGCCTGGGTGCTGTACTCGTTGTAGTTTCTGTACTCGCCTTGGTGTCTGTCTCTCTCCAGGATGTACTGGTAGCCACGGTAACCAGGGAACTGGTAGGCCACCCAGCTGCATTTGAGAGGGGGGGTCAAGGTCAGATCAACGAATACATAATTTACAGACATCCAGTTAATTCCAAATAATTTTTGCAAATTTAGGTACTACAAGTGTAGGAAACTACAGTTCTTTTTACAAGTGTAGGAAAGAGCCTGTGCCAAACAGATTTTATACATCAGCTTCTGCTTGTTGCTGTTTTGTTGCTGATTTGACATCTCCAAACTACATCAAGCGAAAACAGGTTGACCTGTCCAAGCATGCCTGACTTAAATATGCTTTTTTTGTGGCAAAATCTTAATGACATCTGTATAACTTACGCTCCCGAGTTGACTTTGATAGAGGGCACCTCCTTGCTGCACCAGCCCATGGCCTGTAGGGAGGGGTAGTCATCACACATCTCAAACTTACGGCCCTGGAAGTCCTCACACTCGTACATGGTCACCTTGCTGTCACTGTGGTTCTGCGGAAAAAGAGAGATAGCATGATGGTGCTGCTGCAGTTGGGGAAAGCTATGTAGAAATATTTAGATATATTTAGATGGAGAATGAGAAATCAGGGAGATGGAATAGAGGGATGAGAAAAGATAGGTGGTGACCTGTATGAAGGAGGGGTGGGGCAGAGGCTGACAAGTAAAAGATTAAAAAGGATGAACGGAAGGATGTGGTAACTTACAGCGCACTTGATAGGTCTGAAGGAAAGCATGTGCTCGGTTCTGTAGCTGCTGTTTCCACTCCAGGCCTCGTAGCGAGGGTAGTCTCCCTTCTCCAGAATAAACTGCTGTCCCTGGAACTCTGGGTACTCATAACCCACCCAACTAGACAGTGTGAAGATGCAGAAGAGAGAGACAAGGAGAAAAGAAAAGACGTGAATGTTGACGTTAAATGAGCAGAGAATATGTTACATTTCGGAAAAGACAGGAAATAAATGAATAGAATACGGACACGTAACAATAAGGAACCACTAAATGCAAAGTAGTTGCAACACTGAAACTGTCACATTCATTAAACAATAGAGTCCACTGCCCTCAGAATGGCCTCGAGTGAAAACAGTGTGCAGCTTCTTTTGTCACGGGTAGCACAAAGCAAACATTAAATACTGCTGCTCCTGTCTCCACCACCACCGCCGCTGCTGCTGTTGCTGCTGCACCCACGGCTTTTTATCTGATCGCCAGTCAGCCAGCCAGCCATTCTGGCTCACAGCCGGCAGCTGCACACAGCCAACTCATATCACAACAGGGTTACACTTGGATGCATGCGCACACACATGCAAATGATACATGCTAACTTGCAGTGCAATATCACTGTAGGCTATAATTTATGGTTTTTGTCACCCTGCCTTTTCTACTTGTTGATTAGAGTCTGTGTTTGAGTCCTGTGTGCTTTCATCAGACTTCTTCAAGCTGATAAAATTAGAATTGCAGGAGAAATTACACATTATTTTAATACATACTGTGACTGGCCAACCAACATACTGTAAAAATGTACTCACTCAGTATTACACCAATATTGTTTATGCAGCTAGGTCATTCTTCTTACAACACAATAACACACAAAATAACACAAATAACAACACAAAATCATGACAGGGTTTACAGATTCTAACAAATCCTTGACTGAATTCTGACCTAAGATGTCCGAATTGAAACATGTAGGAAAAGTAAAAAATATATCTCATAGAGACAGAATTGGACAAATTGCTGATCATGATTGACACAAAATTCAGAAGAGGTGAAGAGATCAAGACGTGAAAGTAAAGCGATTTCCATGACATATGGGACATGTAGATTTCAGAGATAGATTGATTGAACAGAAGGGAAATCAAGATGCTGGAGATCCAGAAGAAAAACAACAGTGGGGACTTACGGTCCATTCTCAACCTTGATGGAGCGGATCTTGTTGAAGCCCCTCTCCATGATGTTCTGGCACTCCAGCATGAACTCACAGCGCTTTCCCTGGAAGTTCTCCTCCTCCCAGACTGTGATCTTGAACTGGCCCATCTGCTCCATCTGTTGAGTGTTCATGGCTGCTGATTCTCCCTTGGGGGTTACTCTCTGAGCAAGGCAGAGGGTTTAAAAAAGGTTCAGTGTTCAGGAAAATCCAAACAAAATCAAAACAAGACCTGCATATCCTGAGTATAGTGTCAAAAACACTGAGGAAAGGGAATAAAATGTTTCTAGAGAGCAAACATCCCTCATCTTGATTAAAATAAATATAACAAATCAGAGTTGCAACCCAATAAGCAGATGCTATATGTTATCTAAATCAACTTACAACAATAATCTTTGTGTTTTCACTCAATGAAAAAGTAAAGGTTAAAAAGGCAAGACAATGATTCTATTTAGAGTATATTATTGCATCTTTGTTCTGGAAAGAAATATCTGTTGAGGTCACTTTCCAAAGGTGTCACAAGAAGTGAAAAAAATCCACTAACTCATCATCTCTTCACAGTACAAATTTGTCTCCATTGAGGAGATTAAGCCAAGAGACATGTCTCCTGCCCATGAACTGTACTCTGTACAATTACTGCTACATTAAGCAAATGCCACGACAGCAAACCACATATCTGCGAGCGATTGCTTAAAAGCATGCATGTAGTCTCCCGGTACAAAGAACTGATCATTTCTAACAAGAGTTGCCAACCATTTGTAGCCTAAGCAATTTCTATGATTTGGAAGTTTTAAAAAAAAAGGTTTCAGAACATTTTTCGGATGATGTTTAAAGGCCAAACACAAGCACACCAGTAAGGCATCATCTTGCCAGCTTTCCCTTTTAAAAGGGCTGCTGAGTTATAAACCAGTTTACCCTAAAAGCAGCAGTATGAATTGACTTCCATGTTTTTTTACATTTTAGCAAATCAAGTCTCATTTAAAGTGTAGCCATAGCTGTCTATCTATCAAATGTCCGGTATGGGCAGCATCTTGGTAGCTGTCGGGCTCCACCCCAGTACACATAGCTGTCTCCTGATTGCAGTTTCTTAGCTGAGTCTGAGGCAGTGTGTTGATATACTTACAGACAGTACTGAGGTGGGACAGATCCAGTATAATCAATGTCGGGGAAGAGACCCTCGCCTGTGTTTTTATAGGGCCGGGCCCCCTGGACCTGCGCCACTCCATTTGCCCAGCAGCCTTGCACACTCAGCAGCTGAGAGGGCTGGCTGAAAGGGGGGCATTAGCCTAGCGCTTTGTGGAGGCTCCAGAGCACCATTGTCCCCAGAGCCCCAAACTGACTTAGTCATCAATATGGCAGCCATGGTCAGTGGCAACCTGACCCAGGACTATACAATGGTAACGCACTGACACAACAGTTTGATTGGTGTGGCAGGATAATAGACACATTCTGGGAGCTGATCCCCTCTCTCTCTTTCTCTTTCTCTTCCTCTCGCTCTCTGCTGTAGGTAAACTGGATACTAAACTAGAGGTGGGGAAAGGGCCCAAGGCATCCCACACAGTGAGAACAAGGACATCAAGGTCAATTTCATGTCCTTCTTTTCCAATGGTTTATCTGGGAAAGAGTCAACTGGATAAAATGCTATAATAATATGCTATAATAATAGGCTAAAATCGCAAAAGTAGTACTTTCTTATCAGGACTTATTGGGAAACCTGGTTCATTCCTTGGCATTCCCACATGTGTGTCTTTGAAACATATTGTTTTGGTTATAAAAATGAGGTGCATCATTTCCCAAATATACAGTATGCTACACAATGTCAAAGGGCTCATATAGCTGGTGGTATTTTAAAGTATGTGTTCAAAAGAAAACAGTGGTGTGCTCTGTGTCTTTGCTAGCCTACACTACACCACCTGTGTTGTGATAAAAAAAATTGTTGCGTTAACATAAAATTGTAAAGAAGAAAAAGATTTCATTACATGAAATAGGAAATATTAGAGTGAGGGCTGAGTGACAAAAACAATTTAGGCTTAATTGAGACATTTTTTCCATAATTTTTTTAAATCCCAACTATAAATAACAGGTAGATCATAGATGTTTCTTGTTTAATCAGATTTAAACACATTTTCCCCCCGTGTTTTAAATAGGTATCTCCTTTAAAGCTTCAGAAGACATGACTAACAATAGTTCTTTAAAGGTTGTTCAGTGTTAGTCACAATATTAATAGACCTGTAATTTACACCAGGTTGCAATACTGTTTTGAATTTAATGTTGGGGCTACCGTTGCCGTACCGTACGTTTGATTATAGATTTGCCCTTGTTGTTGTTTCTTCAGCAAACAGCCACTGAGAAAGATCACACAGAAACTTTTAACACCATGAATGAAAACCATCTCCCAGTCATGTGTTGTATTGTTCTTTTGTGTGCTTATTCATTCATTTTCAGTTGTTACTATTGCTTCTTTGTCTTTGTGTAAAGCCAGATTCCTGCTAGTTCACATTCTGATACATATTCCTTTCCTATTATATAATGTATAATATAGGATTGGCTTTAAGAAATATTTTATTTATATATTTGAAAATTTGGTGTGCACTGACAAACTGCATCTCCATAGCTGAATGAACACAGGTAAACCATCAGTCCTTCACCATATTTACAGTAAAAGGCTTTCCTTATCAGAGTAAACACAGATTTGTTACAGTCACATCTTGTTATTATCATCATGCACGTGTGTATAATTTATTTAATACACCAGTGTTTCTGCAGTTTTGCTTCAAGCAAGAAACAGTGGATTTTAGAGATGTATTTTCCTTCATCATTGGTGACATCTAGTGGCAAAGGTATTTATTACATTCAGGTTGGCAGAGACTTGTAAAACTGTCCTGTTCTGTTTAAAACAATAATTCATTTTATTGTCAGAGATCGAGTTAAGATGGAAGTATATGACAGTGACAACAACAATCCAGCCACAGTACACATACAGTAAAGGACATGGCTTGTGTGGATATGACTGTGTGTGTATTGGTGTGTCAGTGTGTGCGTGCATGTTCCACCTGTGGGCATGTGTGAGCTGTTTACTTGTATGAGCAGCTTTCCCATTGTCTTCTGTTAACCCATTCATTGTTCTTCTCTCCACTTGTCTGTGCATGTGTCACCCTGCTGTCCCCCAGAGCAGGTGACAGGCAGGTGAAAGGACAGGATTATATAGACACAGATGTTGTGTGTGTGCGTGTGTGTGTGTGTGTGGGGAGGGGGGGGGGGTCATTTGCTACCACCTGAACTACTTAGTGTGCCTACAATACATAAAAATACGTATAGGCTATATCTATGGCTAAGGCTATGTCTTTTCATCAGATCTGATTAGATGGATCAGCTGACAATCCTTACCCTTATGTATACACACACACACACACACACACACACACACACACACACACACACACACACACACACCCATACAGCTAATATCCCTGTTAAATACAGCTGGGGGTGGGGGTGATTTGCATGTGTCAGTGACAGAGAACTAGTACAGTTCTACTTTGAATCCTTATCTTGCTACATAAAAAAGCCATTCATTTTTCCCACTGGTCACATGACACACCTACTGGGCACTTGTTTCATATCATTGAGGAAGCAACTACAGGATCACACATTATTTTATAACAGGGCAGACTTCTGATCCACCAGAAAGAGCTTGTTTACCATTTCTTTGAACCCAGATGGGTTTATGTTTAGAGCGGCCTAAAGGTTCATCTCTACATTCACCTCAGGCAAAAATGTGAAATTTAATGGAGGGGTGGCTTTCTAATGGTTTGGGCAGCCATGTACTGGGATCCATTATCTGATTGCATTGCATGGTCATGTAACTGTCACAGAACATTAGATCATTTAACATTACCAGCGTGGTGCAAACACCGTTCATGGTTTTTCTTAAATCCAACAGTAATAATAAATCAATACAAAGTAATAATGAGCAGAACCATTGATCCTTGTGAAGTTCTGGGGTGCAGAGCACAATCCAGTGCTCAGTGGCCTTTTTTTGTTGTTGTAAAAGGTTTTCATTGTTTTATCACTCCTATTAAAAAATCATAAAAAAATATAACCTAAAGGGGCCATGTGTAGTTTTCAGTGGCCTCTAGGGGTAAGGTTTCAGGTTGCAACTACTACTTTCATTACTTTATTTGGCAAGCAAACGATACCTAGTGATGGCAAGTTTGAGTCTTTTGACAGACTCATTCATTCAAATCTCGTTCATTAAAATGAACTAATCTTTTTTTGAGTCATTTCGTTCATTTGAACTAGGCTGGTCATTGTGGCGCTGCAGCCTTCTAGTGCGCAATTAAAAAACCTCTTGATCACTGTATATCATCATTATATAAACCCCTCTGGGCCATGTAAAAACCACAGAAATATGTTGTCTATATGCAATCCACTACTCCGCCTACATCCTTCCATTTTCACAATCTTTCCCGAGTAGACAACCAGACCAGCAATATAAAAGGCTTATGTATATAATTACTATCTTTATCTCTAAAGTGCTCATTCATACAGCAGCCTAACGTCCCTATCATGAGTAAAATATTAATATCAGATTTGCAGTAAATATATTGAAGTAATAAGCTTGATACACTATGTGAATAAACACACTCTTATTAAAATTCAACCAGTTTAATAATAATCTGCATCAAGCCACCAAGTTCTTAAAGAACTCCAGCACAGAGAGAGGAACAGAGAAATATTAACACATTATATAAATGCAGCAGTTTGGCAGGTCCGGATTCTGCAGACAGAGAAACACACATGAGCACATCGCTCTCAAACACTGCAGGTTGCTCACCAGTCACGAGCTGTGAAACAACAGCACGGCTCTGTTGGTAAATAAAAAGAAAAAATGACTTGCGTTCTCTGGCGGACCTGGATCAGTTGTTAGCTGTTTCAGGGCTAACGCTAACGTTGCTACGTGGCTGTGTTTTAATGTTTTAATGACCGGATCTGTTTGTTTTGAGAGAAGACTACCTCTGAGGTAATTCGGCTCCAGGTAGAACCCTGTCAGGGCTCTGAAGTGGAGCGGACCCAGAACAACTCTCATCAGCTGTTAGCTGTAATGTTAAACACTAGCAGGACTAAAGTCACTGCGCTGTAATAATGTTGTGCTTTTTAAAATGTCACATAATTAACAAAATAGCTATATGATATCAGTCAAGTGACTGTTACCTGACAGCCGACCTGCCTCTCATTCTCTGGCGCTGGCAGTCACTCAGCCTGCAGAGTGAATGAAAGACTGAGGACCCATGTGAGCGCTGAACGAGTCGTTCATTCCTGCTCCACAGTAGCTGTCACGTGACAAATGAACGACTCAGACCTAGAGACCCACAGTTGAGAGTCGTGAACTAATCAATTCTGTTTCCTGTGCTGACGGAGCCCATGCAGCTGCCGTGTGACGAGTGAATGTAAGAGTCCAAGATCCTTCACGCATGCGTGAAAATGATCGAATCATTCACTGAGACAACCCGTTCCTCCCGAGTCATACACACAATTAGGTCTTATGAACAAAACGTTCTTTGAACGACACAACACTAACATTACCTAACTTGAGCCAACTGTAGCACAATATGTTTCACATGCTTTGCAGTAATGTTAGCTGACCTGTCCAAACAGATGAAAACCAACTGTGGGCCTGTTTTGAAAACAAAGCGGAGGTTTCTCCGTGACTTAAACACCTTTCCAATGTTTACCGTGTTTTTGCCCGACATTAATCTGATTTTGTTTGGCCTGAACAACTTCAGCACATAAAACTTTTTCATTGTTTTTAATCCTTACCCTAGATTTGTGTTGGAATCTGTGTTGTGCTGGGAACCAGCCATGTTTTTGGTGTTAGCGGACTCCATTCCTTTAGCTTCAGTGTTGTCGCTATGTGTACAGTTCAGAATTAGTAAAGGCAAAAGGCTCGGGAGCATGCATGAACGTCACAGCCTATGTAAACCTATGGATTTTGCAGAAATCTGACCCAATTTCTTTACATAGGAAGCAGGCTACCCAAGGTAACCTGGCGGTGAATGGTTCATTTTTATGTAAGGTTAAAACCCATTCATAAATAGGCAATAAAAAGTGATTAATTTCATTATAAAACTACATATAGCCCCTTTAACATTAACAAACATACATTTTCATGCATACATAATGAAATGCTGTGCAATAAGCAATAACAATACATGCAGGCATGTTTATACATTTTCATCATCATCATGATATCAAGGATTTTATCTAAAATGCAGATAAGAAAAAAATTTAGCACTCATCCTTTTCTCTCAATGCAAATTACTGATAAGATTAAAGTAGCAAGCAGCGCACGTCTGGGAATGCTGCATCCTGCTGACTCCTATTTAGCATGTAGATGTCAGACTGGGACTCTTGTCAAGTATGTTAAATTTGGAACAAATCTGACAATGTGGTGTTGAGTTACCACAGTTAGTTTTTGAAGCGTTTAACAAGGTAGCACAGTTATTAATTGTAAAACAGCAAAACATCAAAATTCACTGCATCACCACGGCCCCGCAGTGGATGCTTCATTGAAATTCTGTAGGGGGCACTATCAAGCCATTTTGCCACCCCCATGCGCAAGACCCACATCAGACGTATATTTTCACCACTTCCGATGGTGTGTCTGAAGTTTCACAACTTCCTGAGCACCCCAGTTTAAAAAAAAAGTTTAAAAATAAAAACATAGATTTCAATAGGGACTTCGCAGCAGTTGCTGTTGGGCCCTAACTATAATGTGATATTCAGGATATGTTTTTTTTGTACTTGCATAGATTAGGTGCAGTGCAGGAAGTGTGTTCAACACTGCTGAGAGAGATTTTGTTTTGTGGGTCAGTGTGAGTCAGAACTATTTGAATAGTCAGTAAATGCATGTACATACACACATACAAATGTGTTTGCATGCAAGTGCGCGCACACACACACACACACGTGACTGTTTGTATATCTGCACACTGACACACATAAAAACACACAGTGACACACAGATTGCACTGAATAAATGCCCTCCTTCAGGTGGAAGGTAACCGTGGAGACTAATCCAGGTAAGGATGATGTGAGCAGGACATCTGCTCGTACCGCCTCCACTTGTCCCCTCTGATCTCTGAGCGGACAAACAAGCAGCTGGATTTACCTACAGGAAAAAACTGAGAGAAATACATTGTAGAGGAGAATATTTCCTGTGCTAGTGTCCATGAATTATCACTTTTGAGGTAGACAGACACATAGACAGACAATCAGTATTGAATTGTGATGACAGGCGCACACACACTGCAGTTGGCAGTCACGTGTACAAACAGACACGAACGTACACAAGGGGACAGTTTTTGCTTGAGAGAGTTAAACAGGCAAATGCAAGAATTGTTGCTATTTATCTTTGTTAGTTTCTATTGATGCCCTTTTTCTAAAATGAAAACAGCATGTTACCGTGGTTATTATTGAAATAAGTAGGACACAGAATTAGGTATCAATTCCTAGATCCTGACTTGTAAAACAAACCTCACAGCTTATTGAGCATTTTTTTCTGAGGTAAGGAGTAGCCAGGCCTTGGGCATTTGCATGACTCTTCATTATCAGTAACTGTCATACGAAACAGCGCACATCCTACAGGCAGCACTCTCACACACACACACACACACACACACACACACACACACACACACACACAGCCTCTGGGAAGCACTCGCTCCACCATTTACAGATGGTAGCTAACAGTTTGGCAGGCACCACAAATGTAATCATGTTGCTGTACAGATACAAACAGTGGTCTTAATGGTATTGATACAGAGTGCATAGGGTCACAGCCGGGGCACCAGGAGTCTTGAACTAAGAGAAGACAAGCTGTGGGTGTTTCTGCTGATCAAGTGAGGTTCAGTCAATTTTATTTATATAGTCCAAAATCCCAATTTTATATTAGAGGGTTGTACCCTTTATTTGCGTAGAAAAACCTTTTAATGGGGAAAAAGTAAGCTATCTCAGGAGGAGCAACAGAGGAGGGATCCCGCTTTCACAGCAGACATGCATGCAACAGATGTAGCAGGACAGTAGTAGAATCATAAAATGGTGTAACAGAATGACAATATGAAGAAAATAGTACTTAACATAAAGAGCTGTAGTGCTCTGGAGCATAATAAGTGCATTTGTGATTGAATGTGATGTGATGTGTCTCAGTAGTAATACTTTATTATGTTGTTATGTATATTATGTTAAGACTATTTGTGTATCTCTGTTCACATATAGCTGAACAATAAATCATGTTTGCAAAGATGAGTTAGTTACCATGGTATCGTATGATATACTCCATCCATCCATCCATCGTCAACCACTTATCCTGCGTACAGGGTCGCGAGGTCGTATGATATACTATTAAATGTATTTATATAAATGTATTTATATTAGTATACTTATTTAACTGTTGTCAGTTCGTATAGTGTTTTCATGAATAGCAATGTGATTTTGTTCTGCTGTGCACTTGTCTGTGTAAAGTCTGAAAGACAATAAAGTTATCTTGGTCTGGGCCAACATGTACTAAAGGGGTCTTACCTCTTTTCACTTGTGTGAAACTTCTTCAGTTGTCTCATGTTGCTTTGAAAACTGTTGATGTGAGGCCTCTTTGAAAGATGACAAATATTACTACATAGCATTCAATGTCAACATTTCCCACCTGTTCCACAGTGTTTCAAATGGAGATTTCAACTTCCACTGAATAAATCACCAATGGATTCAAGGGATGATGATGTTTGATTGATACATTCATGATAACTAGTGGATTCTTAAAGAAGTTTGCTGCACTAAAGCCATAATTGCCTCAAACTAAGACTCTACCTTGAATCCTAAACAAATGATATGCATACTAACATGGCTCCTGGAGCTGGTAGGAAGGGTGTAGCAGCAGGACCAGTTGGGACAGTCAGTTTAGGTCGGGACAAGGTAACCAGGATACTGAGGAGTGTGAGCTTTCCCTTCATCTGGCTTTAAACAAATATTTACTAGAGCTTTAAGCACAGGCAAATAGGCTCTCAAGTAAAGACTGACATGTAGGACAGGCTTTCCCATACAGTGATGATGCCTACATTAGATGTTTCTCTGAGATAATAAAAAGTGATGGGGGTTAACCAGGGAGACAAAAGCTATGTTAATGAGACAATGTGCAGAAAGGCACAAAGGTATTAAAGCTAATGTACATCAAACTTCAGCTTGAGCTTTTAGTGATTTCACTGTGGGGAGGCAGACATGCTGTACTGTGAGAGAGCATATTCAGGATAAGTTTCTATCAGTCACAGAGAGATCTGTAGCCAGATCTACATGCCACAAAGGCTTCATTCAAAATTACTTTTAATATTTATGACATAATGTGTTTGACTTTCAGAATTTGATAAATGTTGGTCAGGGATTACATATTTGGTGCATTCTGTGTTTTGGCACTGTATTTTACTCTAGATGTCATTTTTCTACAAGATGAAAAAGGTGCAGCTTGAGCTCAGTTCTTTGAATTAATTTGTCAGTTTGAACTGGAAATGTAAAAGGGTGGTTAACTCCTTAATAAGGTGGAAAGGTTGCAACGCTGGCTTCATCAACTGATTCTCTCACAGAGAGACAGTACACACTAAAGCAGTGGAAGGGAGATATACTCTTAAACATAAGGAACTAAAACTAGAATGAATGGTGAAAGTGTGATTGCTGAATGCTGCATCATTTCATCCAAATGACAGATGGCCCATATCAGATGTTTGGGGTGTGTGTGTGTGTGTGTGTGTGGTTAATGTTTAGTTAATGATTAACATAACCTCCCATTAAGTCCACCTCTCTGCTCCCTGGTGCTTGCCTGCAGCCTCAGTTCATGACGTAGGAGATGGACGGTAATGAATAGGCCCCCAGTGGAAAATACATGCAGTCATCATGAATGTGCCAACAGGAAAATGATTATCAAAAAAGCACCACAGGGAGAGATGGAGATTATCGTCCCCGTCGTTGTAAATGTCAACCTTTTCAGGACACACGATATGTTGTCGTCCAGGGGCAATTCAAACAGGCACAAAAAGACGGACAACCACTTACTAAAAAATAATGAGTGGATGACCATCACTTGGACACACTCCCAATGTCAGTTACAGGTTTATTAGTAGTGACACTGAGCTCACTTGTATTCTTACTGGCCTGATCAGACAGGTGTCATTTAACATGATAATACTGACTGATGTACTGGGATACATAAGCTGGAGGTTTTTCTCTATGAATTTCATGCCTTCATAACCTGAATCTCTGATTCAGTCAACCAAATTCACCTGGTGAAAGCCTTCCTTTGCTTTTCTTTGTTCGACCCAGACACCGATTCACAAAATGTAAGAAAGAATCTTTAATTGAGTCAATGGAGTAAAGAAATTACTTTTCATGAATGTTTTTTTCTCAGTTAAACTTTGGATAAATGTTTGTAACTACAGTAGTCAGGCAATATGTTGTCAAAGGCTGACACGGCTTTCTTTAGAGCACTGCCTGTTGCCAGCTGTATGCAAATAAGGCAGTGAAATAGTCTTTCCACCTGGTGCTTCAGTTACTGAAACCATGTTGTTATCAAGTTGTCCTATAGATAAAGGAATGGTTCTGTACAATGCAGTGTCTTTTACATTTTTGTAGGCTTTGTTTAACATTCATTACAGTAATTTAGCTCACTTGTGCTGCAGTGCCCATGAACCCCTTTAAAACAAATTTCTTTTAAAACAACCCAACCAAAGTCAACATCCCACTATTTGTCTGAGCTGAGGCTTGACAGTGTTAACAACAGTGATGCTCCCGTAGAGAAAAACAAACTTTGTGTCTTTTCCAGTTGCCAACCCGTACCTGCATAACGCGAGCCGAACGAACAAAACTTCATCTTCAGGTATTGTACGTGAGGCTCAACGTGAAGCAAATACAGACATGAAAAAGTCACAAAAACGATTGTATGGTGATCCAGAGAGAGTGAGGGAGAAGGGTACTGAGCACGTAACAGCTGGCTTCTCTGCTGTCAGGTAACCTTTGGAGGGAGATTTGGAAAAGTTAGAACACCAAGCAAATGTACACATTTGTAAGAATGGATACTCTGAAGGAAATAAAAAAATAATAAAATAAAAAAAAATGAATGAAAAGCGTGACAGCCTACCTTTAGAAGAAGCCAAGCAATCGAGGTCAAGATGCGCAAGCTTGGTCAGGTTTGGCTCACCTTTTACACGCACTGAATGTGTGCTGTTTGTGACAGGTATACACCTTTTATACCTCTACATGCTCTCTCTCTCTCTCTCTCTCTCTCTCCACCCCTCATGGATGAAAGACAGAGAGGATCCTCAGGGTGCGCACAGACACCTGTCGCATGGTGCGTTACTCTGATCCAATATTGACATAAAGGGGGAGGGGTCCATGTGTGTGTGTGCGTTTGGGCCACATGCACGCACACACACACACACACACAAAATGAATTATTCTTACCAACCCTTTTCCTCCATTCAAAGCACCCTCCCCCACTCCTTCTCCTGTGTGCCAGGCAACGTGCCTGACCTTTGTGCCTGCGTGGATCAGTAAAAAGGCGCATTGTAACGTAGCTACCTGTCGACTCAATTTTTCCTATTCAGCTCCTGCTTGGGCATCATTTCCATATCATATGCCTTGCAAATGACTTTCTGCTGCTGGGTGGCTCACCTTGCCAAAAAGATTTTGGGAAAGGCTCGCTGTGGAATCCTCCAGGTGTTGTGACAGGAAACTGCTCGGGGTTCAAACTAGAACTGCCAAAAAAGGAAACTCCACCCTGAGACGTGAGGAAACACTGATGCAGCCTTTATGAACGGACACATATTTTCCAAAACAGGAAATAAGGGGATCATGATATGAATTTTATGACTTTGGGTGGCAGTTTGTAGAGTTGGTCCAATAACATTAGTGCTTGTCTCTCTGTTCTTTAGCTGTAAAAGAAAATTATTGTTGTTTGAATGGCATCTGATTGAATTTGGACATTCTTTAGTTATTAGTTCATCCAGTAAATGCACACATTTATATATACAAAAACTATGTGTAATTTGTTATGAAACAAGAGGAATTCTAATAAACCAACTGAAAGAAGCTCTTCAGTAAGCTACAACCTGAACAACAATAGTGGGCCAATCAGAAATTGTGTTACTGCTCTGTGGGTTGGACCAAATTTGGCTGCAAACTTACTGCATGTCCTTAAATTAAAAGCATGGCACTCGTCCAATTTGACACATAAGACTCTTTTCTAGTCAAGGTTATCAGGTTGTGGAAACAAGTATCTTATGGCTCTGGAGAAGCTTCATCAAGTCTGAAAAAATAACTCTGATGATGTCATCAGGGTTTCATAGGCTTGAATGTGACAGAAAATCTGGGGGCATGGAGTGTGAAAGATGAGAGCATTTAACCAAGGAGGCCAGAGTTGGACCAGTAAAGCAGACTAAAGCCTGCATGGAGAAAAATGACATGAGAGATGTAACCGTATTTCTTAGATTATAAACTCTCTGTGAATCTAAAAAAAACTATTCGCCCATCAGTGTTGCTGCGCTGGTGTTTGACAGCTGAGCCTTGTAGGTGGGCTGAATAAAGAGTCACAATCCGAGTCAGACAAACACACTGAGCCAAGAGACTTTTTGTTGGCGCAGCATAGCGCAGCTATACAGGTACCAGAATTACAGGGTTTCTGCTGTTGCTTTGTCATTAAACCACGCTAATGCTGCGCGATCGTGTGTAGTAGACACTGGTGCCAACAGGAAGTAGCCCCGTAGTAGTATTTCATAGGACCAAAACTGGCTTCACTGCTCTCTATTCTAACCCGCAGGGTGGCTTTGTCCAGTAACATACTGTCTATAGAATCAACAGGCAGGAGAGGTCTAATAACAGATGCAACTCAGTTGCATTATGGGAATTGTATGAACCAAGCTCGACTAATACCACAGACTAAAAGTCAGTATATCTCAGTACCTCAATTTTGACCAGTGTTTTTTTTTAATTGTAAAAAAATCAAGTTAAAATATAGAAGTTTTGATAATTCACAGCTCACTAGACTTTTATCTGAGATCAACTCAGTATCATTGTTTATGGAGCTTTATATGTTGTCATGTAAGGCAGTAAACAGGACTTTTAACTTACACTTTGGATAAAATCAAATAAAGGAAAACTACAAACTAAAAGTAGTATAAAACAAGGGGGAAATAGTTGCAATTATCATAACAACAGTGTCTTTAATGGTACCTTGATTGATGTTTTTCTTTCCAATATGATTACATTCTCATATCCAAATACAGTATACACACCTTCCTAAGTGGCATAGCAGTGGAGATAACCCTGTGTAGATCTTACAGTATGTTCCAAAGGAACTGATAAAAGATGCAATATTAAAATATATACTGTATCTGTAGACTAACACTTGATTATCAGCATTTAAGTATGTCCAGTTTGAGTATGCAAAACAATTTACAAAAGGAATGACAACATATCTAATGGTATCTCATTTCTTCCACCACAATGACATGGAAGTTTAAGACACAAACGCTGTTACGCAGACAGACATAACAGTATACTAATATTAAGGACATATACAGAATGTACAGTAGGGAAGCAATGTTCAGCATTAAACTTGAAGGACTTGCAAGTTTTTCCAACATGATTTATTTAAATGTTTATTGTCACACTTCAAAAAGAAAGCATTGCATTTATTTGAGTCTTAAAAGTCTTACAGAACAAGGCCTCTGTAAGACAAGGAACGCCACATTCAGCCATTAAATCAAGGAGAATACCATGGAGCCGTTTCACTGCATGACTAGTAGTAATAGCACAACTGCCATGGATCCAGGACTCCAAGATTACAAAATTCAACTTCTGTCTAAAATTAAAGGGAGGAGTCTTAATCTGAAGGCAATTCGCTCATCTAAACAAAACTCTGTCACAAACAGTGATGATGTCACATTATAAATTAATTCATATCTTGGTAGAAAAATGAATGCCTCACCTCAGTATTTGTCATTTTACATTAAGCAATATGGACGGCAGACACTGGACTTAAGACAGTTTTAACGACTGCCATCAGCATTCCCTCATCTTGTCATTTTGAATGATCTGGGGGGCTACACACTGATCATCCAAACTAATGAACAACTGCAGCTGTTGAAAAATAAGTATCAAACACAATTTTGTAAATGTAAAGAGCAAACATTTCAAAAGACAAGTCAGGATCACAGTCAAGATTTAATTTGAAACCTATCGTACATTACTGAACTACGGCTGACCAAGCTGTTCCATTTGCTACGAAATGAACTTGTGTAAATTTAAAATCAACTTAATATTGATGTGAAGGTGGTTTAACAATGAATTACTCTGTGACTAGCAGAGATTTGTTAGGTGGTGTCAGGTGCTGTTCTTTGAAGGAGTTTTGAGGAGAGAGATACAAAAATATCTGGAATTTCAATCTAAATAATATACAACAATTAAAAAGAATTAGCCATACCCATAATTTGTGCTACAAATCTTGGTCTAGTATTTCAGAAATGATATGAAAGCATACACAGGAATGGGGGTTTGTGCCAAAGCAGTAGTTTTTGTCAAGGGGATGACACCTTGTATTCCTGCTTTCACAAAGATATCCTCAGGGGACTTCTGAGAGTTTAGCAGCCACATCATTTAGAAAACTAGCTATTATGATTAATACACGATTTATCTCCAACTCTGCATAGTTTGACCTGGACAGGAGGAATTTACCCAATCTAAAAAGGAATACAGAAACCTTTTCTTAAATTTGTTCAGAAGTACCTTAGCAGATAAACTTCAGGTCAGGTTCTGCAGCATGTTAAAAAGAAGGGAATCAAAAGAACACATTTAAAGCAGCTTTTTCATAGGACAGAATCAAGAGAACACAATTCCACACATTCAACAGTAAAGTGTCCAATTCCTCACATCTGCCGGGTACCCCTCGCAAATGTTAATAAACTGTTGTGTAGGAACAGGTGTGCATTTCGATGTGGCGGTTTCGTGTGCAGATGAGCACATCTACATATGTTTCTAGGTATACAACTATGTGCACACTTGCGTTCTTTGAAAATGTACAAAAAACAAAACAAAAAGTATGCCCAGATCATCTGCAAAGGTCTGTTTTAGATATGTAGCATAAATTTGAAAATAAGACGCAATGATGGAGTTGATGCTCCACTGCTCCTATTGGCTGCTCTCGCCCAGTCTCTTTGTGTAAGCCTCCCAGCCTGACTTTCGGTATGACTCAGCAGCTTTCAGCCTATCAGGGGCCTCCAGTATACCCCGACCGACAATGATGACATCAGAGCCTTTGTTGTGGAGGATTTCCTCTGGAGTGGTGTACTGCTGGCCCAAAACATCACCTGCGAGAGAGGGAGAGAGAGGGGTGGGAGGAATAGGTGAGCATGGGAGACAAAGAAATGGGCAGGTTGTTGTGGAGTATTCCAAGCAATCATTTATTGTACTATAGCTCCCCCCTGTGTTACAGAGGAGTCACAACATCAGAAAAGCAAACTGACCCCCTTGACAGCCTTGTACGCAAGTTAACTAGTGCCACTGTCCTAATTTTGGGGTACTGTGTATAAAAAGGGCTTATTATACTACACTGTTCACCCAATATAAACACATCAAACATCCTTAAAACTCAATGTGGTGAGGTATAGTGCAAAACAATATAAAAATATGTCATTGTCCAAAAGCCTATGTACGACACTGTATGATGTACTGTATGTGCCTCTCCTAGTTGGAGACACATTAGGTACACCAGTATGCTGGCAGCCTTCTCCATTCCTGTCTTGATAGGTAACAGAAAAAGCATGGTGAATGTGTTAACAGGAAGCACTCAAAATATCCTGCTAATTTAGTATTAATTCCTGGTCAGCGACAGTCTGTTGAAAAAAAGTGGGCCAGATAATGTTTTTAAAACACTAAATTTAGCTTTATTAAATATTAGGTCTTTGGCAGGAAAAACATTTTTTAATCAATGATTTTATAAACCCCTCCCAGCTTAAGCTAGAGTGCATAAGAGAGGAGGTGGAGTTGCCATTTTGTTTAATGATCCCTGATTGCTTCTTTTGAATATGTGGCTCTTCAGCTGAATCCCTCTTCTCAAGCTATTTTTCTAAATATCTACAGGCCCCCTAAATACTGTGCAAACTTTTTTGATGACTTTGGTGAACTGCTGTCTATAATCTGTATTGACTTTGACTGTGTGGTTATTGTTGGTGATTTTAACATCCACGTTGACAATCCCCCAGGACAGAGGGACTAAAGAACAGTTTTGTGTTCTTGATAATGATGGACTGACTCAGCATGTGATGGAGCCCACACACAATAAGGGGCACACTTTGGACTTAGTCATGTTGCTATCTCTGATCGTTCCTGTGTTTTCTTTGAGTGTGCTATCTCTGTGCACACGAATGATCAAACAGAGGTAATCACAAAATGACATATCACGGAAAACACTAGAGAAAAATGTATTGAGGCTTTCTCTTCAACACCCTCCCTCTCATAGGTCCCAGTCACTGGTAGATAATTTCAATTCTAAAATAACAAATGTTATTCATGCCATTGCACCAGCCAAGGTGAAGGTGGTCTCTGGTAGGAGAAGATCTCCATGGAGAAATGCCACGCTGGTAAGAACTCAAAAAGAAGATTTAATGTTTTTTCAATTTACATTTCCCTGTTGCTTTTATGTTTTATGTAAAGCACTTTGAATTACCTTGTTGTTGAAATGTGCTATACAAATAAAATTGCCTTGCCAGAAAATATATTATAACACACAATTCTTCTAATATTAACCCATAAAAGTTAGAGTGTGTACTTTTCCTGATTTAAAAAGATTCCTTTTAATTACGAGTCTCTCCAGGATTTTATTTACTATTAACAGAGATTCAACAAACCAATCCCCATAAATTCAGCACAACTTTCAATTTTGTCCAGTCACCGCAACTTTTCAGCTAAACGTTGTCATAAGTCAGCTTGTCATTTCCTCGTTTCCAAGACACAGCAGACATACAAAAATAACAGCATCCAAGTCTTCTTTACAAAAACGGTGTTAAACTGTTTTGCAAAACACAAAATATTGTGGTCGAACATAAAAGGAAATCATCTACTGACAAACACATGGACGACGTCAGATGAGTCTAATCACGGTGATCACATCCTGTTCAATTGCAAGAGTGTGTGTGCGCATGCAATTTAGGAACATAGTTTATGAATAAAAAAAGTCTAGTGTTTAAACTAAAATTTAATATTCAATTGTAATTCTTAAGTTTAAAAAATGAGATCTAATTTTTGCAGTTTCACTTATTCCTACAATTTAAAATCACAAAAAAACAAACCAACCAAATGCAAAGAAATGACAAGCCTAATCAAAATGCAGTTAAAATTTACCTCCAGCCTGCATCTGCACCCCAGGGGTCATGTGGATGAACTCTGGCCTCTTGGAGATCTTAGATCCACAGATAAACCCAATCACAAAGTCTGCCTGCTCCTCTGCCATCTTCAGCTGTAAAGACAGATAACAGAGATAAATAAGTGTAAACTGGTAACACTAAATTATGTCATATCTATTTGAATAAACTTAGGGAATGCAGACACATGCTCACCACAGCCCTTGTGTATTCGCCAGTAGCCAGCGACCCCTGGGAGCTCATCTGTGCTATGAGCAAACAGCCCCGGCCCAGAGGCTTTCCTACAGAACTCAGACCCTTCACAACTCCGGGCCCCGGCACCGCATGGGCATTCACTATGTGTGACCAAGATGAGATCTGGTACAAACCACCTGAGAAATGGATACATGAGTACACTGTTAAGCTACATAAAATATTAACAGTTTGGTTTTTGTAAGTCATTTTGAAGACAGGTTTATTTCACACATTAGCCATGTCCAAATTTCTAATTAACAAACAAACACATAAACAAGTAAAATCTTCTCACCTTCATACTGATGTTTAACTGTGTTCCCAATGTCAGCAAACTTACGATCTTCAAAGATGAGGAAGTTGTGTTTCTCAGCCAAAGCCTGCAGTTTCTGGCTGAAGGCCCCCGTGTAGTCCTGTTAGGGCACATAATATATATATTTTTTTATGTCCTGACGATATTTCTCTTGTTGAACACTGACTGGTTTCACTCTAACCTTTAGGATGTCTACATGGGTCTTCAGCACGCAAATGCTGGGACCTAGAGTGTCTGCTAGCTGAAGGAGCTCCGCACTGCTCGTCACATCAGCGGACACGCAGAGGTTAGAGTGCTTCTCCTCCATGATCGTCAGCAGCTTTGATGCTAGAGGGTGAATGTCTGCAGACGAGAGGAGGGAGAGACTGGATGAAGAGCTTCATTTCAAAATGCAATATTTCACTATTTAAAATGACACTATTTTGAAGGCCATGTATAAAAACACTTTCTAAATATAATAACCAGACCAAGAGTGAAAAGTATTTGTTTGGTAAAATCAATACTAAAATTTTAAAGTTGATGAGATGATGTAACCTTGCAAATAAAATGCTGGCAGACTACATACTTGGTAGCTTGGCTCTGTCTGCATAGCTGAGCTCCATGCTCTGCTCCACACATAGCTTCTTGGTGGCAGGAACATGATTGCCATTCTCCTCCTTGGGGCTGAAAGAGGCACGTTCAAGTTGCAAATGTTACTTTGCGATGGTTGCATGTAAAGTATGCGGAACAAAATGCTAACTACACTGAGCATCTAAAGCTGACTTCAGATGCTGAAGTATTATCTCTTATCTCACCACATGTAGTAGTAGTGTGCAGCAGAGGCAAAGCACAAGGACAGCATTAACTTTAGCATCAACTGTATGCCTATTCACAAACGTGGTAGCCCCCTCTGACTGCTGACATTTCATCATGCATTACTTTCCAGCGCTCAGTGGTAACTTCGAGCCATGGCAAAAACAAAGGCAGAGCGGTTTTGCAGCTGAGCGTGTGTGGGCAGGATGGGAAAAATGTACCTGAAAGTGTTATTGTCCTGGATGAACTTGCGGACTCTCTGGGCGGTTTCAGCGTTGATGCGTTCGGCTGTCAGCAGCACACTGAGCAGCTTGGCCATGGAAATGATGGGATGGAGCTTGATTCCCTCAGAAGCCAACATCTCTACACCGCCTTGCTCTCTGTCCATTAGTACTATGGCATCGGTCACCTTTTAAAAAAAAATTAAATTAAATAAAAGATTTCAAAATACATTTACACCCACTGGGGCTGTTGTTTTGAAAAGATTTTAAAGGTAACATTACTTGATGGGCTTCTGTAACCTTTACAGTGATCAAACTATAAAGCATCCATGTTATATTATTGTCCCTACTGTAGTTTTTTGATACTACACCTTCAGTCCCTCTTTGTAGAGCACTTCAGCAGTCTCCAGGATGCTGCTGCCAGTGGTCACCGTGTCCTCAATGATCAGACATGTATCCCCCTCACGAAACGTGCCCTCCACCAGACGCTTGGTTCCTAGCAGGGTTATGTAATGAGCCTTATCAGTCCTTATTCTGGATAAACTGACTGCCACTTTTACTCAGATTTACAGGCCTTGGCGAAGTCATCTTCCAGTGGTGTAAACATCTCAGACACAGCTGTTTCACAAGTATGCTACAATCACATAACTATAGCCAGACCGCCTTAGGGGAGAGTGAGAGACTCCACTTTAAAGACTAACATGATTTTCTACAATTATCTTGTCAGCTCTGTAAGGCCCTAGGAATGGCTTAGGTTACAAACATATGTTTGTTCTGCACTGTGTCAAACTTTGTCAAATGCTGTTTTCTCAAGCGTGGGACACCACAGTTGAGACTTTCTAAAAATGGTTAATCAGTTCTCAATCACAGAGGTCATGAAAGTGCTCCTGCGCTATCTTTCAAAATGTTTACTTTCAATAACGTTGGCCCTTCGCTATCAGGTGTTACAGTATGTGTTTGTCTTTGACCTGCTTTAAAAATCACTGATAGAGGTGCCGCCATAAGTAAACATTTCAACCCATAGAGAGCAGTCCAGCACCTCCATATGGTATCATGTAACATGGATGTTTTCATATTTAATAGATTATTTTTTGCTTTTTATACGAGCTTAGGTTTTCAAATAGCCTTTCAGCCATTTACCATAGTCCTTGGACTCCTTCCGCCTGATGAGCATGGGCAGTTCATTCTGAGAACAGATGATTGTGGCCAAAGGCAGGGCTGTGTATGGAACTCCACACACCGAGTCAAACTGTAGCCCCTCTTCTTGCACTCGCTGATAGATGAGACCTGACACCTACAAACAAAAACAAGAAAAATATAAATAAATTTAAAAAAAATACGGGTTGCAAGTGGTAAGTCTATGGGGGTAAATTGATCAATATCATTACAAGAGAACAGACTGAGTCACAAATACATATTACAATTTGTAAACACTAAACAATCTACGAATAGATTCAAATTCTGCAAACTCTTGATCCACAAATAGGTTCAAACTACAAACCCATCATGATTCACAAATAGAAATCAGCGACTTGTCCTCTAAAAAACAGAATTTGAATGAATGCAAGATGGTTTCCTGCCCATGAGTGTCATATTCTATTTGTAGACCGTTTCGACACTACTGTTTCACAATAAATAAATAAAAATTCTACAAATCACTCATCGCAATTTGCAAACAGTCTAACTTGTATTTTCAAACCACTGTTTCAACACATGCGTACAAATTATGTCCAAAGCTCAGCATTCAAGTGTCATATCTTTGTTTGCAGATCAAACAGTATTTGCAGAACCCTTTGCATTTGTCTACAAATCATTTTGACGCTGCTTTACCGCTGCGAGCGTGACAACAATCCACACATGTAGTCAGTCACTCAGGGGTATTGCTTCTATATGATATCCTTGTAGATTGTAATATGTATTTGTGACTCAGTCTGTGCATTTACAATGATACTGAGATTGACTTACGCCCATAGGAGGTCCTCAACATCAATGCACATGCCAGTCGTTGTTACATCATGCAGCTTAGAAGGTTTAACACTAAATTAAGTAAGTAGTGGGAAGTCATTCTGCTGACCCTACAACTTTTAGACAATTGTTTTTCGATTTTTTATGAAACTTTTTAATTGCTACTAAACTTCATATAGTCAAATTATGGCATCTTAGTATCAACACTTCTTTATTAAAATGATAGTGTCCACACTGTGACAATTTGATTGGTGTTTCTTATTTATTGACATAAACAGACAGGTCAACCAAAACGATCAATCTCGCATGGATCACCAACGTTAGCTGCAAAACTCTTTTGGTAGTTGGTGTATTTGTAAAAACTCATGAAAGTGTCGGGATTCACTGAAACATGTCAATCCATTACTGTCACTATAACTGTTGGACTTTCAGATCGCTGATAAAACACCCACGTGCGCGCCAATACCTCATTAAACTGACATTTTAGGGTGATTATAACAGCATTTTGTCTTTGGATAACGAGGCAGCGGGATGGTTTTTTTTGTTTTTGTTTTGTTTTTTTACACAGCAGCTCCTTTATAAAATATCATATAAAGTTCATCACACTGTGCGGCGGGGGAAAACAGCACGTGTTTAATTTACCTGGTTCATGAGTACTGGGTAAGACACGAGAACTCTCAGGTCGATGTAAATGGGTGTCAGCATGCCGCTCTTCAGCTTGTACTCTCCGAACTTCACCGCGTTCACATCGTGGAGCTTCAAGATTAAACTGTCGATGCAAACGTTTGCCATTTTCTCATGTATCCAGGAGGTTTAACAGGACGTCTCTCAACACGTCTCTTCCTCTGCGTCAGCCACGAAAACACGTCCTTCTTCTTCTTCTTTGGGGTTTTATGGCGGTTGGCATCCAAAATGTTGCATTACCGCCACCTACTGAATGAAATATATTTCCCAGTGCAATATATTTACAGTGACCACCCAAAGTATCCCCATTAAATGCAAAATCTCCTTTCCTAACCACCTTTCCTTGACCTCGATGGAAAACGTCATGAGGTCAAGGAAAGATGTGAAGGAGAATTCAAAAGGAAAAGAGGACTCAGAGAATCAGACGACGTAATTATGCGACATGACCTGCAGTCATAAAACTACAAATTCAGAAGATGGACTACAAAAAGCGCATCTCTGAGACTGCACCCCGTGTTATTTTAAATCAGGCCATCTAAAGGTGGAATATATAGTAGGCCTACTTCATAATCAAGATAGCAAAAAGGCCTACCAGTCACGAAATAATGGGAAGGGTTCTCACATTGAGAATGCTTGCTCACACTCACCCTCCTGCCCACCCATATTTATCAACATGAATCCCAGTTATTGTTTTGTGTTTCCCACAAAATGACGGCGCAACTGTGGGCTCAGAGAGAGAGAGGTGGTTGCTGAGTGAATATATGCGCTGCCCATTTTAGATAGGCTAGTAAGAAAACGCAGTCAGCTGACCGCCACAAATAAATCAGTGTGTGAGAAACACTGAAATTATACATTGGGCCTATATTTAGGCCTACTGTAGAGGTCATCCAGCTGGATCACTGCCTTTATTAAGGAGGGGGTGTCAGCATCTGTGACTGAAGTAAAATCAATTAATGATATTGCTGAAGGCTGGAAATACATAACTAGTAACACAGCTGGCATGGGTCTCAAGACATATGTAGGCTATATTAGGGAGTTATGGCATAAGAGAGAAAGGGCTTAATAGCCAATGGCAACTTGATCAACACCCTAATCCGTCCTTGGTCGGTGATTTCTCTTTTTTATCATTGTAGAAAACACTTTATTGCATTTTTCAACCACCTGAAACATAAAACTGTGTTAAAACAGGATCAGATTACAGAAAAGCCTAAAGAAAACAAACAAAAAGAAAGAAGGAAATTGTAAGAGTCTTATTCAAGTATCATAATGTGCGTCTGTATTGCAAGGATTTTGCGTGGTCAATGGATTTTATCGTTTCAGTTTGAGAACGTGCGTCTCTGTAAATGTTGCGGCTGCAAGGAATTGTGGGACGTTTCTCTCCTTTCCTTTCGTAAAGGACGATCCGGTGTAGCCTATGCTAAAGGAGATGTGGAGGGAAGCACTGAGACACATTTCTTATCTTTTAGATAATTCGACCAGCTCTTATCTTGGCTGCCACTGCGTCCAGAACACTCAGTTAGGAAACTTCCTAAGCAAAAAAGACTTTTCGGACGCAGACTGACTGGTCTGTCTAAATCCTTCCCTCAGCGTAGCGTCTATTTCTTCTCATTATATGTCTGTAATGTCCAAGAACCTCTTTGCCGCGGCCATCACCATCTTGATCCTTTCCGACTTGCTCTGAATTTCCACAGCACAATTAACCACCACAGCAATAAATGCCAGGAATCGCTTCTTGTCCATGCATTTCATATTCTGATCACCTCCCTTTTTTTCGGCTCCTGTTCCTTTTGCACTGGTGCTCGTTCCAGCTTTCTTTCCAGTCTCTTGGTAGCTTCGGCGTATGTTACACCCTCTTCTGCTCTGATTTTACTCACTTTTATTTGTTTTATTTGTCTGGACATTGTACAGGCCCCGCATGGTGATTTCACGCACAATTCTTTTTCCTACATCTCCTGGCTCCTCTGCATACAGCTGATACATAATCCTGACAACAGGAGCACCTTAATGGAGCTCTTTCACAAGTCCTCACATTGTAGCATATGTAGTCTAAATATACCCTCTGGCAAATCTCCCTCAAAAGTCAATTACACAGAATTACTTTGCTCCCTTTCTTCCTGACCGAAAACACTTCCGCTCCGATTTCTTCAGAATAAAAGCATCATCTACTCTGATTTGAGAGTGTCTCGACTCACTGGTAAGGGCCTCTGTGGGCCTTTACCCATAAACCTTCAGAATTTACCTTACTTATGCGAATCAAGTTAAAGTACAAGTCTGCGGGAACTCGAGATCTTCAGCAATAACTCCATAGTTGAAACAACAATTAGATAACATCAAATGTCATCAATCCCAGGAGGGATTTTTAGCATTACAGCAGCACGAAAATAAGACCAGAGAGGTTGATAGGAACACGTCCTCCTTTTGACAGTACTATTTATATAAGCTTTAGTGCATGAGTAAATATAAAATGTATTTAATAATCGTTTTCCACAATTTTATTCTGAAGGGCAGATTCCTTAACCGGAAATATTTTCACCAGAACACAACTCGATTTCCGGTAAATTAACTTTTGGTTTTCAGAATAAATAAAACGCGCAGACCGTCCAAATATCAAGAGCTTATGGACTCGAAAACTGGTTAAAATGAATCCTTTAATTTAGGAGGTGGTAAAGGTGGTTTCGGTAAAAAGTGGAAAGGTATGTCTGGTTATTGACTTCTAATTTCTCCCTTCAAATAACTCAGATCTTACCAAAGTTTGTTCCTGGAGTCATGGTATAAAAGTAATGTTTGCGTATCATCATAAACACATGAGAAAGAAAAATAGAAATATCATCATCTCATGCACCAACAAAAAAAAACAGATTTTTTTTTTCAGTTTATTAAAAAGATTCAGTCTACAGTAGTTCAGATTTTGGCACCAACAATATTAAAACAAGTTAATCAAAAATAAAGTGTACACCCCAAAAAAGCTTTGAACAAAATGCCTGAATAAAAAAAAGGGATAAATAAAAGAAATGAATAAAAACAAAATACAAACACTGATGTAATTAAAATGCATTTCACATGGAAATAATGGTGAATTTTCCAATCCATTTTTCAAATTACATAACTTTTGGTCAGGACGCTTTTGCATTATAGCGTTTTAGAGGTGCATTATACCTTATATAGTTTAAAAAAAAATAAAAAAAACACACCGACATTACAGATCAGATCATCACATCTACATGGTGACTTCAAAAGCCTGTACTGTAATAATAGCAAGGCAATTTTTTAATAGCAACTTAAAAGTAACAGTGCTTATCTTTTTAAGGAAGGTTCGTTGTTTTGAATTTGTGGTTATTCAAAGACAAATCTCATTGAGCTGTTGCTCTGCTCATCAAATTAACTCATTACAAAGCATACTGAGTCAACTGTCAAATCAATTTTATTTAAATCTGACTGTCATGTCCGTTTAGGTCAGTCAAGCTGAGACAGGAAATATAAAAGTTGTTGTTGGAAACAATGGAAATACTGTATGGCTTTGGAATTCCTTTTGCAATAAACTCACACTCTCCTCTATTGGACATGTCTAAGGAGCCAAAAGTTATTATCAGACACATTTGAAGTGGTGGTGTGTTTTGTCTTGGTCAAAGCAAGAAAATTGGCATGGAATGTTTTAATCAAAATAAAAGCCTCAATGCAACAGTAAAAATACACAACAATACTGCATCTGGTGTGTGTATGTGTATGTGTGTGTGTGTGTGTCTCAACAGTATGTTTGGGTTAGGCAGGTTTGAGGTGAAAAAGCAGCAGGATTTGTGTTCTGATGTCAAAAATTCATTGATTGAAGAAATCCTTGTTTCTATTGAAGAAGAAAGGATCACAACCAACGTGAAAAGTTGGACAGATCTTTGAAAAGAGAAACAGAGGTTGGTGTATAAAAGTCTTTTTAAAAAGGCACTTAAATTTGGCGAGGGGAAAGCCTTTAAGGGACAGATCTGATGGAAATGTCTTCCTGTGAATGAAAACAGGAGGAGGCTTTTTTATTGAAGTGGCAGCGATGCTGGAAGGAGTCTCACTTCTTCAGCCTCCTTTAATTATACCCCTCCTTGCTTCTCTACTCCGAGGTGCTGTCAGCATCTGCAAGCAACTCTGGCCTCAAGCATTCAATCGGACACTGGATGTTCTAGAGGGCAGAGAGGGGCAGGGCAAGAAGAGAAGGGAAGAGAGAAGAGCAGATGTTGTAATTTATTAGTATTGACTGGATTTGTACCAACATCCTCTACATAATGAGTAATTACAAATCACCAAAAGATACTGAATTTAATACTTAATCATTTCATATTGGGTTTAATTGAAACAAACTAAGTTGTTAGAGTATGTTTACAATGTGTAAATAACTGAATAAATAACAGTAGTAGAAAAGTAAAGTAGTAAGTAAAACTTAAAGTGAGACACTGACCAGTTTGCGTAGAGCGTTTTCTCTGTACCGGTCGAAGGCATCTGAACGAACAGGTTGAAGGAGGTCAGCTTCCAAATCTGTATGTCCTCCGGGTCTTCTGCAGTTCTCACAACGCCAGCCCTAAAGGGAGGGAGAAGGAGAGGTTAATGTATGCACACATCTGAACACACACACACAGAAGATAGATAATTTGTACTTTTTAACATTATCCATAAAGCAGCAGGGCATAGGTTTGTATGTCCACACACACACACACACACACACACACAGTTTTACGCACCTGTTGTCCTCCATAGCAGGTACAGGTACAGATAGCGCCCAGGTATTCCTTCTGCCACTGGTTTCCCACCTGGTACATTTTCCCATCATCGTAACATGTGGACTCGTCTGGAGGGAGAGAGTCAAAGATAAAATCTTTTATTTTAAATTTTGTATTTTTCTCAATTTAATTGCATAGCTATGAATGTAAGGCAGTATCTGGTGCACATGAGATAGTATCTAGTGTGCATGAGATACGTTCTAGTGAGAAATGTTTATTTATTTATTTATTTTTGCCCATGTCCCCTATTGGCTCTGTACAATGGATTATCCAAGAAATTTATTAAAAGAACAAGTAATAAAACATCTACCTAGAAATATTTAATACTTGTACTTACGGGGTTCACATTTGAATTCTCCCTTGCCATTGCCCAGACAAGTGCAGCTCATCATGTGACCGTTCTCAGCGCGGCGATCCCACTTCTCACCGACGCGGTAGTTATTACCGTTGTCATGACACCACTCTGAAGCACAGCAGAGAAGTAGAGAAAGAGAAAGAGATAGAAAGCAAAAGAGAGGATAAAGGGAGTGAGAAGGGAAATGCATGAGGGTGGCATGGAGAAGGAGGATGGTTGAATGAAAGTATGGAGGAAGGAGAGTGAAGTGGATACATGAGAGAAGTTCATGAGTTAAATTAAAGAGCAGTCAAAACAAAAATTTAAAAGATCAAACTTTTCCTCTTCATGCTGGAGATTCACAGCATTCACAGATACTGATTTTCTTCAAACAACATGTGATGGCATCCTTTGGATTAGAGGGCCTGAGTGAGTTTTACTTGTTCCCAGTTTAATATACGCATTGTCCCTGTGGAGACACGACATGACTTTCAATCTATGGCGGATGGACGCTGATCTCAGTTTCTGGTATTGTCGTGTTAGCTATATAGACAATACAAATAACTGAGACTGATGCTGGCCAGTTAGTTTAGCTTAGCTTTCTGCACTCTTAATGTGATGTTTCACAGTTTACAGAGGCAGAGCAGAGAGACCAACATGGGCAGACTACAGACAGACTCGTGCATAGTAAAGAAATTATTATCACGATTGCAGCCGTTTGCTGTAAATGAGTGCCAAGGCTGCCCATGCCGTCATTTTATTACTGCGTGTTGCTGCACATAGAACAAACTGTTCAATTCTATGGCTTCTGATCTGTAGCTAAGGAATTTATATATATATATATATACATATACACACGTTATAATTTCCTCTTATAAATTGCACTGGAGTTAACCACATAGAATTATTAGATTTCTAATTCCATGGTGTGTTTGCAAAGCATGCTGGGATGGGGTTATTAAGCCACTCACTGGATGAATCACACCTAAAATGACCACTTCCCAGCCCCAGGCAGCGGCACCACAGCTTGAAGCCCGTCTCAGACATGCGCTCCCATTCTGAGCCCACCTCATGGTAGGTTTGTGTGAATGTGTCGTAACACACGTCCCGGTTGGTGGTGATGGGGATGTCACCTGGAACTAAGGGATGGAGAAAAAAATGTTTACAATAGAACCAACTGATGAGATTTAACTTGTCCTAATTTGTTATGACAGAGAAACACAGATGGTACACAAAATATGCTCTATCATTTCATTTAAATGGTATATTTATCAAATTATTAACATTAAAACATTACCAGCATTGCCAACGGTTATGACTTCCTCTAAAACCTTCTCTTTAGCCCCGTCCCTCATGGCCTCGACTATCACGTTGTAGGAAGCTCCGGATGTCAATCCAATTAGCGTGGCACTGTTGGAGCTGCCAGGAAGACGCATCTATATGGACGAAGAGAAAGTTAATAAATGGTCCTTACATCTCCAGCAGTTAATATGCGCATGCGTGACTATGTGTGTATATACCTGGAAACCCCTTTCCTCCAGGTGTGTAATAGGATTACAGGACACCTCATACTCTGACGTCTGAGGAACGGGTTGCCAGGAGATGGTTGTGATCGTCTGTGCTTCTTGGGGCAACTCTGTTTCGTTGTCAGGGAAACCAAACGCAAGACCTGGCAGAGGACCGTCACTCACCTACAGGATCAAACATACAGTAAAGAGATAATGTGAGGTCAGAAAAATCACTTGGTATGTTAAAATATACGCTAAGGATCGATAACTTGTGCTTTAGCAACCATGTTGTTTAACTTCTGTTCAAGTTCTTATTATTAAAACTACTGTACATATCTTAACCATAGACCTTTTTTATGATATAAACAAGGACAGTTAAAGTTATACGTTGTAATTTGTTACAAAACTGTGATTTCAAGTCAGAGTTTTTTCTTTAAACCAGTTTCATGTGGCTTATTGTCAGACAGACAGAGATAATTCAAGTCTCACACACCCTGACCAAGGGTATTCTGTTTCCATCAGGGCCTGCTACAGGAATGTAGACCAGAGGTTCTCTGAGAGTCGGTCTCTGGCCTTCTTTGAGTCCACCATATGGACCATGAAGTCCGTTATTAGGGCCTAGGCTCTGGTACTCTGTATAGATGTGCTGGCCCTGCTGACCTGGTTGTTTCTGGCCACTAGTACCAGACAGGTGAACATGGTTCGAGTCGAAACTGGACACAGGGAGAGACAGGGATGAGAAAGAATAAGAACGAGAGATGCGAATGAGAAAATGTGAAGATCAATGTGTCACTGCACAGACATTTGAGGTGCTTTTAGTCTTGCATGCTTGTGCTTAATTAATGATTTCAGTATGATGATGCAGGTTTCATACATCCTGTCATTGAAGGTATCTGGAACATCCAGGATGTCAGTTCTGGGTTGGTGAGGAACAGGAAGCGGTGGTAATTCGGGGACCAGTAGCGGATCTATCGCTGGCTCTGATTGGACAAGAGACATATTTATACTAGCCGTCACAAGCAAACAAGGCAAAGCAAATGCACAGATCCACTAACAGGTTTTTGAGCAGGTAAAAACACAAGATTTCCACTGTGCTCCTTAAACAACAGGGAACCCACTAACCTACCCATCTCTGATACTGCCGTACACAGAGAAAAACAGTAAATTATCAAATTAATTTAAATAATGGAGGTGTCCCTGAGAAAGACACTTAACCCCTAGTTGCTCCAGAGGCGTGTGACCTCTGACATAAATAGCAATTGTAAGTCGCTTTGGATAAAAGCATCAGCTAAATGAATAAATGTAAATGTAATGTAAATAGGAACAACAAAATAAGATTTTAAAGGTGAACGTGCATCTGATGGATCTATACAATTTGTGGCTAACACAGACTGATGTGGGGTAAGGTTTGTATTTGATCCCAGTTTATGTTATAGTTGGAACCTGGTTAGTTGTATTGATGTAAAAGGCCTTCTTAGGTGCTTTATATCAAAATGTTTTGAGAGATGTGTGTAGATGTATTGTTTTTCCCATGAGGGAATCCAGTGTTAGTATGGAATAATAATATAAATGACAATAAATTTCAAGGGCTTTATTCTGTAGTTTCTGCTTTACCAGCAGTTAGAGCATGAAGCCAGAAGAGGGCGTCACACCATAGCGCTCAAAACATATAGCAATAGTTATATGTAGCAGTTGGCTTAAATTTCTGATGTAATTTCACCTAATTAGGGCAATTCTTGGCACAATTCCTGAAAGTGGGTAGAATAAAAAGAGCCCATAATGTTTTATTTTATATTATAACACTTTTGTGGCAATACTTAAGAGAAGCTAGTTTTATTCTTCAACCAGTGGTATGTAATACCTTCAGAATATGATCATTTAAGCCAAATGGATGATAAGGATATACAGTATTATCAAATGTTTAATGCCTTGTTTCTCCAAAAATGACAGAAAAAGGTAGAACAGAAATTGCCTTTTGACATTGTCACAATGTCTTAACATTGTGACATTAGAGCAATCTCCACCTTGACAAAAGAAAAAAAGTCTAAATTCAAGATCCATAGTTTGCACAGGCTATTTATGCTAGCATATGATGGCTGTACTTACGTGTTCTGGCTTTGCCTACTAGAGGTATGCTTCTCAAAGCACCCTGCAGGGCCACAATTTTAATGACATACTCAGTCCCTGGTTTCAGACCTATGACCAAACAACAAATACACAAAAAGTTAAGATTATTTGCCAAATTTTTTTATCAATGTACTTGCATGTATGTTATACTTGTATGTTTGCCGTAAATCTCTTGCTCCACACTCACCATTGATAATGGTGTAGATCTGGCTTGCGTGGGGTCTGGGGATAACTTCATGAGGCAAACCCCCGGCTTCCTCATAGGTGACATAATACCCAGTAACCCCTGGACTGCGTGATGGCTCCCAGGTGAAAGAGATGCTGTCAGGGTTCAGGGAGGTGAAGCGGATATTGGTGGGTGGGATGAGCACCGGTTTGGCTGGAAGAGACAGACAAGCAAGTAAGTACTCAAAAAAACTCATTAAATACTTGCTATTTTGAGTAACATGTTTGGTAAACAACTAAAGGGGGTAAAAATGTTATAAATTATTATAATAAATATTTCATCACATTAAAGATGAGCAAGATTAATGGTTACCTGTGGTGGCGGTCAGAGTGAAAGGTGCACTGCGTCCATTCCCTTTCAATGTATAGATGCTGATCTTGTAATTGGTGCCTGGCTCCAGACCTGAAGGGAAGACAGAGAGAGAGATTAGTGAGGGACTGGTGTGTAGTAATACTAACAATCTGATGTTGTGATTGAATTATATTATACACAGTTTTACATTATTCTTATAACTGTGGGTTTACACTACATATTTGTGTATCTAAATGCTTGCAAATTCAATATTTGTGTACCTGTAATAGTGTATGAGCGTGAGTCAGCATCAATGGTCTTTTGAATTGGTACGTAGCCTGAAGAAGAGGAGGTGGGTGTGGCCTCAACCAGGAAGCCAGAGATGATTTCTGTCTTGGAGCGCCAGCTCAGAGTGATGGAAGAGTCGTTAACATCAGAGATACGTACACGACGAGGGGGGCTGATATCTTTAGGGTTGACGAGGAAAGAAAGAGAAAGTAAGGGAGAGAAGGAACAAAACCGTACAGCACAAGAACTGTCTGCAACAAAGTTAATGTAACAAGAATGCCATCTCTCCGTTATCGTGTATCAAGTATTTATCAAAATGTATGAGTTAGAAACTCACTCTCCAGAGTGGTGACCTCTCCTTTGACTGGCCTGCTGGTTAGAGAGTTTTTCAAGGCATAAACATGGACTTCATAGGTAGTTGCAACCTGAGTGAGATGGAGAAAAAGAGATTATATATCATTATACCGGTTGTGGCTACAATCAGTAGGTCTGTTTGTGCATGTTTATGCATGTGTACCCACTAAGCAAGTGCACAGTGTGTATGTCCAGTGTGCTAAAGCTGAGGCCAGAACTTTCCAGTAGGTCAACATAAGATATAAAAATCAACTTCCTTATTCAGAAAATTTATCATTACTATATAATCTGTCAGTGAACACGGCACAATGTCTTAGTTCTGCTATTGTTGCAAGCTACTTTAGATCCAAGAAGGGACAGCATTCACTGCGATGGACATCTCTGCAAGTCCATTTTCATACTCTAGCAACATAAATGACAACAACTAACAACTAAATTGCTGTTAATGTAGAGGTCAGCGTATTCATTAAAAAAGAACACAAACACACACACTCACCATGAGTCCAGAGATGTGTGCCTGTGTGGCGTCTGGGGCCAAGTTCATCTCCTTGGTAGGGCCGCTCTTGTCCTTCGGATTCACCACCACACGGTAGCCTGTGAGGCCTGTTAACCCAGTTAGTCGGTTTTCCTGACCCGGCATAGACCAGCGCATTGTGAAAGAGGTAGGGGTAACCTGGGAGAACTGGAGGTTGGTGGGGGATGAGATGGCTGGGGGGAGGAAATGAAAGGGGGGTTAGAAGGAGACAGTACCGACATTATGGAAAGAGCAAGACGCTCATCAAAAACTGTAAAGTACAGAATAAAGGATTTTAGACCTTTATACATAATCTGCTTTGTTTTTGAACTTTATCTTTCGCTTTTTCTTGTCTCTACCATATTCTTTACATCCAAAATATAACATCTAGAACTAATTTCCTTCCATACCTGTGGCTTGTGTCCCAACCAGTGGTGTGCTGGCTGTGTCATCATGCAGAGCGATGACCTTTACAGTGTACTCAGTGCCAGGTTGCAGACCATAGATAACAGTGGACTCAGCATCTGCTCTGGGAGCGGGGCGCAGCTCTCTCTCACCCTCCTCTGGACTTGAATACAAGACCCGGTAAGATGTAACAATTCCCTCAGGACTGTCCCAGGTGATTTTCAGTGAGGTGGAGTCGACGTCTGAGAAGGTCAGGTCCTTGGGATGGTCTACATCTAAAGGTGATGAGAGCAGAGAGAAGGGTGGCAAGGTAGTGGGGTTGGAGAAATAGGGGGAGGGTTCAGGAGGTTATTTTTCAATTTGTAAAAGTTTCCCGGTCAATATTTCACAAATCTCTCTCTAGAAAGTGTAAACACTTACTTGTTAAAGCATTCACTACCAATGGAGAGCTCTCTCCATCTTGTCCAAGAGCGTAAACACTCAAAACATACTCTACTGTGGGCATCAGTCCTGAGAAAGTAATCTCTGTCTGGTCTGGAGAAGAGAAGGAAAACGATACAAAAACATCATAGATTAGAGTTTAATAAACTGAGTAGCCAGGAACAAGTGTATAGCTAGTAACTGAAAGTTTGGTCAAACAACATACCTGGAGCCACCACCTCCGTGAAAGACGGTCCCTGTCCATTTCTGGGGACCCCAGTCACCCTGTATCCCTTGATTGGGCCTTGGGCAGGGCTCCACCTCACTGTGACACTCTTGTCATTCACTTCCATGACCTCCATTTCAGAGGGAGAGTCGACGCCTAGGAGAAGAAGACAGAGAGATGAAGAGGAGAAAGCTATGAGTGGAAACAGAGGGGCAGTCACTAAAAACTGGTGACTGTGTTTTGCCGCTGGCAGTGTGTGTGTGTGTTTGTGTACCTGTCATGTGTGTGACATAGATTGGTGTGCTGGATGCAGGGCTGTCTCCTCTACCAGTCACAGCGTAGACAGTGACAGTGTATTCAGTACCAGGCTTCAGGTTATTGATTGTGGCAGTGGACTGAGAGCCAGGCACTGTGAACTCCTTAGGATTACTGTGACCTCCTGGTTTATGATTAAAGACAATGTGATAAATGTTAGAGGAACCAATGCTTGAATAATCAAGAGACTGATGAACAGATACAGTGAGCGGAATATTCTCTGGAAAATGGAAAGAGCTGACTGGTCATCACTTTTTTGTTTTGTTTTTTCTCTTTTAGCAATTTCCAAATGCAACATTTACACAAATCAAAGTTTCTTGGTTAAAAAATCCCCAATTCTGATTAAATCAAATCAGTATCTTAAGCCATTATTACTAGCTCACCGGACTCTCCATGAGTGATCCTGTAGTACCGCACGGTGACAGGTGGTGCGTCCCAGCGGACAGTGATGCTGGTGGGGGAGGAGTCTAGCACTTCCAGGTCTGTGGGAGCGTCAGAGACTGGAGACAGAGTAAAAAGCCAAATAAATAAACAACATGATGATGATAACATCAATAAGTAGAAGAAATCAGGTATTAAATCAGGATTTCATACTTGTCTTCTGTTTCCCACTGAGCGGCAGGCTCTCTTGTGTCCCGCTCACTGCAAATATGTTGACCAAGTACTCTGTGTCTGGTGTGAGGCCGGTCAGGGTGAAGTGGTTCCTGGAGGGGGGCAGCCTCTCATCCTTGGCCCTCCCGCCGCTGACCATCTGGTAACGGATACGGTATCCAGTGATTTTGCTCTGTGGAGCGAGCCAGTGGATGGTGAAGGAGTTGGTGAAGACCTCAGAGAAACGCAGGCCAACTGGTGAATCCAGAGCTGAAGAAGGTTGGGAGAAATATGAATGGATACATGAAGGTCAGGGAGAAAAAAAAATCTAAAACCTGAATACTAAAATGTATAGAATCTGTGTCCTGAAAACAAAGCTTATTTGTTTTATGTATTTCTGGACTGATATACTGTTGTTGTTAAATTAGATGAGGTAAGACTCACTTGTTTTCTGGGTGCCGACGAGGGGCGAGCTCTCTCTCTGCTCATAAACACACACCACGCTCACCAGATATTCTGTATTAGGCAGCAAGTCTGTGGACGGTGAAAAAGACATAAATACAAATTGTAGTCATTTGTGTGTCTGTGTGTTGTTGTGTATTCTTTGTTGTCGCTGTAACTTACTCCTTAGCACCACATTGTTAATCCTGCTTCCTACGCTGGTTTCTGTACTGTCATCTTCATCGTCAATGGGGTGATACCTGAATAATAAAGACACCAACAACACAGACTCATTTTCTGTTATGTTTTAACATGTGGTTATTCAAAAATCAGTGTGTATTCAAGAAAAAAAAATGTATGTTTCTTCTTGTACCTAATGAGGAAGTTGTTGATATCAGCAGTGTTGGGGACCCGGGGAGAGAGCCAGGTGATTTCCATAGTGTCTGGCCCGACCTTGCTGAAGCCCAAATCCGTCGGGGCTGGTACAGCTATTGAAAAGAGAGAGCAGATTGACTTAAAAACGTATTCAAAAAGGTCACAGTAGTTCTGTAATAATATAAGAAAGAGTGAGGAGGCAAATAGATGTGAAAAAAGGGAAACAACTAAACAATGAAATGACTAAAAGAGAAAAGTATTCCTGCTGCCATCTTTTAAAGGGAACAATCTGTGTTTTATATGTGTGTGTGTGTGTCAGTGTAAAGCCATGTCTGAAGGTTTACGACATCTTAAAAGTGAGAACAAGCAGTGTTTGCATTGGGGGGCAAAATGAGTCTCAGTATGGTAAAAGCCCCTGAACTAAAACCAGATGGTCCACACGCACACACACACACACACACACACAGAGGATTATTAAACTGACAAACAGCATGCAGTGCAATTACATCAACAACTTAAAAGGTTTGCTTTGAAGAGCTATGTCTTAGGGTTATTAAGAACCTTATTACGTTATATAATCTCAGCAGACACAGTGATTTGAAACTCCCTCGCAGGCAACACAAATCACACCATCTATCTATATAAAAAGATACTTTTGACGGTTTTGTATCATTATTTATAACTGAATTGCTCTTTCAATAAAAAAATGTATGTACTGTTAATGATATTTGTAGTAAAGGAAATATTTTTGGTTGCGTGGGAACATGGATCTTACAGGTCTGCTGAGTGACTGTGGTGGGCTCGCTCTCGCCATTCTCCGTCACAGTGATCACACTAATCTCATAATCGATACCAGGTTCCAGCCCGTAGACAGTATATTGACCAGTCGTTGGCATAACCATGTCTTCAAAGATGGGCACACTCTCGCCGGCTGCCACCACAGTGATCCTGTAACCAGTGATGGCTGTGGCGTTGAGCGGCGACCAGCGGAGGCTGATACTGGTGTCGCTCACATCCCTGAAGCTGAGGTCCGTCAGCTGTGGGATGTCTGGGTAGGTGGAGAGAGGAAAAAAAGAGAGAAGACAACAGAAGCACCAAACAAACGAGGGGCAAAGGTGGAAGGAAAGGGAAGGGGATAGACACGAGGGTCAGAAAGAGGAAACCGACAGACAAAAAGACAGGAGCAGTGGTCAAGACAAGCAACAAAAATTGTTTTCTTCCAGTCGGGCGAGATATTCAACATATCACACCAATGGAACAGCTAAAGCAAGGCTGCCTTTACTAGTATATATTACCATCTAGTGAGGTTCAACTGTTATTCAATGAAGTGTCTCCATTGAAATCTATTAATATATACACAGGCAATGGTAGCATTAGTGTTAGTCCCACGGCTAAATTAGAGCTGTGATCCTTACAGAGAAGAGCTAGTATCTGTTATATGTTGAAAGCAAATGTGTCATTTATTTTAGTAACTTTCAACATAATATGTTAATTTAAAATTGGGGCTTCTGTAAATGAAAGTTTGCTCTTACCTGTCTACACAACCCTAACAAAATGATCATAAAAAATCAGGCCAGACTCGTGTTGAACATACATACCTCATGGTCTCAAAAACCCCAATAAAACCACATGATTATGAGCTTGCCTCTCACTCACCTGGTGTAATGGTAGTTGATATAGGAACGCTCTCCATATCATCCTTGACAGTAACAACACTGATGTTGTACTCCACTCCTGGACTGAGGTTCTCCAGGATGCAGGAGTTCTGCCCTGCTTCCACAAACTCCTCCACACTGTTTCCTTGCTGGCCATTGGTGGGAGTGCATGTCACTCTGTAGCCAGTGATGTCTTGCAGGGAGAGAGTTGGAGAAGGAAAAGGGAAGAAGGATTACATGGGGTGGGTAATCAGAGTAAGAAACCAGTTAAGAATGTATCAGCGAGCAATAATAGGTTGCTGAGATAAGATGCCTAAACAGAATGATATTTTCACATGGCAATTCAATGCATTTTGAAAATGTCCTAGTAAAGAGAGAGAAGAGACTGTAGCTCACTGACAGATGGATACATGTGAACAAAAGGAGATAAATCTCTGACCAATTTCATCAAAAGGATACATAATTGAGTGATACTTTTAACCCAATTCAATGATTATTTGTAATGTATTCAGTGTCTTTTTATCTGGGTATACAGATGTGTGTGGGTACCTGGTGTATTAGCCCCATTCCATTGAACTGTTAGGTCTCCTGTGCCTGGGTTAGACTCCAGGTTGAGATCAGTGGGAGGAGACAGAGCTGGAGACGAAGAAGAAAAAGAGGAGTCAGAGGAGGAGGAAAGGAATAAGAGTAAAAGACAGATAGAGAGGAGGCATTGGAAGAACAAAGAAAACACTAGACATTAAAAGGAAAAGGAAAAGACAAGACTAAAAGGTGACACAGTCAGTATTTATTAGTTTATTCTTACGTGTGACAACACGGTGTGTGATTGGGGTTCCCTGCTCATGGCCGTTTATGACTGGCTGGATGCTGTAGGTGTACTCCACTCCCGGAGTTAGACCAGAAACGTAAATACTTCCCGAGTCAGAGGTCACGTCTCTGGGAGCTTCTCCGCCCTGACTGGGACGTACTGTCAACTGAAAGATAAATACTCAGTTAGAAAGAGGGATATGGACTGGGGGTACAGGAGGTAAAGGTCAGATGTCAGTGTCTTCCCATGAACATGAAAGCCAGCAGAACATTCTCATCTCTGGTGTGATATATTCTGACTAATCAGGTTTATCCCTGAGGTCTGTAGCTCCCATGTTATCTAACCCCAAGTGGGCCCTACACTGCACCAGAAGAACAACTGGATTGTGTTTTCCACAGCATACAGAAGGAAATAATTTGCATGTAAAGACAATCATGCTATCAATTTTAAAGGACAGAATGGGAAACATGGTCAGATTTATGGATATGTGGGTAGCAGGCTATAAAAACACTTGTTACGTATGTATGTATTAGAAGTGAGTGTACCTTGTATCCAATGTGGGGAACTGGAGTCCAGGAGATTATAATGGACGTGTCCGTCACATCCGTGCTGAAATGAGGAGCGTTGCCCATTGCCGGGCCTACAAACACACAGAGAGTAAAAGTGCTTTTCTGATCAGCTTTTGTGTAATGGCATGCAAGACGATGTATGCATCCCCCAGTGTGTTCATTTACAAAAGTGCATGCATAATCAGAAGATTGCGCCTACAGTATCTTTCCCCCCAAACGTAACTTCCCTTGTCACTGTGTCAGTACTCATTTTTATATGTACCAGACACTTACTAGTAGTAAATACAGCTGTCTCTCCTTCACTCAGTGTTGTCTCTTTCTCTGCATGTAGCGTAGCAGTGTACTCTGTATCGGGCTTCAGGTTGAGGAGGGTGTACTGAGTAAGGCGGGCAGGCAAGCGCAGCTGCTTAGGGTTGGAGCCCTCAACGGAGAGGAGGAGACGGTAGCCAGAGATTTTGGCACGGGGGGCATACCACAACATCACAGCACTGTCCTCTGTCACATTGGCGAAATGGATATCTGTGGGAGCATCAGGCTCTAAAAAGAGATATGTCAATAAACACTGTTAGACACAGATAGACAATAGATTATTTTCCAAAGCACACCAAATGTTTCTGCACAGCATTCCAACCTTCCACCGAGAAGCTAGTGTCAATTCATTTCAGTGTGGTTTCAAAATCAATTTGCATTTTTGTGTGTGTAGTGATTTCCTTGTAGGCATGAGGCCATTTGTCATACTCACTTGTAGTTTGCTCCCCAATAAGCGGTAAACTTTCCTGCCCATTGTGAATGGTATAGATACTGAAGCGGTACAGTGTTCCAGGCTGTAGCTGTGACACTTCATGTAGGAGTTTTGACTGACAGGCAGAGTCATCTCCCTCTGTGGAGTACCAGACTCATCAACTGGGATGGCGGTGACCCGGTAACCTGAGACTTCACTGGCTGGGCTAGTCCAGGTCAGAACGATTTTTTTATCTGACACCTGGAAGAACTGCAAGTCTGTAGGAGAAGCCACTTCATCTGTGGACAGGAAAAAAACAACAACATAGCATTAAGCATTGTGAGAGAACTTGGCTGACATTTGGTTACATTTATTTTAATGAATAAAAACAAATGGCATCCCGTTCATTCCAAAGAATGTTGCTCATCAAGTGCATGTGTGTACCCATAATGCATCAGCATTAATGTCGTTCCCTTTCTCCAGCTTAAGGAAAAATGCATCCGAGAAGATTTATATCAGTGCTGAGTATGGCTAAATCCCAACTATAATGACAACTGTCCTCTCAGTGAATAACTGAATGAGTCTTATGCAGCTGTTAGAAATGAAGTGGGTGAATGCATGGAGAAACATGTTATTTATGGCGGAAGGACCCATAACAACCCATCGCAGCAATCCAAAATGTAAGCTTACATAAGGCATGTCGTTTGGATCCTGTAAGGACTATGTCTCGCGCAAGGATATAAGTCACATTTTAAGTCCTTTACTATGTAAGAAATAAATTGATTACTAACTTAAAACAGAAAATAAAGTGGAAAACACATCAGGTCACATTCTAAATATTATCTGCTAAACAAGGGAAGGTCAAATACAGCTTAAAATAATTCCATGACCCCATGGCTGTTATTTAACTAACTATGATGTTTTGCTTTTATGTTGCATATCATCCAAACACACATTGGCTTATACATACATAATGACATTAAGTGTGCAACCATGTCTACAGAATTCCTGCAAACAAGGAGCCAATCCATCACACTGCTTCATATTTTGGATGATGAAACAAACATAAACCAGAAGACCTCTTTGCCTTGTGAAGGCAAGAGATTAAATAAGAGAACAAGATGGAGAGCGAGAGGAGATGGCAGCAGACACTCTCAGCTTGGTCAAATATATTTATTATACACTTTTCCAGCATCTGCTCGACTGGCCCAACAGCATGTTCAACCTGGCAGACAGACGTTTTACATAACCCCAGTTGAGCAGAGTGCAACAGCTGTGAACTCAATGACTTAATTTTCCATTGGAGAGCTCGTCATTTCTACTAGTCAGAATTGGAAACATCTAAATAAATCGCTGAATAGGCCACAGGATGACTTGCAGGTTGATTCTGGAGGGTGCTCTTATAACAAGAGTATTAACTCAAATTCATATGAACATCCAGCAGAGCAAGGATCAAATGATATTTAAGGATCACAACCACCAAATATTTGGTCACTGCACATCAACTCGTGGTGCTAAACAGAAAAAGAAACAGGATTTACCATAGCTTAATAATCTCTACATCTTTTACCTGGTAGAGGATCTCCAGCGGTGTTGACCTGTATAAAGATAGGCTCACTCTCCAGGCTGTCCTCCACAGCGTAGATACTAATGTTGTACAAGTTCCCGGGTCGAAGGTCACTCAGAGTCACAGATGTTGCTGTGTCAGGGAGAGTCAGCTCCGTGCTTTCACCTTCTATTGACGGTGTGTAGACGACACGATAGCCTGCGCAGAGGAAGAGACCATACAGTTCATTGTTTGTAGCTAACCGTCACGAGTGAGTATAGGCAGGAACAGAACAGTGACAGATTTGGGCTGTGACTGACAACATTGTCATAGCATACCAGTGATTGGAGCCAGTGGTTTTTCCCAACTGATCACAATGGAAGTTTCTCCCACATCCTCCACTTCATGATCACTAGGAGCATCAGGTGCTATGGAACAAATGAGGTGAAATTATGAGAAGGAAAATTATAACCACTGCTTTTATCCTGGATCACTTGATTTGCAGTCCCTGGCATTTATTCATTTGCCGCTAGTAAGTCTGGGATTCAGAAAAACATTTTTGTGCAAGTGTTGTGCCTCTGATGAGAATGGGAAAGAATATCAGAGAAGAGAGATGGGAATATAAAATGATGGAGAAAGAGTGTACTAACCAGTGGTTTGTGAAGTAGTAAAAATTAGGTTGTCATCTCCACTATCTGTAACCTCATAGACATTAACAGTGTACTTCCTCCCAGGTAGAAGCTCATTAATGTTCACTGAGGTAGTTGTACGGGGCAGGTCTGTGGGGAAAATGTTGTATTAACACCTTAGTTTTCATTCATCTAAATATTTTAACGCAGCTAAATAAATACCTTTTCTTCTGTGACAGTATTGTCTTAGTAAAATATCCATTATTTTGAAATCAGGCCAAATTTCAATGCATAATAGTTTTGCCATAGCTATTTTTGTATGTATATGCATTCATGTTTGCACAAGTGCATATCTGCACTTACCTAGCACCATGGGTTGTCCAGTTGCCTGTCCCTGCTCACTGAGCTCATACTCTACTCTGAAACCAGAAACTGTGTCTGAGGCGGAAACCCAGGAGATGACAAAGCTGCTGGAGGTAATTTCAGTCACCGACTCTGAGATGTCGACCATAGGCGGAACTGGGGTGGTCTCGCCTTGTGATGGTGCCACTATAGGATAAACAGAGACAGACAGAGATGGAAAATATGAGCTGGCTACATGCTGCCTCTGAGAACAGAACACTGAACAGGACACTGTGGAAAAAATCTCAGTGAATACTTCCTAATTCAATAAAATAAAATTTAAGGAACCAAACTTAGTAGAAAAACAGCACAAAATATTGTGATTTCATGAAGTGCATGCACATTCCCATACCCCTGTCTTTAATAACATCTCTCGCCTAAACCGGCATGCGTGGAAAAAGTAGCCAAATTAACTGGACAACTGGTCGATACCATTGGTTAAACAGTGATGCGGCAACTAAACCAACACTGAGATCTGCCAGCTCCCTCAACTCACATGATCCATCATTAGTGGTGAAGTCAAAGCGTGTGATCTCTCTGCGTCCAAACCGCAACACGCTGATTAGCTGACCCTCGTAGGTGATGCCCGGCTTCAGCCCAGAGATGGTGTAGGTGTTAAGGTGGCCGGGGATTATGACCTCTCTCCATGGGCTTGAAGTGTTTTTCTGAAAAATGTGATAAAAGGAAATGCAGGAAATGTTACATATGTCAATAGAGACAGCGTCAACATCAGGTCCAGTGGAGAGATGAGGAAGAAGAGGGATTGTTTCTTTGTTAACTGTGATGCTCAGTAAGAAAACTCACCACTTTCCATTTCAGGATGTACTGGGTGATGTGAGCAGACTGTGGGGCATTCCACTGAATAGGGTGGGAGTTGGGTTGGTTTCCAGATTCTGATATGACCACCTGGACAGGACGATGACCACCTGAGAGAGAAAAAGAATAAAGACAGAGATGTAAGCAGTTATACAGAAAAGACCAGACCGGGAGTTTCACTGTCTAATCATCATAATGAGACATTATGCACATATTTAACAGTTAGGGGGGCATTTTCAAAGTTGTAAATATCAAATATCGTAATTATATCTCAACTTTGACAAGCAGACACTAAATCCAACATGGTGAGATTCTGGCTCTTCCACAATTTGAGGAATTTCAAAAACTTGCAGTTTTACATAACAGCAACTGATTATCAGGGAGGGTGGAGCAGCATTTTCCTGAACAGAACACAGGACAGAGTGAGGAAAAACTAGCACGTCCTTGTGAGATTCCAGCCTAGATTTCAACAGCTGGAGGGGAGAAAACTGTTACTCTCCTTTCTCTACTCTTTAACCTTCTCAATCTCATCATGTTTTCGAACCTTACTTGTTCTCTTGGAAAGACTAATTTTGCTGCAGCACTAGATAATTTGCAAAAGAAAGGTATGCTGAAACAACAAAAAAGCTTTGAAGTAATGAAGAAGTGTGTGAAAACCCCTCATGAAAGCAATACAGCAAAGGTCATAACAGAGAATCATGGGATTTATTGTGCTGGACAACCTTTTCAAGTCCTAGAAATGTGGGCTTTGATGCTCAACTGAACTCCTCGAGTCTTGCCAAACATCATGTAACAGCTGTTCCACGTCTACACACACACACGATTCCTTGGAAATCCTTGCGGTGGTGAGTTTTGTAGCAAACAGGAGCTCAGGCATGTGTGTGTTGTGTCATTACTACATCTAACACAACAAGAGATAAACTATATTGCAAAAAGTGGCGGTCTAAGCTAAAGCGTATCAATTTACCAGAAAATGCACGCAACAGGCAAGTTGAATATAAAAAGGCTTAGCAGGTTAGTAGATACTAAAGAAGAAAAATGACATCAGCAGGATCTCAAAATTGCAGTACACCTTTACTGGTTTAGGAAATGAAACAAGGGTATCAAGTCATGTTTAATGTAAACAGAAGTCATGTGGTGAGCAGACCCCTCACATAAGCTGTGCTGATAGAAACTGGTAGCTTCTATAAAGATCTGAGGTTTTTTAACCACTTTTCCAAATAGCAGACCTGTAATCAAAGTTTCTGAGCAAGTGGCTCGGTTAACCAGAAGTTGCTAGCAGATACACAAACCTCAAAAACAATCTGGGACCAATTACGGCCTATTACAGACCCACAGGCCACTAGCGAGGGTAAGGGTTGCATAGAATCAGATGTGGGACGCGTATGAAAACGGATGCACACTTGCAGTGGATGTAATGCATGTACACACACGCACACAGTCTCCCAGCATTGCACGCATCCCCCTTTACTTTGCACACATAGACACAACATTCATTCTTGAGACAGACAGATGCCCAGCAAAGTGGTGATAAGGACCACAGTAAAGGGAAGTAATGCTGTCCTAACAATAAGAAATGCCCCAAAAGATTAAATTGCACCCTAGACAAAGAGATACAAACACAGACGGCACAAAAGAAAACAATTTTTGAGAAGATTTTATCACTATAGGGCTACATCTGAGACTTGTGAAAAACTTTAAACGATCCTTCACTTGGGTTTTCCATTTTTACCTTTTATGGTGTTTTACCCAGAAAGCCAACTGATTTGGAGTCTGGATTTGCCTCTTGCAGCCCTTAAATCTTTGCATGCAGTATTTTGGGTATGTCTAGGCACGCACACACACACACACACACACACACACACACACGGAGCAAGTTCACAGCTGGTTGCTATTATAGCCACTTACGGCAGAATAGTGCCCTACATTTTGTATCTCCCGTCAACCTGCTTCACACACAGAGCAAACAAGTAACAGTTCAAATGTTCCTTTACGCAAGACTCGTCAAACTGCTGTTCCCACTAGCATAGCTTCACAGCCTCACTTGGAGCCATATTGACATATTTATGCATGCTGTGGGAAATGTAAAAATGTTTTGTTTCTCAAAATATATACCGCAGACACCCATCATACCGTGCATGTGCATCACTATTATTACTACATTTTTTAACCAAGATTTAGGGGAAATGGGAAAGGAGTGCCTGCGATGGACTGGCGACCTGTCCAGGGTGTACCGTGCCTTTCGCCTGATGTCAGCTGGGATTGGCTCCAGCCCCCCCGCGACCCTGTACGCAGGATAAGCGGTTGACGATGGATGGGAAAGGAATGCGAACAACACTACGTGTTGTTTTATTCAGTGATACCATACAAGAACACTATATAACCAAAAAGCTACAGAGAAACAGGAATTGTTTACAACTTAACAGGGGTTGTATTCAACCACAGCCAAAGGAAAAGTCCAGGAAGAAAAGTACATGAAAAGTTGAACCAATTGCATACGGCACAGCACCATAGCATAGTCAGTTGTAATGATAAAGGGAGCAGAATGCTAACAACAGCAACAACAGCAAGTTTGTGAATGGACACGGACCTATGACAGGAATGTATTCTTGGGAACAGAGGTAATTTAACCATCGTGGCAAAATAATGTTGTGTGATGAAGCATGACTTTGTTCTAAATGATCCTGACTAAGGGCTTAAAATCTAAGACATGACGTAAAATGTAAAGTGATTGCTAAGTTCCACAACATTGACGGGCTTTTAAGGGGTGTGTGTGTGTGTGTGGGGGGGGGGGGGGGGGGGGGGTATACACACATACTGTGGTGTTTTGCACAGCTGTGGCAACAGAACAGGGGATGTACCACATGCTAGCAAGAACAAAGGCTCACAGTGGGGGGTGTATCTGTAAAAGAGGAAATCACACACACCTCCCATTTTCTGTCTGTTTCACATCAAAGTAAAGGGCCTCATTTTCAAGGTGCCTTAAACAAACATTCTGCTCCTGTGAACATTTTGTCCATGCATTATCTTGTACTACACCGGATGTCAATATATATTGTGATTTTCTGGACAAGCTTTTCATGGAAAAAAATAATCAGACTGGAATGTTTTTGGCTAATCCAGCAAATTAAATACAAATAAAGACTGAATACCCGTCAACTCAAGCTCTTTCAACACATTGATACAAAAATCCTTTAAAAATCAATACAAAAAAAATAAAGAAGTCTCGACTGACTTGCAGCATAGCCTGATATACCCTGTATAAATAGCATGGCAAAATCTCAGATCTGTCTAACAGTATATACAGTAGCATTACATCACCCAACCGTAATGTATATTTAACATCTTACCAGGATACTGCTGGGGCTCGCAGCTGAGCTCGCCAAGGCCGTTGCCATAGCAATAGCACTTGTACATGATTCCATGGATGACTTTATCCCAAGACTCTCCAATCTGATAGAAGGCTCTCGTCTCCGGCTCCTGGCACTGGTCTGAGGGCAGAGTCACATAAAACCAAGTCATGAAACAGGGACCACCAACCAAGAGTTTTGGAGCCGACACATAGGCTGTTGTCGTGAATGATCACCATTTTCAACAAACAAAAATAGTGGGTTCAGGAAAGGCTTCGTATCTATATAGAGTGGGAGTGACACAACCACATAAGTATAGAATAATCAGACCAATAAGCAATCATGTAGGGATTAGTCTCTTTCCTTTCATGAACCTTCTATTTAGCTAAGACAATGGTTTTGAATGAATATGAACACCGATAAAATTGCGCAGGCTGTAAGATGTGAACCTGTATCTTGGTAAACTCACCTATGGCATCACACTTCCAGCGTCCACGCCCCTGTCCAAAGCAAGTGCAGTTCATCGAGTAGCCTTCTTCGTGTTGTTTGGTGAAGGTTTGGTTCACCTCATAGGTCAGACCATCCACGATACACTGGTCTGCAGTAGACACACACAAGCACACACATATAGATATAAAAAGACATGAATGAGTACCCCACAGCTTTTGCACACCTGCTCTTCTGAACTATTGTGTGCGCATGTGTTGCAGAACCGAAGCCCCATAAAGTGCAGGGGTGCAAGCTCACTTTTAACCTTTTGGCAGGTGAGTGATTACATGACATGTCACCTTTCACCTCTTCACTCAGAGAATTCTAATATTATTCCCACATTATTACCCCAGACAGGGGAAGAAAAGGAGATTGAGGGTTGCTGTCGTGGTAGTGTTTTGTCTATCTAACCTTCTGTCTCCCCAGGCCACACACACACACACACACACACACACACACACCTTTAAGCTGGGAGTAAGCGACACAACTCCATTCTCCTCTGCCATTGCCAACACAGGTACATCGCATCATGTGACCCAGAACATCGTGCCGTTTGTCCCACTGGTCTCCCACACGGTACATCACCCCTTCAGTGGTCGTACACACTTCTTCATGGGCTAGAACACAAAGGACAAAGCAGGTTACAAAAGCGCATACCAATATGTCAGTTTAATGCTTCTGAAATGCTAGATAGGTTTTCAAGAAAGGGTTGGATTTTGGGGGAAAACTGGAACAAACTCACACACAACTTGAGTTGAAAACACAAACTACACTACACATCCACAGGCATGCATCCAAACACGCACGATATGAACACATCATACACATTAATTGTTAGTAACACAAGCGGTGCATACTAGCGTCAAGATAAAAACAAACACACCATAATGAATGATCCCCCTTGGAGATCACTGCTTCTACCCTACAATTACTACACAAGGCTGTAGAGGATACCACCACCACAGGACACCTGTGTCCATAGTAAAGAAGAGCTTCATGGATTAAAAACCAGAAACAGCTGGCTTGTGTCCTTATGTGTATGAAGGACTGTGTGTGTTCACCATGTGTTCTCCAGTTATTAAAAAGAGGGAGTAGTTTCCATCAGGAAAGATAGAAAGTGTGTGAAGGTGGGTAGGACAGGCAGAGACCTGCCTCTGTGTATGTGTGAGTGAGTGAGTGAGTGAGTGAGTGAGTGAGTGAGTGAGTGAAAGAGAGAGAAAGGGAAAGTGCTTCTGCAACTTCTCTCTATGAGTGTATGTATCCTCACTGCATGCCTAGTTTAAAAAAAATAACATAAAATAAAAGGCATTTGAATGTTGAACTGAGGTTTTGGAGCTGTACCGAATAGTTTTAAGTTTCAAAGCTTAGTTCCAAACGTTGACATTCAAATTCTAAATAAACATTCGAATGGTGCCCGGCTTTTTTTATCATGTCTAGTCATTCTGCAGTGTGCAATATCACCAGGGGACTATAATCCAATAAAAGTGCGGAGTTACTGCATTGAATAAATCAATGTGCCAGAATTTTCTTCAATTTAACAAAGATAAAACTGAAGTAGTTATTTTTTGGAGCCAGACATTTTGGTGTAGTCATGGACCTGAATTTCATCAGCCACATTAAGTTAAAATGCTCCATATTTGTATAGCTCCTTTCTAGTCTTTTCGACCACTCAAAGCGCTTTTACACTACTTCTGCATTCACCATTCACTCACATTCATACACTGAGCCTAAGTGCTCAAACAGAAACTAACATTCACACACATTCATACACTGGTGGAACAGCCAACAGGGGCAATTTGGGGTTCAGTATCTTGGCCAAGGACACTTCAACATGCAGCCTGGAGGAGCCTTGGATTGAACAGCCGACCTTCCGATTAACAGGCAACCCGCTCTACCTCCTGAACCTATAATAATATATATTATCCCATATATTAAGACAATTAAAAAGTCAGCCAACTATCACCGGATAATATATAAAGGATTAAAAGACTTATGTCTCAGCTGGACCTAGAAAGCTTGTCCTTGCATTAATTTTCAAAACTATAACAGCGTCTTTATAGGTCTCTCTAAAAAAAAAACAATCCATCAGACAGCTGCAGCTGAATTAGAACGCTGGATCACATCACTCCAGTTCTGAGGTCTATAATACTAGGCACTAAATGATTTAGGCCCAATATACATTTCTGATCTTCTGCTATATTATGAACCTTCCAGACCTCTCGGGTCACTGTACATACTGTATCTGTTTAACTCCCCACAAAGAGTAAGTAGGTTGTGTTGGAGATAAAGGAGCAGATCTGCTTTCTTGAATTGAATCTTGAAGCCCAGCCCATACTGATCTGTGCCAGGCAGAATCTGGACCGCAGCCAGACCATACGGTTGGCTGCGCACCAAGGCCGGGGGCAGAAATACAGGGGCTGGAGATTTTTAGGACATGGTCTAGAATATTCAAGCCTCTGGGTGGTGGTTTGAGATATGCAGTGGCCAGGCCTGGGGCTCAACCTAATTTAGGCATTTTAATGATCACAACAAGGGCTAGTAAACTTCATGTATCTCTATGATTTTTTATTGTTTAGTAATCATTAAAAAAAAATCTCATACTGTGCGTCACACATGATGATGCATTTTTGGTCTAAAATCATTGTTGAAAAAGGTGCATGAAGTGAATGCAATTCAAGCTAATATTTCTCAAAGCCTCATCTAAATAAAACCCAGGCTTTCTCTGAAATAATTAAATTAACTGCAATGTTCATGTGTTACAGCATCACAGCCCAGTATGTGATTTCTATTTTATATTAAATTTTCTCTTTAATTACTGCACGGCCGTTTGGACATGAAGGGAGCGACAATTTCCTCCAGACAGATACTACCCAATAGTACGTTAGGAGACTCTAACTGAGAGAAAATACAATAAGATATACAAGTAATTATGGTCATATTTTTGAGTGTTGTTGATGTAGAAAGAAAACAGGAGATCTAATAATGTAAATGGGCTAGTTTGCATAATGGAGGTGCACCCTTGATGTAGGCTCACAGCTGGAGACAGTTAACCTACCATCCCAAGAACACACGGCAGACACCAGATTATCCTATCCAGCAATCTTTCCAGAGGACCGCCACAGGTGGAGGAGAAGGGGCTCCAGACTATTACTGTTCTTTAAACGCCGCGATTAACATCTCAAGTACCGTGTTTGTTTTGACAATCCCTGTGAAGTCATTAATGTCCATATCAAAGACCCCATGCTGCTTTGACTGCTGGGCTGAGTTTAAACACAGACAACCTGCTCCGTCGATGGCTAAAGGGCTAGAAAACTGTTTATTCCCTCTTAACATCTTGACGGGGTGTTTGTAACTACAGGGTGTCGTCCCAAAAGGTGGGTCCCAGGCGTTAAGTAGGAATATAAATGGAATTCTGAAGAAAAATATAGCTTTAAAATAAAAATAAAATCGTAAAGGTTTGTACAATCCATGAACCCATTATTTGCCGTGTACCATCATAAAAATCTGGATGTCTACATGTGCATGTGTCAACTCTAAACATCTGCAGGCAGCAGACTGACTTCAGAGTTAAACAAGTTTCAAATATTTGAACTTCCTAAAGGATCTGTCTTGCCACAAAATACAAAAGATAAGTTCTTATGAGGTAAAATAAATCCAGTGCTCTACTTTTCTTAGAATTCAAAGACAACTTTATCTCAGATAAGTCCTGTAGATGTTTTCACTTTGTACCATCCACATTATACAGTCTGCTGCCAAACCACCCATTCCATCTTCTATCTGCATACTTTGAAGTCGACCAATTTCTACTTTGATGTAGACAGTAGTAAGAAGGATTTTTTGGTTAACTTAGAGCAACCTTTGCTTCCAATTTGTGGATATTGTTTTACATCTGACTGCAGATCATATACACACTAAATTCAAGCAGTGCCAGGGATAAACCTCAGTGTTCCACTGCAATTAAGTTTAAAATGCATTGGTTAGCTTGGATCCCCCTTTCAAGACATTCACAGTAGACTAATATTTGTTTTGACAACTCAGCTGTGTTTGTATAAACTGACTTTGGCATCTACTACAAACTCTACCACCCGCCATAATTATGCGGTTTATAAATTAGACTATTCTGCTGATTTAGACATCAGAACAAATTAGCTGTGATACAAAAAAGTCCCCTAGATCTTCACAGTTTGTACTCTTTGTTTAACGGCATGTTGGTATCATCATTACCACTGCATTACTCCTTCACAGACGTTAGTGCAGTGTCAATGACCCCCTGGTGTTTCACTGGCTTCAGCCTCTTTTGTTACCCATGGAGACCTAATTGACACCTATACAACGCAACACCACATTTCCTAAGGCAGCAGTGGCCTCAATGCGAATTTGGCTCTGCTATAAATAAAAGCTGAGAATTGTAAATTAGATTTTGTCTGGGCCATTAGCCCTGACTCCTTTTTAACATCACTCTGATAATAGCATTTATGTAAATTAAAGTTTACATAAGGTTACCAATCTTTTCATCAAAGAATGTGCTTAATACAAAGGCCATGTTAACTCTTTGATTCAGAATGGGTGGAGATACATTTTACTTAAGACTGGGAGGGACACTGCAATTAACCGTGCTAATCACGTTGATGACCCCCATGGCTAGCAATTTGCTGAGCTGATTCTCAGCCTGCCAGTTCCCAGGCTGTCCACAGTAATGCAAATACATTTAAAACATTTTTCCCCTTTATTTTGGCCATCTAGCCACATTTAGTTGGCATTTTTAACCTTTAAAAAAAATGAATAGTTCCTTCTCTCTCTCTCTCTCCATCACACTTACACACACACACACACACACACACTTACCAGCCATGGGACAGAACCCAAAGCGCTGTTCTGTATCATAGTCGGTTGTGGTGCCACACCACTTCATGCCATCTCTACGTCCCTCCGCAGTACAGTCAGTGTAGTTTCGGCCATTATAGAGGAAGGGGAACTGGCACAGAGCACCGTTAGAATTACCGCCTCGTGTTGCCACCATTACTGTTAAAAGAAGAACACAATAACCTTATAAATTGGTATCACTATGAGTTATCATTATCCAAACCCCATTGCAATTCATGTTTAATGGTAAACATACATGCTAGTAGTCAGTCAGACTAGTCAGAAAATTTAGCTAGTTTTTATTACCTAATTTGGCTCACATAAATATTACATTAGTCTATTACATACATTGCTGAGTAATTTCCCAAAAAAGAATCAAGTTATTCTTCAGACAACATAACAAAAATTTTCTCACAGACCGCAAAATACCAGGCCTCAATTCATTACATTTATTCATTTAGTTGACGCTTTTATTCAACTTACAATTGCTATAAATGTCAGAGGTTCACATGTCACACTTCTCGAGCAACAATGGGTTAAGTGTCTTGCTCAGGGACACAATGGTGGGTGAGTCACAGTGGGAATCAAACGCGGGTCTCTCACACCAATGTCATATGTCATTTCCATTGTGTCATTGCCAATTCAGAGCCTTTAAGGCGTTCCCATAAAACAGTTATGACAAGTGTTTAAACATTTAAATGGGAGATTCACCTAGTGTCCACTGTTGTTATTCACACACCACCAACACTACCAGCTTTAGTAAGGTAGCTGCCTTTTCCCCCCATGCTAGATTTAGCATTTTGTATTTGAAAACAACACGAGGAGATTAGCGAGATTGTTTTTCTAGCGAAAGTCTCATCACTCTTGGTCTGGACACCAGTATGTAGAGAGCATATTAACCAGACAACAGCCAAGAGCTTCACAGAAGTAACATTAATTAGTTACAGCTAATCAGAGCTCATTTTCTGGAACTCTTCCAAGTCAAGGTTAAATTATCTAAACAATTGTTCAGCCATTGTCAACTACCAATTTTACTTTTAACATTCCTTCAATTCCCGCCTTTAAAACATTAAAACACATGCTCACCATTCTTCTCTGTGCAGAAAGAATATTTCTCATCGGTCTCAAAGTCAGAAGAGGTAGAGCACCAGAGCTGTCCATCACTGCGTCCATCAGAGGTACAAGAGTGGTAGGTCTTCCCCTTGTAGACAAAGGGGAACACACAGGGCTGACCTCCAGAGTTGCCACCATATACTGGAGCTGGTCCGTCTATGTGAAGACAAGAACACACAAATACAGTAAACACAACAACATACACAGTTCATCACCTCAACACCTGCTTTCACATGTTGTTCATTGCTCCTCAGCCTACAGCTGCAGATATGAACTTATAAAATAATATAAATTATGGCCACTTTTGTAGGAGATTTTTCATGTAATAACTCTGCACTGGGATTCCGTGAATTCATAAAGACAAAGAGCAGCTCTTACCCCACTGTTCACAGCTAACTCCATTGCCAAGACAAGTACAGATCATCTGCTTGGTTCCCTGGTTCTTAATCCAGCGCTGGCCGATGAAATACGTCAGTCCTGCATCTGTCCGACAGGGTCCCTCCTGGGGAAGCTCAGGCACATTGGCAGGCTGGTAGACCACAGGCTGGATGTTAGTGATCACACGAGAGCCAGTGCCTGAAATGTAACGTTGGATTCAGGTCAGGGGCAGCAATAACATCCAAGAGCCACATAAAAACATGCCCAAACTAAAAATTACTTATGAAGTGATGTTGTAGCTAAAACAGCACAGAGGGTTCCTTTTAATTAAAACACAAGAACTAACATCTTTGAACAAGCAACTGTCACTGGAGCCCGGCTCTATGCATGATATTAGCTTAAACAACATGTAGAATCAGAAGGAGCTTTATAAGCTTTATTGCCAAGGAGTGTTTTACACATACAAGGAATTTGCTTTGATGGTAAGGTTGGTACACATAGACAAACATACAATTGGAATATATATTGCAAGTTATAGTGAATATTAAAAAGAAGAGAGAAAAATAATACAACTATTTGCAGAGAAAGAACATCGTCGCAGATATTTACATGTGCATTATTCTGGGTTTGTGTTCTGGGAAGACTGCACCGGGTCATCAATGATTATGTCCCATTTACAAAAAAAATAAGCTTTCCATTTTTATTTCTTTACCATCGCTGTGTCCCGACAATTATGTTTCTGTCTCACACCCAATAATCACTTCAAACCACTTCAAGCACATTGCTCCCACTAAATTCCCCTTTTTTCATTTCTCCTTCTTCATTTCCCTGCTCCCCGTCCCTCGTTTCTCATGAGGTCATGATCACAAGTTATAAGACACGTCTTTCTCACTTCAGCACTCAGGACACTTGGCACTTCTTATCTCTCCCTCCTCTCAGCATCTGTCTCTGGTATACATTCTTATCTCCACACAGAGAGCAGGAGGGAGGGAAAAAAGGGATAGGGATATTATCATTCCTCACCTAGGCCAGTGGTGTGAAGAGAAGCATGTCGCTCACACTTCCACTCCCCTCGGCCGTTCCCAGTGCACAGACACTGGAGTTGGTAGCCCTGGGCGTCTGTCTTGGTCCACGCATCTCCAATACGGTAGGAAGTCAGAGTATCCTGGTCGTTACAGCGATCTAGGGCAGAAGGGAATGAGAGGAATTCATTAGGAATAGATGAAAACTGCGAGACAGCAATGTGGCCCTGTAAAAACCTTTATGGTAATGTGCATGATTAAAGGTCTGCAGTGATTCTCTGGGGAATGATTCCACCTGGCCACCAGCTGTTACCATGTTTGTGCTTTGTGACTCTGTTGATAACTTGTTGGACACATGCATGATAACAATTTATTGATGACCTCCACCACAAAAATGTCCAAGGCCACCCTGAAGGCGTGACAACAGGCCAACAGGGAACAACATTAATTTTCATCTGTTACATCTGTTTCATCAGTCAGCATCATTGAGGATGTAAGTAACGGTTCTAATTGGGAACACAACTGGTAAACATTTCCTCCACAGCATGACAAAAGTCCTCCGACAAATCGCAAGCAGCACTTTGCTTTTAGTTCTTGTATGTCTGTGTGGCATTGCTTGCACAATACATAGATTTTTTTTAAAACTGGTCCAAAGTAATGCTGCTCTTTCTCATACAGATTAAGTACAGTTTAGATTAATGGGGGAAATATTGAAAAATGGGGAGGTGACAGCACAATACAGAGGAAGAAATAAAGGGTTTCTTACTTCTGGAGGTGCATGTGATGCGTCCACTTCCCTCTCCCAGACATGTACAGTCCAGCACCATCCATCCCTGGTACGGCTTCTCCCATGTCTCCCCAACAACGTAGGATGCGCCCGCCGTGTTGTCATAGCAACGCTCAGCTGTAGGTAACAGACACTCATGAACTACTTCATCAATTTAAAAGTTTCTTTCCCCTACTATTCAAACATCGTGTACAAATGAATTCATTAAGTGACTGTAAAAAAAATTCATTCAAAATTTTCTGTCAAGCAAACAAACAAAACCATCACGGTAAATACAGTCATCTGTTTATCAGTGGCTGTGTCAATGACTCACAGACAGGTTTGCAGGTCCACTCTCCCTTGCCGTTGCCCAGACAGACACACTCCAACAAGTAGCCTCCAGTTTCATGGGGTCTCCTCCAGGTGTCACCTATCTTATATGAAGCCCCACCTTCATGACAGCGATCTGGGGAGATTCAAAGAAGAGGGATGATTTTAGAGAGAGATTAATATGCATGTGATTGCAGAAAAAGAAAGCAAGGGGAAACAAAAAAAGACACACAAACTCAAGATACTACTCCCTCTCAGCTAACCGCTAACAGCTGCACGGCACCGGTTGCTAATCAGCTGTGGAGAATATGGAGATTAGCCAGTTTACTGGCTGCAGTCTGGGAAACCAGGCTGTACACGGAAACACATGAGCTAGGATGTGTGGTCTGGGGTAAGAACAGTTAATGGCAGCATGGCAACTCCTCGTGGAGCTAGAAATATGCACAAAATCACTTACTGGCAATGGTGCAGCTGATCTTGCCCCTCCCAGACCCGATACAGGTACAGTCCCAGATCATGCCGTCCTTGTGTGTCTCATAGGTTTCTCCCACAGTGTAGGACCGCTGGTTGGTCTTGTCATAGCACCTTTCCTCTTCTATCAGGAGAAAATGATGTAAAAGATTTGTGTTTTATTAAAGGGAGAGAGAAATAAAGATTGTCTTATGTGGCAAATGATGCAAAAGATGTGCTTTATGGAAAAGAAAACAAACTAACCTTCAGGTTTGCTTTTACACTTGATACCAGCAACTCCATGGCAGGTACAGACCAGAGTGCTGTCCCTATACCGCCGCTCCCACTGTTCATTAATGCGATAGAAAACGCCATTCTCTTGACAACCATCTGACAGGAGGACAGAAAAAAATACAACTGATGAGACTTAGAAAGCTAGAATCAGCCAGCAGGAGATCAAATAAAAAGCAGCACCCCTCCCTTTGCCCCCACACCAAATCACATTCAGTATAGGGAAAATTTGAGAGGGGAAAAAAAAAAAACACACTCCATCCAAACAGACCCAGTATACACTGTACCTGCTTACCAAGTCCTTTTTGTGGAAAGACAAATGCAGCCACTGGAAAATGGTTTAGCCCTTACCATAACTTCTAACAGCCAGTATTATGGGTTAAAGAACTAAAGCTTTTTTATACCAAAATAAGCAAACCCTATATTGGAATAAACATTCTATTGTGGGACAAGTCTTCACCCACCATGTTTGCAAGAGTGACCCTGGATATGTTAACTTGACATCAAAAAGGTCCCCAGGGCTGAGTAATAAATCAGTTGCACCAAGTTGAGAATAATATCCTCTCTCTCTCTCTCTCTCTCTCTCTCACCCACCAGGCATGTTCTTTGTTCACATCTCATGACTTCACATGCCTCTCTTTTCCCCCCAAATTTAAAATTTAAGCCAAGTGGTTCTATTTCTCTTTTTTCCCCTCAGAAGCTGTCATTCTGCTCCTCCATACACTCATGAAGTTGAGGAGATCAGAGACGTTTTCGAGGTTGAGGTTAATCTAGTGACTCCAAGATCAGAGATGCCGATTAAAATTTCTGTGGCTTTTTATCATATACCATGGAGATGCCAATAGCAAAGACGCTTTTAAATTGATTCACATTACACCCGAGAGACTACGGAGACACGATCTGAAAAGATGATCGTGGAAAATATTCTCCTTCAAATTCTCTGAGGTCCTCTAATTGAGCCCTTGTGGCCCCCTGAGCCAGGGTAGGGAACCATTTCTTACTATAAGACATTTGTGACTAATAACTTGGGACAAGAAACTTACCCTGAGAGACTGAGGGACGTGATGCCCTTGTCGCCGGGTCCTGCGCGTCCCTTGAGGCAAACAGTTCACCGCGCTCCCGATACAGAGCGCAACCAGCACCCTGGCTACGGTGCTGCCGGACATACTGTTTAATGCGAGCCGCCCGGTTATTGCAGAATATGGGTACAGGTGCTTCTTGTGTAAAGTTTAGATTCACCAGGGACGGAGAGAAGTCGGTTCCAGTGCAACTCTTAATCGCATGCCGCGCTTCAACCTGGCGTTCAGTCCGCTCCTCTCCAGTCTGCGGCCCCAGTGTGCAGGTTAACCAGTCTGTGGGAGTGATTTATCTGGGCATGGCTTAGATTCAGCCGGAGGAGGGAGGTCCAACAAAGAGACCGACTACCCACGCACGCAGCACGTACAAGTGAGGCAGACAAACTTTTTAGAAACAAAGAGCTTTAGGCTATGCAAATTCCAGGTCATAAACTCTTCTTCTTACTATTTCTAACCATGAGGTAGGCTAAAACAGAAAGATTAACTCAAAAATGCAATGTTTCCAAAATGGTTGTATCCATGCAATCTGAAATAAACAAACATTATTGAAAAATAAAGAAGTATTTGTGAAATCATGAGTCAATGCCCCATTCGTTGATTTTTATTACCCCACCTGGTTAAAAATGATGTAGTGCCCTGGCCCAGCTCCACCACTTACTGCAACAGTTTGGGGTTTGGGACCCTGTTGAGCCACAGCCCACTCTCCTCTGCTCTCTCTAAATGTCATCCAGGGAGAAAAGAAAAATCAGTAAACTACTCAAACCTCCTATAATTTTACACTTGCCTTTGTCACCATCTATCCGAGTCATGTCTGAAGAGCCCCAGGTGACAGGACATGTAGAGCCATATGTGGTCCATGTTTTATCCTTTCAACGGGGCAGATGCTGCATATGCTTCTCTGTTTCCAGCTGTAAGACCGCACTTCACCACCCCCCTCACTAGATGTGAAAGACAGTGTATTATTTTAATTTAATTGTTTTGTTCACTATCAGGGAAGCCATTTTCAAACATTCATACCATTCCAAACCGTCCAAGCCATTCCTAAGTGATATTGTCATCATGTGACTTATCGCTTGTTCATGTTGTTTAAGTAGTACCAGCTTGCTACAGGACTTTGAGGCTGTGCAGTATATTGTTCTATAGTTTTACACAGTCCGGGTGGTAATCTACAGAGATTAGGTCAATTGCGTCAATGTCTGGAAAATATCCCGTAGCCCAAAGTTTCAATGTCTGGGAAGTGTTAATATGTCCACGGGTTTTATTGAAATGATTCCTCTTTGATACTAGCTTACTTCTGTAAAGTGCAAGTCAGGAGAGAGAGAGTGCCTCCTCAGTTGTACAGACACTGGGTGTCATTATTTCCTCTGCAATGTCATGAGCTCAACTATTACAGCACTAACACTTTACGATTAATGATCAGTCAGTTGGTCAATCAAGCCGTGGTGAAAAGGGAGTGCAGGCTCTCTGGGTAAGGCCATTTGGGTTTTGTGTGTGCCATGGACACATTTTTAAGGTGTTACAGAGGTTTTATGTTGATATCATTTGGCTGTACCGTGACATTTGTCTTAACGTTTATTGTTTATTGAGCTCCACCACAGACAATGATCAGTTACAGGAGAACTTATTAAGATTCATGTCTGGCTTTCGGACATGTCTGGGATTTATGCTGGTCATGGTCATGTTGGTCATCCTGATGAAAGCTCTGCATTCATGTTTTACAAATGTACCCAGTTCAAGGAGTGGGAAAACACCAATTCTGAGCAGAGAAAATCCACATGTTTTCGGTTATAGGCCTGCAGCGCAAATGCAATCTGCTTGTCTATCTGTCTGCATAATGCAACTAATCTCCATGTGACAGTTGACCTCTTTTAAGGTCTTTCTTTCTCCCCCCCCCCTCCCAAACCCTCAGATCACACTATCTATATATGGACATGCTTGTTGGATGTCGATGTCATGTAAAGGTGAGGAGGTGAAAAGGTCAACTGATATACATCAATTTTACACCTTGAGTGCATTTCTCATTCTCTGCTGAGGCATTGTATCTGTGTTGAACTTGAATTTAGAGGGCAACAGAAAATTGCAAAGAATGTACGCAGAGAGACAACTGACTTCAGACCTTATAGCAGAGGAGAGGGAAACAATATGTGTCTTTGCGACATGCTTAAATAATGATATAATCCTAGTCAAATCAATTTTATGTCGTGAGATAGTTATAAAATGCAGTTATCCATTGAACTGAAACCAAATCAAAGCCCTAACCACCGGATCTAATATGTCATTTGGGCGGTGGCTTGTTTTTGTGCTCTTTGATTATTTCATTTACAAGAATTTCATACTTTGACATCATAAGTTTACAAAAAAAGTTTACAACAGTTATTTATCCTTTTTACCCCCTTACATGACTACCCCAAACTCAAATCATTTCCCTGTGGTTACCATCTCTGCTCCTGCTATGCTGTGATGATGAATGATGAAGTCGGAAATCCCAGATTAAAGCCATTATCTGGGTTATTATGCAAGCTAACTGCCCGCTGTGGTTTCACATGTAAATATTCAGACATTCTTATGGTTATAAAGACTGGTTTTAAGTGGTAATTTGCCATTAAAATTGAATCAGGCAGGATCACTTCCAGTATGCAACTGGTTACATTGTTAACAATGACAATAACATCATGATCTAGAAAACATGATCACAGACACAAAAAAGTTATGGTTTTTCGTTGATGAGACTGTACTGAGCCTCTCTGAATGTAACCCGGCACTGTGAGTGGCCTTACGCAGATTATACAAGACACAGTCTTGTTCTGGATGTTTGCAAAGATAGCTGGGAAGAACAAAGCAAAAGGACAGAGAGAGCATAAAAGAAATCAAGAAAAGTGAAATAGAAAGGTAAATAGTTGAAGGTTTAAGCTGAAAGAAAAAGTGATAGGCGTGAACAGAAAGTGTAGAAATCTCAAACCACGGGAGGTATGAATAATCCTCAGACAGTGGGCGAATAGAGAGGGAACTTTTATGCTGATGTGTGGAAATCATACTGTAACGTTTTGATTGCATTACACAACACATTCTGTTCGATCATCCTGAGAAAGAAGACAAGGGTGAGGAAAGAGGTCACAGCTGCAAAGCCTCAGCACAGCTGCTGTACATTTTCGTCCAACTTTTTCTCTCTAAGCCTTTCTCCAAATCTTGCTCTAAAAAATCTTTAGGCGCTGTCTGGTCTTACCCTCTCTCCCTCTTCATGATGTAGCTTAGCATCATGAAGCGTCTTTGGCCAATTGGCCGTTCCTCCCATATTATTGTATCCCAGGAGGAGTCTCTGCTGGCTTGCACTTCTCATCTTACACTATTGCCTTCCAGCCTTCCTTCCATTCTGAGAAAAAAACTCAAGATTAAAGTCGTACATTTACAAGAAAAATAACTTGGATATTCTCTGAGATTAAAGAAAAAATACATGCTTGTGTTTTTAAAGGCTACTACCAGCATTCTGAGATACTTCCTTCTGTTCAAAGACCGAAAGCATAAAATATTGGGGAAAACTGCAGACATTTACAAATGACTAAGATATGATGTGAGTTTTTTATCAGAATATTACCGCTCCCCTATCTCCATAATTTACCCTTATACGCTGTCTTACAAATGTCAACCTCTGCGTTAGAGGATAAATCCGGAGATCACCAAAGTCAGCAGTGTTCATCCATAAAGGTCAGTACAGACCAAATGTGCCAATTCATCCAATATTTGTAGTGGTGATATTTCAGTGTGGACCAATGACTGATCACACTTGCAATAAGAACATGTTTTGTTCTTGTTGCTTGATAAACTGACATTATACAAATACCTGCATATTTAGAATTTGTTTTCCAGTTCCATAAAGTTTAGAAGTAAAAAGTCAAAAATAAATATGTACTTCCATGAAACTTTTCTGCATTACAAAGGCAACTTCCTTGTAGTAAAATTGGAAATATCAGACTTTATGAGTGTAACCGGCCCCGAGGTTATATTGTACAGTCTGGACTCAAACTCGCAACCTTGGGTACAAAAGGAAACAAATACATTTCCAATCTCTGCCAACATCCCTTTTGTTTCCCTTCCCCCTGCTTTCTTTTCTTCTTCCTCCTCCAGCCTCCCCACTCCTCCAGGGAGATGAGGTCACAGTCTGAGGAAAGATGGAGTGATTAGGATTTCAGACTCCACACTTTTCTTGGCCAGATTAGTTCTGGATATCTTCAGAAACATCTCAGTATTTACAACTGTTCAGACCTAGTTTGAAATGTAGCATAAATCACTGTGCAAGCGAGTAGGCAAAATTATTGTCCTGTTATCTTTCATCCATTCAGTAGCCGCTTGGAGCAGTTGCTCTCAACATTTGTCTTTCAGTATCACAGATGTTACCTTTCCAGAGGCGTTCTTTAAACATCTAAAGATGATGTTGCTCAGTAACGTTGTTAATTGTCATGTATGAAAACACGTGTTGAATTACGCATTTAAATATTTAACTCAACTTTATATTTAATTTGTAGAATTTTTTTAGCTGGCGTGATGCAGATTTCATAGATGTTTTATGATTCTGATAAATGAAAATGTTTTGGTGCGGGTGCCACCCCCTGGAGATTCTGATATCTGCCCCACCCCCGTGTGACCTTACTCATCTCCATTTGCTTTGCAGATGTGCAGGAAAATCACAAGAGACCGTGAGAGCAACATGGCTCCTAACCACCTCAACAACCATTAGCCCCAGTACACCACAGATATGAATGATTCAGATCTCTGACCGTTGCATTTTTACACATAGACAGGAAACAAGTGTGTCATGTACGCCTCATGAGCCACTTCCGCTTCTATTTCATGTGAATGGGGACTGTTTTTTGTTTTGGAAATCATAAGGAAAGTGTGACTATCACTTTTTTGTAGAATTCAGTGATAAAGGTCATTCATTTTGGTCGGATTCATCACTATTCCACCTAGTCTCTAGACCAGCATCATTGTGAGGTCCCACCTTAAAGCTAACTAAGCTATGGTACCATAAAGCATTAGCTATGCCATTCTCGTGATGCAACACCAGGTGCTCTGGGCCCGTAGTGGCAATGACCAATACACGATTCTCCCTATTACAAGTCAGTGTACCATCAAAATGAAGTGAAATTTGAAGTTTAAGTGTTTCAGGATCTTGTTCATGAGTGATGGTAAAATAGAGCATGAGATGCACAAGTGGACTGATGAGGCGTCAGCAGTGGTCGCAGCCACCATAAATGTATCTATGGGTTGTAATAAGCTGCTTCAACAAACAACCTATATGGGCAATTTTCTGGTGAGGCTGTGTCCTTCGTAGGGTGGCTGTGCTCAGCCTCAGAGACAGGGTAAGGAGCTTGGACATGTGAAAGGAGCTTGGAGTAGAGCTGCTTCGCCTTCATTTGGAGGTTTTCTGGGCATATCCAACAGGGAGGAGTAGACCCAGGACTCACTGGGGGGATTATATATTGCATCGGGCCTGGGAACGTCTTGGGATCCATCAGTAGGAGCTGGAAAATGTTGATGGTGAGAGTGACATCTGGAATGACTTGCTTAGCCTGCTGCCACCATGACTGACCCCGGATAAGCAGAAGAAAATGGATGGATGGACGTTTTGTCCCAATAATATTTCTGCACTGTTTATCAAAACCCCTACTTTATGCAACATATGCCTTCATTGCTCGTCAAACTCGTTGTGTATGTTAAATATATAAATATTTGTGTTTAATCTAAAGTGAAGCTTAGTCAGTAGTAATGCCTTCTTTTGCTTGTAAGAATTTTTTATTGTGTTTCTCTGTACTATTAATTTGATTGTGTTTAGCACATTTGATATTTTTATATGCTCTACCGGTATCAACATTCATGCTGTTACCATTAATACACATAGAACCCAGAAGCAGAAAGCAGGAAATTGTAATACAGTAAAAGAATATTTATTGTAAACAAGGGAAAAGAGGAGGTGGATGGTGATGTGGCTATCTTGCTGGAAAAGGCCTAGGGTGGTGAGTAATGGCGGATAGAGCATGCAGAGAGAATGAGTGTGGCGGGCAGGCAGGCAGAGGAATGAAATCCTGAGGTACAAGTAAAACGGAGTTACTCATAGAAGGAAACAACAATGAAGAATTATTAGAGTCCTGAGATGGCCTGAAGGTACTACCGCAGAATCTGGCCGAACGATCTGCAATGAGTGACTCAAAGGCCAGGGTTGAAATAAGTTTTATCAGGAAGACTCTCTTTATGCTTCATTCATTCACAACTCTCTTTCTCTCTCTCATATGCTCATTTTCTTTAGTATTCATCATCTTATCATACATGCTCTCTCTGGCCTTCATTTGAGATCCGGGGACCTATTTTATTACAGAAATTCTTTGGAAAATGGGTAGTGAAGACACACGCATAGAGCCTAGGGATCTCTCCCCTTCTGGATCCCAGCAAGCAAACAATAATTACTCACTTTGAGTTTCAATACAAAAGCTTGGCAACGAAAATAAGTATTTCTAGTGTTTTGCTCTTAGTGATTCTCTGACAACACCGGAGTCAGCTCCCATAGTCCTGCTGCTATACTGCTGGCAAGCTACCCAGCTGTCACTAAGGATGGACTGTGCCTCTTCCACTGGTATGTTTGGTTTGAAACGCCGCCATAGATATTCCCGCATGCACTGATTGCCACTATACACTGACCTTACCACATATATGTTTCTGTTGGAAACCCTAACCTGTAACATAAAGTTACCCCACTTTAATTAGTCAGTCATTGCTGATAATTTCGCATTTTGCTAGTTGTCTGAAAGAAAAAGAAAATATTCAGTCTACTGACCTCAGCATGATAACACACTATACACTGGAGAATTGTGCAATCTTTCATTTTATTGTCAATCCAGAGGAGACACCGGGGAAGGGGAAAACACAGGAGACAACCTGAAGTTACGGACCAAGACCTTGACACATACACTGCCCGGGACTGCAATATGTCTTTTATGGAGGAACATCGTGAATCCAATTTTACAGATATCAATAACTGTTACCCCACATGTGGAAACTATTTAACAACCTTTTCCCCAAATCAAATAATTGATAGTAAAAAGCCAAAATCAGAATAAGAGCACAAACCAGATGGGATCTGTATTTTCTGAGATCTTTACTGAGATGGCTTTTTTAGTGACACACTAAACAAACTGACAGCAGCAGTACTGGTATCTGTTAACTTCAAAGAATAATACACAGATGGAAGCAGCACTTAATTGAAAAACTCATCTATAGACTAAGCAGCTGTGTTCTGAAAGCAAACAGCCAGTAATCGCAAACTGTGACTGTTTGGTTTTTCAGTGAACACACTGTGCGCAAAATAAACTGAAGAGGAAAAGTGGGTTAAATTTGCTTATTCAGGGTTTATGAATGCATCCTGTTTCATTCCTTCTTCTTTCTACTTCTACTTCAGCTTCATACTTTTTCTCTCTTTCTTCGTCTTTCTCAACACCCCACTTTTCCTCAAATGTTCCCAATCTCTCCATCTCCCCCCTCACCCCACGTAAACAAACATAGAGAAGATGTCATCACTTCAGCATTTGGTTTATCTCCTGGTGACAGACCATAATGCAGTGGGCTGTCGACCCCCGCAGGGAATCCAAGCTAGATGGGAGGAAGTTAGAAGTCACGGGGGACATGGTGGTCTCTGTGTGTGTGTTACAGCCAACAGATCTCACAGACAGATGCGAATTGCTCTGTATCCTAACAGCACCATAAAGTATATTCTCCACGCTAGTTTCCCAGCAGCCCTCCATGAGACCCATTGAACATATCTATAGCATCCAGTAATGACCAAATGGATTTACAGCACTGCCTCTGCAGCTGTTTCGACATAGTAGGGTACAACTATGAAAAACGTGTATAAATAATTGTTAATTGAATGAAACTGAAGTCATTTTGACTCCCAGTCTGTTTTCCACCTCCACAGCGGCTTTGGGCTCCTGTGTTCCTTTCACAGTTCCACCTCATTATCAGTCCATGCAAAAACATCTCTGGTGTGGTTCCTGGTGTGTAGTAGTACTTTCTTCTTTTGCTAAATCTTCTGCAACTGCAGAGTAGACAATCTGCTTCCTGTTTACACTGGCACGTGCATGCCTAGTGTACGTGATTGGCCACTATCTGTGCGTTTTCAGTCGTGTTCATATAGAAAGAAATCTACTCTGATACACACCTAAAACACTGGTGTGGACAGAGATGTTTTTTGTTTTAAAACAGTGTTTTAAGTGTGTGGCTTTGTGCATACAAAGCCACAAGGAAGCTGTTTTAAAACAAAGACGTAGTAGTGTGAATGTAGCCTTATTGGATTACTTTGTAATGTGAAAACTGTATTTCTACAGTTTGTCTTGCGATCGTCACAATGAAAAGCACAGTGCAGGAACGGCCAAGTGAGTTTTGTTTTAAATCAGACTTGAACAAAAGAAGTTTCTGGATCCTCTTGTGTATTTGCCATTAACAGAATGTGCCACTCTCACTCTATCTGCTGTCAGCAATAACATATTGTTGTTGACCTTATAGTGATCATTAAAGAGTCTGCTTCTTTGCTTGGCACCCTGGCTGGCATGTGCAACAAGAGGAACACAGCTGCATAAAACAAATAATCAATACTAAATACGTTTTTTAAATCAGTATTATGTAAGTAATGAATCAATTGTGAAATTGTTGTTTTGAGTATTCATAGTTTACCCTGCACTCTCCTCAGGAATGTAAATGTCAGTTTTAAGGTGTTGCAATCTTTGTCCTGCTGCTTGAGGGTGGTGCTAATGTTCACAGAGACTAGCAGTTTTGTAAGTCAGTATGACAGCATTTGGGTGTTATTTTGACTTGGAAAACATTCTCATTGGAGCTGTATCATACGTTTGCAGAAGTCACAAAAAGCCATTTATATCATTCACTTATTGTGGAAAAGATTCATCATACACATGCCATTTCAAAAAATAATTCAGGGTCAGATTATAATTTTACTGATTTTAGTTCAGACCCAAAACCACTTTCCTAACTTGTGCACAGGCTGAAAAGTAGTTAAAAGCCCTCCCTGAAGCACCATCACTATATATGGCAGAAGTACTTGTTTTCATAAGTCTGGGCCCATGTTTAAAGTGTGGGCGCTGGTCTGGGAACGCAAATTACCCTCTGGTTTATTTTTTTCTGTTGGTTCCCAGATTAGTTGTCCATTTCCACCATATGCAAAATATCCCTTAGATGAGAATGATATGCTTTTTCTGCCTTTGGTTATTGTGGTAAATAGAGGAAAGAAGGGCTTTGGCTTGTAAACCTCTTGGCAGATTGAAAAATGTTACTATGTATTGGTGGTTGAATGAACAAAGTGCTCTTTGGGCTACTTAAGAATGATGTATGAGCCCAGTGACCTGTCTGACCCTGCTGTCCCCTGTCTGACCTGGATACATTGAACATCCTCATTTGCAACTTTGTATGTGCAAGGTCATGATCAAAATAGTCATCATTGTAAGATATATGTAAGAAAAAAATGAATAGAGGGGATTTCACAGTTGCCAGTACTTACTGTTTTATCATGACTACATGAAGTCATAAAGCTAATTTTAGTTACCACGGGACATTCGGGTTTGGGTTTCCATGGTTACTCCATAACACTGGTGAGGAATTCAATCATAAGCAAACTGAATGGAAGCATGGGAGAAGAGAAAAATGAAAGAATGAGTTGAAAGAAGCAAAATGAAGAACATCCATTGCCATCGTGCACAAATGTGTTTGGCTGAGTCATTATAATATCCTGAGCACAGAGGGCATGGAAAGTCTGGAGAGCTGGGGAAATGATGACTTCTCTCAAACGCCTGACTCATACACAGTCATGTTCTAATTAGAGGTATATAACTATACAGATGGAGATGTTTGGGAAGAGTTGTGTGTATGTGTCCTGAATGTAGCAACGAGGCAACCTATTTGGATGCGTGTTTTTATGCTAGAGGGGCAGAGTAAACTGACTGCAGTGTGTGCAGAACACTGCGATGTGGGAGCAGAGGTTGAGGAATATCTTCCTGTCTCACATCACATTGTTTCCATCCCTCAGCCACAAGGGAAAACAGAGCTACAGTTTGTAGATGACACAACACAACTGGTGATGAGCCACAATGGACTGAAACACATTTTGGTAACATCTTGTTTTTGAACTCTGTGTTTCTTGTTTGTCATAAAATCACCTCGCACCTTTACCACCGTTAAATGTGCTATTTAACTATTGTTAGTTGTTGTGATTTATGAAAGTAGCTGGAGAGAGATGAAACTAAACTAATTCAGAACTGAGAAAAAGGAGCATTAGTTGGTCACCGTGCATAAGGGAGGTATGTAATAACTTAATAACACATTCTCAATAATTTCACAAATATAGTATTGGGATGAATCAGCCAACACAGATTACCTCACCTGGCTCACTCTATACTCTTACTTTGCAAAGGATTTTTAAATAGAGGCATGCTAGTTTGACAGCTTGTAGTATCTAATAGTTTTCTTGTCTGTAGACTCATCTTTATTGTAAAGATACTTTAACACACAGTATATCCCATTTAGACAAGCAAGCACATTAAAACACAAGATCATGCCCAAACCCAGAATGCTAAAATGTAAAGTATGAAAACAACACTGTAGTGGCCACTTTTAAAGGGTTGTTTCACTCAGTTTCCCCACTGACAAGGACTTAGCGGTGAGCCAAGCGAGCTGCAAACTATCTGGATGGATAAACACCACCAGTGGTATAGGAACATATGTTTTTTGTAATATAGGTGATCTTTTTCAATGCTGTTTAAGTTGCAGACTTGAGTTGACTTACCAGTGTCCCATAGTCTGCAATCATGGTATTGTATCAGTGTTTAAAACCTTATGCTATACATGGGGTTTGTGTGTGAAAGGAGGATAGAATGAAAGTGCAGCTTTATTTTCTTTCTCTCTCTTTCTGAATTTGAGTGTTACATCATAACCTGCATGAGTCAGTTTGGTCTGAGTGGAAACCAATGAATGGAAACAGACTGGGAAATACGTACACGTGGACATGCATGGATGCACACACACACACACACACTCACACACACACTTCCAGATGGCTCTATAGCAATGTACTAGACACTCCAGTGGCATTGGAAAGACATCAACTGGCTGGGGAAGAGAAAGAGAGAGAGAGAGAGAGAGAGAGAGAGAGTGTTCATGCTGGTAACATGTATTAATCTGTGTGTGCGCGCAACTCGGTACATTTACTGCATCATGAATGTGTTATTACATGTTTACTTTATGTTGGCGTTCATACGAACTTGTATTTGCTTTTGACTTTATAGAAAAAGAAACACTGTTAGTTGTGAAACTGTTAAGTATTGAGTTATTTTACTAGCCATCTGGATACACCATAAACAGTAATGAAATCTGAAGAGAAAGGGAAAGAATGAAGACAACGAGTGAACACAAGGAAATACATGAACTGAGAGGGAAAAGGATGGAAGGAAATGGTGAATAGGTTAAGTAATAATAATAAAAATATCATAAAAGGTCCTCATTGTGCTTGAGCAGGATTTAATAGTTTGAATTCCTGTTTGGTCTTTGTTGAGGAAGAAAGTAAAGAGGTTTACGTGTGTGTGCAGCAAACAGAAGAGATCAAGAGAAGGCTTTGGTTCCTTTCATGTCTTTAGATGGGCTACATTATTAGAGGAGCCTCTGTTCCTTTGCTACCTGTCCACTGAACCAGGAGAGATAAATCAGGTCAGTTCTTTTGATGCTGCGCAGTGACCTGCCCCCAAATATCTGCTCTGCTATCAGAACAGAAGAGTGACTGTTTTACTTAGGGCAAGGAGCCCACTCTCCTGAAACTCTTTATTAATCCCTCTGATAATAAATGGTGCCGAGAGACAGGAAAATGAGTAGGGACAAATGCCAGCTCATAGATGACTCAGTTGTGAGGATTAGGTGCTACGAATAGCAGTGTTGAGCTACTCTGAGAGTTATTTACGTTCCAAACCGCTTGTTACAGATACTATTTTAAAGTTTGACTTCATATTATTTGTTTTGTGTCTGTTCTGCTTTCATGTGTACAGTATGCTAGGCTTCAGCCCCACTGTGACCCTGAACATGGTAATGGCCTGGTCACACTAGAAGGTGGAACAGTAAAATTCATCTCAGCTTGTTGCTGAACTACTGTAGCTTGAATGATAACGTGCAACACAGCTAATACGATAGCTAGGAATCTGGAAATTTCCTTTATTTTGGATGTAGGCAAGCAAGGGCGTGGGGGGGGGGGGTGCAGCACCCCCTATTGACAGGGAGTAACACAGTGTGCAAATAACGTGCAGACTACATAATGGACACTATTGTTACTGTATGACAACATAAAATACAGCAGGTTAGTGCTTTTGATAATGCAGCCTAATAATTTGACGTCAGCGCTGTTTTGTCACGATTATAGTCCTACAATGGTGTGATGCGCGGATCGGCTCTGACAATATCTTAATAATCATGTAAGCACAAATCATCCTACGGCCCCCAACCCAACTAATTATTTTCTCAGTTTTGTTCCATCTCTACCGGTCCTTTTAACTTTCCAGGTGATTCCTTTATTGTGTTGATGTACGCGTGTTTTCTTTAACGGTTTACTTTAAAGATTCGAGAGGCCGCTGTCAGTCATTTTAAACGTTTCCATGGGCGCAGTAATGTCACAGAAAATAACTGTAGGACATTTATGCAGCAAAAACTGGACAGGACAGACAGAGGAAACTCTGCAGAGGAAAGAGAATTCTACCTTTAGCTTCTGAAATAATTTAGACGCTCTGATGTAGCTCAGGATTGATCAGGAGGACGGCTGCTTTACTCCAGTTTCACTTTATGAACCTGGACTGTGTTAGAGACCTTTTTGATGTGAAAAAGAACACAGAACATTAATCAACGTTAGGTTCTGACCAATCCTGTCGGCATGTCAATTTAAATGTGAAGTTATGCTGCTGTGCCCCGTGCGTAAATGCGCACAGCGTGACTCTTCACCCTATTTCACCCACCCGGAAAGTCACAAAACGTTTTGCCCAAAGCTCTGCCCGCAAACAGCGGTGCTCTCAGTTATTGCACGCGCAAGGTTTTAATGTGCTTATTGTGTACGGACCTTGGTGACCTCATACAACCATAACCACTCTGTGTTGAAGGAAAGTGTGTAAGTGCGCGCCCACACACAGTCGTCTCATGCGCGCAGTGTTTGGCAAGTTACTTCCAAAATGTAATAGGCCTATATTATAGATTACTAGTCATTTTTGAGTAATTAGTTATATTTCTGTCTCTGAATTGTAATGCTTTACAGTACCCTACTTTTGCATTACTTTGAGTTACTTTCACTGCTATTTAATGGGCGCATTATTCTGATGGTAAGCTGTGCTGCATAGGTGGGTTCTAGTGAAGAGCAGAGTTATATCCGCGGATTGGGTGGGTCTTTGTTGAGGAAGAAAGTAAAGAGGTTTACGTGTGTGTCCCGCAACAGGAAATACGTTACACTTTTAGTCATGCATTTGTTTGTCATGACTTGTAAGGTGCGTTACTGAGATTGTAAAGGATAAAATATTACCGATTCATTTTTAGTAATGCCTTATATAACTGCATACATTTAGTAATGCCTTATATAACTGCATGCATTACAGCAAAAGCAATACATTACTGTAATTGCGTTACTTTTGTATACTATGCAACACCCAAATCCCTTCCCGCGCGCCTGTATGCAAGTAGGTCTAGGTGTGTAGGGTAGCCTGCAAGACTACAGATAGACCTTTCTCGATTTTCCTGCTCTTTCTTCCGTCAAAGGTCTGTACAGCCAACACAGCTTGGTATTGGTCAACGTGTGTGTGTAAAAGTTCACCAAAGTGTAACTTAAAAAATGTGCACTGATTCACTTTTCCACATTGAGGGAATCTGCTGGATTGACAAAATCCATTGAAATTATCATGGCTAAGCCATTTAAGACAAAAAGTAAAATTCATCAGTTAAGCATGTAGTTTAACAGAACAGAAGTCATCTTGTTTTCCACATTTTTTGCTGGTTTGACATAATTTGACTTATGCAGCATTTCCAACATATTTTGAAATGTGACCCCAAAAGTAACAAAAATAATGCAATACAATGTAGGCTACAAAAACAAATTGGTACCACACCAGATTATTTTATTTTGCATGGACCAATAAGGAGCAGGGACTGTTACTGTCATCGTTTCTAAAGTCCTCCATTTTTTCCCCTCTTCACTAAAACGCTCTCCAGAATGCTGCAGTTTCTTATCATGGCTAAACAATGCTAGGTTTAAGCCAAAAAGTGCAATCGATCAGTTAACCGTGTAGTTTTAACATAACAAGATTTAGCAATTCCGTGGTGTCAGTGGGAGTTCACAGGACTCCCTTGTAAAAGACCTGTGTCTCAATGGGATTTTCCTGTTAAAATAAAAGTTAAATAAAAAAACTGGGCGTAAATTAAACACAGGCCTGCACTTCCTCTTCAGTATGTTGTAATCCAGCAGTTTAGTTCAAATACAGTCAATGTAAAGGGGGAAGCAAAGTACTTTATTGTCATAGTTTTGTACCTCCCAAAAATCCTCTCTTAAGCAATGAAAACGTATTCATTTTCCTGTTGCGTCTAGTCATCTTGTTTTCTACATTTTTTGCTGGTTTGACATAATTTGACTTATGCAGCATTTCCAACATATTTTGAAATGTGACCCCAAAAGTAACAAATGCAATGCAATACAATGTAGGCTACAAAAACAAATTGGTACCACAACAGATTGTTTTAGTTTGCATGGACCAATAACGAGCAGGGACCTTTACTGAACGTAGCACGGGAGTTAAAAGGAGTCGTCGCAAAATAAATATGAACAACAAACACAGTTCAAGTGCAGGCTGTAAGTATTATTTGCATGGTACAAAATATTTTAATAAAAATACCAAATCAAAAACTCTGTCAGTAGCATCGTGGTTCTACTTTGCAAGACTTATGAGACCCAATCAGAGACCCAATGATAGAGCCAAGAGAGTGTGGTGTCCGAACAATAATGCTGCGATGATGTGTTGAGAAGAAATCCGCTTGACACTGTTCTTGATCATAAAAGTTTATTACATCAAGGAGTTCAGCATCAATTACAAGCTCTGCAGCAGCTTGGAGAGTGACCCAGCCCGATGACCACTCTGTCTCTCTGTACATCAAACATAGCTTATATAGGATATGTGTAGGTATCTGTTAGATACCATAGAAGGGTTTGAGTCTGCAAAATAAAGCTCCAACCCATATAAGGGTACAGTGCTATTCTGAGGTAACAAAACAAGGGGTCAGAGGTCAAATTCTACAGAAGGGTTCAGTCCCTACATAACCACCACTCACTACTCTCCCCTCAGGAGGTCACTGACCCTCTGCCCTGCTGCTACAGTGCTATTTTAAACTGTTATGTGTCAAATGCACATATATTGTACATCACATATTCCCCCCTGCGAGACTTAATTGAGTCTCGAAAAACAAAAAGAGAACAATTTCTCCAACACATAATTCTTGCAATATCATTTTTAACAATATATCAACTTTATGGAGTGTGAGAACGAAAAACCTGTCCGGCAGCCTTCATTCCAAAATGCCCTCCAAGACAATCTAGACATGAAAATTTTCTCATGGTCCCTCTGCCTTAGGCAGCCACGCATGGTACTCCAGTTTAATTAATAAAAGACATCTTTATCAGGCTGTGCAGAAATATGGTTTAGCCAATACATGTGAAAACCTCAGGAAATGAAATAAAATCAAAACAATGTCTGAATTCAGGCTAGTCAACCCATCGGACCCTCCAACGGACCTTTCCCTGCCTAGACCCTATATCCCTAAACATCAACAAAAAGAAAACCTGAGGTCCCCATATATTAACCCCATTACTGAAAGTCTTTACACAGTTAACACAAAAAGAATATGATAGTTAATTAAGTATTATTCATTCAAATATGTATTCATATCTATATCAAAGCAGACATAGGAAAGTATTCCACTGCAGCTCCTCAGCAGTGTCGACTTCCAGTGTAGTGTCGATGCAATCAGAGAGCCAATCAGAGAGCCAAAAGTGAGCGTCTGCGTCATCGTTTCTAAAGTACTCCATTTTTTCCCCTATTCACTAAAACGCTCTCCAGAATGCTGCAGTTTCTAATCATGGCTAAACAATGCTAGGTTTAAGCCAAAAAGTGCAATCGATCAGTTAACCGTGCGGTTTTAACATAACAAGCTTTAGCAATTCCCTGGTGTCAGTGGGAGTTCACAGGACTCCCTTGTAAAAGACCTGTGGCTCAATGGGATTTTCCTGTTAAAATAAAAGTTAAATAAAAAAACTGGGCGTAAATTAAAACACAGGCCTGCACTTCCTCTTCAGTATGTTGTAATCCAGCAGTTTAGTTCAAATACAGTCAATGTAAAGGGGGAAGCAAAGTACTTTATTGTCATAGTTTTCTACCTCCCAAAAATCCTCTCTTAAGCAATGAAAACGTATTTATTTTCCTGTTGCGTCCAGTCATCTTGTATTCTAAATTTTTTGCTGGTTTGACATGATTTGTTCTATGCAGCATTTCCAACATATTTTGAAATGTGACCCCAAAAGTAACAAATGCAATGCAATACAATGTACCTTGTAATGGTACCTTCTGTGTCACATCTGTGATTGATGCACCATGATAGATGATGTAGGAAAGAATCAGCCCGTGTCTCGCACTAATAGCCCTCTCCAATTATAGCTTCTTTATGTATGTGTGTGTCATCTACCAACAAAAGATTAGAAACCATAGTGTTTTAGTTGTTGAATTGTGTCTAGGGGAAAACAATGATTCATTACTTTTTACCAATTCTAGAGACTCTGGAACACTTTCCCCACCATAGATGGACATAATCTGCTACTCGGTTGTGTGTGTGTGTGTGTGTGTGTGTGTGTGTGTGTGTGTGTGTGTGTGTGTGTGTGTGTGTGTGTGTGTGTGTACATGGACATGTCTGCGTGCCTCAGGCGCTGCAACATTATCGCTTTGTTTTTTGAAACAACACATGTCCACGGTAAAAGACTCATTCAAAAACAAACTTCTCTCTTTGCCCACCAACTGTGCTTTATCCAAATAATTTCAGCGGTAAAAAAGAAAACCAGCGACGCTGTGAACCTCCACGTTGGTCACTGGTGTAATCCAAAAATGGATGTCTATCTTTTTATTTCACAAGTAACCCTTGAATACTAGGGGATTATAAAAACATAGTGTGTAACTGTATGGGCTTGAAATAAAATGTAAATACCCAACAGTGGTTGTACAAAGAGTCCTGGTGAGATACTGGATAATGTTTCTTAAAACTGATTTAATGTTCAGATAACTTTCTAGAGGATCCCACACATGTAATGATGTGTCTTTGCAGATCGGTGCACTTAGTGCTCACAATGACTCTGTACTTTCTTAGCTTTTTCTCACTCACATGGCTCCAGAGAGGTGTGGGAACCACGAGAGACAAAAAAACATGGGATAGACAGGCCGTGACTATTTAGTGCTATGCTGAAGACAAGAGGACTGAAGCAAATAGTAATAACAGCAAACTAGACGAAAGCACGCTGTAATAGTTATCAATTACATAATGCTTGCTGGTATTTTCAGGAAATAGTTTACTTTCTCTCCCACATCCCACTTCTATCAAGGCCAGCCTGAGGCCATATTACAGAAATTTGTGTAACTAGCACAATTGTTTAGAAACCATGGTAATTAGGATTGGGACCTGATTTAGGCATTGCAGATGAACAGTTCATGTCAATGTTCCTTAACTTAAGATAGAATGAGTGTATTACACAAGCATCACAACTTCTCAAAATTTTAAATAATCTCGCCTAACTTTAGGATAACTATTTTGGCCTAACCTTTCCAGCAGGTAGTGTTAGCTAACTTGTGTGATCCGTATGACTGCTCTTTTAGTGCTTTTTCACAACCAACAAAATGTCAACAGGCGGAACTTGTTCATTTAGAGGCTCTGGTGGCTCTTTCTATTATCTCCTGAGGCTCCATCCACACTACTAGTTTTGAAACGAATACGATCTCCGTCCACACCAGCGTTTTAGCTGCGTATCAGATCTGATCTCTGTCTCCATTAAAACGACTGAAAACGCACATCTCGTGGCCATTCACATACAATGGGCACGTGTGCTGGTGTAAACAGGAAGTCCATTCTGAAGTTACATAGGATTTGGCGAAAGAAAAAAGTTCTCCAGACAAAGAACCACACCAGATTTTTTTTATTTTGCATGGACCAATAACGAGCTGGGACTGTTACTGAATGTAACACGGGAGTTAACAGCGGCTGTGATGGACAGAAAAACAGACTGGGAGTCGTCGCAAAGTAAATATGGATGACAAGCACGGTACAAGTGCAGGCTGTAAGTGTTATTTGCACTGTGCAAAGTATATTAATTCAAAAAGTCTAAAACTCTGTGTCATCGTTTCTAAAGTCCTCCGTTTTTTGCCCATCTTCATTAAACGCTCTCCGGAGTTTCAAAACGAAAAACGGGGTCGGCAGCATTTTCAAACTTTGTTTAAAAAACTCTTACTAAACTCTAAAACTCTCGTTTTAGTCTGGACGGGAGGTGCAGACGTAGCAAAAGGTCTCCGTTTTGAAATGAAAATGCTGCAGTGTGGATGGGGCCTGAGTTATCGTTGTTGTAAATTTCCCAAGAGGGACAACATTGGATTTTGCAACAGATGTTATCAACACCTCTGTCTTAAAGTTAAGTGCCCATCATTTTTTTTTTATTCCATTTTTTGTTTATTTCAATGTATGTTTCAGTAAGCTATGTTTCAATGAGAAAAGGGAACGGTTACAGAGTTAGTAAGCTTTTTATTGTGGCCAGCCTGAAGCACATCTGTGCAATACCCATGCTGTCTAATCAGCATCTTGATATGGCACACCTGTGAGGTGGACAGATTATCTCGGCAAAGGAGAAGTGCTCACTAAGTCTTAGATTTTTGAGTTCAGCTCATGATGAATGGGGGCAAAAAGTGTTGCATTTATAATTTTGTTCAGTGTAGTTATAATGTACACTTATAAGTTATAATAGTGTTTGATAATTAGATATATCCAGATTGTGTCTATATCCACCTCAGATCAGATGTCAGACATCTGGCATCTGATATTGTTTGTGTTTTAACTTGCTAACAATTGATAAAAAATTGCCACCACTGCCAACCACAACACTACACACATTTATAATCACCCGTACAGGCACACAGGAGGATTGCATTGACTTTTTGGTACAGAGGCACTGGAAATGTGTCCTACCAAATCATCTGTTGCTCCCCCCTTTTTCCTTCTCCTCTGCTTTCTATTATAAATGTCCTTCCTCTTGCTTTTGTGGAGTTCTTTCACTCTTCTTCTTTTTGTCTTGTCTTGTCTACACCCATTTTTTCCACCATTGTCACCTCCTCTTCCTCTTCTTGTCTGTAATCAGTCATCTCCGTATCTGGATGACCCAAGATGAGAGCCGACATGTTTCTATTCATCCTTCAGCTGAAACCTCTAATCACTCCATCTGCACTCACCATAAAAAACACGCAGTGTGGATGTCTGTGTGTGTGTGTGTGTGTGTGTGTGTGTGTGTGTGTGTGTGTGTGTGTGTGTGTGTGTGTGTATGTGTGTGTGTGTATGTGTGTGTAAGGGCGGGCTTTTGTTTGTGTGTCCACTGTAACTCTGTGTGTCACACCCTGTTAATACATCATGATAACAACAGGATTGGATCTGGTCCTAATGGACTTACAGAAAGTGTGTACATGTACATTTATGTGTGTGTCTCCTCCAAGAATCACTTCTCAAGTTGGGCATTGGCCAGTAGAGATAAACACTTAATTAGCCATCTTCTGGGGTTGCTAGGCAGAAAACAGAGTTCCCCTTTGAGACTTTCCTCACATCAAAGAGAAACAGATGCTGCCCTAATTTGTCACATTTGATCTACTTTCTCCTTTTCAACCTACTCGTCTCCTCCCCTTTGCGCTCCCTCTCTCTTTTTCTGTCTCTCTCTTCCTCCGGTTAATTCTGTGGCGTCATCCTCGTCCCAATAAACAAACAAAGATATACCGTTTCCGCAATCCAGACAATATATTAACTGAAACCTAATCTAAGAGTGATATCCCCTTTAGTCAGTCAAGCACCAAAATCAAAGAATACATTACAAAAAACTATTTACTTTTTAATTTCTTTACATATTCTGACATGCATTAAAAAACAGTACACATATTTTTGTGTTTTCCGAGGAGAGCTGCAGGGATAAACTGCAGGATATGACAAGAGGAGGCCATCCCTTCACATGATACCCAACACAACCAGAATAAAAAATGTTTTTAATCCATTATCTGGGATTCACATTCTACACTATTAGGTTTTTACCCAGGAGCAAAGATATGCACAGAAAGTACAAGTGTAACTGCCCATAATGAGCATAATTGAGAGACCTAAAACCACCATGAAGCCCTCAGGAAACTCCAATTTACAAAAGAGAAATGAGATGATTACCAAAAGAGATGGAGCGTTGCTGTACAGTTGAACTTGGCAACTTTTCTGAGCAGAGGGCAAAAGAAAAGAAAAGAGCCTGAGACCGAGCTTGGCTTTCTCCCCTTGTCACAGGGCAGGAAGTTTGCCAGACTAGCCTTCTATCCAAAATCTGTATCAGAGTCCCTTTCCTCCTCCTCCTTCTCCCCCATCATCCGTCGTTCACATCTCTCGCCTCCTCCTTTTCTCTGTCTTTCTTTTTCAATTATCTATCTAAACTTCCTCGGCTCTCTTCTCTGATTTCATCTTACGCCGGCCCACATCTCTCCCTCCTCCTCTATATCAGTCTTTTAGACAAAGATATGGAGTCCTTTAAAACTAGGCCTGCCAACTTTCCCTGTGTCCAAGAATGTTCAAGACACAAAGAGTGTACAGCATATAATGTTGAGATCACTTAAGAGCAGTGCCATATTTTCTGAAGAGATGCTAAAAAGGAAAGACAACATCCTGTTTTTTGGTCATATAGCATTAAAGAAGGTGTAAGAAGAGATGAAAAGAACTTGTCACCTTGACAGTATAGTACAGATTTGAAGTTACTGTGGCAGTAAAGTTTTATACCCATTGATTTGAAATGTGCATCCAAAGACCCTTGAACTACTCTTGAAACTCAGTGATTTATGCAACTTTGTATGTTAAGCTTCCAGTTACACAGGTAAAACTAATCTCTCCATAGTTTCAGTCCAACATGATGTCAGTGAGAATGTGAGAGCCTTTTGAGAGACCTAGAGCCAGTCATGGTTCGTTTGTGATGCTAAAGGCTTTATGAATCATAGCCAGAAATAACAAACCAAAGACTCCCTCGCTGTGTTGTCTTAAATACTCAGATCCCACTGAGGGTCATTAGAGGGAGGTTTCATATACGTAAGTCTTGTATCAACTCTGATTGGAGTTCACACAGAGTGGAGAGAAGGAGACACACGCACACACACACACACACACTAGTCTTAAAATAATACGCTTTTAAGAATTCCAGATATTCAAGAATAAAACTCTAGGTTTTCCGAGTTGGAAAAAAAACAAAGTTGCCCTTTAACCTAAAGGAAAACTTTTATCTGGAGCACTAAAATTATCAGTTATCAGGTTTTCATGTGTTAGCAGCATGTGTTCTCTCAGATTTTTTTAGATGCTTTGGTTAAAAAAAATTAAAATCTGAAGTGCATAAGAGCCCTTTAGAACTTCTTTTCCATTTGCATCTATTCATCACTTGTTCTCCTCATGAGCTTCTAGGTGTGGCTTTAGTGTCGCCCCCTCTCTGCCTTCATGTCGAAGCAGCTGACTCTACTTTCCTCTTTGCCCTCCTTTCGTCTGCCTAACCACTGCTGCACTCATGCTCTGTCATTTAACCATCACGCACTGGGAAAAACCTCCTTTTTGATGGGTCTACCTCTGTCTGTGTGTGTGTGTGTGTGTGTGTGTGTGTGTGTGCGTGCGTGCGTGCGTGCGTGTGTGTGCGTGTGTGTGTGTGTGTGTGTGTGTGTGCGCGCGTACGTGTGTGCGTGTGTGTGTGGGTAATGTGTTCCTCCCAGAGGGAAGGGAGGAGTAAAGTTTTTGAGTCAAATAAGAGCCAACATGCTGAGCCAACTGAAATGCATGCAAAGAAACATGCACACACACACACAGACAGACCCACAAACGGGAAAAGTTTAAACAGGAAAGTTAATGCCACATTCATCTCAGCAGTTATCAGATATCTGGTCAATAATATATATATATTTCAATATATTAATCTCCACATTAGTCAGAGATGATCCAGATTCAAAGTAGTGCAAAGCAAGGGGTTGTGGCATTGGGGAAAAAAAATAGAAAAGAAAGTAATATTTTGATTCTTAATGAAGATTCAACAGTAGAATTGTAAGAGCTTCTTAGACTGAGAATGATACTATGAGAGCATGATAGTGAACTAGATCAGTAAAACAGCAGCCAGTAAAACCAAAGCAATGAGCTGAAAGATAATGAAACACTGTAGAGCTGAGGGATAAGGCAGAGCTGGATGACGAGTTTTTGAGGCTTTTTCATGAGCAACCTTTTTACATTGCACATAGTCATTGGATCAATGGTTAATTTGAAAATATTGATTGAACAGCAGGTTTAAAAGATAACCCGTAATACAATCTGTTTATCATTTCTATCAGGGTTAATGGCAGAGATCTTGGCGTCCATAGAAAGAAGATGGTTTTACATTCAAATTAAGTAGTTTATATTCTGGCTAAGACGTTGTCTAATTTACAGTGCTCATCTAAGTGCTCATGTCTCTTTTCATTTTGTAGAGACATCACCGTCAAACGATAGCAGCAGCTTCAAAGTTGTACTAAATCAGAATTATTCTTTAACTAAAGTCAGGCAGACAGATAAAGGGAGTGCAACTGAGATACGGAAAGGATGTACAGACATAAATATAGGAAGAGAGTCAGATAAGGGGACATGCAGGCAGTAAGATATACAAGGCTTTCCTCCCTTATTTGACCTCTGTGATCGAATGGCAGCTGTTTTTCAATGAGCTCATACTGGTGGAAGCCCAGTATTTGTCATGTCTGCTTGTGTGTGTGTGTGTGTGTGTGTGTGTGTGTGTGTGTAGACCTACCAGAGTGGATTTCTGGGCGGTGAGTCACAGAACGAGGAGATTGCAGAGTCAGGCAGATACATATCCCAGTGTCCCCAAGCTAAAATATATCCTTACAATACCTTTACGCATAGAGACACGTACAGAGATTTAGAAATCACCACCGTAGCAGATGTCCCAGATTATGTTTGTATGCTAGAGCGGCTGTCTGGGCCAACTTTTTTACGGTCATTAAGAAGGATTTAGATATACAGTACATTATGTGGATCTACATGTGATCTACATATGGATCTACCTTGTGCCTTGTATCTACAGATGCAGGAAACGTTTCACTTGCTGATTAAACTGTCGGATCAGTTTTTATTACCTGTTCTGAAATACATACTTGTTTAGTTCATTGTTCTTGTTGATAAATTAGACAACCATATATGTTTTACATATTTTGAAATAGCTTAAAATAATGAGTGTAGATTCTGTCAATAGGTAATCATTCGCATGAACACATGAAAATGGCAGGTTTGACTATGAAAAGCTTGTTAGCAAATGAGAGAAAGATTATAAAAAGCAATTCTTTGGAGATAAAAAATGGTATTTTCCAAAGGTATTTTCGGGCTGTAGCATGCTGAAAGGCATAAACAAATTAATGGATAGACAAGAATATGATTGCGCCTTTGATCAGACATCACAACCCAGGAGCAGGAGGATGAATCATCCAGGCAGCTCTGAGCAGACAGTATGAGCATCAAGGTTCACTGAAGATGTTCATCTAAATCCAGCTGAAACTATGACTCCACCACAGTGATTCAGCAGCTAAGATGGCCAAAGATAGTGGAATTGTCAGAAACAATAGACAGTAGATACAATTCATTGAAAGCAAAATACTGAAGGCCCTAAAAACTTGTAAAACAATTCAGTGTCACTTTTTGAGTGACACTGAATTGAGCTCTTAGCTTTTCTCAAAACAGATTACGTAAATTCATTGCTATTAGTAATGACCGCAGACATTGCTGTGAAGACTGCACAAACAGCTGGAAAGTCAGTTTGGTGTTTTTGCAGTAACAGTAACTACAGTAACTAAATGGTCAATGTTCGTCATGAGAACCAATGTGAGCCAAAACAGGAACAAGGAGGTGTGTGGACGTGTGTGTAAGCTTTTTATGAGGAACTAGAAAGTGACAAAAGAAAATTTTAGCATTTTATAATTGTGTTCTCTGTAAACTTGACTTTGTCGTTAAGACAGTGGATTTGGTATTATTAATAAATTGTATTGAAGAAATATTTTACACACTAACCAGCATTTGAATTAAAAATAAACCGTTTGTTGAGCTAACATCATTACTTTTTGGACAAAAATATCTATTCCCATAGATATTTGACACATCATTTACATTGTTAATTAAAAATGAACAGTTTTCAAAACTCATGAATTAATTTTTGGCCATTAGAAAAACCAAAAAAAGGTTGCAGACACACAGCTACAACACCAACCCATAAAGTTGTTATGGCTAACATGTTAGAAAGTCACCTAATTATACATGTAGAAGTATATTTGTATATCTCCTAAAAACATTAAGTCTTTAGCTTCTAGATGTTCGACTATCTTCACCAGCTAACCGCCAACGTTGGTGTCCAACAGACAAACGTGTGGTGTGTAGCCAGTAGCCAAATTCTGATATAGGCCAGCTAATTCCTCTTTGCCTTACACCTCCATTGTTGTCCAAAAATGATTTTTAAAAATGTCTGATCGACCAAGGGCAGAGACCGGAGAAACTGTAAGACACTTGGAAGCGCTGATACTGTTTGTAGCGTTTATTATACAACAGAACAGGTTTACATTTTAGCAGGAAGACTCAACATAAATCTAGACAGGGTTCAATAGTCCAATACGGTACAAATACACAGAGAACCAGGAAACCAGGAACAGGACCAGCATGCTGATACAAAAACCAAAACCTAACAAAACAAACAGATCATGACACAGACAAAACTGTGACAGTGAGTCCCATCATTGTACTGTCTAACCTCTGTTACAGTGAAAATGGGCATTTTGGTGTATTTTAAGTCAATCCCGCAAATACTACGCTTGGTGCAGTACATACTCACTACAGCTCCAAAGGTGTGTTAATCTGCTACTGAAAATAGTCCCCAAGAAATGTATTATTTTCTCCTGTGGTAGTTATGATTGTAACTTTGTAAGTTGCTTAGCTTTTCTCTTTTTGTTAAAGAAACTATATTTGAATATGTTTGTATTTGGAAGGAACAAATGGGCTAAACACAGTGTACAGACGTCACAGAATACTAACAGATGGACTAACGCTTCTGTTGATTTTAGTCTTTTTGTAGGATTTGCTGAGAAAAAGAAACATATGGCGTAACACTAGTCCTTTAGGAAGTGTTGCTTAATTCTACAAAGCAAGTCATTGTAAAGTCTAACATTTTGTTCGTGCCAATAGTTTTTAGTCTTGGGAGACATGACAAAATCTTCAGGCTCTATCTATGACGTCTTGTTTATTATATTATTATTTTATTATACTTTAATCCCCTATTTAGCTTCATTAAACTTTTCAAATTCAATACATCAGGAATTAGGAAAACAAATGGATGGAAACTCAGCTAACGAAACAGACATAGAACATGATGTCACTGTTCTGGTCTGACCAATCCTGTGGTAGATAGAATCATGGAATCAGATTTAGAAATCTATTAGTATTCCAGAACTGCTTCTATTTCTGTGAAGGAACTCTCCCGGCTTTCTACGATTGACCTCCCAGCTGTGGCACATGCATTCCTATGTGGTAGTAAACACACACACACACGTGTTGGTGGAGTCCTGAACACTAGACTGGACTGGACTATTTTCAGATATTAACACCATATGTTTATACTGTACTGTACAGTTGGTATACCTGTGTGTGTGTGTGTGTGTGTGTGTAGGGCTTTGTGTTTGTTTTTCTTTGTACTGTATATTGCCATGCATGTAAACAAAAGTAGAGACGCTCTCTTGTCTCTGCATCATTACATGACATCATCCACATTCAGGGCATCTGTTACAACAAAAGGAGGCCCTTCTCCTCTTTTGTCAGCATGGATGCAGTCTGTACGCCATCACTACAAAGTGTTGATCCAGCCTCTGATTCATGTCAGGGGAATGGTGAACATGAGTGTGTTTGAGTATGGGGCTTGTGGTTACGGCTGCAGGTCAGGTAGTTTGATCAGATAAGTGTTGACAGAAAACCCAGCCAGGTGATCATATTGGGGGAATGATTCACTGTCTGACTTTGCCTTGGAAAGAAGTCAGAGGGGGAGATGAAGAGGACAAAAAGAATCTGTGTAACAGCTTTTTGCTCCTTCTAACTTTCTTTTACCCATTTTGTCTTAACCTCACCTGATTTCTTTTTCTTTTGCTCACGCCCACCATCTTTGTTAAATACACACTTTACCTTGAAGGATGTTTCGCTATCACTCCCCCTTTTCTCCTTCCTTCTTTCTGTCTTTTTTCTTTATACACACACACACACACACACACACACAAGAAGATTTTTAGAATTAATAATTTAATGTTTCATGACTTGGAATATGGGTGAGTACTTCCTTTTGGATTAGCTTTAGTACACGGCCATTGCCATTGTGTGTCCTCCCCAATACATTCTATGCCCATATATAATAGCTTCCTCTAACCTTGTGCAGAGAAGTATGGATTAATTGACACATCATTATGCAATATGTAAAGATAAACATGGCTTCAATACTTGCCAAATGTACTGAGAATTATAAAAATACTTAATACGAAACCTTTATAGCCTTCCCTATCTACCTAACCATACCTCACTTTCCGCAACCCAGACAGACCACATGTAGGTGATTACACATATCTGATATCTGATCTGATCAACACAGCTTCCTAGAATTCTGCTAGAGATTTCAGCATCATGTACTTTTGCTTTAGAGCCTTTAAGAGATGTTCTGTCAAAAAACAGGCATTCCATCTGCACACTATCAATGTTTAGCTGTCGTAAGAGTTGCTAACCACAATCGATTTTATTTTTTTCTTGTACTGGTGCTATAATTTAGTAACAACACTTGTAGAAGCAAGGAAAATATACACACATGTGGAAGTGAGATTGGCAGGTAAGGGAAAGGCTCAACAGCTGTGTGAAACATCTCAAACCTCCAAAACCATATCAGTAAATGCTGCAACATACATACACATAGTTGCATCAGGATGTACACTTTAATCATAATTGTTGGTACAAACAAGGACCTGCCCAGCTCATTTGAATAAGATGTGTGTGTTCTTATATTCATCAGTTGACCAGGAACACAAGGCTTATTACATTTACATTTATTAATTTAGCTGATGCTTTTATCCAAAGCGACTTACAACTGCTATATATGTCAGAGGTCGCGCACCTCTGGAGCAGCTAGGGGTTAAGTGTCTTGCTCAGGGACACAATGGTTGATGGGTCACAGTGGGGGATTGAACCCGGGCCTCTCACACCAAAGGCAGGCATCCATTATCCATTGCGCCATCACCGCCCCTATTAAAACATATATTACCTACAAAGTGCTATTGTCAGAGAATCTTCTGTTGAGTCCTGAGGCCCACATGCCATCTTAATTTCAGGAGACTCCCATTTATCTCCTTTAATCATAATCGATTTTAAGGAAATAAATCAGGATATTTCAAGACCATCAGTGGACTTGTGTAATTACTGATGACCACAACCATGCCGTAGAACACACCCTGCCCTGCCCAAAGGCTTGCTCAACCCATCTGTGGTGTGTGTGTGTGTGTGTGTGTGTGTGTGTGCGCGCGGGTGTGTGTTCAACATGCTTTCTATGTCTGTGGTGTCAGTGAAACACATCATCTTAGTCTGAGAGCAATGTTTGAAATTTTACAAACCATTTCACAACATACATTTTAAAAAAGAGAAATATTAGCCTCTCTTGAGTTGGTGGGTAATAGAGTGCTATAACAGGGGTTGTTGAAATCCAATTACCAAATTCCAATAATACTAATAAATAATTAAAATGGTAATCTGGTTATAAATAGTAAAAACAATGTTAAATTTTTTTGGAATTGTAAATCTAGAAAAGCTAAACACAGCTTAGAATTGAGAAAGGTTTATACATTTAAACAAGAACAAACTACTACATATTGGTAAACTATGTTTTATAATTACCTTGGCCTAATGCATTTAAAATAGTGTAGACTATAGCATCTAATCTAAATCTGCTTTTTGTGACAGACAACATTAAAATTGCAGCTGGGAGGGCTTGACTTGAAAGCGACATGATAATGTTACCTTTCCTGAGCAGACTCTTGATCTTTGACCTTCTGCCGGGAGTCACAGAGGTCAGCACACCATGGCCTGGGCTTTTTTGCCTGGTTCTCCAAACATCCGTTACAAATTACTGTGTGTGTGTTTGTGTGTGTGTGTGTGTGTGTGTCTGTCTGTTAGTGTTTGGGTGTAACACTGCCGTCAGCATTGTCTTATCATAAATTACTCTAAAATATAAACAGTGGAGGTTTTGAGAGGGGTTTACGTGGGGTATTTGTAAATGCATAGTGCCTGTAGGTGAACTAATTTTGGATTAAAGGTAATACTATCAAGCTAGCATAGGCATTGACTTGCTAGCAGCTCTTTGAGGCTGTACTTAGGAACAGCACTGCTTTGAACAAAGTGTAAATGTCAAGATGGTAACATGCTCATATAGGCAATTATAAAACATTGATGTTTGACAGGCTTTAACGGTTACTATCTCATGCTGTGTTACATTTACCTCGGAAGTCGCAGGTCGGAGCTGGGAATGACGTCACACCCGAGTTGACAGCGTTCCAGTTAACAAGTCGTAAAATCTAGCTCGGATAGCTGTTTGTTTACAACTAGCCAGGTTAGCTATTGATACGCCGGTTGATTAAAAAAACGCTTTGTGCGGTATTTACTCACACTAAACACTGTAGCAACACGACTACATACAGCTGTTGGACAGCACTTTGTGTACGAACATTTCTATGAGACACAAGTACACGCAAGTGCTAATAAACAGTATAAACTAGAGCTTTCACTAAGTGTTGATACCCCGACAGCCATCTTGGATCACAAAGTCGGAGTAGTGCGGTTCTCCCGACTTGGGAAGTCGGGATTCCGACTTAAGGGGGCGTTCCCTTTGAAATTTTGACCTTTGAACTCGGAAATTCCGACTTCCCATGTCAAATGGAACGCACCATTATTTTAGTGTATTAGCATACATTTGTTAATTAGCATCAAACACAAAGTACAGCTAAGGCTGATGGGAATGCCATTAGCTTTGCAAATATTTGGTCATAAACCAAAGTACTGGACAAAGTTATGCCAAGTTATTTCAGTCTGGACCGACTGACCAGCATCAACATCCATAGAGCAATGCTGCTAGAATGACTAAAAATTATTAATAATGAAATGTTGAGTTATCTGTGGTTCACAAAATCAGTCTCTTCATGTCTCAGTTACTGAATTATGTGAATGTAGAAGTACTAACAGCACAACACTCCTAAAGTCCTAAATAGTCTGGCTAATTCAGCTTGTTAGTGAGTGCATGATGACAGGTCCCTGTTTGTGTAAACTTAAGAAATGTTAGTGGAATACGCAGTGATAAAGATAAATAATTATAAGCATGTTTAGTCTCTGAGATGAGTGGAAATAAATATCTAGTCACTGTTATGACCTATGTTTAGTGAACGTGTTAATCCAGTCAGTGGATTCAATTCTTTGGGTTGTCAACTGTATAATCTTCAAATCCAAAAGGCACTCCAAAGTGCATCATTTGACATTTAACTAAGTAAACTGTTAACTCTCTGCCATCAAAGTGCTTTGTATCTGGATACAAACAAGAAGGTCCTGACCTCAGGAGTCATAGGTTGGTATTATAAACTGATTATATTTAATTATAAAGGATTTTGTTACTGTTTAAAGAGCCAGGCAAGCTTTTATCCTGTTTCCAGTCTTTTTGCTAAGCTAAGCTAACTGGCTGTAGTGTCATATTTAACAAAAACAGATAGCAAGATATGTATTCCATTACTGTAAATGTAATGCAAACACAAAAGTATGATAAAGTTTAATTAACAAAAGAGCACAGATGGACACAAACAAATAAATACAAGACGGACAGACAGTTTATTTGGACATGCCTTCAATGTGAAATCTTCCAGAAATTGGAGGATTGAATGTTTGAAACCAAGCCTACCAAGAGCGCATGTCGAAGTGTCCTTAGACAAGGTGTGTGTGTGTGTGTGTGTGTGTGTGTGTGTGTGTGTGTGTGTGTGTGTTTGAATGAGTTTTATTTTCGTTCTGATGACCAGTTTGCACCTTGCATGGCAAACTCTTAAAGAGAGACATTCGGAAGTCTAGAAAGGCGCAGTTACCCACAGCTATGACGAGAAAGTCATTGCTCGCCACTCACGCTGCATGCCGGCTTGGGAAACGCCCTACTAGAAACTCATAAAATATTTAACCATCAACAGAAGTCACTGTCTGAATGACCATCATCTCCATGAGTGTGTGTGACCATAATATGCTGTCCAGTCTGACCACTGATGGGCCAAACACAAAGTTGGATGATCAGTGTTTCCTATGGTCAGGCATATGGTGAGATTTACCTCATACACAATTTCAGTGTAACTCTGAAGAATGATGTCAGCCCTACATGATCTAAAATACACACAGACACACACATACGGACACACAGTTGAATAATGAGAAAAAGGTGCAAGCAGCACAATGACTTTCGGTGCTACCAGACCATTGGTCCGCCTCTCATACTGCTCCCCTCCCCCAATGCCCCCCTCCCCTCTTTTAGTTCCACATCTGTTTCCCAAACTTGGGTAGGGGCCTTGGAGAGAACAATATCTGGGTCAGAGTAAACTCTGTCTTTCTTTCTGTGTGCATGTGTGCGCACATGCATGAATGTGTGTACAACATATCACAATCATCCACTGTATGAAGACCGTCTCACACTCTTTGAACCTGAAGATGCAGTGTCCCAAATGGGCGTGTGTGGTTGAGAGTGTTTATACAGTTTAACTCTTCATTACTAACAGTTGTTCAAAAATGGCTTGAGTAGAAGCCAAGATGAAACTTTATCATCTGCATCCTGCACAAACCTTAAAGAAAGGGAAGTCCAGAAAATGAAGAAGGTTTCATTTGCCATGGATTTACTGCATTACTGACATTGTGCACCATATTGTTACATTCTGCTTTTTTTAGTTTTTTGACACTGAAACAAACAAAACAGTATTTCAAGCCATCCTAGGTTTTACTGTGTAGCTACATTCCTCAACAGTCAACATCATTATTTTAACAGTAAATGCTAAATATTCTCTCTGCTTTATTTTTTGTGAAGAAACAACTTCTTGTTTTACCCCATCTGTGATACAGACACTTCCAACTGGCAAAGTCATTTTTGGTTCTTCAGTTTAACCCACTGGAACATGACTGCAGTATATGCTGCCATCTTTTGGACAAAAGGGGCTAACACAGTGGTAGACTGAGCCAAAACCAGCAAGACTGACTGAGACTGACTGACTGAGCAAACATACTTTATTAGTGACAAGGTGAGCAAGACAAAACCAGTTATCTTCAGAATCATCAGTAAACAACAAACATGGTAAAGATGTCTGTAGTGAGATAAAGGAAGAACGTGAAATGGATTGTCTCATGTTAAATATACTGTAGAAGGAGAATACATCTTTGTACCTGCACAGGGTTTCTTGACTTTTTTTAATTGGGTGACTGTATACCTGAATAACTAAAACTGAGCATGCAAAAAACATGTATCTCCACCTGTGATCTTATTTATTAATTGGCCAATCCTCCAAAGAGCACCTGCGTTTCTAAAAGAAAATCAATAAATGAAAAACAGTATTTATATGTAGTATTTCCCATTGTATAGTCTAAGCAACAACTGTGCATAAGAATTAAATGTACCTCTCCAGTTAATGATTGAAGGTGAGAGTGTGGTAAAAATGGGTCAAGCTATTTACAAGTTTACCCTCTCTTTGTGTCTCTCTCTCGCTCTCCATCTTTACGTCTTCTTCTCTCTGTCACTGTCTCTCAGCCTACCTTCTTGGGATATTTTTCTTTGGCCAGTCTGACAAAGTCCTCAGCGCTGTCCAGTGACACCAGGCGGTCCTGAGAGAAAGATGGAGCCCGATGAGGAGCACGATAAGAATGAAACAGGTGAGTTTGGAGGGTTGGCAGATGTAGATGGTGGGACGAGAGATATAACAAACAAAAGACAGAGGTCATAAGGGATCAGGATGAGAAACAAAAGAGGAGGTGAAAGACAATAGGGAAGAGTGGAGGAATAAAAAGGGGTGACTTGGAGACGAGGATTAGATGTGAGAGCACACTGTAGTTTTAATATGACACAACAGAGATATGTATATATCCACTGTACATAGCACCAAACATGAAGCCTAAATTTATCAAGATTGGTAGAGCTGCCACTTTATATAAAGTTACAGAAACAGAGACATATTCAATTATACAGACAACCAAAAATAGGTCAGTTCCTTAAGTTCACCTGCAAATCTGATGGAAACCATTTTGTTCTCAGTTGTTAAAATATTGTTGTTTATGTTTTGCCAAAGCTTAACATGCTGGGAGTGTGTGTGTGTGTGTGTGTGTGTGTGCGCGCGTGTGTGTGTGTACCATGACATAGAGGTATCTGTCCTGGTGTTCGGTTTCTGGGGGAAACAGAGAGGTGTGGTCCAGCAGCTGTTTCAACAGTTCTGTCGCTTTGTTAAGATGCTCCTGATCTCGACTGAAGCGGCGGCTCTGTCTGTTCACACACAGCAAGGCATCTACCTCACACTGATAACCTGCAGGGAGAGGAGGGACGGTCACATGCTGAAGACGACAGAATATGGTAAATTGGAGTTCACTAGAGCAAATGGTAACTGAACACAGTAACATCACAGTGTCTCACCTTGCTGCAGCAGGAGTTTCTTCCATCGAGATCTGACTTCTCGCTTGGCATAGCGTAAAGTGTGTATGTCATAATTCAGCTTCTCCCATTCCTATAAGCAAGCACACAGTACATCATACAATAAGTGCTTTTAACTTGAAAGGAGAGGATAAAGCAAGTGACAAGGCTTGTTTGGGGATAGGTGGAGAGTGTAATATATACAATTTACAGTATACATACAGTATATATAGACAGTAACATATACATTATATAAACAGTATTATAACAATACACAAAAGCACAAATTCACTGTAAAACAGATCATGTTAGAGGGTACGATTAGACCATTGTAGATTTTAAAAATTAAGGCAAGTGAGTGGTGTAATATTCAGAGAAGTTTAAATTTACGAGAATAAAACTTGGATATTCTCTGAGATTAAAGTGGTACATTTATGTGAATAAAATGTCTTTTCAGTCATTAACAATACAAAAAAAGATTTTGTGCAGACATAAGAGGAGTGGTGGAGCTTTCAGACAGCAGATATGATGGACTGCAACATTAATTTATAAATGTCTGCAGTTCTTCCCCAATTATTTATGCTTTCTGTCTTTGAACTGATGAAAGTATCTCACAATACTGGTTGGTGAAAGTATCTTAGATGTGACGACTGTTATTAACATCTGCATACATCTGCTTTTACAGTACAGAGCTTTTAATTACTCAAACACATCAGAAAAATTGTGTTTTCCGAGTTTTCTTTCTCAGAAATTTTACTCCTGTCCTCTGGCTCCGTTTTTCTTCTTTAAACTTACAGTGGCCATAATACTCTGTTGTTGGAGGGATCTACAATCACATTAATCAGTTATTCAGATTCCCTCTGAAGTTCAGCCATTGTGAGACAACACAATTGTCCAATACCTGATCATACCTGCTGATTAGTCAACCCACACATGTGTTTTCACTTATCTTTCATTCCTGATGAAACCTCCTCAATATGGACAGCACACCTCTGACCCTCCCATTAGTTTGGTGTAACATTTTAGGGTGGGAATGATACATAATTAGAGTGCTTAATGTAGTTTAGTGACCCAACTTCAATGTGAGCAGAGGTCTGATCAGCTACAATATGTGAAAATGTCTGTGTAGGTGTGCAGGGTCTTTAAAAAACTATGTCACTTTCTCTTTTTGTTTAAGTAAATGAAACATAAAAAAACTGTCTCAAGCAGTGGACCCCTTTTCAAAGCAGACATTAAAAAGCCCAGGTGTAAACAATAAAATTACTATGATGGCTGAATTCCATTTAGCTGCTTCAGTTTCAGAGTCCTGGTCTTGTGCATGCTTGCTCACACTGTCAAAGAGTCATGGCTTACTGTGACACATGAATGGATCAGAGCCATTGTGCCCTGTGCTTTTGCTACCATGACAGGTGCTGTGAAAAAGTCCTTTGGCATTTAAAACTGCACACTTAAGCCTAACAAATAATGTTTGAAACATATTTTCTCACTGAAAATAACTGTCAGTGTACATTACACAAAGGAGAGAGTTTACAGACCAGCATGTCCTACTTTATTTATTGGGCTAGTTTTTCCCCAGTGCTAAATTGCCTTTGAATGTAACAGACCCATTTTCAGTTTGTTTGGCCTAATATTAAAAACAGTCTCACGACATGATTGGAACGGTTCAGTGAATATTCTCTTTGAATGGCCAGCCAGGGCTGTTGGCCTACATCTCCATTTAGGAATTCATTTATTAACACAATGTGCCCACTGTGTCGTGCAGCCTGCAATTCCCAACATGAAGACTGCCTGTCACATGTTCACCAAACTCTCTGCTCAGAGACTGCAGTCACTCTGCCCTTCTGTGGAGTATCACTGAGCTGCAGTCCTCCTGGCCGTTTGAGGAATCAGCCTCGGAGTGATGGTCCCAATGTGTTCCCTCTGTAGAGAAATAGACTGACTCATGAAGAAAGTGTGTTTGAGCGAGTCACCAAAAATAGCTGTATGAACTTTATTTCCATCAGATTATTTAAAATGAATCAGTGCAGGTGCTGTGAGGAACTGGAGTCAGCTACAGTTTATTCTTCTGTTGTGTTCCTGTCCTTTCCAGTCTCCCAAACCATTTCAAAACACCTTTCTGCTCTCACAAAATGATTACTAGTATAAGTATCATATTTAGAACGCAAGCACTGGCTTGGCTAGGCTTACTTATATCCAAACATTTTGAAATACTGAGTAACAACTGACAAGGTATTTTATTATGTACTGCATGGATCCTTCAAAGATACTAGGGGTGGGAATCACCAGAGGCCCCACGATACGATATTATCACGATATTTTTGATATTCACGATATTCGATTTTATTGCAATTTGAAATATATTGAGATATATTGCAATTTATTACATTTTTCCAACTATCAATTAGGTCCCTAAAGTCAAACTTTCTCTGTTTGTTCATATCACTTTTTCAGTCCTCTATAATGTCGTGTTAAGTTTTCTAGTGGACTAAAAAAGCAATAGATTTTATTATTCTAGTACCAAAAAGTTAAAACTCCCATCTGCAATTTATATAATAAAATATTGATACTTGGCATCCATGTAATTATTACAGTATTGCCATGGCAAATATCACGATACTATGCTGTATTGATTTTTTCCCCCACCCCTAAAAGATACCGTCATGAAACCCCCCCTCCCGCACACACACACACACACACACACACACATACACACACATACACATACACAGTTACTGTATGCCTAATCCATTTTAACTCTCTAGTAAATAACCTACAGTAAGCTACTATGTGAGAAGTTTTGGATCACTGATTGAGTAAGCAAATAAAGTCGCATGTTGCCTCTCTGTGTACTGTGTGTGTTATTTGTGTGTGTGTGTGTGTGTCAGCTTCTTTTAGAAAGAGGACACACAACAAATCCACTCAATCACCAACATTGACCTTTGTGACTAAATAGCTGTTTTTGAAGACGCTTTCTTTTTAATAATCCATTTCCCACAAAACTCTTATTTTTCCTCAACACATGCTGATAAAGGACTTATGGCTACACACCAATCCATTTTTAATGTTTGAATCCCTACATGGTAGTCCTGTTTGTGATGATGACATGGAGAGGACATGTCAGTTATCACCTGCAACTACACTGAATCTGTGGGAATCTTTTATTTCTTTTTTTTTTTAATGAACATTTAGTGAGTCTAGCTATAAACAAGCTTCAGGTTCACTTTACTTCATGACTATGGCAACACCAGGCTAATGTTTTCTAATGTAAGTTACTTTGGAATCTAGGTCAATTTAATTTGTGAGTCAACATGAAAGTGAGTCAAAGGCTTCTTTGAGAGCTTTTTTCTAAAAGAATTTATTCATTAAGAGATGCAGTCAGTCAAAAGATGATCTCAAAACAGTATAGTACCTTTTGTATAATTCCTTTTGACTTTGGTTAAGGATCATAGCTATTTAAATATTGTAGACAGCTACAAAGTTATTTTTTTAACATATCTGTAAAAAAGAATGAGATCAGATTGAGTCTAAACCAAACAATCAAACTGCTATAAAAATGGCTTTCAAGTGTGAAATTGGGACTTTTGCTGCATTTTTAGCATCCCATGATCATACCCCATGATGTCTACGTTCAATTAAAACTCCACCTTTACATTTATTCACACTTTTTATGCTTTTGAAAACATCCAGTTTCCAGTCACCAGGTCACCCAAAAAGGGGATGAGGACCTCTCACTGATCATTTCAAGGAAAGTCATTTAAATCTAAACAGATTAAACTGATCGATACCCTGGATGGTGAAAGCAGTTTTTTCTATTAAATCATAGGTTTAGCTTAATATTAATCACAGTTGTATTGTAAAATATATACTAAACGTCACACACAGAGAATGTAGTATTCAACCATGTGGTCAATCTAAATAATGATATAACCGTGGCAAAATGGTAGCCTGTGTCCTGCCTGGATTAAATTCAACTCCCTGCTATGTGCTACATACCAAGGAGGATTTGTCTGTGTTAAAAACGCCATTCCACTCCAAATGTCAGCTTTTAAGCATTTTCTTATTGAGTGAAAGGACATGGACAGATAGCTGCTTTTGTCTTTTTGTATATGTGTTTCTTCCCTTGCGCTTTGTCTCTTGTCTACATCTCAGATGCAACAACACGCTTTGCTCTCACCTCTGTGGCCTTGTCAGCCTGGTCTCTCATGCTGATAAAAGCCTGTAACTCTCTGTCCGATCCCCGCCTGATGGGAGACTCACAGGGCCTGTCCGTGTTAGCCCACGGACCCAAAGTGCTCCTCTGGCTCGGCTGGTTGTTTGCTGGGCTCCTTCTCGAACACTGAGGACCAAAGAGGCTTTCCACTTCTGTGTCACTGTCACTGGACTCACTGGATAACGGCTCTAGTTGTCTGGAAGCGGTGGTGGTGCGCATACTGGAGAGAAGGAGGAAGAATAAGAGAAAACAACAGATTTACATAGGATATTGTGATGTTAACTCTCACGAAGGAGCGTTAGATTAAAGGCAGAATTCTGGTAATCATGTCTGTCAGGTGTTTGTCTCACCGCAAAATAGCACTCTTCTCTTCCCTGTTGTGTTTCAGATAGTACCGACAGCAGCAGATGGTAAACTTGGCACCCATTGGCCTTTTCCAAAACTTCTCAACAAACAAAATCTATTCTCCCTGGTAAAATCCCAAAACAATCACACCTCTCTCCACAGGTTTCCTCCAGAATCCTCAAGGAAATATTTCCAAACTAAACTGTCCTCATTTGCAAACGGGGAAGACTAAATATCCAGGCAAAATCTTAACTACTTATGTCCATCCCCCTTTCCCTGTGCCTATCCTGGCCTGAATGAGAGCTGTCAATTACATTATCCACGTGACATGAGTCCAAAACAGGGGACAACAACAACATGCACACATACAGGACAGTTCAACCATGAATGGCACATTTATTCAGCACCTCCTGATGGTGCAGAATGCAGCGGGAGAGCCGTAGCTAAAGGCTGTCTACCCCTATCACTGCAAAACAGGCTCACTGCACAGCTAAATGTTGATGCTCCTATTTGCAGTGATATCTGCTGTAATATAATTTTAGTGACACTTCATAAATGTTAATACATAACTGATTCGACATTTCTCTCTCATAATCTGCTGCTATGCATTTACCTCTGTGTGGGACTGTAAAAATGGAAATGCTCTTTTGTCAACATGATGACATGATGATAAGAGTTCCAAGGTCACCTGGCCGGACAAATGTTCTGGAAGTGACTGACTGCAGTGTTAGTTACTGTAGTGCTGCAGGAGCAGGTACATCAGGGTGAAGAGCAGTTGCACCACTGAGTGAGGTGTCTAGCAGAAAGTAAAAGTCTAAGTGAGAACGAGCAAATGAAGAATAAGACACTTACATTTTGGATACTACGTTTGTTCCTGCTGATTTTAAGTAGCGTTTTAGAGACTTCTAACAGGTGAGTTGTACTGTGCCGCAGATCAACTTTTGTTGCAAATGCTTTTCTTTCTGAACTAATAGCATCCATAAATGTTGAATTGATGAGAATATATTTGTGTGCTCGCTGTATATTATAGCTGATATTGTCCTTTTCTTTGAAAGTGTTTCATACCCTCATGTCCATTGTTAATTCACTGTACTAAATGATGACACATGAAAAATTTTAATTAATTCTCTAATTATTTAATCCACAGTTTAGTGGAGGGTTTGGAATCAAGTCTGAGTTATGACTACACCAAATATCACCCCATGGATGAGGTAAGAGTCTATTTACAATACATCTTTCCAAGTTGGACTTTCTCTAGTTTTATTAGCAATGTTAATTAGAGATTGCACCAATAAAATTGGTGCTCTGTCCCCACTGTAGTTTCAGTAGGAAGACGTAAGTGGATTTTATCTTTTTATCAGTAGACAAAGCTATAAACTTTTAGTGAGAGCAGCACATATAGAAGGGTAAAGTGTTTCGAGACAACTTTACCAAGCGCTGGAGTACCAGACATTTATTTGTATATGTGTATTTTGTTTCACACCCCTTTTTTTCCACTTTCTGCCTTTCAATCTCATTAGATAACTGATGGACATTTGCTGAAGAAAACTATAGATACCATTACCAAAATAAATGATTGCACTGATTAAATTCTAATGCAGATATACAGGTGGATGGAAGATGTGGAGCGAGGGAACCCAGAGCTGGTCTCTTCTGCTGTCTATGGACACACTTTTGAAGGAAAAAATATCACACTGCTGAAGGTATTCAACACTCATAATCAATATGACATACAGTAGTGGACACCTGGACATTTATCACATAATGTAATTCTCCGTGGTGAACTGCACTGTCATTAATATTTATGCATATGGTAAGCCAAATGCTCCTAGACAAAGTGACTTGCTCGCTATTTATATTTATGATTGAGATAACGCAAGCCAATGACAAGCTATCCGGTAATTATAGTAGCTGACTGCAAATGCAAAATGTGCTATAGGTGTGTGTATAAATGTGTATTGAACCAAAAAGCTTCAACTAATTGTCTAACAAAATATTGCAAAAGATCCACTCATGCACACACAGCTCTGATGAAGTAGAATACTTTCCTTGCAATGAAAAATACAGGACAGAATGTAAGATGCAGTAGTTCTCCAAATCAGAGACCAAATTTACAACAACAAAAACACTACTGTCCAGCCCTGTGGCCCGTGAGATGGGAAACCAGTCTTGTATAATCTTGTTAAAATATTGCATATACCAAGATGGGTCATATTATGTGTCTCCAGTTGGGACTAGAAAACCCAGAGGGCAGAGAGAAGAAGGTGATATGGGTGGACTGTGGTATCCACGCTCGGGAGTGGATCGCTCCTGCCTTCTGCCAGTGGTTTGTCAAAGAGGTTTGTATACGCAATTTCTAGGATACGTGTATTCGCCCAAGCAAGAACACTCTGACATGTCAGCCTTTGTTCAGATTGTGATCTCCTATAAAACCAATAAGAAGCTGGAGCAGATGCTGCAGAACCTGTACATCTATGTTACTCCTGTGATCAATGTGGACGGATACACATTCACCTGGGGCAATGACAGTGTGAGTGCTTCTCAGCTTTTATTACTCTGAATCACATTTCACCTCTTTGGACTGATTCACTTTAAACGTTTGTTTAATTCAGCGAGCACATCTGTGAATGCATTCATGAGTGTCATGGCTCACTAACACACTGCCTGACCTCTGTGCCTGTGTGTGCGCGTGTTGTTTCCATGTAGACTCGTTTGTGGAGAAAGTCTCGTTCAATCCCTCCTCCAGGCAGTAGCTGTTACGGTGTTGACCTCAACAGAAATTTTAATGCCAACTGGGGAAGTGAGTTGTAAGCTTTCAAGAATCACCAAGTGACTAATTAGCCCTCATTTGCCTTAAGACTAGAATCAGACTGTAGACTAAACAAAACAAAAAGGGGATCAATATCAATGTGTTGTTGATTCCCGGTGTCATGTCTGACTGATTTATTGGTTTACTTTCTGGTTTGGAACAAAAACATGGCAACCAGTTAATGCTCCCAAAGCAAGTCGGTTCTGATGTGAAATGTTTCCTTTGCTGTGAAACTGGAAGGTCGTACAGTCAAAAACGTTGCAACACATTCTCACTCCCAACTCTTCAAATATGGATGCTTGGTCGGGACCCCATTGGCGTTGCTTTTTAACGTCCTGGGTACTTCTTTAGCATACTCCTTTAGCATAATTATTGCACGTCTAGTGCGCCGCGGTCAAGTTAGCAATAATAAATATGCAACATCCAGTTAGACTTTCTAAATAAAACTAGTAGGTAATGTTGTGAAACGTCACAATTAGATTAGGTTTAGGCACCAAAACTACTTGGTTAGGTTTAGGAAAAGATCATAGTTTGGGTTAAATAACTTCTACTTGTGTAACATAACTAAATCAATGCTGATTTTTTGTTTCACAAGGAAACAAAAACAATCCATGTATGGTTCATTCTTTTATTATTCTGGTTCAAAACCAAATCGGGAAAAAAAAAATTCTATTTTAAAACCAAAATGGAAAAGCAGATAAACAGAAAACAAAAACACAAAACGGAAAAATATTGATTTTGATATTTAATGTGCCCTTTTTATTTAGCTTTGTGTGTGTTGCTTTATTAACCTGCAGCAGAGACACTGATTAAATGTAGTTAAGATGAGCTTGAACATAAACATAAGTGTGTTTTTAGTTAGAAAAACAGGAGCCTAAACGTTCAGTTTGTAACTCACTAGCAACTGGGACAGGCACAGGAACACCTCAGAAGTTGTCTAAGAATCTTAAGAGTTTTTAAGATTTCTTCAGTATCAAATAAATTCACTGATAGTTGTCAGTACATCCAATGGTACACAGCAAACATGAACTGTTATTAGTTAAATCAGCGAGCTGTATACTAACAAATCATGCACAGATTAAAAGGTTCAGGTAATTTTAATTCAGTATCTCTACACTGTTTCGACCTGACCTTTATTTTCTTCGTGAGAAGAAACTATGACAGCGGGAGCGGGGTGCTGGATTTGATTTTAAAACAACGATCTGATTTGGTTTTTGAAACGAAATAATGAAAGAACAAACCATACACGGATTAAAAACCTCCTTACTCTGACATTTTTGTCATTTATATACTGCTTCTACTTTTACCATTCAAAAATGTCACTAAGGGGCTTCCCCCAATGGGCTGAACTATGATGCTAAAAGGATTCCCAGTGTGTTAAAAACTGACACCAAGGGGTCTTGACCATGCATCCATGTGTGACGACTTGGGAGTGAAAACAAGTTGGTACAGCAGACCTAGATATCATAGTGTTATCATAGTGATACCATAGCGTCAGAGCTCAAGCCCTCAGCAAGTGTTGGTTGTCACAAGCCTTTTATTATAAATTCACATTTTATAATTGTTTTTGACATAAGAAAGCATACATATTTTAAACATAAAACTGATGTATTATCATTGAACTGCACGTTTTGTGTTTCTGTCCTCAGTGGTCGGTGTGTCTTTTGACAGTTGTGAAAACACATACTGTGGGAAATCACCAGGGTCAGAGCCAGAGGCTAAAGCTGTGATGGAGTTTGTCGGTAACTACCTATCAATCTATGAAATGACATTGAAAACCATACATTACAACAAAAAAATGTTAGGTTTTTAATGCATCATAAATTACATGTGGACATATGGTCTCTGAGCTGAGCATAAAATGTCCGATCATGAAATATAAAGGCTCGTTTAAGTGTATTATTTATGTGTAACCAACACCATTTCTACACATTTGTTTATATTTACTCTGTTGTAGCTTTAAGAAGTCAATGTTCGTTATCTCCTCTTCACTTGCTCATTCTGTCTGTATCTAGGTAGGATGGTTAACCAGACTCTGTGTTTCCTCACCATCCACTCTGCTGGTCAACTTATACTGTTGCCATATGGCCACCCTCAGATCTCTGCACCCAACTACAATGAACTGGTGAGTGTGTCTATGAATTAGTATCACAGTAGACCTTTAGATAAAAGATGCATAGCTTTTAAGAACAGAGGTCGAAAGCTCAGTGTTTTAACATATAGTAAGAGACGACTGATGGATGTCATTATCAGGGAGATCGCTGTAGTCCAAGCTAAGGTACTGTCTGTTATGAAAGTAAAGTGAGCCGGGTGTCAGGTGTGTTGAAGATGTTTATGAGACGGCATTGTTTAATGAGACTTGGCGAAGAGATACAGTGCCAGCATACATGTCTTTCCCCTTAGTGCCTATAGGCTTTCCCTGCAAGGTCATCTTCAACTGGCCTCAACCAGAACAGCTATTCTGTCCGATTCTTAGACTCATCACATTGAAATCTAATTAGTAGTGTTAGTATTGAAGATTTGCACTCTAGTCTGTGGTAAGTTCTTCTAAGCACATATGTTTCCCAGAGATACTGATACACTGCTGATATTTGATAGGCTGATGCCTGAACTACAGTCTCTTCCTTATCAGTCCAGCTGTTGTCACACTGACAAAGAGAAACAGAGGCAAAGAACTAGAGCTAGAAGGTCAGTTATATACACTTGAACCCAATCGTGACTTGCCTTACCATTCCTATTACCTGAATTAAGCCCACTAAAAAATTCCCTCACATTGTCCTAATTCAGACTTGGGTCCATGACCTGCCTGGCCAACTAGCCAATTAACAATATAATTCATTGTTGAGGGAAACTGAGAGAAATGTACTAACCATCTTTCTTTTTTTCTTAACAGTATGACTCTCATGCACATACTGCACTGCTAAAACATTTCAGTATACATTGTTAGCATAGCATCATGACTTTTTACCTACTATAGAGAGTAAGGGCATTTGGTTTACCAAACACCTGTTGTGTTTTTGTGAATTGTGCAGGTTTCAGTCGGTGAGGCAGCAGCAGCAGAAATGAAGAAGATACATGGAATGGACTACACTGTAGGAACATCTCCACAAGTCCTCTGTAAGACCCATGCTCACATACACACTAACAGCGGTTCTTTCCAGTCCTTGTCTGTCCTCAGTAGCTGTGATCTGCACTCATTGTAACAAGCTCTGACGTTCTTTTCCTTAGTAGCCTAAATAAAATCAAAATACAGGAAGGAAAATTAGGCACAAGTTGAAATTCACATTGATTGTCATTGATGACTTGCATGGGAAACAATGCATTCTCTGCATTATTATTGTCTGTCTCTGCAAACACCATGCAGACCAACCCACAATCAGCAAGGTCATTGTCCCTGCCTACATCCACTGTCTTCTGCGAATTCAGCCTTCAAACTGAAAATCACATTTCTGAAATTATTACCAAGTCCAATGACTTCACATGTCATCTGGATCCAATTCCCACACCCCTAGTAAAAGCATGCTTGCCTTCTATAATTTCCCGAGTAACATCCATCATCAACTCTTCACTGTCCACTGGTATTGTTCCACCCTCTCTGAAAGTTGCCATAATCAGACCAACACTGGAAAAAACTGGTTTAGACTGCAATAATCACAACAACTACAAGCCAATTTCCAACTTACCATTCCTATCGAAACTTCTGGAGACGGTTGTTGCATCTCAACTACAGATCTACCTCAATAAAAACCTGGCTTCAGACCCATTCTCATCCTCCTGGATTTCACAGCAGCTTTTGACACTGTAGCACATCCCCTCCTCATGGACCATCTGGCAAATATTGGAATTGGGGACACTGTTTATCAATGGTTTGCCTCCTACATCTCAGAAAGGTCACAATATGTAAAAATCCAAAGCTACAGGTCAGAAACCTCCATTACAGAGTACCGCAGGGTTAAGTGCTAGGACCACTATTATTTATCATCTACCTCCTCCCTCTTGGCAACATCTTCTGGCACTACAATATCCATTTTCACTGTTATGCTGACGATACACAGCTTTATCTGTCAACAAACCCCAGCTCCACACTCCCCTCCAGTAACTCGCTCCCTGTCTACATTATATACAGACATGAATGACAACTAATTACTTACAACTCAACAAAAGTAAGAACCAACATTAGCTCACTCCCCTTAAATGGAACCGCCATTCCTTTCTCTATGCAGGTTAAGAGCCTCGGTGTAATATGGGACAATACCCTCTCTTTTTCCACTTACAAAACATCTTCAGACTACGCCCTGCTCTAACTCAACACTCAACGGAAGTCCTAGGAAATGCCTCGGTCACTTCATCAGTCCACAGAACATATCACTCCTCTGCTGATTCAACTACACTGGCTCCCTGTATCACAAGGGATTGACTTTAAAATACTACTATTAACATTCAAAGCCCTCCACAATCTGTCACCTACTTATCTCACTGACCTCATTCAGACCTACACTCCATCTCGTTCCCTGCGGTCTTCCGCAACAAGTCTTTTAGCACTACCAGCCATCAACCTCAGTGTCATGAAATGCCCCCTCAAATAAAATGCATTATTATTATTATTATTATTATCATCATCATTATTATTATTATTATGATTATTAGATGTTGTGGATTTGTGTCATGTGCTTTTTTTTCTTCAGATCCAAACTCAGGCTCAAGCCGGGACTGGGCTCGTCTCATTGGCATCCCATTCTCTTACACCTTTGAGCTGAGAGACAAAGGTCAGTTCAGCGACATGTACTCTACAGCCAAACATAATGTGCTGATTTTCAGTTGGTAATGTTTTTTGTATCAATGATCCTCCAGGTGAGTTCAGCCACTTGCTACCAGAGGAGCAGATCCAGCCAGCCTGTGAGGAGGCCTACGCAGGAGCTCTCTCCATCATCACATATGTACACGACAAGGCCTTCAACACCCTCCCTAACGCTGCTGTCACCGCAGTGCCTGACTTCACCATGGTTTCTGGGCTTGCTATATGGAGCACTGTCATGGCTGTGTCTCTTACCACAGGGGTCTTGATGTAAGACCTGAGATACTGTGCATCATGGTGTTGGTAAACCTCTCCCAGAGCGGCCAAAAGAAATGATATCATCATTAGTGTTCATAATGAAATATACAGCTAATAAGCTTAATTATTACAGCCTGTGGTCCTATGTTATGATAAAACAGCTACATTATTATGCTATTCATGAATCATTTTTATTGTGACAAGAGGGGACAGACAAGAAAACATTAGTTGTATTCAGAGTTACATGACGGTTATGTTGTTTCTGATTTCCACAGCAGGGGGCTGTATCGCCCCATTCTATACACCATACCCAGACACATTTTATAACTACATTCTTTCTTTAGCTGTGTCCCTTGGCTGGATGACTTTTCATACAGCATAGTTACCCCCTCATCTATGAGCATCTTCTTGTTTTATCATCACATCAATTTCAACAACAGGTTAGATCAGCCACCACAAAGACAAAAAAAATATTTAGTCAGTACAAATTTAGCTTGATTGTTTTTGCCTTTATGCATGGCTCCTATTTATACACAGATCCAAAATAACTGTCAACAAACACATAGCATGCTTCATTCATCCCCTCAGTTCAATTTACTAAAATTCCTATCTCTCTCTTGGTCAGTGCAGAGTTTACTGTAAATGCTACACAAAAGCAAAAAAAGCCCAGGTGGAAAACCACTGAGATGAAACACATCTGTATCAGCCGAAGACCATGAAAATGTGTGTTATTAAAGCGGGAAAAAATTCAATATCATACAGTTGCACCAGCAATATGTTTCTTTGCGCTGCATTGACTTGCAGATAGTACTACTCTTGTACTCAAAACAGTAATCACCCAGCTTTTCTAAAAATAATAAAAAAGACTGAGTTTTGAAGGCAGTGTCTTTATTTGTTTTGTCTGAAATTAAGTTTCAGGTGGCATTAGAAGATGTAACAGATATATCTGAGAAGGAATTTGTCTTTTTAGTGTCTTCTAGTGTTTTTTCACTTTCGCTTTTATCATTAGAGTTTGAATGTTTAAGGTTCATTTTGATTAGGTTGGAAGAATCCTTTCTTCCTGGCTAATTTTGCTCTATAGCATGTTTCTTTGTGAGAAAGAGTAGATTTCTGTTGTGAACTCTTCTCTCTCCCTCTTTCCTTCTCTCTGAGATTTATTTCCAGAGTGAATCTTCCCCTGCTACTTCAATGACTGGTAGACCAGCAGTTATTCACACACACACACACACACACACACACACACTTAGCCATTGACAATGTGACATTGACATAGTGCAGTTGAATACCTTATGTGAGGGTGAGTGATGGCCACTCACCCTGATGGCTGTTCCCTAAAGGTGTGTGTGTGTGTGTGTGTGTGTGTGTGTGTGTGTGTGTGTGTGTGTGTGTGTGTTTTGAGCAGCAGTGGAAATAAAATTATAATCCAGCTCACATGAAACCTCAACAGAATAGAAAGACGGGTCAAACACCAGGGGACCGTGAGAATAATAAGTAGGAATGAGGACACACACACACACATATATACAGCCCTTCAGGGAACAAACTATTCACTCATGAAAGATACTCACACATGACTTGGTGAGGCAGAGCAGACGTCACACACACACACACACGCACGAATATAAGAGCTGGGCAGGGATTCAGAGACACAGATTGAAGGTGATTATAATTCACAGTGAAGTCTGGCTGGTTTAGTTATCACCAGCTCATCCATCTATTTGTGTGTGTGTGTGTGTGTGTGTGTGTGTGTGTGTGTGTGTGTGTGTGTGTGTGCGTGTGCATGTGTGGTTAAATGCTCATCAAGGTAGCAGGGGAAAACCGCACCATGGACATATACATCACAAAGATGGGGAAAGAGAGGAAGAAGAAATCAAGCCCACCTATCAAGGGAGAGGTGAATGAAGAATGGATTGAAGGAACAAAGAGATGGGTGCTGAAAGACAATACAAAGTGGAGGGAAAAATAATGCTGATAACACGTACAGGATAGCACAGTTTGTGATTCAAAAAACAAAATGAAATTCCATAATAAAACAATGTGAACATAACTGTAAGTACCTGATTTTATTTCTGAAATAAATAAATAATTGTCTTTGCATCACCCAGAGCCCCATCAATTAAGTCACTTGGCAAATTTGTATTTCTGGTAAATAAACTGTTTTATCATTATACAAAGGCCACGGAATTTCTTTATTTATTGATGGCTAAATGTTAAACCACTGTTCTGTATCATAGCAAGGCTATGTAACTTTGGTAAAACACAATCTTACAAATGAAAAGCTCTGTTCATAAGCAACAAGACGCACTCTTGCTCAAGTTCATAAATGCAAATGGGATTTTCGCAGCTACAGCTTTACTTGGTCTGGTATGGCCAGTAGCTTGTATAGCCAACTCTTTCCAGTATTTCTGAAAAAAAAAGAAAGGTTAGAGACTGGTCAATAATTAGAGATCCTGGATCAGTGCCAGTCATAAGTGACAAATTAACAATATTCAGGTAATTGGTTTAGACGCCAACACCAGCTTAGACAACTTTTGAAGAGAGATAGTTTGAGAATTTGTGAGAACAGGGGACAATCTGGGATTCAACATATGAATATGGCACTATAGATTCTGCAGGAGTAGATGGAGTTGAGGAACTAATTGTCAATCTAATAAATAAAAATCAAAAAAATGAGCCGTAAAAGATAAGCAGCTAACAGACGGCTAATTTTGGGCAAGTTTGGCTACAGTCCCAAAAAGAAATTTAGTGAGCATGGTATGCTCACTTGGTGGAGTGCCTGCCCCATGTACAAGGAGTCCTTACTGCAGCGGCCCGGGTTCGTGTCCAGCTTGAGGACAGCACCCTGTCTCTCTACCTGTTTCCTACTGCTATCCACTGCCCTGTCTCTCAAAATTAAGGCAAAAAGCGTTTTTTTCATGCAGTTTACGCTTCATCTCCCGCAGACCTGCTTAATACCACGTCTCTTCAGTAAACCAGGGTGTACACCTCGTTGACCACCTAGTTTTGGTAGAAATATTTGCAGCTGAATCCAGGAAACTAGGAAGGTCTGTGTTTAAGTCAGCGGTACAATTTTCCACAGGGCTTGTCAATCACCAAGTGCATTTAAAGTTGACAAACCAACGTGGAGCGTTAATTCAGCCAAACCAAGATGATTCAATAGAGCATGGAGCTGAGATTTTTCTTTAACCTATTTTTATTTCTATTACGGCTACGGCAAAATCTCATTAAATGGTATTGCTTCAGTGAAATTGCTGAGCCCCTCAAGCAATAGTTCCACATACTATTTTAGTCTCTGATCAATATGGAACCAGTCGCAAAAGGACACATGTGACAGTGACCGTTCTGCCTCTGTCAGAGAGTAATTTCTGTGGAAAAGTTATGTACGTACGTACAGTACAATGGATAGTTTCACAGAATCCGAGGTGCTTTGTGCTGATGATATATTTCCTGTAATGTTTCAACAAGGGAAACCGTGTTGAAATGTTAATTACAGCCAGTTAAAGGAAATGATAGTAATATGTTTATTCAGGCTTAATTATGTATTTTTAGGCTGAGATAATACATCTATACCCTCACAAACTCTCCATGAATCCCCCAGGTGGCAGCCAGGGTTCAATTTCCAGACGTTTTGAGGTTGAGAGATTAGAACTTGTGTTTTTGCTTCTCCAAGAGGCTGGTGTGAGAACTTGCCCAGATTTAGCTCTCATTTTACTTACTACTACTCACTAAGGGGAAAACCCCTATTGAGCCTCTCTTTTCAACACTGTTTTCAAGTTGATTTCCACAGTACAATGTTTCATGACTGAGACTCGTAGGTTTCATGGGGCTCTTCACCTCCTTTCAGACATGTGCGTTTGCATGTGTAACACACACATTCAAGTGATGAATAGAAGTGTGTGTTAGAGGGCTCCTCTTCTGTGGGCCGATGACACGTCTTTGCCACATACTTTTATTGCTAATCAATGTAGATGACACCATTTTTTACACACTGTCACTGACAATCAATGGGAATTATGCCATGCTTTTTAACTGTCTCTGGTAATCAATGAGGGCGGCGCCATCATCTGCATCTTCTGATCATTACATCTGGTGATCAATAACAAAACTGTCTCAGGGATGACACAGGATCATCATACTAGCACTCCATGATGATAGGTAGATATGTGTGTGTGTGATGGGAGAGAACGGAAATGTGTGAAGCCAAATGTCAGACAGACAGAGGGAGGGAACTGACAAAAGACAAAGGTGGCAGGAAAGAATTTGACATAGAGCTCAGGAAATGGCCACATTTCAAACCATCACTCTGCCATGGTTATCACAGACAGTAAAGAAGACAACACAGCCTCCCTCCCATCCTTCCTTCCTTCCTTTCTTACTGTCTAGTTGCTCACAGTGGTTTATGATGTGTGTATAAAAAGCACTGTAAACATTTCCCAATCCCAAATTTTGCTATGAACCATGATGTCCATCATGATTGCACTATTTCTGCTAAGTTTCAAACAGTTTTGGTTATTTTGCATGAGAGATTTCATTACTTGTTTTTGATTTGTTCTCATAGCCTGGTATTACCAAATGAATGAATAAAATGCAAGATTTAACTTATGTCATGTAGGCTTACATAACTTAACTTACGTACATATCTTAACATATTTATTTTAACTCAAATCACAACCAAATGTCTGGAGTGCTATATGCAGTTCCATGAGATCACAACCATGCTCTTTTCACTGGTTGGAAGAGAGCATTTCTGTGCCAACAATAAATCACCCATTATCAATAAAAATAAAATAATAAAACAAGTTATAAACACAACATATTATCACCTTACAGAGTTGATATAGTGAACGTGTTCTGTTGTGGTCTCCACCAACTCCTTAGAGAAATCCGTCTCTTTAGCTGTAATGCACCACTTTGTTCACCAGCTAGTAGCTACACTTGTCTGCCCGCCATTTGGTGCTGGGCAGGGAGCGTAAGACTGCTGACTCTGGAAATGACACTGTTGACAGCAGTGAGAGGGATTCAAAACAGTAAAGTTCTGTGCTGTAAAAACCAAAACAATGAGCTGAAAGTGACTGATATGCTCCACAGAGTTGAAGGGAACTGCACTCAGGTGGTAAATATCTGTGTGTTTATCACTACGAGCAACCCCTTTCACATTAAACATAGTTATTTCATTAGTTTATATATAAAAAATATTGAACAGAGCAGTTTTAATAAAAAACGTGGTAATAAAAAAGTGGTAATTAAAGGTCTATTTAATACCTTTATAAAACTTTCAGCCACAGCTGTTTTCAGCACGTCCTCATACCTAAACAAAATAGGGTGATCACAGGGTGGTCAATTGTCCCAAAACAACATACACAACCGTTCTCCAAAACAATATGTCCAGCGACAGGCATACTGGATTAAGTACGTTAAAGTCATGTGACCTAAGTCACACTTAAACTTAATTCCTTTAAATAAGTCAAATTTGATTTTCTTTCACACGGTACTCAGACCTCAGTCTCCTGAGTGTAATTATAGTAGCATGAAGTCGTGTGTTTACTTGACACATCCACCCCACCACCTCCTCACACAGTGCCTTGTCGCTCTTTATACTACATCACCTGATTTCTTCCACCACTAGAGGTCACGGCCTAATAAAAAACATAAAAATGAGTCGTAACAAGCTGCTGAATAATCTAACTAATGCGTCTGTTTTTTACTGGTGAGGACAGGATGGCTGTTTTCTTATGTTTCCAGGAAGATGACAATGTCAGTAAAATCTGCTCCAACCACACAGATAAACTGAGCTTTTAAGTGTTCAGCTATCACTAACCAATTATTGTGGTGTTTCTTTTCAAAACTTGAATTCTATTGCTTATTTATTATCGAATAGATAATAATATTGAAAAAGAGCCACTACTTCTCCCACATTATCACGGGTGATTGGAAAGCCTATGGTACTTTCATTTTGAAGATCACACAATATTTTAGGTTTCCTTTGCAACTACTGATTATATTTTGAAGGCAGAGTGAAACACTGGGTCTGTATAATATAAAATTACATGCTGTAAAGACATACGAAGGTGTGGTGCTGTTGTAAAAACATTAAGAATATGGTGTTTCTCTTGTCCCAGTTCTTGCCAGTGACCGTGTGAGCACAAGGGTGATTTATTTTATTTTCTTAACCAGGATAAACTTTCCCACTAGGTCCAGCTTCCTCTGGTGTTGAAAAAGTGCTGGAAATCTTTTGAGAAATAACTGTTCATTTTCTTCTTATTCATTTTTCGTATATCTCATCCTCTCTAAATCTTGTAAGATGTTTCATTATAGAATATGAAAAGTTTCCTCTGTCTTATCCCCCCTGTCAAAAAGCCAACAAGCTTCTTAAAGTTGTTATTTTAACCTCAGTGACTGACAGCTCTTTCCCATCTACGAACAACTGCACCTCCTTGAACCTTGAAAACAAGGCAAGATTTATTCCCTCGACTTCCTGCTTGGCACACTCACTCTAACGGTTGACCCGACATGAGATACATGAGATAACTAGGAAAATATTTTGCATCTGAGTTCCCAGTTCACGCACCAAGAGATAGAACAACAGAGAGTGTAGTAACCGAGACACAGAGGAAGGAGACTTGATAGAGTGAATTAGGAGCATTGCATTGGAATGGAAAGAGGCAGACAAACTAACAGAGACCACACAGCAATCACGCCAGTCACAGACCATCACCAAGAGGTGAGCAGGCCATCTGTGTCTCTGTCCGCCTGTAAAATGACTTGCCATCAGAAGAGGAAATAGGCAATATCACACTAATACACTGAGGCAACACAGGGAATGCCCTGGTGGACAACTCTATTCTGACACTGTTTGTGTTTGCCTACTTAAATGTGAGTGTGATTTTGTCTGTGTTTGCATGTGTGTAGTCAGTATCGTACATCTTTAGCTTTTATATCTGTAGCCTCTCTGGGCAAGTGGACTCTAACTTTAGCATGGATGACCAGTATATCTCTGACAAGAAGAAACAGTGTTTGATCCAGACTTAATTCTAAAATTAAACACAGAGAGATTAACTTTATATTGCAAAGAGTTTGAATTACTCTATTTAAATAATGTGGAAAGGAATCAACTTAAAGGATCAGTGTGTAAGATTTAATGGCATCTACTGGTGAGGACTGCAAATTGCAACCAACTTTCCAGTCTACTACTGCCCCCTACACTTTCAAAGAACGTGGGACAGCTATGGTGGCTGACACAGCACAAAAGGTGTCTCCTCTGGGACAGTGGCCAGTCAAGAAATTAGGTTTCTTTAGGTATATTTATTAAGAAATTATATTTACTTAATTATTCAATAAAACCTTAAAATGTTATTGTGACTTGGCCTCTGACAGATGACATGGAAAATGCAAGCCAAGAGTGTGAAACACTGTCACTGTTTCTGCACCACAGTCCATTATAAACCTCACATTAGATAAAGTTTATACAAACATTGACAAGGGAAACATGTTAATTCTCTTTGTGATTATGTATTCTTGCCAAAACTGCCCACCATCAATAATGTCTGGCCCACAGACAGATTATGGGGCTTTGATAGCGGCAAAAAATATAAATAAATAAATACTTTGATAACAGTTACTCCCATAATCACTTCCTCTTTAGTGGTTTTGCATACACAACAAAAGCGCGAGAAGCTTGTTTACTGTAATGCTGTGTTTGGGGTTGAACTGAGCTTTTACTTAAAATTTTGAATGACATTAAAAAAGTCTGTAGCCTGCTTGACACACCTCTGAAAGAGCCATCAGAGAACATGATTCCCATAAATGTTCTCTGCCTGGAGATCCTGGGGAAATGCAAAATGTTGATGGATGCGGATCAAACACCAAAACACAAACAGTGCAGCACATGCCGTGATCTAAGAAACATTCGCTGCAGAATTAATTTGTTGAAGAGAGAGAAAAAAACTGTCCCGAGGTGTGATCAAACACTTAACCCTGTCACACTCTGCATGTCTGTCTCTGTTTTCCCCTACACTCTCTCTCTCTCTCTCCCTACCTGTGCCTCGTTAGCCTCATGTCTTTCACCTGTGTTGCTCCCGCCCTGCTCATTAGTTCCTGTGTGTGTGTGTGTGTGTGTGTGTGTGTGTGTATATATATACCTTGTGTTTCTGTCTTGTCTTTGTCGGGTCATTGTATGTTGTCACCCTGTGTTGTTTGTTCTCGTGTCTTCAGCCTTACTCGCCGTGTCTCCCTGTTACCCTGCTCATTTTTGGATTCTGGTTTTCACCCTTTTGGATTTCTGTTGGACAAGCCTTTGTTTTTGGACTCAGTCAATCAGCCACTCTGTTGTAAGTGTGCTCGTCTTTTGTTTGCTTATTAAAACCCCTCTGAACTGTTCCTGCTGGCTTTCGTGTCCTGCATTTGGGTCCTCCAACCTACTACCTGCTTCACCCATACCAAACCCTGACAAACCCTTGGGTTGTGAGTCTTGCACTTTACCGACTGAGCTAACCAAACAACATCTAATGGTTGAAAATATTGCGCTGATGCAAAACTTCTTTGACGATCCTGCTGTATATTATTACTACTACAGTATGTATTCAACGCAGTGATGAATGTCTACACTGCCTGAATTCTACCAATAGTAGATCAAGAAGAATATAGTGACGAAATGCGCTCTGTAGCGCTGTTTGTCCGTTTTCAGCTACTGTTGAAACATGACACCACAACATGGAGACATGGTCCATGTAAGGGGGGACCCGCGGTTATGTAGATATAAATGGCTCATTCTAAGGTAATAAAAACATAACGGTTTATTATGTAAGGTCTTTATACGCCACTGAAAACATAGTTATGGATCTTATATTGCATTTCTGTCAATAGATCCTCAGAAATATTACACACTGGACCTTTAGCTGTGTGTGAGTTTGGGTGTGTGTATGAGAAAGTAATATGTCCATGATGGATTGAATCTTGGCTTCATCGATCTGCATGTTGATTTATGGTACCACTGGACTGAATAATGAATCTGTGTGTCCATGCTTGTGTGTCCATGTGTGAGTGTGCGCAGATGCATTTCTCAAAGTTTGTGTGTCTGTGTTTGCATTAGTGTATGCGACTGTGTGTCATGACCCGACAGCTGATCGTGAATAATGATGGTAGTCAATAGCTGCACAGATCCTTGAGCACTGTGGAAGGCTGGAGGTGATTGACAAGACGGGCACACACACACACACACACACACACACACACACACACACACACACACACACACACACACACACACACACACACACACATCATGATCCTCTTCCTCCCCTACCAGAAACACTTGCAGTGGGACAGAACTGCAAAGTCCAATCTTTCTCTCTGTGTATCTAAAGCAAGAAAACAGATCCTGCACCATGCTGATTGTTTAAACAGAGATGAGATCTGCAGCCACCTCCAACACAGGTTCACTGTTGTTGTGCTTTCCTCTACCTCTAGGTGGCACTGTTAAACAGCAAACAGAGACAACGACGCCAACACAGGCGCTGACAACCATCAAGTGAGGCAGCACGTCTGGATTTGTTTGCTGCATAGTGTTTGGAACTCTACTTGACTTTACTTTTTGCGCATTAAGGACATGTGATGAACAGAAGCACAGGAGTGCCCTGTATACCAGCTGACACACGCTATGAAATCAGATAGAGCCGTTCATTTTCAAGTTCACACAAAATAGCTTACCAAACATATTGCATGTAACCCTGGACTCAGGGAGACTCATGTGTGATGTGGCACTGAATCTGTGTAAACGTAACAGTCGAAATATCTCTGTTCTCTGTGTTATCCAGACTTCAGGGACAATGTGTCTCTGTGGGATGATATGATTGACCCTAAAGCTGGATAAATAACAGGCTCACTCAGCTCTCCTCACTCATTCGAGTGATACATGTATCAGCGGATGTGCGTTGCTGTGAGTCCTTCTGCAGAAGACTTGAATAAAATTCGGGGAAAGACAAGTGTTTGCCTGAGCTGTTTATTTGAAAACTCGAATTGCCATCACAGTAGCATGAAATTATATATCAGATTTGTACAGCAGATGCTTCCCAAATAATGATAGTTAAATATCAAAGGTCTTTTCTTAGTCTGACTGTTTCTCACTCTTTCTTTGTGACTGTGTGTGTGCGTGGAGATGTGTGTAGGCGTGCGTGGGCGGTGGTTCACACAAATGAGCACACAACTGTGAACTCAAGCTTGATTTATTTTACCAGTAGTGTCAACGAAAGGCAGCTTCCTCTCTCAGTTTCTCTAGCGTAAAAGTGGGCTGAGGCTCAGTCCCTTTTATTTTTCATCTTTCCCTTTATGTCTCTTTCTGGGGTTTTTTCATCCTCTCTCTCACTCTCAATATATGGGTGGTTAACCTGTAGACAATTAATCACAGGGACACACTATCATGCATATACACAAGCACACACCCGCAGGAGAAGATGGATAATGCTCTGGAGTAATCAGGCATGGGTGTGCACACATAGAGGCCAACCTGTGTTGGCTCCTCGCCGGCTGTCCTCTAAGAAGAGAATGCCCTTTAGCCTACATAAGAAGCATACTTCATTCCTCCATCATGTCTCGGGGCGTTATAATTACTCATGCTGTTGTGTCGGAGTCATGAAGCTGCTGAGCTGTTGGTGGCATATATTCAGGTTCAGACCAGATGAAGAAATAATGTAGGCTGCTTGCTGATGGTGTGAATAATACATGGCTTTGCACCCAAGGTTAATTTATTCCAAGTGATAGTAAACATTAATGCACTACATGAGAATGAATTCATCCTACTGATGAACATTAAGGAAAGATTTTGTTTTCCTCAACAGAAACATAACATGTGGATTTTGTGTCAGCTATCATGATACAAAACTCGAGAGCAGTCAGGGATGGTGTACCTTTCTGTGTACATCTAAGCATGTGCCCATTTAAAGAGAACTTTTCTCTCTATCTTTTGCTTCATCTCTCTCTTTCTCTGTCATATTCAAATTCATATTCACACAAACAGGCACAAACTAGACCACTTGTCAGACACACAGATGTCCTAGTGTAGAGTACTTGTTGCACTGAAGATGTTTGACAGTAGCCCCATTTGTGACCTCAGCATTCTCTACGTTTCTCAGTGATTCGGTCACATTGCATTCCCTACACAGACCTTAGGGGTGCAGTCTGTGGCGATATTGGGTGTAAACACTGGTTTCCCCACCTTTATATCTTTACAGGGAGACAGTAGGAATCTCTGGATCACAGAAATACATTTGAGGATGCAACCTGCTGTTTGATAGGGAATGCTATGTGACCGAATCACAAAGTAATGTACAGACTGCTGAGGTAACAGGGCTACTTGAACAGATGCTGCTAACTAAACGACAGTGATGGAAACAATAACCTTTTGTAACCAATATACACTATTATACACTATTTTGTATCTTCTTTCCTCACTTAAAGCAACATTATGGAGTAATTGTATCTTAAAATACAGCTTCAAAATCATTTTGATAGTACAAAGATTTGTAATAGGGTAAATGATGTCGCTGTCATTGCTGCTCTGGGCCGGGGGAGCTTTCTATGGCACTATGTAAGATTGAAATAGTAGGATTCCTATCGTGGGGAACAGCGTAATGCTTTACAGCACCACAACACAACGAAACTCTTCAGCAAGCAAGCTATAAGAAGAAGAAAAAAGTACATCATGTACAATGTAGGTTCTTTGGAAGAAGCTAGCTCGGTATTCTAAGTATGGACATCATGGCAGAGGCTGCAAAGAGACTGAAGAAGACTATGTCGGATTAGCAAGGAAGAGAAAAAGAGAGACTCACTGGGCAAGAGACCGTAAATATCGGACTGGCTTTTTCTCGTTGGTTTGAACTCCAAGAGCTGAACGGTTGCAGGACAGATGCCGAGCTGGCCTTCTAGCCGTTTTTACTCCTCAGTTATAACGTATTAGCTAGCTTGCTGTGTCTTGCTTGATGTGTGACTGTGTTAGCAGTGTGTGTTGAACTCAAAAAGCAGTTAGCAAACTTACTAGATAACACACTCAGACACCTGTAACTATACTGTGAGTGCTCTTGGGTTTGTTGCTGTCTAGTTTTGTTTCAAGCAACATTATGCTGAGCTAAGCCGGGCGAGCAGGCAACATAACCAAGCTCAGCCACCTCTATAGACATATCATTAGCTAAAGTGCACATGGACAGTGAAAGCTAGGAAGAGAGCGACCAGGCAAGATGTCTACACATTGTATACTGCCTCAGTGTTTTGTCAAAACAATAATCTCACATAAGGGAAAAAGGGCCTGAAGGTAGCACAGCGGAACTGCAGGTAACTGGTGGTGGGAACCAAAAGTTCATTGTTTGTTCTGGAAGGACAGGTTTCAGTAACGCACCTTCAAATAATAATAAATAAAAATAATAGTCAGGGGAAAGCCTGACTAATCACTGGCGTGAGGACACCTGTTGGTGTTTGGAGAGTGTGTGCAGGAACAGCAGGAAATCAGATTGTCTCAGGCCCCATCCACACTACTGCATTTTCAAATTAAAATGGAGACCTTTTGCTACGTTTGCACCCCCTGTCCAGACTAAAACGATGAAAACAAAGACTTAAACGGAGAAGTTTGGAAACGCTTTTGCATTTCAAAACTCCGGAGGGCGTTTTAGTGAAGACGGGCCAAAACGGAGGACTTTAAAAACGACAATGCAGCTGCTCACGCTTTTCTCTCTGATTGGGTCTTGCAAAGCAGAAACACAATGCTACTGACCGGGTTTTTGACATCGTATTTTTACTATAATATTATGTACCGTGCAAATAACGCTTATCTGCTTACACTTGTACTGTGCATGTCGCCGTTTACTATGTGACGATTCCCAGTCTGTTTTCCGCCGCCACACTCCCGTGTTACATTCAGTAACAGTCCCAGCTCGTTATTGGTGCATGCAAAAAAAAAAAAACTGGTCTGATGCTTCCTCTGTATTTATTTATTCTTTCGCCAAATCTTCTGTAACTACAGAATAGCTTCATGTTTACACTGGCACGCACATGCCCAGTGTACCTGAATGGGCCTCACAGTGCGTTTTCAGTCGTTTTAATGGAGATGGAGATCAACTCTAAAACGCAGCGAAAACGCTGGTGTGGACGGGGATCGTATTCGTTTTAATTCTCCGTTTGTAAACTAAAATGGAGTAGTGTGGATGGGGCCTCAGAAGGAAAGAGTTCATGAAGTTTGATTTAAATATATTGATATTTCTAATTGATTCTGTTTGTGTTTAAATGGAAGATTGTCATGTAATGCACCACTTTAAGTTAATCAATTGAATTAACACCTCAAGATTATATTTTTGTAGGTTTTTCTTATAAAACGATGTTTATTTTGATAGTGCTGGAATTAATTGTGTTCATAGTACTGTGATTGCTGTTACAAAAAGGAAATGCAATACTTATTTCAATAATAAAATGTCTAAAGCGCTGCCATTCTGTTTCAAGAAGAAAGGGAATTAGATTATAGATGGAATGGGAAGAATACACAACACACACAGAGTCAGCCTTAATTTTTGCATTTCTATACCTTGTGTGTCAGTAACAAGAATAACTCAATGCACAGACACACACTGTGTCCCCATTAGCCATAAACCCTTATTTAATCCTGATAAAGAATGTGCATAGACAAGAAGACCACTGATCGAGCGCACTCATCATACTGGTACTTGATAATGTGATAAAGAGAACATAGCCTCACACCCAACACATATATACACACTCACACAGGACAACAGAGAGTAACCACACAAAAAGACGCGCATTAGTTTAGTTCAGTGAGCCTCCATGCATACAGACAACCTGTTTAAACCAATCATTACATTGCTGCTGGCTCATATGTAACACTAAGGAGAGTAAGGGAGGTAGATGGATGGATGGAGGGAGGAAGCAAGAAAGGGTGGGGTCAGGGGAAGAAGGGAAAGAGGGGAAGATGCATTGAGCAGAGAGGAACAGATTGTTGTGTTAAGGCCAAATCTGGCTTAAACCAGCAAAAAAGAGCTCATAATACTGTAGAAGCCTGCAATGGGAGATCATTGAACAGAAGGATCAGACAAAAGAAGCAACACTAGGTAGAATAATGTGGACAAACAATTGGTTGCTTTGGGGGGGGGGGTTGAGCCCACCAAAGCAGAGAAGAGGATAAATAGGTAAATTGTGAGAGTGGGATAAAAACGAGTGCAGGTGAAGAGATGAGTGTTTTGATTAAAGGGAGTAGAATTGATGGTAAGAATATGTAACACAGAGGTATAGATGGAGGCAGGGTGTGGCTCTGCGGACAGTCAGAAGAGAGAGAGAGATGTAAAGATGAGATAAAGACGAATGAAAAGTGGGAGGGATCAAACCGTCTGGACAGAGGGCTGGTGTGAGGACTAATAATTTGTGGGGGAAGAGGGAGAGCAGGTAAGTGCACAGTAAAGAATGAAACAGTGTCGGATGCAGGGTGATGAATGATGAACGCTGTAGGCGGGAGCATGGTAAGGAAAGCTGGATGAAGGGAAGGAGGGATGAGGGAAGGAAAAGAATGATGAAAGGAATACAGATGTAGGGTTACCCTCACACTTCAATTATATCATTATTGAATATAATTTCATTTTGCATTCTCCGTCACTACAGTTGAATATGCGCTACGACTGCCATACCAACGAGCCTGGCTCTTTGGTGCTGTGGTCAAGTTGCATGTTTAGTAACCTGTAGACCCAGTTTCAAATCCAGGTGAAGTGACTGCTCTTTCTCCTCCGTCACAATTGTGAGTATTTCCACACATTTCGACATCCTGTGCTCCAATCCAAACTGCTGAAGACTTAATCTTAATATTTGAAGTGGAAGCCTGTCAATTTAGTGTAAAATAATAATATATTTAGACAGCCTGTAGACAATTTTATCACAAATAGGCCTACTGTAAACAATCTGTAGGCAGACATTAGCCAAATAAAGTGTAACCTATAGTATTATACTAACATTAAACTTTTTCTTTTAAAGTCATCTTTATTGTCAATTCTACTATATAAAAGGAACACAAAAGATTTAAATTTCATTTCTCACATGACCCACGGTAAATGTATTTATGTTATATTGTATTCTATAATATTGTATGAATAAACAAATTCATACTAGTACACGGCGCCACCAATAACTTAAATCCCCCCGCCCCCAGCCCTAACCTTCTACCAACTGCGGTTGTGTGTCTGCCTCCTGCCCCCACTGTCCTCTTTTTTGAAAATGAAAATATGGTGACCCTAGGCTAGGCGCTAGATAAAAAGTGAAGAGAGTTATTCAACTTCATCCCGAGGGGGACGTGCATGTCTGTGCCAAGTTTTATTCGGCCATGAGCTGTTGAGATGTTTCCATCTGGACCACAGTAGTTGAGTAGACAGACATAACAAAATTGCCGCTACTAGTAAAATGACATTTATTTATTCCAAATGGAAGACTAGCAGAATTGTCATATACTGTTGGGGGAATAAACAGGGGATGGAGAAGGAATGCTCGTCAGATGAAGGGGTTTTAAACAGCTTTAAAAATAAGTGGTGGATGGAGGGAAAGAGGGAGGAAGCAATAGATTGATGGATGACTGAGGCAGGACATAGTCTCTGAATAATTGTAAACCAAGGTGGCAGAATGGACGGAAAGAAGAGCTGAAAGGGAGGAAAGTGAGGCACAGATGGATGGGAAGCGTGTCATGTTGCTTAACTAATGTTTCCCAGGCCTGTAGTTCAATTCCTTTCCAAAATTAAAGCTCCATCTATCAACCCAATGTGCCTCGTTAGCAGGGAAAGCTCTAACCAATCCCAACACAACCATTTACATTTTAAGGAAGACGGACGATGGAGCTTTTATCTGTCTGTGTTCCTGTCGGTCTGTATCTGTTTCTTTCTTTCTCTGTCCATCTTTCACCCCTGCACAATCAAACACCCACAAACACAGAATGTATCAAATGCATATTCATGTCCAAAGACTGTGGTGCTGTCCAACAAAATAAATTGCTGCAGAGACACTTGCGTCTTTCATTAAAAACATGAAACCACACACTGAGAAGAGACATACCCTCCCACAACTGCATATTATTTTCCAAAGAACTTTCTCTGTCAACCAGAGTTGTGTAAAATCGGTTTGATTAAGGTAATAATGGCACATATGATAGTATAATACATAGCCCTAGACTTATTTAAAAATTGTGCTATCCATTTTCCTGTGGTTTTCGATTTGGAAAAAAAAAAAAAAGTAAATCTCAGTGTGTGTCAGGCAAAAGCGCAGCAGCCATCTAATAATGACCGGGTTGTATTTCACACAATTCAATTTCAGTGATTAACTGCAAAAGGCCTTAATTGCTTTTGGTTTTGCTTTCTATAAAGCTGAGTTATTTCCTACAGTCCATGAAGGAAATTGGAATAGTTTCCTTACCTTCCACATTGCAACATAATTATCAGTATGCTACAGAATCTTCACCAGGGCAATGTCAATCTAATTCTCAATGGAATAATATGTTCAAGTTTTATATGCTCTGAGAATGTGTGTGTGATGCATGCATTTGAAGAAAAGACAGAGAGAGCTGCCAGTACCTCTGTATCTAACAGTAATTCAAATAGTGTATATTACAGGTGCATCAAAATAGAAAATTAAACCAACAAAATGTCCAACAGAGTGGAGAAGGCACATGTAGAAACTGTAATCAGTGACAGACATGAAAAAAAGGAGAAAAAGGAGACAGATACGGAGAAGAAAAGAAGTAGCGTTTGGTGTAGATGCAAGTTACCTGAAAGAATTCCTATGCATAAAAGTCTCTGCATTACTTGGACCAAGAATGTCATGCTCTGTGTTCATGAGGAAAGCGAGGCTCAGGAAAGAGCAATTGTCCAGTGAGTGTCTTTTCTTTTTCTGTGCTAGCTTACCACGATGTTAGCTTTACTCTATTTCTGTGACTGTAATTGGAGAAAGAAATGTTGTGAAAAATGTTGTGAAAAATGTGCTGTGTATAACAACGGGATCCACCAGGGAATTCATTGCTCCCAAGGCATTGTTGGATGGAAAGCAACATGGAATTGACTGGCGATGTGAGAAAAGAAAAAGTTGAAAAATATTACTGTTAGAGGTGGTGGGCGCTGTGGTATGCCAAGCTAAGCTAGAGCTAGAGCTTCAGGCTCTAGCGCCAATTGCATAACACAGGTCAGAGTGGTATTCATTTTCTTACCCATCCCTTTGCAAGAAAGCGAATAAGTGTATTTCCCAAAATGTAATGCAATCTTTTTAAAAGTATATGCAAAAGAGAGCACATTTTGCCTGACAGCTGTCACAGAAAATGTGACGCCTAGAAGTAAATTCTTTACCAGCTGTGGAAAAAAATGTCCATGTGAAGGAGAAAGTCATTATTGCAGTTTCTGGGAGTCCTCCCTTGCCTCCAAGATTACAGCAAGGCAGAGACATTGTCATAGTCTTTAACATCACATGGAAAACAATACAGGCAGGTGTTTTTGGGATGCTTCTCATGTGTATTGCTCCTTAAAGACTTTACCTCTAGTATCTCGCTGATCACCAACGTGGCTGTGATGCAGTATAGCACTCTTGCCTCACAGAAAGAAGATTCTGGGTTTGAATCGACTAGATTAGTGATCTGTCCAGCGTGTACCTTGATTCTCGACCAAATATACTATGATGGGCTCCCCTCTCAACCCTACTAAGAATATGCGGGTATGATAATGGATAAATGGATGGATGGATCATCCTTGATGCCTCCATCCCATGTCGGCTCCAGCTACTCTCTATTTGTTACCCTCCCTCTTCTGCTCTTTCCTAAACTTTATCCATCTGTCTCTATCAGTCCTCGCCTATCCTCTCATCTCCTCCCTTCCTTTACCACTCCATCTCTTCTTACATCTCTACTTTCTTTCTTTCTCTGTCTGTCTGTCTCTGCTGACGGTGGCCATTATTAAAAGCTGTCCTGTCAGATATGTCGCTCATGGCTGTTATTGATGCCCCTTCATTACTCATTATCGTTGAGTGCCTGTATTAGTGCTGACTAGCCATAAAATGGCCGACACACACACACACACACACATACATTTACATGCACTGTTGCACACACACATACATCACGTGGGCAAATCAGGGAGCACACTCACACAAACACAATGTCTACAGCCACGGACAGCAGAAAGATGGAAGATTGTATTGTTTCACTCAACCTTGTGGGAGTTCTGCCCGTTGCTGATAAAATGGCTGGTTAGACAAACTCTCTGTGTCTGCAATTTACCATTCACTATTCTGTGTGATAGTATGAGTTAGCTGAATTGAGTTTCCTCAAAGTGATGATCAGTGGAGTGATACTGAGGTACTGATAGCTTTTAAACCTGATATTTTAATTTGACAATCAATCCCAATGTCAACATGTTGATCTTTGGCAAGACATTGCTGCATATAATATTTATATTAAACATATGAAATGTATGTTGTTAAATACACTCACGGTGAACCCATAATTGTCCTTGACATGACATGGTGTGCTTAAAGGGGTTTAAAATGCTTCATTTCAACATTGTCAAACAATTCGAACGTGGAAACCCCCCGTCCTCAAAAAAGACCCTCTAGTATTTGTTGGTAAAGGTCTGAGAATAACCTCAACAGCATTGGCCATCTTTATTCCAAAGAAAGCAGACTGACCTGTTTTGAAGTTGAAATGTACATTATGATGATTTTAGATAACTCACAGTTTAACCTTAGAGGTGCTCACGCTACCTGAATATGTTTGTTCCACATAAATGTGCTTCGCATATTTTGTCAATGTGTTCTTGGATGAAGAGCAGGGGAGTAGAGAGGAATTTCATGGATGAAAGACAGCATGGTAGTTTTTTACTACGGTTAATTTAAATGATCCTTCACACACACCCTTCACTCAGCCGCTACTGTTAACACAAGGCTGCGTCTGATTTATAGGACACGGGATATTGCTGCTGTTTATACTACAGATACCTTCCTCTCCCTCATATGAGAAAACCATGCACAGTGAAGAAAGTTATCTGACAGATGCCTTGGATAGTCTCACACTCATTCTCCTATTTGTGTATACAGTGGTTGAATCAGACCACACACACACACGTACACACACAGGCATATGGAAGTACTTTCCCTTGTTTGTCTATGTGCTTCTCTGTGTTGTCTTAGGGTTTGGTCACATGTCGTAGGAAGCCATGTTGGACATCCTCTCAGTACATACGGCTGAAAGGATCGTTAAGTGCACTGGCCAGTAAGCGGTAACATTGAAATTAATTAAACTGGGGAAACATAGGTATCAAAATGTACAACAAACTTTAAGATGAATTAATGAAGCTTTTGGATCAAAAGTTAATTGTCAGTACAGTCGAGGTTGACGCACATTTGCCTACAATCAACAGGTGAACATATGTTAAGTCGGGTGCGGTTAGGACTCAGGAGCAGACAGAGACAGCGAGGATTTTAATGATAATATAGACAATGAGTGGAATAGTGTCGGCGATTGATCCGGAGCTGGTCTGCGGGAGCGAAGATAGCGTGGTTGAATAGAGGTCCAGTAGTGGTGGCCTTGGCGTGGCGGGCGGAGTGGCAAATGGTGTAGCAAACGGAGATCCCAGGCGCTGAAGCAGACAGAGAATAACACGTTACTCTAGGTTCTTTCACAAAAACAAGGTAAATCAGTAGACGTCCTCAAGAGGGTTGGCCGTGCGTAATTACGGCAACCTCCCGTTCCTGTTCTGGGAGGAGAGGGGGTTGGTAGCCCAACATCACCATAAAGGGGGACATACCTGTGGCTGCACTAGATAGGGAATTGTGCGCATATTCCACCCAGTTGTTTGGCCCAGGACTCGGGATTGCGCGTCGTAACACATCGCAGAGCTGTCTCCAGGTCTTGGTTAGTCTGCCCCGTCTGACCATTAGTCTGTGGGTGATATCCTGAGGAAAGGCTGGCAGAAGCACCCAATGCCTTACAGAAAGCCTTCCATATCTGAGATGCAAACTGGGGACCACGATCAGAAACAATGTCCTGGTGTATACCATGCAATCTGAAAACATGTTGAATCATGAGTTCAGCAGTTTCTGAGGCAGAAGGTAACTTAATGAGAAGAATGAAGTGTACGGCCTTAGAGAACCTATCGACTACGGTGAATATGACTGTATTACCTTCAGATGGAGGTAAGCCGGTGACAAAATCAGAGTACTTATTTTTATTCCACTTTTGACTTTATTGGTGGTTTGCTTTCTCACGGATGTGCCATAAGAGGCTTATAATACAGTCTTACGAGATCTCAGATTATCCACCACAGATGCACAAAACACACTATGTTCTTTGTGTGGCTAGGTGATGCAGGAGGGAAAAGTACTCCATCACCATCACATAAACTTACTATAGTTTCAGTAAGTTGTGCATAGTAGAGGGAGATCATGTCTTCTTCACATTTGCAATTTCTGTCTCCATAGTGTGCTTCAGGCTACACCTTCTGAGATACAAAGTGTGAGTTAGTAACAACCATGCAGGCAAACTAGGCATTTCAAGAAGAAAGGGTAGCTTCATGTACATTTGTAGGATAGTGCCCTATGTACTCGATGTGCTCAGTCTGTGCATCTTCACTTGAACATTCTGCAAACATAGAGTTCCAAAACCTAGAGCTTGTTATAACAAAATCACTCTCCACCAAGCTGTAAAACACAACACTGTCTGAAGTTATTAGATAGATAGTTGTATAAGAAATACATTTGTTAGGGCAAATGTTTTAGCAAACAATGCCTTTTTACACATCCACCAGGTGTGGAGCAACATTAGCATTCGTTTAGAGTTGCGTTTCTGGCAACCTGATAAATCCCACTATTTAGTCTCCTTTTAACTCTTGTTTTAATCACCAACTCCTGAGGGAAATATCTGGCTCTTTGGCTGAACAATGCTCCGCTATGTTCAGCTAGTTGGTAACTGTGTGTGTCTGCTGTTTGGTTCTGGGCAGGTAGTGTACAGTGGGTTTATCAGAGCTGTCTTTTGCTAAAAACAACTGCCTGATGTGGCTGGAAACAAGTTTGCAAAGTTGAGAGGGTGGGGCGGGGGGGCCGAAAGTCAAAACAATGACTTAAAGGATGCTATAAAGCTACTGTAGGTATCTTTATAGCAGGTAGGTTGAGAACTGCAGAGTTGGGCGATATTTTCTGTGACTTTTTTATTTTGCTTTTCGGCGGGTCGCACAAAAGAAATATTTTATGTTCTGATTTCAACTTTCATATGACAACACTAATGCAAAACATCCTGATGTTTTTTATTTATGGTACAGAGGCTATATTGACAAACACTACGGGTAAAGCGCATGTGGGGTTGCATCAGTAAAGTAATAAAGAGACTCTGGGGTTTAAGTCTTGCAAACTAATTGCAGAGTGATGAATTTGTCTTGGAACAACAAGCAGCATCTGAAAACTGCCTTGTCTCCTTGACTGATTATACTGAACATCCTTCCCGTTCATCCATCATACATCTTTATGGCTTCTTTGGGGAATACTTTGTGAATGTGTATAGTTCTTGTATATTCATTTGTGTGGATCCTTGCGCCCACCGACATACGCACGCACGCACACACACATTGCTATATACACATTAATAGGGTGCCGGGTCTGTGAGTGTGTGCACATATGTGTGTGAGTGTGTCAGGAGTGGTGTGGTCAGGCAATTAACCAGCTGTGCTAACGATCAGAATCACACAATGTTTTACAGCAGCACACAGCACTTTACTGCCTTTGTTGTCACAGTGATATAGTATTCTCCACCATAAAGTGCTGATACTGGTTGATTGTTTTGGCCTCTTCAGGCTTGTTCCTTTTAGATACATACGCACACATGCAAACACACACATACCGCAAATCCATTCTCTCTGTCTGTTACGCATAGACACATGCACACACATTACCATTCTTTTATAGCTTGTGTAGTTTTTATGGCTAGTGTCTACTGGTCTGCCCTGGGACCAATCTCAAGCCATAGATCTCCCTCATCATAAAATGAGTGTGGTTTAGGGTAGTGGTAGCCATGCTGGAAATCCTCCATTGTGTATATCCTCCATTAATACCGACCGCTGCAGCCCATTCATTCTGAAATGTCGGTAGGAACAACAGAAAAGGGACTGAAGTCCAGTCAAACATGCTCTCCAGATCATTTCGTGTGCTGGCTGAAGGGGAAAGATTTTCAAAAAAATGTCTAAAATCCAGAACTGTTTACAGATTCAATGCAGGCAACACAAAGTGGAATTTCTTCACATGAATCTAACCTTTTTTATTAAGCATGTTATTTTAGGGATGGTAATTACAGCTGAACAAGGAACAGTATCGGTTGCCTTGGTAACAGCATATAGGGTTCATAATAGATAAAGAAGAAAAGAATGTTAAAGAGAAGTTTCACAAATAGACACGGGGAAAAGATTAAATGAAAATATTGCATAGAATTACTATTACTGTATTCAATTTAAATATCTCAACAACTATGGGATGGGTTTTTATGAAAATGTGAACAAACATCCATCATCCACGGGGAATTTTGCAGATGAATTTTAAATAAGTTTGGTGAGCCCCTGACTATTCGTCTAGTGCCATCATCAGGTCACAAATGGCCAATGCTCTGATTTATGACCAAAACTATGACACTAACACTCCCATCAGCCTCAGCTGTACTTCCTGTTGTGTGCTAATCATCCAATGTTAGCATGCTAACAAGCTGAACTAAGATGCTAAACGCCGTAAATGTTACACTCGCTAATCATCAGCATGTTAGCATTGTCACTGTAAGCATGATAGCTGTGCTAAAGTTAGCTTTTCGTGTAAAGCAGCACAGCTACAGTCTCACAGAGCCATTATGGCAGTACACGCACTTGTTTCTGTATAAATGTGAATTATAAGCTGGTTATGACATTTGGCTGTAATAGCAGCTGCAATCTAACACCATAGAGTTATATTTCCAAACCCTGCAGTTGGCAGCTTCCTTCAGCCCTATATGCCTTGCTGTCATTTATAAGTTACATGATGATGAATTACAATAAGAGGGGTTACATTTTGAGTGTGGGACCCTTCTGGGAAATTACTTTTCTGTGGTTATTTGAATAGTAACTTTACAGTGTAGCACAGCAATGAAGATTTCACACATGCGCACAAATATAATAGGTTTAAATACAAGTAGTCATTTTGATAAACTGAGGTGTACATACACTTTTAAGTTACCCTGAAGGAAATCTTTGAGTCCAGCCAAATGTTCCTTTTAGTTGGGCTGTTTTTGAAAACCTAAAAAAAAAAAGGCCATTAACACACACAAACACAAACAAGCACACACATATGCTGTGAATATTCACCTCACACAAAACACACACACACACACACAGGCTGGGCCCCTCACTGCAACAGATGCCACCCCCAACAAACCATTACAGCAGCATAAGCATCGCCATAAACAAACCCTCATGGTAACATCAAGAAAAGTTTATGAAAACAAGCTCCTTAATGTTGTTTGTTGGATTTGTTTGTTGACTTCTTCTTGACACTGTTTACTGTTTACACAGCCGGCAAACTCCTCCTTCTGTATCTGCCTCACATGTAAAAGTTACATGTCAAATGATTCCCTTCCCACTCCCCCTCTCCTGGAGCGGCTGCAGACATTGTAACTTATTGTGCATCCATTTGTGTGCGTGAAACGTGTGTAAAAGAGTGATGGAACTTTTTTCCTGTGTGGGTATACTTGCTTCCCGCCTGTTTGCATGTATGTGGTGTATGGATTTATGTGTATGTGTGTGCATGCTTTACTGCTGCCTTTGTGCGTGTGTCTGTGTGTGTGTGTGTGTGTGTGTGTGTGTGTGTGTGTGTGTGTGTGTGTGTGTGTGTGTGTATGGTGCATAGGGTCTTAATTAATCTCTGTCATTAATAATTTAATCATGGCTTTTTGTTTAATAAACAGTTTGGCAGTGATGTATTGCGGCTGGGTCAGGTAATTTGATTGGCGGTGGAAATGAGCTGGTTATGCATATCTCTCTCTCTCTCTCTCTCTCTCTCTCTCTCTCTCTCTCTCTCTCTCTCTCTCTCTCTCTCTCTCTCTCTCCAAACCAAAAATATTACTGCTGGCATTCAGGACCGGCGAGTGTGCACACACAACAGGGGGAGGGCAATTACGCTAAGATGCCATAATGATCAGTGATGGATGTAGAGAGAGGAGGTTCTTTCAGAGCACATTTCGGCTAATGGAATAACACTGTCGGGAAAAAAAACTGCAGCAAAGAAAAATTTCAGAATTACTTTAAATTACAAAGTACATTTCCATCAATGTCTCTTCAGCTATTATTCAGGGGCCCAAAATGGAGTTATATGATTTTTTTTCGGCGGGGTCCATATTCTGCTTGAGTATATTTAATAACCCTGGGTTCTACGGTAGGCCAAGGCTGAATCTATTCTGTGCTTCTACCTGCCAACACTAGATGGCACTCTTGAATAGTCAGCTTGAAACTACTGCCCTACATCAGAACTTCCCTTGATGTTTCTTTCCCTCCGTCTTTCCTTTCTTAATCCACACGTCCTTCCTTCATCATCATCCCTCTCTACTTATGTCGTTTCTGCCACCTGCACCTTGTGTTCTCAATCATGAACACCAGGAATACAACATTAACTGACCATTGCTGGTCAGCTTGACTAATACTACATTTACTGTAAGTACAGTAGCCTAGTGTAAGATCACTCTGGCTCTTTAATATGTAAATTAATACAGCAATATAAGAAAGGCAGCACAAATGCGAAGTAGATGTAAGACATCATCTAGTATAAAGCTCATTCTTCAAATGCAATGAAATGGCCTGCATGATTTCAGTCCAAGATTTTCCTCTACCTCTACCCATGTAGTTTTAAATGTATATACAGTAAAATACAGAAAATGCGCATAGAACATGAGAAAAAAAATAAAGTTTCATTTGAGCCATAGCACATTCTTGCTGTTTTAAGTTCTGTGGTCTAAATTTATTTATTAAATAAATTCTCTAGTTCAGCAATCATTAAATTCAAAGTATGTAAGTAAAATATCTTCTGATTTCATTAAGCCAAGACAATAGAAGTTACAGTGAAGTGAACATCAAACCTTGACTACCAATCAAATGTCCTTAGTCTTTCTGCATACACCCTCCACCCATTCTCCTGCCAAATGCAAAGACTTGTGTATGGTTTTGCAAAAAGTGTGATTGAAAATTGCAATGAGAGGATATAAAAAAAAAAATGTTTTATTTTAGTAGAAGGTTTTAGGCCATTAGTCGGGTTTCTGTCCTTGTATTCCAGTGAGAGTGTGTAACAGGCTATGCCATCATGTATAACTGGTCTATTGCAGCTCGGGGGGAGATGGAGGCATGCTGTGGTATTGTTTGGTCCATTTCCCTTGCTAACATTGCAATACTATAACGTATGTAAGTCACTATGAGGATTTTGTGTGTATCCTTTCGCAAGGTATGTATAGCTTATACGTGTGTGAAGGCATAGATAGTAAGGAAAAAACCTGTGTGTGTAATAAGATAAGAATTGATCAGGCTGACAGCAGGGATGTCTGTGTGTGTGTGTGTGTGTGTGTGGGTGTGTGTGTGTGTGTGTGTGTGTGTTCATGGGGTCTATTTTCATTGCAGCACATACTTGTTCTTTCATGTGTGTTCTTGTCATAATGATCTAGTTCTAGATTACAGACACACACACAAACTGTCAGTCAGACTAATATTTGCTGTACATACTGTTTACCATTTATTCCACTCTACCCCCTCTCTCACACACACAGCCACACATATGCACATACAGTGTGTGTGGGGAAGATGGAAGAGGCTGATGCAGTGCATGAATTTAATATCCTCCATTACTAGGGTTATATTTCACTGAGGAAAACAATAAATGTACCTCTATCCATGCAAAAATGTCTCAGTGTTGGGAAATTTGAATGTGTTATTCAGTCTTTGTATACAGTTATTGGTGGATAGGCAGTTCTTTTCTTTTATAGCATGGCCAGTGAGAATTCTTGATTCTGATTCGCTGGCAAGAGTCCATTCATTTCTAGTTACCGAACAGAATAATTGGAAGCTTCTGACGCAGGTGTTCTAAATTAATGCACCAGCGTTAAAATATAGATAATGAAAGAAACAGTTTGGGCTTCAGCAGAGCTGAAGAGCTTAGAGTTTCTGTTTAGTTTGTGTAAGTTGAAGATAAGCCAATGAGATCACACAATTCAAATGTCTTGAATCAACCTGTTTGGTATCTACAATCTAGATTCCCATATCAACTAGTGTTGAGAGGAGGAAAAGAGAGAAAGAGAGTAGGCATAACATTACCTAAAACTTAAGCTGATAGCCTGTGGTTTAAAGGGCAGCTTCAGGGGAAGGACAAGTGGAAATAGTGTGAAAATGAGTGTGAGAGTTAAGAGCGAAGAGTCTCCTGTTGAGAAGGGCCCTTACTATTTCAGTTCATATTGTGCTCTACTGGTGCATACTACCAAACGAATTTGCAATTAATCAAATTGCCATAAACAAATTGCTACATGCTGAACCTTGGGCATTTGGTGCCCTTAAGGCCTGGAGCCCGAGGGCAGTTATCAATTTTGCCTGGTCCAGCCTTGTGTGTATGAGTATTCTCCACTGTGAAGATGAAATACTGAGTTGCATGGGATGCATCAATATTCTCTGTTCTAGCAATTTGATTTGAGAGGGGTGGTGATGGAGCAGTGGATAAGACACATTACTTTGATGTGAGAGACCTGGGTTCGAATCCACTCTGAGACACCAATGTGTCTCTGAGTAAGATACTTAACCCGTAGTTGCTCCAGTGGCATGCGACCTCTGACATATATAGCAATTGTAAGTCGCTTTGGAGAAATGAGTCAGCTAAATGTAATGAGAGCAGTGAAATGGCTCCTTGTGTCTGATGACACCAGACTTTTTGTTGGGAAAATTGGTCTGAATTTTAATACCCTTAGCCCGGTCTTGGTCAATTCGATTAAAATTTATTTATATAGTGCCAATTCATAACAAAAGTTGTCTCATTGCACTTTTCATATAGACCAGGTCTAGACTGTACTCTTTGTAACCCAACAATTCCCACCATGAAAGATCTTTTCTTCCCACTGAGTGTTTGGAGTTTTCCTACTTGTTGCCTAGCAACACATGTAGCAGGACAGTAAGTATGTTTTATGGTGTTTAAAACAGAAAGGCAAAATCAAAGCAGTGTTGTGGTGACTCAAATTGTCATATTGGTTTGTTGTTTGTTCTTGCACAGACAAAATTTAAGCGGAGGTGACTCATTGTGTGGTCCTGTACAGAATTATTCCTTTTAACCAAGATGGCGCCGCAGACGGCCGCCTCGGCATTACGCTCCGTAGTGCTTTTTGTGTTTTTGTTAATTAACGCTGTTTTCTGCCGTCCCTCTCTGGTAACTTTTACCAGACAAGAGCTCTTATACATTGGACTTTCAACTGCTTTCAACTGCTCATACTATTCCACCGCACTTTATTGACCCTGGAACTTTCCCGGAGTTACTAGTTGGAGGAGCGGCAGCTCTGTTTGGGATCCTTCGGAAACGGCGCAGGGGAAAACGTGCAGGCGCGCTGGTTAAGCTGAGATAGCAGGGATTTCACCGCGGGAGTTTTTTACTGTACAAAGTACAGTACTGCTACACTACATTAAAGGACGCCTATCGCTCTGTTCCCCGTGCAGCCTTGGGACTCTCTGATCACTGTCTGGTTCATCTTCTCCCGACACACAGGCAAAAACTGAAATCTGCTAAACCTGTTGTAAAGACTGTGAAAAGATGGACCAACGAGTCAAAGCTGGAGTTACAGGCCTGCTTTGACTGCACTGACTGGAGTGATTTTGAGGCTGCAGCCACTGACCTGGAGGAACTAACTGGCACTGTGACATCTTACATCAGTTTTTGTGAGGACATGTGTGTGCCGACTAAAACCTTCCGCACATACAACAACCAAAAACCCTGGTTCACAGCAAAACTCAGGCAGCTTCGTCAGACCAAGGAGGAGGCCTTCAGAAGTGGGGACAGAGTCTTGTACAACCAGGCCAGGAACACAAAGACTCAAGAGGTCAAAGCTGCAAAGAGGTGCTATGCTGAAAAGCTAAATAACAGCTTTGCAGCTGACTACCCTGCGTCGTTGTGGCGAAGCCTACAGACACTCACAAACTACAAGAGACCATCCCCCAACACTGCTGGTACTCAACGACTGGCAGACAAGCTGAATGGTTTCTACTGTAGGTTTGAAAAGCCCAGAGTCACACCTCTCCTCTGCTCCAACGCCATCCTCTCACCTGCACTCAAGATCTGTGAAGAGGACGTGAGCCACCTCTTCCAAAGGCAGAAGATCAGGAAGGCTCCTGGACCTGACGGTGTCTCACCATCGTGCCCCATCTTCACTCAGATCTTCAACAGATCACTGGAGCTGTGTGAAGTTCCCTCCTGCTTCAAATGCTCCACAGTCATCCCGGTCCCAAAAAAACCCTCCATCTCTGGACTAAATGACTACAGGCCTGTCGCCCTGACATCTGTAGTCATGAAGTCCTTTGAAAGACTGGTGTTGGCCCACCTGAAGGACATTACAGGCCCTCTGCTGGACCCCCTGCAGTTTGCCTACAGGGATAACAGGTCAGTGGATGATGCAGTGAACTTGGGACTGCATCACATCCTGCAACACCTCGACTCTCCAGGGACATATGCAAGGATCCTGTTCGTGGACTTCAGCACGGCGTTCAACACCATCTTCCCGGACATCCTCAGCACCAAACTCACCCAGCTCACTGTGCCAGCCTCCACCTGTCAGTGGATCACAGACTTCCTGACTGACAGGAGTCAGCAGGTGAAGCTGGGAAACATCACATCCAGCACCCGGACTATCAGCACTGGCGCCCCCCAGGGGTGTGTGCTCTTCCCACTGCTCTCCTCCCTCTACACCAACAACTGCACCTCAGGGGACCCATCTGTCAAACTCCTGAAGTTCGCCGATGACACTACGGTCATCGGCCTCATCCGGGACAGTGACAAGTCGGCCTACAGACGGGAGGTTGATCAGCTGGCTCTCTGGTGCGGTCAGAACAACCTGGAGCTTAACACACTCAAAACTGTGGAGATGACCGTGGACTTCAGGAGGAGCTCCTCCATTCTGCCCCCCACCACCATACCCACCACAGCCCTGTGTCTGCTATGGAATCCTTCAGGTTTCTGGGTTCCACTATATCCCAGGACCTGAAGTGGGAGCTCAACACTGACACCATCATCAAGAAGGCCCAGCAGAGGATGTATTTCCTGCGTCAGCTCAGGAAGCTCAACCTGCCTAAGGAGCTGCTGATCCAGTTCTACACAGCCATCATCCAGTCTGTCCTCTGCACCTCCATTACTGTCTGGTTTGGATCTGCCACCAAAAAGGACAGGAGCAGACTACAACGGACAGTCAGGACTGCAGAAAAAGCATCGATGCCAACCTGCCCTTCATTCAGGACTTGTATATTTCCAGAGTCAGGAAACGGGCAGGAAACATCACTGCAGATCCATCTCACCCCGGACACAACCTGCTCCTCCCCTCTGGTAGGCGCTACAGAGCACTGTACGCCAAAACCAACAGACACAGAAACAGTTTCTTCCCACAAGCCATCACTCTGATGAACAGCTGATTTCTGACTCACAGTGTCAGGAACAATTCCTGTGCAATAACCCAGTAACTCTGCCTCTAATCAGCACCTGTTTACTGGTTTCCACTTATTATTTATTCACTGTTCTCCATTTCAGTGCTGTTCATACTATGTCATATTGTATATACTGTATACCAATTCACCTACCTCAGGTCATAAGGTCATAGGTCTTATTTATTTTTTCCAGCATCCTTTGCACTATGCTCCATCACACTGTGTACATGTGTACATGTATGCATGTATGTGTATGTGTACCTGTATATCATATCCACCTTCAACATGTACATAATGAGAATAGTTTACTCTTGCATCCTTTGCACTCTGATCACTGCACAATTTGTCAATATGTCTATATTGTTTTGTTCATAGTGTGTTAGTTATAGTGTTGTCTATTCTGTAGTTTGTGTCAGATTTTATTTTATTATTATTTTATTATTGTGTTATTGTATTATTGTATAAGTAAGCACATCGTGAGCAATGTACAATCCTGAGTCAAATTCCTCGTATGTGTACACATACCTGGCAATAAAACTGATTCTGATTCTGATTCTGATTCTGATTTTAGTTCAAGCTGAATCTTAAACTGAAAGGAAACAAGTGTAGTGTAACCAGCAAAAGATGTAGGAATTTTAGCGCAGTCTTCCTTACAACTGGTCAACAATGTCACATGATTGGTTGGGTGGGACTTTTCACTAGTTCTAACAAAACCCCATTTTTACTTCTTGTTCTGAGGAACCAGATGTCTGATGTGGATGACAGTAACAGAACATACCTGGATTTACAGTCGGTATGTACCCAGGTGTTCAATTTAGAAAATAAGAAATTAAGTTTTATATGGACAGTATTGTCGGGCTGAGGGAGTATAGAGCGTGCTTGTTTTCAAATTGCACATCTCTTCTTAGAAAGGCACAACGGGAAGATAAACGTTTCATGAGTACAAAAATAAATGTGCCAGGGTCACTGCATTTTCCCCACAGAACCAGAACAAAGACCTTTGTTGTACTGCATGTTTTTCAATCCAGATGGAGAATTCATGACGTGTTTTACAATAGCCTGAGTGCTATATTTTTAGTATGAGCAGTACTGCGGAAATTGTGCCCTGTCCCACTACACAGAACCACTGCTCTTAGTCTCATGAAGTATGTGGTAGCCCGTAAGCTTTCATATGAGATTTAATGGCATTGTGGTGATCCAGAATGTTTCACAGTAGAATATGTACTAAAAATATACCTGCGTCTGTTAACTTTTGTCTGTCAGAAGCATACTTCTCTGACCTTAAGCTGGTATTTAATCCAGAATATATATTGTGACTAATAAACACTTGAATTTGAAAAGTGCCAGTATCATCCTTCATTGGCACAACAGCTATGGTCAGTTTGATTTTGTATCTTTTAGCACTTACATTTAAGCAGTGTAGCACTGTTATGTACGTACATAAATTACCTTTAACTATCAGTTCATTTTCGCAGCAGACAAAGCACAGTAGCTTGAACATCCATTTCTCAAACCACATCCTCCAGCTCCTTTGGGGGTATCCCGAGGCACTCCTATGCCAAATGGGACATGAAATCGCTCAAGTATGTTCTAGGTCTGCCCTGGGATCCCCTCCCAGTTGGACATGCCCAGAATACCTCCACAGGGAGTCACTGTAATCAGATGCAGAGACCACCTTAAATGGCTTAGTTTAACCCAAAGATGACTTTCAGTCCCAGTAATTATGCCTCTGTTTGCTTTGTCTCCATGTTGCAATGCTGACATCATGTACAGTGTAAACAGGTCATTAAACAAAACAAAAAACTTACTGAGCTGCAACTGATAACTGAGTGTTCATTTTAATATGAAGTGGACAACCACTGAAAACTCACACATGTATGCATCCACTACAAAAATACATCATAAACGCCACAATAAAGCCACACAAATTACGACTGTAGGATGTTCACATCACATCCTAAAGCGAAAACAAAACCATGTCAGGGGCAATAGTTGTTTTTCTTTCTGTGCTTGTCACAGCTGAACAGATCAAGTGACACATTCTCGAGCAAGTTGACCGGTTTGTTGAACATGTGATTAATTAGACACATGGTGTCGTGGAGTTTTGGTTTGAAGGTGTTGATGATGCAGAACATATACTGTACTGACTGATACTTGGGATTTTTTCCCCCCAAATAGCATGTTTTCTGAATCTGTTCAGGGATTAGACTTGCATTCGATTACTTTGAAATGTGTGTCTCTGTGTGTCGTGTTTGTGAGTTGTTTTCTCATTAATGTGTGTATAGGACTATATATATGTGTGTCTGTGTAAGACTATACTCCGGTTTGCGTGTGTCTGTCAGACAGACAGGCTCATTAGCTGGTGGAGTCACAGCAGTAGGTACTGAGAGGGTCCACTGTCCCTCTGGAGGGGAAGGCTGAACGGATGTTTACTGTGAAGAAACTGTGCAACAGAACAGGTCGGGACACACACAACTGAAAATTACATACTTCGACACATACACACACATCATACACATGAACACCCTTTCACATAAAAAAAGCTCAGAGCAGAAAAACCTGTCCACAGAAACATACACAAAGACTGTAATGTACTAACAAAAAAATAAAAACAGGGAGGGAACAATCGAGCAGAGCAGTACAAGCTCTGTCTCTCTCTTTCTCTCTCTCTCAGATTCAGTTTACACCCAAACTAACATGGACATTCACATTTAACTATGGTTATAATCACATCTTAACTTTGAATGATTGTCTTTGGAATTTTCTCTACATGCAGCTGACAATCGCTGGGGTGTTCCCATTTCGAGCATGTTCTGAACTAGGGGTGTGACGAGACAAGATTCGAGGTTTTGAAGAAATCTTTAGTGCTGAAATATATGAAAATTTTTCTGCAACAGTTTTTTTATAAAGATTTTTTTATAAAGAGGAAGACAATATTCAGGACTGGCGACCTGTCCAGTGTGTACCCCGCCTTTCGCCCAATGTCAGCTGGGATTGGCTCCAGCCCCCTGCGATCCTGTACGCAGGATAAGCGGTTGACGATGGATGGATGGATGGGACAAAATTCAGGTGGCATGTGACGATTCAAAATCTATAGCCTAACTATAACAGAATATAATGCAGTGCAGCTCTCAGTCATTCTATCAGATTTGTTTCTCCTGTAGATCAACTTATTTAATATCATCCCAGCTAAGTCATGATTTATACTTCCCTACTCTTTGTGTCTTTGACTGCGGAAGTAACCTCTTTAAATATGATTGTGGCACCTTTTCACCACAATGATAAATTATTTAATTTTAATTTAGTTATAAACTCCTGGACTTTCAGAATCCCTCCCACATAGGCCATGTGTGTTCTCTGACATGTCCTGAGAAAAGGCAGAATATTACCCGATGTGTGGCTTGACAGCGTGTGAAAAATTTAATTTGCGTGCGACAGCTTTTTACCTGACGAGAATTCTCACAATTTAATCTTGCGAGATCTCGTCACACCCCTAGTCTGAACAGATTATTTGCCCAAATGATCCTGTAGTGTGAGACATAATCTTTATGTTACCAACTTGATTGGAGTCTCCCAGATTTCAGACGGAATATTGAGCAGAAACCTAACGCTAATGAGAGTGAGATAACCGGGAAAGGTTGCCAACCGTATGTTGTTTGCACAATAAAATGTAAAAGCCATGTCAAATCCATCTTTTCAGGCACAAATTAATCTGCAGTTTTGTTGTCTTTTTGCTTTTCAGAGCAACAGTGGTGGCTGGTGAAAAATATTTTAGGTGGTCCTGTGCCATATTCAGAAAGTTTCAGTAACTGTCGCAATACAATTTAACACAAACTGCAGGATACCAGTGTTTTGTGAAATAGTCAGAAATTATTTAATGCTGTTACAAGTTGGTTCCTGCTTGTAACAAGGAGAGGAAGCTCACACATACATAAGTTTAAGGGTTTTATTGTATCAACTAAACATAAACATAAACTTCAAGGCAAACGTGAAAATCAGTATTATCAGGAGCGTCATGAGTGTGTGGGTGAGTGTAAAATGTAGTGAGTGCAAAAGGAAAAGCTACATAATAAGTCACAAATGAAGAGCTGGCGTGTCCCTGGGGTGGTGCACAGTGCTGTGGGAAACAAAAGAGAGAGTGGGCAGAGTTAGCAGCCATCTTAAATACATCTCAGGCTGAACATGTGTGTTCTCCTTGTCAATGTACCGTAGCACAAGCACCAACTGGCATGGGGGTTGGAAATGTCCGCTGTCTCATCTGCCTGAATAGCAAGATTGGCATTTTTTACTTCCTCCAGAATGTGATCTTTAAGAACTGACAGCATGTTGTCCAAAAGTTCATTTTGCACAGTCTTTGAGGTGCCTTTGACACTCCAACACACTGTCCAGCGGCAGGGTTGTCAAAGGATTCGGTCTCATTGTGGCCACACAAGGCCAGCTCAATTTAACACAGTCAATGATCTTTGATAAAACGTGCCTGTTCTTATCCACCTCTTTCCTCACCCCACTTCTGTGGCGTTCGTCCAGCTGGGTAGCGAGGTTAACTCTGCCTAGCATGGCTAGCTTCACCGTTTCATCAATATGTGCCCTTGTACACTCATGTTTCTTAATCTTCTCAGATAAATGTATCGTGTTGTTTACTCCTGTAACAGTGCATCCATCCCCGCCATTTTAAAAAGCAAGCATGGGAAACAAAACACGGCATTTACATGATTGCATCCAGCTAGCCAATGCTGAAAGCCTGTGTCTTGAGTTCTGCATTCGTCATTGTCAACAACGTCACGCGTCCCTCTACCACCAAAATATTGCCCTTAAGGTATCAGATTCGAGGACACTGATTGGCTTAATTTATGTTGCTATGGGCATATCTTGTGTCAGCTACTGGCTGCGCTGCTGTACTGCCTGGGCGCCCCAGAAGAGATCAGTGGATGAGCAGGAAGCTAATTTCCCCCCCAAACAATATTATTTAGCCTATATTTTATAGATTACATATTATTATGTATTTTAAACACACATATGCTTAAAAAAAATCACCAGCAGGGAGGGCGGTGCCTAGTGCCTTCTATTGGCCAGCCCCCACTGCAGACCAAACCTTGGACACACACAAGTGCAACCAGTTTTTTTTCTGAAATCACGCTCAATAACAGTCCCAGGAATCGCCACTCTGAAACTGTTTAGTAAACGCCAAGTGTGTGACCTTGCGTCTTCACTGAATCATCTGGTGTGTGTGTTCTCACAATTACAGTATTAAAAATCTGTCTGGGTTATCCCACATTTCACAGATCAGTTACGATTTTTTTTTTTAAAACCTCTAGCAGCACTCAGTTATGACAATTGTGCCAGCCTTCCATAATGCATAAAGTTGAAGGTTTGGGGGTCAGTTTGGGGGTTGGGCGGTGCAGTTTGGCTCTCACAATGGGTTTTGTGGGTGTGGGTATTAAAAAACTCTGACCCGTGCATCATTAGGACATACGTACATGTGAATGCAAATTGCACTGCATATAAATACAATGTGTCACTGATTACAGACAGAGTAGACAAAAGCTGGCTTGTTTTCAGTGACCATTGCTTTTACTTGTCGCTGGAAGATTTAATGAGCTCTAACTACAGGCCAAACCAAGTAGTTCACAACAAAAAAAGAATCATTCACAATTTGTGGGTTTCAGACTGATTGACAAAACTGAGTGACAAAAAAGTTATTTGAAGATGCAACCTTGGGGTCTGGGAAATTATTTAGGGTATATTGTATTATCGGATATAATATAATAACAAATTAATATGTACTGTTAAGTTAAAAATACAAAGTAACCTTAAGACTAAAAATATGAATATAATATGAAATATGGAACAACAATCACTGGCAAAGGGATCTGAACAAGACATCTGCAACTATATTGTCCTTTCCTTTAATATGATGTTCTGTATGTCAAAACAGTAAGATTGGAAAAACATGGACCAACTAACACGCCTCTAATTTGGACAGGGCAGAGAGTAAAAAATGTCAAAGGAGTGGGCTATGTATAAATGACCACAGGACCTGAACCTACACACACCTCCAGCTGCTGCAAAGACCAAATCACAACTATAGCTTCAGTTCAACTGATGCTTGTTAAACCTTTTTGAGAAAATACTCACAGGTTTGTCAATACCAAAATCATCCTCCTGCAGCAATACCCCACCTGGACCCATGTGACTGGCATCGACCTGCAGTTTAAAAGATTGACCCATGGGTGGGGTCAGCCAGGAAGGAGAATCACAAAAAATTGCCTTCACACTTTCAAAAGCTTTTTTGAGAAAAGGAGACCAGACGGCACTACAATAGTTGAACAATTTCAATAGAAATCCTTTTAGTAACCAAACAAACTCATCTCATCAGATCATTTTTGTTGTTGGTGGCGGATATTGACCAATTGCCTGCACTTTTGCCCTATCCAACCTGCTGACCAAGGTACATCACTGTCGAAATTTAAAGCCTAATCAGGTTGCAAAAAACAGCTCTGCACAGATTAACTTCAATCAAACTTCTCATACAACTCTTCCTTTACAATAGCATTTTCGTTTAGTCTTTTGTCACCAACACATATTTTATAATGATTGGAAATCTTTATCAATTAATCTTATACAAAGTTATATTCAGTGGTTATGGCTGATTCTGGGACAGGATCAGCAAAGACAAAAAGAAGAGAATTCACAAAAGAGAAAAAACAAGTTAAAGGGGACATTAACGTTACTAACTGTTTCACTAAAGTGTGGCAACATCTAATTTATAATATTCATTAGCTCACTAACCGACTTCGTTATCATCCAATAAATTTAGCTCTGCTGACGTTGGTGAGCCTCTTTGGTGAAAGATACACAAATAGTTCTTGAAATGCTGGCAGGCTAACGAACGCTGATGTGTCATGTCGGCGACATGCAGTCATTGTAGCATTATCATGTAATGAGCACATTAAACGTCCGACACCGAGAGCTCACGAGAACATGCTAAAATGGTTTCAATGGTCTGAGCAGTTTTCAAAACTAGCTAGCACCAAAGGCCTTTTCAGAAAGGAAGCGACTGATGCGCCCAGTTAATCATGTACGATGAGAGTTGAGCAGCAATCACACAAGTGGAGCAACAAGCAGGAGCGATCATGTGAAACTGTCGCTGTCCTGCTCATTTCACACACATGCCGCCTCTACCAGAGTTTAATTGTCTTGACCTACAGCACATCAGGCAGAGAGAGACTGATCCTTCAGTGTGAGTTTCCTGATGCAAAGAGCAGCACCACTCAATCAGCTGACTCCCTCACGTGCCTGTTCTTATCCACCTCTTTTCTCACCCCACTTCTGTGGCGTTCGTCTTAAAAAAACATAGTAGTTTGGATTTCAATACAATTCAATTTTATTTATATAGCGCCAAATCACAACAACAGTTATCTCACAGCGCTTTTCATAAAAGAGCAGGTCTAGACTCTGTGATGTTATTTACAGAAGCCCAAAACCACAGAGCCAGAAACACCTGCAGAAGTGATAGGAGGAGAGAGGAGAGGGACGAGAAAGCACAAGACAACGGTAAAGGGGAGAAGTCGAGTTAGTAATATGCATTAATGGGATGAGGTTGTTTACAGAGGGAGAGAAAGTAGAGGAGAGAGGAGCTCAGTGCATCATGGGAAGTCCCCCGGCAGTCTAGGCCTATAGCAGCCTAACTAAGAGCCAGCCCTAACTATAAGCTTTATCATGTATGTAGCCTAACATTACCCCCCTTCTCTCCCTACTCCTCTCATGTCATTCGGATTCTCCCGTATTTTTCCGTTTTCACCGGGTATCCTCCCGTTAAATGTTTCCCCACACATCTCCCGTATTTTTAACCTTTATAAAAATCAAATAAAAACCTGCTGGCTGTAAAGTGTTTGCTACTCTCTCCTCTGGTAAAGCCGGTGACAGTTGGCCTATGTAAAAGATGTAGACTGTGCGTCTTGCACAAGGATTGATGCTGTTTTTTCAGTTTTTGTAGTATATTCCACAGAAAAGCATTTCATGATACTTTCTCATCTGTTAATTATTATACAGTTTATTGTATAATGCTACATGATTAAAAAAAAAAGGCTTCAAATAGACCCAGTGATCGATGATCGGCCCAAAAAAATCCTGATTGGAGCACCTCTACTGGAAGTGGTGGTAATGGTTGCAGTCTGAAACATCACTGCAAGAGGCCGCTGAAAAATACACATGGCCCCTTTCTAATAATCTTGGTCTTAGAAGTAGGACTAATGAAAGGTTAGTGTAGGTAACCAGTTAAACTGTCATGCTAATGTTGGCTGATTGCATTAATGCAGATAAACATACAGCCATTAATACAATCCTTACACTTTTGCTCTTGTATTTTTGTTTGTTGGGGATCCCCCAAACTCTTAAAAGAATGAGTGCTAAATGCTCACTCTCATTTAGGGCTGATCCCGAATAGTCGAAGATTCGATGCTTCGATGGGCGGAGCCTGATTCAACTGTCAATCTCACTCACAGTCAAAGCTTTGCAGCGAAACAAAGATCATGCCATTGTGGCGATATGGGGGTGCTTAACCTCTGATTTTACATAGATCTACCAGTTTTCTTCCAATAAGTTAATGTATAGCCTATTACAATATGCATTTCAACATTTAGTAACGTAAATAAACATGTAAAAAGAATAAAACTTTCAATAAATGTTTTTAAAGTGCATAAATAAATCCAAAATTTTAACCCTAACCTTGGGCCATCAGTGCGCATGTGTAGGCGTAGCGTGTATGTGTGTAATGGCAGAAGAGAAACACTTGCTGAAGAGACAGAGCTCCAGCTTCACTGGTGTTGTGCCGAGTTGTCCGCACGTCGCAGGACTTTCGGGATAATTTGTCACGCATGATGAACCACACAAAGAATATTTTATCATTTTTAAATAGCCGGCTACTTGAAATAGACCCGTGAGGAACCGCAACGTGCATGCAGTTGTCGGCAGCACAGCATACACGCAAAACTATGCACAAGACCGGTGAATGACAGGCGAGAGAGAGAAAAAGGTCAAAAATAAATCTCAGTTTAGCAGTAAATTTACAGTGTAAGTTGAATGAATAGAGTCTGCAGCTTCTCAAGATTAAAGCAGAGATACAGTGTGTAACAAAGAAAGATTTTCTGACATTAAGATAAAGGGGCAGAGAGTTTAAAAGACATGGTTCTATGTTTATATGCAGTATATTTATATTTCTGTTTTAATTTTGATTCACTTATTGTGTACAAGCCTGAATGAACTTTGTCTTACAGTAAGCTGCAACAGAACTACAGCACTGACACAGATCACAGTTCCAAGCTTTAGTACAAAACTCCTGCTGGATTTTAATAAAAACATTATCAGGTCACAAAACTATGAAGCCCATCACATAGAGAAGACAAGAAAATTAAACTTTGTTAGCAATTTTAGATAATTAAAAGTCATGCATGCTGGGTCATGGCAAGAGCCAATCCTTTGTGCTCTGATTGGCTTAATTAGCTTTTTAAGTAGGAAATTACTCCTTCAATGAGATTGTGTGATTTCTGTGAGTGTGAAGAGAATGACTTAATCAAATATAATCAGAATGGAAAAATTAGGACGTATCTACAGCATAAGGATACAATAGAATATTTTTACAATGAGAAACACCAGCTTATGGTTCTGCAGATGGATCTAAGGCTTTGTACTTGATTGAATAAAAATATGTTCCATGTCTTTTTTTCACCACATTGAACAGTGTTTTTATATGTGCCTTAATCCATCTCATATGGCACGAGTATCCCCAGATTGAAATAGTAAAAACGAAACGTGGCGGAAATTGTTCGAATGGTCTCGACTGAATTGACAGCTGCACTCCAGCCACCACTTCCAACAGAACAAACCGACTGTGTCCACACAGATGCAAGAATCGTGACTTCCCAACAATGTAAGACACAAAATACACGTGAGTCTCTAAAACCTATGTATTTCACATCCTACCGGCTAGTTGCAGAGGAAAAGTGTCTGAGCAGATGATTGAGCCAGCCTGCGTACATCCACATCTCTCAGTCCCTCAGTTGTCATGGGTACCCAGCTGACTAAAATAACCACTGTTCTTTGTTCAAACACCTGTATTACATTTCCCCTAAATATATATATATATGTATATATATGCACATTCATAGACAACGGCACACACATGTTCACAGACTGCAGCTTTTCCAATGCTTGTTTAGAGCTAAATGTTCAAGAGGACTTGTGGATCCAGGACTTTTCAGTGATTTCAAAGGTCCTCTTAAATTAGTAAATATAAGTATAAGTAAATATGTGTACCTGTCCTGAAAATTAAAAAAGCTACTATATATAGCAAAAGAAGTCACCCTTTCTCAGGAAACTGTATTTTAAGGTAATTCTGTATCAATCCAAATAACTTTACAGATCTTTATTGTGAAGGGTGTAAACAATGTTTTTCATGCTTGTTCAATGAACCATAAACAGTAAATGAACATGTGGAATGGTTGTTAAGACACTAACAGCATAGAGATGGAAGGCAATTAAGGTCACAGTTATAAAAACGTACACTTACACTAAAGACCTTTCTACTGACTCTGAAAAACACCAAAAAAAAAAGATGCCCAGGGTCCCTGCACCTCTGTGTGAACGTGCTTTAGGCATGCTGCAAGGAGGTATCAGGACTGCTGATGTTGCCAGGGCAATAAATTGCAATGTCTGTATTGTGAGATGCCTAAGAAATCACTACAGGGAGACAGGAAGAACAGCTGATCGCCCTTGCAGTGGCACACCACATGTGACAACACCTTCACAGGACCACACCAGCTAGGCTACAGATTGTTACTTTTGATTCTGACCCTCCCTTTTTTCAGGGACAAACGTTTCCATTTCTGTGAATCACGTCTGTGAAACCTTGTTCAGCTTATGTCTTAGTTGTTAAATTTATTTATGTTCACACAAATATTAACACATGTTAAATATGCTGAAAATAAAAGCAGTTGTAACTGAGGGCCTTTCCTTTTTTTGCTGAGTATATACACACACACATATACATAGTTCCCCTATCTCTATCACTCCATCCATCTTAAGTCTTGACCCATCATTAGCTTGTCTCACACACACGCAAACTATTGTTCCCACTTTTCTCGTCCTCCCTACTTCATGTTTCTTTCTAAATACATTCAGCCTACTCCGTGCTTTGCTTCTGTCCTCACTCCTTCCTTTCTTTAAATTTTGGTTCCCTCTGTCGCTACTCTTTTATTGAACTGGACTCACCTATTGCCGAACACACAGACATAGACACACAAGCTCACACACGCACACATTTAAACACAGAAATAGACACAAGCAGAGCACACACTCACACAAAGAGTGCACACAGAGCACACACATTGCCAATCCACTTAACCAAACCACTCTCTTCCTGAAAACGGCTGATTTGAGCCCCCGCAGCCCCTAATCATCCAATCAGGGGCAGAGCAATCTCCACCCCACTGGGCCTATCAGAGCCCTTCGTTCAGGTTCCACTGTTCCTGTGGCGATGGCAAGACGGACTCGTGTTCACAGCATCCTGTCACTCATTCTGGGCACGTTCTGAGGGGCTTTCCCTTGCTAGGACTTTGTAGTTCATTTATATAGTTCTCTGCGGTGCACCAGACTGCTGTGAAAAGTGCACATTGCCAGTGTCCAAGCAAGATGGCACGTCTCAAATTTTACAGTTTTTTGGGTGAAACTGACGGCCACCATCGTCTCTCAAATACATAACATGTAGGCATGCACTCACCTGCACCTGATGCAATATTCTGATTGCTGACTGGGTGGGGGTTTATTATTCACTGTGACATATGGTTTATGAATAGATAGATAGATAGATAGATAGATAGATAGATAGATAGATAGATAGGTAGATAGATAGATAGATAGATGCCAAAATGACCTGGAAATATAAAGTTTGAACTAAAAAACATTGCCCTGAATATGTAGTAATTCAGGTGAATCACCTTGCAAAAAAGGGAATGAAAATTAAACTTTGTTAGCAATTTTGGGTTGTTAAATGTAGTACATGCTGGGTCATGGCTACAGCCAGTCCTTTGTGCTCTGATTGTGTGCTTAATTAGCTTTTGAAGTAGGAAATTACCCCTTCAATGAGATTGTGAGATTTCTGAGGGTGCGGAGAGAAAGACTTAATCAAATATAATCAGAATGGAATAATTAGGACTTTTATCTGTAGCATAAAGTTACAATATAATATGCTTTTTAATAAGAAATGCCCCAATTACAGGGCTACTAATGTATGGTGGTAAGATTATGTTTCATACTTTACTGAAGCGTACAAATGAAATGGCTTTGTGAGTGTGCATTCGCATTTGCATTTGTGATATCTTACATCTGTACGTTGTGTTTCTGCTTGCCTTTGTGCTATCCATTAAAGACCTATCACCTTGTGTGGCCAATTCGATTTTAAGATCTCTTCGACCAACTGACGGCTGTGTAGATGCAGTGTTTTGGGCTTCAATAGCACTACCACTGATTACGCCTGTGTGAAAAACACAGATATCAAAGAGAGACTGAGGGTGATGAGAGTCAGATGAATGGACAGATAGAAGTAGACCAGGCCAGATAGAGGGAGATGGAGCTTTGCCTTCGATGGAACAGAAGCAAAATATATTGTGCGGGTGGTCGAGGGTTGTTGTCACGGTGATAGTAACCACAAAATCTCTCTTTTGTATGGGCTGATATTGCCATCTGTTCATTTTGGTGTCATGAAAACAGCCTGCAACGTGCTTCATGTGAAAGGGGGTAAAGAAAACGAGTACAGGCTTTTAGAAAAAAGCAGGGATGAGAAGGAGGGCAGGTGGAATTAGCTTTATATCCGTCTCTCTGACACTGAAAAGGGACATAATTAGAGAAAAGCAATCTCCCTTCCGTATCTCTCTCTGTCGTTCTCTACCTGTACTTTCACTCAACCCCCATCTCAATGACTCTCTCTCTGCCCATCTCTGATTTTTTCCTTTTCATGCTCCATAATGGCACATTGAGAAACCTCCATCCACCCTCATCCCCATCCTCTTCTTCCCTTCCATTATCCCCCTTTTTGTCCTGTACTCTTTCCTCCTCCTCCTCTTCCTCCTCCTCCTCCTCCCCCTTCTCCTCCACCTCTTTTCTGCCTGCCCCATCTCTCACTTTCCAGCTCTCTCTATCTCATTACTCTGAGGGGGCCACCATGCTGTGATCTTGGCCATCGGTAATGGCTCATGGCCTCGGCGGATGGGAGATTGCAAATGTAGCACAGATGAAATATTAGGTAGTGACTGGGATTGCGTAAATCAATGGCTTATGAAGGTTGACCTGGCTCCTTCATCCCCTCACACATGCACATCAGAGGCTTGGTGTGTTCTTTCTATTATCTGTCACTCCATAGGTGACCCTCGCTTTCTTTATGTTGGCAAATCACTCCTTCTCTGTTCTTCCCCCACCTCAGTTTATCTTTAACATCCCACTATTTTCTCTCTTGTTCAATTTATAAATATACTCCCTCTCCCTCTTCTGCCCCCCCTCCTCCTGTTAGTCTGTTTCTCCCCCCATTGATGGGATTTGATAATGAGGGCCATGACTTAGTCCTCATTTTTAGCCTCTTTCCTCTCTTCCTCCTCCTCCTCTTATCAGCCTCTGTGTGCAGCAGAAGGTAGATAATGGGGATCAGAGTGTGTGTGTCTCTTCCATTAAAGCCGCTGCAGGTTCATAAACCAAATCACAAATCAAACAAAAGTGCAGAGCTGGAGCAGAAAGGACTCCAGATTATGGCAGCCGAGAGTCCAAACAGGGTTTAGTAATGTCTCAATGAAATTAGTGAGGGGACCATCAAAATGGCATTTAAAATATAAACATAAGGGGCTTGCAAATGACTTGAATGTGGCTGTTGAAGTGCCAACACTAACTGTACATTGGCACACCTAAAAACCATGCATGTAAGCAAAAATCAGCAAACAAGAATGCATGAAGTCTGCACACATTCTTCTGTGCATGGTTGCATTTAGGATTGCAGCTCAACAGCAGTTCATAATGCTGTCACACTCTTATCAGACTCATCAGACCCTTCTTCCTGATTAATGCGCACTAATAGAACTAAAGTATTTTTCTGTCAGTCTTCTTCAGTGTCAAACAATGTGTCTGGCAGTCTCATGATCCTTCTGCCTGTCTGTATCTTTTTCTCACTTTTCTATTCAGTTTTCATCATGTTGTCTCCTGTCTCCCTTTACAGTTTTTTCTCAGTCACTTTGGCACATTTCTCAAATCATCCTTAACATTTGCAAAACAGTAAGGGCATTTCTTGAAACAGGTAGAACAAACAGCACTACACAGTGGATTAACTGCAAAAGCCTGTAACTTGCTCAAAATCCTTAGTCTATCTCTCAATATAAGAAGTGCACCAAAGAGAAAAACTGTGTGTTGTAATGTTGTTGTTTTTTCTGTCTCTGTCTTTTAAATTTAGCCTTTGTCTAAACATCCTGCAAAAAAAAATGTGGTAGAGGCCAAATTCACTAGCCCTAAACCGGAGACCACACTTTGTGGCATATGGCCACCCCTGCTGTAGACTCTTCAGGTACTGCAGAAATACATGGAAGCTGGAGCTGTCCTCTAAAAACAATAATTTAGCTATTAGCTTGGATGTTACTCAAGTTCAAGTTGAAGATAAATGAGTGGTTAATTAACAATGAAAGAATTATTAATTATAAATGTTTTCTGTCTTTGTTCCGCTTGTCTTTAGAAGCCACGCAACCATGGTTAATTATACAGTGGACTGTGCTTTGCATAACAAGGTAATTGTGGAAAACAACAATTTGCTTCATCATCCAAGTTCCTGTCTGTCCATTCATTAAAGCAGGTACATGTTCAGAGACAGAACTAGTGGTTCAAACATTTGAATTACAAGGCACTCAGTATAGTATAGAGTAGAGTGTTTTTCAAACTTATTCGGAAGCCATAAAACTTTCATGCCCCACCACCACACATAAACGGACTGAATTCTTATCAATCATTAACAATATAGGAAGAGCAACAAATAAAAGGAGCTCAGCTGAATTTGATTTAAATGAAAAAAATATCAGCAAACTCCTGTTTTTTTTTTTTTCCACAGTTTTGGAGCTCCTGCCATGCTTTTACTGTCACTGTGATTCGGAAGTAGCTACCAGACTGTATTGTTTACCTGTGTTATTAGCGCTAAAGTCAAGTGTTAATTTACTGTTAGATCACCCTCAACAGCTTCTACAGCTGGTTCACAGTTAGAGCTTCATATTGTTAAAATACAGGCACTTCAAATCAGCTAATCACTTTTAAACATAGAAATCGTAAGAAACGAAGATGCAGCTACAAATTAGCTAATTAGAAAAAGATGTGCAGGCAACATTCTCTGATTGTAGGGTGTGTGAATATCTTAGCATATTTATTATACCAGTGTGTGTGTGTGTGTGTGTGTGTGTGTCTGTGTCTGTATCTGTGTGTGTGCGCGCTTTTGTACACTCCCATTATAATTACACAGAAGTTTTACCTATATGTATTTTAACTATAGTTTAACTTATACACAAACACCTTAAAAATCATTCCATTTCTTCAAAATAACACTCAAAATGTTCTTATCCCAAAGTAGTATGTATTTAACAAACATTCTGCGTAGCAATAATGAAATGTCATTGGACAAAAATAACTTTGACTGTAGCATTCTCAAATGTCACCATATATTTGTATTAGTATTGTTCTGTTTTCGAATCAGGCAAAATAGCCTCAATGCAGCTAATCAGCAAGCGGTTCCCAGTCTTTGTGAATGGTGTTGCACTTCAGGCAATTCACAAAATTCCAGGCACATGTAATTATTGATTGCCTGGAAATGTCAAGAAAAGGCTATTGTGATTGCATCTGATGCTTCAGCAAAACACAAAGAGCCCGTAGCCAAGGAGAATTTTTTTTTTTACTATTTTCTAGATAGATGTCAATTTTGTCAATTTAGATGGACATATTTGAGAGGAAGTTCAGAAGTCTTCAGAAATGAAGACATAGGAGTAGAGGTGAGGTCCATAACATATCAGTTCTGAATGAAATGCTTGTGACTCCAAGGCCTCCTGTGGCTAAGAAAAAAACCATCCTTGTTTCTAGCCCGATGACTGTGTGGTTGTAAATCTATCTAGCGAGGTTTTGAAAGGGTTTAATTATCCCAACAGGTGGGGAAATTATGTCAAACAATCTAGACTACAATTGAAGTCACAGGGTTGGGAGTTGCCGAAGGCTGGGAGTGGGACACATTAGAAACATAAATGAAAAGTCAGACCTCTGCAGGAGCCTTGTATAAAACAATGCATCCTAACAGCTCTTTGTGATGATGGGCTGTTAGTGTCTGTGTTTTCACATGAGGTTCTCGACAGAGCATAGAAATGATTTTAGCTGCGGCTATGTTTGGTGTTAATGATCCATGAAGCACCCCTCTATGGTCAGGACACATTTTGTTCAGTATTACACTGGTTGTCTTCTGGGAACCACTAAACCAGAACTGTAGGCCTATACATACATTTTAAGCTACATGTTACTACATATTAGCATCACACTGCACCCCCTTTTTCCCAGACTCACAGACCAGAGCAGATGATAGCACTGGTCATGGTCATTGGTTTTGGTTTTTTGTGTTTTCATTTTACAGTTTTTCTCAGCTGCTTTAGTACATTTCTCAGATCAGAACTGAAATTCTCAAAACTACTAGCTCAACCTCCACATCATCTCATCACTTGTACAGATCGTCAAGATCAAGATATAGACAACAACAAGTCACAACATATCACAGTAGCAACACGGTCCTCAGACCATTCACCCGATAGACACGTTACCATACACAGTAAACAGTAACAACAGTGTGCGGTGAATAGTGCAAATCACCAGTAGAAACATCAGCCTAAGGGGTGTTTCCCGTGTTTACTTTCTAATTTTGTAATTTTTTTACCATTGTGCTATGCAGTGCTGTGAAACAGTCTTGTCTTTTTCTTTTCTGTATCACAAATACATGGTCTGTCGACAATTTACAGAACAAATAGTAAAGCACAGATGTGAATTCTATCCAGTCTCTTTCCCATGTTATCAAAGTCCTCTTACATTCACTAATTCTGACATCCCCATATCTGACCAATGATCTTTCTGCCCACGTTCCTTATATGCTGTTGTACGTCCTTGGATGCTGTTCTTAAAATATCATTGTGATCCTGTGATTCTCTCTTTCAAACCTGTGGTAGTATTGTGCAACCCTCCGCCTCATCATTACACAACGTGTAACTGAGAGGTTCCATCTTCCTGCTCCTGGCTTTAATCCACCACCACCAGCCTCTAGACTCTGGAGGATCCCTATCTTCTATCTTTATGGGCCTATGCTCAATGAAAATGCGTCACATTAATAAAGTCTAATCGACAATGTCTTTCTCTGTTGCTAACCTCAATAAATATTGATCTGTTCTTCTTTGAATCAAATGAGAGCCACTCAACTTTTAGAGCACAGCATGACAGTCAGTCAACATGTTTCCACCTCATGTAGAAGCTAAACAGTGTACGTAAGATCATTCATTGGCTTTTGAGGCTACATGATTAAAACAGAATTACTGTACATCAGTGGTTATTAAAGTGGGGACTGGGGAGTAGTTTTTGAGAGGGTTCCTGTGGGTCCCCAGCAAAAAGGGAAATAATTTGTTTTCACTATAATTCCAGCCATACAGTAACACAACAACAAAATGTATTGTATGGTTGTATTGGTTTCATATGCTTTCTGTAATAAAACATCTAAAAGCAAAACACTGCTGTACAAGATTCAAGCACCACCGTGTTATATTGGGGCTGACATTGAATTTTTTAGTCAAGAGTTGAGATCAACATGTTTAATCATACTGCTCATCAGTAGAGTCGTGGTGACAGTCAGACAGATGTAGCCGTTTCACGAGACACAGTTTTGCATGCTTGTTGCGGTGCTGTTACAGTCCCAAGAGGGTGTAACGCTATGTCTCCTTCACACTAACAAAAGGTACGGTGTTGTACCTTTGTTTTCAGAGGACATTAAATTAACATCAATAGTTAATCCGTTGAAAAGAATGATGAAAATACGGCGTCTTAAAGCAATTACACTGTTCTGTCTTCCGCTCTCCGTCTCTCTCTTCCTCTTTGTCTATCATTCTCTCTGGTTCTCTCTGTCTTCCCGTCCCCAGCGTTCATTGCCACATTGAGTTTTCACAGGAATTTGAGCATGAATTAATAATTAGCAACAGCTGCTGTTCTTGTGTGCCTGTGTTCACGTGTGTGTTTATGTGAGTGAGTTTGTGTGAGTCTGGTGGATGCTAACTATTCTCACGGGCTCACTGTCACCTCAGTCACAGTTTCACACACCAAGCAGCCCGCCAAACAGCACACACACAAACACAAACACACACAGAGTACACACGCGTGTACACATGCAAACTTTAGCATCCAAATTCACATATGCACACCCACACGTGAATGCACATATCATTCACCACAAATACACACACTAGCTATATATTTTTCAGCCTCCTTTCTCTTTGTGCTTTTCGTCTCTTCCTCTGTTCTCTCTTTCTCTCTCTTTGTCCTCATTTGCTCAGCTGTTAGCTATGAATTATGTATTATATCCTTATGGAGTGAGAAAAGTTAGCTTGGGGCTATCATTCCCCACTTAACGATCATTAGTTGTGTCTTTGCGCCAATTAGAGCTTGATGGCAAATCAGGTCCTTTTTTCAGCCATCCAACTCTTGCATAATGCAGCACAGTGCACCTGTTACTGTTGCGGATTTGGTTGCGATTCCACTAAAAATGGTGTGTAGATCTAAACGTTTTTTTTTATTATTTCAAACTAAATCACGCCTTTAGACTTTAATGCATCCTGGGACTGATTTTCATGCTTGGATTTTCACACACGTACAGCTAACTCTGTGTTTCTGTGACCTATCATTAGTGCATCAGCTCTTTTTTCTGGTGCCTAACAACAAGTCATTCAGTACTTCCCAGTGCATACATTAAAGGCTTTATTCGTGTATGTGCACATTCAGACATCACAGCTCGACATCATCAGTGATGAACAATAAAGAAAATAAGACATGATGGGTTAAATGGTCGCCAAACAATAAAGAAAATAAGACATGATGGGTTAAATGGTCGCCATCATCAACCTACAAATTAGGTGAGTTTGATTAGTTTTGGCGACTCTAGCAACGTTGCTTGTCGATTGGTCCATGGCTTTCATCCAGACTGAAATATCAAAACAACTCTTGGATGGATGAGAGTTGTACAGACATTTCTGGTCCCCAGCGAATGAAGCCTACCTACTTTTGATGGTGATGCCCTGACTTTTTGCTCTAGTGCCAACATAAGATTGAGCAAATGTTGGATAGATTACCATGAAATGTCCCACCTCTCTTAGAGGTTTGTCAGAACTAGTTCAAACCAACTTCATTCTACAACACATAACGCCTCTATAATCCTACTTTATGTTGGTAGCTCAATAGCTTGCAATAGCAATTGATTGCACCTATCGCTAGCTGTTGCCAGGATCAAACCTTTAACCTTTCAGTTATAACTCAGTTGGTTTCTCTAACCAACATGCCTCCTCCCCAGCTGAGCCTTCACAACATGGTAGGCTACTTTATTTTGTCAGAGTATGTCTCCTCTCCTCTCATCTCCCAGAATCCTTTTTCCTTTACCAGACAGCCTTCTTGCCAGGACCGGATTTTATTTTGCTGACTTCAAGGCAATTTGTGGGATAAATGTCATCCTTTCCATTATGCTAACATTGCTGCCCTTCTTGCATTACCCTGCATACCACACACACTCTCACACACACACACACACACACACACTCACAAACACATTCAGATATTGAGTTTGTGTGAGCCTGTTCCCTGTTAACACCTTAGCCAGATGTACAGTGGGTGTCATTGCGGTGCCATGGTAACGAACCATAATCCCAGACTCATGTCTTGCCTGTACCACTGACACGGTACAGTACAGAGTCCCTCGGTTCTCTGTTGGTCACACTGCAGTAATTGCAGCCTATACCGTTTCATGACGAGGAAGACATCACCCTGTAATTCACCATAACATCAGACACACTTTGGATGTACTGTTGTAACCATCTTATATTGCTCGACATAGTCTTCTGTAGGAAAATACAAATGCCATACTGGCATTCTATACTTTACCATCCTCCGAGTCATCCTCACCTTGACTTACAGGCTTAGCGGCTCAACTAATTTCACACGCAACATCCCACTCCTCCTGTCCTCGAAGTACCCATAAGACAGAGGTATCCGCAGAAGATCGAAAGGTGGAACAAGGTGTAGCAATACAAGTTAGATTTTAATGGAGAGATAGTTAAAGAAGTGAGAGTAACAAAGCAATGAAACATAAAGAAACATTTAGAGGAGGAAAGTGAGATTATGGAGGGTGACAAGATGCTATGATTATTATAGGACAAGTTCACACTGATGGAGATGAAAGGGAGGGATGGGTGGAGAGAGAAAGAAAGGGAAAGATAATGATAGAGAGGGAAGAAGAGGAGGGTGTGGCAGTTGGTAGAAGATGAGAATAGTTTGAAAGGTCACAGTGAGGCTAGTAACCATTCTCTGCAGAGGCAAATGGGAACAAACCCTCTTCAAAGGAAAAGACCTGATACTAAAACAACACACACAGTGTTTTTTTTTCTTCTTTGTCAAAGCTTAGGTTTCCATCAGGCGTTGAGTGTGTTATCATATCTCTATTCAGGGAAACTACAGAACATCTTGTTTATATCTCAGCTTTTCACTTGTCTTTCATTTATCTGCTTTCTAATACCCCACTTCTCTTTCTCCACATTTGATTCCTTTCTCCTTTTAAAGGGTTTATTTTACCAGGGATGAACAGATTGTTATATAAGCACAACACCAAGAGGTAATTCATCTCTGAAAGGGACAGCCGAAAGATAATATTTAAAAAGTTATAAACTCAGATTAACCGGGCAGAAGAAGTTTAGCATGAAGATAAAAGGGCAGAGAAAGAGGGAGTTAGAGAAAACAAATCAAGTGAGGGAGCTGTCAAGAGTGACAGGAGATGAGAAGAATGGGAGATGGGGGAATTAGAGAGATAAACCTATTTCCATCCACAAAACTTATTTTGTTCTCTCTTAAGAATCATGCGCAGGTCGTGTGGCCATCCATGTGTGTGCAGTTCTCCCTCATGCACAAGCACACATAGAAGTAGAAGTGATGCTGGGGGAAGTTAACACAAGTTTTAGGTCAAACTGGTGTTTTCTTCCTTGAAGAAAACTTTGATTTTATTTTTACTTTAAGCGTACAAATTATGCCTAAACCATCTCATTTTCACTCCCAAGTCATCACATAGAAACACATGGTGAAGACTCGTTGGTGTTGGTTTGTAACACACTGGGGAGCCCCTTAGTGTCACAGTTCATAGTGTGAGTAATGAGATGGTTGGGATGGACAGTGGTCCAGAAACCAGACTTTCAACCAGAAGATCGGTGTTCGTTTAACATGTGAAACAAAAAGTCAACATTGAATGTTTTTATTTAAGTTGTGGAAGTTAACTGACGGACGCAACGTAGTTATTTTAATCCAAACCATGACCTTTTCCTAAACCTAACCAAGTACTTTTGATGCCACACCTAACCAAATTGCGACGTTTCACAACGTTAACATGCCGTTTCAAAATAGTGACGTTTCGCAACGTTAACAAGTACTTTTATTTTGAAAGTATAACCTTACTCAGCATATTTATTGTTGATAACTTGACCAGACTTTGCATATTTATTGAGCCCTGAGCCCTAAACATTAAAAAACAACACTAAAGGGGTAAAACCGGTCTTGTGCAGAGTTACTTGCATTCCATGCTACCGACAACTGCATGTCCGTCGCAGGTCTTTTTCAAGTAGCCGGCGATTGCGGCGAGGTGCGGACAATTTGGCACAACACCAAAGCTGGGGCTCTGTCTCTTCAGCTTCACTGACAACCCAGGGTTGGGGTTACAATTTTGGATTTATTCAAGCAGTTTAAAGTTGCAAGTTTTATTCTTTTTACATGTTTATTTACAGCATTAAACAGTGAAATGTATATTGTACTAGGCTGTATATTAACCTATTGGGAGAAAATTGGTAGTTCTATGTAAAATCAGACGTTGAGCACCCCCATATCACCAAAATGGCATGATCGTTGTTTCGCTGCTAATCTTTGACTGTGAGACTTACAGTGGAATCAGGATTCGAAGCATCGAATCTTTGACTAATCGGGGTCAGCCCAAAAACACACTATATCTCGTTTGTTAACAAAAACTGAAGGGTAAAAACAAGAATTTGCCCTTTTACAGAGGATAATAATATTTCTAGACTGTGAGCAGTTGCCAGTCAACCATCGCAGACCACAGGAAGTCACTGCTTCCTGGAGGCTTCCTGGAGTTTTTGTACGAATGAAACAAAATATATACGAGGTGTTACAGTATTTACTAAGCTTTAGAGGGGTGGGTAGAAACAAGCTAGCTGTTCTCGTCTGTTTCCAGTCTTTATGCTAAGCTACCCAGTTGCTGGGTCCAGCTACATATGGCGCCTACCCATTGCTGGTACCAGCTCACCTCTCCTCTACTCGACTTGCTTTTGGTGCCCTGTCCTCCGTTTTCCACTAGTACCTAGTGATGTGCGGATCATAAAGTATCGATATTTCTGATACCAACGTTTCCTGCTCTAGGATCTATACTCACATAGGGGGATCGACATCTAAACTCAGTCATTTGGAGTGAGTGTGTGTTTTATCATAAGTATCTTACTGTCATCAGGATGGTCTAATTATAGGCTATTCGGTTGATAGGATCTACTTTTCCTTCCGCCTGTCAAAGTCATGCTTGCGCTACGGCTCTGTGACAGAGCTTCTTTGAAGTTAGCTGCTGCAGCCCTTTACATTTCCTGCGATTGAATACTGACTCTGACTGACTGTAAAAGCAGTCTGGCTGTATTTTAGCTGTGAAGGTGATAATGTTGCTCTGTGTGATGTGTGTGCAAAGTGAAATACTTTGGCAACACTGCAAACTTTGCTAAACATCTGAGATTAAGTCAAAATAATATGATGATGTTATGAAGTGGCAGTTCTGAACAGGATATTTTCATTATAATGAAAGAATATGACGGTAGTTTGATATCTTGTCATTATGCAGCTATTATTTTGAATTGGTAAGGCTATAGCCTACTCCTTATTTCTCTCATAAATACAGAAACGGGAGAGGGAGGTCACATTAAACTAGAAATAAAATATGTAAAAATTATTGGTATTGGTATCGGCAATACCAGCCTAGGGATTACTTGTTGTGGTAGTATCCCCTTCAGACCATCTGACAGACAGAGAACCCCCTTTGGGACTTTCGGAAACCAAAACTAATTGAAACACTTCTCAATCTCACCAAAAATCCACATGTTAACTTTAGCACCTCTCATAATGCGCAGCACAAAGTCCTAAACAGAGCAGGGCTGGCTTCAGTTTTCAGATGTTTATATTCCAATAACTGTACCAGTTTCGTTACCACTCGGTCACAAACTGTCTGCGACTTACAGTACAAAAACAGAGCGGCTGCACAGTCACACCTGTCACCACAATGCTCTCAATACAATCCTCCCTCTTTAATAAGCCTGAATGGAAACCTTTTCTAGAAAAGTCCAGTGCAGATTTGAACAGACCTCTGCGCACTAACTCAGACCTCGTGAAGTCTGATTAGACTGGGGGCCAATCTGCGGGGTTGTTGTGTCATGTGCTCGTACTGGCTGAGGCTGCCGGTGTTTTACCTGAGTCTGTGGGACCTGCTAAAGGCGTCTGGACTGGGTCTGTGCAGGTACTGGCTGAGGCTGGATGTGGATTAGCTGTGCTTGTACTGGCTGATGATCAAGCATCTACTGACAAACTTTAGCATAGCCCCTGAAAATTATAGATATTTTCTACATCAATATCAATATATCAGTATCAATTTTATTTATATAGCACACTTAAAACAACCATGGTTGGCCAAGGTGCTTCTCAGGTTAAATACAACAACAAGAAACTACTCACACAGTAAAAGTACAGCAATAAAACATTATAATATACAGTATACGATATATAGTGACATTAAAATTGCCAGGAATAATAACAGACTTAACTCGACGGAAATGCCAAAGAAAAGAGATGTGTTTTTAACAATGATTTAAAATGTTCGAGAGTTGAGGCGGTTCTGATATGGACTGGCAGGTTGTTCCACAGATTAGGGGCAGCTACACTAAAGGCTCGATCGCCTCTGGTTTTAATTCTGCTTCTGGGTACATCCAGGAGGAGGAGATTGGCAGATCTCAGCACTCTAGCTGGAGTGTGAACATGAAGGAGCTCCGTTAAGTACAATGGAGCCAATCCATTAAGGCATTTAAAAGTTAAAAGTAAGATTTTAAAATCAATCCTGTAATGAACAGGAAGTGTGATGTGGTCCCTCTTCTTCTTTCCTGTCAGAAGGCGGGCTTGTCTAAGCTCACATATAAGGAGTTGCAATAGTCAAGGCGGGAAGTTATAAAGGCATTAATCACCCTCTCTATATCTTTAGGAGGGAGATAGGCCTGTACCTTGGCTATCATTCTCAACTGGAAAAAGCAAGATCTAACAGTGGCGGATATCTGTTTATCAAATTTAAACGCACTATCCAATACAACACCAAGACTCCTCACAGTTGAGCGGCTATTTGAAATTAAAGGGCCGAAAGAATGTAAATCAAGTAGTTCAGGGTGTCCAAACACTATGATCTCTGTCTTGTCTCTGTTTGTTGAGGAAATTTAGGTTCATCCACGTTTAGATGTCCTGATATATATGATATATATTAATGTTATCAGCTGCATCAGGCCCATTCAAACTGGCTCCTCCAGGTTTCCTTCAATACGTTTTCAAACATAAAATACTGTTTATAAAATGACTGGGATGAATATGTGATGCTTATTATTTACTGAGATATGTTCATCCATGTTGCCCAGTCTGCCCCACTAATCAGCTTTTTTAATAATCAATGTGAATCCACTGAGTTGTAACTAAACTTCACTGTCTTGTTTTAAAATGATACATGAGGAGTGCCCTCACATCCTGTCTGGACTGGTCCCACAGATGTGTCTTGCTAGAATGCGCAAGTTTAATTTTGTGCGTGTGAATATGAACACATTTCCAAGCGCCATCTTGGGGCCATCTTTTCTGAGCTACAGTTTATAAATAATGTGGTCCGCTGGCGTTTATCAAACGTAATAGTTATGTTTCACTCAACATTGTTCAGTCACAGTATGACAAGCAACCAAGACAAGAGCTGCACTACTGAGCTGGTTAGCAGCACAGACAGAGATTCATTATTATACATTCATGCCAATAAAGCTAATTTGAATTTGATTCACAGTAGCTGCACATTAACATTAGGCTACATTTTATCTGCTGACCTCAGACTTTGAGAAAAGAGAACACATGTTTACCTGATGTTCACGCAGTTCACTCTCATTGAGTTTTCATTCCCTCATCATAGTTGTAAATCTGTAATTTACGTTAACTGTCTTTTTTACAGGGCTGATAAGTTTGTCTATCAAACAACAGTCTTAAAACTAAATGTACTCACCAGGGAAAGTGAACAGCCAACTCCTAATAAGCTTTTTAAATGGCGCTGGTTAAATTTACACAGATAATCATCGTACATAGATAATCCCGCCCTGAAGCATACTCTGCTTTATGGTCTATTTTCCTCTAAATGGGACCATAATTTACTAAATGAACATCATGTTGTATTGAAGAAGACATGAAACTAGCGATTGAGACCATAAACTCATTAGGAAAGTGTTTACTGAGGTAATTATTCAGCTGAGAAGTAGGGTCATTTTATCATTGTTTCTAATGGAACTTCTTTTTGCAATCAGAAGAGTCGCCCCCTGCTGGCTGTTCGATATAATGCAGGTTTACGGGACTTCCGTGTTGGACTCACCTCTCAGACTGAAAGCTTCCTGCTTGGTTGGTACCATCTGGTGGAAAGGGGGAATACAGTCAATGTACATATAGATTAGGATAGAGCTTCTTGTATACAGTAACTCAGACAGCAACTATGTGTATTTCCCTAAATGACATGCTATTCCTTTAAGTACTTTCTGTAAAAAAATCTTTGCCCTGAAAAAAAAGCATATTAAAAAAAAAATTCTTAAGAAAGTAAAACAGTGAAACAGAAAATACGTAGAGATACAGATTCCCTGCAGGATGCCAATAATTTGAAATTGCTGCTTAAATAATGTGCCCCACCATCCAGTAAAAGTTAAAGGCAAAATGTCAATTTGATTCGCTTTACAGAAAACATAGTACCTCTATTTCTTCTCAAAGGTTAAAGGGTCAGATTCTCAGAAACACTATTGATTCGATGGAGCATTAACATTCATGCTGATGTCTTTTAAATGCAGTGCCTGTCAGTGAAGTATATGCCACAAGGCTGAAGGCTGCAACTCGGGCACATGGGCATAGAATTACAATAGATGAAGAGGACATTTTCTCCTGCAGTGATCATCATCTTCTGTACTCTGTTTTGAGAGCTGTTCAATATCAATAGGTGTTTCTTTCTTTCTTTCTTTCTCTCTTTCTTTCCTTTTTTCACTATTGCACTTTTGGGTATAATTTAAGGAAAATGACCCTGAGCAATAATGAAAGGAAAAGAGGGGGAAAGAACAGGTTATCAAAAATGTGTAAAGCTTTGAAAGGTCAGTGTGTGTGTGTGTGTGTGTGTGTGTGTGTGTGTGTGTGTGTCAGGGGCAATGCCTGAGTTCAGTCAGCGATCACACTTGAATGCCAAATAAAATGGACTTTTCTCTTCTCTTTTCTCTGTCTCATCCTTTCATTCTCCCTACAATACACTACAGTCTTTCTTTTACATGCTATTTCTCCTTCTCTCCCACAAATTCTTTTTCACTTTCCCTATTTCGGCCCCATGACCTGTTCAAACCATGGCCTGTTGAAAATTCAATTTTAGAGTGCTGTGATGTCTCCCTCCATCCCTGCCCCCACTATTACAGGCTAAAAAGTTCACTGACCAACCCCCACCCCATACGCACACACAACAGAATCTGAAAAAGGAGTGTGAAGAAGAAGGATATGATTTCCCGTGGTTTCAGGAGCGCCACAGTCTCAGGCCAATCATATATTATTCATTTTCACAAGGCACACAGTAATATCTCACATACTGTGGACGTGTGGCTTCTATTTTGCCAAAGTGAACAGTGGAATGGAATTTTATATGAGGGGACTATGAAAATATTGTTCATAATAAAAAGATCTGTTGGTGTTTTCTAAGCTAGCTGTGGCATTGTAGAACAGCGTATGAAGTTGAATATACAAAAAAACATTTGATTCGCTTCTTCACAGTCAGAACTGCATACTTCTTTCTTTCCCGTCTTCTCTGTGAATCATTTCTCTCCATTTTGGTTACTGATTCCCTTTGCCTATTTTTTCTCTGTGTCTCTTTTTTTCCACAATTTGCATTGTTTCCCCTTTTTTCCTTCCGTTCTATCTCAATATCACTCTATTATCTTTCCGTGTGGGTCTGACTTTCACCGGAGGACAGACATATAACAATCTCAACTCAACTGTTTGCAATGGCTGATTTGGGATTGCTTTACACATTTAATGAGGGCATCTTGTTCTGATGCTGCTTTTCTTGAAAATAATTTGTTTAAGATGGAGGAAGGGGGAGAGAAGCAAAAAAGAGAGCCAGTCTAAAGCCAAACACCATCTACAAATATTACAATCTAAAATGTATTTTTCCCTGTAGAGGTACTGCTCTATAAATAATATGTCATCTTTGTAACCTGTGACAGAGACAAGTGGTAGGACATGAAACTTGTCACAGCAAACTCTAGGGGGAGCACAGGAGCAAGAGTCTCAAAACTGCAAATGTATGACACAGTAAAGATATGGTGACACAGAAGGATGACCTAAAGAATAACTGTTGAATTAATGTAAATAATGTGGCTTATTTATAATTATTTATAATTTATAATTTCTTAATTATTCTATTTTATTGAATTTTTGAAGTTTACCTTACCATGTAGGTTTATTTAATTTTTTTTAAATAGAGCCTTGTTCTTCTGTTTCATGTTTATGTTTAATGGTTAAAAAGAATGCAAAATAACTTCCTGATGAGATCTTGTACAATTGTGAATTGTAAATAAGACTAAAAAAACATTTTACCACTCTATTTATCATTGAAGATGATTGGGGGTAAGGACGAGGTGGCATGCAACATACAATAAGTACAGTAGAAACAGATTTGATTTGAATGTTTTTATTGCTGATAAAAACTGGATTCCTCTTTACAAAGGTTGGAAATATTAATAGGTTCTCACTTTTCCACTAGTTGTACACACACACACACACACACACACACACACAAACACACACACACAAACATAATGCATTCCCCAGCCCCTTAACCATCACAACTACATGCCTAACCTTAAGTTAGTTTGATCCGGACTGAGAAAATACCAATCTCTTTAGATGGTAAATGCTCCATTATGTTCACCGGTCACTTTGTGTGTCTGCTGTTTTGCATTGAGCAGGAAGCAAACAGTGGATTTATCTCCTGTTACATACCATTGTTATCACAACCTGAACCCTGAACATAGCGTTTTAATCTGACCTTGACTTATGTCTGCACAAGTTGTTTTCATCCCCTGCTCATCCTATCCTATCTGTTTTGTAGCCAACCATGATTAACTCGTGACTACCTCTTTGTTTCCATGTGCTTCTTTCTTATCTTGAGTTTTATGTGAGTTGTTTTGTTCCTAACCATATATATTACTGTGTGCTTCATTGAACTTCGGAACATTGTTGAACTCGACTCTGCCTCGTGTCACTTTGTTCTCCCAGCACTTCCATGGGTCAACTCTGAAGGGTCAAGCCAGTAGATGCTGAATTAACAGATCAGCTAGTGAGACTAGCCCATCCTCACCAGAAAAATTTCCTTGCAGGTCATCAGTGCAAGCAGCTTATTATAACCCTTATACGTTTATTGTTAGGCAGCGATCTCTAGTGGCCGTTTTAATAATAACAGGAGCAAAGGTGACGTACAGGTGACGTAGTAGAAACAGCAGAAAAGGTCTGCGTATGATGAAGGTTGGGGTGGATGGATTGGTCAAACAAACACAGGACTTTCAGCCAGACCGCTGTTATGTGCTGTTGTGTCCCGTGTGAAGCCAAAAGTCACCATTCAGTTATTTTAAGTTACGTACCTAAGTTAACTATGTATGTTATCGTATTTATAATGTAATTAAGTAGTACTATGATCTTTTCCTAAGCCTAACCAAACTGCAACCATTTCACAACGTTAACCACGTGATGACCAAGGTTCCGGTATGACTAAAGCTGATGATACACAGAGAAACTTTTAGAGCAATAGTGCTGGGCAATGTTGCCGTCAATGGAAATGAGTAAAGATTACAGACGTAATCCCCTTCTCCCGCCACTCCGCCACCCTCCCCACTCTACCGCTATCCGTTCAAAACATAGTCGGACTTGCCACCAGCAACATTGCCCAGCAACTTTGCTCAAAAAGTTGCCCTGTGTATCATCAATTTACGGTCTGGTAAGCCTGTCGCTGGTACTCTCTAATGGAGTCATATATGCTGTTTTGGGAGTAATTGGCAATCGACCTATTCAGCCGTTTAGGTATGAGGACATGTTGACTGAACCACATGTTGACTGAACCACAACAGCAAAAAACAAAACAACAATCTGAAAAACACTAAAATGCTCCATAGAATTGAGGTGAACTGCGGGGCTTCAAGAAAAATAGTAGGGGCAAATACTGGTGCCTGCATCAGAGGAACACTGTATACTTGAATTAATTCTTGTAAAGAATGCATGACTTGATTTTTTATTGTACTGATATTCAGCAATGCAACATATATACTTGAAATGGGGCCCTCAATTTGCATACAGGAAGCACACAATGAAGGATTCTTGCAACTGCTGCCATTACTTAGACAGCTTAAGAGTTTGCACACTTACAGTAGGTGGATAGCTAGGAGTGCATATACATATTATTCTCCAGCTTAAGGGCATCAACACATTGCATTCTGTGTAAAATTCTTTGAACTGCTCAGGGATTAATCCAAAGAAAGCAAGAGTCTGTGTCAATCTCCACTATTATTCCCAATGACAATGTTAGGATGAATAAAGCAGGCCAAGACATTTCCAATGAGATGGCATATTTAACATAACAAAAGGATGTTTTTCCCTGCATCTTATTCTGTTTTCTGAAAAACCTTGATTTCATTCAGGCAGTCAGTCAGTCAGTCTGCTATCATCTCTCTTTTTCATTGCCTTGTTGTTTAAGCCCCCGTAAGCCCCCATCTTTTTCTTATCCACATTTCTTTCTTTCTTTCTTTCTGTCTTTCTTTCTCATTATATTTCCCCCTCACTTTCTGTTTTCTCATCTCTCCATTTCTCTCTTCCCTCTCTAAGGATTTGCCCCAGACATAAAATGCTTGTATATTCAATTATTTATTTATTTGTTTCTTATTTGCATGAGGGCAGAGTGTGTGTGAGAGAGTGTGTGTGGGGGGGGGGTGGGGCTGATAAGAGGGGTCAAAGTATAAGGATGATGTAGTTATGGGTTTGCAATTAATGAATTTACATACGGTAATGGGGAATGTTTGGCAGGCAGAATGCTGCTCCCAGATGGGAACAAGTCTGACCTCTGACAAATGGACTGATCACAGCAGCAAAGAGAAAAGGAGAGAGAGAAAGACTGACCTCAGAGAAAACAGAATGATCTCCCACTTAATTTCACAGACACTCATTTACAGACGTTTTCATAAGAGAGAGAGCGAAGGGAGAGAGATTAAATTGCTTCATGCATTGATAATATCTTATATTTTGTATTAGAAGGAGACAGGACGAAGCCAAAGAAAGAGAGAGGCAGGGAGATCGACAGACTGACCAATCTCTGGGCGATCTCCTTAATTTCACAGACGCTCATTTACAGGCGTTTTCATAGAAGAGAGGGAGATTAAATTGCTTCATGCATTGAAAATGTCATATTTTTTTGTAAAAGAGAGGGGAAGGAGATAGAGGGCGTGAACCCGATGGTCTTTTGGTCTGCAATTCCTCTGACTGCTTCCCATTCCATCACCCTATTCATCAGCTCACATCAAATTCTTATTGCACTGAAAAGGCAAATATGACCAAATGTATTGATTTAAAGGACCTGGCTGGTGTTATCATCGTCAGATCTCATGAAAAGTACAAAACCAACAATGAATTAAATCTAGTATTGACTGCATAGCCTGATTCCGCCTAGTTCTCTTTGCCATAGAGCTCCACTGTTAAAACTATTAATTTCTCATCAATGAACCACAACATTTCACTGGGTGTCTTAATCATTCACAATCATCACAATGAAAATGCACCTTTGTTTGTTTTGAGTCAATCCCATATACATCGTCCTGTTTACTCCAGTTTAAGTAACTAAAATACAGGAACCAGCACTTTTAGGATATTACAGTCTTTAAAAACAGTAAATAACCTACGTACTTTGACCACTTTTCAAAGATTTACATCTTCAATCAGTCTGTGGCGCTCCAATCGAATAGGGGTAGGGGTAGGAAAGCCAGAAAGTACATAGAGACAGACTAACACATCGTTAGTTTAATCTTAGCATCACAAGTATAGAAAACTGCCAGCATTATTCCAGGTGACGCTTCACTTGATTTGCTGATATTTAGGTTAAGAAAGCTTAAGAATACACAGTATATCTTGTATATTTTTGTGTAAATAGTCTGAACATAACTATCTGCCTGGGATCATAAAAGCCTTTTCAGTTTTCTATGTAAGTGCTTTTCTTTTCCCATAGCTGTAAATCCAAAATCTGTTTTGAGATGCATGCTCAACCCCCACTCCTTTGGCCTCACACAGACATTCAAGCCAGCTTCTCCCAAAAACATGCCTTAAAAGCCAGTTGAATTCAATCCTGAACCACTTTTCTAGCAGATTGTAGAGTTAAATGTATATTCATCTGAGTAAATCACATAAAAAATAAATAAAGATCAGCTTCCAAGTTGCATTGCCCAGTTGTGTCACAGTCAGCCTTGATAAATTGCAACTGTGTGCGGTGATATCAGCAGTTAACGTGATCACAGCACAGTCACATGATAAAACACACACACACCTCAGTCCCCACAACTAATACAGTAGGTTTCAGGAGCAGTCAGAATAATTCTCTGCTTCTTATACACACATAATTAGTTTTCAAAGTAGCTTCCAGTGAATATATTATCAATTACTTCCTCTCTCTTCAATATCCTCCTTGGAGACACGTGGATTTAGTGGGCTCACATTTTCTGACGTGACAGTGTGTTAATTAAGCTATTAGTTGGAGTGTGTGTGCGTGTGTGTGTGTGTGTGTGTGTGTGAAAGAGAAATGCTAACTCATGGTATGTTCGTGTTCAGTTTGTGGTAGGTATGAATTTGTGTACGTGTTCTTCTTCACAGGTGTTTTGACATGTTTTCTTTCTTCTCTAATTAACACCTGCTAACAGCATCAGATTGATCGGCGTGAAATACAGAAACTCACTTTTCTATTTCTGCGTCTAACAGGAACGAGTGGAAATGTTTATGACAGACATTCACTGACTGTTCTACATGTCGAAAGGTGACGTTAAAGAGTAGAAAGATGAGAACAAGATGCTCTTAAAAAGTAAAAAGAGTCGGAAATTAACACGGCTACCCAGAGAACCCATTGTTTTTTTACTTTCTCTGTCTTTTTCTTTCTGTATGTTCTGATCGTGCTTTGCATGTCTATCTGCTTGTCTTGTATGATTCTCTGTCTTATACACAGAAAATATGGTCCATGTGTTGGCAGCGTGGCTTCAATGGAGAAAAAGCAGTTTTCATGGACATTCATACCTCAGGCTGCCTGCAGTGTAAGCAAAAGTGAAATTAAAGACACTGTTGTGTTTTCAGGGTTTTTGAGTCATCACTGGCAGAAGGCCTATTCATTTGCCTTCTTTATCCTGCACTTTGACCCTCTCTAACACAAGTTTTGTTTTCACAAATTGTCTTCTTTGTCGTTTTTGAAGTGCCAAACTTTTGTCAATGCAACCTCTCCTTCACTACTACAGACAGCAGTCTGGTACAACAAAGACCAAGATCAGTATGCAGGAGGAAAATGGGGGTCTTTTTCTGGTCAGTTAGTCAGTAGATTTGATTGATTTTTTGTTTCATGGCAACCTGGCCCCTTAAATGGCCCTCTGATTTTTCCAAAGCTACATTGGGCAGTAAGTAGGCTCTTCTCTCAAAACAATAAGAAATAACCAAAGCAACTCAAATATGTAAACCAGCCCAAAGAGTAATATTAGCACGAGCATTTTCAGACATATGTGGGCAAACATGGAGAACAAAAGTAAAACTGTTCCCTACATTATTATGAGAAAACATTTCAAATGAAAGTAAACTACAGTGTGGAAAATAACCACGTGTTTACTTTGCTGTTGAGTTCCATGGTATTTTCTCATTTCCAAAATATTGACCCATCCATTCATCCATATATCCATCCATCAATCCCATAGGTCCAGCATTCCAAGTGGTGCTAGAAATTGATTCTAGGATTTAAGGATTCAAATTAATTTAATTGTCATTTTACAACAGGGTTGTAAAAAAAAAATCTGTTTACAAGGGGAGAATTTTAACAAATGAAAAGGGGTTTACTCTGCCCTGAATAGCAACAAGGCTAGTACATGTGTGACACATTGAAGATCTCTGCAGGGACAAAGGGTGATCGACAGCGCTACTGTGTGTGTGTGTGTGTGTTTGTTAGAGTGTGTAGTGGAAGGATCTATTGAAAGCCTGCTATTCTTTTCACTGTGCAGTGAGATATGTGGTGTGACTGTGTTTGCCTATTCGTGTATGGGGGGCTGAGGGTTTAGGGGTGTGGACTGATCGAAATCCCCCTACTGACACGTCCTAGTATCGATCTGTCTGTATCTGTGGCCAACACATGGCCCCACCCACACACACTCACATGCACAAGACCAATCTGCAGGGTGTAGGAATAATCTTTCAGATACCATGTTGAGCACCAGGGCATAGTATTCTGTCTGGGCAGGATTTATCCTGTTAATATAATTTATTGATGAGATCTGGAGATTAAGAATGCAACACGGAGCAGGCAAAGTAACGTGAGCAGACAAATGCAAAATAAAGACAACAAATAAGCACCACGCTAATAAAGGCATTAAGATGAAGAAGACATTATCGAAGGCAGTGACATTGATATAGGAGCACTTGACATGCATTCTAAATCACACAAAAATATAATTTATATCAGAAGTTTATTCTTTTGTGAACCATTATTCAAAGCATCCTATTAATGTTACAAATTTTAGGCTCCTAAAGATTGTCTGTGGGTCATATGCTCACAATGAAAATAAGTAAGTGAGTAAGTGGGACTATATAACTGGGATCTAATAAGACTTACAGTATAGGAACAGCTGAATACAATGTCCATGTGGTGCTGTTAGAGGGGATACTAACCTTTGTTTTCCACAAACGCAAAAATGGACGTCCTTGTGGAGCAGCTGTTAATGGCTCAACAATGTAGTCCTGGGTCCTGAATCCTTCTTGGGACACTACTGTTTTTTGGTTTCCTGTCTCTCCACTGTACTGTCCAAATGCAAAAGTAACACTGATGAACTTATTGTGATTGTATTGTGTACCTGCTTTGTAACTGCAACTCATGAGGGAGCACTTTAGCTGCTAAATGCTCAAATGCCATATGTTTACCTGCTAACTCCACCATGCCTCAAAAAACACCTGCCTTACCATATCACAACTGTTATCTACAATATCCAGAGAACGTCAAGACATTTGGAAAGAAGAAGTAGTAAATTTGGAATTATTTTAGGATTTCCAGGAGGTTTAGATTACCTGTCCTCTCAAATAAATTAACAGTTTTATCAGTCTCAGTTGAGGGCTTATCCTGCGTTCCAGTCACAGTTGGAGGTTGGAAATTTCCCAGTGACTTCAGACCTCAATGCCAAATGTAAACAAAAACATGGCCGATAGTGGCAAACTGATGTTTCTTTGTCAAGTGTACACACAAGTGAACCCTCTGCGGTGACCGTGCTGTTTAAAAAGATGGCCATTTTAATCAAAACAGTCAAGTGACATAAATATATGTTCTTTCTTAAGTGTGTTCCCATGTAGCTACATTGGTTGGTAATGTGCCAAAGTCAGTACATATTGTTTTTATTTTTATTTTTAATATTTTCCTGGATAACCTTTGTGCAGAGAAGATAACTTTCAGAGATTGTTTACCGTAACCAGCTACACTGGTGACATATGTTGACGTCAATTTACTCGCAGAACAGGATTTACAGGTTTTTAGGATAGTATATATTATTTTTATTAAATACAGGCAAATATACTTTATGTTGCCTTTTTCAGTAGCTTAGTTAATGGTTTATCATTTACAATATGCTCTTCTATGGGTGCTGCTAGTGTTGTGTGATGTCACACATCTGTCTTTTCATGAATGTCATGAATCATGAATTCATGATGTTATTGTAGATGGATTTACCCCGAGATCACAGGTACGATTTCCGACTCTGAATGGCCTTCCACTGTACTTTTTCTAGTTGTAGGTTCAGCATACTTTCACTGTTGTTGGTGACATGTCTTCAGAGAAGTGAGCGCTATGAAGATCACATAGCCAATGATGTTAATCATAATAATCATGACTGCCATAAAAAGCTACTGCCACATTTGCTGTCCCGCAGCACAGGAAATATGCTTCTGCATTGCGGTGTCCGTTTCTACGTGATAAATGTCATGTCAAGTCCAAGGAAAATCAGTTTGTAAAGTTGGTATATTACAATCTCTAAGGTCTTCTCCAACCGAATGTGTGTGTCTTGTTGTCTCCTATTCTTGTTCTCAGGTGAAGGCTGGCTGCACCCATGAACTCCCAGAGAGCCTGTATGGCTCAATACAAACACAAATACGGGAGTATATTACATCAACATTAGGCCAAATGACTGCACTGGAATTACAGTTAGAGAATGAGTGTTTGTGGATATTATTGTGTATGTGGGCCCCTGTTGTCTTATGCCTGATGTGCCTCCTCTCATTCTCACCTCTGAACGCCTTCTGGTAACACATTTGATCTGAGGTTGCTTGGGAGGATTTAGAAACATGATGGATGATGCATATGGAAAATCTGAGTATCTGATCTTCAACATAATTAAACTGTTATTTCAGCAGCAGGGGTGATGAGACTGTAAAGGATGTGTCCATGTAATGAAGTTATTTTATGGATAGTATATACTCTATGTGTACCCTATGTGTTTCCATCCTGCATGTGTTACAAGAGCAACTTATAATGCTCTCCTCTCCCCCACTTTGCCCTTAATTTTCCATCTTTCTTACTTTTTTTTTTTTTAAAGCAGAACATGTTCTACCACCCATATTGATTTGTTTGCCAGGGCCTGGATGCACCTGGCCACACAACAGGGGAGCATTCACATCCTAGCATGTTCGCTGTGGTTCATAACAGTTCATAATGGAGGAGGCACAACACAGAACACTGCTGAGGATAGGATTTTACCATATGGGGTGAGGAGGGGGAATGAGCAACCATATGGATCGACTGGGCAAGGTTTGAACACAAGCGTGTGTATCCCTGCGAGAGAAAAATTAAACCAAGTGGGAACCCTGTTTTTAGCAGGTGGGTTAAGATTGGGTGTAAGGGTTGGCTAAAGAAAGTCAGATCAAGCTGTCCCTACAAATAATGTACAAAATAATATAAAAATAAGTGTATATATGTCATAGAGCAATAGCTTTTAAATTTTAAATTGAACGGGCATGGACAAAGAACGTGTTTTGTCATTTAGTTTGCAGGACAAATGAAGTTCAAATTGATGGTGACAAAGATTAATCCAAATAATTAAAGTTGATTCTTTATGCTGATATAAACCCAGCTAACAGTCCATTAATCTTCTATTATTATGTTAATGAAAAGTCACTGTCATTAATACTATATACATGTTGTTTGTGGAATTATCTTAAAGTCAAAGAAACATGAAGTTATAAAAAAGAAATGTGTTTGCTTCTTAATTCAAACATTCCAAAAATCATATCCTAAATGATTATTCAAGTGTTCATCTAACTTTGAAACTTTCACTAAAGAAAGAAAGAAGAAAAAAATGCATGCATGCACAATGTTCCTCCTCCCCCGGGGTTCATTAGAAGCAATGGAATTCAGTGACCCAGAAACTAAACCTAGCCCAAATCAATTAGCAGACATACACATGCATACGTTTGAGCTGCTAATTACAAAGCCAAACTCCACCTCATGGGGAGGGGATTCCTCTTTGAAGATGAGTCAAACTGTGAAAAGCCAAAATGTTTTGTAAATACAGTATTTTTGTGGGTTTCAACATTATGATGCTGAGCTACTGAGCTACTAGCCAGTGGGAGATTTTTAAGGGCATTGATTAGGTTTCAAGTTTTCGTAAGATGCCAATTTACAGTCTGCTGTAATGTGGATCCGTCAATGCATGCATGTCGAATATAGAGTTTACAAAGGTAAAACATCTACTACATTTACTATTAATAATATTTATAATAATATTATATAATATTTCTGCCAGACTGACGTCTTTTTATGTATTTTGTATTTTATTTTCTATGAATAATATGTTTTGCCTTTTTATAAGTGACATACAATAAGGAAAAAACAAAACAAATACACAAAAACATTTAATAAACAAAAAGCATTAAATAAACTAAAATGATGGCTCTCTTCTAGTGTGCCAGTAAACCATGACGGTGTGACAGAGAGCCAGCATGCACAATACAAGGATCCTGAACCTGAAGCAGCTAAATGGAACTCAGCCATCATTCATTTTATTATTTACACCTGTGATTTTCCTACTGTGACATGTCCAAATGTTCTCTGTGAAAAAGGTCTATAGTGCCATCATTAGTCAAAAGTAGTACTTTTACTTTCTACATTTGAGCAGGCTAAAAATGAGTGCTGAGTGTTATTTGAAAGGGGTCTCTGGTAGTGACAAACCCACAGAGAAAATTTGCACCCAACTATGTTGCTCTCCTCAGTTCTACAGAGCATTTTAGCATATTTTAACGCGTTGTTTTGGAGACCTCAACGGAGCCAAAAATGAGAGTGAATTTTACATTTATCAGGTGAGTGAGTGCTAATGTTGCTGTGTGTCTGCCACATGTGTAAATTGGTAATTGTATGCTAACACAGTCATACAACTGTATATGGTAATAATGCATTCATGTTGTTGTTGTTATTATTCCAAGTGGCCCAAAAAAAAAAAAAAAAAAAAAATGAATGAATGCAGCTTTAATCATTTTGAGTGCAGGACTGTTACTTTTAATACGTAAAATGTTTTCCCAAAAGATGAATTCAGATCTCTCTGGTATTACTAGTGTCCCTTCTCACCCGTGCTTTTGTTTTCCCTGCACACCATATCTTGCTGTTGAAGCAGTCGCTGTAAGTGAGAATGTGGTCCCATTAATATGAGTTGAGCATTATCTTTCCTCTCTTCAACTCTGGCAACAATTTGAATGCTTCCCCTTTAAGAAAGTGACAGTAACAGGCTGCGGAGGAGCTGGTCAGGAACTGGCCAGGAGCGGACGGCAGTGAAGGAATCTCAAAACTTTTCCAACACACAGTGCCGTCTGTGGTCAGTTAACAGTTTCACTTCGCCTTTGTCTTTGTAGTGTGAAAATTAACGGACACGTTGCCTTACTGTGCGTGTCGGTGATTAAGTGGATGCTCCTGGCCGCCGGGAAGAAGGAAACTTGCGAGAGGAAAAAGTTATGGAGTGATGCCCGAGCGACTGCATCCCTCCCTCAAAAGTTCAGCTAAGGTTGCTAATGTTAGCCGGCGTAGCGACTCCGCTCGCTAACTCTGATGGGAAAGTTTGGGTAAACTTTTTGTTCATCTGTCAAAACAAGAAGTAACAAATCATCCGATGTAGTAAAGAGGGGCTCGAGGATATGTAATGCGTGTGGGACACAGCTTTCATCCTTGGCTTGTTGTCTCGTGCCGGGCCAGGTTACAGTATCAAGCTAATCATCTTTAGCCAAGTGGAGCTAGCTGAGAGGCGGCTAGCCTCTGTCAAGGGAAGTTAACAAGAGTTAGCGTCAGTTTGCTCCCAGAAAGAAATGGCATGACACACAGTTCTCGTTTGCCAGCGAACACTCATCTCCATCATGGAAAGACCGCAGTGTTTTTAACGTTTTTACATGGAGCAGCTGAGTAGCGTCAACACTTGTTAAGATGTTACCTGTTGTGAAGGTGTGAGAAAGGGAGCGATAACCCTGATGAACATAGTATGAGAGAGTCGGATTAACTTTACTTATCATCACCGTGAGTTGTGGTCGTTAGGAATGGCACGGACAGACCTTAAAGACATTTGACAGTCTTATAAGGAGCTACGAAGGAGCACTGTGACTTTTGAAGAAGTTGCTTTGGGACATTCTGCGGTTACAGTTCTGTGTTATCATCACCACTGTTCATCACCCACATCCCGAGAAGGCCTGCGTCTTGTGAATGAAGTGGAGAGTGCTACAATGAAGGTGACTGTGACATTTGGGCAGACAGGTGTGGTGGTGCCCTGCAAAGAGGGGTGGACTGTGAGAGACCTCATCCAGCAAGCCACGCAGAGATACAGAAAACTCCTGGAACAGGTACCGTCCCTAAGTTTTGAAGTGCACCTCCCTTTTTCAAGTAGCACTCACAATTAGCCTCAAGGGAGAATATGCAATGTTGTGACACTGTATGAACTGTATGTTTTGGCGTAGCTGCTCCAAATCCAGGCAACTGTGTTTTATTGTTTATTATTTTGAGCAATCAATTATTTGCTGAGTGCAGTACAGTAGTGGATAGTTTTAGATGTCACACAGCCCTAAAATGCAGACCAGCATGCCGACGTTTGCAGATTGTTGTTTTCCCAAAGATGTTGGTTTTTGCAAAACAAATAAGAACATTTTCAGAAGAGATGGCACGTGTACCCACCTACGACCAGGTGGTACCAGGTACTGGGTTTTTGGTACCATGCAATACCGTAAAACTTAAATTAAGAGCATGGCCTTTAATTTGTTGTTTCAAACAGTGAACTCTATATGAAATGCGGCTTATGGGACAGAGATTTTACTATCTTTGCGCAAAACTCTTGCTCAGCAAAGAGAAGAATTAGGCTACTGTCAAATTGTTTATTTCAACCAGTCTTAATATTACTTGTATAAAAGTTTTTTTGTTTTTTTTTCAAGTCTGAATTGTTTCCCTAAGATGAATTGAATGATTGAATTGTGGCGAATCTAACTGCTCTTACAAAGTGTAAATATTCATATTTGTATGTCCGATCTAAGCCGCTTACCAGGATGGATACCGAAAGAAGATGGTAAAATGCAGGAGAACCGGGTAAAAATCGGGAGGGGTGACTGGTATGCACTAGGGCTGAACGATTAATCGTTTTCAAATTGACATTGCAATTTGAAAGAACGTGATTACCTAATTGTGAAGACGGCGATTAAAATATAGGTTAATTTTAAACAGTCCTGCAGTTAGAAATTCATTCCGTTGTCATCCTTGTGTGACAGATCTGCTCACCAATCTCAAGCACCATGCACCTCCTGTTACGGTCCTACTCACCAATCGGAGCGGGCACAGGGCGTGTACATTTTCTAAAATCAAACAAAACTAAGAGGATAACGTGTTGGATAATGGGGTCAGGCGAACCAACACAGGCGGCAGCTGTGCCATGGTTTTTTCCAGCGTCAACTCACACGGAAGTGTTTCGGCAGTGGAGCGTTTAGCCTACACGTTGTTAACATGTTGTTAATTTGTAATTTTGTGTGCTTCAACTTTGGATAACGGCTCTCTGTGAGCCCGTTCCGCTCCCGGCAGGCTAAAGTTACATATCCACATGGAGCATTGTAGAATAAGAGCGTTTTACCTGTCTGATTTTGCTGACTTGTTCAGTTGTCCTTGATTTTTGTGCTTCTGCCATGTTTAAGGACACCACATAGTTAAACTGTTTCTTTTGTCTGTTTTAACTGTGTTTATTGTTGATGTATGATCAGGAGCCTGCAAAGGGTGTTTTATTTTGGAAATAGACCAGATTCTCTATACCACTCTGTGTCTGACTTCATGCCTGGTTCATCTGCTCTGTGCTGCATGACATAGCTTCTGTTAAAAATAGACTGGCAGTGAATACTGAACTTTAGCAGAACTTCAATAAATAAAAAATCGCAAATCGAATTTTAATTGCAATATCTGGCAGAAAAATCGCAATTAGATTTTTTCCCCTAAATCGTTCAGCCCTAGTGTGCACCAGGCCAGTAAAAGGGTGTAATTGGGACTAGACTTTTAATTGAAGTTTTACAGTACTTGTTATGAATGTTTAAATTCCAGTTTTTGATGCGTGCCATTAAAAAAGTACTATGACTGGAAAGTAACTCTCTACTGACACTATGGCAGGTACATTTTAAAATGTTTTCACCTTGTAGGGCCGTTATGATGGAAGCTTTTTTATGTAAATGCTGCTCATTTGTTTGAGTGGCCATAGTGCCACAGTGCCACTGTGCAACAGTGCAGTCATTGTAGCTGTATAATAACGTTTCATTTGCATTGATACCATACCACCATAGTCCATTTTGCCCAAGAACATGAAAGAAAGCATGAACAAGTGTAATTTTAACTCTTTTTGAGGCTGTTTGACCTTTGAGCCATCAGTTGCATTATTCATTCTCAGTAGTAGTTTTGTAATAAGGGTTCAGGATTTTTATGAGCTGACAGACTTAGAGAAGAGGCGAGATAACTTTTTATGAAACAGCACTTTCATAACATTTGTGGTTTTCCCTGAAGTCATAAAAGAATAATCGAAAGCTCTGTCATTTTTACGTCATGAAAGGGCCATATGATTTTCACAGCCTTGGGAAAGTCTTGGGAAATTAGATAGAGTCATGGAGGTCCAGTTCTCCATAATTGCTGCATAAAAAATTAAAAGCATATCTGATATGAATTGTGATGGTCCAGACAGAAGCAGGCCCGAGTCGTTCCCACTTTAGTTGTAAGCGAAACATGCAAATCATTCCTTCTTGTGATTCCTTTATGACTGCTGTTGATTCCCTGCACTGCTCACAGGGCATGAACCCTTTGACCCCCATCAGACGACCAAATCTTCTCAGTGACTCGCTTCATATTGGCTCCATTATTCAAAGAGCACAGCAGTCATATAGATAGATGGCCTCAGTTGTGATTGAGGGGGAGCTGTTGAAGCCGTGTGTTTGTGTTTATGTGAGACACACACTGAGACAGCACTTGCAGATGCGCTCATTTTTTTCCCACCCTCCTCTTTTTTTCTTTCTCCCTCTACCTTTTTTGCACCCCCTTCATCTTATTTATCATCCTTTCCCTTCTCACAAGTGCATCACCTCTTTACCCTCCACATGGCTCTCCACATAGTGGGAACCCTTGCATACCTTCCATTTGAACTCTTCTTCCTCTTTGAAGACTTCCTCCTTCACCTCCTGTTCATTATGAGGTTACTCTGCCTAGAAGTAGAGGTGAATAGTTACGTTTATAATTTTTAACTCTCTAAACTAACTGGACGGGCAACTGGGTATAATCAGCAGCAATGTTTAAGTGTTTAAATTTCAATTATTCTCACTTTTTGTGTAAGGAGATATAAACAGTAATGAGGGTACAAAACCGGTTTTGAACATTTGTGGGAACAGTGTTTAAGCTTTGAGTTTCTGTGCAGGTGTTTCCATTGGCAGCTGTTGACTGACCTATGACGACCTGCTTTTTCACATTTTGGTATGTCGTGGCAGGAAAAGCACAAGTGTAGTTGATAACACTAAAAACGAATGCATTCCATTGAGGTGAGCTAGTTCCAGGGTCCGGTTATTGTGCATTTTGGTTCACTGACATGGCTGACTGGGACACCAGATGCAACTGAGCCATCATTAATGCCGTTTGTTTCACCTGTGCTTTTTGTGATATGAGAAGTCAAAGTGTCAGCTGTGAAAAAGGTTTGCCTAGCGGTAACTGTGTTGCTTTTTTGGGTCCAGTTGTGGTGACAGCAATTGATCAGGCTGTAACCACATTACTCAGTACGTTACCTTGTGATTTATGTCAGGACATGGAGTACCGACAGGTTCCAAAAAAAACTTTTTGGCTCATCTGCCAGTGGCGGGTAAACTGAAATTTTACCAGCCATAAAGTTTTTTTTTTACTGGCCATAAAACTGCATCCAGTATTATATGACTAAAAATAATTACCTTAAGTTTTTAGTATGCAAACTCATCATTATCTTTAAAGTGAAGTTCATAATTAGATAACATCAGATTTACAACCACTATTAAAAACTTTTTCAGTAAAAAAACACTATCAATCAAAGTCATTGTTGCACTTTATCTCAAACTGTTCCTGCACCTCATCAACATGTCCTTGGCTGTGTCCAAAAACACCACTCATTCCCTACTCCCTACTCCCTATCTAGTGAGTTGTATGTAGAGGACTATATAGTGAGCTCACCCGCAAAATGAAAGCAACACTTTTGGACACTTTCGGTCATTGCTGCTGGACAATCAGTTGGTGGACTGTTTTTTTTTTCTATCAGCGCAATGCATGATGATATATTGATACATTCAGTGCCTGTATGATATGGGGAATAAATGTCATATGTTCAGTGTAGTAGGACCAGCTGTATGGAGCTGGTAGTCAGAGTGAACCAGCCTTGAGCAATTGCTGTCAGACTCCGTGTCTGCGCTGGAAAACTCCAGCTTCCAACCTCCAAACTTCATGCCTTTGACCATCAATAGAGACACATATTCAGGGCCCTTTGTAATTCCTGTTTCACACACAATAAAAATGTAAAACTTGCTTTGCGTTTATCTTGTGAGTTTGACTGCTGGACTGTTTGAGTCAACAACTCTATAACACGAAAAAACACAACCCGCCATTACTACACCCGCCATTACTACAGCTGTTTGAACCCAAAACAAACATTTTTCTGTGATTTAGTTGCAATTAATGGATCAAACTGATGAGACTTTATTGTCCGCTGTAGTGGAAAATCTGTCTTTGACTTCTCCAAAAACAGAAATACAACCATGACACCACAGTTGTCATACATCAAGAATTCAGTTAAGAATACAACACAATACCACCATTAAACATACAACAACAATAGTGCCATGAGCTGAAAACACCAGCAGCAGGTGGAAATGAGGTATAACCTACAAGAAAACACAATAAAAATGCAATCATTTTGCATTCAGTGCCTGTATGACATGGGGAATAAATGTCATATGTTCCGACATGATGATGTTATGCTTTGTCAGGTCTGTCAGCAAGATGACAAGCAAACAACTTTTAAAATGTAATATAGCTAACCTCTGAGTCACGATTAGAAATTCAAGCTGCTTTGATTTGCTGCCTTCACTATAGGTACAGTGGGGAGTGAGGGTCACAGTAGTCTCAGCTGGTAAACCTGGTCCTGGCCGGTGAGCACAGTTTATCTTTCCCGCATTAGGCGGTTGTAAATTTTTGACCATGAGTACAGGGACGCAGAGTCGCGTGGGGATTGCTCGAATAACTAAGCATCGCTTAACTTTAAGTGATATTACAGCAGACATTATACCAACCCAGCAGGAATTTTGAGGGTTTCATTGCTAGCTACTGCTTCAAAGTAATTGTTGTGCATGTGACAAATAAAGAACTTAAATCAATTCGCCTGTACCAACATTATTAGTTTGAATCAAAAATTCATGCCCCCCTGGATAACACTTATTAAAAAAGAAAAGTGTTATCCAGAAGGGCTCTCTAGGAGACTCTGTCACTGCAGAAAAATAAATAGAATTTACATTTCTTCGTGTTGGTAATAACAGCTTTTACTTAATAAGTACACAGGTCAAAACAAACATGAAGGACTTAGAAAAAATGAATTTTAGTTTCAGTAGGGCACGCACAAGAGCAGCAACATTTTCTGTGACGATCACTGAGAGACCGAGTGAGTGCTCCAGGTGTGTTTTGCTACTGCTGCGATGTGTGTAATGAAGCACCTCCTCCTCTATCGATTAGGTCTCGTGTTGAAATACTTTCCTGTATGTGTTTTGGCCTGCTCTTCCGTCCTTTCTCTCCTCCTACTCTCTCCCACACCTTTGTCAGCACTTCTTTACATTCCCCTTTGTAATTTCTGTTTTTATTTCTCCTTCTGCTGTCATTCCCACTTTTTCCATAGCTTTGGCCTCTTTCTCTTCTCCTTGTTTGTTTAGACATTTTAAGTTTGCTCCTTCTGTTTATGTTCATACTCCCCTTTCACGTCCTTTGACCCCCTCCTCCTGAATGTCTTTCTCCCCCCTTTCGTTCTTCCTATCTGGGATGGAGAATACATATTTTCCTTAATTGCTTCATCTCATTCCCTCTTTTCCCTTTTGTATTTGTTTCTCTCTGTATCTTTCTCGCTCTGCTCCCATCACTCAGTCATTTCCCTGCAACACTAATCTTTTGTAGCGGTGTAATTATGGCTGTTAATGTGTTCCAGGATTAGAAAGCCAGGATATGTGTGTTGTAGAGCAGTCCAGTCCCTAATCCTCCCTCCCAGTGCTTGGCAAATCATGTTTTTAAATTGTCACAGAGACAGCTCGCTTTCTCTCTTCCCCTCCTCCCTAGTTGCTGCATCCTACTCAGAAAGTATGCTGCTTGTATTAGCAACATTTTTTAATCTTGTGTTTTCCTGCATGTGTACTCTGTAGCTAACTGTCACTGGCAGTCCCATTTATCAGCTGCTCTGTTAGTTTTCCCACCATGGTGCTTAAGAGACGCTAACACTTTGGCATTAAAGCGATGTTTCACTGATTGATGTTTTGTCTTAAGTTGAGTTGTTTTGTGTTTTAGTTGCATAGATTTTTTAAAATGTCTTTCACATTGATCACAGCCTTATTATTAGAGTTTGTATAACTCTTTCTTTTACTCAGTGTGGAACCAAAGGGATAAAGGCAAATAGAGAGCGCTGATGTCTTTGTGTGTGGGATACACCAGACTTTTTTTATGCTACTGTATTGAAAAGTCTCGTCTAAGTAATAGGGCTGGGCGATTAATCGTATTTTGTTTTAAATCACAATTTTGGCTTTGAACAATTATGAAAACAAAATATTCGAAATACAAAAATGATTGTGCTGCATTTGTCGATATAATCGATTACGTAAATGCGTCGACTCGCATTACTTGCGTTGCTGCATCTGGTGTTAGTGATAGAGGGATTTCCCCAGACAAGCTCCAGCTACAAGAGTATTTTAGACAGACACTCAACGTGCTACTCCGTTCTTCATCGCCTTCTTGTGTAAAAGTAATTTCTGACCCCCTGCTGTCATGGTAACATAATATGTGTCATCTAATGTTCGGCCGTTTCATATTTTCTGTTTATATAACGGCCACGTATGAGCGAATGAGCTGAGTCTATCATAACAGACGATCCGTGACTGTCTGTAGTTTGTGAATCCTTTCAGTTGTTTTCTTTGCCCCACACTGATGCAGAAATAGATTTGATTATCATACTGCATTATTCAATATTGACATAAATCCATGTCAGAAAAGTTTTAAGTAAAGTAGGCCTAATTAATGTCTGTTATTATTATTATTATTATTATTATCACAACACAAGTGATGTGAAAATGTGATTATTTTAATGCTATTATTGTCATTCTAATGTGCCTCATGAGGATGATTGAATGAAATATTATTGATTAGACGTTTTTGATATTTATTTTGGATAAATTGGTATGTTAATCGAGTAATGGGCAACTATTTTTTCTTTAGAATACACAAAATTAGATTAATCGTTAGATTAATCGACTTGAAAAATAATCGTTACGTACAGCCCTATTGTTACGGAACGAGTTGTCATCAGCTCAGTAGTTCACCTGTCTGCCCTCCCAAGCACTCAACCTAGTGAAACACTGCATTGCTGTCATCCTCTTAAATTTAAAATGTTGGAAAAATTATCTAACGATTACAGATTTTGTTGGTACGATTATTGTCAGAGAAATAATCACAGTTTCATGATTATTACGATTATTATGCATTAATTAATTTCACAACACTAGTTATGACTTAAGTTGATTTTTTATATTTAATTACATTAACAATTATATTTCTATAATATGTAAGTGTTATTAATATAAGAGGAATATTAACTTTTATCCCATACATCCATCTCATCCATACATATGTTGTATGGTAGAAAATGATGAAAGAAATTGAGTGCAGTGTTAACTGAAATGCAAATAATTGGTAGTCCTGAAAATCAATAAGTGCCTGATGTATGTTAGTGTTTTACACCTGGCAACATTTTCTCAACACAGACCGGAGGAGGCAACAGGATGTAACGTTAAATGTCCAGTGACTGAAGGTCTTGAGAGGACTACGTTCTGTCTTCCATAAAGGCCCTTTCAGAAAAGACGCGATTTGCACTGCATGGAAGCTACTCTGCGCTAAAGTTCAACTGATTTGACTGCGGCGTGCGCGCGAGCCGCTCCTGTAACTTTATTTTCGTTTTGTGGAAGTTGCCACAGTTTCGTTCAGCAACAGAAACACTCGGTGTTGCGGAGCCTTTACGATTAATTAACCGTGACATTTTAAAATGCGGTTAATAGTGAAATCCTGTAATCACTGCATGCCTATAATGCATATATAATAATATAAAATGATTTATTTTTAACAGTTCAATAAATGCATGATCCTTCCCAAGTCAATTAGTAATAAGCAATATTGACCAAACTAATTGTGATTATGATTTTGGTCATCTTGGTCATTTTGGTAATCGAGCAACCCAAGGCCAAGAAAGAGTCCCTTTCAGATATTTGTTGAAGTTTGGGGGGTGATCTTCACAGATCTGTCAGTCAGTACCCTGTCACTCAGCAAATGTGTGATTGTTAGTTTGTCTTTCGCCTCACTCAGTACATCAGGGAACTAAGTACATAGTTATAAAACCAAGCAGCAAACACAGCTTGCTGCCAACTATAGCATGGAGCCATCACTGTTGATGGATGAACATGGAGGCAAAGCAGAAATTGCGGTAGGTGAAAAGGAGAACAAAAGTTGCATCAAAGTAAAAAAAACAATACAGAAGGTTCTTGTAGAGCGGTAGCAGAGAGGAAATGAACAAACCTTCTGAAAAAAAATCAGAACAAAGTTGATGAATGTTTTAAGGGACTTATCTGGCATAGCATGGCGAAGAGGAAGCATGGCCGTAGAAAGAGGAGGGAGAGAGGAAAGCGGAGGTTGTTTTTCCTGGGGAGTTGTCAGGAAGTTATCAGCTTGTTGACAGACTTCTTAATTACCTTTGACCAACCACACAAGCGTGTGGTTGTGTGTTTATGGATTCCTGCCTTTGCGGTTTCTGGTTTAGTATTCTGTGTTCTGAATATATCAAACTGGACAGTCACATCAACACATCAGTGTGTATATATAAATTTTTTTAAGTGAAATTTGGGTAAGAGGTGGCTCTTAAATATAGGGTGTGTTTGCGCATGTATATGCTTACACTTGCACATATAGATTGTAAGGTGGATGTGTATGAAAGGGTTCCTGCCTATATGGGTGTGTGCTGTAGTTTTCATTATCCAGTGCAGGAATGCTGATGAGGCGTTGCCAGACACGCTGATAAAATAGTAAAACATCCTGGCCCTGTGCCACAGCCCAGGCAATTATGTCTGAGAGGGAGGGAGAGGCAGGGAGGAGACATGTGCCGCCTCCTCTGCACTCAAAAAGTGAATGTGTTGATCCAGCCTGAAAGCTATTCTTTTCTAGTCTAATACGATTCTTTTCTATTCTATTCTGTTGTAATATTATTCTGTTCAGGTATGTAGGGTGTAATGGCATTTTCCAAATCAGCCTGACAAGCTTGCCATGCTAAACCATTAATATGTAAGAATGAATATCCTTGTTATGCAGCTTACCCTGGCTGGTAAATATTAATATTATATCACATTATATTATATTTGAACCGTCAAGATAAACCTAACTTTAAGTAATTAGAAGAGAAATGTGAATACTGAAATGTTAACATGGTGAGTAACGGTTACCATGGCATTTCCACCAGCAATTTTCTTTGCTTTTCACAGAAGACTTTGTTACTGCAGAATCACAAGATGGGTCAAGGGGAAATTTAACACAGATTTAGTTATTTTTCCAGAAATAGGTGCTGCATCAGATGTCACTGCCTCTACCAAATAATACTTTCTAGCAATAATACTTTATATTATTGGCCTAGCACCTAAATATTGGAAATGTTTTATTTTTTTCTGGTGGTATTGACGAGAGCTGCCACAGACTCAACCTGTTGCAGTAATCAGCTGCAAGTGTGTGGACCGGATTCCTTTCACATTTTGTGTAGACCGCACGAGCTCCAGAGTTTGCTTAAAGTGTTTTGCGGTGTATCCAAGTCCACATTTTTTGCAGAATGCATATCAAACTCTTGAGTCAGCTGGCAGACTAGAGAGGCTTACTGTTAGATAAAGATAAAGAATGCAGGAAAGGTGGGGGGTTAAACATACCTGACATCACTGAATAATCTACATAGTGCTTTAACTCTGGTGGAATTTTACTAAAACATAATAATAATTTCAAGATCATGTCCTGAGAGTCAAATTGCCCAGGATTATCTGCAATAGTATCAGGCAAAACACTGTATTAAGTGCTAATCCCCCCCATTTTCAGATTAGATCAGTGTGTTTACAAGTCTTATCTTTAGTCTTTCAATATCTGAGTGTCCCTCTAGGTTTGTAAACTAAAAGACTTGGAGGCACAGAGTTTCTGCAGCTCACAAAAGATATGTAACACATTATCCATGCACTTCCCCTGAATATCAGATTAGATCGGGACGCTCACAGTTCTTATCTCTTAGCGCATTCTAAGCTGTAAGGCTTGCTTACTGTAACATGAGATCAAAGGAGGTTGTTAACCTTAAAACAACAGCAGGTCACCAATGAAATTAAGCTGTTGGAGGTTGTCACATTGTTATCACGTAGTAGTTAGTGGAAGGAAGCTCCAGGGTCTGGTCCAAAACCTGCACTCTCTACTAGGGATGGGGATCGTTAATCTTTATTGATATTAATACCCTTATTGAGACTACTTAATGATCCGATTGTCTATCAATACCACTATCGATACTTTACTATTATTTTGTGACAGTTATTTAGGACCAGACCCAACATGCATGAGGTAGGCCTGCACGATATGAGGAAAATATTCATGTGCGATTACGTTGTTATATATTGAGATGACATATAATTTGCGATAAATAAACAGAATCTTGTGTGCATAGCTGCCTGGTTGTTTTAAAATTAATTACAGGATTAAAATGTAATATTTTAAATACAGCTAAATATTCTTTCTAGAGCAAACAGCAAAGTCACTATGTAAAGTCAATATCTGACATCACAATAGTGAATGACATTTAGAAATCAGTCTGTATCCGTCCCTCCTCCTCCTCCTCCTCCTCCTTGTCTCTGCTGTTATTCACGGCCTGCAGGTAAGGTTACCTGGTGGAAGGAGGGAGCGGCTGGTTTGTCCCAGCCAGTAGCTAAGTTTTCAGCAATGTGCATAGACCAGTCTATGCCACAGACAGACAGCTTTCTATTTAGCTTGTTTGTAACATTTGGCTAATTGCCAAGCTAACGTTAGCTGTGCTTGTATATAACATACAGGATGACAGACTGAGGACAGAGCAGTTTAAAATGAACCCTTTCTACATGTTTACCTTACAGACAGGTGTACTGATAAGTATTGTCTTTTTACCCGCGAAGGTTTTATTGCACATAACGAGCGTAGCTGTCGGCAGCTCGAGTAGTTTGGAGCTAACTGAACTTCAGTGACGGAACGGCATCTCTCTCTGCAGGGCGCAGTGTGTGTGCGTGTGTGTGTGTGTGCGTCACAGAGAGCAGCAGAGGCTGCAGCCTGGTGAGCCTTTACGTTAATCTGATTGCAATTAACATTTCGGTCTCATGTCTGAATAAGAACCCTGGTCACTTAGAAAAACAGGAAACAAATTTGATTGGGCCCTACCTAAAAATTTGTGTCATTATGTCTTATACATAAAATGAGTTTAATAAACCAGGAAACACTGTGAAAGAGCCAATTTGAAGTTGTTAAGGAGATTCTTCTCACAGTAATAATCTGACCAACAGTCTTTAAAGTATTTCTGCCAACCACATGGATGAAAAAATGAATATTCAAAATCTTTTACATACAGCATGTGAGCATTGAACAAGAGTGTTATTCAGTGTTTGTGTGCACTGTTGGATATTATAATACAGACAGAGTTTGTTCTCTATTACCTTTACATGATGAGACTGATGACAAAATACATTAATGGATTCACTGTGAGTAGTGACGGGGATTGTCCCTCGTGCTCACAACAGTCATAAGTTAGGCTTCGATGGTAAAGTAAGTTTTAAATATAAATCAGTGATGCAGCCTGAGAGAGAACAAAAAACACTCTTCTTCCTTACTGTCATAACATTTTTAACTCACCGTTGTTCTCCCTTGGTCTGTCACTCACTCTCTGCTGATCGTTCTCTCTCACGGGGGCCAAATATCGCGCAAACATGCGGCTCTTTCCATAAATGTCATGCTTGAATGAAGTTGTAAGGAGCATTAACATAAAAGACACTTCTGTCTGAGTGACAACACGCCATCACTTAAACAGATAAATGAGTTTTTGCTTGATAAATGACTAATATGGTTATTAATTAGAATCAGTAGATCTTTGTCAGGTGACACATTTTTTTCCCGCACGAATGCAGTAGCATTATAAAAAAAAATAAAAAATTGAAGAGAAGAGAAAAAGTTGGCTCCTCTAGGGCTGTGGATGTGGACGTGATGACCATAGTGGGCTTTGTTGATATAAAAAAATTTTTCTTGCTTGTGTGTTCACTCACTGGAATGTAATGTTTTTCTTTAAGCGAGCCAATGAAAATGTAACTCTTTGTGCTTCTCTGTAGTCTTGTTAGCTTTTAAAAATGTAAAACATGGTAGAGTTTATCATGTATTTTTGTCAAGCCGTAGTCGTTGCAGTGCAGTGACTCACTGCTCGTGTCGGGATGATGGATTGAGGGCTTGCCTATAAACCAGTATGGGCCCAATTTAAAACTATTGGAACTTATTCTGAACCCCTGGCTGTCATTAAAAACACTGGTCTCAAGATGTGAGATGTTATGTGCAAAGCTGACGGCAGAAAAGATACACAAAAATTTATATGACACTTTAGCACTGACATTTTTCCTAGTAATCATAAAACCATTCACATGTGTTGTCCCAGAGTTAATATGCCCCAACACCCTGATTGATAGTGCTCAAGGAAGATAAACACTTTTTCAAAAGAGTAAATAAAACAATGTAAATGCAGTGTTTGAAAATCTCTCTCCCTCATACATCTGGCCTGGGTGTCAGCCAAGTCAGTGTTACAATGGAGTCATACAATGAATTCCAGCAGGGAGGGAGGGAGGGAGGGAGGAAGAGGGAGAGACAATTTAACAGTGCAAACAGCCACAGTGTCAGAGTCTTGTTCAACATTGATGGTTGAAAAGCCACTGAGATGTCTTGTTTTGTGAAATAATAGGGGGAAAAAAGTTTTTTTGGACTAAATTTAACTTGGGATAAATACTTTATCTAAAGTAAGCAAACACAACAATGTTTAATTTTTATTACATGTTTATTAAGTAAGTCGAACACTAGACGAGACATATTTACAAAGCAGAACCACTGCGCAGTAAGTGTAACCAAACTTGACTTTTGGGGGAAAAGAACTTGTTATTACACTTTATTTGTCGACCTAGCCTTAATGAACACAGTTAAGTTGCATGTCCAAAACTACTTTTAAGACACCTAAAGTTTACACAGCCAAGCAGCTTCAAACTTTGGGACCTGGCTTGTTGATTTGTCTTTAGAACTGACCAGAAAAGATAAATTGGTATAAATGTACAAATAAACGCGTTTACATTATTAAATTATTTAGAAATTGCGAGTGGATAAGTGATTCATAAAGAGGGTTTTGATGCAGAGCTGAGTTTACTGTAAGGACTGGTATTGACATTGAGACTGGCAGTGCTCTGTCTTACCCTCTTCCTGATGGGAGTTTTTGAAAAAGCAGTGACAAACACCTGACCCTGAAAGAGTGATTTAATGGAGCAGCACCCTGTAATGTTTTCTTTCATACCAAGCTTCAGGCTGTTTGTGGTTTTGTATGTGCTTGTGTGCTTGTGCGTTTTGAACGTGTGTGTTGTCTCAATATGTTGTTCAACAACCAGCTCTATGTAGTCAGCTGTCCAGTGCAGTGTCGATGTCATTAATCACGGACCCAACACGGCGGAGAAGGAGAGTGAGGAGGGAAAGCGAATGGGCCAGGCTGGAGTTGTAATCTGTACAAGGCACCTGGGGAAAGATGTGGAAGATGTAAGGAGGAATGAAACAAAGAAGAGGGCAGAAATGGTAGGAGTTGAACAGAGGGAGGTGTATAAATAAGAAGCAGAGGGAAGGAGTTGTTGACCAGTAATGGAGACCTTTTGCTGTGAGTCCCTTTTTAAAAGTCCTCATGAAATAAAAAATATAGTTTTATTATAGGTCGCTAAGTTTCCATAGCATAATTTACGTTTACTCAAATTATTGTACTACTAGGAAAAGAATCCATGTGATTGTTTCACCATAGGGGTGAATACAAATTTAAAACATTAAAACCATTGATGAGAACCTGCCTTTCTCCATTTTGTGTTTTGATGAACCCTCCCTGTGTTATAACATTATTCCAGTGTCTTCCTTTTGTTAGAAATACATCACATTAAGACAGCAAGACGCTATACTGTTTTATCTAGAGTTTAAGCTGCAAGATAAATACAAAGTCAGGTCGGTGAGGGGAGTTTCAGATTGACAAAATGTTATATTGATTATGTTGATTATTTTTATGAAATTACAGTGACTGTTTTGTTGCACCATCAACCGTCATCTTTTTATTTTAATATTGAGTCCTCTGTACTTATGACTTCACTTATTTAGATGGTGATAGGCGAGGGTTTGACACATATACATATACATAGACTGTATATAAGAAGTGGACGTAGTCATCGTGACGTCACCTGCCGTTTTGAAGCCTTGAGTTTGGCCGATAGGGCGCCGCCATGTCGAGTTTTTGCAACCAGGAAGTGCCCAGAAGTGACGATACGGCGGAGCTGACGGCCGTGTGTGGCGCTAGCTAGCTTGCTTAGCTAGGTGCATCTGTAACTCCCCTTAACTTTCATTTTAACAGGGCTGATAACTTTGTGTAGCGAACAACAGTCTTAAAACTAAATGTACTCACCAGAGAAAGTGAACAGCCAACTCCTAATAATAAGCTTTTTCAACGGCGCTGGTTAAATTTACACAGTGCCGAGGGTACGAGACGGCTCTAGCCTGATTGACAGGTCGCCATGGTAATAACTTGTCAATCATAGATAAACCCGCCTTAAAACATACTCTTTATTTTATGGTCTATTTTAAAATAAATGCGACCATTATTTAATAAATCAACATCATTTTGTATTGAAGAAGACATGAAACTGGCGACTGAGACCATAAAGTCATTATGAAAGTGTTTACTGAGGTAATTATTCAGCTGAGAAGTAGGGTCATTTTAGCATTATTTCTAATGGAGCCAGACCTATTTTTGCAACCAGAAGAGTCGCCCCCTGCTGGCCGTTCGATAGAATGCAGGTTTCAGGGACTTCCGCGTTCGCATCAGATCGCTGACCGGAAGCTTCCCGCTTGGTGCATATGCTAAAAGTGTAATGGGGGGGAGTGATTAGCAGGTGGTTGTTATTCACACGTTGATTTATATTTGTTGTGTCCTGTTTGATAGGAAGGAGATTTCCTGGTTCGGACTCACCATGTTGAATACTGTGACGGAGGGATTCTGGACCCCGATGATATACTCAGCGATCTGGTGGAAGACAAGGACAAGGTGAGAACCTGTTTGGGTGGAGTGTGATGTTTCATGTTTGCTCCTGCTTTTACTGGTGAGATAGTTTTACTTAATTTATTTTCACTTCCTTCAATGTAGAAACAGACTTTGTGAATGAGGAACTCAGTGGTTTTATGTGACTATAAGCTGACCACAAACAGCCATGTAACATTTATACTTATAAGTAGGCTTACTGCATATTAGACCCACTGCACTGTAGGCTCGACAGTTGGATACATGACTTCTATCACTAACTGCTCAGCTTTTACATTGTTTTTGGTTTGTGACTTTTTACACAAATACATATACCGTATACCCGTGAACTGTCAGGAAGGTATTAAAAATACAGATACCACCCAAGCCTATTGGATACCTCTCATATAATGAATATAATCCTTTTGAGGGTGCATGTGGTTGGATGAACGTTTGAGCGGGTATCTGTGTCTTGAATTTTGTGTGTCTGGATGTGTGTGTTCAGACTCTAGAGCATTGAGCTGCACTGGGCTACAAGCCACTCCCTTGGATAGAATATTGCCTCGCAAGCAAAATTCAAAGGGAAAAGGTTTTAACTTGCCTTCAGCGTTAGGCAGTGTCATTAGCAATTCACTTTTGGAGACTCTGCAAACTCAATCCATATATTCCCCGTTTATTCTTATTTTTCCCCCGAGGAATGTGTCATTTTTCATTTTTGGAAAGTCTAGTTTTTTCACACCGTCTCATGGATTCCGGCATTATTAGAATGTGATAAATGGCCTAGATTAGGGGCTTTTTGAACCATTGCTTACGACCTCAAATGAATTTTGCACCTTCCCTTGGTGGCTCTGCACATTAAAACGGTATCAACATGTTTTAATGAGCCCTATGGTGGACTGAATCTTTCATTTAGGTCACAACTTAAAAATCTTGAAGAACCTACTGGCTAGAAAATGTAATGTATAGTATATTTCCCTGTCCTCGGCTCATACTGTATGCCTGTAAGGATGTATAAGTACTGCAGGGTTTGTTGGAGATTCTCTGAACTAATTAAGAACAAAGTTGCATTAGTTGGTATTTCTTTAAGGGCTGTGAGAACCTTTTAGGAAGAACTCTCTCTTTCTCTCCCTTTCTGTCTAAACAGAAGCTTCTGTTCATATCAAATATTATAGTTCAGATCTTTGTTTTTAGATCTTGTGACAAAGATAATTTTGTTAGCGTGAGTCTAGGTAAATGAGAAATGTTTATAATCCTGTGTTACATGATACACTAAGCCGCAGCAGGGACCATATGACTTAGTGACTCAGCAGCTGACCTAGGGGATTACTATCATGAGAGCCTGTTGCCATGGTTTTGTAGAGACTGGGAGAGCAGCATGCACACTGGTCCTGCTGTTGACTAGTTGTCACTTCGAACAAGTACTTCCCATGGCGTGTATACTATTTTCTGGTAACAATCCCACAATGCAACTCCCTATATTTTGTAGATGTAGAGTGACACAATATTTCCATGCGCTACACCAAATGATGGTGTTTAAAATCTCAGTTTACTGCTCACTATAGAGTAAACTCTTCAGTGTCTGTTAGGGAATAGTGAATGAGGGAAGAAGGGAATGATTTTGGGCAGAGCCCAAATGTACTCTTAAGGGTTTTCAGGGCTTTTTGGCCACAGTTGGCACAAAGCCAGATGCCCCTGCTTCCAGGAGAAATGCACCCCTTTTCTGATAATGTGATAGCAATTGAACATGTTGGTGTTATGTCTTAACAAGCACCCTGGACCCTTTTACGAAAGTTCATGAAGGCTATTTCATGAATGTTGCCTTATAACTTCCAACATGGCACAAGTCTGAATTAAATGCAGTTTTCTAACAATTAACGTAAAGGCTGCAGCCGCACATGGTTAAACAGAGACAGAGAGAGAGAAATGTGCATTTTGTAATATATTTTCTCAATCTTCATCGCTTATTAAATCTGGAATCACTTTGCGGTTTCTAAACACTTCGTTCAGTTCAAGTAGTAGTTGTTTTTTCCTAAGCCAGGCCGTTGCATCACCATTCAAATGCTCTTCAGTATGTATGTCAGTAAGTGAAAGCATCACAGTTCACGTACCCTGATGTTCAGCCTGTTGCTTGCGAGTTGCTAGTTATTGATTATGATCATTTTTGTGGCTTTCACTGTACAGTGTTTCGCCTAAATTGTGGAGACTATTGCGGCCCGCTACAGTCTAATTTGTTCCTAAATTTGTTAACTTTTTCGCTGTGTCGTCACTATCTATATCTATACAATGTGTTTATGATCAAATTGTTTACTAGAGCACAAAACTGTTTACAAGAGAGTAAAGTTCTTCATAGATTTAGCCTCTGAATTTTGCTCTAAATGTGCACCAGGTTAATGCATTTAACTTTAAAATTTACAAAATTTTTTAAAATTTACAAAATTTTCTTACAGAGGGGCCAAGATCCACCCACCATAGTCTCACCAATTCCTGTGGGAAACAATGCTGTCTTTTGATAGGATTTTAATGAGGAAGCAACAATATGTGAATGATGGCTGAGCTGGTGATATACAGTAAAGTCAGTTCACTTTGAAAATTTGTTGAGGAAGCATTGAATTAATGAACTGACGTCAAAAAAGAGAAGTTTATCAGTCTGGCTAGAAGTAAGATGATTAGATACACATTGGACCATTTGAATTGTGGGTTTAGAGTTAAAGCCGGTTTAGCAGGTTTCTGTATCGAGGACGGAGTTATTATGACTCCCTAAAGATGCATACTTTTTTATTGACAGTTTTGCATTTTTGTCTAAACTCTATCCTGAACTGTCTCTGATTGTATTCAGTCAAAAAGGATAGCAATGCCTTTTCTTAATATCTCAGGATAAACATTTGCAGCACAGAAAACAATGTAAAGCACATCCATACTACAAAATACACATTTCAATACTGGGATCATAAATTCCACAAAACACACACATGGTGGGACACACAAACACACAAAAATAAAACCGTGCAGAATGACACCCAGCAATACAGACTTCTGAGCACCAGAGATTGCATATGAAATGAAAGTGTGAAATATTCATTGGATTCAGAAGCGAGGCTCTCCTGGTATTACTGAGTTGAGATTAATAAATGGCTCATAATCCCAGATGAGTGTTTTACTTTAGGCAGACTCAGACTGCCTGGCTTTAGGATTGTAACCACAAAGAAAACAAAGAAGGTTTTTGAGGTCTGCTGCAGAGAGAGGTCAAAAATACAGTTTAAAAAGTCCATGGCTGAAATGCACCGAAGTGATGCATTTGAGAGAGCGGGCTCACATTTTTTAATGTTTGAGGTGATATTTATGTGGCACCTGTGAGGAAACATGCGTGTGTATTCTTTAAATTGAGGATAAGTATCTGTATATGTTTATATACTTGGTATCTCTATAAATCTGGATAGACAGAAAAATGTTGTAGTATAGAACAGCAATATATTAGCATAACAGAAACAACTGTAACATTAACATTGTTCCCAAACAGCTTAAAGTACTGTGCAGCCAACAAAAGTGTCTAGAACACAGATGAGTCATCTGGGACATGTTTAGCTCAGTTTAGTTTAGCTCAAAGACTGAAAACATAGAGAATCGGATAGCCTATGTCTGTGAAAGGTACGTTTAGGTGCTGTGATTTTTTTTTTTTTTCCCTCCCAACTAACCAAAGCTAAATGCTCCAAGCACTTGTCATCTCCCACCTTGACTACTGCAACTCGCTTCTGGCTGGCCTCCCTGCCTCTGCAATCAAACCTTTGCAACGTATACTGAATGACGCAGCATGCTCACTCTACCAAAGTTCTCCCATGTGACCCCCCCTCTTCCTTGACCTCCCCTGGCTCCCTTTTGTATCTTAAATCAAATAAGTAAGCACATAAGTTAGCTCTCAACATAAGGCAGCTATTAAGAACTACAAAATGTCTCAAACAAAAACTACAAAAACCGGTCTCTTATGAGAAAAATAAAGTAGCGAAGGCAGGTCACCTAGGGGCTTATCAGAACATTAATTGGTATCACTCACTTATTGTTATACACTATATTTGAGATTATTTGAATATTGTTAGTATGTCTGAATTCTGCATTCACAATCAAAATGAAAAATAGTAAATTATTGTAATTTTTGCCCGGACAAGTGACTTATTTTCCTGGACAAGTGAAACGTAAATTTACATGTCTGAAAGACAAGTGCCTCAAAGGAAGGAGGAAGAATTAAATGATAAAACTTTAGCAGGTAAACACAGGTGAAAAAATGTTTGTCTGGTGTGCAAGTTTACCTTTAGACCACAGTCCACACTTTCAACCCCCACTCTTTTTCTCCATTACCCTAATGTCTCCTTTGCACATTGTTTTTCAAGTACACTCACAGCTTTATGCCACAGAAAATGAAATGTAAGCAGGAAGTATGGATTCCCATCAGCATTTTCTGTTCAGCTGCAAGTGTAATTCCTAATGTATTTCTCCCATCTTGTAGGTATTGCAGAAACAGCCTCACAGAGAGAGACCAGGGTTTGTTTAAAAGGTTAGCTAGTAATGGTGGTGGGGGGGGCACTGTTGCCTTGTATGATATTGATGTTTGTTCAGGGACATTAATAACACACACTCTTGATCAAATGTGAGCACATACTCACACACACACAGAGCATGCATCCCTTTGGAAAAATCAGTATTAAACAGTACATGTTCTTTTTCAAGCATGCACACACAATTAGAGGTCCAACAATTAATCGATTCATCGGTATGATTCAATCTCTGATAGCAGCTTTTTAAATGTGATTATGCTCTTTTTATTTTTTATTTTTTTACTACTCTGTGACACTAAACTGAATCACTTAGGGTTTTGGACAAAACTTTTGAGGATGCCACCGTAGGCTTTGAGAAACACTGATCAACATTTGTCACCAGCCCCTACACATGATCACAGCAAGTATCCATTTACAGTACCTTACTGTTTTTGGTTCACTGATACACACAACACATTCTTTGAGTTTATTAGTATGCTTTGCACGCACAGTAAGCGCTTAAAATTATTGATCAATGTAGAGACTAATTAAAAACCTACAATCAGTCATCACGCACTATGAAACAGCTCCAGCTGAAATTTGTCTTTGTGACATACACAGGAACACAGACGTTTGTTCCTCTATCCCAGTGGGGACATCTCATTACCATAATGCATTCCCTAGTCACTTACCCTAAATTTAACCACCTTAACCCAATAGTAACCTGAACTTTGAAACCAAGTCCTAACCCTTAAAAAGCACTCATTACCTGTGGGCTACCAGAATTTTTGTCCCCACAGGTAGAGGCTTTGACACGAGTTTGACATTCAGGTAAAGTCCTCATCAGGATATGAACACACACACACACACACACACACACACACACACACACACACACACACACACACACACACACACACACACACAATGACAATTATACTATACTACATGTTCAAGATATGTTTGCACATATAAATTAACAAAGAAATGTGCATGATAAGTTGACAACCCGTAAGCACATTATAAGCATAATGCACAACAACAGATGTTTATGGTATCGTAATTAGTTCAATCAACAGATATGTTAAGAAGGCTGGGGGATAAGCTTAAAATCAATATCATAATATTAATAAGAATGTTTTTCAGATATTATAGCTGAATTGACAATATGTCAGAGTTGCACAAAGAATTGTAATGTTAATTTAGTTTTTAATTATAGCTTTAAATGATCATTACCAGTGAAAGTAACTTGTAATCCTAGATACACATTAAAAATTTTTTTTAAAGAAATTCTCTTTCTATTTGAACAGACTATTGGAACACAAGCTAGCCTGGAAGTAGGGCAGCTCTCCATCAGCAGAGCTGTAATCATGGGTAATTGTGCCAATCATTATTTATCCTATTGATAGCTAGACACACACGCACAAAACATGGTGACTGGTTTGATTATATTGCATTCTTATTCAGATGTAGATACTATTAGCCTTCACTACAACGCCCTATTGGTTCTGCTTGTAGCGTAATGATTATGTTCTTGATGAGTGTATGTGCTGCGCTTTCCTCAAAAGCATTTTGCTATTGGCCCTTTCCCTCAACATAAATATTCACAACAGAAGATACCCTTTCTATTATGGTTCAATACCTGATTTTGATACCCTGAGTTATGGTATGGGAATATGAGGAAAGCAAAGCACAATGATAAATTCTTTTCATTTAAAAAAAATGAACACTCTTCTGCACAGTATACTTGGTGGCTTGGAAACTTTCTTGTATCCTTTCCCAGATCTGTTCTTGAATAACCCTGTCACAGATTAATTTATTATGTTAACAAGCCTGGTATGGACATCAGAAGAAAGAAGAGGTTTGTAAGATTGTTGATGGAGCTGAGGTTCTCCAGTGGGGAACTCCTCAGAGGAATTTAGTTCACAGAGACCCTACAATGCCACAATAGCGTAATTTTCTGTAGGACAGTTTGTAAATTGCTTTTTTACTCCTGTTAAAATACACTTTGAATTGATCAAACTTAAAACATGTCTGGCAGAAACAACCTCAAAGTCTGACTTGGAGACATTAAGATGAACAGTTGGTGGACTCAAGCCAACTCAGTGGGGTGTACATTTTGTGTGTGAACGTGTGTGTGTGTGTGTGTGTGTGTATTTTTGATTATGTGTGAACGTGTTAGTTTTCCAGTCAGCCAAAACCATTTGTTGGAGAAGACAATCATGTCAACAGGTCATCTCACAGCTTCGTTAATATTTAAATAATGCTCTCATTTCCTCTCGTCCCTTAAACTTCCCTTTTTGTATGTCTGATATCCTTTCTGTTTTCCTGGCCCACATTGCCAGGGGGTGGTAGGAGTGAGGGTGGGGATAGACTGGCAGACTGGCCTTCATGCAGACAGCGTCTGCGTTGTTGGCATACTGACTGAAAATCTAATATGGGTTAAAAATGTGCAAGGTGGATAAACTTTATATGTTATCAAAAAGAAGAAAATGCACTTTGTAAAGAAACTGAACATGTATCGCAGCTGTCAAGCTGGACTACATCAGCACTGAGGAAGTGAAATATTACCTGTATTGAGGATTTGTTTGTTTCTAAATAAAGCTTACATCATCATATTTGAATATGTTTCCCCATTTGATTGTCTTACTCTAGCCAACATTTTATTCAAAGGTTGGAGATGGGCCAACAATTAGCAATTGTCTATGTCTGAATATCTTTTTTATTATTTATTTATTTAGCAATAAAAACTCTAATCCTTCTTTGAAATGATTTTATCCTCTAGTTAAACCTAAATAATTAAAGTAATTAAAGGTCACTACAATACCAGCATCATTAACAAAGTAGCCAAATCTCTGATAATGAGGAAATTATTCAGAGCAGGTTCCCTATTATCAGCAGGCCCTTCCCTCCCTTCTGTGCTCTGTAATTCTACAGTTTTCCATATCCATGATCAACTCTGCTGATCGGTGGTGAGTAACACAAGCTGCTGCTGCTAACAGATGCAGCTCTGTAAAATTTGCATTTTTTTTTCTGCCTTTCTCTCTAAGCACTGCCTTTGTAACTTATAGCATGCGCCCACATTAATGCTATATTTGCGAGACATGATAGTTCTTGATACAAATGAATCAATTAAGGGCTTACAAAAATGTTAATTTAGCAAATTAAAACACGTGCTACTCGTGGCCGAGCTAATGTATGTGTTGCAGCATTTAGAGATTAATTGCTGTCATCACTGATTGTGTGAACTCCTAATAGCATCCACAATGGAGCTGGAATATAATCGTTTAGACATTCATCATTACAGATCATTTTACTTTAACTTAAGGTAATTAACTGTGGAGCCTAATGGCTTTGTTTAGTTTAAAACTAATTTTTTTGTTGAAATAAGTTTATCTTTTGTTTGGAACGTACTTCAGCCAATTAATTGAATCTGTGTGCTTACATCTTGTGTATCCATGCTTATGTATGTTTGTAGCCTGTAGCTAGAATAAGTGAAGGAGGGATAGGATATTGGTGGATGGGTCATAGTGGGAATCGAACCCAGGTCTCTCACACCAAAGGCAGGCATCTTATCCGTTGCGCCAGCTTACCTCCTTTTGCTATTGTAACTGGTGTATTTAAGTGTGAAGAGAAGGCCTTTGAAAGCACAAGACACTTGTAGAGGTCATATAAATGCATAACACCTTTGTGGCGCAGCAGCGATTAGCTCATTTTACTCACGGAGCTTCCCGCTGCAGCTGCGGCTGCTTCAGGTGTAGTTGGTTTGATCGGCTGGACGTGCAGCCTCTCTTTTTCTCTGTTTGTGTCTTTAGTGTAAGTGACTTGTTTAAACAGACTCCTTACGGGTTTTATACCTGTGACTGTCGTTTTTGGAGGAGGTTTGTGACCAACAACCAAAGGAAAAAATACTCGTGGAGAGCTTTCAATTCAGGTTATTGATCAGAAGTTAACAAAATAAGTTTCTGTTGTCTACTTTCAACACACGTATCAAAAAAAATACCTTAAATTCGTTTCCCACAACTTATTTGGTCACTAAACTATTCCTCTCTCATTCAAATATAAAAAAGCTGTAGTCTTTACCCTTATAGGCTACCACTACCAATTAGGATGAGGTGAGATCTGATACAATTTCCCAATACTTTTTATGTAAGTTATTTGAAACAAGAAAAAAATAAAATAGATAATCTTGCTTGTCCATAACAACAATAAAAATAATAATAGGCTTCCAATCAACTACTATGGCTACCAATCAACAGGTGGCATTTTATGCAAGGTATCAAATGAAGTACTCCATTGGTATTGGGATCACTTTAAGGGTACTGGTTTTGGGACTGGTATTGTAAAATTGTCAACCATACCCAACCCTAATGTTGATAGATTATATTGATCAATTAACAAGATACAAAGTGAATGAACCAAGGAAATATTTAAATAATCAATAATAATAATAATCAATATTTGTAAAGTCATGGATTTTATAGACATATCGTTAGGTGTATGATTAAACAATTATACCAAACAGGTGCTAAGGATCACCAATTCAATGTGTAGGTTGAATAGTGTTAGCTTCGTCAGACGAAAATAAACAAAATATATTCGTCAATGACCTTTTTCCCCCTGACAAAAACGAGACAAAGACAACACGGTGACAATGTCCTTAGACGCTGACTGTGACTATATAAACATGCAATATTGTTGGAAAAATGATGAGACTAAAATGTAATCCATAAAATAAAGACGTTAATAAAATCTCTTTCTTTTTGTCAGTATAATGCAAAGACAAAATATTACAGGCCATATTTTCTCAGTGATCATTCAGCATTTTGTTCCTTTGCTTTGAATGCTGGCCGACCGGGGCAACGCCTGGTGCGTGAGGAAAACGCCTACTGTGGAGGATGCGAACTCTGGTGATGAACACAACATGCTAGGGAGAAAGAGGTCTCTAATATATTGACAGCTTGCTTTATTGCCATTAATCTCTATATTTTTCTATCATCATGGATCATGTGGAGCGTAAAATGAGAACAAAGCTAACATTCGAATCATATCTCCTATTTTGGTTAGAGCAGATTGACTAAAATGCTAATCAAAATTATACTAATGAGTTAGAAAAGACTAAAATGATGGATAATGACTAAAACTAGACTAAAATACTTTTGATTTTCTTTTGACTAAAATCAGACTAAAATACCCAGACTTTTAGTCAACTAAAACTTCACTAAAAAATAGTATACAGTGGACTAAATATGACAAAAACGGCACTTGACACAGGGCTAAGACAAAATTTAAAAATGGCTGACAAAATTAACAGTAAGGTTGAAAAATGATCATTAACTGAACCTGAAAACAGCTGTGTAGGAGGAATAAAATCAGGTGAGGAACAACTAAAGTCAGCTAATAAGGTGACAATTTACTGTCAAAAGTCACAGCAACAAGACACAAGGTAGTTATGCATCAGCAAGGTCTCTCCCGTGCAGAAATTGTAAGGCAGACAGGGGTTTCTAGATGTGCTGTCCAAGCTCTTTTGAAGAAGCACAAAGAAACGGGCGACGTAGAGGACGCAGTGGTTGGCCAAGGAAACTTTCTGCAGCAGATGAAAGACATGCCATGTTTACTTCCCTTCACAGTAGGAAGATGTCCAGCAGTGTCATTGACAGAAAGCAGTGGGACCCTGGTACACCCATCTATTGTCCTGTGAAGTCTGGTCAGAAGTGGCCTACATGGAAACCTGGAAACACGACCAAGCAACTCAGATAACAACTGCGTCAAAACACAGGAACTTGGGTGCAGAAAAATGGTAGCAGGTGCTCTGGACTGATGAGTCAAATACTGAAATATTTGGCGGTAGCAGAAGACAGTTTGTTCAAGGCAAAGGGTGGTCGCACCAAATATTGATTTGATCTTTCTTCTGTTCGTTGAGTTTGTATTTTGTAAATGATAAATATAATCTATTAAATCTATGAAAGCATTCTTACTTTACAGCGTTTTTACACCTGCCTAAAACCTCTTTCTCTCCCTCCTCTCCTCCTTTCCCTTTCAATATTGTTTCCTTCCACTATTCACCAGCTTAGCTGTCATTACGAGGAGCAAAACACAAGCCAGTAAGAATGAGGCAATTATGACCCTGTTGGAAGGGTTATTATGCACAATGGCCCATAATCCTCCTCTGCAGTTTTCATCATAAATGACATGTGCATTAAGTCTGTGCAGTATATACATGCTGACAGAAACCTCCTCACATTGTGTGAAGAACACCAGCTTTAGACTCTACACTCACTCACTCACTCACTCACTCACTCACACACACACACACACACACACACACACACACACACACACACACACACACACACACACACACACACACACAAGGAGCCATTTGTATGGGTGGCCTCTGACACAGTCCACATTTAATCACAACATTTTAATCCCAGGCAATTTAACAAAAGCCTGATACTTAAACCAAGCAGACAGGCATCCAACACATCTCATTGTTCACCTTGAACTGAACTGTTGAGCTTAATAATCATATTAACATTGACCTAAGTATTGAAAAGTGTTAATTCTTTTTTTGGTACCTTTTCTAGTATCATTAAGTCTTGCTAGCATTGTATTCCTGCGATGTAGTGGCTAAGCAACTTCTAATTACAGTTTTATTATAGAGTGAATATCCCTCTTTCATTTACTAGTCCAATAATAGTCTCATTATTTATTTTAGCTTTGAGATGAATTTCATTTAGATGAATTTTAGTTTGCTCTAGCAGTGCTGTATATTTAGGTGTAACCATTTTCCCTTTTAATATTAATAAACCAAATACTGTTTCACCACCTGTCTGTAGTCTGTCCCCACCTTGCATTTGTTCCCATCTGTATGCATGTCTTCGTATACCACTGTGAGTTTATCCCACAGATGAGTTTTGACTGGCTACTCTGTTATCTCCAGCTCACAGGGTTGACTGGGCTTGACCCCGGACTCAGTCCGTCTAATGAAAAGCTTTTCTATTCAAGATGTGTGTTTTCAGTTGATATTTTGCTTTTCCTACTCCTTTACTTTGCTATGATTATAGATTATGAGTTAGATTATCTTAACCAATGAAAAGACACGTCAGTCACTTGCAGGTTCCAACGTGTCTGTTATGGCGCTTGTGTTCCGGGTCTTGCATCTGACCGCTACCCTGAAGCTGAATTATTCACTTCTGCTGGGGTGAAAGTAAAGAATACTTTCATTTAGGCATACTACTTTTCTTTAAAGAGTCTTAAAGTTTCTCTGTCCTTACATTTAGTTTTTACAAAATATATGGAATTTCAGTAGACCCATTGAGAAGAATAAAGATACATTGTGAAAACAAAACCTTTTTTTCTCTGGTCTTGCTGTTTTTCCAGCTTGTCCTAATCATATTTATCAATAGATCTTTCAGGGCAGCCGAGTTCAGACATATTTTCTTTTTAAAGTGTGATGTCAGCTTGCAAAGGTTAAGTGAATGGGCAAACATACACACTCATGTGGTTCTCAACTATGCCTCGCCCACACACAGTATGGTCATACAATACTAACAGCATTCTAGCCACCTTTGGCCCCTCAGCCCTCCATATGAAGTGACCAGCTGGTGAGAATAATATTGACCTTCCACTAAAGAAAGCAGTGGTGCTTATTGCTTTCACATATTGCACTGGTTTCCTTTACTGGGTATCTTGGTGTGTGCGTGTGTGCATGTGCTGGAAAGTATGTATGAGCACATGTGTTTCTTGGGGTCTAGCTGTGGGGGAAATGGAATAGGCTAGGTGGTTCTGGCGTGAATTGTTATTTGTGTGGTCGTTGCTATGCTGCCGCGTGGCTGGAGGCATTATGCTTTTGGGTTAGTGGTCTGTCCGACAGTGAATTGGTGACACTCAAAGATCAAGGTCAGTGTGACCTCAAAATGACCTTGACAAACATGTTTTGGGTCATAACTAAGAATTTATGCTGTAATTACGACAAAATTCCATTTCAACTATGAAGTGACTTTTTACCCAAAAGGTCAAAGTTAACTCAAGAAGAGATCAAGTACATGCAGGGCCCCACCGGGCCAGTGGGTTTGAAACTTACCAGGTACTTTTCGTATCACCTCGGTCGAGGTTCCAAGCGAGCTTAGGCGATACTAAAATGTGATGTGAAAACACTATTCACTGCGTCATCATTGCGCGCGCCGGACAGAGGCCAGTAACAGAAAGTTTTATATTTTACAATTTTCATACTGACATTATTTTGTCACTAAATCCACTTCTGAGAAGTTTTGAGGTGAGAAATCATCTGTGTAGATTTTGAATGTGCTTGAAAGTTTTTGGAGTTGAGGAGCTCCGCAAGTGGCGGTGGGGAAGCCTGCGGCAACCTGCGGGTGGAGCTTACAAGGCAGTTTATTATTAAATCAACAAGAATTTACAAACTATGTGTAATCTATGTTGATTACACTGGTTGACTACAGTCTTCTGACCGGCTACCAAAGCGCTTTTGCCCCCTGGCTGCGCGCATCCAGTAGTGTTACAAGAAACCCGTCTATGAGTGACTGTCATGCTGTCAGCTGTATTATAAAGAACTAATATCATGTTTAAATGTTTGTATTCAAGTGGAATAAAAGTTGAACATTATTTTGTTATACTGTATTTCAGTGACGTAATCAGATTTACACTGGCGTTGGAGTCGCTGTGCAGGCTGCGTTTAAGCACACAATAAAAATTTTAATGAGGGCAAGTAGTCTTCACTCACTTGCCTGACCGGGCCAGTGGCAACAAACATTATTGTTGGACCCTAAAATGTATGTGTACCAAATGAATCCTGCTATGGATACATCTCTAATCAAGTGGACGCCATAGCATAATAGTCTATATAAAACCACTGAATAAATGTGTGTTGTATTGTACAATCTCCACTGGTTATTACTATACACTTCCATGTATGAATGTGTGTACTTGCTCTTCCTAGTCCTTCAAAAGGGTACAAGAGCCATAAAGTCTTCTACCTGTCCATTGTACGTATGACTCAGATATCATTCCTTTATCATTTCTTTATGTAGCCTGACATTTTTCATCATATAGTCATCATATGTGTTCGTCTTCATTGATGAGTTGTCTTGTGTGTGTGTGAAGGTGTATCTGTTAGTCCTTGAGAAGGGTAGAGGGACCATAAAGCTTATCTTTTTTCAGAAGCTAAGATATCAGCTATCAGCTGAATTGTGAGTTATATTTGATGAGGCTATGGCCTCACTGGTAAATTAAGGTCCACTGACACATATATCAGTCAACATTGACAATCAACATATATTAACAGACCACCCTTTACTATATGTGTGTACGTGTGTTGCTGAATTAGCAGCTTTTAGTGATATATGACCTGCTAGGTTATATCTTCAGCATTGATTTACAATGTCAGTCTGTATAATGAAAATCCTCCTCTGTGTTTTTGATAGGGTGGAAGGGTATATGTTTGTGATTGACAGGGTACTGCCTTTTTTGATGTTATATCTTATTTGTCAGTAATTTCTAATGGGTATTTCAATGTGTGTGTGAGTGATCATGGGTGTACAGTGTATTTTCAGTATAGTTATTGGTGTGTACAGTGAGCTCTTTGTGTGTGATTCCAGCGCATCATCTGTCGAAATGCCGCTAACACCTGCCGCCTCCATCTGTACGTCTTTCTCTTTCACACACAGACACATAACTCATCAAGAACACAGTGACTTCAAAAATAACCTTTAATGCCGCGTAGCCTCATGTGTTACAGACATGTCATGTTTCACTTGATCACCCGCACAGATGGGTAATACAATATAACTCGTGTGGCACATTTTGAATAGGTTCGTAATGTTCCATTAGTTTGATTGCTTACAACCCGTCACAAATGATGGGTAGAAACAATAAAATCGGAATAGAGTAAAACGCAATGAAATGGCTGTTTTTATGTTGTAATTTAATGGTTTAATTTTAATATTGTTCATTTACGATACAAGTGACGTGAGGAGATTTCACTTAGACACAGATACAGGGAAATAAAAATAAATACACGCAGAAAGATCCACTCACAAATATACTTCTGATTACACGCCCACACACACACCCTCACACTCTTACACCCCTCAAAAGCAGTGGAGTGGAATAATGGACAAGGCAATGGATTAGTGGGGAGATTTTATCATTCACACTCTCTTAACCACCAGCCATCTGTTAAATGCACCCATTCTTGTCTTTGTGTTGTGGGGGAGTGTGTGTGCGTGCGTGCACATGAATGGATCAGTCAAATTCCGCGAAGGCTTGGACGAACACTCATCATGTTAAACTGGCTGATACAGTTTATTCATCTACACGGTCTAATTCAAGCAGAATTGTATATCTTGCTTCTCAGTTACTAATGAATAGAAAAGAGAAAACACAAAAATCACATACTATGTGCCTGAAGTATGTTAATATCAATGACTCGTGCTGGATCTGATGCTGGAAAATGGCATGTTTGCAGTGTTTAAGGTAGTTAACCCAATTAGAAACCAGAAATTTAGTAGTTGATACTGATACCAATAAAATTCCACGATTCTCAATACTAATTTGATACCGCAGTAAAAAACAAAAACAAAACAATAAATCTCATGCACTTCAACATAGACTTCTTTAATCAAAACATTTGAACAACATTACAAAAAACAACTAACTGCTGTTAAAGTTGTGAGAGGATGTCCAGGACAGATGACACGTTATTTGATGTCAGTATATTCATAAATGAGCAAGCTGTTGAAATTACAACCTTGCACTGTGCACAATTCATTATTAAATGAATTACAAACTCAAAGGTGTGAAATGTTTAAGGATGGTCATTGTTTTTATCTGAGATTTTTATATTGAAAAAACAAAAAGTTATTGATTATTGAAATGGATCGTATTGCACTTTTGAGACGTCCACTAACTCTGCTATAGCGACAGGTGGGTTGGACAGGCATTCAGTTGTTAGTGCTGCAAACTGCATCTTCATCTTTGGGGATTTCCAGGTGATAAAAACTGAAACGTCTGCCTAAATTAGCTCTCCCACTGTGAGAAATTGAGGCTTTGACACCGAGCTATTGAAGATAACAGCTGCGAAACTAACTTCACCCTGTTTCTATCTATAGATATATATATTCTATATTTTCTTATTCGATGACTCGAGGCGAAGCTGGAGCTGCAGCCGATGAGTTAATTTATTGTTACTGTCTTTACCTTTATTTCTAATTGTGGTATCAATAAGCTGATTGCAAAATATAGAAAAAATATACTGAGAAGGATGAAAATGGATTTGAATTAATTTATTTATCCAAAAATGAAATGAAAAATCAAATCTAAATAACAAATGCGGTGTCCACTACGCCAGCTTTAAACATTACAATGAACGGATATTTTCAGATACGCGGGGCTCTGCGTCAAGAGTTTCCAATTAATAGACATTTTTCCTAAAGGTCATGCAGGCTTGGCTCATGTATCATTATCTGTGTGTTACGTGGAGAGGTAGCTCATTATGACAGGATAAAGAGGAGACAGCGGTGAGATCTCACCATAATGACCCTAAATGCTCCCTGTCACCACCACCTCATCTCTCCGCTCTACCCATCCTCCACCTCAACTCTCCCTCTTTACAGTAGTTGTACTCTCTACACTCATTTGCTCTATCCTCTCTTCCTCCACCATGTCTACTCTTTCCTGGCTTGACTTCTCTCTTTCATATTTTTTCATTGAACATAGCTCTTCTTTCGCCATGTCCTGAGTCCTCCTCCAGTACTTAGTAATGCCTTGGCCTCCAACCCTCTGCTTCCCTGCGCCCGCTTACTTCCCCTTCACCGTGCACCTCTTTCTTTCACTCTTTCCCTTAATGAATCCAATCATTTTTGAGTCACACTTTATTGTGCACATGTGTGTGTGTGTGCAGTCTTCATTCGTCAAAGGCACATACAGACGTGATCCAGACCTGATACATATGTTGACCCTTAGCTAGGAACTAGGGGGGTTAATTGAGTAATGGTGTTTGAGAGAGAGGATACTAGGAGGGAGGGTGAGACAGAAGGCGAGAGAGAGGGGGGGGGGGGTGAGAGCATTAAGACAGCGAAAAACCAGATGGATAGGTGCAATTTGTGAGAGCATGTGAAAAGAGAAGTGGGAGGGTGCAAGAGAGAAAGGGGGTTAATTGCTAGAGAGAACGAAATGAAAGATAGAGGAAGGCTGGTAATTAAGGAATTGCGGAAGAGATTTTGAAATAAAGGCATATGTGGGGTTAATGGTGAGAGAGTGTGAGACGGGCACAAGGTGACAGCAGGAAGCAGCCCACCAGTAGGATGTGGAAGATTGACTTTAAGTGATAGAGAACGGGTTAACTGAGTGATTGAAATGAAACAGAGAGAGAGGCAGAGAGGGTGAAAGCAAAAGGGTTAATTATAAATATAATAAACGATGAAGCCTGTGGTCTTCATGGACCCTCGGCTCTTAATTAAGAAACCACAGCTGCACCTGGGACCTACCTAGAATAGATGGATACACAGTACTGCGTGAAAATGTGTGTGTGTTACTAATTGTTATTGTTATGAAGTCCACCTCCTCATGAATTCATTGTGCTGATGAATTATCTTAATGAAGTGCCTGAATTGGTGGTTCGTTGGGGATAGACTAAATGACCACATGACTAAGAATTGGTCCATCGCAAGCATGCGTGTTGGTCAGACAGTGTGGACAGGCGCACACAGGAAAGTCAGGTGTTATGGACAGAAATAAAAGCCATTAGATTCAGGAGTTGTTGAGAAGTAGCTTATGTTTTGAGCCCCCGTTCATTTGTTCTGCCTTTTCTGCTCTTTTTCTTTCTCTCGTCTCTGCTTACAACAACTTTTGACTGTGTGTTACAAACTTGTAGGACTTAATCACATTTTCAGGGATTAAGAAAAGAAGCTTTGTGTTCGGATTGATGGTGTGGATTTCTGAAACTGTATTAGACATTTTAGAGGGTTTTGAAAACACATTGTGGGCCCCAGATCATGAGGCCAAGGCAGCACATCTGCCACTACTTTCAGTCACAAAAATCGAGTAAAATACTGTATATGAAAGCATTGTATATGTTCATGGAGAATTCATGCATATGTTATTAAATTTGTTAATGAAGTAAGCATGTAAAATGAGTTGTACATATGTAAAATAGTTGTCTGAAATTAGGCTTTTGCTTTTTTGGTTTGGCTTTAACAAATTCCTCATAACTTCCTTTCGCCAGATCTTACAGGCGATGGCCTAGCCAATCCAGGTTGCTTATAAAACTGCATAGCTATAAGGAATACTGTAACTGTAACCTGTTTTTCATTTACAGAGCATAACCATGCAATGTGCAATGCAATTATTGACGGCTTATTAAATGCTGTAAGTCAAAACACTCCCCAGACTCTTAAACCCGGTGTAACGTTAACTAAATAAAACTGTGACGCTGCATAATCAACAATAAACCTGTAACCTGTTTTTAACTTATAGAGCACAACCATTTAGCCTAATGTACAATGCGTTTTCAATTAATGAGGTATTATAAGCTTATAAACTACTGTAAGTCAACACGTCCCCCAGACTCTCAAACCAGTGTAACGTTATAACTAAATAAAAGTGTAAGGTTACATGATCAACAATAAACCTGTAACCTCTTTCCAGCCAACGGTAATAATTAAGGTGATGGCAGCCAGCGGGATTTAAATGAACCGTTAATCGACCACCACAAGTTTGGCAAGTAAATGAACGCTCATTCATCTTTTCATAACGAACGACAGTCGGAGTTAACCTCTCGTAGGTCGTAGCTGAAGCAAGCTAACGTTAGATGGCCAATGCTGAGCTGGTGGTGTATACTGACCACAGATTACTAACTTATTTGTGTTCTTTGTTTGGGTCTTGTTGTATGAAGTTTTAAAGCCAAAGTTTATGATGAATGGCTCAGCAGCTGCGGTGTTTGTTGTCCTCTCTCACGTGCTACATAGGCAGGTTATAGGTAATGGAGGGAGGGAATAACGGCAAGCTCATCAGAAGTTTCCTAAAAAATAAACATTGTTTACGAGTCCCGCACCTCAAGTCCGATTTGAGTCTGAAGTCTTTTGAGGACGAGTCTCAAGTCACTGTGTGTGCGACTTAAGTTGCACTTGAGTCCCCATCTCTGGGCCTAGCACAGAGGTCACTAATTGGTGGCACGCGGTCTGGATCCGGACCCTCTCTGGACCCGTACTAATAGCCGATTTATTATTGAGAACTACTACCTCGTGATGGAGCTTTCTATTTTAACACAAACAGCTTTTCTAGCATTTTCTGTACTGGTTTAGCGGTACAGGAAACTCAGACCAATTGCATGAATTCCAATCGTCTCATGTGATGCTGCTCAGCCAATCAGATCTGTGCATTCCAATAAGCATTGGGATTCGAGTCTGCGAGTGAGATACACGCAGGGAAGAGGAGACGAAAGAGAAAAGAGATTTCACATGGCTTTTAACCAAGAATGTACGGATTACAGTACATTCTTCCCACGGGCAGTTCAAATCTCATAAATCTCCAATCCCACCTGGCAGGTCAATATAAGAGGGATTGAAAGAGAATAGGAGGTATTGAAGCTATTCATTTGTTAAGATATGTTGAGTGTTTATTATAAAATTGAGAGACTACACTTCTATCACTTCAAGCCACACTTTTTATTTTATTTTTTCTGAAATTAAGCACTTTATTTTAAACACATTTAAAAAAACTATATATATATTTTTAAATGCAGCCTTTAGTTTACTTAAATTTAGAATTTATTATTAGAGAAGTTATTATTTATTATCCCTCGAGTTTGATATGAAAACTGACTGCCTAAGTTTTGTTGAAATGTTTGATTTGACAGTCATTTGTTGACTAAAAACACATGTTGATACAACTATGTGTTATGGTACTGAATAATGACCCAAATTAGTCATTGACCTTTGCTTTCGGAAATGTTCTCTAACTGGACCTCTTTGAATTTTAATTGAATACCCCAGGCCTATTGAAAAGAACTGATTGCTTTTAAAATGAAACATCATAAGAAATTATTTCATTCTAAATAACTCTTTTGGGACGTATGAGAACAGTCAGATCAGCTGAGGTTATGAAATATGCAGGTTTGTATGGGTGAAAAAGCCTACATACGCTACATCTGAAGACCTGCCAGTCTCATTCTGTAGTTCATTATGGTTACACTGGAACAGCATAATTTTCTATTTGATCTAATGACTTAAAAGTCATAGCGATTCAAGTCTTTGAAGGTATTATGCATTTTGCTGCAGCAAGCCTCAGGCTGTTTCAAGAAATATGCTGAAATCTACCCGAGAGATTGTTCGCTAATCTGAAACTTCATCTAGAGGCTTTTGCAACTATGCTTTTGGCAGTGAGTAATCTGTATTAAGGTGGATTGTCCCTTTAAGTACACATCATTTAGTGTCAAGATGGATTTGATTCATGAACATGTGAATAGAAGATATGATCTTTTAGGAAGACTAATGTAATCACTCTGTGGCTATGAGCTTTACTCTTCACCTCAATCATAGAGATGTTAGAAGGACCACCTCTCATGTCAGCCTTTCAGAAAGGAAAGCAGTCTGCTCTTTGTGGGTACTGTGTGTATGTGTTCAGGAGAGATTTATAATGTATATGTGTTTCCTCAGACACGCGTGCACACACACACACACATACGCAGTGCTCACAAAGCTACCCGCAGTTCGCAGAAAGATTTACATACATTGACAGAGTAATGCACTGAGTGGTGAGAGCTTTATAACGAGTGAACTCGTCCCTGAATGTGTGAGTGATGATAACAGGCTCATTTAATTGCCTAACCCTACACACACACACTCATGGCCACACGTACACACAAAAGGATCTGAGTAGTGACTGTTTACCTTGAGGAGGTGGAGGAAAGAGAGTGTGATGGAGTGGTGGGAGAAATTAAGTAAAATACCAAGAATCAGTCAGCAAGAGAGAGAATTGGAGGTGTTTGCATTAACTGTTTTTATGCTTTCACTTTTGGTGAACAGTTGGAAAAGTACTTCAACCTTAACCTAGTTTAGTGTTTGTCAGGTACAAGACAATAACTTCCCACAGTAACTTCCTTGTTTTACCCTCGTAATACAATTTGTATTCATTTCTGTTTCAGAAACATTGAAATACAAATTAAAATATGTAAAAGGCAAGAACTCTATAACTATTTAAAGGTCCAGTGTGTAATATTTCTGATGCCCTATTGACAGAAATGCAATATAAGATCCATAAATATGTTTTCAGTGGAGTATAAAGACCTTACATAATAAACCGTTATGTTTTTATAACCTTAGAATGAGACATTTATATCTACATAACCGTGGGCACCACCTGCAGTGGATGTCGCTGTATTTTGTCGTCATGTTTCTTCCGTAGCCGTCAACGAGCAAACAGCGCTACAGAGCGCGTTTCGTCATCACAGCGTTCTTCTTCTGCTTGTGTTATTCCGTTAGTGTAGACGCCCGTCACTACATTGAATACGTACAACGAAGAAGAAGAGGGAATAATAATAATATTAATAGTAATATACAGTCTCCAAGTAGTCTTCTGGTTTATTAGAAGTAAGAAGAGAAGTGACATTTGGACAAATGAAGGAGCACACGTGTTATTTAGCACGAGAGCCGACAGCCAGACGGCAGAAATCACGGATTTTGTGTATTTTCCCAGATGGAAGGCTATAACTTTAATGTGGGACAGATGTTTTCAAAGCAGTGCTGGAGTTGTCTGTTTTCTGCTGGACAGGTAATTAACTTTGTTTGTCAGACTTTAGCGATGCAAAGGAAAACTGTTGGTTGAGAGCTTTAGCTATTAGCTGGCCATAATCACAGGGAGCCGTGTTTCCCCTGTCAGTGGTGTGAAATATGGATTAATTTCATGGTGCCTACTTATTCTCCAGCCTGTGGTTTGGCTTTGCCGGTTACTTAGCGAGACAATCAGCTGATCAGTAAGTTAATTGGCAATAAAATCCTAACGTTAGCTTAGAGCATAGAAGCATCATCCAGCTAAACTTTTACTGACTGGTAGAATAAAATGTATTGTTAGTTGGATTGGTTTATTCCCCAGCACTGTGCTTTGGCTTGTGGTGTTATGTTAGTTGGATTAAATTCATGTAGTTACTTAGTGACTCTCTCTCTCTCTCTAGCGCTCTGTTTTTGGCTTTGTATGTTACTTTCGTGAGAATCAGCTGATCGCTAATTGGCAATAAAACTGCAGCTTCCAGCATCGAAGCTCAGATCAGCCAGCTAGACTTTTACTGCGCTGGTAGAAAAACTATGTAGTTGGATTGTAACTTCATATAGTTATTCTCCAGCTCTCTGTTATGGCTTTGTTAAAACATGTTATTGGATATTGCTTCCCACTGCGCATACAAATATGTAATTTTTACTTTTACATGCTAATTGCCGTTGCACAGTTTTACCACAATCTGAAATTATGGCTGTTAGTACTACTTTGTGTTTTTGTTGTATTTCAAAAAATTTAAAAAAGACATTTTGGTAATATTTGCAGATTGCTTATCTAATTAAGCAAAGGGGGGCAATTCGCAACCCTCACCACTAGATGTCACTAGAACTTACACACTGAACCTTTTAAACTTTTCAGAAAATTGTTTTTTAGGATTCTAGTTGATGTTGCATTGCAGTAAACACTGACATCTGACAAACAAAGACAAAATGTAAAATAGTGTTATTACTCAAATCAGTCTAATCATGCACACAGACATAACAACATGAACTCCAGTAAAATAAAATAGACTTTTAGTGAACTATCATGGTCAATGTTCAATTTAGCTTCCAAGAGACGCTCCTGTGTGGAGGACACGGAGAGCCAAGAATAGCATTTACTCATTTGGAATAACCCATTTGAAGCTTCTTAAAGGGGATGGATTAAGTTATTTCCATTGTTCAATTGACATTGATTGTTTATTTGAAATGGTAAAAGTTATTCCTTCTTGGCTATAAATAGTTACTAGTGTTGAAGGTATTTTTCCCTTGCACTGGTTTCAAGCACCGTGGGGAGATTGATTGTTCTCCTTCTCCTCTGAAGCAGATAAGCTGTCTAGGGGTCAGGAAACCACCTTTCAACAATTAACCCCATAATCCCCAAAGTGGTCACAGATTATAGACATGTGAATGGACAAAGCCGCAATTCTCTGATGTGTAGAGCAGGACAGCGACCCTCCACCAAACATGTTTAAAGTTTTCCAAAACTTAAACAAGGGAATAAAGTTTTGGATGTTGCGAGTTTAGGACTGTCGGCTGACAGTTATTACGGCTTAGAGTATTGACATGTTAATGCTCAGATAATCACCATCAAAACCGTGTGTGTGTGTGTACGAGTGTGAAACTGTTTGCATGTATGTGAGAGAGAACACGGTGTGAATGTGTGCGTGTGTAGCCTAATCAGTCACATCTGACAGACAGCAAATCCTACTTCAGAAGCCACTCAGACATCCATTGTTATGTGGAGAGCCAATTGAATGAGATAAGACGTTGGAAAGAAAGGAGAGGAGGGCGGAAAGGAAGGCAGGATAAATGAGCCATCAGGGGATGTGAGAGCTGTAGTCTAAACCTTGACGTTGGTTTGAACATTGGCAACTTTTGTAGGTTCTATGCATAGTGCTTTAACTTAACATAAATAAATCATCAATGGTTTAGACATCAGTGTAATTACAATTTTTTTTGCCAAGTGCAATATCCAAATTGTAGGAGCTGCAATGATAACTGTCAAAACTGTCAAAAGGTAAAATGTGTCACAATGGTAACATTATGAATGAGGCATTGTGGTGCTACAGAGACGGCCTGGCCTACAAAATGTATTCTCCAGATAATAACATGCTTGTTTCGTACAGACCCCAGCAAAAATCATCATAATCATGTTTTTTATATTTATTTTCATTGTAAATGAAATGCAAGAATTACCATTCACACTAACGTTGTTAGTCATATCTATCTCGTGAAAAATGTGTGCAAAATTTAGTAGGCTTCAGCTGTTTCAATACGTTGGATACGCATTTGATCAACATTTAGGTAAGTATTGGTTCGGGTTTGGTATCGCCATTTCCTTAATATTAAAGATCTTAAATCGGGATCATGGCCAAAAGAACTTGATCCTATTATATCAACCAGGGTATACTAATTCCCCTTTTCCACCACATGGTACCTCTGTCGATGTTCCAAGCGAGCTGAGGTTATACTAAAAGATGATGCGATAAACCCGCGGGAGTAGCTCGCCAGGCTGGCCGCCCACTCACAAGCAGCCCACTCGCAGATCGCTCTGGTCCCATACTCACACAGACCTCTGAGGGCAATGCAACAGAGACTTCCGCAACAAAGGCAGAGGAAAACACAGCTGTAAGATTTACAGTACCGCTATTCTGTCTTAACATTTTTGAGTAATGTTGAAATGTTTTAACTTAAGTCAAGAGGCAGCTGGTGTGTGGGTCGCATGTGTGAGTCATGTTGAACTTTATGTCGCGGCAGTTATGTGTGGTGTTGCTTTGATGACCAGCTACATCGAGGGGTACTATCTGCAATGGAAAATGGAGGACAGCAGAAAAAACACCTCTCAGGCTTGAGTTTGCCAGCATTTATCGATGTCCAGAGTAACCTTCAAGTCCATGTAATCATTATCAGATAAAGTTGCTCCCAGCCACTATGTATAGAATTTAACAACTTCTGACCTCTATGATAGTTTTCCATTTTAAAATTTTTATTAGCATAACAGAGGGATTCCAAATCCATATCCCCTCAAATTTGTGATTAATATATGCACCTTACAGAGATGGGGGCTCGAGTTTGTGAATCGGACTCAAGTCACACTTAGGTTGTACACACAGAGACTTCAGACTTGACTCGGACTTGAGGTGCGGGACTCGTGAACAACCCTTAATTTTAGGAAACGTCTGATGAGCTTGCTGTTATTCCCCTCCCTGCATTACCTATAACCTACCTATGTAACACATGCTACGAATCTGCTGTGCGTGGCCACACGTGAGAGAGGACAACAAACACTGGCAGCTGCTGAGCCATTCATCATAAACTTTGGCTTTAAAACTTTATACAACAAGGCCCAAACAAAGAAGCGCTTAATGCAAACTAGGTTAGTAACCTGAGGTTAGTAATGTTTAGCTCAGCATTGGCCATCTAACGTTAGCTTACTTCTAGCTTTAACTCCGACTGTGGTTTGTTATGAAAAGATGAATGAGCATTTGTTTACTTGCCAAACTCGTGGTGGTCAATTAACATAATCATTTAAGTCCCGCTGGCTGCCATCACATTAATTATTAACGCTGGCTGCAAACAGGTTACAGATTTATTGTTGATCATGTAACGTTCCAGTTTTATTTAGTTATAACGTTACACTGGGCTTGAGAACCTGGGGGTGTGTTGACGTACAGTAGTTTATTAGCTGTCATTAGTTGTAGACACAATACATGATTGTGCTCTGTAAGTAAGTGAAAAACAGGTTACAGTCACAGAATCCCTTATAGCTATGAAGTGTTAGAAACAGCCTGGATTGAACGCAGCAGGTGACACAACATTCATTATAACCACGAGTGACTTGAGACTTGACTTGGACTCTAGCTCAAAGACTTGAGACTTGACTTGGACTCTAGCTCAAAGACTTGACTTGGACTCTAGCTCAAAGACTTGAGACTTGACTTGGACTCTAGCTCAAAGACTTGACTTGGACTCTAGCTCAAAGACTTGACTTGGACTCTAGCTCAAAGACTTGAGACTTGACTTGGACTCTAGCTCAAAGACTTGAGACTCTACTTGGACTCTTGCTCAAAGACTTGACTTGGACTCTAGCTCAAAGACTTGAGACTTGACTCGGACTCTAGCTCAAAGACTTGACTTGGACTCTAGCTCAGAGACTTGAGACTTGACTTGGACTCTAGCTCAGAGACTTGAGACTTGACTTGGAGTCTAGCTCAAAGACTTGAGACTTGACTCGGACTCTAGCTCAAAGACTTGACTTGGACTCTTACTTGGACTCTTACTCAAAGACTTGGACTCTTACTCAAAGACTTGAGACTTGACTCGGACTCTTGCTCAAAGACTTGACTTGGACTCTTGCTCAAAGACTTGAGACTCAACTTGGACTCTAGCTCAAAGACTTGACTTGGACTCTAGCTCAAAGACTTGACTTGGACTCTAGCTCAAAGACTTGACTTGGACTCTTACTTGGACTCTTACTCAAAGACTTGGACTCTTACTCAAAGACTTGACTTGGACTCTAGCTCAAAGACTTGACTTGGACTCTTACTTGGACTCTTACTCAAAGACTTGGACTCTTACTCAAAGACTTGGACTCTTACTCAAAGACTTGAGACTTGACTCGGACTCTTACTCAAAGACTTGAGACTTGACTCGGACTCTAGCTCAAAGACTTGACTTGGACTCTTGCTCAAAGACTTGAGACTTGACTTGGACTCTAGCTCAGAGACTTGAGACTTGACTCGGACTCTAGCTCAAAGACTTGAGACTTGACTCGGACTCTAGCTCAAAGACTTGACTTGGACTCTAGCTCAAAGACTTGAGACTTGACTTGGACTCTAGCTCAAAGACTTGAGACTCGACTCGGACTCTAGCTCAAAGACTTGACTTGGACTCTAGCTCAAAGACTTGAGACTCGACTCGGACTCTAGCTCAAAGACTTGACTTGGACTCTAGCTCAGAGACTTGAGACTTGACTTGGACTCTTGCTCAAAGACTTGACTTGGACTCTAGCTCAAAGACTCGACTTGGACTCTAGCTCAGAGACTTGAGACTTGACTTGGACTCTAGCTAGACTTGTGAGCATCTCTGGCACCTTGACCACCACAATTAGTCATTTACTCCCTTCTTCCCATTGGGTGGAGCCTGTGCAGTTTCCTCTGGTTAATGGGCTCCTCTGGTTTATGAGTGCTGTCGTTCAGACTGCTACTGGTGGATCATTGAAAATATGGCCTGCACAGAATGTGTCCATCTGTGCCACTGTGTGTCTCCATAATGCTGCTCCATATGGCCAAGTGTGATCTACACACAGCCTCGGGGAGGCGGCGGTAGATGGTTAAAACACACACGCTCATACACGCAGACATTCTTCCTCATGCATGCATAAATACATGTATGAACATGGGGACACAAACACACTAACATTCATGTGCACGCATACGAGTATGGATGCAGGCAAGTACACAATCTATGTGCATGACTGAGGAAACAGAAGTTGTCATTATATTTTGGCTGTGTGACAGACACTGAAGTTCTGCCTGTCTGAAGTTCACAAAGTCACAGAGCAGTTGTACTTCTGCTGCGAATTGAGGATGCACAACTTTTGACAGTTGAAATTGTTTCTGCTTTCACTGTCTCTCAATACTTTGTGTATATAATGTCTTTCAGTATGTGTTTATATCTTGCTCTCTGCTGTCTGTGTGCAACAGTATGCTGTATGTCTGTCTCTCTCTCTCTCTCTGTCTTTATGTCTGTGTTTCCCATTCGTCACAGTATTTCTGTCACCCTATTAATCTTTTTCTTCCTGTCTGTCTTGTCTGGATTTCTCATGCTCTACTGAGAGGTAAGGTGACTGCAGATCAATAGAGGGCCAGCACAGACACACACTCACACAAACCTAGACCAACACTTTAAACTGCTGAGCAGGTGAATTTCATTCATCCATATTCTCTATATGGAGACAACACCATCCTGATTATTGATTACCACAGTGATGGATTGATTGTAGCAAAGAGGTCATAGTCTAGATATGTGTGTGTGCCTGTGTGTGTGAGTGAGTGAATATTTTTGTTCATGTCCTTTTGTGCAGGGTAAATGTGAGTGCCTTGTCTGTGTATTCCTTTGTGTAAAGTGTGTTTTCCAATCTGTACATAAATCTGTTGTTGTTGATGTTTGACTCTAGAGATTAAACAGGAATAGTACAAGAGCGAAAGGGAGAGACAGGGAGAAAAACATAAAATAGTGAGATTAAGAGTATTGAGACTGAGAGAGTGAGTGCGGGTGGATCAGATTCATGTGTTAATCGATAAGCTCTTTGTTGCTTTGTGGGTGTATCCAATAGAGCAAAGTGCTGGAACATGATGATTTACATCAGCTGATTTGTAAGGAACCACTACAACTCAGAGGAGAGAGGGGGACAGCTGACGAGGCAGGGAAAGAAGAGGAACAGGAGAGGAAAAAGAAGCAAAAGGAAGCAGGGTAAATGAGAGGAAGCAAAATTAGGGAAGAAAGGAGGCAACCGGAGAAGAGGAAAGGCAAGAGAAGGGGGGGAAAAAGAGAAGACACAAAGTGAAGCCAGAGGGGAAAACAGGGCTAAGCAGGAATATTTGCTGACGGAAGACGAAAAGGCCAACTTGTACATAGCCTAGCATAGAAGAGTTGGTCTGCCTCAGGGTTCATTCAAATTCCCTTTGTGATATGCACAATTATTCTTATGGGCGTCACACAGAAATGTGCGAGGCTTTTTAAAAATTACTTCTCATGCTAGCTTTATAGAGTGCCAGTACGCCTGCCCAAGTGACCTTATCTTGCCAGATTAACAACCCTACACTGATTTCTTTTGTTAGTGAACCACAAAGAGCTGCATCAAAATTATGTCGTGAGACATGAAATTTGTTTTAAAGAAAAATAACTTGCATTACATCAGAAAGGCAGCGAGGGCAATGGCATGGCATGCTGGTAAAAAGCTGCTCACTGGGTTTAGGGAGTTTAACGCCATAGTTCAAAAACACATGCGATTCACAAAGGATAGAGTTAAAAACATTCTGCATACCGCGAGGAACAAACTCATTGCTTTTCACTATAGCTTTTCTTCCTTTGAACTGAGAGAGACAGACAGATATACAGACCGATAATAACAACGTAATTAAAGCACTCTGTCTTCCTCTGTCTTTGCTTCTTACAGGTGGAAAACAGATCTTCTGCTTCGATAGGAAACATATGGGTGACACAGTAACAGACAGTATAGGCTCGGGGTGGGGGTGGGGTGCGGTGGAGGATTGCCTGCGGCTTCAAGAAGCATTTTACATGCAGCTTCTGTTGTGTAGAGCTAGGTGGTGCTGTCATTCTATCCTCTGCCATTGTGTGTGTGTGTGTCACTAAGTGATCAAACCTGGTGTCTTTCTTATGAGGCTTTGTGATTTTGAACCTAGAAGACACATTTGTTATCCTGAATTTATTGTTGTATTTAAATCATTGGAGTTCATTAATAACATTTATTTTTATTGAAAAGGCAACAGGAAAAGCTAAAATGTCTCAGTAGAAATTAAATAAGCATAAATACAAAATTAAATTTAAAATTGTTTTTTAGGACACCATCTTACCGCCCCTCAATCTTTTCATGTATCACACCTAAAAACCAATTGAGCCAGTGGTAACCAGCCTGTTAAATAATCTGTATAAGACAGCATGTCTTGACTATATGTGGCCCTCTGACCCCCTCAATGTGTTGCTAAAGCTGTGGTGATGGAGTGGTCATTGCTTAGGATATGGCTGACTGCATAAAAAGTGCACACACGCACATACACTTGAACATCATAGATTTTTTTAATGGCAAGTGATCATGAGTGGAAATCAAAGCTCAGTGGTGTAAGTATATTTAAAGATTGTTTTGTGTGTGTGTGTGTGTGTGTGTGTGTGAGTTGTGTATATGCTCATGCATTTGGCTGATAGTAGCATTTTATTGATCCACTCCAAACTAATCAATCAGAACCTAATCGACCCCATTATAAAGGGTATGATGTGAAAAAAGATGGTTGTGTGTGTGTCTGTGCTGTTGCTGTTGCATACTTAAATCCTCAACTGCCAATAATATACCTCAATTTCATGTGCCCTTTTAATTTTATTAAAAGGAAAGGAACCAACTCTGCAGACTCCCCCCCCACCCCACCCAAACACACACACACACACACACACACACACACACACACACACACACACACACACACAAACTTTCAGAGATGCTGAGGAGTGCGCACAATATCATGCACACATGTTTTATGTTGTATATCATTTGCAGCTCACTGAAATATCACTGTTTATTGGTGAGTGAGCCAACAAATCAAGGGTAGAGTTATTGCTGCTAGCAAGGATCTCGTGTTTAGATATTATCAGCTGTAGTCAATTAATGTTAATTATGTAAGTCAGCAAAACCTCAAAATAACTCTGTGGACTGTTCTCTGGTAAATCATGCTGATATTTACAAACACAGTGATTGAATCATGTCTTTTTTGCCATTTGTAAAGTTTGGCAGTGTTAACAACCATCCCAAGCCCCATATGTTCATGTTTGATTATGTCTAGTACTCAATTTATGTCCAGATTAAATGGCAAGTGGATCATCCACTGTATAGCTCCCATTTGGACTTGTGAAGCCTCTGTACACTCTTGGTCCATGCACCCACACAGGGTTTTTCACTTATGTTTCCTAATTAGACCTCATCTTTAAGAATGTGTAGACGGGTAGAGTCTGTGCTTTATTGACGTCTCCGTCACTCCTCTGTTAGCTTTGAAGCACCTGTTAGGTGGGGCAAATCACACCATTAGTGTATTTTTTATTTTATCAATTTTTTTCACCTTTATCATTGCTATTGGTACTGTGAGTTTATTGAGCTTAAGTCATTCCCAGCGTATTTCCATCCCACTGCAACCTGACCAGAGGTCTGGACAGTCTGTGTAAGTGTCTCATCAATATTTTCAGATCATCACCTTAATAATTTTGAGCCTTAAGGACTGAGAAGCAGTGGCTCTTGTTAGTATGTAAAATTTGTGTTAATATTAGCTGTGCAGCTAAAGTCTATCCCAGTTTTCTAGCTACAGGTGACAGTGAGAGCTTCTGGTAAGGATCCTGGTTGTGGCGAAAAGTTGACGGTCAAACCACGTTTCACAGTTGACGTTGCTCTGCTCATTTATGGTGGCTCTGCTGCCGCACTTGGGTTGCAGCTAGCAGGCGAGTCTTCAGATTTGTTGCCGTTGTAAAGTAACGCAGTCGGCCAACAGCGTTATTGTTGGTTAAGTTTACCATCTATGGTTTACCATCTATTTACTGATAGCTTAGTAGGACACGCAGTAGGTCAGCTGATTACTTTTTTGCTGGACTACAAGGCTGTTGTGCTTATAGATGGTACATTTACATAATAAACTGGTCATGACAGTTGATTTTTTAAGAGTCAAGTCAAACTTGCGGTGTAAGTTTCAAGCTGCAGCTTAAAAATAATTCACTTTTGAACAAAAAATGTAACCAGTAACCGCTCAATTTCACAACCATAGAGTGGAGAAGGGACGGAAAGATAACTTAGAAGTGATCTTAAGGGTAAAGATTTAGCTAGTTTTAGTGTTTTTTACCTCTGTATTTCTATGTGCGCTTTTAATTAATTAAGCATCAACTATTTTTGACCACCAAATGTGTCAGGGACGTTTTTGTAATTTGGCGAAACATACTAACTAAGTCTGAAGCTTGTTTGGTCATAAAATAGTCACATGGATTGTAGTAGTTTTTATTTTTTTAAATAATTTTGATAGAAAGACACATGATGATAATGTAATCTTAAGGCAAGGTCATGATAAATTCAAGTGTAGTGATGCTCTGTGCCCTTCTATTGATATACTCTTCTTAAGCTGGACACTCAAATCCAACTCGATTGCCATTGTGGTTGAACTTGTTGACACATACCAGTGGTTTGTACCACAGTCAGGCCCCATCCACACTACTGCGTTTTCGAATTAAAACGGAGACCTTTTGCTACATTTGCACCTCCTGTCCAGACTACAACGATGAAAACGAAGACCTAAAACGGAGAAGTTTGGAAACGCTGCCGACCCCGTGTTGCGTTTCAAAACTCAGGAGGGCGTTTTAGTGAAGACGGGCCAAAAAGGAGGACTTTAGAAACGATGACGCAGCCAGTCTGATGCTTAGTCTGTATTTAGACGGAGATCAACTCCAAAACGCAGCGGAAACGCTGGTGTGGACGGAGATCGTATACGTTTTAATTCTCCGTTTGTAAACTAAAACGGAGTAGTGTGGATGAGGCCTCAGTCTTTGTTTTGTACTACTTCTCAAACCCAAATGAAGCATTATTCCTTATTCAGAAGCATTTTTGAGCACAGGTATTCAAGCTCACTGATGGATAAAGGCATTTCTACATGAGGCTGTCAGCAACGCGATCAAAGTAAAATGTGTGTTTTGACAGTAAGCTAAAATGGAAAAACAGAAACACTCAAAGTTTGTCTTTATCTTTGAGTGTGTTGAGGTTGTTGACAGGATAGCTGATGAAAAGGTTAAATGTTACATATAATGACGGAGACGCACACTGTTAGCAGTGCTCAGCTGTGAAAAAATGTATTGCTTAAGGGCTGAATTGGGTGTCTACTGTACCTGGAAAGATGTTGTAAGCTTACAACAAAGCACTAGTCTTGAGTTCAGAAAAGGGGGTTGTGGTGTAAGAGGGAAAGAGTTGGCTGCATGTAACTGTTCAATCTGCTCAAAATGGACACATCATTGCACCAGCATTTGACACGGTGAAAACTCTCAGACGATCTCAAGCTCCAGGTTTGCTTTTTGCTCTTACTCTGACATCCCAAAGGTTTTTACAGTACAGCACATCTGTCAGTCCCTCTCATTATCATCATTATAATTCTCTCTCAGCTTCTGTGTCTCACAATCTCAAGGGCCATTTCACTCTTTTTCTCTCTGTGCGTTCGCTCTATGCAGTCTCACCTTTCTGACTCTCTCACCCCTCTCTCCCTCTCTGCAGTGTCATTTTGTTTGGCAGGTCTTTGAGTCCCCCTGTGGAAGAGAAGAGAGGCAGAGTCCTCCCCCTCTCTCTCATCTGGCTGTCTGTCCTTTCTTTCCACCTGTACTCAGCAAGGCTGTGTTGAATTTTTCTACCAATTTTTCTTCCTGTGATTCTTTCAGATGTTCTTTTTTAAGAATCTCTGCCACCCCTCTGTGTGTGTGTTTCTCTCAGAGCTTTTAGTCTTGTTCTACTCACTCGGACAGATTTACTGAAACCGGAGAAGAGTATAAGATATTTTTATTAAATATGTGTTTTTTTTTGTTTTTTTTTTAGATCGTCCCATCTTCACCTCTACACTTTTTGTCTGTCTTGTCCCTGTAAGTAGCTGCTGGACAATAGCTGTAAAAAGTTTGCACCAAAGCAGCTTGTCAGAAAAGTGACAAATGCTAAATAATCATCAAATCAAAAGCGCTATAGTATCAAAATTAAACGAAAGTTTTATACTTCTGACCGAAAGATTAAATTAAGTGCTGAGACAGAAGATTGGGTAAGGGGATGATGAGAGTGTAGAGAAAAAGGGGAAGGCAAGAAACGACAAGCAAGTTTGAAGAAAAGCGCAAATAAAAGTCAGTGGTATGATAGAACTAGACGATGAGAACGATGTGTGTGAGATGGAAGAGGGAAGTGTGACAGAACATGAACGTGTGAGACTGAGAGGCATCGGTTGTGCTGAATAGTTGGTGAGATATGGATGAACGGGTGAGAAAGGTGTGATATTGTATAACTCAATACTGTTCTGTTCTGCCTGGTCAGGTTATGCTGGAAAGACATCAGTAAACAGTATGTATATCTACACACAGATAGACATACACAAAAGTTTGCTACATGTGTATAATGGAAAGGAAATAGTTTCAAATCCAGCAGAGTCATGGAAGAATACCAAGATCAATTTTACTATATTTACATGTAATTTTATCACGTACAGCTACAAAACAAAAGAAATGTTCCACAGAGGTTTATGATTTTTGCATTTAGCTACTAATGTTAAAAGTCTATGTGGTTCAAATGTGGTAAAAGGTTCATTCATGTGTTTAAAGACCTTGCAAAACTAAATGTTTCAGTATCACTATGGAGCGTTCACATTTACATTTATTTTTTCCAAAGCAATGTTCAAATGAGTTATAATCCAAGCCCCAGCTGATTGAGGAAAAGCCTTTTTGGGGTATGGAGGGTAGAGAGAAAGAGCTAGAGAAGGACTGTGAAAGAGAGGGAGAGAAAGAGCAATAAGAGGCCAATTTATCAGAAACTACAAACCTCCAGTGAAAATCTGCTTTAATCATCAGGTTGGCCTTGAAAAAAGTTGCCGTCGCTGGACTTCTCTATACTAGCACCTGTGTAAGCTTTTAGTCTAAAGTGTTGGCATCACTCTGCGTTTTAGAATTACATTTTCATAACGTTGACTTTGTTGTTTTTTGCAGTGCAGTGCCTCACATATGTGTGTGTACTAGTGTGCACATATTCATATGGTTTATGCCTGTTAGTAGCGTGCATGTGTTTGCTCATGTCTGTACGTTGCACACTTGTGAGTTCCAGTGTAGCAGGAAGCCTCTGGCTTTACTGGCAAAGTCCCCTTTCTTTACTCTTGGCCACTATAGACATGAAACACACATACACGCGCACACACAGGTCTATTCAGCTTTTATGTAGAGGCCCCTAGAACACTGTGTTGACAATCTCTATGCTATTTTAGGTTAGGCTAAACGCAGACTCAGTGCAATACTCAATAGATCGGGATTCCACTATATAACTCAGTTAGAGCTAGCGCGGCGTCGCACACATGCAAAAGGGAGACACAAATGGAGGCAGTTGTTAAACAGTAGACTCTGTCGCCAGAATGCTGGGCTCCTTGGACGTCCTCTATAGTGTCCTCATCCACAAGGTAACAGAAATTGTTTGTATAGAGAAACAAAGCCTCACATGGTTGTGTAAACACAATGTTGTGCCTTTTTGCTTGCTTCATTTAAAGAAATGTGACCAGTGGGGTGTATTGCATTTGGCTTGATCCCCGAAAAGCTTCCCTGGGAAATGTTTCTCCCAGGATCGTCCTTAACTTCCTGCCATACCAAAATATGGTTCATGTTTTAACATTTTAAGTAGGTAAAACATGTCTGTCTCTGCTTGCACTACTTGGGGTCGATCTGAATCTGGTGGCTTCTGTTAGCATTTTTACCCTTGAATTTGTTACCTATAAGTTTTGTTTTACATTGTACTGTATAATGCAAGTGAAGACAGTGAGTGAAGCCAACTGGAGTGGCTTTTCTTTTGGTGTGAGTGGAGAGCAAGTAGGGAATAGCAAGTAGAAAACCTGTAGTGACTGTGAGTGGAGTTGTGTAATCTTTGAACAGAATTCCTGCTGATCCACCACTTTGAATACTTTGTTCGTGACGGATGAAAAGAAGAGAAGAAATTAAAAAAATAGCTTCATTGTGTGTGTTTGCTTTTTTTCTCTTTAGCTGATGGCGGTGTATGAGGAGCAGGAAGCCCAGCAGAGGGGTTTGGCTAACACAAGCCTAGCCTCCAGCCCTGACGTCTACCAATCTGAGCTCTCTGTCTTCCAGCCAATCGCAGGAGGAGAGATTGAAGTTAATTCCTCAGCCCTCAAGTCCAGTGAGTCATATATTTACTGTATATTTGTATTGGTGGTGCCCTGCTCCTACCTTGACGTGTGGCATTTTCCCTTTATTGAAGACAAGCCCACGCCCCTAAAGTCAAATTTTTTGTGTACGGATCTACACATGTTAGAAGGGAGGTTTGTCAATTCAGAGCTTCCTTTTGAGATTTGTGTGATTTACATGTTGGTGCTTTTATTCATGGCTACACGCTTTGCACATACCTTACTTTTTAGGGATGCACCGGAATTCTTGGCCGAAGCAGAAACTGAATATAATGACAAAATTTGCCGAATATCGAACACGTACATTCAAATTTTTTCCATCCAATTTTTTACCATTGCATAAATTAAATAGGCAAAATGTGCTGTTTACTCAGTGTTTCCCACAGGATTTGGAGAGACTAGGGTGGGTGGGTCCGAAGCCTGAGAGGGTTCGGTAAAGTAAATTACATGTGTCCGTTTACTTTTAATGGACACATGCAATATGTTTTAAACTTTCTGTGAATATAATCCAATTTGTTGCCGTTTCTAAGAAGTCAGCCACAGATGGAGTGGATCTGCCAGCAGACAATTCAGCTGAACAGTGTCTGCAAACTGCGATTTTTGCTAAAATTGAGCTAAGCAAGCTATAACGTAAACTATATGCCAACACCACATTTCAAGATAATCAGATAGCTTTGTTATTTTGACCAGCTCTCACTTGCGTATTCTGTCTTGATGTTGCTTTTTAAAAAATAACTGAGATTGTATGAACCCATTCGTAAAATATATAAATACATATATATAATATACATTTTTGAGCACATTTACAAGGTTTATTATGTGTGTCCAACTGTACACAATGTCATTGCTGCAATTAGTAAATCATGCCATTCTTGCACAATCCTGCCCCTAATTTGTTTGGTGCATGTGGCCAGGAATTACACATTGTACCTTTTTACCGTACCGTTTTACATATTGTTCAAGCATGAAGATAATTGCCTCTTGTATGTTAGGTTTAATATAAACTACGGTATATTCATCCCACTCACAGAACTCTGCTCAAAGTATAATGTAGTAGCTCTCTAGAGGAAGAGCAATGGCCTTCACATCAGTCAGGGTCTGGCATTTGTCATTGCATCACAGAAACAAGTTGTTCTTTATACTATGTGTTTATGGAGTTTTGACCTCTTCTGACTTTTTCCCCACTCCATGCACCTTGAAAGTAGGTGAAGTTGTGCCAGAAGTCCCTACTCTGCTTCTGTAATTTCAAGGTTTTGTGACAGCTGGTCTTAATGCTATTTCAAAGCTTTACAAAGAAAGAAAAGTCCTTTGGGGAACCCCCGATGTTATCTTTTTAGGTGTAACCTTTAGGTCAGTGCATAAGTGGGTCAATGTCAGAAAGATGTTAAACAAGAAACAGGTTCAGTGGTTTTCTGAACTTTGATGTGGAGTTTGACTGCTAGGCCAAGTCGGTATAGCATAGTAGTAGAGTCCCATAACACCATTTTGAAGCGATCGATATATAGCTAAAAGAAATTATCTGTCTGTCTAAGTCCACGTTTGGCATTACATAATGGCTTACATTGTGTTCTTAGCTCCAGGTCCAGAGCCGTATATGTTTTGTAGACAATAGGAATGATGTTAACTTGAATTACAGTACAGCTAAAGGTCAGGGTATGATGGGCATTTTCTGCAGGACATTGATGAAAACAAGATGAGGACAGCTGCAACATTGGCAGCACTGTCTCTGAGATGTAGAATGAGATGAAAGCGAATCAGATGAGGAGAAGCAGAAGAAAGAAGACAGGAAGTGTAATGTCAAGTTGCACGACAAATTCTGATGTCTGTGTCTGCTTATTGTTACCTGGAATAGACCTATCTTCATGACCTTTTTTTCTCTCTTTCCTGGCCCCTCTTTCTCCCCCTCCTTCATCTCTTTTCTGTCTTACTTCAAGTCAAGTGCCTGTTCAGTAGAGGTGCTGTAGATGTGATTGTGAGAGGGTTAGAGCTGTCACTGTAACTTGTCCAAATTGAATTTTGCCTTAACATAACAAACCGCGTGAGTAATAGCTTGTGTATTTCTGCAGTTCGGCAAAACCTATACATTACTTCCACTTGCCTTCTGCTGTCAGCTAATCACAGATTCCACTTCCTTTAGTTATGAATTGTAGACTCCATATCTGCTTTGTTGCACAGTCTGTGCCATCCATCCAGCTTGACATTTAAACATAATCTGTCAAGATGGTTTTCAAAATGTCATTAATATGTCAAATGAAGTGTGATAATGCTAATCCGTCTATTGTAAGTTGCATTCTATCAGCAAGTTTCATTATTTTCCACTCTTGTTGTCTTTGATGATACTATTAAATTTTCTCAGTCAGCTTGAAAGATGCTAAGCAGTTAATTCAGCTCATATATATTAGAGCAAAAATCACGTTTATTGCGCCTATACTACTTGTTTTACTTCTAACGGTAATAACGGAATAGACATTTCAGCTTGTATGTCCTTCCTGAGTTGTGAAGGGGCCTTAGCTGTATGATCCAGACACTGTTAGGACAGGAAGTTTAGTCTGTTTCAGTATAGTCGCCTGTCAGCAGAGATTAGTAGTAACGTGTGACTGTCATGGTAGATTAGAGGTAACGGAGCTCTGGAGACTATTACTGTCAGTGTGAGAAGGTCAGACATAGGCCTCTATCACTGCCTTATGTTTTGCCTCTGATTCAAACCACTTGTTTCCCTCTCGCTGCCTTCGCAAGTATCTCTCAATGTCTCTGGCTCATTGATCTTGCTTCTCACTGTCTTCGTTTTTTGTCTCTGCAAATCTTTTGTCTTTTCTCATCATTTTTTCTACACCACTTTTCTTTGTGTTGCTCACCTACAGTTTTCCCCCATTTCTTAACAGACTTCCTTTAATCTTTTAAACTTCTTTTATCGTCTTTTTGATTTATCTGTTTCTTCTGTCTCTCTACTGAGGAGTTTTTCTTTACTTGTCACTTTTAACACTTGATTAAGAAGTATAGTATTGCTGCTCAAAATTAAGAATCTAACTGATTTAGCTAGGATACTTGATCAGCATCAGAATAGACAAGGTACGCCTTCCCATTGGAGTCAAATACCACTGATTATATTGGTTTTTTGAGAGGTACAATTCGATTGACTCATGTAGCTGCCTTAATTGTTATCATAGCCAGAATCTGTAGCGTAATAAAAGGGGCATATGAACAGAATAGTTACACTGTTAGATAGCCATTGGTATCAGTGGACATGGACGGCCTGCACCCTCACAGTGGAACATTCTCACCAGATCCGGTTCATGTCTTGACAGGCCCACTTCAGTCTAAAACTGGGAAGGTGTCACAGCAAATTGTAATACCATAGAATTATGTTTTTCAGCTTTCATTTTTCAACATTTTTTTTCTTTTATCTTCATTTCATTGCAGCTCGCTATATTTGAACAGTTTTTCTTTGTATCGTGCTGATTATCTTTTCCTGTTGGTCCCTTTATTTCTTATCATCTCCTCTTTTACGTCCTTTGTCCTCTGTCCATTCATCCCTCTTTCATTGCCTTTTACTTGAAGAGATGAATTGATTGGGGGTTTGATGTAATCCATACCCCACAGCCAGTCTTAAGAGCACCAAGGGTCCATTTTGTGACAATCAATATATGACCCTACAAATATCATTTAGCATGTGTTCTGAGTAGTCCACTCATTTAGAGGTTCCCTCCACACTCCCCAGCACCTTTATCATTTTATTCCCAGTGAGACTATAAGAGGCTAACATGACAATGTTCTTAATGCATATATAGATTGATGGGCCCTATGAATGGGGGTGGTAAGTTTGACGAATGGCAGCGTACATAGAGATGAAATGGTTTGAAAATTTCATATCACGATTAAAGAGACCAAAATGTGCATTAGTATATAAGTATATATAAAAACCTCATGCACAAATTATGTAAATTAATCTTAAGAAGAAACTGATAGTAATTGCAGTCCAGCAACTGGTTAATATAGATAGATAACTTTATTGTCTGTCCCGCAGTCAATAACGTTTTGTTCTAAATTAATTATACAATGTACAGTAAAGATTATGAACTGATGTGTGATTTAAGTGATTTGAACAGTGTATGTTGGTTATCATGAGCAATGAGCGGATAGAGTCTGCAGACACATGACGTATACAGCAGCAATGTGCACTGTTTTTACAAGAGTAGGTAATGCTGAGAGCTTTAGTTTACAAGTATTCAAGACTAGTATTTACCGTGTGTTCTTTAAGCACGGTAATTGAACATGGTTTTAACAATAAATCAGACTTAAACTGTAATGCTAACCATCTGAGATTTTACTGTGGTTTATCATTAAACCGGTAACGGTTTCATGTTTAGTGTTTATTATAAGAATACCTCCAGTAATAAATGTTATGTATATGCATAGCTTTCTGCAGTGTTGACTTTTTTGCATTTTCTTTTTTCTGTAATGTGGTGTGCTTTATCCATGAGCTTCTGTTAAATGATGATTTTATGCAATGGACTGGTGAGATGTGGAGAGGGAGACACTATCATGTTTCCTGCATGCACACAGAGATCTGCAAATCAGCCATGTATTGGCCATTTGAACAGAAGTGTATTCACTGAAGGGACATTAAAGGAAGGGATCATACATTAAATTCTCACACACTCAAACTTTCAGATCATGAACACATGAAGCAGTGCACACTCACATCTTCTAAAAACAACATTTAGGAATGAGCTTTCTGATGACATTGCTCTTGTGTGTAATCAACAGATATGGACATACACACATAAATGTCACAGGCTGTGCTGGCTGATGAGTTTGGATGATTAAAAGTAGTAGTAATGAAACCCTTAGGTTTCATTCACACGGTGAATATTTTTGGTTCATGCTTTCTTTCTTGTTTATATCCTTCTTATATCCTGCTCTAAATTTTCACAGACCGCCAGTCGAACACTGCATCATTTATTCTTTCTTTCTTTTTAACAAGCTAAAAATGCTAGACGTGTGTGAGTTTCCATGGAGTTAGCAATATGTCAATTATGGCATTACAAGTTAACGTGTAATTATCGCGTTAACGCATTCATTTATTAACGCTGACAATTATTTTATCTCACGTTAATGCAGTTTTTTATTATTATTATTATTATTATTTTGAAAGTCTATTGCTCACTGGCTCTGAATACACATACAGTCAAACCACAGGAGGGGTGGGATGTTGACCAGCCTGGAAATCACCCACCCGGACAAGCGGTGGAGGGAGGCTTCGGCAGACTACGTTGGGTGCACCGTGTGGGAGCAATAAGACGTAAACAGCAGGCGCGCTATGGATAGCAACCATGGTAACGGCTTCTGTGGGCTACACAGCTGTAGCCAATTAAAATTAAGGGCTACTTAAAGTATTACTATATGTTTTCTCCGTTGCTTGCATCAGCCACTATTCTGCTTTTAATGTGCACAACACAGGCTTCACGTAAAGATACAAAACAACAATAAAGGCTTATGTGCTGAAGCCCATCAGACCAAACAGATTCAGATGATGTTGAGTAAGAACAAAGTGAGCATTAGTAAAGTTGGCTTGCTGGCTAACGCCGAGCAGTTGCTAATGTTAGCCGGTGCAAAGTTGTATCGCTTTCCACATTACTTCACTAACTAATGCAACCCATGTTACTATACTGTGTACCACTGTTGATTTAGCCTGCAAGAAAAGATGTAACGGTAAAAAGCAAATTTGGAGCGATTTGTTACTAGCCTATAGTGATGCATCCAGCTAACGCTACAGTAGCTCGGACCTGCCGCTGATAACGTTCAGTTTGGGTTTATTGTGGTTCTACCAATACTTAGGTACACAGCTTCTCCACCTCTCCGTCGCTGTAACCAACGTGACCCACATAGTATATAATACTGCAACTTCACAGCGGAAGAGCCATGAACTAACACAGTAAAGTTACTTATTGCGGTCTAACTATTATAAAGTGTGACACAATCCTGTTATAATATTTTGTAATATTTTGTGTATTTTTTAAAAATTATTTATTTATTTTTCTGCTAAATGCAGTAAATGTACCGTGATCACGTAACAAGCATGGCTTAGTTCAACCTGGAGCTGATAAAACTATTAGTGTAACGTTGCAGTGGGAGTTTACCTGAGTTTCCAGTATATTGTGTGAAGCTGTCTCCCTGCCTGTCTATGTCTATAGCCGCTCTCATTGTGCCTTTTCCCCCAAGAGTGTAGAACCAATATGCAGCTCGCTGCGCTGAATGAAAGTTACGGCGCCGGTGTCGATCTGCCTCTGAGATGGGAACGTTGAAGTAACAGAGCCTGAACATGTCTGAGTGAAAAGCCACAGCCTGCATGCTGGTGTTCCTGCGTTTATTGCAGGATTTGTATATGAAAGCGGTTGTGTTTCGGATTATGCTTGCTCATGAGGTCAACGCACCTCTAGTGGCCGCTGGAAACTCCATAATGCCCCTTTAAATTTGCTTTAAGTTTTTTCGGGGATGCTCTGCCATGTCCTGATAACTATTTAGTAAACAGTAATAGATTTTAGAAACTCACAAACAGCGAGGATCAGTCTCTCCTCCAATGATCTGTGCTCCGCGTCAGGTACAAAAAGTTAAGTTCAAGACAATTCAACTTTGGCGGCGGGCGTGTGAATGAGGCGAGCACAACCGCGACCGTTTCATGGGAACGTGCCCGCTTGTTGCTACGCCTTGTTCTCGACCACTTCACCTCACTCTAACCGGGACACTTGCTACTGAACATAGATTGTTTCTGCTGATACCTGTTCAGACAAAAAACAAGAAAACAGATTCATGTATGTTAACCTGTTACTCATAAGGAGCCTGTTATGATGTTATGATCGTGGCTCTGGACTCTGATGCTAACAAGTTAGATAAAAGGTAATTAATGTTTAAGTTGAGATTTACAAGAAATATTTCATTGCTACTGTGTAAAGGGAATACTGCTGGCAAAAAGCACCTTATTTGTTTAAAGTGTTTGTAAACCACATGTTATTACACTTTTGTGTATATAGCAATGCATTTGAATTAAAAGTGCGCAATACACTACTTTAGAATTCATTATTCAATTTTGCGCATAAATCGCAGAAAATCATGTGATTAACTGCAATTAAAAGTTTTAATCGTTGCCCAGCACTAAACAAAAAGTAAAAACTGTCAATCGTATTAAATAGGTCTTTCACAAGGCTCCACATCCTGTGGTGGTGATGAGCTTGTCTATTTAAAAGCTTAAATGTATGCTTACATTTTACACATTTGCGCTCATAGTTTTGTGCTCTTTATACTTTACGTGTCTTATGATAAGCATTGTGTTCTCACAAAGACAGACTATTAGTTTATTACACTGAATGCTCGCGTTTTTGCTTGAAGCACCCTCCAATTTGGGCTGATGTAACAGGCACATTACAGTGACAGAGTGGAAATTTATTTTGTCAACCTAGCAACGTAAAAATAGTTCTCTCTCTTTCTTCCTCGTCATGCTTTGACACGAAAAGAGACACAGGCAAACTCCTTTCTGTAGTGTGGCATGACTTGCTTAAGGTCTGTATCTTGTCATCTAAAAGATTATTATTAGACATGAATTTTGCTGAACTGTGACTCCATCAAAATAGCATTAGCAGTTTTATGGCAGTCGCTTGTGTGTGTGTGCGCACAGGCATACTGTGCAGCAGAGAGACTAGCTGCAGATTCTCAAACAGTGCAGATAGAGACTTTCTCTATTCTGACCATTTTTGCATTGTTCTCTGTCTTAGTGTTTTTCTTTCCTCTGTCATATGTCGTGTTCCATTAACAGCCTGATAGGAAGTAGTCACACAGTGTGATATTAGACTGACAGAGAGCCAGGTTAGTCTGGTTTTTAATAAGGAACCGGAGGGGATAAGAGCACAGCTTAACAAAATACAGCAGATTTAATACGGATTAAAACAGGAAAAAAAGAGGAGGGGAAATCAATTAACGTTTTTGAATTGGGGGTTAATAACATTGTTGTTCGCACGCATTCAAGATATTTTTCTGCTACTTAAACTTCTGCATGTCATTATATTCCCTTTGCAGATGCTTCCTATAAATGAAGAAATTAGAAAAAGTGGTTGCTTTACAGGCTGTAAACATTTTCTATAATTATCTGTATAAAGACAAACTTTACACACATCTCTGCTTCAGTTTAAAGTAATCTTTTACTTCTCCTAGCTGCAAAACTACATTAGCAATTCTGTTGTGGAATACAGTAAATGCAGTAGGATAGACAAGCCTTATTGTGACTAATCTTAATTGTGCATCTTGCTGTAGATGTTGAGTTTGTTAGAGAAGGATATCTGTACACATTATCGCTTAATCATTGAATCAAATCAAAAGTAAGAGTGGGCAATAGAAAAAAAAAAAACACTCAAAGCTTCCTGCACATATCAGACGTGTGTGCTTGTGTTTTCTTCAGACACCCCCCTGTTGGTGAGAAGCAGCAGTGACTCAGCCCTCGGCCCCCAGCCGACAGACACTGAACCCTCCCTCAATGAGGACACCGCCATGATGGTAAGACCCGGAGGCACTCAAAAAGCCACACGGACACAGTTTGAAACACACCATATACATACTGTGTTGTGCACACCAAACAGACACACAGAGGAAGTGCATAGACGAGTTCTTCCCATGTGACTGAGGACACAAACAGATAACCAAGTTATGATGTATGCAATATCCTGCTTATATAATAATCAGTACTGAATAAAAGCTGAAATTTCCACTTGGGCTGAACTGAAGAATGAATTTATTCACTATGTTCTTTCCCTCCATTGAGCAAACCATTTTAATTGACATCCCAGAAAACTTTCTTTAACTTGTGTCAACAACAGACTCTAAATGGGAGAAACCTGGGTCTTAAAAATTGTTGACATACACAAAACCATCTACTGGTTTTAGTTGATTAGCAGGGAGCAACATGTGTTTTGTTTGTGTGTATGGGTTTACTTTAATATGACCCAGGATATTGCATTGTCATTAACATTAATCAGATAATACATTTTAAGAAGTGTGAAAGGCAAACTGATTTGTGGTAATGAAATTTCTGGTCAGCTTTTCTGTTGTATTCATATAGCTTCATCAGCTTTTGTATTGATTGTTGTGTTGTGATTTAGTCTGATAATCCTCATGGATGCTATAAGCTTTCCTCAGTACTATCATAATCTAATTTTGAATCTTTAATGACCTCATGGCATTTCCTCTTGTAGGATTCCCAGGACGCTACAGCTGGTAATGCGCAGAGAATAGCAAATAGTTGATGTTATCTTTTATACCTAATGTATATATTGCATTTTCCCCTAAGTATCAAAAGTCATTGTTTCTTCTGTTAAAGACATACATAAGTCCAACCTTACCAACAATATTTGAGTTGGGCCAAAATGATTTAAGAGATTCAAATTTTTAGTCGGACCTTGTTCTGCATCCAGAAAACCCTTTAATTATATTGTACAGATTTTTCATTGGGGAGGATATTCATTGATATAAGCATTTGGAATCGTCCTATAGATTAGATGAACAGTGACAGTGTTTATTGAACAACACATAAACTTGGTCTACTGATGCCTTAACAAGTATAAGTACTATTAAAACGTGTAAGAAGAAACTTTTTGTTTTTTTTGCCTGCTGCCAGCTGTGTGTTTCTTCGTGTAGTGGGGGGTATATGAGTTAAGGTTGGGGGTGAGTGGTGCCTCTGGTGTCTTCATGTTCTTTCTAATCCGGACATGCTTTGTCACACCAAACTCCACTAACAAAGACAGATGACTCTCTGTTTTTTTTTCTTTCTTTTTTATCTTGTTTCTCCCTTTCTCCAAAGGGCAGAGAGCAAAAACTTGCTCCCTTCTCCTGTTTCCCGTTTGCTTCTTCCTCTCCTCCTTTCTTACGTCTGCCAATCTCGTGTTTTCATCTTCTTTTCTTTTTCACACTGGTCCAAATGATTTCAAAATGAATAATTTGGGTCCGTGTCTAACATAAAATGAACACAAAATAAGCTACTGAAGCTAATGGATCTTTTTTTCTGCATTTCCTTTTTCACTGTGGAACCAGTGGCTTCACTCCATATCTACTCTGTAACATCTATCTCTCTATTCATTTTTTCTTCTTTTATCTTGTATAAAAAAAGTCCAAACAGATAAAGAGCCCTATTTTTCACCTAGTGCAAAGTGGAACACAGTGTCATCGCTTGTTTTCGACCTATGTAGTTGTAATTTTCACGCCCAGTGCCCATGTTGTGTAAGTAGCACATGTACTTGTTGTGTTGGACTTAATATGAGTTGCGGTCAGGTGCATTGTTGGCGCATTGCTATCTTGAGGCAACAGAAAGCGATTGCTCCATTGACCAACAAAAACCTGTGCAGTGTTTTCTTGTTATTGAGAGTGCACGTGCATCACAACACGCATACACTCAGCTTTTTAAACACACAGGGATGCGTAGCAGCGTTCAACCTCCTCAGTTAAATATTGTGAATTTGCTCATATATAGTTAAATAGAGTTGCTGATAGGACAGAGGACTGGGAGACGGTCGAGGCAGAGGGTCCACCAGCCAAGGACCTGCACCTGTCCCTCTTCAGTTCAGAACTGAAGAAGTCCTTTGGATGAGGGACGAAACGTCTTCCAGTATGTTCAACCAAGTCCAGTTGCCCTTGATTTTAACCTTCGTTGGATATCTTTAATCTCGGGTCAGATAATTTGGAGAGTAATGCCAGATGTCCCTATGCACTCCCCGTTGCTGCCAAAGTCACTTATGTGCTGCATTTCTTTCAAAACCTGGTGGTTTTATGACTTGTCTATTCTCTTTTTTGCTATTATTAATATTTCTTTGCGAGGGGTCATTTAGCATCCCCTGAGTTCTCTTGGAGGAATGTTACAATCTGAGTTTCCACTTCTAATTGGAGATAATTATCTTCCCCAAATGTTTTTATGTCCACTCTGGAAAGGTTTAACAGGGCTTCAAGTAACACAGAGTTTATTAACAAATTTTTTTATATACAGTGTTGCATTGCGTGTCTGTGCTTCTTCTCTTTGTGTGCAATTATGATGTGAAAATCAGTGGAGGACTATGGAACTGAAGAGCCTGGTGTTTCTTTTGAGCTTTTTAAAACACTGATCACTCATCACAGTAGTAAGATTGCAGTTGTTACTCAAACACAATGTAAATTATGTGTCTATTTTTAGGGGCATATGTGACTGAAGTGTTCGCACTGTAGAGCCTGGTAAAACCAAACGATCCCCTGTTCCCTCCTCTATTCTCTTCCTCCACGCCTTTTCCCTACCTTCCCCACCAATTATTTTGTTAACTTATCTAAGGTGATGCTTCTTGGATGGATTTTAGAAAAATACACACCTTTTCCCTCATTGAGTCTAGGGCTGCAGAAATCTCCTGGCCTACACATCATATTCTCCAGACTTAGAATAATTATTTAAAATGTTCATTCCCTCTAGTATCGCAAACTATTGCAATTGTAGTATCGGTCAAAATAATTGCAGTTGGATATCTTTTAAAAATCGTTCAGCCCCAATTGAATCAGACTACAGAGTCATGCACTGACTTACGAGAACATGGTAATAAATAATATCATAATAACAGCGTGCCAGTTACATAGAGAGGCAGTTTTGAATACTTGTTATGATAGTGTTACAGTTTCATATTCCCTGTAGGCGGTTGGACACAGCAAATCCCTCAAGTTCACTGGTTAAAGAGACTCCATGCCTGATTGGACTCTTGAGTGGTGATCCCTCTTCCCTTGAGATGCCTCACTGGACAAACATCCTTTTTTACCCAGGCTGTATTCCCCATAGAGCAACATGTTTGCAAGCTTCAGTTCTTATGGGGAATGTGACAGAGGTGGCCATACTCCCTGCTTAACGTCGCTGAGACTGGTGATGTGGTTGTAGTAGCAGTAGTGGTAGATAATGTAATGTTGTTTAAAAATATGTAAAGAGGGGCTGCATGGGGAATAAACAGAGTGTGATCTAATAACATTTCTAGTGACTTAGCAAATTTGTGACTATAAATTAGGTATATTTGCCAAAAAGTTTAACAATAAATCCTGCTGACTCCACATGGCTTAAAGCTTAATATGATCCACCAGAAAAAGACTTGCAACCTGTTCTGATTTGCAGCCTACAGCTCCATGAAACAGTTTAGCAGAAATGAAACCAGGATGCACTTCAAAATGTAAACTGCTAACAATAAACTATTTATTTTTCATGGTGAAATGTAAGCCAAAGCTTAGGGATGTAGATCATGTTGTTCTGAGCCCACCTTCCACTCCTTACGTCTTAGCTCTATTTTCACTGCACACTGTCACTCCTGTGGATGACAATATGAAGTATTCTTGTGTGTCAATTACACAGTAGGTCTGCCCAGACTGTGCACTCAAAACGAACAGTGTTTTATCTGTTGGTGCGCCTGCATGATAGCAAGTTTGTACGTGACCTCAACCACACCAGCTGCAGTCTCAGTTTGTCTTTATTACACTACATGCTAGCTCCTCAGGTTTTCCTACCATCTCATTTTACAACATTACAGCTTTGATCAGAACAAGTTAAATCAGCCTTTGTTTTACCTTGAATTTGAAATACTATACCATGGTTTTGTGCTGGTTACTAATCTACAGTGGCATGTTAAAATCGCTGTGACCGTTGATTGAAACTCAAGCCATTATAGTAAAAGAATGGGTCAAATGTGTGTCCGACATAGTTTGTACATATGAATTTGCTAACGTTTGAGGTAACAGAGGAGGTCCAGAATAGAAGAAGCTATCATATTAGCCTAGTTACACCAAATTCTCCACTAAATAGATGTGGCATGGCTAAAGCCAGTCGTGAGATAGGTTATGATGGATCAAATACGTTTCTTAAATAAGATGTGTTTACAGTTTAGCTTACCAAGTAAGCAAAATGGCAGTTAGGAGCCTAGCTAGCTTAAGTGAGGTATGAAAAGGAAATGCACAGTTCAAACAAAAATACCCCTCTTTAAGCAGATCTTCTTGACAGAGCAAGTATTTACAAAATTGTCACAAAAACACAAATAAAGTGGACTTAGCTTAGCTAAGCTCTGTTGTATCACCAGACTTGTGGCCTTTTGAAAGCTGTATCATCTCTCTCATCATGTTAGAGATCATCTAATAAAAAATATAACTCCCGTAACTGTAACTTTAGAAAATCTTGTTTGTTGTTTCTGCTGTGATTGGCCTGTTCTGATGTTTGTGAAAGAGAGCATCTGATGGTCAGTTAGTTTAAATTTGCTACTGAACAACTTTTATCAGTTTCATCCAGTAGACATCAAGACTGACAGCAGTCAGGTGCTCCATCTCAGACCTCCACTTGTGAATAATTTTATCTTTATTAATGTAGGCTTACCGTCCAAACAAGAGTCAACAAGAAATCTGACACAGTCAGGAACATATACAACACTATATCCGCAGATTTTAGTTTCTTAGCAGTGCAAGATGAAAGTCATATATTTAGTTGCAAAGCTATATATCTTAGCATGTCCTAAGTGATTATATTATATCCAGCAAGACGTCAGTTGATTAAGAGTCATGTTTTATTTGTGGCATAATGTGAAGATGTATGAATTAAACTAAAGTCCAGTCATTACAACGTAAGTGTCAAAAATATCCCTCTGCTGTTTTTCCCTCGCATGTTTCGGTCTGATTGATACTCTTCAGTGCCTCACATCTTTCCTCTGTCTCACACCTGCTGTGCTGCAGTAACTACCACACGAATGAGTCTGTGACCACCGTAAATAAGGGAATCTCTTTTTGTATCTCCCTCGCTTCTTCCTCATACATCATTTTCTCAGTCACTGTCAGTCTTTTTTTTGGTCTCCTTCACTGTCCCTCGCTCTTTCACTCACACACACACACACACGCACACGCACACCCGCACACACACACTATGTCACACTTAGTCACTCGCTCATAGGTCTGTCTTTTCTCAACCAGCCAGGTTCAGATAGAGGTAATGGCTCCGGGTAATTGTTCAAATTGTCACTTGGCCTTTTGGTGAGAGCGATGATGGGAAGAAAGTACTCTTCTTGCAGTAATTCTCTGTCTTTCTTCTCTGTCTTTTCTCCTACTTTCTGTCCCCTCTATTTAATTTCAATCCAGAAAGACGTACTGGTGCAGCTCTTCCGTTGTAAATGCCAGGCACCAATAAGTACAGAAAGCCCCGTTCCCTCTCTCGCTTTCTCTCTCACTTTCTGTCACGCTTACAACACATACAAGCACGTACATGTGCATGCACAGGCGCATACACACACATGCACAGAGGGTTGCAGGTCAATTACAATGTGTTAATCAGGCTGGGAGTATTTGTTCTTGCCCCGAATACTACTGGGGCTAATAAGGCAGTACAACACTTATTTGTCATGCTACACCTGGGTGTGCGTGCACATGTGCATGTTTGTCTGTTATGGCTTTTGTGACGCCAGCCCGCATGTGTACGTGTGTACAAATAGACAACTGAAGTTATATTCAGTAAGTATGCCAAATGAATTTGGCATCTAATGATGCTTGAAGGAAGAAATAGTAGCAACAAAACAAACATTACATATCTCATTGTGACATTTTGTCCTTAAACTGACAACCTGTAAATAGAAGTGAATCCTGTCAAATCCAACAAATTTAAAAATATATATATATAGTATGTTTTTATATATTTAGAATATTTTCTTGTTTACTCCCCCGTTCAGACCTCTGGCCCTCAGACATGGTATTTATCAAAACACATATTCACTTCAATTTATCAGCCACATCCCCCAACAGATATTTCAAGATAGATTAACTTAGGTTTATCGCTTTTATACAGATTCACACACACACACACACACACACACACACACACACACACACACACACACACACACCATACACATACACTCAAACTTTCCAGCATGCATTACAATTAATTTATAATACTCACTCTGGGAGCGTTTTCAGGGAACACTTAGCTTGATTGGTTATTCAGTAATTAGTAATATCACTAAAAGTTCAATGTTTCTATCCGCTTTTAGCAATTATTAGATTGGAAGGAGAGGACTAAATACTTGCGGCTCATTTATTATAAGCATACTTATTCAAGGTAGGATTCTCCATCATTGAGTTAAAATGGAAATTCTGCTTTTCTATTCTCCAGTATTTGGATGGCCACTAATGCTCACGAGTATCGATTGAGCTGTCCGAGGTCGGCAGACTAATGCATTAATTTTTTCCACTGCAGTTGTCCTCAATATATTCCTAATAAATCTTTGTCAGTTAATAGGTATATTTTTGATTTCTTTTTTTTTTCCTCAAATAAAGCATCAGGTTTTACTTCTCGTGCAGACAAATCAGACAAGTCTTTCTTTATGGGGCTGTTTGTGGTTCTTTACATTACATACAGTGTAATAATCACTGAAACATATTCACATTGGGGTTTTTGATTTTCTTTTTTCACAGCTTTAATAATGCTATAAGAATGTGCACCTTTGAATAACCAAAATATTGCCGCTTGCTAAAGAAATGCTGTTATCTAATAGAGCTAATTCTTGACATTAATGTTTTACTGTTGTGAGATGACTAGTTAGATATCATCGCCCAGGCAATGAAATAAGTAACTTCAGAGAACATCTTAAGGCATTTTTTCAAGCAAAAACGACAATAACAAGCCACTTAACTATGAACACATTTATATTTTTATTAAGTTACTGTGTCTATGATATTGTAAGGTTAATATGAATAATGACACTTCGATACCCTTCGATAAGTAACATGCATTGCTGGCCTTTGTAATTAATATGTCACTCTTCCAAAGAGAGAGAGAGAGAGAGAGAAACCTTTTCTACTTGTAGTTATTAAATGAGACATACAATTAAGCACCAAAGACTTTCCAATTAATGTATGAGTGGCTGTTGTTATGACAAAGAGGTTAGGATAATTAATGTTACCTGTCATCCCGTTGGTAATTAAGCTCACATGACAGCATTTGCAGCAAGGCCAGACTAATTGATTTCTAAGCCACCCAACCCCAAACATATGGTTCCAGTATCTGCGGTCTGTCATTCACTGGAGTCTCATCTCACCTTCAGCGAACTCGTCTCATCAGTCACTGTCTCTGACTTTTTTCATCCTTTCTTTGTTCACATCTTCAGCTGCTTTTCCTTGATCCAGCCTGAATCTCTTCAGCTCTCTCACATCTTTCTCTCTTCATTACTCATCGGTCTTGCTCTCAGCTTCCTTCTTTTCTTGCTCTCTTTCCTTCACACTCTCCCCTTCTCTGACAGGTGGTGTAGGTCATATGGCAATAGGGTATGAGGTCAAAGGTGACAGGTCATGTAAAGAGTCCATTAGTGCCTGCTACTAACATTGAGCCTTATTGACCTGCGTGTATTTGTCTGCATATGCTCACACAAACATGTGCACTCACGAGGGCACGCCTGTTCTCAGATATCCACATGAACGCATTATGCAGATTAGGACTGAATGGTAATTCATTAATACAGTGATCTAGACTGGGCAGATTTATTTATATGGGGAATTCATGCTTGAGGCAATTTCAGAGGGCTTTACATAATATTTAAATTGGCTGTTATTTAGAAGTAAAACACTTTGATGAAGCTTTTTAAGTTGATCAGAGTCGAGGGAAATCAGTTATAATGTAGATTTCAGGAACATGGGTGTTTTTATTATTTGAAATTGACATTTTAATACTAACAAACTATACACTAAATGAAATACATGCGTGTGCATTATCATTATTATTCATTCCATTTATCTAGATAAGGATGGTGGATTTTTTTTTAGTGTTACAAATTTGTAGTTTCCCCCTACATTCCTGTTTTTAGCTGACCGTACGTCACCAGCCCGACAGTCGAGTGGCTGGGGCTAATCTGACAGGAGAGAAAGGGCCAAACAACGTATTCAGTTTTAAAACAACAACAATTACATCTAAGAGTTGGAAAGAAGACATTAGAGCAGAGCACTGAAGGATAAAATGGATATGGGAGAAACCATTTTTTATGATGATGTATTGTGTGCTGCGCACCGGTAAAAACTGCAATGGAGCTACGTTTGGATGCTAAAAAAGTAATTGTTTAATTAATCCCAATTGCAAGTGTTTTTGTAGATTCTTATTTATATTAGAACATGGATAGTTAACCCCAGGAACACATTTTCCATTTTTCAAAGATGAAAAGCACCTCCCACGATTTAGCTTTGAAATACAGAAGCTGGTAGAAAAGCAGCTGGCCTAGAGGTGACATCAGGACTTTAGGTCTCTATAGACCAATTAAATCAATACTTCTCCTTTACAGTGTCTAAGCAAAATGTTTTGGATTTGTTGCTGAGATTTTGTGTCAGATTGTATTAAAGTGTACAGATATTCATGCTACAGTGTCTGTGGACAAACATATGTAGCAGTGACAGGTTTAATCACAAAGCACATGTATGCTGCCATGTCATATCATATATTGACTGTTGACCTATACTTTTGGGCATGTAACCTCGTCCCTTTGGAGCTCACCTCTCTGTCTCCAACACACACACATACACACACTTCTAGCACGCCCTGTGTCATTGTATTAAGTAATTATTACAGCTCCCTTGGCTCACATTACCACTCTTCTTTCTATCACACCTCTCTATCTCTGTCTCTCACTTGCCATGCCCGTTGAATGTGTTATTTATTACTGCTTGACAACACTGTCTTCTTGCCTTCACATATTAATTGCGATTTGTACATCATCCATCCATCACTGTAGCAGCTCCTTCACTCATCATTTCACTCATGAATTCATTTATTCCCATTATGCACTCCCCTATCTTTCAAATTGCACAGACGTTCTTGTAGAGCCCAGGATCTCATATTGGGTGTAGTGCAGTAAAAGCCAAAAATGTGGGGGAGTTCCTTAATTCCTCCACTTAGTCACGCACAGCCTTTTTGTTAACTTATGCTATTTATTAGTTAATCCATCCACATGTCTCTCAGTATCCACATTATCTTTTTTTCCTCTTTTTTCCATCCATTAAGTCTTCCACTTCTAAACAGACTGAATGTGCTGTTGGCTGTGTTGGGCAGTAGCGTCAAGTAGCACCGTTACTAGTTTAACTACATTTCTCAGTAGCGTGGTGGTAGCATCGCTGTGAATCAAATGGCTTTTTAGTGAAGCTCTTTTATTGGCCGAGTAGCGCGGCAGCGTCCACACACGCTACATTTTCCCAAGCATTTCTGAAGGAAGGCAAAGCACTTCCGTGTGACGGTGACATCACGTACTGATCCTCGGGCTGATGTCTGCGACTTTGCTGCAGGGGAATAAAGACACACGAGACTGAGTTTACTTTCTGTTGTGACAGTTATTATAACACCTCTTGTGAGAAGGATCAGGGCCTGGCCACTTCTTCCTCTAGTGAGGAGGAAACTTGTGGCAGAAACTTGTTTCCATGAGATGAGAGATTTCTCTCTCTCTCTCTCTCTCTCTCTCTCTCTCAGGCCTATTGCCATGAATGTTTAGGTAAACAATGTTGCCAGAGCACAAATTCACATATAATCAATAAAAAAGATATAATTAATAAACAATGAAATTACATTATAAAAACTAAAGAAAGAGGGGAAAAAAACAACCAAAAACAAACTCAAAACACAAAATATGTTACATTGAAAATATGTTTTGCTTTTAATGACAAGCAGTAGAATTTTTCAGAGGAACAATTATTAAAAAAACAAACAGTATTAATGATAATAATGTGATCATTTTACTGTAACTTTATACAAACAACAATGGTTCTCAGAGGAAATACATTTTGCTACATGATATGGCAGTAAGTAGGAGAGTTTCTTTGTGTCTGATTTAGCTCTCTCTCGCACACACACACTGTTTGGTGCAGGTTTTTAGTCTTTCTTCTTTTGCTACTGTGGAATGAAGTTGGTTCAATATCAACTAGGCCTATACTGTGTATATACACTAACTATAGAATATTAAAAAATTTAAAGTAGCTTAGATGTAGTAAACTACTTTTGCCACGTTGCTGTAGCTTAGCTTGCTACATTTCACTGGGGGGTAGCTTCTGTGTAGTGAAGCTTCTTTTAATGTAGAGGAACTAGTAGCTTAGCTCACTATGTTTTCCAAGTAGCCCAACACTGGCTGTTGGAGCGTGTTGCTCTTTTCACGGTCTCTTCTCCAAATGCCACTCACTGTCTAACAGGAAGGCGTTTTCTCCGCAGGCAGCCAGTCCCGCTGTGGAGAAGCCAGCAGGGGTAGACCGACCCCACGGCAAACACACCTTCAGTGGCAGGTCAGTTTGTGTGTTCTTCTAGTACTGTAAGTCCCTTTTGCCTCCAATTCATCATGCTGAATCTGTGTTCTCAATATTGGGTTTGATTAAATGGTCTCTCTCTCGCTCTCTCTCTCTTTAAAATGCTGTGTAGTTGTGAGGATAGCTTTTGCATGTGCATGTGTTTGTGCCCTACTTTCTCTTCATTAAAGCTTTATTCTAATCCAGATCAAGGCCCTTGCAGATATAGCTAGTGTAAAGAAGCGCCATCATTAGCCCATTACAAAAGACTGCCAAAACAGGGTCAGGGTCATACACACTCACACAACGTGCACATTCATGTGTAGACTGCCATACACACATGGCCTCAAAAATAAACAGCTACAAACATACTGTTTTTTACTGAACACATAACACATGCATACACTAATGAGTGCTGCTTAATTAAGTGTTAAGGGTGCAGAATGCCCTCCTGTGGGCCTTTTTAACTGTGCGCAGGTCAGGCTCATGCACAGACAGTTACTATCCATGTAACAAACATGTACAACAATATACTAGGCCCCTATGAATCTGCTGATGAATAATCAGGTTAAGTCATTACTCAGGTTAAGATGTTTGCATCTGCTGCTTCTAGTTTTTCATAGCATAGGTTAAAACGCCCCCTCTGCATTATTGTTAAGCATCCACATTTTCCTCCAGTATTTAGCCTCACATCTCATGACACCTAACATGATACACCCTTGCATTAATGGTGCGTTCCATTTACCTCAGAAGTCGGAGGTCGGAGCTGGGAATGACGTCACACCCGAGTTGACGGCATTCTAGTTAACAAGTCGGAAAACCTCGCTCAACTAGCCAGGTTAGCTATTGATACGCCAGTTGATTAAAAAAAACGCATTGTGCGGTATTTACTCACACTAAACACTGTAGCAACACGACCACATACAGCTGTTGGACAGCACTTTGTGTACGAACATTTCTATGAGACACAAGTACACGCAAGTGCTAATAAACAGTATAAACTAGAGCTTTCACTAAGTGTTGATACCCCGACAGGCATCTTGGATCACGAAGTCGGGGAAGTGCGATTCTCACGACTTCCGAAGTCGGGATTACGACGTAAGGGGGCGTTCCCTTTGAAATTTTGACCTTTGAACTCGGAAATTCCGACTTCCCATGTCAACTGGAACGCACCATAAAAATGTGGCCTTTGCTGTGTAATTTTTTTTTCTTTATTTTAATACTATAGCCTGCAGTCAAACTGAGGTTGTCAGAAATCACTGGAGTTTAGTTCCTATATCGATTCTTAAAGAATATGTTTTTTGTTGTAATTTTAAATATTATTCCATTTTAACTCATCAGCATCAGTGGCTGAGAGGTAATTTAACAATTCAAGTGGAAAGAACGCTGGTGGCTGGCTTGGCAATGGGAGTGGAGATCAGGTAGAAAGGTGATCCTGTAGACAGAGAGAATTGGTGAAAGTAACTCAGGCATGCGAACAAACGAGCTGGCGTAAACTGGTATAGAGTTCTTAGTGAGCTGAAGCAAGACATACTGTGTACGGGCAGGGACTGGCTGTCAGCACAGGGCTCTAATCGTGGTGAAGTGACGACTTGATAGCACACAGGTATGCTTGATTGGAGATGATGGGCAGACAAAACCCACCAAGCATACCTCACACACCCTGAGGGTAGAAAATAAAAACACACTTACTCATCACAAGCAGTAGTCAGGAGACCATGTTACAGACAAAATGCTTAAAGAGGACCTAATGTGACCTATTGTGCTTTTTCATATTGTCTGGCATATCTACAATGTCAGAATGTCAGATTTTCATGGTAACCATGACCAAAGCTTCAAATAATGAGGTAAAAGTATTTAAAAGAAATCCACGTGAGCAAAAACCTCAGATTATCTCCCTGTTCTGAATGCTCTGTTTTAAACAGTTTTTTCTACTAACGGCTCGGTATGCTGTCATTTCGAGCTGGATTTCCATATATGGTCATTTGCTCCAGGCAGAGAATGCTGGCCACGCCCACATATGAAAATGCAGCCCTATTCCTGCGGCAACCTGGTAAACACATAAGACGATGGCCAATCAGAAGACAGTGGGCTTTGGAGAGGGGAGCGGGTCTCTAAGGCTACGTTCAGACTGCAGGCCTTAATACTCAATTCCGTTCAATAAGTTCACATTATAGTTTAAATGTGGCCTATATCAGACTCCACTGTGAACTGTCCGCGGCCTGAAAGTGACCTGCATGTGCAGAAGAATAACACGATGTCACACACAGCACGCTGTTGCAGGCTATAGAAGTAAACAGGGAGCAACAGGGGTTAGCTCTCGGGTCACATTTCTCCCGAATTATGACTAGTGTTCACAACTTTCTGTTCTTTCCTTTACGGTTTCTGGCGCTGTACAACGCAACTGCCCCACAACTCACTCACTCCCCTCTTTCTCACTCCCTCTCTCTCTCTCTCTCCCTCTCCCCCTCTCCCCACTTTGTCCGCTCGGACAAGTAGGATGCATGTAACTCAGAAGAGAGCCCCGGTTCGGTGAATTTTAGGCATAAGAAAAGGAATTTTGTTTACAGATGATAGCGAGGTAGAGAAGGAAGAGAGCCGCATGTTTAATTATGGCTTTTTGTGGAGCTTTATTGTTCAGCGCGGCTCCGTCTACAGCAGAACTGCTGCTCTACAGTGACGTCAAAGTCGCATCAAGTGCGACCTGAGTGTCCAGACTGAGGTCACATTTAAAAAGATCCGATCTGTATCGGATTTGGACCACATATTGAAGTGGCCCGAACGTAGCCAAAGAGACAGGAGCATCTTGTTTCAGACAGAGGCTGAAATGAGGGCCCGCATGAAGTGCCAGTATAAGATAGAAAAGAGCTTTGAATGAGGCAAAGCTGCCATAGATGAGTCACAGAACTACAATATAGGGCTGGAAATGCAGTAGAATAGGTCTCTTTTAAAAAAAATCAGGATAATAGTGATGCTACCCCAAAAGCATTATGTCCCCACCACCCCATTTCCAATTTACTTGATGTTACTCGAAGGTCTCTCTCACCTCTCGCAGACAAGCAGCGCCGTTATGAACATACAAAACCAAAGTGCCCACGCAATAGCATGACTCATACGAAACCAAGGCAGTGAATGGGTCAGTAAATTTGAGAAAGTGGCTGTTACATCATTGATCAACGTGCTCTTCTGTCTGACAACAGTGACCTCCGTTTATGTATAGTGTAATACTCTGTGCTTTTGAAATCAGCAGGTCAGAATGGCCATGCAATGAATCCACAATTTATCCATAAATACTAAAACAAAATAATATGTAGTTAACCTGTAAAGCGGATACGTAGTGCGAGAGCGTTATGAGAAAGCTATGTGGAGAGAATGATGTCTGACCTCAGCCGGAGCTGGTTTTTTCCATTGAAACCAGCTGCAACCACAGAGCACAGATAGATATTAGTTCACACAGACTCGTATACACTCACATACACCGTGCTCTATTCACAGGCGCTCTTCAGGCAAGATCTGGGCAGTAACTGCCTTTTAGTTGTCTTTCAATTGAATTATGTCATGATTTAATTTAGAGTTACTGCGATACCTAACCCTCAATTAATGATGAGAAGAGCATTCTGATTAAAATAACTAAATTTGAACATCTGAATGAAAGTAAACTGTTTGACAGTTTTAGGTTTATTGCGCTTAGCGATACTGTACACTTCAATGCAGTGAATAGAAAGGTAATTATTTAAGACCCCCAACCCGCACACATTAGTCTGATTTTCTCAAGAACCTTTTTTTGCACTTATCCTCTCATGTACACACACACAAACCATCTCAGCCGTGAGTAATGTAAGAGTGATGTAATGGTTTTTGTGGTCGGCGAGGAAACGATCCTTGAAATTACAAAAAATGTCCAAAATGAGTTAAGCAATGCAGCCATAAATATTGAAACAGTAAAGCATACGTTAAATGAATGTGTGGCTGTATATGAGCGTCTGCTGTTGTGTATGTTTCTACGCACATTGCGGCCCTCACTGTGCGTGTGCGTGTACGCCTTTGAGTGTGAAGCTACACCTATAAATACAGTAATGGCTCATCATAATTTTAACCGCACACCACCGTCACCGGAAAAGTCATTACCTTTGAATCAAAATGGGCTTTTTATACAGAGAAACAGATTTACTATAAATTGGTTTATTGAAATAGCATTTGGCAGCATGTTATATTTCTTTGTGAAATAAGGCGCTGTATTGGGGGTGTTTTAGAAGCTACGTGTAGGAAAGGTAAATAGGTTTCACTGGATGCACGTGACAAACTGGATGTGTAAAGGGCTGTCCAGGGTTAACAGAGCTTATTTATATCTTATTTTGGGACCTAACACTTCCATTCATCAACAACCGAGGATCCCTGTTGGGATGGTTTTGAGATACTCGGGTCTGTATCTGTTCATCTGTCCATCTCTCCCTCCCTTCCTCTATTCTTTGTTTCTTCCCTTTAGTTTCTGCCTCGTGATGTGTCTATTAAGTTTCTATATTCATAGTTACAGTAGGATACATAATGCTTCAGCTGAAATCTCGACTTTGGTGTTTCACTATTCCTTTTCTCTGTTCCCTTCATTACGCTTTACACAATGTATAAAAATCTTCCTGTCCTGCTCTTTATACTCTCACTTTTTATGTAGGGCAGTTAAATTAGTGGTCATTCCTCAAATAACTACTCTTTGGGTTGTTTTAACTTGATGTGTAAATGTGTTTGTGTATTTGCATAGATTAACCTTTAGCAGTGTCGTGCATTCTTACTGGTTTGCATTTCCTTTACTTCCTACATCTCTGGTGCTCTGCACTTTGAAGACCAGCTTTGATAGAAAAGGTGAGAGAGAGAGGGAGATGATAAATAAGAAGAGGGTGAGATACAGTGAGAGGAAGAGAGTGGTTTGGTAATGCACGCCCTCCTTTTTTTGTTATTTCTCCTCTGTGTTTCTGTCTTTCATAGCGAGGATCAGTGAACTGGCAGGTGGATAAAGAGAACACCTGCTCTCTTCATCTCTCTCTCTCTCTCTCTCTCTGCTTCTCTCCCACTCTGAGTTTGGCTTTTTCTCTGTCTCTTGTCGCCCATTGCGCTCTCTCCCTCTTTTCTCAAGTCTCACCCATTTTTTCTCTCTCTCTCTCTCTCTCTCTCTCACACACACACCGCTACTTCATTTTTTTTTGTAACGGTGCAACCTGTCAAACATCTCACACAAAAAATAAAAAAGGAAACGCAAATGGATATCAAGTGCTTGTGTGTGTGCTCGTGTTCTAGTATTAGAGATCAGAGGCACAGCGGTAGGAAGGGATAGAGGGGGAGGGGTTGATGTTATTTTTCCTCTCATATTTATGCTATTCATTAGCCTTGTCTAATTAATTCAGTGCCTCCTCCTCCCTTCATTTCACTATATCTTGCTTCCAGACCTCCCCTGCTTCCTACCTTCTTTTTTCTTTGCCTTTTCTCTTCCTGTTTACCTTGTATCATTTTTTATTAACCACATCGGTAGTATGAATCTAGTAGTGGTAATGTTGGTCACCACTTTGGTCCACTTTAATGTGAAAATCTCAATGACCAAGTGATCTCAGCACCTATAAATGATAGAATGGTGCCAGTTTTGGTGCAGACATCCATGGTTACTAGATGATGTGTGTAATGACATTGATGTTTCCCTGACTTTAACTCTTCCTCTATTATCAGGTTCAAATTAAAATGCTTTAAAGACTTCTTTTCTTTGTGTTTACTGCTAATGTTATGTAAATAAATGTTAGCATTTTAAAACACGTAACTAAGATGGTGAACATGATAACACCCCCTGCTTAACATTAACATGTAGGTGCAGGTGATTGTGAGCATGTTAACATACTGACATTAGCATTTAGCTCTGCTTCAATAGTGTATCTGTTGACTCTTATTCTGTGTCCCAAATTCATACTGCATACTAACTGTACACAGTATGGTCTATACCAATCTTTAGTTGACAAGCTCAACATTCTTATCAAGAAATTATATCATTTCTTGTCATTTCTTCCGCTGAACATCAAACTATCAATTAAACTTAAGCCAAATGTGAATGTGTAAAAATGTAATAATATATTTATTGTTTGGTTTTTGAGGTGTCCGCCGAGCTTTTTCACCACCATCCGCAATTGCCACTGTGAGCAGCTGACTTGTTGTTGACTTGACAACTTAATTTTATAATTTTTTAGTGTGAACATACTACATACTCAAAACATGTTTAGAATTAGTTTGTAGTATGGCATTGTGACATTTTAGTCTTATTTTTCCTTTAGCTCCCATCTTTTTACCTATCCACTGATTCATTTATTTATTTTATAAGTTTCTGCTTTCGTCTATACTAATAACCGTCATCTTTCTCTTCCCTTCCCTCCAACCCTTTCCCCTCCTTTTTTCCCCTCTCCCCACCTTCCTCTCGAAATCCCTCCCATACTTTTCACTTTCTCTCTTTCATCTTTCCTCCCTCTGTCCTTGCCTTTCTCTTCTGCCTTCTCTTGTGGTCCCTTGTTTCCTGTTGTCTGGATTAACTCAAATTTGCTGAGTGTTGATGAGGCAGTGTCAGCTTTGTGTGTTCGTGTGTATGTGTCTGAGGGGAAAGAGAGAAACAAGCAAAGTGTGAGAGAGAACTTGTTTTTGCACTTTGCATCTCTCCCCTGTTACCACCCACCATCATCAAACACCCTCTCTCTGGAATTTATCAGCATCTGTACTGCTATCAGTTCATGGGGGTTTAGGGATGGATGGATGGTCTAGAGAGGGAGAGGAAGACAAAACCATCAGACAGTTATAGAGAGAGAGAGAGAAGAGAGAGAGGGGAGGGTAAAACTAAAGAGTACAAAACTAAGTTCAGACAAACTCACACAGGAAAAAAACACACACACACAGGGAGCAGGGGGAAGGTCAGGGGAGGATTAATGGCTGTGCTCTGATAGATAAACTAATCAAACAAACAAAGACTTCAACACGCACACACATGAAAACACAGACAGAATGTAAAACAGACGCACACTTGAATAATCCAAACTAGACAAAGACAGAGAGAGACTGAAAGAGAGGAAGAACGCCATAGAGATGAGTGGCACAAAAAAGTTTTGAATAGAGTGTCGGCATTCCCATCACTAAGGTCTGGGTTCGCAGACACGAATTAGTCTTTGACAACCTCCATGGAAAATGATGTCTCAATCTAATCAAACATTTCCTCGGGAGACAAACACTTTGACTGCTTTTATTCTAGTGTCTGTATGCGTTTGTCTGCCACCCCACGTGTTTATGTGTGAGACCACGGCTACAATTCTGTCATCGTGCTTTTCTCACTTCCTCAGTTTGTCTTTACCTCATGTCTGTGCGTGTTTATAAGTAAGGATTAATCAGACATTTTATGTTAGCGTGTGTCACAGATTTGTCCCTGGTTAGCTAATCATTATGCAGAGTGTCTCTGGAAGCAAACAGAGCCCATAAAAAAGGAGGTACTGTTGTTAGGTAGTCAGCACAGTTCCCACAGGACTTTGCAATGCTGAATGCTTTTGTGAGATTCAGAAAATAAAGGTTCTTAACATTTTTATTTTATTTAGGGGAATATGAATATCCTATCCTATCTGCACATTACCAACAATTACAATATTGAACAAAAACATGTATTTTATTCCATAATTACAACAGAATAGTACAACCTTTTTGAAGTATAGAGTGGGCCTATTTTATGCTGCTCACTCCTCTTATCCAATATTAGCAGCAATTGTATTTTCCAGTGGTTGGCCTAAATTAAATCTGTCCTTTTATTTTCGTGTTACAGAGCTTGTACTTGTCTTGTATTTTACTATACTAATATTACATATCTTGTTTTTCTCCCACTGGTATGATTTTTGTGCTGTGTGTGTGTGTGTGTGTGTGTGTGTGTGTGTGTGTGTGTGTGTGTGTGTGTGTGTGTGTGTGTGTGTGTGTGTGTGTGGTTGTAATTGTGTGTTTAACTTTGTGTGTGTGCATAGCCTGACTAGAACGGTGGAGATCCTGGGAGAGGACAGTCCCCTGGGGATCCATGTGGTTCCTTATAGCTCATCGCTCAGTGGACGGTAAGTTGTGTGTGCGCGTGCTCACACACACACACACACACACACACACACACACACACACTCACAAAAACAGCAGATACTATCTATTAGCCCTGATTCTGTCCTTTAACCTCAAAAGGTCTGTTTACAGCTACAGTATGTGATAGAGTTACATCCCCATAATCCTGTTCTGCACTTGTAAGAAATTCTGGACCCTGGCACTACAGTACACAAACATGGCAACCACACACACACAATGGGGAAAAAGGGAAGGAAGAATGCGTTCTTTGGGTGTGTGACAGTCAGACAGACGATGGGGATTTCCTAAAGGAAACCAGGATTGGTTTTTATGTCTGTTCTTCTGACACTGACCCTGCCAATCTCCTCTTTAATTTCCTCCCCTTTCTCTGTTATTCTCCCTTTCTTTCTTTTTTTCTGTTCTCTCCCCCCTTTTTCCTGAACGCCTCCTTCGTTTTTTCCATCATTTACCAGCATCCCTGTCACCTCTTAACCTAGTTTCATCTTTTTGCAGCTGTCTGCAAAGTCCTTTGTGTGTGTCAGTGTCATCACTTCTGCTTTGTTAAGCTGTGTTTTGGTGAAGTAATTGTAGACATTAAGGGCACAGAGTAATGAAATAGTTGTACCTTTATCTCTCTCTTTATTACGTCTTAATATACATGTCTGCTCAGCTTTATGTCTTGTTCATGTGTGTGCTTGTCTGTTATGTTGTCTTTGTTACTCTACCTGTAAGCACTGTGCTCCCAGTTGGCTCTTATAAGTTAATATTGGATCATATAGCACTGATAGAAATCCACAACGGGACACGAGCAGACAGTTAAAGGTTGTATCTTTCATAACCATGTCTTAGTAAACCATATGGACGATCTCTGTGGGCTACTCCATCAAACACATCAGTCTTCTGGGACTCACTCGGAAAGTCACTTTCACACAGAAAGTGTGTGTGTGTGTGTGTGTGTGTGTGTGGCACGCATGTGTGCAAGGTTTTAAAAAAACATTTAGAGATGGGAACATCCATTAACCTTCTCTCCTTGCTCACTCTCCTGTCAGGTCTCTTGGTCTGTACATTCGTGGAGTGGAGGAGGAGAGTCGCTCAAGAAAGGAGGGCTTGTTTCAAGAGGACGAATGCATCGTCAAGATCAACAACACCGACCTCATGGACAAGACATTTAGCCAGTGAGTGCATTGTTGTTTGTGTGTGTCCGGTCTTGAAGGTCACAAAAGTTGAGTTTATTAGCTGCAACAGCGTACCCCTATTACATTAGAGGACAAGATAAGCATGACTCTTGTACCGTTCCTCAGCCTTTCAGTGAACAAACTGCTTTCTGCTACCGTCAGAGCACCTGCGGCCATTTTTCTGTATATTTGTGCAGTTAGTTGAGTCGCTTGGCCTTGTTTAGTTGGCCAATCACTGCGTCCTCAGCGTTGCCTGTTTCTTTGTGCTTCTTCAAAAGAGCTCGGACAGCACATCTGGAAATTCCTGTCTGCCTTGAACTTTCTGCCTGGGAGAGACCTTGCTGATGCAGTATAACAACCGTGTGTCTTGTTGCTGTCCTTAGTCTGGTGTTTGATGTTTGACAGTAAACCGTCTTCAGAAACCTCAACTTGTTAGCTGGGTTTGGCTGTTCCTCACCCAGATGTATTCATCATACACAGCTGTTTCTATTTCAGTTAATGATTTTGTTTCAACCTACACATTGAGTTGGTGATCGTAGCACCTGATTGGTATAATTGTTTAATCATGCACTGGACGATATACAAAATCCTTTGTGCAAGTGTACCTGGAAGAATTGATAGAGTTTTGAAGGAAAAGGGTGATCACACCAAATATTGATTAGATTTAGATTTTTCTTTTGTTCACTCAGTTTGCATCTTGTTAATTGATATAATCTAATCTATTAACATGTCTATTTTTGAAAGCATTCTCAACATTTTTCTACACCGGCCTATAAACTGTTGCTGCATAGTACTGTATATAAATATACATGTTTATATGATTTTTACTTCAAGCATGGGTCAAGGTCCTATTTATGTAAAGGGTCAGGTTCTCAAAGGAAATAGGTTCTCACTTATATTTAGTGGTGTGTAGCCATGCAGCCATGTTTTGAAGGTTTTTCCACCCTAATACAATACAGTTGAATGGGAACCAAAACACGCAGAATTGTTACCGTTAAAAATAAACAGCCCTCCAACCCAAAAACAAACTACATTTGTGATGTTAGTGAACCCTTCCTTTTAAATGGGTTGTTGAGTTTTAAAAATTTCAGCTTTAAATTAAAGTAAATTAAATGCAAATAAAAACTGTCTCTCCACATAACATTATCAATAACAGTATTACTATAGCAATTAATGCATATCATGTCCAGAACCTTCTGAATTTCCGACCCAGCCTGGCTTTTCTTCCTGTTTTCCTGCTGTCCTTGCTTCTGTGAGTCTTGTTTCCCCTTTCATTGTCAGAGGGCTTATATCCCTGTTGCACTGCTATCACAGAACAGACACTTTGCAGATGTTTGGAGAGAGTTGCTTCCAAATTCTTCTGTGTGTGTGTGTGTGTGTGTGTCTGCTCGTTCCACCTCATTCCTCGAAGGGAAGATTTGTTCAAGATTCGTTCAAGACCAGATGATTTTCAATAGAGTTAGCTTACTGTACGACTGGTGCACCTGACAAGAAATCCATTAACATGAGAGTATTTGGGGATGCAACATGATTACAGCTCATTAAAATGACAAAAGACACACCTGTAAAAATGATTGCCACAGATTACAAGGACTGATGCGGATGTTATAAAGATTACAGCACATTACAATGTTTCTACAGTCTACACAATAGTCCTTGTCCAGCGTTCAGTGTGGTAATAAGATTATATGTGACGTGTTTTATGCTGTACTGTAGGTAAATGGATTATCACCAGAGGGGGTTGCACCTATTGTTCAAAGACAGGTGTATAGTCCTTTTTGCACTCACTCACAAATATCAGTACACACACTTGCAGACGCATACACAGTCTTTCACCCATACACACTCAACTTAAAACACATATCCGTATGCATGTGAACAAATGCAGACTCATTTCAATATGAATAAAACACGCTAGCTAAATGTTGTATGTGATATAGACAGGCCATGTCTTAACATTACCAGGTGTGAGTGATCTTACACACACACACACACTCACACTCACACACTCACACTCACACTCACACTCACACACACACACACACACACACACACACACACACACACACTCACTCACTCTTGCCAGTATTGTTCCGTGTTGGCAGGTGTATTGAGATGTGTAGCGTGGTCCAGTGAAATATGTGCAAGTAGGCCACTGATCCCTGTGAGTGCCATATCTCCACACACACACACACACACACACACACACACACACACACACACACACACATACACACACACCCCTCCATTGTCCCAGCTTGGCAGCTGTATTGAGGTAAACTGCATGATTAGAATATCTCTTTTACTCAAATGTGCCTGCAATGTCCACTCAGGAACAATAGTGATATCATCTGTGCACAATGGTCCCTACACACACATCAACACACACACACAGCTTTCACATCTAGTTTCATTGTACTGTATTGTGGATTTTAATACAATGGAAATCACTACAAGTGTCATTCGGCATGGTGTGACGCAAGCACTTGCTAAGACAGCCTAGTGTGTATAATGGTTTTAGTATGCAAATCCTGCCAAGAAGGACCACCCATCCCCAGACACTTACTTAGGAAACATTCTTACTTAGTGTATCATTTACAGAAGTTATCCCTAACCTATGGATTTACATGCAGAATAATTTCAATGGGTCACTCAGTATTAAGAAATATGATAGCTGACAGATATAAGAGGTACACATTTGTGTACTTTATGCACACAGATTGGTAATTTTAACCTACAAATCAATAATCGCCTAATATGTAGTTAGTTTGCTGCATTAAATTACAAGGGCGTTTCTCTTACCTCCACCTCCTAACACCCAAGATGCAGTATAATATTCTCAAGTGCAGTTTAAGTATATAAGAAACTTGAAAGTAAGACTTAAAGGTATATTTACTTTACTTACTTAAAGAGACTCAGCGGCTATTTTCATAATACGTAGTAAATACGATGCAAATTAATTTAATTAATGTACTGTAAACAAAGTTGATTTCCTCTGGTGATTAATTGACTGATTGATTTAGATGAAAAGTTCCCCTCAATGCATTATTGCATGTCTAATGTATTAAAATGTGTATATCCTTCATACATGACTTCCCAAACCTAGTCTCTAGTTACCGAAACATAATGACCATTATATATCTAATAATAATCTAGGCGGGAAATAATAGGAGTGTAATGCAATAAAATTTAAATAAACTGGATTTCCTCTGTTGTTTATACGGGGTGAATGATGGTGTGTACCAATCGCCTCTGACACAATGGCCCCTCTAACTTACTTAGCATAATCTGATATAAACTAATTCTCTGCAAAATTATCTCTTTTATAGATGATGAGATTATAATGGCCTGCTGCACAGGTGTCATGGTTCTGTGTGGCATCTCCTGTTCTGTCCAGCTTTCAGTTTATCTTGTAGCTCAATGAAGATAAAAAAAACAGAAACAGACACAATGACCCACCAGAAGTAACTCTGACAAATGAGAAAGTAAGAATAGATGAAAGTATAGAGATTAAAATAATAATATACCGTATAATTCAGTGTAGATGATAATAAACTAGAGTAACAGATAATACATCTCAGTTTTATTTTATATAAAGTAATGCATATTTTTTGTAGATTCATACAGTGCTAGGGATATTCTTAGTGACAGGAGTACTCATACTGTATTTTGATGAACCTGGGAATTTGATTTGATTTGGTTTCAACTTATTATCAGATTTATCAGAATTTTGCCAAGCATTACATTTAGCCAGACACTAAAACAAAAATTACAAACTCGCACACTTTATTGGGTACACTTGTTGAAATCACATGGAAGCAACTCAAATGCATTAAGGCATGTAGACGTGGTCAAGACAGCTTGCTGAAGTTCAAACCGAGCATCAGAATGGGGAAGAAAAGGGGATTGAAGTGACTGCAGAAACTGCAGATCTACTGGGATTTTCACGCACAACCGTCTCTAAGGTTTACAGAGAATATCCGAAAAAGAGAACATATCCAGTGAGCGGCAAAATTGCCTTGATGATGTCAGAGGTCAGAGGAGAATGGGCAGACTGGTTAGATGACTCAAATAACTACTCGTTACATCTAAGGTATACAGTGCACGTCAAACTTTAAAGCAGATGGGCAACAGCAGCAGAAGACCACACCGAGTGCCACTCCTGTCAGTCCAAGAATAGGAAGCTGAGGCTACAATTCACACAGTCTCACCAAAACTGGACAATAGAAGATTGGAAAAACGTCGCCTGGTCTGATTTCAGCTGACATTCAGATGATAGGGTCAGAATTTGACGTAAACAACATGAAAGCATGGATCCATCCTGCCTTGTATCAGAAGTTCAGGCTGGTGGTGGTGGTGGTGGTGTAATGGTGTGGAGGATATTTTCTTGGCACACTTTGGGTCCCTTAGTACCAACTCAGCATTGTTTAAACACGACAGCCTACCTGAGTATTGTTGCTGACCATGTCCATCCCTTTATGACCACCGTGTACCCATCTTCTGATGGCTACTTCCAGCAGGATAAAGCGCCTTGTCACAAAGCTCAAATCATCTCAAACTGGTTTCTTGAAAATGACGAACATGCACTCCAACGACCTCCACAGTCACCAGACCTCAATCCAATAGATCATGGATATGCAGCTGACACCTTGTTGAAAGAATTGCAGGCAGTTCTGAAGGCAAAAGGGGGTCCAACCGGTACCTTATAAATTAGCCAGTGCAATCAGTTTAATCACTTGCTTTCACATTCACTGCTTTACCTATGCAGGTAGTCAAGAAAAAAGCACATCAGCTGGGTGCAATACAATATAAATGTAAATAAATGGGACTTCTGGCCTACTGAGAACCCAAACTCAACATTTTCTCACAATTTACTTGGGTTAGATGAAGTAGTCAGCTGGGTTCTAGCCACTTATGTACAAATACTTTCTACTATTCTATGTTTCATATCATTGTAAATTTAAAATGGGATTATTGACTGTGTTTTATTATTTCTGACATTTAAGAGACAAGCTAATCCGTGGGATTCATTAAAAAAATAATTGCCAATGAAAACAATTATTAGTTATAGCAATACTCATCAGTCTTGGAATTGACAATCATTTAAAATTAGTTTAGTAAAGATACATGATTCTAAGTTGTGCTGCAGTTTTTGAAAATCGAAGACCCATTTATAATAATAAGCAATTAGTTGGAACTCTTTTAATTTGTCATTTGTAATCCGATTTATACCATGTATCTTTTATTATAATTTTTTTTTACTAATTGAGTTATAAGTCCTTTGATAATTACTTTGCTCGTCGGAGATTGATAACTGCACTCTTTATGTAATTATTATTAATGGCATAATGTAGTACACATACTTTATTTAAAACTTTCTGCCTGTCTCTCTCTCTCTTTTTCTCTTCCTCCTCCTCCTCCTCTCTCTCACCCTCCTAGAGCCCAGGAAGTTTTCCGTCAGGCAATGCGTTCCCCAATTGTCCGTTTGGAAGTAGTTCCGTCCTCCAACAGAGAACGCTACGAGAAGATTCTGATTGGTCAGCTGTCTGGCAACAGTGTCGGTCCCGACAGCAGCCCCCGAATCACCAAGACCAAAGAGCCACCCCCACCCGTCAAAGCCAAACCTGTATTTAAGCCCTCTGAGAATCCATCCGCGCCACTGGCAGAGGAAGCTGCTGTGAGTTACATCTCTACTTGACATCTAGACAGATCTATCTCACTTTAACTTACATGCAGTATAAGCTAGGTAAAATGTACTTAAAACACAATATGGACACCAAAAACTGAGACAAACTGCTATTAATTTTAATGTTTATGTATTTTTATTTTATGACTTTGAATTGTGTCAGGATGTGTTCAGTTTGTAGAAACATCTGGCATTATTTTTACTTGGTCCTGCCTCTTTCCTAGAACTATTAAGACAGATCAGACATTAGTTATTGTTTAAGCATGTAGTTAAATAAAAGAGCAGCTTGCTGCTTTCAAATCACCTGTCCTTAGCCTAATCGTGATTTTGCTGTCAAGTAAAGTTACAAATCTGCTTCAGTGGGACAATGGGGGGAAAAAACACAAATAACGTTGGGTGCTTTTCTGCTCTGAGTTGAAGTTTTTTCAAAACGCTCCTGCTCAAACACGAGACGCTCAGGGCCCATAAGCAACACGCAAAACTTCATTCATATTCAAACATATATAGTTGTGTCGTCAACATCACCATGTTGACATGGCTAACATTTGAAAAACAGCTGGCATCGAGGCAACAGGTATCTTGCAACAGGTAAAATTCTGTTATGCATATGTTGGAGCAGATTCATAAACTCTGAGCAAGGCTCGGCATTATTTCCATGTTTCTGGTAGTTCCTCACATAGTGATACATAGTGTCCAGGTTTGGCACAGTACAGCGTTGATGGCTTGATGGGTGTTTGGATCATTTTCACACACATTGAATTTTTCAGTTTAATATTGATTGAAGTTTTTTATCATTATTATTCTGTCATTATTCAGTTCTATAAGGAATGCTTAAGTCGATGACATTAACGATTACTTACAGGCTATTGCTTTGTTTTAACAAATATCACCTCATTCATAGTTTTTATTCATATTTTCAAAATATGAACAAAAGATCTTAAATCAACAGCTCACAGATTAAATAAAAGTGTTAAGCAATCAGGGCCTTGCTTTTAATGTATTTAAGTACTCTACATTCTCCACCTAGGCACACAAGGGGAGGAGTGAGAAAAGTGCAGCCCCCTCCAGTATTGTGGCCAATAAGAGAGGAGGACGAAGACTGAGAATCGATCTAAAGAAAGGTGAGGAACACCTGGCTACAGAACAGAGGTGTCTTTTTGGAGAGGCCTCAGATCACCATTGTTCTGTAAATGTTAGTTACTATACTTTACTGGCGTAAGTGTAAATACTTCTGAAGGCTCACACCTCTTATATTTGATCCTTTGATGCAGTTCCTCAATTTTCTCTTGTCCTTTGAAATCACTGTGTTCATTTTCAACACTTACATTTTCAAAAGTTCAGTTCTCTTCAAGAGAGATCCGTGTTCTTTTCTCTGCGTGTGTAAAAAGTGAATATTTTGTAGTCAATTTGGATTTCCTGTACAGTGTAAAAAAGTGGCATGTTTTTTTTTGTGTATGTCAGATCTGCAGTCCGGAAATTTAGGTAGAGCGAATAATGTTTCTAGAGTAACATGTTCTTTTTTCCTCTATATGTTTGTTCCACTTTTCAAGCTTTTCTTTCACATTAACTCTGTCAGTTTCTAGATTTACAATATTAACCTTTATTTCTTGTCATTTTCTGAGTGTCTATTATTGACACGCTTCATTTCTCCTGCTGTTTGCCCAGTGTTGCGCTTACTTCTATAAGGCTTCCTTTCTCTGTTCTCTGTCTGACTCTCCTTCCTCTCTCCATTTTCCTGATTCACTCTCTTCAGGGTCTATTAAGTCTTTATTGATCTGTTCATTTCTGCTGATATGAATTCATGCTGGACCAAACTGCTGACTTGGCTCTGCTAAAGAGACCAGACTAAATGAGGTCTATAAAGCACACAACTGGTCTGTCTGTCTGCGTGTGGTATTTCTTTGTACATCCATGCGTGTTAATGAGTGCGTTTGTGTGTGCACGTGTTTCACGCTGATCACTATTTTATCTTCATCACCCCTCTTTCCAGAACATTCACTCTCCGTTTCTGCTGCGGTACACTCATTCCTCTTTTACCTTTTTCTCATCTCTTCCTCATTTTCGTTTTCTCCTCTCTGCCCCACAACTGAACCCATTTTTGAAACCTTCACACCTGCAGATACTGTAGCACCAGCTATAGCTAAAGAGTTTAAAGCAACACACGCACACACACACACACACAATCTCCGAAGGCTTTAAATTGTCACACTCATAGTCAGGAGCTGAGTCAACAAGACTGAGGTGAAGTTCTCAGGAGTAGTTTCAGGTGTGTGTGTATGTGTGAGGGAGGATGGATCCTGTGGAAGACAAATATAGAGGCAAGGAGTAAACAGCAATACAGGATATTTGTGTGTTGCTTATGCTTGCATATTGTATGCGTATTGTTCTAGTCACATTTCTCTGTCTGTGTTTATGTATTTGTATATATGTGTCTAGGTCCGGAAGGTCTTGGTTTTACTGTAGTAACCAGAGATTCTTCAGTCCACGGCCCTGGTCCTATCCTCGTCAAAAACATTCTGCCTCGTGGAGCCGCTGTCAAGGATGGACGCCTTCAGTCTGGAGACCGCATACTTGAGGTACAAGGCAGCTGACTGCCCTGCATTGTGCATGCGATTAGGCAACAAACATTGTGAGGCATTAAAGGGAAAATAAGGAGGATCGGTTAAGTCTAGTGAGGATGAAGAAAAAAATTTATTTATGCTTAGAATGGTGGTGTTTTGATTTGGCGTGTGTGTGTGTGTGTGTGTGTGTAGGTCAACGGTGTGGATATCACAGGTGTGGGCCAGGAGGAGTTGGTGTGTATGCTACGCAGCACGCGACAGGGAGAGAGTGTGTGTCTTGTGGTTCTACGGCAGGAAGACATGTTCCTGCCCCGGGAGATGGTAAGAATCAGTCACAATGCTGGATTGTCAGCCAATAATACAGGATTTACTGGTTGATTGACTCATTTTTTTTCAAACAAGGCAGCCAGAAAGACAGGCAGACAAAACCGCATCAGCAGTTTTCCTTTTCAAATTTTAACTCCGTCTAATTTTGCAATTTTTGATCCAATCAACAGGCTTGCCTGGATGATGCACAGCTCAGCAGCCTGTAGGAAGGCTTCTTTTTATAGACATTAACCCTAAATGTAATTGATGGCTTTTTTGAATAATCTGAAACATGATACAACTCCTTTCCAACATTGTTCTCTCTATAAACCTTACAAACAATCGTGTGTTTAAAGAACTCCACTCTTATTGAATCAAATGCTTTATATTGAAATTGTTAATCTTTTGTGCCAGTCTTTCCCTGCCACATTGTTCCAGCTGAATTTCAACACTGTTTTGATTAATAAACACTTATTTAACTCATCTTTGTTCTATTTTTCTATGCCTTTTCCTTAAATCTGACTCTGCATGATCTTCTGTTGTGCATGCATTGATGCTAATTATAGCTCTCTCTATACGTTTTCCAAACTAAAATAATATATTTTTCTCACTCATTTACTGACAACCTCTTAGCCTGTTGCTGTTTGCTCTTCAACACAGTAACTCATTTCCTTATTGAAATATTTGCTTCTTCCCCATCTACTTTCACCCTTCTTATACAGCAAATCTGGAGCCCTTCAGCCATCCTTTTTCCTTGAAAGTTTTGTTCTCTCAAACAGTGGATCCCAAAGTTAGTGCCTTGAGGATGAGTCTAGAGTGCCATATTATTGTTAAAATATTTATAGTTTTAAATAAAGTTTAACCACATAAAAAAAATCAGAGACATTTACATTAACAACATTTTATGATTTCAAAGTAGAAGAAAAACAGTAAATATTAAAGTGGCTATATTAAAAACTCTGTTTAAAAGTTAGAAAAATAGTGATTGTCAGAGCAAGCAATAGAATGGTTTGATTTTTAAACAGAGCTCAAAGAAAAACATTTCAGCCCTCAGCACAGTCTGAGACGACCAGCAGCCAGACTGAACACTACTTGGCTAATGGCTTAATGGACATATTTTGGCTGCCTGTGGAAGACAGAATATCCATCATCCACTGCGGTATTGCACATTCCAAAAATCATATACAGTATGTTTGAAAACAAGAGCAAGAAACCTCCTCTCAGTGGACTCAGACCTGCAGGTTGTGCTCTCTCCCCCTACTTAAACAGCAGGCTCTGTTTTTTCCAAGTGCGGTTGTATGGTCTGCACCAGAGTTAGATTGACAGCTTTCATACCAGCCCAAATGAACCATGTTAGGTGATAATGCACCCATAATATTCCTATCTAGGGATGTGATGAGAACTCGCACCACGGGATCTCGCTAGATGAAATTGTGACAATATTTCTCGTCAGGTAAAAAGCTGTCTCGCGAAACTCACGCAAATGACATTTTTCACACACTGTCAAGCCACACATTAATTTTCTCATGCAGTGACATACAAATGTATAACTGATAAGATAGACTCACGCAGCGAATCAACTCCGCACAGCTGATTGACACCGGCGTAACCCGCTCATGCTGTGAGTCCAGGCAGCTGTGATGAGCGGTAACGTAGCTGGTATAGTTTTAAACTGAAACGCAGCCTTGCTCTGTTTGGAACTATGAGCTGCACTTTATCTGAGCTGCTGAAGTTAGCGTGTGGATTCGTGGTGAGATTTCTGCCTGATCAAAAGTGTTTAATTTACTCTCTGTTTCACATGACATCACTAACTGCGTCAGTCAAATGGTCTGAAGGGGATGACGTTACTACCAGTGAATAAATAATGTAATGCACAGCAGAATAAAGGGCATCTGATTTAAACGATAACGTTAGTCTTGTAATATTCTGTCTTTTCTGTGGACATGTCAGAGATCACAGATCATGTGATGAGCAGAAAATCTGCTGAAACACAGGAGCTATTAAAGTAGTTTATAACTAAATTAAAATTTAATAATTAATCGTTGAGGTGACTAAATCATGACTCAGCGGGGATGATAGTACATGAGAAAAGTTGATCTACAGGAGAATCAAGTCTGAAAGCAGCACAGAATGACTGAGAGCTGCACTGCATTATGTTCTGTCACAAGGCACAAGGTTGTTTATTAGTCATTATACAGCACAAGGCTGCATAACGAAACGAAATTTGTCATAATACATGTAGAATAATACAAAGTCTTACTTTCTCATAATATTATAAGACCATCAGTTTCCATTAGGCCCAGTTTGCTTTTGTCCCCTCTCCACCCATCGCTGACGTCTTTCCCCATCTCTTACTGTATTTTATTCTTTTTATGTTGCCTTTTATGTCTCTTTTCCCTTTGTATCTCTTATCGACTGAAGTTTCCTCAACGGCTGCCAGGAAGTTCCACACACCCACACACACACACAGAGACGTTCATGCGACCCCGAGCCCCATAGGAAATTCTGTTTCTGCAGACAGGAAAATGAGCATTGTGTTGGAGTGTATACACGTGTTAACATTTAGGATCGTTTGTTAGGGTTTTATCTACTCCCGTGTTGTACGCATGTCTGAACTCATTGGCAGTCTTCTTTGTGCACTGACCAAGTGTTACTGAATACCTCCACTTGTCACACTGTTAACTCAAAACCTCTCAACTACAGCGGAGACTCCTGAAAACGTACTTAAAAAGCTCCCTTGGTAGCCAATTCCCAGGGGAATGAATCATGATGTTTTCTAGCTCCCAGATGAATTGTCATTGTAACCTGCGGAAAATCGTTGGACCTTTTCTAAAATGTACACTAAGTAGGACACAAGGCATTGATTTAACTGGCTGATGCGTATACATGTTACCACGGTTACAAAATTATTTGCATTATGATAAGAACTCTTCCTGAACAGTTCACAATCAGCAAATGCATTTAATTGTTAGCTTTTGAAATCGATCTACAATCGCTAAATACTGTGTTCACAGCAAGAATAGAAATGTGAGTATTGTCCTTCTGCATGAAAAACTGCACAGACAACTACGCACCAAAATATCTCCCAAAGGTAAAGCGTTGTTCTCTGAATTGTCTACATTTGGAGGCTGCTTAAAACATTCAACTATTCAAGGCTGCTGTTTGTGTGTCTATGGAAGAGTGTGATGCAACTGTGTGTAGTGTGTGTTTTTTTGTGTTTCTGCTGTTGTAGCTGAATTTAGAGTTATATGTGGGGAAAAATAGGGCACGTGGTGGAAAGATGTATAAAAGACATGTATTGGTTGAAAGGAAGACTGATGAGGATCCAGCCCCATCACCCTGAAGTGCAGAATGAGAATGAAAAATGAACGGATCGACACTCCATTACAATTTAGTGTGAAAACTGATAAATTGCATGGGTAAGCTGCAATTTCTCATTAGCACGCTTAGCTCAGCTTGAATACATCACTCTAGGTAGTTGATGACTGTGTGTGTGGATGAATGTTGAGAATGATGATATAGAGACTCAGGAAGATGTGGAACTGCAAACAGGAAATGGAACGAGGAACCCACTCTGGCTTTAGTGGTTTTTGATAAAACCGCTATAATTCACTTTTGTTTGTAAGGGATGTCTGGAGTGAGTTTGGTGTGTCTGTGTCTGCCTCTCCCTTTCTGTCCCGAGTGTCTCTCTATCTTGCCCTCACCAGCTCTTCCTGACAGACAGTACGCCCAAATACAGTTCACCTCTGTCTAATTAACGGCTGATGGTGTTTGTTCAGCAGTCATAACAGTTTTCAAGAACAAATGCAATTGTAGTTCTGCGCAGTGAAGCTGTGAACACACTCCTTGATAGAAATTTTACATGTGTTATAGTATGGTAAAGTAAAGTGGGAGGGGGGATTTCAGGACTGTGATCCTCGTCCAACAGCTGTTTTAGTGGTGAGAGTTTGGTCGCTTGGTTTCATTTCTTCAGCTCTTGTAGCATAGAAAAGAATCAAATAAACCCTTTTCTATGATATGGCTAGCATGGTAGAAATATAATTGGAGATGATAAAAACGAGTGTACTAATGTATAGCTGTTGAGAAGGACTGAACATGGTACTGAGTTGTTTGACCTGTTGAGGGTCACTTTGCTAGGGTTAGTCTGAAGACATACACACATGTGCATACATGATTTGCATCACTGTTTTCTTAACAGGCAACCTCTGGCGGTCATATGCCTAGATATTGACTGTCCTCTTTCAGAAGCAAAGGCAGATGTAGTGCTAACTGGCTAAAAGCTCGCAGGGAGGAGGTCGGCATGGGAAGTCAGGCATAAAAAGTGTCAGACTTCAAACAACAGGAAATAATGGTTTCTTTTAACCACGACACAGTCTTTTGCAAGCCTTAACCAAGTAGGTGATCGGACCATAACTATAATGGTGGCAGCGTAGTACACAGTCGTAACGGTCATATGGATCATGTTGGAAGGCCCTGACATTGTTGTCATGTACCTTCAAATTAAGCCTCTATGTTTAAAGCTTTCTCTTTTTAATTTAATCTTTAACATTTCTGTCACTGTGATGAAGTATCGTAAAGCAAATAAACATTTTTGGGTGGAGATGCTCTCTAATATTGCTGAGTGTTGACTGAGTTATTCAGGTCTGCGAAGTGCATAGATACAACAAATTTCATACTCTGTATTTTCACACCTCAAAATCAGGCATAAGCCGAGCAGTATTATTACTCCTCACTAACTGGAATTGTTTCCATGTTTTGCAATGTGTGTTTCACACCAAACAGCATTCACACCAGTTTTGTAGCAGGCCTCTTGCCGCTGCAGAGTCTGGTAATGTGCTGACAGTAGCCATGTTTCCATCTAATTGTCATGCAAATTTAAGCAGACTTTTGAAATGTTGCAAAAAGAAATAAAGTAATAGCGAAACATGTGCATTTCCATCAGCTGGTTTGGAGCAAATTAACCAGGCTACGGCAAGCGTAGATACGTCAGTAGCTGACGTTACACATGGCGGTAATAAACGAGACGTAAGGGTTTCAAACCAGAAAAATAAGCAGCCGCAGATGCTAGGCCAGAACTTGTTCGGCAAAGGTGTTTCCATCTCCCATTTAACGCATTAACAGTTTTTCGACAAAGGCAAAAACCACTTCATGATAGCGTAAAAACCTTTTTGCGAAATGAAGGATTTTTTAAATGATTTTTTATTTTGCCATTTCCATCATTCTTTTCCAATGCAATACTTCAAAATACGTATAAAAAAACGTTGATGGAAACACGGCTGGGTTTTTTTTTTTTTTTTAGGGGGGTTTTTTTTTTTTTTTACAACTGACTCTTATTCTAGACTATGAACAAGACTCCATATACTTCGAGTCCGTTGCTTGTGGCAGCAGCATGGTCCCCTCCAGAATAGAGCAGTTCAGTTTTTCACCTTTGTTGACTTTGCTTTTTTTTATAGTTGTTGCAAATCTCCCATCATTTGTTAAAAATTAAAAACCTTTCTGAAGTACCAAGCAACAACGTTGCACCGCTGTTTCTGTTGATATTGTAAGGATGCAGACGGCAATGGCTCTGAGCGGGCATCATTTTTAAATAACTTTGACATTATGCACAATTACAGCATTTTTATTCCATCTTCCTGCAGACTTTAAACAGCTACAGTGTGGCTACAGTTTCTGAGAGATTGAATTAAAAATTTGTTAAAATGATTTGATGGGAAGGTTTATGCCAGCTTGTTAACAGAGAGGAAGCAGAAGAAGGATGATGATGAAATGATGGAAGGATCTTGTCTGTCTTCTCCTCCCCCTCTTCCGTTGTCTCAATTTAGCCCACCATCTGGTGTTGCTAATGTCTGTGCTCGCTGTAGAACAAAGACATTACACCACCTCTACACACACACACACACACTCTCAAAGTAACTTTTTTCTGTGACATATAGTCATGTTCATACAAATTCCACCATAAAACAAATATACATCCACCTGCTGTTTTGGTCTGTAAAGGCATTTTGTGCACACGTACACACAATCACTCACACATACCACATGAAAAGCCACTTCTTCAGTCATTTTCTTCACACGTTAACAAGCATACGCCTGCAGATTTGGCTAGTGCCTTGAAACTAATGTTTGAAACAAAGATGCTCTTTTCTGCTTCCAGACATTTCACACTTCCCTTTCTCCCTCCTCCTCCCATTTTCCTGTTCTTCCATGGGGTCTAATTCTTCTTGCATGCTACTGACAACTCTCTTGTTTGCTCCCCTTTATATGGCAATCTGCTAAGGGGCTCTAAAAAGTTTTCAGTCGGGGTCCCAGAAAGAAAACAAACGACTAGATACTTGGCTATCCTTTGGAACTGTGTTCTTGTGAATATATGTGAAGAAACACTAAAAGTTTATTAAAGGCAGATCATATTTTGTGGATTCAACAAATGTGAAGATTCCACTTTACAAGCTTTATGTAAATAAGTGTCAAATGTAAACAGCTATTGTTTTTGTCTGAACAAATAACTTTAGAGAAGTAAAAAAAAAATTCTGTTTTATGACATATGGAAAGACTGTTTTTAGTTTTTTCCACCAAAAGTTCAATTAACTACTTTCGAATTCTTTGAAGCACACTCACTGCTTCTCCCTCATTGAAAAATCCAGAATCTATGAATATGCAAATATTTTTTTAACTGCTGGACTCAAGATGTCTCCCACTTCACTGAAAAGTCCATTGCAGTGTACGTGCACTGCATGGAGGCCTCAAATTTCCACCTCAAGTTTAGTTGCTTAGTGGACCACGATTACGTACAAAACCCATTTGTGATGTCACAAAATCATGCATACACTTTTTAAATTAAGATTTGAGGTGCGCACAGAGAAACAGATGAAGGTGAAAACAGCCAAGTGTCGCACTGAACATGCAACCTTATACGATGGAGCTCAAACGTAAATTAAAGAAGCAAAAAGCAAAACATGTTTTTATTTAGAGAGTGGGGGTTCTGTCATTACATTCATCACTATATACCTCACTTTAAAGCATAAATAAAAAGTAATATAGCACAATCTTACATAATGGATGAGGATGAGAATATAAACCATTCACAAACAAACTCTGGCTACTTAATTCAGAGGATTGAATGAACAGTTTAAGTGTGATTCCATCAAGCTATTTGTGTAGCTCTGCATTTGGCATCCAGTATGTGATGAGCAGTAAGACAGTCATCTGTCTGTCCTTTTCCCATTTTCTTTTTCTTTTTTACACAACAGGAAACATTCTCCTTAGTGCCAGATGCTCCTCACACACATACACACACACACACACACACACACACACACACACACACACTGACATATTAAATCAGTAAACAGTTGGCAGCTGGTGACAGCGCACATTCAAAACAAAACAACTTTATTGAACAGTTTCTTCATTCTGATTATCCCTCATCCATCACTGCTGTGTCTGTGTGTGTGTGTGTGTGTGTGTGTGTGTGTGTACTTCTTTGCGTCTCTGTGTGTATGCGTGTTACATCTCACTGATATCGTCACCAATGTGACCTCACAGAATCACTACAGTAGATCCCCATCTGTTACACCCTCAGAGACCTGTGTCTACACACACACACACACACACACACACACACACACACACACACACACACACACACACACACACACACACACACACACACACACACACACTCCTTGGCAGCTTGGTGTCTCTGCAGGAGCTGCCATCATCCCAGTGGAAAGCAGCCGAGAAGGGTATCACGTCTCTGTTCTCTCTTCTCTTTCTTTCTCCGGCTCTCTGTCTCATCTCACATCTCTCCGCTGTTTATTGAAGGTTTATCAGCTCTTTTGTCAGCCTATCATCTAAAGTCACTGCTGTGTCTTAAAGCTCTCAGCACATGAGTGTCACACATGCTCACACACCGGGGATCAGCATTGGTATTGTGATATCAAGACGTTACTCTTACCAACAAAATCTTTGTTTTGTTGAGAGTAACAGTAGCGGTTGTATTAAGAACAACAAAACATGGATACGAAGGAATCTCTTAAAATCAGTTTCATAGATTGATAAAAGATTGACAATTTAGGAAATACACTTTATTTTCTTACCAAGGGTTAGACATCTCTGTAAGGGAAGACAAGTTTATTCATTCAGCACCATTCAGACACAAGGCAATTCAAAGTGCTGTTAGCTAAATAGGAAGCTACTATTACTATAGGCTCAATTAGCCTAGGGGAAATGAATGGTATCATAGGAACAGCTAGCCTGGCTCTCTCAAAGTTTAAAAAATCTACCTCAGAGGTAAACTGAAGCACAATTTATATATTTTGTTTAATTATACTGAACTGAAAATTATAAACGCATCACTTTTGTTTTTGCCCCCATTCATCACGAGCTGAACTCAAAGATCTAAGACTTTCTTTATGTACACAAAAGGTCTGTTTCTCTCAAATATTGTTCACAAAATCTGTCTTGTCAGTGAGCACTTCTCCTTTGCAGAGATAATCCATCCACCTCACAGGTGTGGCATATCAAGATGCAGATCAGACAGCATGGGTATTGCACAGGTGTGCCTTAGGCTGGCCACAATAAAAGGCCACTCCAAAATGTGCAGTCACAAAGCACAATGCCACAGCTATTTAGCTAACAGCACTTTGAATTGCCTTGTGTCTGAATGGTGCTGAATGAATAAACTTGTCTTCCCTTACAGACATGACTAACCCTTGGTAAGAAAATAAAAAGGCCCTTTGTGTACATAGAGAAAGTCTTAGATCTTTGAGTTCAGCTCATGATGATGGGGGCAAAAACAAAAGTGTTGCGTTTATAATTTTGTTCAGTGTAGTACAAAAACAGCAAAGTGTAAATATGACAAGTTGCTGTTTTACATACACTGCTCCAAAAAATAAAATAACACTTTATCATCACTATATAACATCAAGTCACTTAAACTTCAGGGATATCAATGTGTACAGTTTGGAAACATAAGCGATTATGAGTCACTGTCACCTGTTTTGTTGCAAATGAAACTGACAACAGCTGCACAGGAAAGGCAACAGACTATTGCTCTCTCCTTATCCTTCCCGAGTTTTCTGTCCTTATCACAACTGGTAGCATGAGGTGAACCATTCAGGTTGCACAGGTAGTCCAGCTCCTCCAGGATGGCACATCCATACGTGCTGTCACAAGAAAGTTAGCTGTGCCTCCCAGCACAGTCTCAAGAGCATAAAGGAAACACCACGAGACAGGGCATTACACGGGGAGAGCTGGACAGGGCTGTAGAAGGGCATCGGCCCAGCAGCAGGTGTAGTATCTGCACCTTTGTGTGAGGAGGAACAGGAGGAGCACTGCTAGAGTCCTACAAAACTACCTCCATTGGCTACTGGTGACCAGACTGTTAGAAACAGACTCCATGACGGTGGCATGAGGGCCCAACATCTTCTAGTGGGATCTGTGCTCACAGCCCAGGACCGTTCAGCTCGATTGGCATTTGCCAGAGAACAGCAGAACTGGCAGGTCTCCCACTGGCGGCCCGTTGTCTTCATAGATGAGTGCAGATTCACACTGAGCACTTAAACTTCCGGGACGGTAGGGCTGTGCGATATGACGATATATATCGTTTGACGATAAGAAAAGCGGCTATCGTTTACAATTATACTCTTATCACTGATATTGTTTTGTCACAAATTCCACAATTTACCATAATATTTTGGTGAGGGAAAGTCACTTTGCACCGCGGCGATGTTAGCTTTACGTTGGAATTTGACATCTATCGAAAGTAAAACTAATATCCAAATTGAAACTAACTTCACCACGGTCCGTTCTTCCACACGAGCCGGTGTTTCAGAGAAGAAATTGCATTAAAAATAATGGACGAGCCACACAACACCATCCAGCAGTGCCAGCCATGATGAGTCAGTCAGGGATCGATTAATGACCCACGCACATACAGCTTACTTTATAGTTCGCCAAGACATGCTGTTGTTCTGGGACATTATATATTGGTGGTTTTGACACCGGCAAGTAGGCCCGCAGGCTGTCCAGGAGCTCACTGATCCTGGTTTACGAGGAGATCCCCCAGGACACCATTTAAGTGTTCGCCTAATTTTTTTGAGCAGTATATTTTCCTTATAGAGATAGAAGAGGTATAAATGTCAGCTGTCTGGCTGACAAAAACAAAATGTATGATTTGAACAAAAATATGCAATGCTGTCATGGCTGTGTGAATAGAAATAAAATATGTATTTTGATTCTAGATCTGCTGTTGTGGGTATAGTCAGGAGCATTTAGTATGATTGTTAAACAGTAACACTTCCTCTGTCTTTCACACACATCAGAAAACATTGTTTCATGCCAAGTAGAGGGTTGTACAAGCATGTCTTTTTTGAGACTATACCCGCTTGCTTCTTCTGCTCACACATGACCAAATGCCCTTTCAGACTTTTTCTTCTGCTCCCACGGCCCATTGTCACCACACCCACTCAGCAGTTGATCATATTTCATCAAATCATTTCTGAGTCCAGACAGACATTCTCTGTTAAAGATTCCCTTTTATGGTTCAATGTGTAGAAGACAACAGATTTACAAAAATGTTGCCAAGAAGCAGTTCGATGTTCAAGTGGGGAGCTCCGGCACATGAACAGAAGGCTGCCCTGCGCGCACCATGACCTCTTAGTACAACGTGACCGCCCATGACCACCAGTGGCCTTGGAAAATGAACCCTGTGCCGCCAACATCTGCTGTGGTTTCATAGGACTTGCAGGCCGGCTTGCCCTGCATGCGGAGACCTCTGATATGTAGCTCCAGGGGAGATTGTACACTGACAGCATCAGTGTTGTACTTATTGAACTACAAAAGACTGTAGACATCAACTGTATCTGTATCTCGCTGTACAGCACAGACATGCATTTATAATCTAGGAAATACTCTATTTTCTCATATAAACACTCTTTCCGTCCCCTAGATACACATGCTGGTCACCTAGAATGTGTTGCTTTCTCTATGGACATTTATATTAGCCTTAACAACCGCTATTGTTGGCACCTTTATCTTTTTTTTGTGTCTCCTCACCCTCTTTCTTTCTCTGTAGGGTTGTGAATGCTCCTTAGTCACACTAAGATTGGGCTATTCTGGTTTCTTGCTACAGCCTTTACACTGACCATTAGGGGGTAGTGGGAGAAGACGGTGTACGGGATTGTCATCAGGGGCCCATCCTGACTGGTCAGTGATGGGACACTTATTTTCAGAAGCATAGCACATAACGCCAGGATTTGTCCCTGGGAGTACTTACCTCCCCATTTGTGTGTCTGCGTGTGTGTGTGTGTGTGTGTGTGTGTGTGTGTGTGTGTGTGTGTGTGTGTGTGTGTGTTATCACACTTACCGCCACATTTAAGCACAGCGGCTACTGTTGTTTGGCCTTGTAAAATGGATCCTTGGGTAGTCATTTCCACAGCATGGGGCTTTTTACACTCAAACACACACACACACCGTTTCTTTGCATGGCTGGGTAGAAGGGCATCTGCGAGCAGCTCTCATTGAAAGCCCATGTCGCTGAAAGCAGGTGTCCTAACACACAAATGTACATGAGTGGCAATAAAGTTCATAGATGGGTAATAAAGAATACCTGTAATATTACTCTCACAACTGATACTGAAAAATTATGATCATCATTCTCAACATCCCCTACCTCATTTTATTTATTTTTTTATTTTTTTATCTTTCTGCCTTACAGTTCATCTGGCCTTTAGGGGTGAGTTAAGGACTTTATTTTATCTGTGTTTGTGTGTTTTAGTTGACTGCTCTAGCTCATTTTAACATAATGTGTCTGTCCATCTTTCTCCCACACACGTTTCTCTGGCTCAGTTTAATAAAGCAACACACACACCGACAGACACAGAGCTGTCTTTTTAATAGCGTGTCCGCCTGTTGATCCATCATTGTGGCAACCCATTTAAATGTTAAACGACCAGCACGGGGAGGTTCATCTATGCAAACAGCTTTTTCCATAACTGGATGGATTTGATAGAGTTCATTTAGCAAAGATGGCCACACCTTTTTACTAGCAGCACTAACAGAAAATGCACAGATGAGCACGCACCACTGTTTATTGTTTTAGTGTGAAGCACGGATATAACCACCTATCATAGCGGTGAGGCTGAGATAATGGAAATGTTCCATGAAATTGCAGTTTGCTCTTACAATTTGTTTGTGCCCTTGTCCACTTGTGTGTGTGTGTGTTTTAAGGCAGTCTTAGTTAATGAAAAAGAGAGACCTTGTACTGAATAGAAGCACTTTCTTTTTCTTCCCACTTGGTTGTAAAACCCCACAGAACAGTCAAGTATGACACCACACAATGATTTTTTAAAAACTTTCCTCACAGGCTGTTTGTTTGTCTGGTAAATTATCGGAGGAAGCCTGGAGGCCCTGCTTATTCATTGTTTTACAGGGAAATTGAGTTCATCACTCAGATAAACAACTTTGCATGCATTTGCATTTTGTTGTCAGATTCCATAAAACATCTCACAGCCCTGTGGGTGGTCCTGACCCCCAAGCTGAGAACTGCTGCCTCAAACTTTTCTGCAGTATAACAACAGCCGTCCTCTGCTCTGAATTCATTCTGGCGTTGGTTCTGTCCCGTGCTGAGTGCAAGAAAAAGAAATCATAAATTAAAAGGGAAGTTAAATCAGATAAATAAAGAATGTAGAGAGTGACAGCAAAAAAAAAAAGAAAAGTTGCCAAATCATGAACACTATTTTGGACAGGATCTCAGAAACTTATAAATTTATAATGTTATTCTGTGCAGAAAGTAGCTAATATTTCTCTTCTGGGTGTTTTGAAGTTCTTTCCAAGGTCGTGAGGCTTCCTATCAGGTCTGGACAGTCAGTCTGATGGGGGGAGTTTTTTCCAGCAGGGAAAACCGTTTTCTGCAGAGTAGAGGACTTTGTGTCGGCTTAACGCTGTTAAACCTACAATCCCCACAGACAAACACTGTCTAAACCTGACACTGCTGACCCACACAAACACACACGTGCGCACACCCACACAGACAAAGACGCACAAACCCGCAGCATGCACACAGACATGGACTCTCTGTCACAAGTACCTACAGTCATTCATGGATTTCTGGCAATCACGCGTGCACACTGTAATGTACATGTACATATAAATAGACAGTCATAGACAGAATTTTTTATTGCAAAGACAAACACTAAAATGCAGACCAAAAGAATATCCAGGGACACATTCGTACATTCTTCTACCTCCTAGATGCAATGACCATACTCTTTTCCTTTATCTTGTCTTCAAATATTTTATCCTGTATTGAATATTGATTAGGAAACATCTCTAGATGCTGTGCAGCTCAGCCTAACAATGATCACAATGGACGAATACGCAGCTTACAATTTAGTCCAGTGCCTATTTCCAACGCCTTCCTTTGAATCGTGACCACACTTATGGCATATCATGCATTTGCCTTGACCACACCTAAACTTCACTGAAATTACAATGCATGGATACCATATGAATAAGTTTGCATTTCCATGAAACGTCTCGATTTTGGCAAATCATGTATTTTAACAATCTGTTCTGGGACACAGTTGAACTATGATTTTCGAAAGTATCATTTCTCATGCAGATTTCTCATCCTTTTCTGACGAACCCACATTTCTTTTCTTGATCTATAAGTAAGACTAAAATGTTGTTAAAAAGTAAAGAATATTTAATGTTGACATCTAAACTTTCACAAATAATCTGAGCTTGAGTATTTGGAATGGACTAGTGTTTTTTTTGATAAATACTATTTGCGTGTCACATTTCAGTTTAGTCCATATGTAGTGCTACCACTCCCACAGGCTTCAAACACACACTTTTATCTGGCGGGATCCACTTGCTTTCTTTGTTTCTAGTGTTTTTCCCACTCTGTCTCAGGCATAGTCATTATTGCCATACCTCCTCGTTGATAATATGGTGTTTTTCACCGTCTGTCTGGGTTTATAATAGTAATTTTTTATCTATACAGGCATTCTTGTTTCCCTGTCTGTTTTACGATCTTTCTTTCCATACCCCCTCTCCTCTCACTACCTTTGTCTCTCTGGCTTTCTGTGTTTGCTGTATTCTCCAATTACCTCTTGAAAATGCACAGGTCATTTTATTGATATTGCTCAGCTGAGTGAAGAAAAAAGATGTGTATATAACAGCAGAAAGTCCAAATGGCTTTTTTCATTTTCCCTTTTTTTCTTCTTTGAAAACAGACTCTGCCTGCAATTTTTCACTCAGAGAAATTTAGCTGAAAAGCTCCTTGTGATGGTTTCTCTCAAATGGAAAAGCTTTTAGTTTAGCTTTTGGAGACTATTCAAGCCCAATGAGCTGACCTCTGTCTCCTCACCCTCACCCTGTCCCCACCTTTCTCTCATTCTCATCGATGTTTCTTCCCTTCTACCTCCATTACTCTCTCTCTTGCGCTCTTTCTGTCCTTTCTCTCTCCCTCCCTCTCTCTCTCTCTGTCTGTCTCTCCCTCTCCCAGAAGGACGAGGTGTCCCGTGTGCCGGGCTTTGTTTCCGAGAATGGGAAGGAGCAGCTCATGTTCGAGGTACCCCTTAATGACACCGGTTCGGCAGGGCTCGGCATCAGCCTCAAAGGAAACAAGTCCAGAGAGACAGGAGAGGACATGGGAATCTTCATCAAATCCATTATACATGGAGGGGCTGCATACAAGGTGACATAACATTCTCATATGTGCCCAAATGAGAAAAAAAAGATGCAAAAGACAAAAGCGTGTCCTAGAAAATACTAATTGGTAAATTTGGAAAGAAATGTAAGCCTCGCTTGAAGTTGGTGCTCTGACTTCTAAAATATTCATGCGTACACACAGACCTGTGTGGTGTTTAGCAAGCAGACTGAAATAGATGGAAACTGCTGTAGAGGCATTGTAGATAACACACCAGGGAAGTCTGGAGCTGAGGGTAGTCTGTGTGTGTGTGTGTGTGTGTGTGTGTGGTTGACTAGAGTCAGAGTCATAGAAAACGTGTGTGCAATGAAGTGTGTGTCAGTAAAGTTTTTGGTATTCTGGATTTATACTGGTTTGACTGAAGAGATATGCTCAGTGAGGGCTACATGCAAGTGTGTGTGTGTATACAGTAGTTCAGTGATTACTCCCATTACGAACGATCAGTCACTTGTGCCATAGCATTGTGTAAAAAGAGACGAATGGCATGATGAAACATCAGGAGACATCGTTGATTTGTACTGTAACAGTATTCAACATCCTGCTATCAATTACAAAGAGCACACAGTTACAGATTTTAAACTAACCATAGATATTTATGCACAGACCTGCAAAACATGCACAGGTCGGTAATCTAGTTCACTGAAAATGCACACAATGTTTTAACCCAGCTGGTGTGTGTCTGTGTGAATTTTATAGGATGGGCGTCTGCGTGTCAATGACCAGCTGGTAGCAGTAAACGGAGAGTCGCTGCTGGGACGCTCCAATCATGTGGCCATGGAGACGCTCCGCCGCTCCATGTCACAGGAGGGAAACGTAAGAGGGACAATCCAACTGGTGGTGCTAAGGCCTCCGAAGGTACACACATACACACACAAACTTAAACACTAAAGCTTGATTTGTACTCCTGCGTAGGGTCTACGTGCGTAGCTAGCCGTGCATTTATACTTGTGCGTCGATGTCTCTGTCGTTCTGCAATTACATCCCCAAACGTTAGTCGGCAGTAGCGCTACAGCGTCCACTGCGTTGACTTTTTGTCGGCAGGGCAGGCTTACATCCGGTTTAGCCCTCTGTTAACGTGAATGGGGGTAAAATTGTAAACGTGCGGCTGGTGTAGCCTTTTCAAATGTTATCGACCGAATGGATCACATTCTGATAGTGTAACAAGTCATTTCGCTCGGGTTGTGACTTCAAATATATTCATCCACCGTGTTGTTTTGGCCACTAGTAAAAGTTACTTCAAAGCATGGCACACTTCCTGTTGGCTCGGAGGCATTGCGAGGCTACCCAGCCAACCAATCACAGTGCTTACGGTCTGCGTCACCTCGACGTATAGTTATATTTTTGAAGAGGTTCACGTCAAACTACGGCATAGGTGTAGGGGTAGCTATGCAGAGGCTACGCCGTCGATTTGATGCAGAAGTATTATGAGTAACAATTCACCTGGCTCTGTGGTGAAAAAGGGCAACAAAGTACACGATGCAATCATCGGGATACAAGAGCACACCTCCCTGACGACAGACAGCTGTCCAAAGCTTACAAATCTGAGATTAAAATTAGCGTTTTGCTTATTTTAAATTTGTGAACTTAAATTCACCGTTGTGGGCTTATTGAAATTAGGAAACAAATGCCTATTGTATGTTTTAATATTCACTAGAATAACAAGTAGCTGTCTTGTGTGAACAGTTTCAATGGACACACAGTAAAGGTGAATCACATACTGCATTAAATGTGTCCATAATAGATGTCTATTGTCAGAGAAAGCCAGAATCTAGGTTAGGACACCTGCTGTGAGGAGAGGAGAGCACATGCATGTCTCTGTCACTTACCTAAGAAGAAAAACAAACATGCATGTTTCCTTTATCTTCAATTTGTATCTCTTCTTCCCTCTTTTGGCTCTTTACTGGCTAAGCCCCCCCCCCCGCGCGGTCTATTACGTCTGCCTCTTTCTACACATGCTGCTTTTTAGCCCTTCCATCTCTTCTTCACATACTTGACACTAGTCTCCTGCTCTTACCAGCAGCACGAAAAAGAGCATTTACACTTCAGCTATTCAGACTGTGTGTGTTTGTGTGCTTCTTTGTGCTCCTGTGTCTGTGTGTGTGTAGTGTTCATTCATTCAGCTGTATCTCTTCTCTTTATAAGTAAAAAAAGATGCTTTTCATCTCAGCAGTTTTTTTTTTTTACACAGCTTTGTAGGAGGTTTGTACAAACCCTTTGCCCGCACAAAGCTGGGTTGTTGGCTCAAGTGTGAATGGCCTTTTGCATGGCCTGCTAGTAGTGGAGGAAGAAAAGAGCAACATACAGTATTCACCCTGCATCACACACAAGCACAACAAAGACATAACAAACGTATTTAGGTGTATGGGTAGTTATATTACTCTGCTCTCACTGATATAAATTGGTTGGATGAAATATTTGCAATACTGTAGCTCGCAGTCTAAGACAATAAACTTCTATAGCATCAAAAATCACAGATGCCAGAATGATGATGAATTTGACTCCACACCTCTCTAAAGACTGAACATTATAACCTTCATGGAGGTAGGATTGAATTCAAGGCTGCTGTATTAAAGTGCTTTAGCTTGAGGTATGTGTGCCTAATAATAGAGTGCATGTCTGCATGCAGTGGTGTGCTTGGGCTTGCGGGGCTCAGGGCATCCCCTGTCGATAGCCTGACGGTGAAAGCTGTTAGCTACATCAAAGAGTTGCATCCATGTTCCCCTCTTTTGTCTCAAGAGTGGGAAAGAAAAGATAGAAAAGAAAGGAAGATAAAGGCAGATAGATAAGAGACTGTACCTTAAAAGCCTTTTCTGGGCTTCAGTATTGATGCTTTGAATATTACAGAAGAGGACCACTCTACTTTTTCCCCCTCTGATCTTTTTTTTTTTCCTCTTCTTTTTGTGTCCTTTGCCCTTTCTCTCACTCTGTTGTTCTTACTGTACTCATCTTCAGCCAGCTATCTCTAATTTCATCGCTTTATCCAGCAGCTTTTTACATTTCCAGAATAAATAAGTGTGGCCCTGCACAGGTCCCACGGACATAATCTGAGGCTTGAGTCGCAATATCTGAATGTCTAACTTTGATGCAAAATAAAGTCTTGCTAATGTGCTGCTTTTCCTCTCTATTTTACATTATTGTAGAAAGTTTTCCAGTGGTTTATATTAGTGATAGACCGATTTATTCGACTGATATCTGACATTTTTAGATAATCGGCATCGGCCAATACCTGCACTCATGAGGCTGATATATCATCCTAAATGACAGCAGATCTAATCTGAAACCATTACTGACTAGTGTTAAATATATATTGTTATACTGGAGAGATATAATGCAGTTTAATGACGTCACTTCTGACAATCCATACCCTACACTCCCTTAAACACCAGTCACATTCTGAATTCTACAGCATACCATTCATTAATAAATGTTCCATCTAAAACAACACTAGCTAACATAACCTCTAATCTATGTTAGATTGTACTCCGCATGAAATAATGACATTATACATGACTTTTCTTTGTTTTGATATCGGCATCATATATCATCCACCAGCCGCTCTGCTCTTTAAATAATCGGTCGACCACCGGTTTATATCACATAGTAGGCTATTTTCTATTTTACATTATCTTAATTATTCGCAGTTATTTTATTTTGTTGTTTAAATGTATCAGTTATTTAGATTATTTGCCTCCACAGTAAATACAGGATAACATCGTTACATAACATAAATATAACAAATGTAATGTAAATAGGCCATCCAGCTGAAGCTTATTTGCAGTCTCGTCCCTAGAAAGACTTTTGAGTTCAGGGAAAAACAACAAAACATAGAAAAACTGATTAAAGGTAATGTTATTCAGAAATGTTCCTAACACAGTTGACTATCTAAAAACAATGTTTTTATACCTCAGTAACCTCTTTTTGCTGTCTGAAGAAGCATTTGTTTTTCGAGAGTAATCTGATTGCACTATGACACTGGCTAATGGGATGTGTGCTGGGAGAGACCCGGGGAGGGGAGGGGGCCCACGGGACCTCTTAACACACTGAAGAGTGACGAGTCCTGGGTTGGAACCGGGGAGAAGCTGGGTGAGAGGAGGGAGCTGGTGCTCGGTGGGGGGTCAAGAGGAGGATGACAAGGAGGATTTATTGCACACACACAGTCCTGTTATGTCTTCTTTTTTGTTTGAGTGGAGGGCTGGAGGAGTCTGCACAGACAGGCGGATACACAAAAGTACACTGATCCACACCACCAAAATAACATACATATGTATACATGTTAATGAATACGTACTGCTTTCTACACACACACACACACAGAGAGAGAGGACAAATAAATGCAAATTAAATTCCTAAAGAAAGAATAAACGCACAAAGACACACATCAACACTGGAATGAATGCTTTGTTTGACTATTACAGGGCCCAAAGAGGGCCGTCCCTCTAGGGGATCACTATGACTGTCACTGCCACACACACACACACACACACAGAAAACTGAAGCAGTGGTGAAGACAGTTATAATCCTGCGGGCCGTGAGAAATGGGGTCCCCTCTTTCACCTTGATCCTCCACTGTATTTTGAGTGTCTCCCTCTTCTCTCTTTCTTCTGTGTCTTTGACATCTAATTGTGTTTGAATAGATCACTACAAAGCCCTCACTCACTCCCTGGCCATCACCTAATTTAAATGCAATAGACGTACCAGACACTTACATAAAAAAATAATACAAAAATCACACAAAAGCTTCAGTAAAAGTAACTGAAACATATATTTCCCCAAATGGTCAACGTTTTCATCAATATGATTCATGCATTTTTCAGACTTTCTTTCAAGCTTTTCGTGAAAAAAAAAAAGAAATGTGTTTTCAAAATGTTTTGGTTCCTTCCTTCCTGTTTTAGGATCAACACGGGGTGTCGCCCAGTCGCTCGTTTGACAGCTCCTCTGGCCTTTCAGGACTGGTGAGCCCAGTAAACGGTCAGACGGGATTGGTCAGTCAGACTAACGGCCCCATTCTCCCTCCCATGGTGAACAACACTCTCTATGCATCTAATGGTGAGTGGATTTTCAGTGTTTGGTCGGCAGGTCAACAGACATGACATTTGCATATAGCGTGATTTTAATTCCATATCCTGGAATAATCCCCTTTCTTGCCTTTTCCTTTTCCTCCCTGTGTCTTGTCTCTCTTGGTCGGTCACCTCAAACACAGTATGTAGCGTAGGAGAGGACGGTTCAAAGTCACCAACATCAGTATTGTGGTGAAGAAGATTTTCTTAAAGAATAGAAAATACTGACTGAAATGTCTCTGCTGCATCAATTGTCATGAATCGTCTAATAACAAAAGCTAGCATTGAATTCTCATTCACATTGTTTACATAGTCAAGTCAAATTTATTTAAAGTGTAAAATCACCAGCTGTGTGGTCCCAGTACACTTTACAGAACACAGAGACACATAAAGATTACAGAATTGGAAATCAGGAAAGTGATAATTTGACATTAAATGTTAGTGAGGCTATGTTCTTACATTACAGCTGATAAAAACTGATTGTGAAGTTTGTCAAATTTTGTGAAAATGAAAAGCGGTTCCCTGGAAAATCAAGTTTATATTCATCAATTGAAGGTAGTAACAAATTCACATTAGTACCAAAACTCAGGTAGAGTATTGGCACCTGTGTCAATAAAATGATACTGAGCCCAAAGTGAGCATACCCCCAGGGAGGTTAACCTTTTTATTTTAACAGATGCTGTTTTTGTGGCCCGCAATGTGCAATTTGTACTTTTAATGAAAATCAAGAGCTAAACTGTATTGACCCTAGACAACATAATGATCATTTTCTTTTGTAGTTAAAGGGTAGTATTTGTATTAAGCACAGTCTCCCTTTTAATGTTTATTAAAAACCCATAGGGCCATGATATAACTGTGGTAATCTACACTGCACATTATTTTCTTATATTAAAGAAAATGGTGTATTTTCAAGCATTCATTTGAGCCATGCTTACTGGCATTTGGAGAAATGCTGCCATACACACAAAAGCTAATTAGACCATTTAGACTGTCTGCACTTAACAGGGATGTCTACCCAAATGCTTTTACCTCTACTTTCAGGGCTATTTCCATTCGAGGCAGTGGTAGAGGTGGTTAGTATTTACTGGGGAAACCTTTTATGAAGTCGCTCACCACAAATTGCTTGGTTCTGATACATTTTGATCCAGAACACACTTTCCAGTGTAGAATAGCTACACAGACGGATCAGAAGTCCTACATTTGAAAAAACTCAGCTGTTCTTGCCCGACTCTTCCTCGTGAAATAGTGTTCCAGTTCATTCTGACCCTGTTCCATCCTTGATTTCAGCTGAACTTGAATCAATTTATTTTGTTTTTCTGATTAGGTTTTGCCATTGAACCAGCATCAAAGGTGGGCACATCATTTACAATAAGCTCAGTAAAGCACTGAATAAGTTTAATAATCATGAACAATACAATGTCTCCAAGATAAAACAAAATAAAAAACAAACATAAACAAAACAGATTTTACCATCTACACTGTAGCCTTAATTAGAGACTATTCTTCCGCCATTTCCCTTTGATTCCTCTCCCTAGCTCTCTCTCTCCCTGCTTTTATTTTCCTCTCATGTTTCTCAAGGTTGTTCTGTTTGTTTGTTTGTTTGTTTGTTTGTTTGTGCTTGGTTTGGCCTGTTATAAAGAGTTATTTTAGTTGTTCTTCTTTGTGCTTCGTATTGCTCTTTCTCGCTAACTCCGCTCCCATCCCTATATTATCTGTATGTGCTTGTGTGTGATCTGAGCGTGCTTGTCTGACTGTATACATGCTTGTGTTATGTTACCCCCAGTGCTGATATCTGCCTGTATGTGTAACTAAAAGTGTGTTTATTTGTGTATGTTTGTTTCAGAATGATATCTGTGGCTGTTTAAAAATGTGTTAATGGCTGCCGTGTGTGTGTTGGTTCAGGGACTGTTGGCGAGTATCAAACAGTGTTGTTTTTGTGTGTTTATACTGAATCTGATAAACTGCTCTGACCTTGAATACACTTTGCTGTTCAAATTCACTTCAGCTATGGTGTCATTTACGTGTGTATGTGTGTGTCTGTATACAGTAAGCACATTTCTCAGGCTCTGTGAGTTGTTGCATGTGCTGATGTTATCAATTAGTGTGTATATGTGTGTGTGTGTGTGTCTGTGTGTGTGTGTGCCAGTATTTTACTCTTCTAATGAACTATTTCACGTACTGAATTCATTTTATTTGGCATTGAAGTCCAAACGAAAATGAACCGATGTGAGCTTTTGCAGAAGAATAAATTGAGTTTAATGATTCTCTACATATGTATTTATGCAGATGTGTTATTTTTGCATTTATAGATCTCTCACTTTATCTCTTAGCCACTGCTGCATCTCATTCTTCTTCTTTCTCACTTTTCTTAGCACTTTGTCTCTTTGAACCCCACCCCACCCCTCTGGAGAGATCGCCGGATCTACTCAATAGGATGAATTAGATAAAATACAGTTTTAGTTTAGCTTATTAATTTTATGCAATCTTCCCCATTTTTGTCATCGAAGCATATTTAAATTGATTTTGTGATGGAACACGCATCCTTGTATGATAACGAGCCAACAGCGTATGTATTTTCACCAAAGTAGCACCGATTGTTCCCATAATTAGTTCCCATTACTCGTCATGGCTAGTACTACTCAGCCTGTAAAAAACTTTGTATAATGTCTTCTGTAGCTCTGGCAGACCTATGTCAAGTTTGAGAAAATGACCTTGATGATGTTAACTTGAGCTTGAGCAGTACAACATTTTGATTCCTGTGTTAAAAACATGAGGTGTAGAATTTAAAAGACAGGTAGAGTGTAATTAAAGATGCTATCAAATTGCATTATGAGACTTGTAGGATCTAGTGTTTTTAGAGCTTGTCCCATTCTTGGGACTAAATTTCAGGCTCTACATCAATCTTGACCATTCCTGTTTTTAATGTCTATGTTGCAGTAACAAAGTACTCATTTAAAACCAAAATTACATACAGCAGAGACCTGATATTTACATGAGAAATTACATTGTGTTGGTTGTGATTGTTAAACCGTCGTAACTTGAGTAACATTTTTCACAGTACTTTTTGAAAAATAACAAAACTCAATCAGTAATCAAAATTGGTGTCTGTGTTAAAGGGAGGATAATGTCTTTGGAGCCTCCATTGATTTAAAAGTCACGGTCAGCTCATCGTTCTGTCTTGGATTGTTGATAAAAGCTGATGCATATTTTAACGATACGGGCCCTTGTTTTTCAGACTGAGAAGAAGGTAAAGGGAATTAACACAGGTCAACGGTTGCAAGAAAAGTAAAAATGTTGACACACTGGTCCAAAAAGGGGAAGGGTGGAAGTGATGGGGAGTAAGAGTGAGGGAGTGAGAGGATGAGACAGACAAGTTGTGGACAAGTAAAGATGATAGGAAGAAAAAAGTTGAGTACAGAAGATTAATATACTGGATCTGCTATTGGCGCAAACTGCTATTGATCTATCATCAACACAGCAAATGCCTTTTGTACATCAAAGAGTGGGAGTCAGAGAGAGCAGATGTGTGTGTGTGTGAGGTGAGAGACGAATGGGTTTTTGACAGTTCAGCTGATTAAGGTGCTGGCAGTGAGAAGGAGAGAGGAAGTTTAGAAGGGGAAAAAAGGCTGAAAACTGAGTGGGAGATAAAATGATTTATGGGAGATCTGAAAGGAGAGATAAATGACAGCCAAAATATCAGATTGCAAGAATGGGACCAGAAGAAAAATAAAGCAGGTGATTAGTGTAGAGAGTGAGAGGGGAGGGATAGAGATGAGAGGATGTGATATCTTCAGACGCTGCTGTTTTCCTCTCCAGCTCCAGTATCTCTGCTTCCAGTCACATGTGCGGATGCAAGCACATAAGGGACACGCAGTGAAGATTGTGCAGTAATCCCAGCATGTGTTGTGTGGCAGCTACGCACTCGGAGAAGTGATGACTGTATGTAAATTGTGCTTGGGTGGATTGTGTGTCTACGTATCAGTGTCATAAGCTCGTTCATCAAGCAGACGCAGCCATATCGCTGAGCTACATCTGCAGCAACTTCTGCGGACGTAGAGCTTCTGCTTTTGCAGTTTGCGGTTTTCATCCTCTTTCTTTCTGTTTCCCTTGTAGTTTTCCTCATCCAGCTGTTTATCTTTCTCTCCATCTCAGTCTATCTTCCTCTTGTCTTTTACCCACTTGAAATTTTCAAGACCATTTGAGTCAACGAAGCTCTCAAATTAGTTTCACTTTGTGAAGTGTATGAAGTCTGTTTATAATAACAAATTAACAGAGTCGTCTGTTCTTGGTTTAAGTGTTCATCCGCCCATTTTTCTTGTATCAAATAACCACTTCCTGTAGGCTTCAAAGGAGGCTTCGCAAACCATGGCAGCTGTGGTCAGCTTTAATTGATGGCTTTTTCAACGGACACTGATAGTGACCATTTTTCACCTGTTGTGGACAAAAGTATCAGGTTATCCTCAGAAACTTCTGAAAACACTCGTGCAGAATAGTCCCCTTTATTTCTCTTCACCTGCTCAGGACGTTCGTCTCAATCTTCACGCAGGGCCCTGTCATGCTCGCTCAGTCATTGGCTAGCCTGTTGAGATGTCTGCGGTATGTTTATTCATCTGAATTGTAGTTTATGGACACTGAGTTCAGGTTACATTACTTTTCTTTCTTTATAAACAAAACTAGAAAGACTTGAAATTATTACCAACTGCTGACATTTCCCCCCCCCACTTTTCTTTATCTTTGCGAAATGTGACACAGTAAACTGATCTTAAACTTCTAGTCAGCGTAGTTTTGTCCGTAGGCAGCAGAGGGCCTGGCAAGCCGATGAGCGAGTGGCGACAGAGCAGTTCTCCTGACCACTGGACACTAGATTAAAAAGGAAGTGTGTTCTTCTGTGACAAATGAATAGACAGTGGAGAAATGTAAAGTAAATTGCAGCTGCTGTGTTATTAAAAATGTTTCTGACCTGCTGCATCATATCACCACTTGTCTCCTCCTCAATGTATTTTTTGCTTTTCAGTGACCAATGGGAGTTATTCTCACATGGATGAGGAAGAGGACGGGGAGCTGTATGGACAGGAAGCAGAGTTCAGCGGCTCTACCCAACCCTCCTATCTACAGGAAAGGTGTGTGGTGGTGAATGTTTTTTTCTTACAAATCCATGCAGAGTACTTAATATATGAAGGATTTGCACCAGAACAAATGATACATGTGGAAACAGTAGTCTTTATATAGAAGCACTGAGAAGCAAACATTTTCCTTCAAGTCATCTCAGTTAGTAAGTTACATAAATTAATTAAGTCAAAGGGATTTTGTTATCGTGGCTTTTATTTTGTCATTCATTGTTGAGGCTCTCCCAACAACATCGTATGTAGTGACTCTGTAATACATTTGTTCCAGGGATAACTCTCACACCTCTAGCCTGGCTCAGCCCCAGTCTCCTACCCAGAACCTGAGCCAGCGGCAGTTCCAGCACGTTAAAGCCTCCAAGAGCATGGACCTGGGTACGGCTCAGAACCAGCAGCACACTGGTGGGGAGATTGTTCCGTGTTATCTGCTCTGCATGTTGGCTGCATGCATCTTATCCTCACAGGAATTTAAATATTCGTGCTGATGCATGGCTGCTGCACCAAGAGCATGCCCCTCAAAGCCACATGCAGAGCGACACCTCTGCAGACATGCACTGCATACTATACAATCACACACACATACTCACAGCTACACATGCAGGTGGAGACCCATTTAATGCATGATATCTGCACTTGTGGAATCAATTTTGTCTGTGTGTTTTGTTCGTGTCTACTTGTTTGGGACAATAGGTTATAGTTTGGTCTTTATCTGGTGCAGTCATCACAATAACGTGCATGTTTCTGTTTTTGTTTGTATCCGCATTTGCACTCGCATTGAAGTCTGACTATTTAAAACATAACCCAATGATATAACTCATTTGCTCCATTGATATCAGAAGGCAGTTCTTATAAGAAAGAAGATTTGTATCGCAGAATAAAAAGGGTATAGATGACAGGTAACAGAGAGGAAATATAAGTTAACATCGAGATTGAGGCATTGGGACAATTGTCTCTTTGCCGTGCACTGCTTTTCAATGGCTGCTTCAGCACAACACTCTGATCTTGCTGTGCGAATGACACGCTGTGACTCTTTTTCACGTCTAAATCTACAGTTACCCAACTACTCCCTCTCTTTCTCTCTCAAATCTCACATGTCTCAGCTTCATTATGGTCTCTAATTTATGAAAAAGAAACAAAAAAAGAAAACAGCCAGAAAGGCTACTTCAGCTGCCTCTGTGATCCCGCTTTGTCACCTGTTGCTGATATGCTGATATGCACGGATGCGAGAGTTCGGTGACATTTCAGTGTTTCAGAAGTCAACTTTAGAAATACGCGTATGTGTGTAGTTATGTTTGTGCTCATGCATATATCTGTGTAATATGACAGCGGATGGTGCAGCGCAACAAAAGCTTATTGTTTCAAATGTCACTTGCCTCAGTCCTCCTCCTCCACGCCAGCAGTGTTTGTGTGAGTGAGAGAGAGAGAGACGGAGACAAAAGAGCAGGGCTCTATTTGAATGGCACGTACATCCATTTCTACTTGAATAACAGACTGATGGTATGTACTGTATGTCTGTATTTTTACACACTAAATGTTTGACAAACATTTCATCATTGCTGGAATGTCATGATGTGTTTTCATTGCAGCAGTAATAACAGCTTATTAACAACTGTGTCTGTCTTTGTTTTTCTTTACTGACAGCAGGGGCGTAGGATTAAGATGTTGTTTAATATCCAGAAAAAAAGTAAAGGCGGGGGGGGACCTTACATCTTCAGGGATAAATGTTATCCCTTTAGACTAGACTGAAATCCTGCTAGATCTCCCTCTGCAGTTTTGTCTAGTTCCCAGCATACCCTCTGTCTCTATAAAGTTCAGGAGAACAGACTGCTCCCACATCACAACCAAGACAAGAATGCTGTGGCTAAGAAGGTGTACACACTTTAAGAACTGGATGAAAAAAAGTACACAAAGCTAATTTTGTTCAAGTCAAAAAGTCATGGCAATCTCTCTGAGGTTCGTAGGGGTTTGTACAATGCTCTAAGTTTTGTCAGAACAGGGGGAATGTTCTGGAAAGAAATGTACAGTACAGCGATTATAAGAGACACTCGAGCCTCCTGAAGTCCTGCTATAATTACCACAGCATATTAACCATAACCAGGTTGCTAATGATTTGATAAAGTCAGCTAACTTGAGCATCAATTAGTAAATATCTCTTTGTCAGCTTACTTGCGTTTGCGTAACCATATGGAAATCAGATTTTGCTCATTAGTTTGTAAATGCTTGGGGTTAGTCTTTTAAAATCATGAGCTCTGTAGGGGAACATGTGGCGTAAACATGAAGTTTTTAGTAATGGTAAAATATATTCTCTGTCATCATCCATGCCATGTACCATTATAGTGGGATGCATAATGTAAAGTTTGAGAGGCTCAAATCAGTGGCAGAATTGTTTAAATAAGGACAGGACTCATGTGGCTCTTCCATCTAGAAACATGGTCACTGACTATCTTTTTCTTTTCAGTATCATAACCATTCTGTGTGTGTGTGTAAAGAAAAAGAAAGGGAAAAACAGACAGAAAGCATTGTCAGCATTTAATTCATGGGTCAGTTACATAATTTAATTTTTATTTCATTTGTCCTGATTTCATTTTCCAAACCAGCCCAATTAAAAATGTAAGAATAAATTAAGATTGGTTCCAAATTATGATCTCCCTCCCTGGATCCCGCTGTCCTTCCTCAGTCTCTCCATCTTTGTCTCCTATTCTCTCTCCCTGCCTTCGACCTCTGTCAGTGTTTGTCCCTCCCCTCGTCTTTAGGTTTTGTTCTCAGTTTTCATTCAGACTCTTTCTCTGCGAATATGAACAGAACAGCGTCGGTTCTCTAACGCTGTTCAGGACTAATGAGAATGAATTCCATGTTAGTAATTGTGTTAACTCCAACTTGATTTTGGGAAGAAGTGGCAGGCCTAGTGTGTTTGTATATGTGTCTTCATGTTTGTATCTTTCTGAGGCTAATAAGACGCCTCTGTGCGTCACACACGAGGCATCAACGGATCTGCTGAAGTAGGCAGTCTTATATGCGCACACATACTCACAGTGATCCACAAACTACTAGGCCGCCGAAGCAGTCATGTTGATTCACCGCAGACAGATGCTGTCAGGCACACACACAATGCTAGAGTTACACTTTAGGCTTGTTTTTCATTAGAAAAGTATTTGCTGGGAGAAGCCATGCCACTGCTTGGTTTTTGTGGTCTGAGCGCGTGTGTGTGTGTGTTTGATTGCTACCAGTCAATGTGTTCCTTGTTGGCATTGGCCTGCTCTGTGGCTTTATGAAGGAGGAGGGAGAAAGGGCTAAAGACTGGGGAGGAGGTAGAAAGTGAGAGGAACATTAACACGGCGCGATGATGGAGAGAATGGTGATCAAAGGAGGGAAAGATGGAGCAGAGCATTGCTGGATGAAATGGGTGTAACTGAAGAAAAAATGAAAACATTGAGAAGAGAAGTGAGGGTGAAAGGTGAAAGGGATAGATTGAGGAGTTGAGACAAAAAAAGAGAGAAAAGGAGGTAAGAGACTGGAGAAGAGAAGGGAGGGTGAATGACAAATGAAGTGAGAGTGGAGGGAGGAAGGGAAATGACTTCAGTAGCGGGAAGCTGACATAACATCACAGTGAAAAAGAGCAGCTACTCCGCCATCTTGTAAAACAGGACAGAAAGAATAATAGAGAATGATGGAGTAAGAAGGAGAGGCTGATACGAGAGTGTGAGGGAGAAATGTAAAAAGATTAAAACAGGTTTTAAGTTTTTAGGGTTAAAGAACATATGGAAAGCAGATTGAACTTTGCACATTTGGCAAGTCAAGGGAAGGGAGTGATCTTTACAGCAATGGAGAGCGAGTGAGTTTATGTACTGCATGTATATTAACATGTTTCTTTTGTTTCAGTGGCAGATGAGAGCAACGTTGGATCCCTGGTTGGAAACACTGCAGGTAGGACAAACTACACCTGCACATGATCAATATGATAGACAGAGAGAGACACTGAACAATGCATATACTTTTACAAATTGCTGCCTACTTTGCAAAAAAAAAAAAGGTGTCATTAAAAGATGGCAAAAACCAGGAAAGGATGGGAAAAGAGCGTAGGAGGCAAAGAGATGAACTCCCAGACAAAACAATTAAAGAGCAGTAAGAAGCAGAAGCAAAGAAAATGGTTGCATTGACCTGAAAATAATTGATAAATCAGCCACATGATGCACAAATTGCATCATGTGGCTGATTTATGGTTTCCATACACACACGTACAATCTAGTGTCTTAAAGATACAAGCCGTTCTCTGTCCAGTTTGACTTGTGTTTTTTCAAATCAGAACAACCTCTCCTCTTTCTATCACTTTACTGACTTCTCTCTCTCCACCACATCATCATTATCATCTGTGTTCACTGTCAAGTCACTATATACCATGTCCCCACCTTTTCTTTTCCCTCTCTCCACTTGCGTCCTGCCTCTCCTGTCTTCTATGCACTTGGCTTCTCTCTGCCTTCCTCTAGAAATACCTCCTTGATTTGCCCGAAGTGTCTTATCAAAGACCCGCAGACAGATGAGCTTGTTCTTAAGGCTAAGAGAGAGAAAGAGACAGAATGGAAGAGGACACACTCATCTAAAAGGAAAGCAGGGGAACAGAGATGACTGATGCTTCAAAACCGCTCACCTTAGTTGCATTCGCACACTTCAAAACTTTCAAAGTTTGATGGCAGACTTTTCTTTTTCACTTTGCCTTGAAGTCTCCTCCATTTCGTTTGTAGCTACTTGAATGTAAGAGCACTCTACTTTATTCCACAATATGTGTCTTGCTATCTGCCACTTTATTGTTGTCAATCAGTCCAACCTTTTTCCACATTTTGTGCTCAGTTTTATACATGGTGGTGTTGACTTTTATGTGTCATGTCCATAATCATTCTAAACTGAGCAGGCAATATAAGGTATCAGACAAGATATGGAAAGAATGCAAATCAGAGTTTTAACATTGAGTAAGAACAGTGAGAGCGAAACCCTAATAAAACAAAAATCACTCCTCTAACAGCTGAGAAGAAGTTGAAATCATATTTTTTCCTTTTCAGTTTTCCGTCTTGGATTTGGGGCTAAAGTGTAACTGTACTCTAGAAAGCACGCTCTATGAGCCAGAACTTGGGACAGTAGTTAAATGTGTTCTGGACAAGATATATACTGATGTAAAAAGGAAGGCAGGCGGAACATCTGGTACAGGAAAAGAGGATTACCTTAGACGGATTGAAATGGTAAACATGGAGAGGTACGGCTTTGTGGGAAGAAAAAAAAGAAAACAAAACAGAAACACTGTGCAAGTCTAGTGTCTAAGGCTCTGGTTGCATATTCCTGTAGGTTTTCAAAACAAACCTTTTGATTGCCAGAAAAACTGAATGTGAACATCTGTTTATGTTTTTGTCTGCTTTTATTAACTATGACGACATTTACATGGCCTTGTTCGCTGTCAGAAGACTGTAAAATGGAAAGACCTTAAAAAAAATATGAATTCCTTACCGGTGTAAAATGAAATCAGTCCCATTGTCAGTGACATCCTTTGTTTTCCAGTACATGGAGAGCACATTTTCTCTTATTGACAGACCTGAGTGACATAAAGCAAGCTAGTGAAATAATGCTGGGAATTTGGATTGAACAGTAACAACCTCCAGATTTAAGCCTAGTTCGCTATACACGTTTTTAAACCGGATTTGCATGTCGCAGAGCTCGCTGACAAAAACTGCCAGACAGATATCTAGCATGCTAAATATCCGGAGCTGTCGGCGACCTCACATCCTCTGGTGTGAAAAGTGTTGTCACTGGCAGTGATTGCCGCGACGAGCTACAGCCAATGAGAGTAGGCAGTTCTTTTTCATTACAAAACACTTTTTTACTAAGCTTTTCTTTTTTCCTGAACAAATCATCACGCAAACAGCTTGCATTGCTCGTTTCTTCCCTAAATCTATTTTCAAACGCAAGTGAGCACAATATAAACTTATATACAGTATATTTAAATTCAAAGTCTAACTAGATTTTGATACAAGAACCCTCTAAAAGATAGGACCATAAGATTAAGAAATAATGCAGGGCTCATCTTATTTGATAGTGTCCTTTAGTGCTGCAAATAACCGAGTAATTGTAACCAAAGTGATACATTGTGAACCTGAAGTTTAAGTACCTCTGGGAGTCTCAACAGTCCAGCTTTGTAATTGAGGAATATGGGGCAATATGTGGTACATTACAGTATTTTCTGTAATTTCTTTTCCTTTATTGTTACAGCTTGATTTTGTATCTAGAACACATACTGCAGAACAAAAATAGGGTGTAATTTTACTGACTGAAATCTTGGACTGGGACAGACAACATGACAACTTAAGCAAGTTTAACTGAGGCTTTTTATTTGCTGTTGCAGTAGCTGTTATCAAAGAATCAAAATTTTCATGCATTTTAGGTGGCAGTGATATCAGAAAGTGAAAACAGATTTTTCCATCCACAAATCAGACCATGGTTTCTACCCTTTCTAGTTTTAGCTATGTTTCCCCCAGTAATAAGCCTGTTGAGCACCCAGTAAAGCCTTTAAGAGCCTCTATCATTTTTTCCTTGTTTGATTTCCAGACGTTTTTGTTTTTCTTTAACTCGAGCCTATTTCCTTTACCTGTTGCTTGTCAACATGTCTCCTGTTTTATAATGCCACGTAGCCCAGAGAGCTGTTAAACAGAGAGTGTGTCTGGCAAGCGTGGCAGTTTTTTCCAACCCACTTTCGTTTGCTCTAATGTATTTTTTATAACTGAAATGTGTCCAACAACCCAGCGCTGAGACGTCAGACAGCTGCATGGACTTTGGTGAGAGAGAGAGGGGAGGGGGAAAGACAATGACTTCTGGGAACGCTGTTTTCACTTCCAGCAATGGTCTTTCCCTCCACACCCCAAGAAACCACAGGGCAACTACACCACAAGTACACACACGCTCACACTCACACATAAAATTATTACCGTTATGGTAATGGAAAGTCTCCATCATCCTGTGGAAAATGTGAATCTTGGAAGATTTCATATTATATTATAATTTTGCAGAATCTGAGATGCAAAGTGATGGAAATGGGAGACCACATTGCAAAGCATGCATGTGTGGAAACCTTCCCTGAAAATGAGCGGGTGTGTGCGACTGAGTGTGTTGTTGTGACTAAATGCATTTCCCGTGTGTGGAGGATGCAGCTGAGCGAATTTTGTGGAGCTCCCTTCAGTAAATTGAAAAAATGTAGATACTTGTCATTAATAAAAACTTTGCTGCATCAGTCAAATCTTCAATTCAGCATTCAAGTATCAACACAGAATAGGACACCATATAAATGCACCGTTTGAGTGTGTCTGTGTGTGTGTTGGGCTTTGTGGTCAGACATCCCTGACGTCTTTGTGGTGGCACAGAGAAATAGGAGCTCAGTCATCCCAATAATAAATTAAATCAGCTGTGGAGTAGAAAACATGTGAAACACAGTATAAAGTAATATACAGTATAGCTATACACACTTGAACAGTGTTGTGGTGAAAAAGTAAATCTTTCATTCCATATCTTTCTCAAGTGTAGACTAGTGTTGTAATCAAGACCGCCCAAACCAAGACAAAGTCAAGACCAAGACCAGAGTTTATCTAGACCGAGACAAGACCAAGACCAGAGTTTATCAAGACCGAGACAAGACCAAGACTTTTAGGGGCTGAGACCAGTCGAGACCAAGACCGAGGCAGGACGAGACTGAGTCAAGAGCAAGACCAGTTCCCCACATTACATGACAAACATTAAAATGTTAAAATGAGATCACAGGTACTTCTCACATTGATCTGAAAGATCCTTAAAACACCCACATATAAACACTAAGAGCAGAAATTAACGTAATCATCGTGGTTAACCGGAACAACACATTTTAATTAGGGTTATTGGTTGCATTTGAAGCAATACGTTTTACATCCAATCAAAGTTAAGATGTTAACAAATAAATCAGACGATGCAAAAGTAATTTATTGATATTCTTTAAGTTATGGTCTTGACTGGTCTTGAAATACAATCCCGAGTCCTCAATGTCCGAGCCCGAAACAAGACCGAGTACAAATGTGTCCGGTCTTGAGTACTACAACACTAGTGTAGACTGATTCTCTCCTCAAGCCGCTTTAAATAGGACAGTACAGTCAAACACTCTGCTGACGGGACATAAAACAAACAGTTGCAGCTGTGTTTCTTTCACTGAGTTTTCCTTTGGTGATGAGGACAGCCCGGAGCTCCGTGTGTGTGTAGATATATTTATATAAATATATCTACACACAGAGCTCCACACAGCTATATCTGTGTGTGTGTCCCAGCATCAGTGTATTAGAGATGTTTCCTTGCTAAAATAAAAGGTGATCAATGAATATCCCCAGGAATGATAAAAGGTTGTTGGGGAAAAAGGAGAAAGTGGTGATCTGTGTGTGGGTGTAGGTGTGTGGGTGGTGTCAGGTGAGTATGTGCGCATGTTTACAAATGTCTTCAGTTATGCGCGTCTCAAAAGGTGCGTGAGAATGTTTAATAGTCGCAACACAGGTGCCTCTCCAAGAAGTGGCAACTGGTCTCATTTTGTAGAATAATTCAAATGTTTCTATACTTGTGAGGACACACACCCATGCACAAACATTTCTCATGCAGTAAAGTGGTGTTACGAAAACGCTCAGTAGCCAACATGCTTGTCTGCTTTTGTTGTAGTTTTCTGTTTTAATGCCTTATTTTGGTTCTTCCACCCACCAGCAGCTCTCTCTCTCTCTCTCTCGGTCACTCTCTTGCCCTATCTTGCTCACTCACTTTCTTGCCAACGCCATTCAGGCTTAGACGCTGACAAGCAGGCGATGGAGCTTAGAATGAACAACATCTCTCTGAAAATGTGTGTTTGTCTGTGTGTGCGCGTCAGGGGGCCAGTGTGATGCTGAGGGAGACTGGTGCAGCCCATTGTCTGAATCTGTCCCTAGTGGAACTATGACTTTGACTACGACAGTCGCACACTGACAAGACTCTGCCAAAACTGCGTCCTTTAGAGAGCCACGTTTTCCCTATATCCCTCTTTGTGATTGTCTCTTCGTTTCTCTCATCTCTCTCTCTCTCTTTTTTTCATTGTTTCCCTGTCTCTCGAGCTCTTGCAGACTTTGCCGTGGATTTAACCTGAAAGCCACCTTGTTAGGCTGATGTGGATTGATGGATTAATTTGTCACAGGGAGAGCAGTACATCTTTGTACTGTGTGTCCGCGTGGTTGTGTGCATGTGCGCGAATGCCACTCGGCGCCACCACACATTAGCGCTTTACAACAGTTCTTAGATGCAGAATTCAAACAGCTGAACAAAGCGATCCCTACTCCTCTATAGTTTTTACCATTATGCTCCACTTTGCGTGTTCTTGTGTGCAGGTGTCTGTGTGTTTGATCTGGAAACACCTTTTGCTTGTGTGTATGTGTTTTATTTGCAAGGTATCTGCCTCTGTATGATATTTTTAGCGCACACTATCATTTCATTGTCTCCGTGTGTACTCCTGGCTGCCTCTCTGTATATTGAATGCCCTTTGACCCCTTTCCATCTCCCGCAGTAAGCCAATAAAGGTGAACAGCAATCAGGAGATGGTCAGTGCTGTCGTTTCTTGCTAGTGCAGCCATTCATCTCTATCAGACTCTACACACTGATCACTGACATGTACTGTACTGTATATTGCATGATGCTTGAGAGAGAGGGAGGCCATTTGTTTCTGTCTTGGAATAATCAGTTACAATCCCTATGATGGATTCATTTTGTGTGTTTGCGGAAGAGTGTGCGTGCTTGCTTGTGTACAAGAAAGATACTATCTCTCGCAGCGGCAGTCCACATCTCGAACCACAAGACCCTACATGTTGCTCTTCACTGTTGATTGCTAGATTCTTGGTCATAAAGTAAAGCTGATTTATTTTTTCCTTTTTATTTTTGAGCGGCAGATATTTTGTGAAGTTTAAAGGTTCTTCAATGTTCACATCTCTCCGTGCACTGAGGTAATCTTGAGCAACCGCTGGCTTTGGAAAGTAGGATGTCAGGAATCTCCAGCTTGCAGATAAAAAAGCACAGTCATATGGGTTTACAGTAAGACAAGAGCAACATTTGTGGGGTTATGAAGTCTGATATAATTTGGCACGAATTTCCTCAGGGCAAATGAAATAACGACTGACAAAATGGTAAAGTATGCTTGTTATTGTGTGACAGTGAAGGAGTGAATCATGGCCTGGTAAAATGTACCATTCACTTTTCCACAAATCGTATACATGGGGATATCAATGTAGAACGTAGAATATCACGGTAAGGTTTGTTATCTTGCATTTCAGATGCACATTTTTTGATGTCCAATGCAGCAGCCTCTGCATTAAGATCAGTGTGAAGCAGTAAATACTGGCTGTGGATGATGTCACATGTTTTTAAAGTTTATTATGGCCATTCAATTATTATAGAGGGCTGTGGAATAGCACAACCTCTTTTCATCAGCTGGGAGATAGAACCACATAAAAGACACCACACATAATATGCAAGAAACTGTGAATGATCTTCCCTCCACAGCCCAGGATCTCTCATATACACACACGTGCTCTGATGCATACTCTCACTAGTGCCCACACCATGCCTCCTATGAGCGCTCAGGCATTAAGGAAGGCACATGAGAATGGAAATATATGCACAAGAACAAGATTTTAACGGTCAACACTTAAGAGCTGTGCCATCACTTTCAAGATGTATAACTTTATATAAAGAACTCAGCATATGCCCCATCAAACATTCACTGATTACATAAAAAGACTGGTTTCACAATGCGGTTTCCTTTTAGCCCTCCTGGAGCAGCCGGGGTGTATAATGACGTATTTTGGCTGTGATTGAGTGTTTTTCTTGAACACGAGGGAACTTACACTGATGGGACAGTGAAAGAAGTCGAATGATCCTCTCTTCACTGAATAAAAACAAGGTCTAGGTGTATGTATGTAGAAATAGAAAGCAGAAATTGAGTTGTAGCTCCTTGTGAGAGCTTTATGAAGTGTGATTTGGTGCACTAGAAGTTGGTGGTGTTGTTGAGTCTGCTGGCTTTGTTGCTGCAGCCTGTGCTAAGCCGCTCCTTGGTGTAATTTTGACTTTGAAAGTAGCCCATTGCCTCCCTGCCAACAAAATAGCCTTGGGATAGCTTGGCGTTCTCTCTTTGTGTTTTGTTTTTAATTTTATATTTCTTTTTTTTCTTTCTTTCTTTCTTCTCTCCTACACTCTCTCTCTCTCTCTCTCTCGTTGTCACTCCCATCCTCTCTCTTTCATTCCCGGGCTCAGTCTCTTTGTTTCTCTTTCTATAGCATCCTCTCACAGTGTTTGTTTTTCCCTGCCAACCCCCCCAACTCTCAGATCCACTCTTGTCTTGCGTGTCATTCCCTCTCCCTCCTCTATCTCTCTTTCCCTCCCTCTCTTTAAAAGCAGCTTAATTCTATCATCTTACAGTTGGACAGCAGTAATTACATTTATGACACAAATCCTGCTACTCACAGCAAAATACTTTGTGTGTGCGAGAGACAAGTATGTGGATGCATGCTCATCAGCTGGTGTCTGTGTACTTGAAGTTATATATCTGTTTGTGTGTCACACCACTAAGCTATTTATAATACTATTTATTTCATCTTACTACCCAACCCTCTGGGGAAAAAAAGACAAGTTTGGACTCGGAGGTCACCGTCTGTGTATATACTGTGTGCTCCTCTGGATTACACTTCTTAAACTGACTGCATTGAGTGAACCTTGACCTCCTTACTCTGAATAAATGAGAAACATCACACGCATATTTCATATGGAGTGTATTAATCTACAGTTTGCGTTGCGCAAATAAACACAGATGGGTACAAATCATGTCTTTTGAGCCTAAATGCCGGATTATGAATTCATTGTAACTGAAAGGAAAATGTCAAATGGTGGTTTAACTTTGAGGGCGCTTGTGTTTTGAGAAATGTTGTTGGCAACTGCAAACGCGTTGGCTTGAGGAGTTTCAGGAGTTTGATTAGAGTGTGAATAAAAGGAAAATATATTAAAACTCCTGGACAATTCATGTCAAGTTCATTCATGCCTTTGGTGGCTTTGGTTCACGTTAATGTCAGTTCTAATCCACGGCCCTTAGACTTTTCAGCAGTGGATTATAAAAGATTTGTTTTTGCAAACGGTATGTCTCCTAAAAAAATGTATTTGTATATTTGATTGAAGACTTTGATGTGCTCTTTGGCCAAGGATCTGAGTTTTTGCTGTACTTTGCTTCAAGCTAGTGGCCAAGGGTACACAGTCCTATTAAGATTCGGGAAATTATAATTATAATGGGTTACCGGTGGTCATAATATATACAGGTGCTTCCATGCAGATGTATACATATTAAAATGAAGCAGTCCTATCAGAAATGATACACACCGATTAGCCATAACATTATGACCACTGACAGGGGAAGTGAATAACACTGATTATCTCATTACCATGGCACCTGTGGGTGGGCGGGATATATTGGGCAGCAAGTGTCCTCGTAGTTGATATGGTAGAGGCAGGTGTAAGTATTTAAGTGACTTTGACAGGGGCCAGATTGTGATGGTTAGCAGACTGGGTGAGAGCATCTTAAAAAATGGTCTGTAGTAGTCATTACCCATCAAAGGTGGTCCAACGAAGGAAATGCAGTGAGCCGGCTACAGGGTCCTGGTCAAGGCTCATTGATGCATGTGGGGAGCGAAGGCTGGCTGTGTGGTCCGACCCAAGCGACAAGCTACTGCAGGTCAAATTGTTGAAAAAGTTTATGCTGTGCATACACAATGAAGTCCATGCGTCGACGGGTCAGGGCTGTTTTGGCGGCAAATGGGAGATCTAGATTGTGACCAGCAGGTGGTCATAATGTTATGGCTGATAGGTGTATCCGAAAATGCGAGCAGACCCTGTTGACCTTAATTTTTGATCAAAATGTCTAGAAGAGTTTGACCTGAGTGACACATTACTTATTACAGAACCTTTAGGCAATGGCCTGCACATATAGCCAAAAGTGACACAGTAAGTCAGTAATGTGCTGACATGTCAAAACAAATATAATTTTACTTTGTTTCAAGGTAACATTGCACAGCAAATTATGAGGGCTGTAACACTGCCTGTGTGCTGAGGTAGATCGTAGGCTTGGATTTGATTGTATTGTGTTGACTTTTGACATGCAGTGGGAGGCAAGTTTCATGTTGATGAATAATATTGTGTTTTTCACTGGTAGCCCATAGTAACAATGTCCTCCTGTTTTTAAATATATCTTGAGCATAAAGAAAGTTCTCATTATTGATTTTGGGTTTTAAGTCTAATAAACACTTGCAATAGTGTAAATGCTGTAGTATCACTGTCATTTAAATCAAATATTATATTGATATATTTGTTATATTGATATTTCTTCTAAATCACGTACACTTGCAAAGTGTTGAGAGTTTGGAAGTTACATCCCTGCCATTGTGTAGAATTAATCTAGACTTCATACTTGCATAGTGGGCGGGAAATGGCTTGTTGTGACAGAGCAATATCATTTCTCGTTACAGTATGTGCTACTTAGAAGAAAAGTTGTGTTATTTTCTGTAGATGAGTATCTGTTCAGCTGTGTCAAAACAGAATCATATTTCAATGTAGATAAATCACATATCGCTCGTATAATTCAGTATCCATCTCAATGTCATGTGGACTGTGTTTATGGATGGGAGTGTCACGTTATGGCCCTTGTCCATCTCCTCTGCTAGCAGCCGACTTACATTATGCATGTGCATACATTCAGGGCGTGTTATTACTCTTGGGGTGTGTGTGTTTTGTTAATGGCTGTTTAAATAGATGTGGAAGTCACATCAGCCCTCTCATCTCCTCTGCTTCCAGAAAAAAAACACACAAAGCCCCCCCCCCCGCACACACACACAGAGCGGTCGTGTGTATAGGGAATCATTAGCTAAAGTGATGCAGGTTTAGCTATCATGAATCACAGTGGCATCATATCGACAAGCCAGAGCCAGCAAGGAATCCAAAATGTGTGTGTATGTGTGTGTAAGGATAACCAGTATTTTGAGCTGGCAGCAAGCCCAGCCTTCCTCCCTTCTTCCCCATTTTTCTCTGTCTTCCCCTCTGCCACCATGGTATTCCCCAGAGGAAACTTAATTTGCTCTCTCCCTGTCGTTGTTCCTCCCGTCCCTTTTCTCCCTATCTTGCCCACCATCAGTGTTTCCCTGTTTCGGCAAACCAAAGTGGAAGCAAACATTACCGTCTCTCTCTCTGTCCCCCTCTTTTTGTTTTACAATCAGCAATGCTCACAGGTGGTGGGAACATCACGGTGGGCTTGAGGCAAAAACTCGGTCCAACTTCAGCACTTAGCATGTCATCAGCTTTTGCCGGGTTTCTGCAGCAGGAGAGCAACAATTGCTAGATAGTTTTCTTAAAGCAGAAAATGCAAAGTCACCATGACACGCTTTTTGTGGACTTGCTGTGAAATTGTGACTCTTCACGACTTACCTTCACAAGAAGTCTAATCTTTACCTTACTCTCCCTTGAATACGTCCACCATTTCTCTCCTCTTTGTCACACTGCCTGCTGGATCCCTCCCTTCCTCAGTAATATCTCTCGCGGTATACTTGTGGTGATTGATGGCGAACCAGTAACAGTGAAGCAGATCTCGCATCCATCACAAACTCAGCAACAGCTTGGTTAACTGCATCACTGTTTTTTCCTGGCTCTGCTCTCCAGAGTTCAGCCATGTCGCAGTCCTTCAGGCTCCTAGCCAGTGGTCTCCACAGGCTTTTTGAACCAATCAGAGCATGCCACAGCAGGACTGTTTCACAGCCTGATCAAACCTAGGCAAAATTGGACTTCCTACTGTATACATGCTTAACAGATTGATTGTTTTTTTTAAATCAGCAGTAGATCTGATATCAGTAACACATTCATAGCCATTTTGGTAGGATTATTATCAGGTCAAAAGCTGTCTCGCGAGTCTCAGACTATTGACATTTTCCACACACCAAAAGTAATTTTTCTCACCCAGTGAAAAACAGATGTATAATTGATCACGTCGACACCGGCATTCGCCATGATAGAAATCAAGTGAACCCGCTCTTGAGCTGTCCAGAGACTCGTGACAAGTGGTAACGGGGCTGGTAGAGTTGTGCAATCTAAAAAATGAAGCACAGATTTCTCTGTTTGGGTCTGTGAGTTGCACTTCATTGAAGGTGCTGAAGTTACAGTGTGTGGATTTGTGGTGTGGATTTTCGTTTTCCAAACTGTCTGAAGTAGATAACATTACTACTAGAGGAGCAATATCATAATGCACAGCTGAGTATAGGGCTGGTAGAATTCTGATTAAATGATGATGTTGGTAATATTACAACTTTTTTCTCATCATATCAGAGAACACAGACATGTGGGAGGGATTTTGAAAGTGCAGAAAGTTTTGAACATGAGCAGAAAACCTGCTGAAATACAGGAGCTATAAAAGTCCATGAGTTTATTACTGAATTAAAATGAATTCATTTCTCATTGAGTTTGTAAAGACACAAAAGAGGGAAGACTAAATCATGCCTGCACGTGTGTTGACTCAGCAGAGATGATCTTACATGAGAAAAATTGATCTGCAGGAGAAAATACATATTTAAAAGCAACACAGAGAACCTTCCTACATTAGATTCTGTTGAACTCTGGCTGCATGAGTTAGGTAACTAATCAGGCTGAGAGAAACATGTATCTCACCCTTTGTGTACCTCTCTGTTTCCCTGTGTCTCTCTCTGCCCCCCCCAGCTCCATCAACTCCTGTAGAACTCGGACCTACCCTCGGCTTGAAGAAGTCCAGTTCGTTGGAGAGCCTCCAGACGGCCATGTCAGAGGTTAACAGAAAAAACGAATTCCTCCCATTCCACCGCCCTCGCCAAAATATGGTCAGGGGAAGAGGCTGCAACGAGAGCTTCAGAGCAGCTATTGATAAATCCTATGATGGGCCACCTGAAGATGATGATGGTAAGGGATGAAGAGGGTGTCCGTGTGTTAAGTCGGGGATATTTGTGTCTGTTTTTTTGTGATTTATTTATTTATTTATTAGTTTACATATATTCAATTCCTCTACACGGATTTTGTTTACATGGCAATTCATGCGTGCTTGGCTTACTTCTGTGTTTATTGTGTTCCCCAATAACAGCTACCAGTAAGCTCAGCACGTTTTAAGTCTATAGTTGTCAATTCTGATCAGTTTACGAAGTAACAACCCAGGACTTTTGCCAGCAAGGCAATTAGGGCATGGCCAGAAGAACACCGTGCCTCAAAGTGTCAACACATACGAAGCAAAGCAGCAGCATTACCTTACTATATAGGATAGCTTTAAATATTTATCCAGGAACTAAATGGTAGCTGCTTGGTTTGTTTCACTGGAAGGTGCGTTTCAATTCCCAGCTGTGTTATTAGCAGCAAACTCTTATCAGTCACCACCAGAGTAATGAGATGGGCTGTTTCAGATCACTAAACTCACACAGGATAGGACTAATAAGGCATGCCAACACCACACACACGCAGTGGCCACATCTGTCACCATCTTTCTAAATGCTCAACCCTTTGGGAGCTGCTGTTAATTGACAGAGAACAGTTCTCTGAAGTGACAATCTCTCGCTTTCTTTCTTTTTGTTATTTTTCTGTGTTTCTCTCTCTACATTTGTACACTTTAGCTTGGGCTTTATTCCAGTATGCCCATAAACTAATATCTTTCAGTTTTTGCGAGTAGGATTTTAGCAGTTTTACCTTTGGACCACCGGGGATTAGGGATGCAAATATTTCTAACATTTTTCAAGAACACAGTGAATATTTAATCAGGGTTCAAGTGTAGCTGATGCATTGTGTGGGGTTCTGCATTGAATCCAGATAATACCACAGTGCTTAACAGTTTCCAGTGAAGTTAGTTGTCAAGAGGACTATTCAACAGAGACTCATTGGCTTTGATGTGTCATGTCAGCTGGGGTGGATTATAGTGCTGAATAGATGTTTTCACATTCCACATGTGTTACCTTACTTATGTTTAATTTGTATGCCATTCTTTTTTTCTTTGTTTTATTTATATGTCTTATGTGTCCTTCATTAAACATGAGAATAAATTACTTCTGATAGATTGCTGCAATCCACATCCAGTTTTAACCCAACCAATCTGATTGATTCACCAAACTGGGTCAGAACAGTGGTCTGCACATAAATACACTGCTCAAAAAAATAAAGGGAACACTTAAACAACACAATGTAACTCGAAGTTAATCACACTGAAATCAAACTTTGAACTTAGGAAGCAACACTGATTGACAATCAGTTTCACATGCTGTTGTGCAAATGGAATAGACAACAGCTGGAAATTATAAGCAATTAGCAAGACACCCCCAATAAAGGAGTGGTTCTGCAGGTGGTGACCACAGACCACTTCTCAGTTCCTATGCTTCCTGGCTGATGTTTCAGTCACTTTTGAATGCTGGCGGTGCTTTCACTCTAGTGGTAGCATGAGACGGAGTCTACAACCCACACAAGTGGCTCAGGTAGTGCAGCTCATCCAGGATGGCACATCAATGCGAGCTGTGGCAAGAAGGTTTGCTGTGTCTGTTGGTGTAGTGTCCAGAGCATGGAGGCGCTACCAGGAGACAGGCCAGTACATCAGGAGACGTGGAGGAGGCCGTAGGAGGGCAACAACCCAGCAGCAGGACCGCTACCTCCGCCTTTGTGCAAGGAGGAGCGGGAGGAGCACTGCCAGAGCCCAGCAAAATGACCTCCAGCAGGCCACAAATGTGCATGTGTCTGCTCAAACGGTCAGAAACAGACTCCATGAGGGTGGTCCGAGGGCCCGACGTCCACAGGTGGGGGTTGTGCTTACAGCCCAACACCGTGCAGGATGTTTGGCATTTGCCAGAGAACACCAAGATTGGCAAATTCGCCACTGGCGCCCTGTGCTCTTCACAGATGAAAGCAGGTTCACACTGAGCACATGTGACAGACGTGACAGAGTCTGGAGACGCCGTGGAGAACGTTCTGCTGCCTGCAACATCCTCCAGCGTGACCGGTTTGGCGGTGGGTCAGTAATGGTGTGGGGTGGCATTTCTTTGGGGGGCCGCACAGCCCTCCATGTGCTCGCCAGAGGTAGCCTGACTGCCATTAGGTACCGAGATGAGATCCTCAGACCCCTTGTGAGACCATATGCTGGTGCGGTTGGCCCTGGGTTCCTCCTAATGCAAGACAATGCTAGACCTCATGTGGCTGGAGTGTGTCAGCAGTTCCTGCAAGTGGAAGGCATTGATGCTATGGACCGGCCCGCCCGTTCCCCAGACCTGAATCCAATTGAGCACATCTGGGACATCATGTCTCGCTCCATCCACCAACGCCACGTTGCACCACAGACTGTCCAGGAGTTGGCAGATGCTTTAGTCCAGGTCTGGGAGGAGATCCCTCAGGAGACCATCCGCCACCTCATCAGGAGCCCAGGCGTTGTAGGGAGGTCATACAGGCACGTGGAAGCCACACACACTACTGAGCCTCATTTTGACTTGTTTTAAGGACATTACATCAAAGTTGGATCGGCCTGTAGTGTGGTTTTCCACTTTGATTTTGAGTGTGACTCCAAATCCAGACCTCCATGGGTTGATAATTTGATTTCCATTGATAATTTTTGTGTGATTTTGTTGTCAGCACATTCAATAATGTAAAGAAAGGAGTATTTAATGAGATTATTTCATTCATTCAGATCTAGGATGTGTTATTTTAGTGTTCCCTTTATTTTTTTTGAGCAGTGTATATGTGAATCGGGTCTGGGGTTTTCCTGACTTTGCAGTTTGTTTTTTAAGATCAAATTTTATGAGAGAAAATTAGAGTATTTTTGAATGAGGCTTGCTGTTTTTCATAATTAGTTAATACTTTTTAAATATAAATATAGTGGTTTATGCACACGCACGCACACACAATATAAGGTTGACTATGACTTTCTCTTTAAGGGAAGACTAACTAGGTCCGGACAAGCATGAAGCCGTGCATTTTCAGACACACACACACGCAATTATAATTCCATTTTGTTGCTAGACAGTCCCTGTAATTAAGGCTGAAGTGAATATCCACACAAAGTAAAATCTCAATTGAAGTGACTAATTTAGTTTGGTTATCTCACACAATCTGACAAGTGGTCTGTGTGTTTGTGTCATTGAAATAAAATCATCATCATTGATCATTGAAATTCAAGGCCAGGCCTCCAGTCTGTCCAAGAAGTAATGAGGCGTCACAGTTTACGCTTTGAACATTTTTGCTTTCTTATTTGTAAGGGTTAATTAATTCACTGTAAAGTTAATAAATCTGCCATCGAGATGTCAAGCAGAGAAAGTTTAGCGTTTGGTGCCTGTGTGTATGTGGACTGTTCATTTGTGGATTTGTACATTGTTGTTTTGTTTTGTTTTGTTTGTGTGTGCTTGTGTTTGTGTGATATGTGGTCTTTACTGCATTGTGTTACTTGATTTTACTGCTATAATGAGTCACTCTGGCAAAGAGCATTAGCTAAATACTTCCTGTTAACTTGAAAATTCGAAGGAGTCAGTGATTATTATGAAGACTCACTGATACAAAGTAATGATTATCTGATGCTTTTGTTTGTCTCAAACAAACAGCAAAAATAGTCATTTTGTACATGTAAATGGTTATTGAGTGTTTAATATTAGCTGTTCATCAAGCCAGTTGTTTGATGAATTGCTGGTAAACATGGTGAGATTAACCCATTCAGATCCTCCATATAGATCATTTTCAAACTATAAATACGCATACTGGGCTTGTGACATGAGTTATTCCAGCAGGCAAGCAATTTGTAAATACATAAAAGTGGAATTGGTCAGTTTTACGAGAGTAGCTATGTTAAATCAGGAGTTAAATGAGAAATCTTTCAGTCTAGGTTTAGCACTTCCATAAAGCATCTTATTGGTAATCTAATTATACAAAGAGTCCTCCATCTACAGTTGATTACGTTTATCATTTTGAGTCTTGAGTGTAAGCATTTAGTGTCATTAATTAATATCTAGCCAAATAATGGAAGTCGATGATTTTCTATTAGTACTGCTTTTGCTACTCTTTAAAACACTGTTCTCCACCCACTCCCTCTAATCCGCATCCTTCTCCTTTTCTTCCTGTATTTCGCTGTAGATGATGGTTCAGAGCCAAGTTCAGGCCGGGACACCCCTGCAAGTAGTTCATCCCGCCAGGGAGCGGGGGATCGGTTAGAGGAGAAAGGCAAAAAAGACAAGAAAAAGAAAGCAAAAACAAAGAAGAAGGAAAAGAACAAGGGGAAAGGGAAAGAGAAAGAGAAAAAGAAAGCAGAGGAGCTTGAGGAGACGGAGAAGAAGAGCAAGAAAATAGGCTTTGGCCTGCTGAGGTATGTAACTGTGTGCGTGAGAGAGAGAGAGAGAGAGAGAGAGAGAGGTAGAGATGGTTATTGGTTTTAAACTGTTTTAAACTTAAGCGTGCATTTGTAATCATATCCCTTTTTGTGTGTTTATCCATGTGTGTGTGTCCATGTGTGTGTACTGGACGACACAGTTCCTACACTACCTGATAAAATCTCTTCTGTCCAGCATGTGATGTTTCAAAACATTTTCAGATCACGCGTTAGTGTGAGTTTGAGAGGAATTTTGTAAGTGTGTTTGGCGTCAGGTGGAATCAGTCAGAATATCACAATGTATTTGTTACTTACGTTGTAACATATGTCTTAATCTTAATTTGGTTGATGTGACAATGTCTTTATTTATTGTCAGAAAATCAGATTAATGGAGTTTGTCATTCACAAATGCACGTACATTTTCTACTATCAATAGGGGCACATACGTAAATTAGCACAATCTCTGCACACCTTGTGCATTCATACGATATCAGACAAAAATAGCCTTTAAACATGAACACTGAAGTCTTTCTGAAACGCTATCACATGCTCACAGGCACACAAAGACCACTCTAAGACTGGTGCCCCACTTTCCGTAAGAGGTGCTGAAAATTATCTGCCAGAACTATTTCATGTGATTAACTGTAACACCATATCTCTCCTTGTGAATGGGACATAGGTAGACACACAGCATGAATGGGTCCGAGTGTTTCAGTGAACAATTTGTACTTTCTACCTAATATTTTCTGAAATGGGATTTCACATGACCATTACATAGATACAGATCTTAGGAAAAGCACTTGCATGCAATTTAATCTACAAAATACTGCGGCAGCCTTTTCAAAATACACTTACTTAAAAGTAGTCTGTGTGAACCAGAAGACAGAAAAACATTTCCAGATTTCAAATTCAGATTTTATCACTATGATTATCAGAATTGCATGTTATTTAAAGTGAAATATTAGGCAATTAGACTAATATGCACTAATTTTACTTTGAATGTACTTTTTCTTCACCTCTTCTCTACCTTGTTTTCCTCATTCTCACTTCAGTCGTGCTTTCGCTCTCACGTACCTATAGTGTTTAGTCAAATACAGACATTTTCTTATGCTGAGCAGAAATGTTGCTTTTATGATGTTAAAATGATGTCTTTGTCAAGCACTTGAGTGTGTAAATGGCTCCTCTGACCTAAGTCAGTTCATAATTATGTCAAATCAATTGTATGCACAAGGAAGGCCATTACAGTGGGTGGGGGTGGATATGAATAGGTATGTGATGTGTAGTGTACAGTATGTTCCGTCATTCTTCACCCTGTAGTTTTAGTTTAATGTCAGATCTACGTACCTGCTTATCTACCTGCCTCCATCTTTCTCAACTCCCCCCTGATGTATAAACCACTTCAACTTAGCAGAGCACAATATGCAACTTTGAGATGAATAAAAAAATATGAGAGATAGAGAAATGCGTGTCCCGCACTGCATTCTAAGATCATATAAATAATAAGTTATTATCTCATTCTTCATCTAATAACATGTGTTCTGTCCCTTTTTTTTGAGTCTAATTCACCGCTGCCGTAAATAAAGACATCTGTAAATGTGCATTCGTTATGATTACATTACTTATGATCAAAAACTAGCAAGTTGACAACTTTGCCAACATTTCAACAACACAATAAATAGCAAACCAGCTAATAACTTATTACTTGTCTAAGCGAAAGAATGACCTCTCAGTAGACAACAAACGAGATTTATAGCCAGAAGGTAAACCTCTGGCTGATTTTTCTGAAGTTGACAACTATGCTACAATAATACAAGACACAGCACGCTATTACTTAGTAGTCCAAGTGATGGTTAAGGGGCCAGTTTTTAGTTTGATGTTATGGTGGATAGATTCCGTGGCTGGAATGACCAAGAGTTCAGTCTTACATAGTGCCATAACCGAGTGTTTTGGCCCGGAGCGACCATGAGAGAGACGCCATTCACCCTATTACGAGTCAGTGTACCAAATGATTTTGAAGTTTTTATTGTAAAATAAAAATACAACTTACTTACTTGTTTCTTTAAATGTGAAAATCTATCAGTTGATTTGCTATGAGGAGTGTGAGTCCCTCACACTCAAGATGGACAGTAGCAGAATAAGTTTCAAAATCAATCAATGATGTTGCCTGAGAGGAAACAAAAACACTCTTCTTCCTTGCTGCAGTAACATTTTAACTCACCGCTGTTCTCTCTCTCTGCTTCTTCTCGTGCACCAGGTGCCAAATATCGTGCAGGCATTATGTCTCTTTCAGGACGTGCCCTGTCATGTCTGAACATAGAGATTACCAGTTTAAAGTCAGCATTTAGCATCAAGAAAGTGTTCTTCATGATTTTGACTTATTCCAAAATGATGTACAGATAAAGCCACTCTGTGTCTCTGAGGTCTACATGCTCCACATCTAAATCTTGCTTGTTTTGTGATTTGAAATCTTAGCAGAAGAGAGATTCCTTCTTGACAGACAAACACAACTAGGGCTGTGCTATATGTGCGAACTATAAAGTAAGCTGAATGTCTGTGGGCAAGTCATTAAAATTACCTGACACAAACGTCACGGCTGAAACAGCTGGAGTACGTTAGTGTTGCGTTGCTCTTCCACACAACAGACTTCTGTCTTTGGTATGCACTCCTTGTTTTTGCTTGCATGGTCTGAGTCCTCCTGTTCATTATCCAGTTATGATTTGTGTGAATGCAAATTACTTCTCCGCAACACCGGCATGTGTGGAAGAACGGACCACGCTGTAAGTTAGTTTCAATTGGATATTAGTTTTACGTTGAATACTCATCAGCCGTCTTTCGAAAATCCAACGTAAAACTAACTTCACAGTGGTCATATCGTCATATCGCCCAGGCCTCAACACAACCATAGATTTTTCCTGTTCTGGTGTGGATTTTGAGTCATTCTTACACCTTTATGGCTTCATTTTAAGGTTCATGGTGTTAGCATGGACCACTGTGAAAGCTATATTTAACCAACAAATTATTGGTGGCACAATGCCATAAAAGTCCTATAAATTTACATATTACACACCAGAGGAGCTTCATCATTCCTTCTCAGCCTTCGTCTGTAGCACAATCCTCAATTGCTCTTACTGTTACTGTTACAGCTCCACACCTAAAGATATATTTTTTCATCTTACTATGTTAACAATGTTTTAAGTGCTTCAGAGTTCAGGAAAGGTTATGCTCAATCCCTTTTTTCTGTGTTCATGCATCTCTCGTCCACCTATCTACCGTTCTGTTTGATTATAGTCTGGTCAGCCTACGCAGCGCACCCGAGAATATCTCCAGCTAGTCTTTCCTGTATGCACCTGTCCCTCCATCCATCCTTTCATCTAAGCAGCAATTCCCCCATCACGTCTTGCCTTAAGTGCTTTAAGAAACCAGATAATACACCCAAGGATGTATTAGACCTTTCCTCTACACCTCATCTCTCATCATCTTAAGAGGGCCTTGATTAGAGCCCATTGATAATATCAACCTTTCTCTCCTTCTATTTCTAGCTATATTTCTGTAACCTCTCTCCTTCTCTCTCCACCCCACACACCCCCGTAATCTTTGCGTCTTTCCAATTTTTCCTCCCAGCCTGCTTCCTCCAGTTCCAGCTCCCTATCTGCGTTTGATTGCATGTAATGGCGATAAACTGAGTAGGCAAATTGGTACTATTCAGTACAGTTCAATCTAGCCCGGGCTGCTGATTTCTCATATCCATTTAAGGCCAGCTTTGATTGGCCTAATGGTCTGGAGGAGAGTTTACTCCAGTCAACCTTACTCCAAGGTGTCTTGTTTTAAATCTTAATGTTTGTCATCAGTTTGTTCACACATTTGACACACTCTATACCAAATACCACATAATGTTTCTATCTATGCCCCAGCTGCACAGTATTTCAAGTATCTTCACTTGTTGTTCCAAATTATACTGTAATTGCCAAAAATGCCTGATTACAATGTAGTTCTTCACATTAATGAAGAGAGGGTGTAGAAGTGTAGAAAGGTTCAATGCAATTACTGTAATGTTTCATTCACATTATTAACCCAGAAATTAAAGTGAGACTCTGAATGTTTGTTTGAAATGCCCTTTGAAGTGGACAGCTGGCTCTGTCATCTGAACTGCTGCCACCTGCCAATCAGATATGCCAATCATCTGTGTCTCTGTGTGTGTGTGTGTGTGTGTGTGTGTGTGTGTGTGCGCGTGCACGGTGGTAACCATCCAACCATCATGAATATTCATGTGGTGATAAAACATGATTGGTCACACAGTCAGATGGTCGTCATATAGTTGGCACATGGTGGCTGTGATTCTTCTTCAGATGCCGTGTGTGTGTGTCCAAGTTGTCTGCAGTTGTGTAACCCTTTGCTTACTCTCTGATCTGTGTGTCTTTTCTCTATCTTTGCTGAGATTGTTAAGGTTAATACTCAAACAAATCTGGCAGCCCGCTGAACATTATATTGCGCAAACACACACATACACACAAGTACCTACAACCATAACTTGATGCTCTACAAACATAATTTACACAGGTTGAGAGTACGGTTCTCCGAGCTGTTCTGTTGTCTGTGTGTTGTGTGTGTGTGTGTGTGTGTGTGTGAAGGGTTGTGAAAGGGAGGAGGGAGAGACACAGTCTGTACAAATGAAAATATGGTAATCTATTAGGTGAGACTGGTAATGTACAAGGTCTACCAGAAGCAAAGAGGGACAGGCGCTGCAGTTGCCAGTGCATCATGTTTATGTGGTTGTTGATGTGTGGTGCAAAGTGTGTGTGCATGATGTTCATTTTCAGATTTAAAAATTGTGTAAATTAATGAGAATCTGTGATAATAAATGCATGGTTGCCTGCTTGGTTGTAGTCGTGCATCGCCGTTCTCACTTCCATCTAGCCTCCGATGCTCTGTTTTATGTGTGCATATGTATGTCCATGTGCATATACAGTATTTTGCTGACTGGCAGCTGGATGATCTACTTTCATAAGAAAATGTTAAACTTACAACTCAAGGAGCAATGTAATTGGAGAATGCAGCCGCCAACCAAAAACCATATGAAGAGGAAAAAGAGCACAAAAACTTTTACAATTAGAGCATCTGTCTCAATGAATCTGCTCATTTTCTTAACCTCTCATTGATCCCTATAATTATACTCTCCCCCATATTTGCCCCGCTTTGTCCTTCTTTCTGCTCTCCTTCTTTCTCCGCTCTCTCCAGGTGGTCATAATGCTGCACCTCTGTTAGATTTAAAGTGCTCCATCATTGTGATGATTAGCCCGCCTCAATTGTGGGGGTGCTTTTACTGGTCATTGCTGATTAGCTAGGATATCTTTTTCCCCCTTCTCTATATTCAAAGAACAAAATAAGAGAAATAAGGACAAGAGAAATAAGGACAATTTAACAAAAAAATAGCCACATGTATGTTCTTCTAAGTCAGTGTAGAAGAGATTTCTGAAAATCCAGGGATGTCAGTTAAAATACTGTATTTGAACAAGTATCTGATGCAGTTTATAGCTCTTTTGATTAACTAGCAAATTACTCTGCTATTTAGGCTTTTCAGCAGCCAAAAAACATGGTCAGGTTTGGGGAAAGGAAAGGCAAAATCTGTGCAAAGAGGCTGTTTGAAGTTCTTTATTCAGGAAAAACCCTGTCTTTTACCAGACATAGCCTGTCATTGTTTCATAATTAGAGAGTACATGCTTGAAAGGGGGGAAGGACCCACCAGCTGCCAATCAAACATCATGACAGGAAGTCATTGGAGTGTCACGAACTGGTGTCATGCCTGCCAATCATCTGTGTGTGTGTGTGTGTGTGTGTATGTATGCTTTGATTTGAATGCGTTGCTTCCTTGCACAGTGTCTGTCTGCTTATGTATGTTTGTGTGTGTGCTTGTTATCGAAGCACACTTGTCAATCATCCGTTCCCTCAGGGATCCATTTGCCAATGATAGTAAAGGGAGGCGTGTCCATGGAGTGGCAGAGGGAGGAAGTGAGAGGAAAGCAGAAGAATAGAAAGAATAGGTGAAGTGAGAGTCACAGATGTTTGCACTCGTTTTCTGCTCGTTTGTCAGTGAGTTTTCTCCTGATAGACTATTCAGAAGCACAAGTGTGGAACAGCCGTCTGAACGCCCACTGTTCAGCATTCCAAGTAGCATGTCTGTGTGTATGTGCGTGCATGTGAATGCATGTGTGTGTGTCTTGTAGTGGTTTGTTGTAAGAACCTGTTTTAGACCTACTGATGTTTTACCAAGTAATGCAATGCTGACCAGTGAGAAAATGTTTTGTGTAAGGTCACGATTAGAATATGTGTAAGTTAAATTGTGGGTTTAGTCTAAGTGTGTAGAGCATTAGGTATGTGAGAAAATGTAACAGGGGCTCAGGCTCCTGTTGTGGAGAAAAAAATGAATTAAGGGGGGGAATTAATTCACGTAATAATCGCGATTTTTATCTTCTAAGATTGATTTTGATTCAGAATTTTCAGAAGTATAGTTTCACCTCACTGCTGGCAGTGTTGACTTGCTGTGCATACATTCATACTTGCTTGCATAAAACACAGTTGGAGTGAGCAGTGTGGCTGGCTAGTGGCTACATTACAACATTAAAAAAGGTTGACGCACTACAGCAAACTTTTACAATGTTGAACTCGTTCTGCATGAATGGTTCGGTTTTATTACAGGAAGATTTAATAAATGAAAACAGCCCACTATTATTTGTGAATCAGTTGAATTGTTGAATCTCAACCATAGACTGTATAAAAGAAGTGGAGGTAGTCATCGTGACGTCACCCGTTGGTTCGTGGACTGCCATTTTGAAGCCTCGAGTTTGGCCGAAAGTCGCAGCCATGTTGATTTTTTTGCAACCAGCGACCATATTTGGACGAGACTGTGGAGCAAACCGCTCCGTGTGGCGTTAGCTAGCTTGCTTAGCTAGGTGCATCTGTAATTTACGTTAACTGTCATTTTAACAGGGCTGATACTTTTGTTTAGCGAACAACAGTCTTAAAACTAAATGTACTCACCAGTTAAACAAAGGTGATATTTAAAGCTATGTTTAAGTATATTGGCTCCTTGCAGAGTAAAGAAAAGTTTAATCAACCTTATTTGCCTTATGTTATTTAATAATAATAATTATGTGGTTTTAATATTTACAACAAATTGTGTGGTGGTACATAATGTTGACCATGAAAAGAAACTTCTTTGGACCTTGGTCAGACATCAGATGGTGAGTGTTTTTATTTTATTTCATCCTACCTTTTCCTACACAGATGGAAGCTTTAAGTAACCTGTGTATAGATGTTTAATTAAATCTTTCTCACATGCAAATGAGTAGTCATACAAGTACCATACAGATTGCGGTGTTAGGTCATGAATATTCATGAGTCATCATTTTTTCCCACTGTCAACAGAACAAGAGGTAATTTATTCATCCTAACTGGCTGCTAATCAGCTGTTCTTACTCTGATATTCCTTGTGAAATTATTCTCAAGCATACATAAGCATAACTTCTAAGCATAAGCGTAATGTTCAGAACGCTTTTAGGCTATGTGTGTATGATGTGTCTGTTCATCACACGTGCCTTTCCATTTGCCACAATTTAGTAATTTATCATTGAGTAAAGATAGAGTAAACTTTTTAAAGTTAGTCTCACGTCCAGCGTCTTTCTTAGTTTGTAAATGTGTGCTGTGGTAGGTTAGATAATGGTTTGTAATTTGACTGATCACTCATGTTGGACAGAAGACATCTTAAAAAACGACAGACATGGAAAAGAAGTTGCTGACAGGCAGAAGTCATAATTACAAAAAAATTAAAGAAACAAACAAAAATGAAGCAAATTGATCTTAACACAAATGTGAGGGAAAAAGTCAAAGGTGAGTGTCATGACATCGTGATGTAAGCCAGTTCACTTCCCATTCACTTAAATTGTCTTTTTTCTCTTAACTTAAGCATGCAAAGACAAACACTCAGCTGAGTATCAGCCCAGACACCCTCTGTGGTCAGCCTGAAGACGGTGGCAGGAGAAATACTTCCCTGCTGTGGTATCTCATGTGTGCAGCTTTCCATTTCTATTACTTCCTCCTTCACTTGCAAAAAGCCACATGCACACACACACACACACACACACACACACACACACACACACACACACACACACACACACACACACGCCTTATTTAATTGTTGCATGTCTATGGCCTCTGTATGTTTCTGTAGATTTTATGTGTATCGTTCAGTTGTGTGTGCATCCATGCGTGTTGCCACCCAGGATACCCCAGTAATAACAATATCAAGAGGGACTTGAGAGAGAGAGAGAGAGAGAGAGAGAGCAGGTCTAATTAAGCTGTAGGTGTCCATTATCTTTCTACATCATTTTTTCCCTCTAGATCTCCCTCACTGTTCTTTTCCCTTCCATTTGCTGCTGAATGTAGGTCAATCAAAAATAGTTACAGATGGCTGATGGTACTCCATATTTAACTTAGGTAGCCGATGCTTTTAACCAGATTTTGAAAAGTTTAAAGCATCTGTTTCAATTTTCACAAATTTAACTCCATATCATTTTTTTTTTTTTGTCATAATGTCCTCAAAGAAGCAGAATGGAGATAATCCTGAAGCTAAAATGTGTGTGTTACTTTTTTCTTCAGCACTAAAAAATATGTTGTTGTTTTTACCTTCTTACTCTTTTACTTTTCAGTATCTAGTGCTTTCCCATTAATTGTCCACAACCCTAATGTAAAATACCTCTATGTCTGTTGGATAGAGTTGGTCTCTTAGGTCAGTATGGAGAATTAAATAGGTGTTGGATTCATGTTATTGTGGACAGGTAAGTTAACGCTTCATTTATTTCCAAAAGGGAAATTATTTAGTCAAGCTCCTCCTCATTCCTCTCATAATTGAAAACAGGTCATGGCTTCTCATCATTTGATCCACTAGGGTGTGTTTGATTGGTTCATTTGCCATGTTATGTTACAGAGAAGGACAGAAAAGCAAGAGAGGAAATAGAGATGACAGTATAGAAGAGAGGAGAGGAGGGGCTGTGAGAGAAGTGTTTGATACCAAGGGTCGACATGCCAAGCATGACGGCCAGATGAAGGGGTGAAGGCGAGGTAATCTGTGATGGAAAGACACAGAAATGAGGGTAATGAGAAAAAAGGAGGAGAGTGCTGAGGTAAAAAAAAAAGAGAGGTGAGAGAGGGGTAAGTGAGGGAATGAGAGGGAGTTGAAGGGAAGGGTAAGCCTCTAACTCTGTAGGTAGCGGTAATTAGAGCAAGGCTTGTCCCCTGTGAGATGAAGACACACTCACTCTGTTAATGCATGCACATGGTTATACCCCATGCCCCCCCACCAACCCCCATTAAGCATTTCAACATATTAACTTATATATTACACCTTTTATTTTACCAAAGCATTGCACAGACATGCACAGGCTAAACTACAACACAGTCCCACACTTTAAATTGACTATGAATGTTGTTTTAAATAATGCACAAGCAGGTTTAGCGATGCTTCAGAAAGATCAGCGGGTAGCAAAGAAAAAATAATACATCAGTAGATTCACTAGATAAATAAAACATTAAGGCATGTTATAAGGTCACCGTTTGCATGTTGGATAAATTAACTATTTAGCAGCTTTGATTGGCTCAATTAACCATATCCTACTCACTGTATAGCTGCTAGGGTGTAAAGTTGAATGAGCTATGAGTTTATTAGTTTATTTACTTTTTCTTTTTTACATCAGCTCGTGAGCAGGCTTTACGTGTTTATGGCATTTATAGCCTCTGATAGCTATCAATATCTAATATCTATATAATATAAGTCAGAGCTTTGTCAGCATAAAAGTTTACTTAAATCCTGTTCTTGGGTTGAGAAACAAAAAATGAAAACAACAATCATTCACTGTAAATAGTTTTCTCTTTTACACCATGCATCCACATACAGTGTTGTGGTAATGCTGGTTATCTTGACTAAATGTTGCTTGTTTCTCTTGGTAGACAGAGATGCTGTCAACATCTTCATTCAACAGCAAATGCCAGTGTGTCCGGCCCGAAGGCTGAAGCCACCATTAGTCATTCGCATTTAGCTATGAAGTTTAGTCAGGTGTGTGTGTATTTGTGTGTGTGCAATTCAGGGTCCTGTCCAGGTAATGACTTGTGCAGTGTCCAGTAGTGCTGAGTGTGCTGTTGATGCTGACCTCACACAATCTATATTGACTGGTGTGGTCTGAGTATTGATATGTGGCCACTTAAAATGGGCCTCTAAGTATATCCTGTGTATGCCAACTTTTAATTTAGAGTAGACTGTATAGAGTAGTAGTTACTATGTTAGGCACTAGCTTTTAGGGCTGCAGCTAATGAGTATTTTCATTTGATTAGTTAGCAGTATTGATTAGTTGTTTGGTCTATAAGATGTCAGAAACTGGTGAAAAATGTCAATAAATGTTTGCCAAAGTCCAAGATATATATATATATATATATATATATATATATATACAGTATTTGTATGTTATAGTTTAATGTATGGATTTTGATTGATTCATGTTATAAACAAAAACAATCTCAAAGAAGAAAGAATGACAAGAAGAGACGGGTATGACAAAAAAAGCCTTTGGGGCATTTCATTTCATTTTCATTTGTGGATATTGAGTCATTTATAAGGTGCAGCAAGAGGCTGAGTGTGATTTACCTTACGTTACTGCTGAGTTCTATGTATGCAGGTGCCATTGTTTGCCTCTTCCTATTTTTTGTTTCTCGCTCGCAGTGCCCTGTACATCTCTTGGTTGTTGAAATTGTGTTCAAGCTCACCTAGCAGAGCACATGCACCATGTACCAGTGAGTCCTTACCGCAGTGTCCCGGGTTTGAATCCGATCCGCAACTCATTTGCTGCACGTCTTTCCACCCTCTCTCTCCAGTCTGTCTTCGGCTGTCCTATCATCAATAAAGGCAAAAAAATCGCCCAAACAATAGGAATCTTGCGCGTGAGAAATAATATGATTTGCTCTTGACATATGACATAAATCTGACGGCATACCAACATTGTATTGGTCCTGACACTCAGTCACATGCTGTGCCAGAAGCTCTCGCAACGAATAACAAAGTGTGTGTATCTGCGTTTATGTTACTGTGTGTGCGTTTGTTGTAAGAACAGTACAAATGTGTTGTTTGTTCCTCATCTGCTTCCACAGAACCACATCATGCCAAAGGCTGTTAAAATCCCCATGCTGAGCTATAATATTATGATATTTTTCTCTCTCTGTCTCATTGTTTTTGATGCCCATCTCTCTTTGTCTTTCTGTCTGCATTGCTGCTTCTCTCTGTCCAGATTCGGGAAGAAAAAAGAGGAGAAGAAGGAGGCAAAAGCAGCTCTGCAGCGACAGAAGACAGACATCCTGAGTGATCATGAGCTTGAGAGGATGAAAGATGAGAGGGAAAGGTGGGGAGCGTTCTGGAAAAGAGATGATTATGATTTTTTTGTGTTTTAAATTTGCTGACATACAGATATTGTGAATATCCAGAGTACACAAGTCACTTTATTGCAGATGATGTTCATGTATCATTCTCATGGAACACATTGAAACCACTATTAACAGCTCTTACATTCCTTTCTTTTATTTCTTCTCATTCTTTCCGTTCTCTCTACCCCTCTCTGCTCCATTCTTGTCATTCCTGAGTGCTAAACTAATGGTGCAGTTTTGTGTGGTTTGTTTAAAGATGTTTCTTTGTGGTAGCCTTTGTTATAACTCAGTCATTAGCCCGCTCATGAGAACCATCAGTGTTTCAATGAGATTTCTAGACGTCTTAACTGGCTCTCCATCTGTCTGTCAGAATCGAGGCAGGGCATCCTGAGCTGCGAGAGCACCGACCCAGAGACCAGCAAGGCGGTGGCGGCTCGGCATATCCAGATGTGGAGGATGACGACGCAGACCCCAACTATGCCCGAATACAGTCCTTCAGGGGCAGAGATATGGGTTCAATGCCCCAGCCGCTGTCTCAGTCACCTCCCTACAGTACAATTCAGCACGCCCATGCTCGCACCCCGTCCCCCCAAGGTCCCTCTGCCTTTCCAGGGCATGGGAATCATGGCAACGACCCTGTAGCCATCCCTGATGATGACCCCCTTGATAGGCTGTACGCCAAAGTCAATAAACCAAGGGGAGCTGGAACTACATCTCCTCCTGTCTCTGCTACTGCTAATGACAGGTAAGACACCATAACCTTCTCGGGATTCACTTCTAGCTTCGGGCTCTTGCTTTAGTGTGGTAGTTATTTTTCAGAGGCGCAAAGAGGTTTGGTTCATTAGTGTGACAAACTGTGGCAGAAGTGGTTCAATTTGATCACTTTGTCTTAAATTTTAACATCTAAAAGTTCCCATCAGGTATAGTCTAGTTTAGTCTTTTTAAAACCAGCGGATAAACCTGGGCCCCCTTCCTAGAGTTAGGCCTGGACAGGAAGCTCCCAGGTTTCTGTCCACTCCCATCCCTCTTCAGGTTTACAATGCAATGTTATATTGCTGATGCTTCATATTTCTCCCTCTCTCTCCCCCCTCACCTGTTTAAATCAGATTTGGCTGTCACAGGCCAGTTTGTGTGTGTGTGTGTGTGTGTGTGTGTTTGTGTTTGAGAGCAAGAGAGAGATGGAGACAGGCAGACAAAAAGAAAAAGATTGAATTGTTTGTGCTTGCTTTGAGCTTCAGTATGAGCGAATGTGTACTCACATGCCCACTGACATATATATTGTGTGTGTGTGTGTCCCAGCAAGAAAAACAACCCACCGCAGGGTTCAAAGTGTTCCTCTCAGCTCCACAATCCTTACTCCTTACCTTTATTACGTCAGTCACAGCTCACTTACTTCTGAATATATCTACCAGTACAGATATTCTCGCATACACACACACAAACACACACACAAACACACACACCATATTGCTGTGCCTGCTTGATGGACAGCTCCAGGCTTCATAGAAATGTTTTTTGACAGTGTCTGTCTCGTATTGTTTCCTCCATGCATAAATAATGTTCCATCATGGAAAGTCAAGACTCATTTGACCTTGGTTTCTAGGGTTGACTTTATTTTCATTAAAAGTGAATTGCTATTTCTTTTTTTCTGAGTGCACAAGGATATGGAATCCAGCAATGTTCAAACCTTAGACAGGCATGTTATACAGTGCCAGGTTCTTCTAAAGCCAAACCAAAGGTCATGGGTGAGCCACCACTGTCTTTAATTAAATGTAAGTAAATGCTACATAACATAAAAACAATTTGTCGTAACTTCAGTCTTTTCTAATTCTAAGTATTATGTAGTATTTTGTTGTGAAATTGTATGTTTTTGAAACAATCCTTAACCCGTCAACCGTCTCATATTCACACATTATTATTTGGATTATGTAAATGCACATTGTTTGCTTGGGCTGCAGTAATGCAATGCATGGTTAAATGTGCAGCTAAATACATTAATTACAGCAGACAGTTTGTGGGTATTTAGCTTGATTTTTCCAATACTTACTCACTTAAGTTTCCCAATCTATTTCCTTCTTTAAAAGAAGAAAAATAAGTCTAAGAATGTCTTGATTTTGCAAACCTGTATCCATGTCCACCGCAGTCCTGGCAGATAGAGCTATTCATTTATCATCACTTCCTGAAACCTGATGAGGTAGACAGAAGGAAGTCCAGGTATTGGCTGACAGTAATCGATGGTGCCAAAAAAAGAAGGTAGTGTGTCAGCGGTGTCTGTGTGTGTGTGACTCAGTGTGTGCGTGACTCTGTGTTACTGTGCGTCGAGGGAGGCCAGAGCTGCGGTATGCATGTGGGAGACGGAGATAAACAATTTTGCTAAGGACTCCATTCCATCAGCACCTCAGCAAGGCAATGAAGCACACCGATTTATACACACACACACAGAATGAGTAATGCAGTGGTAAAAACACCTACAGCTCACAAATGTACACAGTTGTGTGTATGTAGACTGAATATAACATATAGATGAACTCCTGTCTGTTAGAAAAGCAAGTCATAAATATTAAAGAATGTCTCAACAAGCCAAACAACGAAACAGGCAGTACCTCAGCCTTGAGACAGTGCTGGGTAATAATGATAATTTAAGAATGAAACAACACCATTGGCTGAAATTAGGCCGCCCTGGAAACTGTGAGTGCTGCTGGAAACAATCAGTTTGCTTAGTCATTGGAAACAATAATAACTTTTAGTAGGTCTTGATTCAGAAATAAAGATCACCTAGAATATTTAGTGAACAGGACACAGCGCTCCATAATGCTTCCTCTAAACTTGGAAGATTTACCTTTTAGTTGCTTTGAAAATGATTGTTGCATTACAAAGTTGATATCTTCTTAATGGAACAATAGTTTAAAGTAGTAAACATCTGAAATTTGTTGTGCTTCGCTTACTTTGTGTAGTAATGCTGCCTAATTAGTAATGAATAAGTCTGATTATACCACGATTGTTTTGTTTGTCTTAATGTCTTTTCATCAACTGTCAGCAACACACAGCAGAACTGACTGACATCTGCAGTGTCCCATTCCTTTATTGCCCTTTTAGTTTGCTCTGTAACTACTGGTGCATCTCCAATAATTTGAAAATCCCCCATAGTGATTTTACTCTGAACTGGGTCTGAGCCAAACACTAAAAAAGCTTTTTAAATGCACACAGTATTCTTTCATTGCTGCAAGTATCTCTATGATGCACGTACGACAAAGAGCACATCAGTAGGCGCTCAGTAGCTGGCCCTGCTTAACATAATGTTTGAATCTGTCAAAAGCTGTGACAAACTCCACAGTAGAGGAGCAACAGGTCGATACTTTCAACATAACAGCGACGACGATAAGAGTACATTAATTAATGTGGGTGGCGCAGGGGTAAAATTGTTGTCTAGCATGAGCGACTTTACAACTGGTTGTGCCTAACCAATCGGCACTCCTAATGCCTCAACCCAACAGCTAATCAGAGGCAGAGTAGGGCGGGTCTGACAGCAGGTGAGACTGCCGAACGAACTGTCCGTTGGACAGCAAGCCTGATATAAGACAGAAGTAAGCCAGCTTACAATGTTAGCTGTCCTGTCAGATACAGTAATGTTGCCAATTTTATAACTTTGCCCACTGTTATTGACCAATAATGTTAGCTAAGCTGTGTCAGCAGCCTGGGTGTAATATAGGCTAACGTCAAAGTAAAAGGTACTTTATTTGTCACATACACATAGTGAGATTTAACCCATCCCTGAAGGGAGCAGTGGGCAGGCACTGTAGAGCGCCTGGGGACCAACTCCAGATACCAACTCCAGATTGAAATGCAGTGTCAGCAAAGGCCGGGACGACCGGGGTTCAAACCCAGGACCTTTTTGCTGTGAGGCCACAGTGCTATCCACTAGGCCAACATGCTGTCTAAACAGGATCAACGTGTCGGCATCTGTGCTATTTACACTGGGGGAGCAGGGGACATGTCCCCATCACTTTTTGAAATCATTTGTTAAAAAAGCTTTGAACAAGAGCTTGCAACATGAAATGGCAAAGAACCAATGAAAGTGCTTTGAGAAAGGTTTATTTGCATTTTTAAGTAAGAATTATAAAGCTACAGATTATAAAATGACCCCAAAGCATGCAGCACCAGTCAGTAAGTTTACCAACTTTTTGTCTAAGTTTTCTGTTCTCTCCCTGTGAACACGACAAAAGAGAGGGGGAAAATAATCATTCCTGCATGTGTCCTAATTGAGCAGGGATGATATTTCATGAGAAACGTTGATACAGTCTACAGGAGAAACATGTGAAAGCAGCATAGAAATGCCTGAGAGCTGCACTGCACAAGATTCTGTAATATTATAATTTTGAATTGTCACCTGCCACCTGAAGTTTGTGTTTCCCTTTACATAAATAAAAACCGTTTTCATCATAAGTTGATGTAGGAAAGGCAGTGCAAGAAATTAAGTGTTTAATACTCAAAACTTTCTGGGGGAATACGCCCTTATGTCCCCACTACTTTTCAACACAAAGTGACGTGTCGGTATCTTTCTCTTGTTGCAGTAGACAAATGCACGTTTTGTATACAACTTGTAAGCTTAAAAACAGACCGCTCTTACACCGTCTCTCTGCTTGCGTATCCTTCTCACCTTTTTTTTTTTACCACCCGACCAGTTTGCATGCCCGGCTTTAGTTAGCCGTATGTAAGCAAGCAGTCACACTTTTTCCAAGTTTTCCAAGAAATAATTTAAATCAAAACAAGGCTGCATGCAGTCTTCCACGCCAGTTTAATCGTCTTTGCAGTTGTTCAGACATCATGTCACTTTCTTCAGGTATCTCACATGGGCATCAGTAAAATCGCAATTTACATAATAGGTCTTAAAAAATAGCCAATTATACTCCACAGCACACATATACAGTATGTGTCTGGCTGCATGTGTGCATTTTTGTATGTGTTTATAAGCATTTAAACTGCTCTATTATGGAAGGATAGTTATTTAACCACACAGCGAAGTGATATATCACACAGTCTGCTTCTCAACCAGCGCACCACCTTTAATTCTAAAGGGCACAGCCAGCTCAATTTCTTATGCATGGCAGAGTTTAATGCAGACTCATTTAGTAAACCAGTTACACACACACACACACACACAGACACAAAGCCATGAATGTGTTTGAGAGAAAAAGCACACAAAATCTCTCTCTCTCTCTCCTCTCTTTTCACAAAGGGAAGGTTTTCCTTTGTAATCTTCCTTTACGTTAGACAATATCCACAAGAAGGCATCTCATTTTGAATATGCAATTGAAAACAATGGGCTTCCATAGGAGCATTTCCCGGTTGTTTAATTCTTTGGTATCAATCAAATTAATAGTTTATGATCTCAAAGTCATCTGCCAAAATGCACACACCTTTACTGTGTGATCGGCTACAGAGTAGGTTAGAGGTGACAGAAAGTCGTCTTCTTATATTAACTGCCAGAAAGCCCCCACCCAAAAAGCTAAGTCTTTGGGGGTCAAAAAGCCAGCTAAGTGTGGATGAAGTGCTAAATCTAAGAGAGAGAAAAAGATACATTTTCAGATTCAGTCAGCTTATTGTGGACGTACAGTCTTTCTCCTGGTGTCCACCCTCCTGCGGCTTGTCCGCCCCTCTTCCATCTCGGCACACAGATGGACAGATTGGAGGGCCTGAGTGGCTCACGTAGGGAAGGACGTAGCAAGGGAACCATGGCGAGAGAGAAAAGGACCCAAGAAAAGGAGCTCTTTAGAAGATTTTTAAGTGGAGAGCAGGATTCTTTGCCCACCCTCAGCGAACACACACACACATACACTATCTTTCCCACTCCCTCTCGTCCTGCCAGTAGAACCATTTTGTCTTGTGCACTCACACACTTAGGTGCATGTACAAAACAGAGGTAGTTAGGATGTCAAACGCACGCACACACTTACGCACACACACACACACACGCACGTAACTAGTCCATTTTCTGAAGTGACCACCCAAGCCTTAGATGAGTGCTGCCCTCCGTTTTCTTGAGTGGGTGCCCCCTCCCACCCTCTCCCAACCACCACCACCACCACAACTACCACCTAACCCTTCCAAGTGCCCCTTGCAGGTTACCATAACAACCACGACCTCTGGCACTCCACCAATTAGAAAACAAGCAGCCTGGAGAGACCAGAGTGGAGTGAGCTTCAGAGAGAGAGAGAGTGTTACTGTAGCGCATGAGCGAAAGATAAGTCAAATAACCTCAAGAATGAAAGACAAAAGACACGTAAAAGCATAGCTTCTCCTACTCTGAGACAATGAATAGCGCAGTACAGTGATACTTCTGAACATCTAATGCAGTGCAGTAACCTTGCAACAGATGTCTTTGCTTATAATGTTGCATGTTTTGAGGGAGAGAGAAAGAGGTGTTGATTCAGTCCTGAAGTTTTTGTCATCATGTCCTATGCTGTGTTACATAGTAAGGTGTGAGTAATGTTTTCGGCCTGCCCCGTGTGTATAAAAGATACGCAGATTTACACTTTACACAGTATAATGTAGAACACATCTTATATACTCACAGTTTACATAGGTTTTGTCAAGAATTTGAAGACACATGCCATAAGCAAACAATACCATGTTCAAGATGACAGAAGTGGTATTACCAAATTATGCATTTGAGAGCATCTGTTGAATCGATAACGCTTATAAAATGTTGCCACTTTCTGAAAAGTCGAATTAAAAGTTCCTGTTCCACCCCTCTCCTCCCTCCTTATTGCTGCTCTGTTTGTGTTTGTTTTTACTTTTGCTTTGCTAAAGAAAATACACATGTTAGGTGTGATTTTGCCATTGGCTTTCACATGTCCCACCATCTGCCATTGTGAGAAAATCTGAAAAACTTTAGCTTTGTTTGTGCTGGAAAAGCAGACGTCCCCTTGCTTTCATACAGTAATACAGCAATCCATGATACAGCGTAAGATGTAGTGTAGAGGCAGCCAGGCTTCTTTTCACTGCTAAAATGCAACACATGGGCAAATTTATGGATTTTTACACCAGACACTTTACCTTACCTAACATATTTAAGCTTGCATATGTAGATTGCACTCGTCTTACCTCGCTGAGTACATGGACGGAAACATTGTGCGCTCCCAAAATGTGTATTAAGTGTGAAAATGGTGAAAAGAGACCAAGAGAGACATAGAGGGAGGAGAGGGAGATGAGCTTTTAGCATTGCTTGGCTGCTCACTGGAGAGGCTTTCTTTGCTCCATGTTAATTAATCAGACATTCTCCCAGCTCAATGAGTGCCACACACACACACACACACACACACACACAGAGTAATAAAAACTCACTGTCTTTATCTTACACACTTCTCACACACACTGGAGGTGCTTTTAGTGGGTGCCAGGTTGGTCTGTGCAAGTACTGTTTTCCGCATCACTCTCTTCTTGTAGGTAATTAGTTTTGGTTGGGCGGGGGCTCTCTGTGTGTGTGTGTGTGTGTGTGTGTGTGTGTGTATATTAGGGGATGTATCTTTGGGTAGTAACATGATTTTGGCACTAATAAGCATTACAGCAAATGATATAAGTCACAAAGAACAGCTCATTACTGAATGAACCGAGGTTACTTACTTGAAACACAAAATGCACCGATAAATAGCTGCAGCACGAGCAGTAGCTTACAGGCCCGATTTGTAATGGCTTCTATCACATTTCAGTCAATTTTACACGGATCCAATGCAAGTCCCGCTGTCTCTTTGCAACATCTGCACATGTGCCCTGTGACCTGCAATTAATGGCTTACCTCTCCACAGCTTTGGTTGTTTGTTAAAGCATCTTAAAACAAAAGTCCCCATTCCCTATGACTGTTCGAATCTTTAATCTTTACAAACTAGTTTTACTTGTTTTAACTTCTAAACAGATGTGCATTTGTCCCACAAATGGGCGTGGCAGATCTACAATACACTCTTATGAGTTATTTAAAATATTTATTGTGTGTTTTGTTGAGACCATGAGATGTATAAGAAAATTTACATTATTATGGAAATTCTGTAGAAAGAAATGTGGTATTTTGCACTAATTTATAAACTAAGAGGAGCAATCACATTCAAGGACGATGGCGGATATGAGAGAGAAGTGTGGAGTGTTTTGGAACTAAAGGGCAGTAAAATGGAAGGTTAAGTGGGATTAGGAATAAAGAGGAAGGGAAATTAAAGAAAGAAAACGGAGAAAGGGTGAAGCAGAAGAGAGGCATGGAGAAGAAAGAGCCAGAATGAGAAGCAAGAGGAAGTGTTGAAGAAAAGGGGGATTTTGTTTCTAAAAGCAGGAGGAGAAAGGTCGGAGAAAGACAAATGAACAGAATGGAAAGAGAAGAGGAGCAGACTGGAGAGACTGTGATTGAAAATGATTGAGAGCCAGTGCATGTTTAGAGCTTTAAAAAAATGAAAGAGAAGAGGATTATTTGGAAGAGAGAATAGGGTCCAAATGTTGTGGGCTGAAAGGACACATGAGTGGACCCAAATAATTACAGGAATGAGAAAAGTGGATGAACTAGCGAAGAGAAAAGGAGAAAAGATGAGGTAGCGGGGGACTCAGAGGGGAAGAGAGGCTAAGTGGATGTTTTGGGATAATTCACCAATGAGATGAAGAATGAGGTGGACGGATGGACAGAGAAGGGCAAATTAGCAAAGGGGAAAGTAAGTAAGGGTTAAACAGAACTGAGATGCTGGGAGTAGAGAATGTGAAGAGGGGCTAAAAGAGAGGAATGAGAAGAGGTGGGGGAGGAAAGTGATGGAGTGCAGACGAGGGCCAGAGTGTGTGTTTTCCGAGCTCAAAGCTTGCGATTCAGCCTGGCTAATAAGGAAAAGCTCTCAAGAGGCACTTGTCTGCTCCATCCCTTCCTCCTCCTTGGTCTCTTTCCCTCAATATACCCTTTCTAGGTCTCTCTCCCGCCTGTTGCACTCTCTTCCTCTCATTTATGATTTCCGTCTCTCGTATTTGCACAAGTAGTTCTCGATGAAAAATAAATTCCATGCAAAGGACATCCTCCCGCAGTGGAGCACGTACACGGTAAAAGGACACTTGGGCACAGCCTCTTAAAAGCACACACACAAAGAGAGGAACACGCTAAAAGTTTCAAGAGACGGAAGGTAAACGCTGAGGGACAGAATTAGCTTTGTACATCTTTGATGTTATTTGCCATCTAGTTTCTAGATGTTTTTGTCCCTGTACTCAATCTTACCTTTTTCATGCAGTGGGGAATATGAATTAAATTGAAATTTTAGTTGTAGCTAAGCAACACGCACACTGTGTGTATATTCTGTGTTGTACTTGGCAAAACACTTTTATGGTGAGCATATAGGGACAGCCTCCTGGTTAATTGGGGGATAGGCTCATGTTTGTTTGTGTGTTCCTACAATGCCAAGGAAGTTAGCGTAATCTACATTGTGTTGTGCTATGTGCCCGTGGTTGAGTGAGTGTCTGGGTGTTGTAGTGTAAAGGGATTCTCTGCTTGTTGCTGTCAATAAAGCGCCTGTTCTAAAAGAAGAGAAAACTGCCTCGCTGAGTTCATCATGATTTTTTATATCCATATACAGTACTCAACATGAGCTTGCATTTAATGTAATCACAGTGAATCCGGTCAAGTGCCACGTCGTAGCAGTGTGTGCACCATGATTAGCTCACTTTAAATGATATATGACATTCACAAGTGTTTATATTATGGAAAACTCCTTTTATAAAAAAATGAATACTAAAGAAAAACTCTTTAGTTAAATTTAGGTTAGGGGTAATAATCATACTCGAGGTTGGGTGAAATCATTCTGGTTAAGGTAAAGGCTGCGGTTTGGCTTAATTAAATCTAATAAAACCGCTCTAGGTTGACTCCAAATATTTGTATAACAAGCAAAGGCCAGAGAGCATGGGACAGATGAGGTCATGTGAAGTAAAGGTCAGCTGGAGTGACTTCTCAAAACTTCTGGAGTAATTAGGGAGATTGTTAGTCAAGCTAGAAACAAGTTTGAAACAGCCTAATGGTAGACATGTAAGTAACACTTTGTAACACATGGTAGACGTGTAAATTAATGCTTTGAACAGTGCCTGTACTGTATAACAAAAGTAATACAGTTCATGGAAATAGCCATAACATTGTTATTTGGTTTGTATGCTGAAGTCTGACCTCCACCACTTGTGTCAGTACATACTGCACCTTTTCTACTACAGTTTTTCTTTCTGTTTAGAACTCTAATATAACTTGATAATGGCTCTGAAATAGCCTGTTATCTTTGTTTATACTTCAAATATTGTCCTGTGCCACAATAGTGGTAAAAAAATGAGCTGCCCAAACCTTAACCTTACTTGTGGCAGAAAAATATAAACTGCTCTTGTGAATCATTTTGGTAATGGCATAGAAAGGGATGGATAACCTGTCCTGCCAACTGGGGCAAAAAAAACTTTCATTGATAATTTTAAAGTCAGTGACAAACAAACAGTTGTGTTGTTTCATTTGGAGGACTTGGAGTACATAGACCATTAAAATAGCCACAGACAAACCATGGGAAGACAACCTAAAGCAGTTTGGCAAAAGGTTCAGTAATTGTCTACTTTTCTTAAATATACCTCTAGCAAAGCTATCAGCTGTGATCATTGAAAGAATGTAAACCGACCTATCCCCATTGTTTTTGTTAATAATAACTGAAACAGAATTGCAGTAGGAAATATAAATAAAAATGATACGGTGTGATCATACTATACAATACATTGGTCTGGTTTTGCTGTGGCCAGTCAACCAGTTAAATATAGCACTATAGGTATCTGTCACGGGACAGCCTTTAACCCCTTTGCTTCAAGTATAAATCCAGTTTTTAGAGAGATGCCATCCACAGCTATTGTGCTCGGCAGAGGCATCAGGCAAATAGGCCTCCTGCCACACACACACGGCTGTGCAAGTCAAAGGGGAACGTTGAGCCAGACAGCCTGCCTACATGATTTTATGCCAGCCAATTTACCACCTGTAGCGCTCCTTCTTTCTCTGTCTGTCACACACAAACACATAATATAAGGCTTGTCTAAATAATGTTATGCCAGACAATTTCAATCTGTACGATATACCACACACAACACACACACACACACTGATTGTCATGACGATAGGATGCCACCCTACTCTGCCACTGTGAGCGTCTCTCTTGCACACACAGGCATTTAGACAGCTAGTCTGATTGATGTCATGGCAGTCGATAGAGCGCTAATTACTCCCCGCGCTTAGACGCCGCCGCGTAAGGAGCAGTGTCATATCCTGTCAGCTGCATTTTAAAAACACGTGTCACTTCCTGTTAGCCTGTAGAGGAAAAGAGAGCAATAGAGCAACCTGACAGCACATACAATCAACTCTACACAGCTGCACTGTATTACAAAGTTTTCTTCCTTTCTTTTCTCTTTTTTCTCCCTCTGACCCACCTGCCAGCCCCGCTGATCTTTTGTTGTCAGGCTTCATTAGTGGAGCCGTCAGCTAATTAGAGCCTTGCACAAGCTTTGGAGATTGGGAGGAAGAAGATGGTGAAGAAGAGCGAGATGAGGGAGATATGGAGGGGGAGGGAAGAGAGAGGCAGGGCAGAGGAGATGGAGATGAGCAGATGATGAAGAGATTAAGGTGGAGTGGGAGGGAAGGAGAGATGGATGGTATCAAGGTGGGGACGGAAATGACAGCTGAGATGATTACCTGCACAAACTGTGGAGAGTCCAACGAGACGAGAGCGTGAGAAAAGGATGAATGGTGGTGTGAGGAATTGGAAATAGATTGTGGAGAAAAAGTGACAGAAATGTGAATATTTACTGCTCTAAATGACTCGCAGTAAAGGGAAATGTGAGAAGAAAATTAAATGCATCACAGAAATGTCAAAATGACAGAACATATAATATAAATAGGACGTTCATATCCGTGTCAACACATGAGGGACAATATCTCACATTGATTAAGTTGTTTTTGTTAAGTATTCCTGTACGTGTGTGTGTGTGTGTGCGTGTGTAAGTGTAAGCAAGCAGCCGAGTGAAACAGAGATACAAGATACAGGGAGAGACAGATAATGCATTGACCTGTGTCCGTTGCTGTGATCTTGTTGATCCTTGTAAGACAGAGCTGATAACGGTCCTAATACCCCACAACTAGACACCGGAGAGAACACACAGACCAGCACGCCCACTGTATGTGGACGAGTGGAAAGAAAAAGACTACAACTCCCTGTTGGCATCATCAGTCAATATGAAACTACATTTCCTCTTGTTGTGCTTCCTCACAATTATTGACTGTGGTTTGTGTCCTCCTGTCATTGCCAAGAGAAGACACAATACTTAATTTTAGTTCATTTATGAATTCAAATAGTTCAGATACAAAGTCAGTCTTTGTGTAACAACATAAAGAATGATATTGAAGTTGCACTGAATTGAATGAAGTGATGATGTGTAATTTGCATGGTTGGCTAATACGATTTTAAGGTCCCTTTAAGACCTTATTACATCTCATTTGAATAGGAAGTCAGTGTTCATTTACTGTTGCATTGAAAAGGGTAAGACAGTCATCCGTAACTCTTGACGTTTCTAAAGCTTCAAAGCACAGTTATTGTTAGTTGTATTGATCAGCAGCATTGATCAGGATGCAAAGTCACAAATATTCTACTTTCCTTGAAAAAGGTGAAGGAGCCATACCTTGTGTACCATCTCTTAAGCTTTTAAATCAATTGCAGTTTATGTTTTCAAGCTTTATTGATTTTTTCCAACTGGCTATCATGACTTTGTGCTTGTGCTAATGAAAGGAAATCCTACTTTAGCTTTTTTCAGAAGGTCAACAGCTCTGCTAGTGGGTAGCATCTGTATCCTTTTCTTGTCTTTGTTCCTTCCAAGAATGCAGGACGGACACTCGCCGTCGCTCACTCACACGCGCAGTGTAATATTTGGAAAGTTCCCTCTGATACTGAATTGTAACATCCACGAAAGAGATGTCAGTAGACTATCTTACAAAAGAGGTTTTGTATTGTGTAGCGTTTCCTTTTTCTACACACAAGCTGTCACACATTTGCAGACACGTGATAAATCAGACTGAGCCGAGAGTCTGAAAGACATATTCCCCCTGTGCCACATCTAAGAGGACATCATACATCACCTGTGTGTATGTCCACCCCTGTATGTATGCATGTGTGTGTTGCTGCTTGTGTGGCAGACAACACCATAGTCCCTTTGGCCATTTTGTGTCAGATTTATGAAGCCTTTCAGCATCAAGTCATCTGTTAGAGAGCACAAAAAACTGGCTTTTCTCTTTCTTTGTCTCAACCTCTTTCTTGTATCCATCGCTTCATCTGTTCCTGTCGTGGACTGTATGCAACATTTTTTTTCTGATGACAGGAAAATACCAATAGATCATCATGTGGATATGACAAATTACTGTATTTTCCTTTAGATACCAGCACTGGAGTTTGTAATGGATTCCCCACATCACCCAACATGGTTTTTAAATTATTGAAAAAGAAAAAGTGTAGCTTAAAGTGCACCAAGCCAAGCCCAGTATTTATTTACACTTAATGGGGTCATTAAAGTTTAAATAAATAAATCATATTTAGAAGAATTTAAACCTATGCATAATATATTTTTTTCCTGAATGGATTGTGTTTGACAGATCTCCCGTCATCATGTTTCTCCCGGCTTCAACAGCGAATTCTCTCTTTTGGACGGCCCAAATTACGGAACATCACAAAAGTTATTAAAAGCAAGTCAGAAAACAGATTTTAGGGGTGAAATCGCACCTTTTCATAACCAGACTTGTAAATATTTATAGGCTTTAATGATAAAGACATATTCCTTTGCTGTGGACCTTGATGTATTTTAGGGTGTATCTCACCATGTTATTAATGGAGCAGCCATCTTAATTATTAATAGCAGCATTATTAACAGCTATGCTGAGTTTCCGATTCTGATTTTAAACATTTATAGAATTATTATTGGTGTGACAGACCAAGAGCCAAAGATTGATCTCCCTGTGCGCGCGTGTGTGTGTAGGTGTGTGTGTGTGTGTGTGTGTAGTGTGTGTGTGTGTGTGTGTGTGTAGGTGTGTGTGAGAGAGAGAGAATCTCTTGCTGGACTGTAGCTCAGGCCTACACTTTTATTTTGAAACATGTACGCTTTATACATGAGTTATTATTTGGCCATACCCAAATGATCCAAAATGATTGCCACACTCATTATAGTTATTCCTGACGTGACATAATTAAAGAAAGAAATCATTTCAGTTGCAATCATGTTTTAGGTACAGAGTCATCCTGATTATCACGCACAAGCACAGAACAATGCTATGCTATGAGGCTATTACCACATGAACCAATCCTATTGGTTTAACGACCACAAGGTAGTTAAAAAGTGAAGTCATACAAGTCTGCTTTTTTTATGGCTTTCTTGTTTCTCTGAAGCTAATCAATAGCTTCCCCAGTCTGTGGTCATGGAAATATTTGCATGAATGTGTGTGTCTGTTTGTGTGAGTGTTGTGTAATGTCTTTATTTATCATATTCATTTGTTTTTGAGCCCCCCCTCCTTTTATGTGGAGTTATAAATCGTTTCAAAGTACCCTTTGTGTGTGCATGTGTGAGTGTGTGTGGACAGAGTTAGGACTGTTGTGTACATTTTAACACCCTATTCTCCCAGGCTCTCTGTCTCGAAAGCAGAGCAGAGGGTGAGGTGGTGTGTAGGTGTGTGTGTGTGTGTGTGTGTGTGTGTGTGTGTGTTCCATCTGGAGCTCCTTTTGACACAAATCATTTCTACTGCAATGCATAAACATGAAATAGCACCGCAAAAAAACAAAAACAACCCCGCAGAATAAAGCAGAGCAGGACACAGAACAATATAGGAATAGAATACATTTCACTATTGTCTAATGTTTCACAGCTTTTGGAAAAGTGCAAATGTTTTGCCGAAGATGTTTCAATATCTGTTTGAATCCTCTAATGTCTTTCCACTGACTTTTAATGTTGAAGTACACCGTGTTGTGTTTGAACAAACCTTAAGCCTTTGTTTCATTTCTCACGTTTAACCCTCTCTCTAATTTCGAATTTGTCCAAAATTTGGAGTGGCCATAATAAAAGAGAGAGCGTACCGCTTGTGCAACAGAAACCACGTAAAAACACTGACAACAAGAGTGTTGAGAGGCACCCAGTTTAATGAGGATTACCACTTTGCCTTGGTTTGAGTTGTTATGGGTAGCTCTTGATGCAAAATATGTTGTTGAGAAATCTATGTTAAAGGAGGGCAGGGAGAGGATTTACCTGTAATTTGTGAGATTTTGGACACTATGAGGTTCCACAAGCACATGCAATCAGAAATGGGTGGTCTGAGGGTGACGACAAGAGGAAAGGGAAGCTCAGGGATGTAAATTGCCACGGGGTATTTATTTCGGTCTATTTGATACCCCTGTGATGAGCTGCCAGCTTACCTAAGGTATTTCTCTGCCTTCTACATTCTGGGATACTATAGTCCCAGGGATGATAAATAAGGTGGTAATGAATGTGATTAAAAAAAGGAAGTTGGGATTTAGTTGATGAAATCAGCAAAATGTAATGTCAGTTCAATAAAACTAATAAAGATAATTGCAAAAACTTAACTGCCAATTTGACTTAAACAGAATAGAAAAACAGGGTGATAAGACAATAAAGACAAAAACAATGTTTTGCTAATTAAGTTAGCATCTGTTTTCACTTTGCTTCAGTAGGTCTCTCACTTTCCTAGACTAGAATATGGATCACAAATACACTTGTGTTTCATTAAAATGGTATAATAATAACATTATAACAAGTCATTTTCTGTGGTCATTATAATTCTAATAAAAAAAGTCAAACAAAAATTGGAAAAGAGAATCGAAATATGGTGTAATTCTGTTTTACTGCACTGCACCATCATCGCTGTTGAATGTCTCAGTCTCTAGATAAAAGGACATTTGTGTTTTTTTTCTGATCTTTGTTGGATGTGTTTGCAGGAACTGACTCACTCAAAAGTCGGTCAGAGAGAAACTCTGCTGATGACACGTACACAAACACACACAAGCAGTGCTGAATCAAGGAAAAGAATGGCTTTACAAAGACAACTTTTACCTTTAAGAAAATGTTAAGTGCATATACTTTCAGGTGCACATACATATATTTGTTGTTTTTTTGTTCGTCTGTGTGTAGTGTACGTACTTGAGCTTAGCGTACATGTGCGGCACGGTGGTCCAGTGGGTAGCACTGAGGCCTCACAGCAAGAAGGTTGCGGGTTCAAACCCTGTTTGTATGAGTTTGCATGTTCTCCCCGTGTTTCTCCCCACTTGCTCCGGTTTCCCCCACCACCAAAAACATGTTAGGTTTTCCAGTCAGTGCCATTGACCAGACACTGATAAAAATCTGGAGTTGGTCCCCGGGCGCTGCACAGCGGCTGCCCACTTCTGCCTTGAGGGGATGGGTTAAATGCAGCGTAGAACTGAGAGCTCTGTTAGGGATAGAGGGATGGATTATTTACCTCACTCCAAGGCAGGGTTATCCCTGATTTCACAGGGGTTTTCTCCAAACTGTTGAAAAACAGTTATGCTAGCCCAAGTCTCGAGTTAGTTTATGTTGACTTGCAAATGTTAAAACAAATTTTTCTCTGGGGATTTCTAAAATAAATTCCCAAAAATCTAGAACAAACTAATAGTCATATCACATTATGGGTCACATTGCAATGCAACTAGGGAGATTCATCGACGTAGTCGATTACCTAAATATGTCGCCTCGCGTCGAAGCATCCTTGCATCCGGTGTTAGTGGGATTCCCCCGGACAAGCTCCAGCTACAAGTCCTCGCCTTCGACTGTCTAAAGTTTGGGAGTATTATAGACAGGCACTCAAAAACGTGGTGCTCGCTCCGCGAGCTTCACCGCAGCACAGCTCGACGAATACGTGAAGCAGCATGAACACGTGAAGCGAAAGTATCCCAGTGCACTTTGTCTGGACAGCATCATCTAACGTTCGGCCGTTTTATATTTTCTGTTTATTTAACGGCTACGAATGAGTGAGAAAACAGCTGAAAGTAACATTACAGACAATCTGTGACTGTTTGCACAGTCTGTGAATCGTTTCAGTTGTTTTCTTTTCCCCACACTGATGCAGAAATACATTTGATTATCATACTGCATTACGCAATTTTTAAATAAATCCATGTCAGAAACATCTACTACTCGAAAAAATAATCGTTAGATTAATCGATTAGAAAAATAATCGTTATGTACAGCCGTAGATGCAACACTTTTGTATGACCTCTCAGAAGGCATCGTTTGGTTCACAGACTGCCTTGGAGAAAAAAGTAAATGCGTTGCTGTTTTTCTGACTTTTCTCGCCTGATGATGCATCGATGGGGTTTTTCCTCTTCCATCAACTTAGTTCATGAAATTCCACACTGCAGTTCCATCGGTGCATATGGGTACATATGTGTATGATATGACTTTCCATATTTCCATTATGTGTGGGTTTGTGGATATGTGTATATGACTCACAAGGGTGCCTAGGGTTCAGTGTTGATATGCTGTATATTTCCTCTGTTGACAGAGAGAGAATATTCATATGATTGATGTTGCTGTTCTCTTGCCTCTTGCAAGAGAAAAAGAAAAAATGGAAAAAACAGATTTAGTTGTAGGCAGTCAGAATGGTCAAGAGATTGATCTGTGTGTGTGTGTGTGTAGTGCATGTTCGCATGTACACAGGTGGATCTGTGTACTCTTTATCTCTGCCGTCAAATTTCTGCAGGCTGACGTCAGGAAAATTACTGTTAAAACAGATGGCTTTTATTGGCTGGCTCATCATCAGGACAGCTGGTTGGTGGGGGATGTCAGTGTTTTATTTTATACTGGTGTGATTGTTTTGTGAGCATAATTTCTCACGCGTAAAAAAAATCAAACGTAAAGCAACCTACAAATCGTCTTTATTGCCTAAATCGTTAGTGAACATGCTGAATCCCAACATGACACTGACTTACTCAGTGCTGGGGTCCAATAGCGTACCTGTAGGGTCTGAAACCTCATATTCGCCATAGATGTGTGAAAGCTTAATTAACCCAGTTGCATTTTTATTTTTCAAAACCATCCAAATGCTTATTTCTTAAATCAATTTTGTTTTCTTCTTTTGTCCCTCCGTGTGTATGTGTGTGCTCATTTGAATCTGTGTGCCTGCCTTCCTGTGTATGTGTGTGTGCGTGTGCATGGCAGCGTGGACAGAATCCAGCAGCTAAGAAGAGAATACCAGCAGGCAAGGAGAGAGGGAATGGTACCGCCTTATGAAGAACTGGACCTACGACGCAGAGTACAAGAAAACGACGCACACAGGGTGAGAAGCTCAGACACATTATATACACTTACGACCCCGGATCTCAGGCCGCAACAAAGAAGGAAGATGCAACTCAGAACATAATTTTATTATAACAACACAAACAAACAAACACAGTGCACAGGGGCCGTCACATACACATGGGAAAGTCCACAGACAAGCCGGCCAGATAAATAGCTTCATAATCTTGTAATCGGATGCACGTTCTGTCCTTACGTTTCTACAACCTTTCATCAGTCTGTCCATCATCAGGTTGTCTTTCCATGAGATAACCATGTCATCACTGTGTGCTTGTGTACGCACCAGCATCTCTGCACAGTGTCGATGTGTGTACCAAGTAAGGTTTCTTATCCCCTATCAACTATCAGAGTAATCACTGCTTTCATTGCGTTTGTCTAGTTGATCAAGGTCATTTAGCTGTCAGTCACAAGGTGCTCTTTGACACGAATGGCTCCTGAAGGCGTTGAACTGATGGAACTGATATGGTCCGCTGTTCACTCGGGAGATGAGACACACAGGAGATAAGTAGAGGTTTTACTCACTTGTCATATTGCAGGTACTGTTGAGACCGGCTGAGTCATGCTGGAAAAAGCTCACAAATGCGTCTGTGCTGTCGTAATAGCGGGGAAATTATTAATGTGTTAGAGAATAACTCTCATCCCACAGGCGTCACTCTGCAGTGACTTTATTTGCTGCCTTTGCAAAGCAAATATTAGTAGTAATATTAGAAATATCTTTCTGGGTATCAGATTTTATTTTTTATTAATTCTGACAGTGTCATTATTCTGCCACATCTCTTTGCCAATCAGACGCAGACAGTAGACATTATTTCTTTTTCCTTGCTGCTGCCCATGTTTTCTTTTGCTTCAGCTGTTCATGCTGTGTATCAAAGCTAATGTGGATAGTATGTGTCCTTTAAGTCTCAAGTCATTATTTTATGGGTAACATTGTTAAGAGGGGAAGAGGATAGCAAAACCTGTTAACAGCTTAGCATCAGGCTAGTGATTTATTCCAGACTTTTTTAATGCTCCGCCAAACCATTTGTACCACTGCTGACACTGTTTACAACCGTTCTATTTATCAGTTTATCATTTAAACATAGGTAAATGAGCCCTCTGAAACTGAGAGTTGACATCATGGAAAATGTAGAATATTTATTAGTTATTGTCAGTTAATATTAAAACTGTATAGACATACAAAGTAATACAGGCGACTTCAGGCTCCTTATTTGGACAAAGAACAACCTTTGTATTGTTTTTGCCTTTCAGAAACCATCCAGTTAACAAAAACAAATCTTAATCAGAACTCTGGCAGGGGCGCAGTAATGGTATCAGTGAGTACTGTTTGTCTCTTCAGCACACACTTGGTGCCTGGTCTCTTTAAGTCTCACTTTATTTATATTTTATATCACTTCTGTGTACCATACTGTTAGCGATCATGGTGATATATAACAAATATCTGTAACTAAGTTTAATTATTCAAAAGTAGCCACCTTTCACTTTTGTAGCAAACACAACATACTAAACTCTGTTGTATAGCTGATCAGTCGATTTTGATAATTTATTTACCAGTTAAGTCAAATCTAGCTTCTCAATTGTAACCAATTTTATTTATTTTTTTGCTTTTCTATAGTAATTGTTTGCTAGACAAAAGTAGCAATTTAAATATTCAGGTATATTATTATATTAAGATTTTGGTGGGCAATTTCGACTATTTTCTAACATTTCATCAAGAAAACAATTAATTGATAATGAAAATAAACCTTATAATATGTTTCACCCCTACTCATTAGTTGTTTATTTTATTATTATTATTATTATTTTGGGTCCTGGGGTGCACTGAAGTGGTGTGAGTGTGAGTTTTATGTAACAAAACACTGAATGATTCAGAAATGTCGTGCCTCTGTCATTGTATCCGCACAGTGTGTTTAGAAGTTTTACCTGGCTCACTTTGATTCAGATCTTAAAGTCATTAGGTTTGTGACCAGCCAGGGGCAATCTCCTTTCCCCGGCGATCGATAGCCACACATTACACCGTTCTCTGCCTCCAAATGAGAAAACTTTGTTGTTGTTTATAAAGCAGGGAGGGAGAGCAATTAGCATGCTTCAGAGATGGAAATTAAGTTGGAAAGTTAGAAAGGAGAAAAAAAAAAAGGAAAAGAGAAAAAATATCAAAAGATTAAACAGGCCAGTTGCAGTTGCCACTGTGCCTAACAAGCCCCTATCATTAGGGATGATGCATTTATTAATTAAAGCAGAAGCGATTATTTAACTGACTGGCTTTCTGGGGGAAGGGTAGAGGGAAAAGTAATGGTTATGGAGGTGAGCCGACGGCAAACTAATTCAATTTCACTTTTATTGGTTTGTTTGTCTCTCCTTAAGACGTTTTTGTTTTTTCTATAGGATTTGCTGAATGACTATGAAAAGTAAAAGCAATGGAAACTTAAGTGTAGAGGAGAGAGTGAGACAAAAAAAAGGGAAAGGGGGAGAGAGAGAGAGAGTGTGCGTCGCTCGTGCAATGTTGCCACAGTATACTGAGTGTGTTTTGTTCCCCTATGGCTCCATTACCATCTCATTGATTCATGGTTATGGGTTAGCTGTCTCTACTAGCAAAATTATGTTTGCTAAAAACAATTATCAAGCAACAAAAGCCACACCACAACTTTGTTTCCAAGTGAGTGCATTGTGTGCTTGTGGGCGGGTGTGTGTATTTTGGAAGACAACAACAGACTTTGTCCCTGAGGAGAGGGGAACTAAATCAACAGGGCGCTGTTGCTGTTGTCACATACACACACATTCACACGCAGAGGGTATGGAAGCCAATTGTTACAGTGGGCGGTGTGACACAGCCTTTATTATAGGATTTAATTATAATGAAAAGCTTTCATCTAGTTTCTCCTGTACTTTGTGCTTAAATTTGTGTGTTCAATTCCAGTTAGTCATTTAATTACTAATGGCATTTTGAAGTGTGATGCAAAATGAAATTGCATGGGTGCCTCAGATTTAAAACACAGTTTACATCATCTCCAAACTTGTATTTACCAGGAGAAGGGGTTTGTGGTCCGACTTTTCACACCTTTTTTTGACATAAGAATATGGTCTAGGGCAGAGGTCACTAATAGGCGGACCGCGGTCCGGATCCGGACCCAGCCGCCGTCCTCTCCGGACCGCCGACCTACAGCACATTTATTATTGAGACTTACTACCTCGTGACGGAGCGTTTCTATTTTAACCCGCGCAGCTTTTCTAGCATTTACTGTACTGGTTTAGAGGACCAGGAGACTCACAGACCAATCGCATGTGCTCCAATCGTCTCATGTGACGCTGCTCAGCCAATCAAATCTGTGCATAATCAAGTCCGCGAGATTCACCAGAGACGTTTTGGAAACACACCCGAATTGAGGAGACGAAAGATAAAAGATATTTCACATGACTTTTAATCAAGAATGTACAGACACTTCATCACTTCAAGCTACACTTTTTATTACATTTTTTCTAAAAATTAGGCACTTTAGTTTACTTAAATTTAGAATTTATTATTTGAATAGTTATTATTTATTATCCCTCCAGTTTGATGTGAAAACTGACTGAAATATTATTTGATTTGACAGTCCGTTGTTGACTAAAAACATGTGTTGATACAACTATAGGTTATAGTACTGAATGATAACGCAAGTTCGTCGTTTTGATGTTCCGGACCTTTGCTTCAGGAAATTTTCTCTAACTAGACCTCTTTGAAATCTAATTGAATACCCCTGGTCTAGGGTAAATGTGTATTTTTAAAAAAAATCTAAAATGGAAAAACAACCTTTCCCAGCCACTGACTTTCCCCATCCTTACAAGTTAATACTGTTATAATAACACAGCTATAAACTAACAGTAAAATGTGCCTTGCTTGTCTAACTGTACCTTGTTGCCATCATTAAATAAGATTTCTGCTCCATAGATCAGCTACACTCATTCATTTGTACAGTGCCAATTAAACAGTCACACACTGTTGTGACTCTGCTTTAAAAAGAGTTTGGAGTCTATGGCTTGAAAAGTATTAGATACCGATTCAGACTACTCATCTCTGTTCTATCTGTGTCTTTTTTTTGTCCATTTTTTGAATTAGTCCCTCTCGAAGTGGATCTGACAATATAAAATGACATTTAGCTGCTTAAGCCCCAGTCAAAACCACCCTCAGAAGTATTGGCAAACACAAACAAATGTGTCAGCTTGTTTGGCAGGTGAAAGTATTTTCTTACAGTTCAAAACAATAGGAGTCAAAGTTTGGACAAGACTGTGATTTATCTGTTTATCTGTCACTATAAATTGCACTCTTATCTTTGTCTTCCTGTCCATGCCCTCTTTCTAATTCCTGTTATTTAAAAAAATAATGCTCAGTTTTGAAAAGTAATGCTGAGTGGTGGTGGTGTCAGCAGACCATGACACTTATGTTTATTCTTATTCTTGTTTTTGTCAAGGGGAGATGGTGGACAACTAAATTTTTGATAAATGTTGCTTTTTTCAGAAACTTTTAAACTAACCTAAAGGATGAATTTATAATGTTTTAGGGCTGATATCACCTTGCCTTATACATGTTTTTAGCCAGCATAAGAAGTTATTTCCCATGTGTGCTTTAACTGCTTTTTTAAAAATCTGTGTAAAATGCCATCTCACAAAGATAAGAGCACAGAATGAGAAGTTGAGAAGTTAGTACATTTGCAATTCAGTCTCACTTTGCAGTTCAATTATGGCACTTTTCCATTACCAGTAACAGCTCAACTCGCCTGGACTCAACCCTACTTGACTCGGTTTGGCCGTGCTCCGTTTTCCATTGTAGATGGCACCCAGAGATAGTGCCCCTTAATGTAGCTGGTCGTCATAGCGACGCCACACACAACTGCCACGACGTAATGTACAACTCGACGGAGGTGATATGAAAAAAAGTACCTGTTAGCAGGTACAGGTACAACTTTTCCACAATGGAAAAACAAACAAAGTCGAGGCGAGTCGAGCTGTGATTTGGAAAAGGGGCTTTATTCCCATGTCCACACTATTTGGTAAAAATCCTGAAGCTTGACAGAGAAGCCCCAGTGTCATTGAAAATGAAAATGCCTGCCACATTATCCAGATGGACACAGAAGTGTTCCACATTTGCTTTTCTCACTTTCACTCCAAGTTTGGGAAGTATGTAAGTTTCCCATTTTGAAATTGAGAAGTCCACAAATCCACTTTGGTGTTAAGTGCCTTGACGGCACTAACGATGTGTGCCGTGTCCATTTCTTCATCCTGGAATTCAGAGTTGAGCTCATGCAGCCCTCTGATGATATTTGCCCTCCTCATCGCAGCTGCTGGGCAAAGGGGTTTGCTTGGAGTTGCATTTTTGATTTGTTAGTTTTGCACTCTTGACCGGCTGGCTATTGTTAAATGGTTTACAGCAAAGGAAGCCTCTGTTGTAGCCTTATGCTTTTCTGGGTTGGGTAGAGAGCAACTGTTAGGTCAACGTTTGCTTACTAACTTTGCTGAAGTGCAGAGTGGTTTGTTGTGTGACAGCGTTGGGTTAACTTTGTTGGGCAGAGCAGATTGGTGACAAATAAGGGTTAGGGTTAGGTTAGGATAGGCCTTTAATCAAGATGTCCTGTTTCCATTCAGAATGGGGGAGGTTTGGGCTTTTCTCATGAATTCTCTTCTGTTTTGCTTTGCTTGCTAATCGTGCTACGTCTGTTTCTATGCTGACCCATGGCAGCATCAAGGTTGAGTTTCGATCAAGCCATTGGGAGAACATATCAGCATTGACTCGGTCAACAAAATGTATTTAAATGTAAATCGTTTGTAAATTCATTATTTTACAATTTCAAGTATGATGATGTGTATCATAATTTGTGGAAATAATTTATTACACTTGTAAATTACACTGATAGACAATGAGAATGTGGATTTAAAAAAAGACAACATGCAAGAAAGCTGAAGAACATACATATAATGTGTGTAGGGTTATTAGTATTTGATACTGGTAAATAGTTATAACTGTATTGTGATCCATTCATCCATCAGCCTGGCCAGGTTGCTTATGTGCAGAGGAATACATTCACTCTTATATTCTTACCTGCTGGGAATATCCATTTGATCTACTCTGCATATCTTTGCACTGTGGAAAGTACCCACACAGAATCAGAGAGAACTTGCAAACCCCACAATGGAAAGTCCTAGTGGGCCAGCCGGCCGGCCAGCGGATCACAAGACTCAGAGATTTGTGGGTTTGGAAAAATAAAACTTTACTGTCGGAAATGTTTGCTCATCCACTCCTGATACTGTATGGATGTGGGTGTGTGTATGTGTGTTCTGCCAGCTGTTCCCTATAGTCCTTTATTTTTTTGAGTCGATATAATGTTCTCTGTAAATTAAGCTTGAAATCAGACTGAACTGTGTCCAACCAGACAGTCAGAAGGTTTTTATTTACTAATTTGATATTCCATTTCTCCTTCACTCACATAAAGGCATGCACGCATATATACATGCAGTGCTTGTGCAAAAGAATAAGTTTAGAGCCCTTAGTCATGTTCATGATCCTAACAATGAGTTAGTTTAAATGAACACTGCTTTCATTCTGGTCTCAAACACTATATTCTTGGTTGAAATCCCCCAGGAAAACCAGGGCCAGGTCACTGTTTTGTTACTACCTTTCTAAAATATGTATGATAGATAGGTGACTAGTTTTGACTTTCCTGCATTAAACATTTGTAATATTTACTGATACAGAAGTTATTCATGGCACCATCATCCTTATTTCACCCTCTTTTGTTCCAAGGGTTGCACCCACAACATGGTATAGTTTCAGTAGGAACCTCTTTTTTTCTGTGCTTCCCCCTGAAGATAATCACGGGCAGCAGGCAGCATTTAAAAGCAGGGGTCACTGTTGTCACTTGTTGTCACAAGTCTAGGAAAGATTCAGTTTAGTTGTTACTGGCAGTGAAGATCAAATGCAGCAAAATGCTCTTGGACATAAAACATGCAGAACTGCTCATCTGTGCTGCCTCCAAATGTTGCCCATTCACAGTTCTAAGAGGATCTTGTATCATATCCTGTTGATCCAGATTGAATTCCCTGTACTGTCAGCAATATGTCCGGCCATTAACTGCATGTGGACAGTCATGCAAGCATGTGTTTGTGTGTCTGCCTCTGTGTTTTTATGTGCATTAATTTTGTTGTGTTTGTGTGTGTTTCTAGAATTTATCTTTGTCTTTTGGTTCAAGGTTTCAGTCCTTTGAAATGGGTCCAATATTCTCTCTAGCCATGTCACTGTTACCATCAAGAGACAGGCACACCATTGTCTGAGCCACAATAGAAATTTGGAAAGTCCCAGCATGTGATTCCCATAAACCTTTCTTATTGTTATCTTTCTTTTTTAACATGCCGTCATCATTTTAAGATTTCCGTACAATGTGTTATTCACAGTGATTATTCACAGTATTTGTCAGCTTAGTCAAAAATGAAACCTATGTTCGGTTAAAGACTTCTTATGAAGGCTTCAACAATTGTGTGTATTCCGCAAATAGAGAGAAGCAGAATTCCCACAACTTCCCCATTTAATGATCTTGACACCACATTTGAAAAGCCGCCTCAGACAAAGTTTAAATAGGTCAGAAATACTGGGACACTGACACAAGAGTGTTGATCTGGGCATTGACAGAGAGCCTTTTCACATCGATAACAATTTAGGGCCACAATATGTGTGTATGTGGGTACATTAGTCATGAGTATCACCCACTAAGACCCATGACTAACAATGAACACAGTTTTTCCATCCTGTAGAAGCAGAATAAAACAGTGCCATTGTACAGGATCTCTGTCTATTTTGAGTGCAGGGTGAATTAAGGTTAGGTCTCTAGTTCTTCAGGGGATACTTTTATCCCGATATTTCTCACACTTGAATCCTGTGAAAGAATCAACTGGTCTCATTGTGTTGCTAATGTTTCAGCGAAAAAGCTCTCATACGCTATCTGCCCAGCACCAAAGACACAGTTAGTGACTAGCTGGTAAACAAAGTGGAACATTTAGAACCTGAAGGGCCAGATATTTCCCTCAAGGGTTGGTAGAGACCAAAAACAGAGATAACATTGGAATTACTTTCGCCAGGTTGCCAAAAAACAGGGCTCTAAGTAAAAGATTATCTCAGTAACTGCTGAATGTGTAAGTAGCCAACTGTTCTTCATATCACCTTCATCCAAGGTGGTATGCCAGTGTTCACAGCATATTCACTCTGCCCTGTTATTTCAGGTTGAAGTACTGCAGTTAATCATTTTACTTCATATGTCTCCATATTTAAAGAATCTGTCACATGCAAGTAAGCTCACATTCATGCTGTGCACATATACTGTACAGTGCAGTTGGTATATGGTGCAAAGATGACATGATTTTTCATTAATTTAGCTCAAGCACATTGGATTTTAAGGGAAAAAAGAACTAAAAAGTTGAAGTGCTGTTGATATTTTCACATCTGTACAGTGTGGAATAAGTACCCTCTTCTGTTGTTGTTATATGTTGTCTTCCAGTTTTCGAGCAGTGCAGCAGCTAAGTGATCCTAAACACGTAAAAAAAAAACACGTAAAAAAAAAAAAAAAAAGGTCAACTATTGTTTTTGGCCAAACAGTGAAGTCGTCTTCATTGGTCACTTTCACAAGTTAATCATAGTCATTTTTCACCCCTTTAAAACCATGTGGTGGAGTACAGAGGAAACACAACAAAAAACAAAGAATGTGTCACCGTCCTTATAATTTCTGACTGTGCCGGTTAGTAGTGAGCATAAATCTGTCTTTATAGTTTGAAAAAATGTGTTCTGTCATTACAGTGCAATAAATGTTGGCTTTACAAACCTCTTAAAGTAGATATTTTATCCATACCATGGAGTCGTATTTGGCACACCTTTTGTATTTGTCATTGTAGAGCCATGCTGGGGAGACAAAATCTCTTTGCCCTCCCCCTTACTGCTCTCTTACTCTCGCACACACAAAAACACAATAACCCTTTCTTTCATAACCTCGAAACTGTTCATGTAATTTCAGCCATTATAAAATAAAAAAAGCACCACTACCTTGGATGCTTTATAGGTGGACAGGCAGGGGATCGAACCCCAACTCTCTATTAGTAGAAAGGGACATCAGTAAACCTTGTAGCTGAGTGTGTCTCTTTGTCATCTCACTCTCCATTTTAATCTAGTTTTCCATCACATTCAGTTTGGTTCATGTTCTTTCAGCACTGTGTCTCTCTAAACCTCTCTGTTTCCAATTTTCTCCCTCTCCAATAAGAGGCGCATCATTATTTTTCTACTAAATATGACATTGGGGAATAAAATACTGTTGTTTAGTTGAGATGAGAGATAGGTCCATCCATTTGTTCGTACTATATCCTCAAGCACTTATACAGAGACGGTGATAGAAGGGATAGCTTATACTCAACCCACACATTTAGATACAGAATTTGAGAAATAAAGAGAGAAAATGCAAAAAGAGTTTTGTGCTTTAGCATGCCGACTGTACCAAGTAAGGCCATATTCCTCCAGTCCCTATTATTAATGCCAGCTCTCTGTGACCATAAATCCACTGGAATATACTGTACCACATCACCCAATCACCAAAGACTGCACTGCTGGCAGCAGAGACACACTTGCAGACTCCATCTGATGATTTGAAGGGGATGCATTTCAAAGAGGTCTGATGTGTAATTTTTGCTCTGTCAGCATACACACATCCCCGCACAAGGACGCACAAAATCAGGCGCATACACACCGACAACAAAGCACAAATTCAATCAGACACTACACATGTAAGCAGTCTGAACCAGCATGCTAACGCATATTTGTACACCCAAATGTGCACTCACACATACACTACAAGTTTAAACACTAAACCACAGGTTCCCTCATGGAAAACACATTAGTGCTGTTAAAACCAATTGCTCAGATCATATTCTCTCTGTTTCTCTCTCTGTCTAAATGCAGCCTAAGTGTAATGAACTCATATTTAACTATGGCTCAATTGAATGAGAGAAAACTTTCAGCTGTGATGACTTTTCTTGCGCACTAAGCGTTTTTGCAGAAAGCACCCTTTATTCACTTTATTGACTGATTCGACTAAGAATTGTATCGTACTACAATTTTTACCCATCGCACAAATTGGATAAGGTTTAGTGTTTGGCATCTCTGGAGACTTCCAATGTAAATTTATCATTTGACAAATCAGCATTATTGCACAAACTGCGTGGTAAGCTGCACCCCCTTGTTGGCTTCAGTGAATACAAGAATGACTGTCTGGATAAAGCAGTGAATGCTAATAAAGTTTTTTTGAGCAGATAGCTCAATGACTGCAAAGGTTATTTGGCGCAAGGGTGACGGACAGCATCGCCTGAGGAACACACACACGTCTACATACAAATACATTATAATGCACACATGTACATACTGTAGTCACGCATGTACAGAAAAATACATACTTTGCAGTCAGACAGTGGAGTTTCCTGCATGATCACAGGATTGAGCCCAATGCTGTTACTCACTCTGGCCTTATAAGGACATGTGGAGCGTTTGAACGGTACAAATGTGCTGAATCTAATGGAACAGAAAGGAAACTGGGCTTACACTGATGGTCCAGAACAACTGCAAGATGCAGAGAAAGAGGGATCAGCAAAGAGATCATAAGAGGGGAGAGGCACAAGGCAAATACAAAGCAGTTAGATATTCTTCTCATTTTAGCATTTTTTCAAGTGAAAATGTAAAAATTCTTCCATGTCCTGCCTATACTACCTTCTTTACCTTCCTACCTGTCGCTTTCATCTATATCCCACTGCTCTGTGTGTGTGTGTGTGTGTGTGTGTGAGTACACCCAGCAGCAGGTCAGAAGGTTGTAATCCCCAAGTCAGACGAGATGGGATCAGTGCCGACTCAGTGAACCCAGACACATAGCTGCGTCTACTAGGGCCAGTGTAGACATACTCATACACACTACAGATATGATATACATCCTTTCACTGTCTCAGTCAATAATGGAGATAGTCTCATGCTCAGACATTTATTATTTCTCTGTCTCTACTACATTCTCTTTCTGTCTCTTTTCAGTCCCCATGGGCCACTGCACCATTGAGCTTAACTCACGCTCAGACACACACATATAGAGTCATGAGGTAATCTTCAGTAAGGTTCGGTGGTCATGACTGACAGGAGCAATTAGGAGCTGACTCATCGTCCGAGACTTGGAGCCATTAACAGTTAAATCATACACACTGACTGACCGTGTGTGTGTGTGTGTGTGTGTGTGTGTGTGTGTGAGGTGTGTGCGTGTCTGTATGAAAGCAGCTAGAGCCACTGCAGAACATCAAGCCAAATGCATAACCACTTTGAGTCAGACTGGTCCAGGCCAAGTCACACAGACTCCATTTGATTTGGCTGGAGAATAGTAGACACAAACCTGGTGTGGATAGAGATCCCCTTACACACACACACACACACACACACACATATATATACACACACACAGTATCCAAGCAAATATAAATGCATAAACCAACACAAAATAAAAGCTGACCTACAGTAAGCATGCTCCTGTCAGCCTCTTGCAATACACCACAGCTGTAAGACTCGCTGCACTGATGGAATTGAAACAGCCCTTTACAAACATTTGATCCAGAAAATCTCGAAGCTTACATCTACTGTAACGGTCTACCATGTTGTTCTTTTCTCACCAAAGTCTGGAACGTCTTACCGCAGAGTTCTGTTTCTGTTCATGATCAGAAATATATTTATTTAACAAGGAAAAATGTTCTGACTGTTCGGATAAATGAATATGAAGATGTTTATCGTCTTAGAGAAAGACAGAAGCATAGTTTTTGTCATACCATGATACTTTATTACTTCTTTTTCTTTTTTCAGTGCAAATATATTTAACTGTCTTGTTTTTTTGACCTACAGTGTACAGGGTGTCCGCGGGGTCTTAGAAAGTCTTAAAAGGTAATAAATCAATTTTGCAAAAAGTAAGGCCGTTAAAAAGTATTAAAAAGTCTTAATCGCCATTTAATAAGGTATTCAATTTTGAAGATATTTCAATGTCTTTTTCCAAAAGTTTGTTTGCTAAAAGTGTTGGTGAATGTATTTATTAATAATGCATAGCCAAAAATACTAGACAGGCAGTGAGTAGCGACTGTGATTCATCTATGTAACGTTAGGCGCAGGGATCTTCCCGAGCGCCTATTTTACTCTTAAACGCTCCAAAAAATAGATCTTTGTGAACTGGAAAGTGATTTACGAATACAACCGTCCGTAATCTCCCACCCCGCCGGACCCGCAATGTTAATCGTCCAACACATAGTCGGAGTGGCGATCAGGAGTAACGTGATTAACCCGGTTGGCCGGTCGCTCTGTGGCCACTTTGAACAGCCCCGTTCATGAAAAACAAGAGCGCTTTTTGTGAACAAATCAATCACAGCCTGGATGGAGCGGGATTTTTTTTTTTTAAGTTTGATGTGCTGCAACAAACTTTATAAATGTTGAAGTTGAATGTTCTGCATAAACAGTTATGATTATTGACGAGTGAGTAGCCTGCCTAAAATCAAGGTTGGAGACTATCATGTAGCCTAGAGCATTTTTTATTAAGATAATGAATAAAAAACAACCCCAAACTGAAGCAGCTGTAATTTGAATTAATATTAAACTAGTGGTAAGTTATATACTTGCTGTCAGGCCCCCAAGGCTCTGGAACAGCCTGCCCGAGGAAATCAGGTCAGCTGAGTCATTGAACTCTTTTAAGTCCCTTCTTAAAACATACTTTTATAGGAGAGCCTTTCCTGATCTTATTTGACTTTATTTTATCCCTTTTATTTTATTCTATTTTACTAATTTTATATTTATCTTAAACATGTATTTTAGTCTTTTCAATGTTTTCATGCTTTTATCTTGTATTGTTTTTGTATTATTGTCTTTTGGGTATTATTGTCTTTACACTTGTTAAAGCACTTTGTAACTTGTTTTTGAAAAGTGCTCTACAAATAAAGATTATTATTATTATTATTATTATACTATTATATGAAATTATATTGAATATAGTAGCATAATGAATATATTAATATCAAACTTTTAGTTTACTATTAAATTAACAATATACTTTTAATTTAATGTTATAATATTATACTAATACGGTCATTTAGCCTAGTTCTTCCTCCAGGTTCTATCTGTGCTACACCGCCTACACTACTTAGGTTATTACTCACTCAGTTTATTCTCTTCATCTTTGTTCCCTCCTGGCCTGTTTGAATTTTGTTGTATTGATTAAGTGGTCGATGAAAGTTATCACACATAACATTGCAGGCAAGCTCACATTATCTAGTTTAAACCAAAACTAAACTAAACTAAACTAAAACACAAAATTACACTGTGTTTCACATGATTTGCAGTAATATTGCGTACATAAACGTCATAGCTTATGTAAGACAGTTGCTTTTCGCAGGAAATCTGACCAGTCCTTCACATAGAAAACTGTTGGCCTATACTGGCCTACATAGGCAACTGAGAAAGTTCGTGAATGCCTCATTTTTTAGGTTGCGTTGCAACCTGATGACATATAGGCAATAAATATGTTAGAAATATACCTAAATTCCTTTTAAAACCTCAAAAATGTCCCTTTTAAAGGTGTGTGGCTGATTTAATCGGTTACAGCTCAAAGTGGCGCGGCAGTCTTAAAATATGTTGAAAAGGTCTTAAAAGGGTATTGAATTTTACTTCAGGATTCCTGTATATACCCTGGTGTAAGAACCCAAAGAGATTCAGTTTACGGTCATATATGAAAAAGAAAAGCAGAAAGGCCTCACGTTTGAGGAGCTTGAACCAGCAGTATTACACTTAAAGCATTAACACTATACCCACTGTCAATCCCTTGTACAAGGTGCTTATCAGTGCCCATAATTCTGTTTCCTCCTGATTCATTTGGCGACCTACTGGTAGATCAGACAGTGACCGACTACACAAGGGCATTTTAGTAGAAAGAGGGGGATAAAAGAAAGATGAGATGGGATTTCCTTTGAGGAAATGAGAGGACAGTTGGGGAGAGTGAGTGGTAGACTTCATGAAGGAAATATGGGAAGGGGCTGTAAATAGATCGAGATATGCAGGGGTAAAGTCAACAAATGAGAGAACTGTTGTGGGTTAGGGATGGACTTAATAGTTCAAAAGAGGCAGGAAGAATGAGGCGATGAGGTAGATAAAATCAAGAAAGAAACATAGACAGGGAATGGAGGAGGAGGGTGGAAAGCATGAGTGAGGCAGATGGATGGAAGGAGAGAGAAAAGACCTAAAAGGGAGAGTTATGCGTTGGGTCATTATGAAGGAATGTTAATATGATTAGTGAATGACTCTGACCTCGCTGTCTGGAACTGGTGCCTGGCTGGTCTGATGACCGCTGAACGTCTGTTAGACACACACACACACACAATAGAAAAGAAGGATGAAAACATACATCAGACACATACGCCAGAACACACACACACACACACACATAGTGCACGCAAGAATGAACGTATGCTCTCACATTAATTCAGAAGTACGAAAAGCATGTCTGAATACACAAATGCACACACACCTACACAGACTCCCACACTGGCATGTGTGATTTGTGTCCTCTTTCTGCCAGCAAGGCAGAATGAGTCAACATGTCATGACTTATTATCTGTTTTTTAACATGCATGATTCCCTTCAGTCTATCCTCATAAAGTTTGAGTCAAGATACAGAACATTTCATGTATCTGTGGTTGTTGGGTGCCCACATGACTACTTGTTTATGACTGAGTCCAAGGGTTAGAGAGCAAATCTATCATGGAGGTCCTTAAATCAAACACGGAAGAAGCCTTTTTCCATGATTTAATTCTCTGTATGTAAGCCAGTAACCGCGTCAAAGTTTAACATGGTCTACTAGTTTTGGAGACGTGGAGTTACAGTTGTTGCACAACCACAAGAAGAGGTTTTTGCTCCTTTTCATTGTATTTTGAGAACTAATAACCTCTGGCAAATTTTCATCCTTCTTTTACCATTCCTCTCAGGGCTCTAACTTAACGGTGTCCTGCCATCATGGGGACGGGAAAAAAAATAGTCACCGATACGCGATCACGCGATAAAGAAATACATTTTGGGATGGTAATGGGACGGAAGAAAGACCTAGCCTAAAAACTACCAACTACCAACTAACATTACTTCAGGATGCTTCTCTTAGATTATTGCACCTAATCTGCTTAGCAAAGAAAGTAAAGAAATCACTCAGGTGCAACAACAAGTGCAAAGTGGAAGGTCTTCAGTGAACGGACTGTGTCAGCGTCTGAAAGCACACCTGCTATTTTGGTTCCTAGGTGCAGCAGTGCCAAAGGGCTGGGTGAAATATGAAATGGAGGGTGTAGTGATTAGTAAATGGAAAGGCGGTTCTTCAGAAAATCATATTGTTGTCCAGAGAGCGGCACAATGTGGACACAGCACAACAAATCCGCAGCCAGGGACAGATGGTGTGGGGTTTTTGATGATAGATGATATTAGTCTTTCCCACACACAGACTTTACTTGGGCGGGCCGCCCAGGTGTACTTGGCGGGCCATTTTAGCATTTTGCAGAGGAACATAGAGGAAAGGGTTGTTATCTATTGCAGGGTTCCCGCGGGTCCTTAAAAAGTCTTAAAAGGTCATGAAATAAATTCAGGGAAATTAAGGTCTTGAGTTTACTGTAAATTTACTGTAGGTATTAAATTTGCCGTTGGTGTGTTTAAGGCTGGTGGGAAAATTGTCACGCACATTGTCACGCACAGTTGCCTAACACGGCTAATTAGCGTGTATTTGAAATATATTTTTTTTTTAGTAGCTGACAATGCGAGACCCCGCCATTAATGAACTTTTATGTTACGTTTACGTTAGCTGCAGACGTCTGGCTGCGTGTCATATTTCATTATCATCAGCCGTGGCTGCCAGATTGGGAGACGAAAGTTTAAGTTAAAGTGGTTGGAGGAAGACCCGATCATTCTGTCTATCTTAAACAACTGTATATCACATCCTTATTTCATTTGCGCGGGTCCAAAAACTTAAATATCACTACAGGTTAAAATAGCCTACTAAATTGTTTCTTTCTTTACACGGTGATTAGTTTTCCTCCATGGGTTACCCATGTTTACCCCTCTCTTTAGCGGTGCGCCTATATATTAGCGCAGCCAGAAAGTAAAAGTGAAACTAAAGTTTGGTTCGGCTTTTCTTTATAATGTGGTAGCTACTCTTTTTTGTGATTTTAGTAGTTTATATTGAGTTCAACAGCAGTGTATGAGTTAAGGCTGGGCAATATGGCCAAAAATGTTAAACGATAAAAACTTCTCCATAAATGTCAAATTATTATTTAATCATTATTTTTATTAATGAAAGTTGAAGAAACCAGATGGTTAACTGTGCTTTTAAACTGAATGCCAAACAGCAGCCTGGTATCAAAAACTGCATCACTTTACAGATCTGAGGTAGAACATTCAAAACAACAATATACATGAGAAGAATTAAGTAAAATCTTCTCTCAGTACCTTTTCATCAACAAAATAAATATCTTAATAGAAATGAAAGTGCTAATTCCTTTGTGATTCAAATTAATTAAATCAAATATTTATTGAACCTTTGTTATATTGTTATTGAGGAAAATGGTATCACAATAATTATCATTATTGTTTTATTGCCCAGCCCTAATCCACGTTCATAAAAGGAGACGATCAGTTCACCAAAAACATGAGCATGATCAATAATCGGCACTGTTTGAGCATGTTTATGGTCGTGGCGTCCCTGACCACCTCCACATGTAGTTTTGCTGTCCTCAATGCGTCTCGGGTGCATAACATGTACTTTAATGTAGTTAAGTGCTACCCGATCACAATCATCACCCAAAATGCATTTTAATGCCAGCTGTAGTATGCTAGCCTCTATGTTCCCCGATTCGGAATATGCAAAGTCATTCACCTGCTGTGAAAATAAAACTGCTAAATATGGCATTGCCTCGTTCATTAAAAGAGATCTAACGCACATCTCTTTTCTATCAAAGAATTGTTTAAAAAAAATTGGGGTCCTAAATTTGTATTTGTTGAGGTCTTCAAAGGTCTTAAAAAGCATTAAGTTTACTTTAAAAATGGTGCAAGAACCCTGTATTATCTTACAAGACGCGGAAACGGTGGATATTTTACAAGCACAGACCAGGTAAAGGTCGGCGCCCGGCCTCCCAAGTTGTCTGGATATGATAATAGAAATAAAAAAAATTATATCATGAAGCCATTTATATGCCTCAATCCAATGCTTTTTCAGTTTAGTTCTACTGTAGCTCACGTCATAAATAATCATGTCAGCAGCATTTGCACTGTTATGCATTTCAAGAATAAAAAAATGACACTTTTGCTAAAAAGAAAATTTGAAAAGAGGCAATGACGCAGGATTAATGAACCACTGCAATCCAAAGTCTCCCAAATAAACAGAGAGAATTCAAAGTTATAACACACCAGTCTGACATGTGTGGAGGTGTGTGTGTGTTTGCCTTGTAGCTGCCTGGTGTCATGTCCACATGATTTAATAAGGTTTAAGGTAAAACACAGTGGACGACGTAATGGCACTGCGCTCTGATTCGGCACTTTGTACTCACATCAGGGGCTACAGATTTATTAACATCAGCCTCATTAGCATACACCTCCCACAGCTGCACTGGGCACCAAAATACCACACAGTGGGCATATCAAATTTCAAGGTCAGGAAAAAGAAACTGAGCGTTGTTGGGTTGCCACAAAAAGAGGGCCCCTACGTGTTGATGTAAACTACTGTTTATCCGACTTGGAGTGAGCAGTCGTTCGCTAATCCTTGTGGCTAAGGCTGCACTTCTGGTAACTGCTTTACATTAAAACCCTTTCACTGTTTTGTTGTTGGAAAGTGTTTAATTCGAAACAGTAGCAGGAGGTGTCGCCTTTGCATAAACACCAGCTCAGCTGACTTTATCACAGCTGACATCTGTTACAATGAGGTAAGAACAAAAATGTGGTGGTGCTAAATTCCCACCCAAAGAGTGCTAAAATGTGAGCATTGCTAGCCTTTTCAAACTGCCAGTTTTCCTGGACGACAAAGGTCAATTGAGAGTGGTGTGAGCTGGGACAGGCTCAGCTCAAACGCAATCATGTGCAGGATACATGGGTATATATAATAAATGGATAGAATAGGGTTTCTTGATCTGCTGCTTTATCTGATTAGGTTAATCTGTAGGTGGACTGTCCAAATAAAGGTTTATAAAGAGAAAGATGTGAGAACACGGTCACACATGGTTTAGTTTAATTTCAAAAATTTATAAAACTTCATGAAAACACAATATTAAACCTGAAAACAAAAACAAACCCAATGAATGACCTTTGATTCCTTTGTTTGAAATGGCCATGCTTTGTCAGTATGTGAACAGACAAGGACATGCACAGTGCAGATTTTTCAACACAAACACAATGACGTGCATGTGTTTCCGTCTGGTTCTTATTTTTTGAGATATGCATATTCAGCAATGGCCCATCTCAATATCACATGCGGAAATAGAAATGATCCTTTAATAGAGCGTGAAAGCCTCTCTTGTTGCAGTGCTGTTGGCAGAAATGGTTGGGATTATACAGTTTACTATGTAGAGGTCACATTCCAGTAAAACCTATTTGTGGTTGTGGCATGGTTGTGTGTTTAGCTATGTGTGTGTGTGTGTGTGTGTGTTTTGTTCCTTTCAGGTATAGGTCATGCGTCTTGATGTTGTTACTTCTTATCAAATCTAGATTTCTGTTTAGCTCTCATGACTTCAATTCAGGCCGATGCCAACTAGAAAACAGACACACGCACACGCGCACACACACACACACACACACACACACACACACACAAAGCATCATCCAGGTATGTGTGCAAAGAGTGATGAGTTTTGGTCCAGTGGAGACTGTTATCAACGCTGGCCACTGCACTGTGGTCAGGACAGATAGCCAACTGCCGTGCATGCGTGTGTTTATGTGTGTGAGTATGTGGGTGTGTGTGCGCAAGTTTTTCTATATTGTTGGCTCAGCTGTGTTGTCAAGGATATACACACCACCAAGTGTCAAATATGTGTACCTGTGAGCACACGGTACGCACGCTTGGCAGTGTGTGAAGTGCGTGTGTGTGTGTATTTGGAGATTGTCAGCAATTCTTAAAGCAGCGTGCAGCTCTTGTGCTTCTGAGAGAGAAATATCTGACGTTGAAATATGGTGAGTCATCTGGTAGATAAGAACTACTGAGAGATGGGGAGGCAAAGACTGAAAGTCATACAGTAGCAAGAGCCAGTGAGTTTCACAATGAGAGCGGGTTTCAGAAAGTCTATATGTCAAAAGAGACTGAGTGGGGGACAGAGAGTCACCTGAAAGTCATACGGAGAAAAGAGAGTGTGCTGGGAGGCCAGAGAGAGGAAGATGTAGAGGAACACCAGGACCACAAACATGCCCTTTTATACTCCTGTTGAATGATTTAAAGCCGCTACGACATAGATTATTATAATGTACTTTCAGATGTAAATGTATAGCATTGGTTCTGGTCACTAGCCGGAATTATTCCCATAGCAAGAAAGTGACAAATTCAAACTTGACCTAAAATACCAAATTTCTCCATGACAGCAGTGAGCATGAGCTACATTTGTTAAACAACATCGACTCTGTTTAGATTCACGACTTAAACTTTGTGTATACTCACGACATCGTGTGTTGTGGATACCCTGTCAAGGTGGCTGCGACCAAGACGGCTGCTGCCCTATAAATACAACAACCATTTTATCAGCACAGGGAGACAGCCGCCAGCCACCAAGGAGCTGGCTGGCTTATTTATCGAGGCCCTGCTCTCAGAGAGAAAAGGAGGGGAGACTAGTGCATGGGCTGTGGGTTTTGTTTATATTGGTGGACGTGATACCACTAGAGACAACTGTCAAAGGAAGAAAGGGCAAAGACGGAGTGCAGTTTTACTGATTGTTATGCGTCGGCAAAGTTACAGCAGTGACTGGGCAGCTGTTGTTGCGCAAAAATGCAGTAATTAATTAAAATGAAGTATTTTAAAGTGCCTTTGATTTTTTTGTAGACTAATAACTCAATCGTTTAAATTGACGAACAACCTAAACAATGTCTTATTATGAGGTTACCTTTGACCTTATGTTTTTTCTCCATCATTCCACCCTCCTGCCGCACTAGAAAACTGTGTTCTCGCCTGGTATGAAGTCTACACAAGGTGCACATTCTTCTTCAGTTCTACTTTATTGGCATGAATGTAAAACAACAATATTGCCAAAGTTACAAATAAATTACAAAAGAACAATTCATTCCATACATTTCCCAGATTTTTTGGTAACAAAGGTCTCGTTGCTTTCACTGTTACCTGGAAGTTATGTTGTGTAAATTTCTTGTTAAAAATGAGTAACTGTAAATTGCTCTTAGGAGAATGTGAGTGTGAATGGCTGTCTGTCTATACGAATTTAGCCCTGTGGTGACCATGGTGTACCCGCCTCTCGCCCAATGTGTACATGATCAATGGGTACAGAAAATGGATGGTGAGAATTAGGAAATTATTTCATATATCAGTCATGGGTCTTGATGTTGTTACATTTGGTTAAATCTAGATTTCTATTTAGATTTCATGACTTCTATTCAAGCTTTGATAAAGATGCCAACAGACAAACATAAACACAGACCGACTTCTTTAGCTCTAGGTGTGTGTGCATAAAGCGATGACTTTTTAACTTACTTCATTTAACTATTACACTTGGTTTTTTTTGTTTTTTTTTTTACTTTTTTCCTGGATTGTTTTCTCCTGTTAGCAAAGATGAGCTTTGAAGCCATGCCAATAAAGCAAACTGAAACTGCTACTGAGAGAGAAAGTGTTATCTCAAAACATGGGGAAGAGTGTGTGTCAGGGAAAGATTCAGAAGGAGTTGCACAGAAATAGAGGAAATTCAAGTCACATGTTGAGATATTGAGAGAGGGGGAGCTTATGTAACTGTGGCATTTCAATACAGCTGTCCAAAATGCTGACTGAAAGAAAGTCAGTTTCACTTAATGTTTTTTTGTGATAAAAAATAGACATACAGCTAAAATGCTGGGAGAATTTTCACTCCAAATCAGTGTAACTAGTGAAGCAAGGAAAGCTTTTCAAGTTCCACTCTGGTCTGCATTTTGTGGTATTTTCTGAATAAAGCTTTCTCAATTTTTTCCAACCCAGTAACATTAAGGCCTTTCCATTTAATACTGACAATTTTTACCGTTTGCCAACTTTACTTTTGTAAGTACTGTGCTGTAAAGTGTAGTTACTTAAGTGCTGTTCATTAAAGTAGGCTTAGAGTAAGGCAGAGGTAGACAGAAAGTGATTCAAAAAAGAAAGTCATTTGAATTAGAGCTGAACATCTGCCGTGTGTAACGCATCCATATTAGCAGTCACAACCACAAACCACTGCACCCTGGAACCTAGTTAAAGCTGGACAAAAACTAAAATGTGATCATCTTTAATTGCTTTATTGTAAGATTAAAGAATCTGTTTTCAGGTTGTCAAAAGGTTTTTTAGGAAACTTTCTAGTTAATAAATCTACAATAGGTAGTCTGTTCTTCTTAAATCTTAAAATAAGGTTTGCGGTTTGGTTTCCTTTTTATTTCTTGTACTAACAATGAAATTTTCCCATTGGTCACATTTAAATGGAGAGATTTGTCTCCAACTGCTAACTCAAAACTAGCCAACCTCTTCAGTGAAGATGTCTCAATAGTGTTTGGGAATTCAGGCCAAGTCCTCCCTCACACCCCTTCTCCCTCACACACACACACACACACACACTTTCTCTTCCCCTCTCTCGCTTCTCTGCCTCTCTGTCCTCCCATCTGTGAGTTCAGATGAACAGAAGTCTCCCGGGGCTTTTCATTGGCCGGGCTCCACACTAAGAGGCGAGCTAATTGGCCAGCTGGGGCCCAGCCGGTTGTTGGAGACAGGGCATTGGCCGAAAGAAGGGTCAAGTGACATGTCATTGGTCAGATTGGCCGGTAACCTGGCAGCACTTCAGGCTATCCCTCTTGAGAAAAGCCTGGTGAGAGAAAAAGACTGTTGAGCATAATTTGGCAACAGCTTTTCTGAAAAATTGTTAGTTAATTTGCAGCTTTTTAGTGATGTGAAAGTGTGTGTTTTTGGGCGCTGCAAGTCCTTGCAGTCCTTGTGTGAATTTGCAAATAACCCTCAATCATGAGGTCCCAAATTGTTGAAGACACTGTGTCACCTTCAGCTTTACCAATTTATCAATCCAAACAGGCAGGAAGTCACAGCCAACTGGTTACCATGACGAGCATGAGTGTGTGTGCATTTCATTTGTCTGTTTTATTTGTTGGTCTTACACTAAATTGGCAAGATACTGATAGCTAATAAACAGCACTCAATGAAGTCATCCTGTTTTTCTCTCTTCACTTATCTTTCTGCATCTATCTCCCACTGTTTACCATCTCTTTCTCCATCCCCTCCGCTCATTGCCTATTCTTTCAGGGTCTCTTAAGTTTCTCTCCCCTTATCTTTTTCCCTGGTTTTCCCTCTTCCTTAACTCCTACAAATCCGGACTGTACATGTGTTTGTCTTCCCAGAGTCCTCCAAGTCCTCCAACATAAATATCAAAATAGGGCAGGTTCATTTCCTTCTAAAGTAATCCATATGAGAGTTTTCTGATCTGGTAACCCTGTCAGCAGCACAGTGGCGTTGTTTGTCTGTGACCATTTAAACCCAGGCATGACAATTGTTCATAAATGCTGTTTATTTGATCTGCCACTTCTGTGGTTATGTTTGGGTTAGGGCTGTCGCCGTTTCAAAAAAATCAAGTTAGAACGAATTCCAACTAAGTGTAATTTGTTCCAGTTAATTCAAATGCAACCCACATATTTTTCACATGCCCTCTCGCTGATTAGAACTGAACATAACCGTTCAAAAGAAGAAAAAAAATCCATGTTTAAATTCAAAATTTTGGACAAAAGTGACGGCCTTACTCTTTAAGGTTAGAAAATGAAGAATCCCATGTTGACAGTTGGTAGGAGATGAGATGCGAACAGGGGTCTCCCGTGTCAAAGGATAACCTCTATCTTCTCACTACATCACTCTACATACTTACACCTTTGCTTCTCAGAGAACACTTTTGACATGTTTGAACAAATTACCAATTCTGTCATTTATCCAGATAGGACAGTCTCCACTGTCAGAGAAAGACAGACACAGTCTTTCTCGCTCTTTCTCTCTTCCCCTGTAGGTTAATATCTGTCCACGTCCACCTTTTTTTATTAAGTAGCAGAGTGAGCTAATCCAGAGGAAATGAGAGGTGGAGGTTACTCACCAAGGATTAGTCTGGTCCCAGGACTTCAAACGTTCCATTCCCACCCTGGAGATAATCATTGCCAGGTTAGCCAGGAAATTAAGTGACTGCCTTTCAGAGGGTTTCTAATCCCCGTCTTGCTCTCTCTTTACATTTCTCTTTCTTTCCCACCCATCCTGCTTTCTTTCGGGTATTTGATAGATGCCGCTAACCACCCTCGCACTTAAGGTGATATCCGAGCCTTCAGCCAAGTCAGAGCTTTCAGACAAATTAAAAATTGCTCAGGATTTTGAGATTTTTGGATCATTTGTCTGGAGAATTTTTCCTACTGTGTAGGCTGATCCTCACACCTTATGAGACCAACCATTTCAAATGCATTGTGTAATAGGTTAATTATTAATTTCAGTAGGATTAAACAAGCAGCTTTTTTTTTCTTACTTTCTGGAAAAAGTTGACTACTAGAAAAGAGGTTTCTCAGGGGTCATGTGATATAGATCTGAAAAGACTTAAGCTTTAAAGACTCTATACTGTGGTGTATTTGTGTGCATTTCTTTTCATGTAAGACCCCCACCCAGGAAGAACAGCTCACGGGGCTTTGTGTGTTTGTGTGTCTGTACATTTGTACATATCTGTTCATGGATTCAAGTCTACATACCGAACAAAAGCCCAGCGTTGCAAGTGGATTTCTTCCTCCTTCCACAGCATGTCATCCAGCACAAAAGCAAATATTGCCTCCATTTTCCACACTTCTTTGTGCATTTTTCTCTTTTTTTTTGTGCCCAGTGTGCCTCATCCTTTCACATGCACACAGTCATACACATGACACAAACACACAAACAAACCTTGCACATGTACATGCACAAAAAGTAATTACATAGTTGTTATTATTTAAATTGTTAAAAACATATTTCTCTCTACATTTCACTTGGGGTATACTCATCTATTTGATAAAAGAACTTCACTTATACGTGTTGAATATATTTCGTGTTTCGCATTAAATAAAAATTGATTAGTAAATTTGTTTACACGTTATTGATGTAAAAAACAATATCCAGACTCACGATTAGTACTGTAAAGTAGTACATAAAACACCTGTGATGTTAATTTGGGGGGGGGGGTAACAGTTTCCAATGCAGATTAAGCTTTTTTGTATAGATTTACATTAGTTGAGCAAGAGAATCTTAGGCACATAGCCGTACTCTTACCTGACCAGACATTTTAGGGCGGATGATAAGAGAACCAGAGAAGAGGGAAAGCAGAGAAGATGAGAAGGGAAAGGAGCAATGTAAAAATGGAGGGGACAAGATATAAAACACGTTGAGACTAGAACAGCATAAGACAGGGAGACAATAGGAGAGAAGAGGTCAAGACTTTCATGAGATTAGAAGAGATAAAAAAAAAATATAGTAAATATAGGAAAGAATCAAAAGACACCCCGGCCATCAATACCACCTGACTGGAGCCAATCATCTGAAAGAGGAAGAAAGTGTGCGAGGGAGGCAAAAGGAGAAAGTGTCACTTTCATCCTATTACAGCTCCATCTAACCTGCCACTGTAGCCACCTGCTCCCACTGTCACACAATCGCACACACTCACACAAAAGAAATGTGTATTTTCAGACTCATATTCAGATTCTGTACATGCAGGAACACATGCATACATATCTCTCTCTCTCTCTCTCTCTCTCTCTCTCTCTCTCTCTCTCTCTCTCTCTCTCTCTCTCTCTCGCTCTCTCTCTCTCTCTCTCACACACACACACAAAAGAAATGTGTATTTTCAGACTCATATTCAGATTCTGTACATGCAGGAACACATGCATACATATCTCTCTCTCTCTCTCTCTCTCTCTCTCTCTCTCTCTCTCTCTCTCTCTCTCTCTCTCTCTCTCTCTCTCTCACTCTCTCTCTCTCTCTCTCTCTCTCACACACACACACACACACAATGGAAAGGTGGCTATGCTGCTCTTATGTGCACATGCTCTTATGCTAAGTCCTACTCCTGAGATATCATAGAAAAATAAATAAATAAAAGCAGAATCCACAAATAAAAACCCAGCGGAGATTTTCCTACCTAAGGCGCTGACATTATAAAACTGGCAGACGGGGTAAAAATTTACCTTGGTCTTATCTTTACCTTCGCCGTCCTCACTCCCATCAACTGTACCTCTCTGTCAGGTAAATTGTCTCCCCTTTAACCCCTACATCTTTTTTACTCCCCTGTACCCCTCTCTCTCTTCCACTTCCTCAGTCTTCCTTGAAATTCACCTTCTTTGTTCCCCCCTAATCCTCAAAGAGGAACTTTTTTAAGTCTGTAAGTTTGGGGTAGAGAGAAGGAGTGAGAGACACCGATGGAGAGTCGGGGGGTGGAGGTAGACGGATATACTATCTGGGTGGCAGGGAGGGGGCTTAGAGGAAACCAAATTATCTTCCTTCACTTTTTTGGCTCCCCTTCTCCTCATCCTTCCCTCTGTCCCTCTATATATGCCATCACCCCTGACTCCATCTTTCTCTCTCTCTGTCCCCTTATCAACTCCCCACCTTGCACTTTCAAGGACAAACTGCTAGGAACACTAAGGATTGGACAAACCTGTGTGTGTGTGCATGTGTGTTAGTTTGAAATCTATGTGTGATTTTGTGTCTTTTACTCTTTTATTTTATTTTTTTACTGCATGTATAATATGTCTACCTCATGGATGTGTGCGTATAGCTGAATATTGTGTGTGTGGTTTAGTGTGTATTTCTCCAAAGGCTTTGCAGCAGAGACTAATCCTATCCTCTCTGCTATCGCCTTACCTTCCTTCTTACTATCATTTATTTATCCCCATCTCTCCCTCTTTCCCACCACACTTCCTGTTTCCAAATTCCTCTCTCTCTCTCTCTCTCTCTCACTCTGTTTCTCATATTTTTTTTTCCGTTTCTCACTTTACTCACTGTCTCTTAAAATATATGTGTATAGATTTGAATTTGCAGTTTCAACATAATCAGGGAATAAAGTTATAAAGTTGTGTTTTTATACAGTAATCAGTGGGGCATAGTCTCACATAGCCAGACCCATCTCCACACAGTGCTGTGCCCATAGACAGTATATTAATAGAGAGCAGTGAAGCCAGTTGTGCACCAATAAAATGCTACTACAGGGCTACTTCCTGTTGGCACCAGCGTCTACTGCGCATGATCGCGCAGCATAAGCGTCGTTAAATTGACGTAGAGCAACGGCAGAAACACCGCACTTCTGCTAGCATGCTTAGCTGCACTATGCTGCGCCAACAAATAGTATCTTGGCTCAGTGTGTTTATCTGATTGTGACTGTTTAATCAGCCCACCTACGAGGCTCACCTGCCAAACATTAACGCAGCGTCACTGGTGGAACAACAGTTTTTCAACATTTTTAGGCCTACATGGAACCGTCCATGCAGGCTTTAGTCGGCTTCACTGCTCCATCTGTGGCTTGCACTGAGGCTGTGCCAGCTTGTTCCTGCCCCTCAGGTGGCTTCCAGAAAGTTGGCCAATCAGAAGAAAGTGGGCTTGTAGGGAGGGAGGCATTAAAGAGACAGACAGAAGGTGAATAGAGGTGCTAAAGCAATGGAGGAGAAAAATAATGTTTTGTTTTGTTTTTAACATTAAAGCATCTAAACATTTTCTAATAGAAACCCCAAATAAAAGTATGCACCTGAAAATGAGCATAATATTGGAACTTAAATGTAAGTTAACACGAAGCCCCATTTAGTGACAGAAACAAATTTGTGTCTGTATGTCAGTGTGTTGCTGTCTGCTGCAAGTTTCTTTGGGACGCCACCTGCCTGATAACTTTTAAATGCCATTTTGAAAATAAAAGGGAATTAATTTGATTGATAGGTCTACTTACTGATATGCAAGCACACACACAAACCTAATATGCTGTCATTTCTACTGCCTCACAAACTTACACTAAACAAGATATGAAGATATGCTTTGCATTTAGTAGTATTAATCGCTGTATTCATGGGAGATGCTCTAAGCTGCGTGCTTTGGGGAAAATTGACCTTCTGTGGTCTTAATTGTACAAGAGGCTCAACAGCGCTGTGACATTTAAATGTGCACCAGTCTTAATTCTTAGCCCTTTATTCTAGTGCTTCGCTGACATTTCAGTAGGAAGAGGTTTGTGTATAAAGATGATTGGTGCTTCTTTGGTGTTGTAAACAAATAAGCAAATTTGCCCATGATTATTTTATTCTCTCACTATCTTTCTGTGCCTCTCTTACAGCTTTCACTTTTCTTGCCTTTTACCCTCACTCTTTTCTTGGCTGTCACTCTCTGTGGCTGGGCTGAGTGAGATTTTACAGCCCAATTGCACAAAGTGACCAAAATGGTGTATGTCTGCAGAGGATTCAGGAGGTGGTAGATCAATAACAGTGACTCAGCGGTTACGTTGCCAGTTGCAGAGATTTCTGGTTTTAAAACTTCACTCCCCAGCCCACAGCATTTGCTGTGTTTTGTAAACACACACAGGAACACCACCCACTTAAACACATTTTGATTTGCTCAAACATGGATCACAATGTTACAAGCAGGTCATTAACAGTCAAATAGATAGCTAGCCTGGCTCTGTTCAAATTTAACAGAATCTATCTACAAGCACTTCTGAAGCTCACTGATTAACATGTTTTATCTACTTTGTTTACTATGTATAAAAACTAAATTGCAAAAACAATTAGCTTGTTTCACTTTTTGTTCATATTAAACAATCAAGATATAACTTGTTCATTAGTGAGCTGTAGAAATGCTCGTAGGTGGATTATTGCTACCTTCAGACTGAGCCATGCTAGCTGTTTCCATCTGTTTCTTGTGTTTGTGCCAAGCTAACCGGACGTGCGAGCTGTAGTTTCATGTTTAACAGACAGAATCGAGCCTGGTATCAACCTCCTTATCTAACTCTGGGAAAGCAAAAGTGCATTTCCCAAATTGATAACCCAGAAATCTGGAAAGTTGTAGGCTCTGTGTTATTCTTTAAAATTTATTATTTTTTTGAATCTCTATTATTTCTACCAAGCTACCAACTTGTGATGCAGATGCATATGTATCTGATGAACAGAACATATTAGACTCTGGTAGAGTGATTCTCTCCTGTGTGGTCAACACAGACTCATTAGAAGAATGATGAACTATGGAAAGGCCTCATTAGAATAGCTGTGTGTGTGTGTGTGTGTGTGTGTGTGTGTGTGCAGAGGTGAACTTGTGTGTGATTGTGAATAAGCATGTTCTTGGGAGTGTGCTTCTCGAGTCCCTTTCCTTTAGTGCTACTTTGTTAAGATGGTGTAGTAATTAGCCTGAGAAAATGGATGGCTTTCACCAGCAGCTGCAATTACTGCTTTCTCGAGAATGAATGGACGGATGGACGGAAGGATAGAGCCTAGCATTTAATGAATGGATGTAGAGTTATAATGGGAAGAATAAATAAAGACGGATGCAGTGATGGAGAGCAGGGATGAACGAATGGAAGGAAGTATGTACGGTGCTGCAAAGTAAAGATGGAGCGTGTGAGGAAGAACAGGGTGAATGAGCTTGTTTTACATTGTCTTCTTGCTTTTTTTCCTGCTTTAGTGGAAGTGGAAGGCATCATAACTCATTCCGTGTGGCCAGGAATGGCAGAGAGTTTATTTCGGGTAAAAGCTGTGAGTTTGGAAAAGGAAATAGTAATAAAAATCATTAATTTACCTGACGCTTTTATCCAAAGCGACTTACAATTGCTATATACTGTATGTCTGAGGTCGCACGCCTCTGGAGCACCAAAGGCATGTGTCTTATCCACTGCTACATCACCACCTCTATGACATGAAGGAATAGAAGTTACAAATTGACATCTGGTACCAAAAAAAAAGAAAGAAGACATCTTTCTGATGTGTGCTAAAGCATGCCTCACTTCTTTTTTTTTTTCTCCATCGCTACAGATTTAAATATATTGCATACATTACTGATATCACTTTTGATTAACAAGGTAAATTAATCTATAATAATCTATCAAAAGCATGTAGATTGTGGGTGTGCAAGAGTGTGATTAAGTATGTGATTGTGTGTGCATGGATTTCTTTTTTTATGTGTGTGTGTGGGTGCATGTGTATTTAAATCTTTCTCCATCCCTCTGAAATATTAAGAGCATGCCTGGGGTGAAGTAATCACAAAGAATGGCCTTCAGTATGAACCACTGACAAAATCCAACTAATAATACACAGCCAGGTGGGGGCTTTTTTCTGAACACCTGCAGCAGTTTTTGTACTGAGTTGAAGCTGGAAGGCATTTCCAGAAAAGGATGGAGGCTGATGTCTTTTATGGATGTCATTGTTAATGTTCTGTATAAACTGAATTATGCTACATTATTCTTTAAAGGGAGTAATACTGGCAATGTACAGTAAAACTGCTGTAGGTTTTTGTGGAGGGGATAAATTCAGAAAAGTCATTTCTCATCACATCAGGGAATGAGATTTCTTTGTCTACCTACTTTTTGGTTTTCCACATTGGATTAAGATCAGACTACTTTAAGGCCAAAGACATATACCACTCACCAGATACATTATTGCCACTGTTAAATGCATATTACACTTTAAAAATGTAGAAGTTGCAAAGAAATAAGGTGTTTAGGTGCAAAGTCTTTTGAGTTTACTCATCTTTAGGGCCAGCAAGTGGTGCCACCTTAGTTTAGGGATTACCAGTTGTGTTAACTGATGTTTAAAGTTGACAACCTTATTAAAATGAAGTTGAGCCAACAATTGTTCATATATTGTCAAGATATAATTTTTTTAACTACACAGTAGCTTTCTCTGTACTGCTATCACATCCAGAAAGGTACAAGGTTGTTTGTTTGTCATTATACAGCACAAGGCTGCATAACGAAACGTAGTAGTTCCTTCATGCAACACACACAACATATAATTAAGTGTACATTAAAATATGGTAACATATAAAATAAAACAATATATACAGTTATTTATATACATATATACAGACACATATACACCAAGAACATTACGCAGTGCATTTTTTAAATTTGCATCTGGGGTGAATGTGAACAATAGCAACCAGATGATCATGAGGTTTCATCTTCACAATAAACAGTCTGACATTTGGGAAAGTCCTTCCGGACTGCGTTTGAGTACCAAGCATCATTGATGTAAAACACAGAGTCCACCTCCTCTCATCTTGCCGGAGTCTTGCGCCGACAGCTCGAACACGGACCACCTGCAGAGTGTCCCTGTAACGATGTGTTTTTCTCCTCCCCATAACACAGGTTACTGATGCACCCAATTGAACAGTATGGTTTTGTTTTTAATGGCAAAGTGGTTATATTTTGTTTCATATTTTCATTAAGTTAATTTAGAAAAATGTTTGGAGTATTTTTTTTTTTGTTTAAATTAATGTTTTTGTTTTTTTAAAGTGACAACCAACCTGCCAGCGGCCGACAGTGTATTAATGATCAATTTAGCCTCTCAAATCAAAAACTGATACTTTCTAAAATCCATAGATATAAAACTCATACTAAACTAGTACTTGTCTCATACTGAACAAACGTTTGCCATTATCCCACAACCATGTGTGCTTTCACATATAAATCTGGCTTTCCGTAAACAAACAGCATAGACAAGGACCGCTACGTGCAACACTGGCATGCAAGCTGTGGATTTTCACAGAGACATCTTTCGTCTCTGTTCCTACCGATGTTCAGAGGTGGATCAAATCTGACTCCCGGAAAACGGTGTGAAAGCAGTGGGTGTGTGATAGGTTATAAATCGTCTTTCTATGTTTGTTTAACTCCAGCTTCTTCTAGTTTCTTTTAATTGATGGATGTCTAAAACATATAAAGGAGGAGCCTAATACAGGCCCGATGCCTGGCCCACGTGTGAGCTATGACAGGAAGACAGGACTCTAATCTTCATCATGGTTTGCTCTGTTTTAATTTTGATCAGAGAGAAGATCTTGAGATCTTCAGGTGGCACTCCTCCAAACACACCTGTCTTCAGCTTTGCCTGGCTACACACACTAACATGCACAGGCATTAGGTCACACAGGCACCGGCAGCAGATACAGTGTGACACACACACACACACAGAAATTGCAGTCTCTTCAGAGCTGTGTTTTAATTGAGTCAGCCCAAAGTGCTGGCTGAGCAGAACGATATGACTGATACGGATTAGAACCAGCCTTCCCTTATTCATCGATTCCTACATGGGTGGGAGGCAGAGAGGGGGGCATGATGGAGGGATGACAGAAAGGGAGCAAAATCCTTTTCTATTGATTTACGAAAGGAGAAAAGGACATTGGGAGTGAGAGAAAGACAGATGGACGGAGAGTAAAAGAAAGGAAGGAGGAGGAAGGTAGGGTATTGTTAAAGAGGGAACCCTCCCCCTCACTATCAGTTCTACAGAAGAAAAGAGGAAGAACAGGAGGGGGTTTAGGAAGGAGTAGCGCACTGAGGGGAACAGAGGCGACTATACTGATCCTCTCCCTATCATTGATTTTTAGGAAGGCAGGGGATAGTGGAAGACAAAGGCGGATGGGATGGAGGTAAATGGGAAGGGAGCACTGAGAGAGAGTTGTAAATATAGGGGTAAGTGATAGATGGATGCATGGAAAGTAGACAGCTAGGTGGAGTACAAGACAACAGCATGAAGGATATAGGAGATGTTAAGTAAGAGTGAAGGTGAGGGAGAGGGATTTAAGCGTACTCGGAGGAACCTTTTATTTCACTTAAGGAGAGATGGTTATTGAAGGGAAAAGATGAGGTGTGGACATGGAGAGGATGAGGAAGAGGGGGTGGGGGGGGGTGAAGAGATGATGGAGTGATGAAGGAGAGCACAAACACAATTGAAGAGAGAAATGCCAGAAAGAGAGACACTTCACATTTGGGCTAAGTAGTCTTATTGAAGCAGTATGCCTCTACCAAATACTCCACGTCGATCTAAATCCCTTTGAAATCCTTGAAACGGCTCGAGTGAAAAGGATGGGACGTTTCAGCTTTTGTGTGTGTGTGTGTGTGTGTGTGTGTGTGTGTGTGTGTGTGTGTGTGTCAGTGCTGAAATGATGGGGTGGTGTGTGTTTTATGGGTAAATTGAAGGGTCTGTTGAAAGGAGAGCGATGAGCTCTTCTTACAGTGTGTGTGCCTGCAGAAGTGTGTGTTTGGAAGTGTGTGTTTCCCTTTCCCTGTGTGTGTGTGTGTGTGTGTGTGTGTGTGTGTGTGCGCGCGCTCCCTCTCCCTTCAGTATCAGTCTCTTCTGCTTGATTTCCGTGCTCTACTCTCCTCTGCTCGCTATGCCGTGAAATGGTTTTTCACTAGACCATTACCCCAACCAGCGCGCTACACTACTGCCATAGCCATTTGTGTGAGCGAGAGGGAGTGTGTTTAAATGTGTGTGTTTGTGTGTGCGCCTGGAGAGAGAGAGATGGGTGTTTGTTTGGCTGCGTGCGTGAGTATGCGTACAGTAGCTGCACTTGAAAGAGAAAGTCTCTGCATGTCTTCTTTATGTGTGGTGAAGATGGATTGTGTGCACATGTTGTTGCGTGTAACTGTGCGTGTGGTGGGGGGGGGGGGGGGGGGGACAAAGCCGGTGTGTATAGTATGTCCGACGCAAGCTTAGCTGTCATAGTGTTTTCCCTTCACTATACTCCTGTGACAGTTGTGAATGCTGACAGACAACTATCTAACATCATATCTGTCTGTCTCTCTCTCACGCACACACTCTTGCACAAATAGCTACATACAGGCTAATACAGGCAATATTGTCCTGGTTACAAACAAACCAGGGGATCTTTCAGCTGCGGCTGAGTAGTATTTGGGGATTGTCAATTTATAGAGAGCCTAAGTCCCTCCCCTGCCGGTGGACCTCTATGTGACCTTACTTCGGAAAGAATATGCACGGTAGACAGTGATCCCGTTTGAATTGCACTCTGAATTGAATCTCTATTTTTCAGTAGAGCCTTATGCATTTTGTTACCTTTACAAAAAATCTTTTTCAAAGAATGTACATAAAAAGTAGCTGGATTAACTTTGTCGTTGTATTTGAACACAATTTTCTGGTGTTCATCTGTCTAACAAAACGGTAGTTTTACATAAATTCATTATTTGTCTGAGGTGCTTATTGCTTTCTGCTTTGTGTGCTGCGCATCCCTTCATGTGAATCAAAAACTGTCCAGTTCTTGTATTTATTACAAACAGATTTTGCTGCTTCGATAAGCAGAACGGTATTAAAGCTGTATCACACACACACAGACAAAGAGGTATACACACAATTAAATGTTACTTAAAAAGCAGAAAGTGTTCTTCATGAACAAGCTAATTTGTAGTGAATAAACTTCAAGTATGTGCCATTCTTCCAACACCCTCACTACATACAAATGTGTTTGTGTGTGGTCAGATATTTGTTTGGTTTCTATACACTTCCTCACTTCATATACACACATCCACACTCATTACACACTCATCTGTTTGTGTTTACTCAGTCTGTGGCATCACACAGTAATCTGCCCTTAATCCATGTGTATGGAAACACACAAAGACATGCACACTTGAGCAGAAGAGCACCAAGCCACATACTCACTCTGTCTGTCTGAACTAGGGCACCTTTTAGGCTCGGGGTCTGCAGCCTTTTTTATCACAAAGCTAGCAATATTTTTCTTTGTTGCTAACAAATCCCATGAAAAGACCAAAACCAACAGTAAATTGATCCTACTTACAAGTATTGCCTGTGCAGCCAAAGCTCGAAATATCTTATTCCCTCTGTGACGTAGACCTCCATTGTTGTTCAAAACAGATTGAAAACACATAAATGAGCCACAGCGCTTGCACTGGGGACACTGGCACTGTAGTTTATTTTAAATCAATGCCAGATGCCGCCACTATAAAATCTCACTAGTGCATTAAATGTATATTAATCCGTAGCCAAAAATATTCCCCAACAAATTCCCCATTTGCTCCTGTTTGAATAATGCTTGCTAAAAAGTACTGTGCCGAGCTGTTTCACAAAATTACTGAGCCTTCAAAAAAAATGAAACCATACATTTGTGACCTGTTTTTAAAGACATATGTCTTCATAGGAACCAATGGGCTTTGCCTGAGAGCCACGGTAAGAAAGTACTAAAAGGCAGACTAAGTTGGTTTTGGTCTTTTCATGAGCTTTGTTGATAATAAGAAAAATATAGAATAACAGCCAGCCTCGTCTATTGATGACAGTTCTATCAAATTTTATTGTCTTTCAGCGGCTTTCCTTCCTCCATCTCTCTGACACCTGCCTCCCTCTTTCATTTATTTTCTCTTGTCTCCTCCTTTCATGCCTCTTTGTTTTTTCTTCACCCCCTTAACTCATCTCTCTCAACTCTCAGTCTCCTCTGGATGTTGCAGTCCCCCCCCTCCCCATCTTTCACCCCTCTCACTGTCTCTCATTCTCTCTTTTAACATCTTGTTTAAATCGTCTCTTTCATGTCCCTTTCACCTCCCCACTGTCGTCCCCGTCTTCACCCCATTCATTCCCTTGTTTTATAATTCACCTCTCATCCCTTTTTCCCCTTCCTGCCTCTCCTCAATGGCTTCATAATATCCCCACTCCCCCTCTATATCTCTCTCACCCGCTCTCTCTAACCCATTTACTTCTCATTCACTCTAGCTCTCTTTCCTCCTTTCTTCTCCATCGAATGCCTTTTCATTCTTTCGCTCCACCACTCTATTCCCTCCTAATATCCTACTGTCTCTCTACCTGAGATATTGAAGCTATAAAGACAGGTGTTGAAAAGAAAGCAGGACCACCAAATCTATTTTATATGCCTCCTGGCATCATTCCCTGGAATGCAAAGAGAGGAGGAGAGGCAGAGAGAGAAGAAAAGGTTGTGGTCTGTAATAATTTTCAGCACCCTTTGTGTTGAAAATATTAGCTTGAGTTGAGGAGAGAACAAGAACCTTGTTTTCTATAAAACCTTCAACCTTTTGTCTTCACCACTTGGGACACACACAGACACATACTTCACCCTCTTTACATTAGGTTCTTTTGATTTTAATGGCACTCTTTCCACCACTATGTGGGAAAATGGTGTACACACTCTACTTTTACAGGACATTATTGCTCCAAAATGTGCAGATGACATACAGTAATGTCCTGTCGAAGGTACAACAGTGTACTTGAAGAAATAGTCATGTGTTATGCAGCTGTATCCGCTGGAAATGTCTATTATCAACAAAAACACCATTTTACTGTGGCAAAGGTGTGATAGACTACATTTGATGGACTATTTTAAGAGACTCAGCATTACACAGAGCCTGCAGGGACTATGTCATGCTGCATACTGCGTAAGTATAATTTTTATTGTTGGAGTTCAGCATGTATGCAAAGTCACAACACCCAATCACCTGAATCATATCTCACTCTCTCACCCCACGTTATGTTAAAATGAGTCTCATTTACAATATTCAGCGTGTGTCTGTGTGTGTGTGTGTGTGTGTGTGTGTGTGTGTGTGTGTGTGTGTGTTAATGGAGCTTGTTGACGTGTAGGGTTTAGTCGGCTTCTTTAAGGAGCGCCGCAGCAGCTGGAATCTCTCTACTGAAAAGGCCGGGGTAATCTCTGAGAGAGCGACTGTGTGTGTGTGTGTGTGTGTGTGTGTGTGTGTGTGTGTGTGTGTGTGTGAAAGAGAGGAACGGGAATAAGTGAAAGAAGAGTAAACAAGATGTGAGGGTGAGAGACTGAACCAGTGAGATGAAGAGTAAGAGAGGAAGTAGGAAAGATTGAACTGTCAGCAGCTTGACTTAATCTTTTTTTTTCCTCAAGATGGAGATGAGACCTGACTCTGTTTGTGTGTGTGTGTGTGTGTGTGTGTGTGTGTGTGTGTGTGTGTGTGTGTGTGTGTGTATGAGCGAGACGACTCCATCCTGTTTTGAAGTAACCTAATCTTGGATGGAGACCATGTTCGCCCCCTAAAAAAAACCCTTCAGAAGACCGAAACTCTATCTCTTAATCCCTAATAACTAGCCTTTGTCAATCCTAAATTACCCCTGTATCACAAAAACACACACTCGCAGACACACATGCAAGAAAAGCAAGGGGCTGATGGGTGCGCACTGCACTTGCTTACTCTGTTTTTTACTGTTTATTAGTACAGGCTAGTTGCTGCACGGAGCAACTTTACTTGAATATTTCAAACCTTTCAAACACCCACAAGCTAAACAATTGTCTCTCTTTACTAGATGCCAGGCAGAGGTGCAGATCATCGGCTGGCACCACGTTACGAAGAAGTGGAACGTCAGTATGCCTCCTTACCAAGGTACTGCTTCTTCTCACTCACCTTTATGAGGAGGTCCACAAAGTAAATGTTTTACAGCACGTATCACTGTTCTGCTCTATTCTCTTCTCGTCTCTTCTTTTCTCTTTGAAGCCTCTAATTACATCTGTGTAGTCTGCAAGTCTTTCTGAGCGTCTCTGAAGGCCTCAGTCTCAGCCAGGAACTCACCTTATCCCCTCCCTGAGGAACACACACAAGGTTGAAAACTGACCCCTGACTCCCTAGAGCTGCTCCCCCACAAAAACTTACTTTGGCTTATGCACAATCAGTACTTTTTCAAAGCTGTCATGAGTGGATTCTCTGGTGTTTTTATTTTTAACCTCTGACTTCAAATCTCATCTTTCACACAGTGCTGTCTGGATGGTGTACTGAACTAGAAAGCGAGCAAATATTAAAATATTTATTTTTTGTTAACAGTGTTTGGATGGCTTTAGAAAAAAATTGCAACTGAATTTCAAGAACGCCACTCTACCAGAAATCTCATATACATGAGTACAAGATAAGGAACTCGTGATGGTTTGCACAGCTTGTTTTATGCTTTTCAAATCAGCAACATGAGCCGAGCTCACTAAGACACATCTCATTTTCAGTGGCTCCTCACTGAATTGCATGTTGTTAGTGCATGTGTTTGCATCCTTCACAGGACAACTTTTACAGGATTTTGAAGTTATAGATGGCAACAATTAAACTTCTTGGTGGGAATATAACAATAACACCGAACCTTCTTATTTACATCATGTCATTTCAGAGATTTAAGAGATAAAGATTGTTTGGTCAATGTTGAGCAAATTGTCAAAATAACTTGCAAGGTGCACTTTATGCTGCGTATATCATATCACCATTGATTGAGCTGTTGTTTTTAATTTTGTTTTATTTTTATTTTCACATACACTATAGATGAGTGTTTTTGAGTCAGACAGGAGGCAGGTGAGTAGAGGACACAGGAGAGACAGCTCTGGTCAGACTTGACAGTCAAGCAGGGAACTGAACCACTCCAGTATCTATGTGTTAGCCTAATGCCCGGTACATTTAGTCATTTTCCTCCATGGACAGCATGAAATATCACCAACATTAGCCAACATAAGAACAATAACAGCTCCCCGAGTATCCTAGAGTATACTAATCAATTATTAAAGGATTCTTTCCATTTATTTCTCATGATGTGTTTTCTGATGTAATCAGATAAATATTCAGGTCCAGAACGGCCGTAGTCGGAGCATGTATGAAACCACAGCTGTTCCCTAACCATTTACACGTGATAGTCTCAACGTGATGCACAGTTGAAGACATACTATATTCTCCAACCATCACCAGTCACTCTTTCAGCATCTCATTTTTCATTTGCAACCTTTCCACTCTCAGAGGCCTCAACGTTAATTATCTTCTCTTTCTGCACTCTTTCACTATCTTCACATCTCATTTTTTCTTTTCCTGTATATTTCTCACTCTCCTCCACAGTCCCTTATTTTCTTATTTTTTCCCATCATTGTCCAAAGATGAATAGTACTGTGTTAATGTACTTAAGTAAAGCCCTTTAACATGGCTGATATCACCGTACTGTGAACTCTTACTGCATCTAAATAAAACGTATTTAAGTGAAAATAGAAGTGTAAGGTTTAAAACAGTGAAAACTCAGAGTAGTTGTTACTAGCTTCTTCTCACCTCATTTTATTTTGCTTCTAAGAACCAACACCTCAGCAGACTAACAAGCCAACAACAAATGTTTGTTTGTGTGTGTGTGTGAGAGAGAGAGAGAGAGCGAGAGGAAGTCAGTGAGTGGAATGACATACAGAAGTTTAGGACGTTAGAAAGTTTATAGCCAGGTTCCCACCCCTGTTAAAATAGTGAGGGATGGCTATTTCACACCTCTTTTGAGTGTGTGTGTGTGTGTGTGTGTGCACGTGTATGTGTGCGCATGAGAGAGAGAGTGTCTGTGTGTGGGTGATGACTTTGGCAGATGGGAGCGAGAACAGTGATGATAGTTTTGAGGTCTGGCTGTGGTATCTGAAAAGCCTTGGGAAATTGGACACACACACACACTCACATACAGTACACCCTGTCTCTGTTTCCACTTTCAGACATGCACTGTAATCCGAAAACGCGGTGCCAATTTTACATGTACGCCTCGTGTTTGAAAATGACCCTCCGAGTCACTTTTCCGTAAAAGTCACTGACAATCTGCCTGCTTACGGCCTGGTAACAGTTCTGAAACATTTTCTACACAGCTGAAGTGAACATGGGGTGTTTTTTTTTTTTCAAGTAATACTTTAAATACCTCTGATTTCTAAAGCAGCAGATTTGAACCTGAAGATAGACTTTTTACACGAACATAAAAATGGCTGGATAATGGGCTGACCTCTAGAGAACTGCTTTCCCCCGGTGCACGAGATAAACAGCCTTTTCGATACCTGTATGTAAAGCCATGTGTTGCATAATGTGGTGGCTGAAACCAAATACTATGTGAACATTGCACTTCTGTGTATAACAGCCTCTCATATTTGAAGTGAGTCAAGGTTTCCACAATGAACACACCGATCTGAAGGCCAAAAAGCCGTTACTAAATAGGTAGATTAATCCAGAAATATTTCCCAGAATCTAATCTCTTTCTGTCTTAATTTTCTTTCTCCCTACGCTCTGCATCTCTGTCTATACTGCCTCCCCAGCTGTCAATTAACTCAAGAGATATTTCAGCATGTAGAGAGTCAGAGAAAGAGCTCGTGTTTGGAAACCACATCCAGGCTGACCTTATCAAAACATATTATTTTGCCACTGGCTCAGAAATAGCTTGCAGGTTGTGTGTATCTAGTCTCTGCATGCCTGTATACCGGCATGCATGTGTGGGAGGGGCCGCGTTTGTGTATGTGCTTATATGTGAGTGTGTGTTTATATTAGTCAAAGTGAGTCCAGAAATAACTGTAGGGTTGCATAGCCAGGTACAGTATGTTTGACTCAAAGTCAGTTAACTGGAGCACTGGGTAAGTTGTGTGTGCGCGTGTGCGTGTGGCTCTAAAATTAAAACATGACCCAGCAGTGGATGATGTTTCCCTGCCTAAAGCACAAACACTACCTAACAAACTGTCAGCAAATGTCACTGCATGAAATAGAGCAGTCTGTTGAGGGCGTGTCTTATATTTTGCTGCTCCATAAAACTATTCTGTGTTTTGGTAATTATTCAGGAAAAGATGCACGTGCACTTGCAAGTCATTTATGGCCAGAGTAATTTGATTTTTAAGCGTCACATCCATTATATGACACAAACTTTTAGACTTTTATAGATGCTGAAACAGAATCAATGTGTATGTAAAATAGTCTGACAGAAAAAATGAAGTTTGATGTTAACTAATGGTAAATTTTACTGCATGTGTTATTTATTCCAGCATTTTCCTTGAGGTAGTTTCAGTCCATGAGCAAGTTGTAACCCACTGGAACACTCAGTGCTTCACTTGCTCATACATTCAGTACTATAACCTGTGCTCTAAATTCAGAAAGTAGCATTCTTAACACTCTTACACTTTTACAGCATTTTTCTTCTTCTTAAGAGCTGAGAGATGTAGGTTTTCATGGGAAAGGAACATTGAGAACATCAACAACAGAAAAGGAAAGAGGGGAGGACACAAAAGCGCATGTCCTTTCACTTCAAACCCCCCAAGGTCCCCTCTCACTACCATTTTCTTGAAATTACCTCTCCATCCTCTTCACCCCCCATCCTCCATGTCCAACCTTCTGTCTATATTTCACCATTTTCCTATACTTCTCCCCCTACATCTCACTTTCTCTCTGGTGGTATTATACTGAAACAAAGGACCCCTGTTGAGAGCATGTGTCCCTGTACCACAGTCACAGCCTGCTAATTGTTTGATAATAAAGAGGGAAACATTTTTTAATGCCATGTAATTACAAAATGAATATCCACTCAATAGCTAGGTATTAACAATAGGTATATCTGGGAAACTTTAAACTAAAATTTATTGAACAGGGTCCAAAAACAAAGAGAGATAATGGGGAAACAAATTTAAAGATTGCAGCAAGCAAAACTATTTAGTAATATTATAGTAATATTTTGGAAACAGTATGTTAACCCTCTAACAATAAAATGGTTATATCAGTGTAGTAATACAAAATGCTAAGCTACTTGTTTCAAATTAATTTCATGTTAAAGAGGTATCCTGGAAGCACTTTCTGTGTAATAACGATGAGTCGGGGCTGTAAAATGCTGAACTACCTGTTTTTATTTAATTTCATGGTAATATTCTTTACTTGCACTATGTTGTGTGACGTATCTGTTTTAAGATGTGTTTACTTCCTGTCAACTCTACGATAACATTACCTTTGCCGCCAACCGTAGTGATCACCTTACAGTGATTTACTTTTCAGTTAGCTTTGGTACAGACTGTAATAGTACTTATGTTTGGGACATAAGTACTAAAGGGGATGAATTTCAACTAGGGATGGCTCCATACCACTTTTTCATATCCGATACCGATACCAGTTCCTGGGCTTTGGATAGTGGCCGATACAGAGTATGATCTGATACCTGGGTAAAATTAATAAGCTGTGCAGAGTTTCCCACACATAGATTTTACCTGGCTACATGGGTGTATTTGGCGACGCATTTTAGCATTTTGCAGAGAAAGACAGAAAGAGACGCTACCTCTTACGTTACAAGACGCGAACATTGTGGTTCTGTGGGGAAACACTGCTGTGTTCCTCACTGTGTAGAAGAGCCTGGGAGTCATTCATCATGTGTAAGGCAACATTATGCAAGATTAGGTGCTGATCATACTGTAATTCACCGCTGTCATGAAACGGGACAGCTGCACACGTGCATTTGTTATGCTCACTCTGCATCAAAAAGTAGTGTTTGCTAACACAGCCACAACACAAGGCAAAGCAATAGTACTGATTAGTGGGTCTGTGTACAAAGAAAGGAAAATGTTGTTTGAAACATGGGTGGCCAACAAAGCTAGACAGCAACCAACACAGGAGCACTTAAAATGACATTTCCGACGTCCGAGTGTGTTATCTAACGTTAGTAATGTTACATTTGCTAACATCAACTCAGGTTTATAGCTAGCAGCTAAACCTCCGTCTGTGAAACCTCTTTGGCTCGACACAGGCAAACATCAAGCAAGCGCAACACAAGACACAGCAAGCCAGCTAATAAGTTATTACTTACCAGTCCAACAGGAAGAAGGCCAGCTCGCCATCTGTCCTGCGTCCTTTTAGCTTTCTGCTCACGGCAACAAGTAAAAGCCAGTCTGATAGTTACTCTCGTCTGGTCGCTTGCTCCGTCTTCCATGATATCCTTACTGTCAATAACAAGCGAGCTATTATACTTTTCTCTTCTTAACATAGCTTGCTTGCTGAAGATTCCAAAAATGCTACTTTAGCTCTCCTAGTAAAATGTTCCAGTCTACCAACACACTGTTGTTGCATTTGTAGTATGTGCATAATTGAAGTGAACAGATCGGCCCATAGATCAGCCCATTGTCAGCGAAAACCGATCCAGCTATTTGCGTCACCAGTGGACCGATATCCCATATCGGATCGGTGCCATCCCTAATTTCAACTTTATAATATGGTAATTATTTTCAACTTCCAAGCATTTTCATGTGACTTTGAAGGTGTTTCACTGATTGTGAAACACCTTCATTGTTGTTTGTATGTGGCCCTTATTACGCTGTTATATGAATAGCCTCATATTTCCCAGAGATACTCATTGTTAATACAAAGTTATTACTTGGTTATTACTTTGGTAATCACGTGGTAATCCTTAATTATTTTCTTCTTCATAATCACTCCATTACACAACTTTTATCATGAATTACTAAAGATTTTGAATTTACATTTGTGTGCTTGAAGAGCAGGCATATAATAAAGCTGCATGTTTTCATTTTATGCAATAGTTAAGGTTGCCGAGAGACAGAGAGAAAGAGAGAGAGGTGTATGTCCTTCAGCAAACATTCCTGGCTGGAATCAAACCTGAAAAGTTGCCAGTTAAATGGTCTTAGACCACTTACCGAGTTTGTGTTTATGTTTGAGCATAAATGAATGCATGAATCAGTTTGAAACAACTTCAGTGATTTGTATGCATACATGCGTATTATGTGTATGAGTGTATATGCACCTGTGTGTGTGTGCGTGAGCGAGTGAGTTTCGGTCATTCTGAGGTCGGTTGATGGCTATCAGAGAGTGTGTATCATCAGCATTAGCAGGTTGCGCCCCTACCATGTGTGCAACATTACTGCCCCATTTACACATTTTCTCTCTCTCTCTCTCTCTCTCTCTCTCTCTCTCTCTCTCTCTCTCTCTCTCCCTAATAGTAGACTTGCCTGTTGACTCCTGTATTATTATTCATATAAAAAAAGACAAAACTAAGGAAAAACTAAATATAGTCAGAAATTGACAGACACACCAGACTCATCTCTACTGTTAACAATTTTAGATTGTGACCGGAATATTGACCCAAATGATATCATCATTATCATCATTGTCATCATATCATCATCAAGAAATAAATAAAAAAACCTTTATAACCTTGAAATTGGAAGGCATTACCTACCATAATGACAAATAATGACGATTGGTTTGCATGGGAGTGCTATACTCTAATAATCCATAAACTAAAGCTGTGTTTTATTCTGTTTGGTGGCACTGCTTTCTTCCATTAGCCCATATTTCTTATGATGGCCGAGGCAGTCAGTCCTATGCATGTGAGTTTCAGTGCAAGTAGGACTGTACTAAGTCAACTTTGATTAAAAACATAATTTTGCTCTCCAAGGATTTCTGTTGATAACAGCAATCAGTTATTGGAGACGTAGCCTTGACCCAATTGGATTAGCCAAACACCCTTTCCCATTTGTCCTTGTTATTACTTTTATTAGATTAAAAGAACTGATCATAATAGCTGTTCAGGTTTCTGGGAAGGCTGTCACTTCCTCATTATAATGATAATTTGATGATTAGTCATTAGAAAGCAGATGTTGTATTCTGTGCCTTGCTCTCTGTCTCTGTGTGTCTCTTTTAGTTGCGTTTCTTAATTTATTTCCCTGCCATTGCTCTTTGCATATTTCCCTCTTTCAGCCCCTCCTCTTCTAATTCTCATTCTCTCTGAACTTGGGGTGAAAAGGACATTGTTGAATTGCTGAGGAGGGAAATGAAATGGGAATGTCTCTCGCTTCTCTTTCTGTCCCTCAATCTCTCTTGAGAAGACCTCCCAATCAGGCCTGAGAGTTTCCCAGACCACTTTACAACTGCTGCACAATCCACCCCATTGTCCAGTTGGTTTTCTGTGCGTCTCTGGACTCATCGAGACTCTGCCTGTTTGTTAGTCATATAGAAAGACCCTGCTTCTCATAGACCCCCCTCCCCGAACACTTTTTTTCTCTGGACTGTCTTGTGCTTCTAGTGTTTCTGATGTGTTCACCGGTTGCCACTTTAAAGAATTCTCAGAGGTTACAGCTTTGATCTTGATCATGGACTCTAAAACGTTGGGTTTACAACCCATAATGTGTTGCAGAACCAGTAGGTCCCCACATGACAAGAGAGTATGATGTGCTTTCATATGTCTGGACCCCAGGGTGAGGGAGGAAATCTCTCTTTCAGGGCCCAGCCAGTGAATGTTCAACAGGTTTTTTTGGATATGCTGGAGTTGAACTGGTGATAAGTGATACCGTGCCCATGTGGAGTGAAGTAGCTTTGCTGCGCACGTACACATTTTACATCGTGGCAGAATAACACACCCAGGTGAAGCTTATCCTCACTCTGTACTCATTTGAAGGTTTGTACACATCTTCATTGCCTGTTTTGAATTGGTCTTTTTTAAGGGCTGACTGTGGTCTGCATATATTTTACGGCAGTTAACTAATCACCCACAATTTGGGAAATGCATCAAGGAATGTTACATTATTATTTATGTCTGTCTGAAGAACAAGAAGATGGACTGAGCTTCAGACTTTTCAACAGTTGCAGCTGTGAAATGGTAACATCTGGCAGCAGCCTAATGACCATCTGCCGTCCCAGTGCTGCTACATACTTCTTTTCTTCACCCAGAAATACTCAAAAGTTGGATAGTTAAATGATAATTAAATGTGTTTCTGCATGCACTTAATGTTCTTTATCCCGATTACATAAGCTATGAAAGGCAACGTGATGAGTGTGTGCAAAAATTTAGCTCGTATCAAATTCATCGCTACCAAATGGAATGCACCATAAATTGTTAAGATGATTTATGAATGTGTTGAAACAGGAAGCAGCTCATATTACTGCAACAGGCAGGAGTTTGACATTACAATTGAACAGTGAGGCATGTTAGGGAATGGATGTACACATTTACCTTCAGCTCCATGGTCCTACATTCACCGCTCAAGTTGCAAATATGCTTTCTTTCAGTGAAACAGCAATTTAACCCATTTCATTCATTGCAGAGCCGCAATAAGTTAAGCAGTTGTTTGTGCACAGGTGTGTGTGCCTTTCCTAAGTTCCTGTAAATCCATAACCATACCTGTGCGTGTCCATGTTTTGTTTGTTTTTTTACAAATTCCCATCTCCTTGTTAGTATTTTAGAAGTCCTCTTCATGTACCAAATTAGTCGCTATTTAGGGATCGTAACTTTGTCAGCAATTTGTATCCTGTGGTCATGCACACAGAAAAATGTCCCCAGCTTGAAACTATTACATCTTGCTGAGGGGGAACTTTATTGGCTCAAGATGTGAAACACGGGGGGGTATTTGAACGGGATATGATATTATCTGTAATGGATTTCATAATGTTTAAGGAAGTCAACCACTATACTGCCTATAAGTGGATATATATGATACTGCCATAACTTAATGTCATCTTTAGTTTGAATAGCTATAACCGATGGACAAGGCCCATTCACATGCTTACAATTCACTGCCAATATGAACAATCTGTCTTTTTTCTGGTTTAGAGCATTCAAATATCTAAAAGTAGACATGGCTGGCAACTTGGGTTGCACCATTTGATGTTACAGTTTTCTAGAGTTTAATTTCCTCTAATATTAGAGCTTATGAACATATGTAGTTTGTAGAGGTGTGATATTAAAATGTGGCAATATTTCTCTTTGAGGTGAAAAGCTGTCTCCCAATATTAGCATATCGGAGTGTAAGGGTGAACTCAACATAGAGCATGCCCCCACCACTTTAAAATTATTTGTGTGGCAGCATTTTGGTTACCTGGTGAAAACGGTGAACGACAACTGACAAGATACGAACAATGTGTAAGCAACATTTAATGGCTTTCAGTCAACTATTTTTCCAGTCACACATTTCATCATTGAAGATTTCTTAAAAGTAGCGTTAAAACATTGTCTCGTTCTTGTGGACCCAGTATCACGTACCGTCTTGTGAGTGCATCGTCACACCCCTAGTAGTTTGTAGAGGTACATTTCAGAACAGTCAAAAGTGATTTATTTTCTAATAATTTCAACATTGACGTAATTATACCATATCTTGTAGAGCTGCTCAGACATTTAGATTTTCTTCATTCTTGTGAGTTTTTCATAATTCGTAATATTGAAATATGAAAATAGTCCCTTTTTCTTTTCTTATTAAGATCTGTACACACATTTTAAATTTTATAACTGCTATATGTGCCACCTTATAAATGAATTGCTTTCCTTTATGAAATTATTCAAATAAGAAAATAATTATTCAAAGAAATGGCAAGATTATCTAATTTCTTCACACCTGTATTTAAGACAGTAGACACATTTCCTTTCCCTTGGTTTGTATGTTCTTTGGCTGCTCACACAATAATAGGGCTCCTATTTGTAACAAACCTGTTTGTCTAAGGGTTAATATAGTTAATTACATGTCATAGGGCTTCAAGATGCTTTTTGTGCACACTTCATTAAGGTTGGTGTGTAACAGGCAAGGTGAGAGAGTGAATGCAGTGGAAGATGAGTTGCAATGACATGAACAATGGTTTTGAAGGGCATTCAGCCCCGTGACCTAGTAGCACAGAACGTGTCTCTTAGTTTCTTCATCTGTCGGCTCATATCTCATTTGATCAGACATGTTGATCAGAATGTATTTTTTGAGGAGCTGCCTGCACTAAATTGTCGGTCTCTGCGATTTGTTGGCTGTTGCTTCATCGCTCAGTTTCCAAATGGCAGGGCCGTATTATGATGGGATGTGAAACGCCACTCTAAATCCCCATTGTTCTGCCCTCTCTGTGTTTCCGAGGCAACAGTCTCCTACCATCTGGAAGGCCCTCATCCCTCAGTTACTCTCACTTCCCTCTGATGGGTTTCTCCCCTGTCCTTCTCCCATGTCATTTTCTTTTTCTTTCAGTACTGTTTCTCCTTTTATTCTCTGACATTTTTATTTATTTTTGAGCTCTAATTTGATTCACTCTCCTCCTGTTTCTCCTTCTCAATGTGGCTTTTCTCATACTTCACTTTAAGTACTTACCATACTCTTTCATTTAGTCTCCACGATCCTCTTTTTATCCATTTCATCTCATTCCATGCTACACTTCAGCTGTTTTCTTTAAAATAAGTACTTTGTATTATGCGCCTTCACACATTCACAGTCACACACATCCATACCCTGATACACACATGGCATCTTTTCAAATGTGTATGCACACACCTTTACATACACAGGGGAATGTAATCATGTTAGTTTCCTGGACTGGTCAGTTTGTAATTCACGATATCCAGGTGGATTAATCACACTTGACAGAACTTTATTGACAAAGACAGATAGGAGCCCCTAAAAGGTGTTTAGTTTCATTCAAACGTGAACTGTATGAACAAGCTGTGTGTGTGTGTGTGTGTGTGTGTGTGTGTGTGTGTGTGTGTGTGTGTTTGTGTGTGTTCCTCTAAAGTAGGGCCCATTATTCTCAGCAGATGCTGACCTTCAGCATGCTAGTTCTCTGGAGGGCAGCACTTGTTTCTCTGCCTTTTTTCTTCTTCTCTTCTTCTCCACCACCACCCCCATTACTTTCCTTTGCTGTCCCTCCCTTATCATTTTCTGCTCCTTTCATGTTTTTCTTCTCCGCTTCACAACACATCCATCTGGTATGTTCAGTCTCTTACTTCTTAAGTCTTATTTGTCATTCCTTTTTTCTTCAGGTCTCAAATCTAAACCACCGCTTTTTTAATTCTTAATTTTTCTCCACCTTATTGTCTTCTCCTTGTTTCCCCCCTCAACTTTTTCCCCTATTCATAGTTTCACATGCACGGTGACCTGGAGGGCAAAACAACAGACCAACATAGCGGCTCACACTGCGACTCCCCGGCAGAGACGCCGCAAAAGCAGTCAAATTTTATTTGGATCACCTTTCAACTTCAGAAAAACAAAGATGTAAACACAAATTGCAAGTGTTCCATCCATATACAGCATCCGCTGCCGCATTTCTACCGTTAAAAACCGCCAGGTCCCTGCCACCGCTCGACTGCGGTAATGTTTACGTTTATCTTGTGGGGAATCCCTCACCTAACACAGCCCAGGCTTGTCTCCTCCTCGATAAGAGCATCTGAAAGCACAACAGCCATCCAGCATTTTGGCAACGCAAAAGTGACAAACTCAAAGTAACAGTGTATCACTTGCTTCCTGGTTGGCAGGCAGCGGAAAATAACCTATTTTTTTGCCCTCCAAGGGAGCGTTTTCCTTGAAATGTGACTTCACATGAAAACTACGAATTGTCTTCTTTTTACATGAATCTTTTTTGTCACTTCTTCTGAGCGTAATGGCTTCCCTAGCTATAGCTGATTTTTGAACAACCTTCTTTTTCCAGCCTGTATCTCCTTATTTAGAGACAGTCCAGGTCTCTCACTCTCTCCATTTCTTCTCCTTATCCTTGTCTCCCCCCCTCTGGCTCAGCTCTCTGCGGTCAAACTTCTATGTCTTCTGTTTACGCTAACTTCTTATCCTCTTTACATTCATCTGCCTTCTCTCTGTTCTTTGCTCTTTGGTCGTTTCAAGGAATACAGATTAAGAATGTATTCTTTAGTGGTCTGCTCTTTGCCTGGAAACTCCTTTTTGGCCTGTCGTTGTAACACAGGTTTGCCCAATGAGGGATTGCATCTTCATTCTAAAGTGAGTCAGGTCAATAATCCCCAGTGAAATAGTGTCTGATCTTTATATTTTGCATGCTCTTAACCCCCCGTTCAAACTGTCTAACCAACAACAAAATTTGACTCAGATGTGCTTGGTATTCAGGTTTGTATTTCAGCTGCCCTCCTGTTGACGTAGGTCACTACACCACAGCAACTCATTCAAAGTGAGGTGTGACAAGCTAAGAATGTCTACTCATCATTTACTTTTCATTTCATTTCTATTCACAGCCATTACTATTTAACCGCTATATAATTTGAATCAAAATATTAACAGTTGTTTTATAATAGGCGAGGGTGGCGATGGTGCAATGGATAGGATGTCTTTGGTGTAAGAGACCCGGGTTCAATCCTCGACTGTGACCCATCCACCATTGTGTCCCTGAGCAAGACACTTAACCCCTCGTTGCTCCAGAGGCGTGTGACCTCTGACATGTATAGCAATTGTAAGTCGCTTTGGATAAAAGCGTCAGCTAAATGCAGAAAGCTTTCCTGTCAAAGAAATGGTTTGTCCACACTATACTACATTGGTCCACAATGGACTGGAAAATGTAAGCTGTAAACTTAAGCATGCCTTAACTCAACATGCCCTAACTAGCTTACTACCTACAATAGAAACCTAGCAGTATTTCCAAAGGCAACAGGCACATCATTAGCTGACCAGAAAAATACCTGTTTAGGACTGGAAAATGAACTGCGTCAGAGCCAAAGTGCCACTGTAGAGTTCAGAGTTCACATTAACAATAGCAGCTCTGTTCGGTTCCTTGATTGGTTTGGGGATGTTTACACTTCAGCAACTCCAGTCAAACTTGCCAAACTTGCCAAACTCATCACTTAGTCCTCATCCTTAAATTGTTTTTTATGTTAAAGTAAAGCACACCGTGTTAAAATACAAACAGTAACAGTAAACATAGGTCTCACCACTGTGTTGATCCAGGTATGTTTTTCTGTAATAAGCCTCCAATCCAAGGGTTATGATAGAACAAATAACCCTCACATTCCTTATTTATATAAGGCTTTAACCTTGTTATAAAACTCGGGCTAACTAGCTCAACACTGTAATACACGGACAACGCTGTCAGTGTCCCACTAACCCGATCACGTACGCAGCCATCATGTGCGTAAGACCCTTTTGCAGGCTGTTTGTTTTAAAACAAATCAGTTGGAATCATTTAAAATATCAGAGTTTTCAACCAACACACATTTTAGGGGAAACATTAGCCTTTGCTAGCTAGCTACAGCTGCTTTTGTTTACTTCTGGGTAAAATCACCCTGACGAACCAAAATATTGTATCTTTAAACCCAATGTCCATGAACAACAAAAGTAAGGTTTGCTTCTCCTGCAGTCGCAGGGCTTTCAATGGTCCAGTCCTCAACCAAATGGTTGTTAACTTTACCAAATGGTATTGAGGGTTTGAATGTTATGTCTATGTATTTGGTATGCCCCCTAATCCTGGCTGATAATACCCTTCCGTAGCCTTTGACCCCATCTTCTAAGTGTTTGGTGGGAACTGATGGAGTATCATGTGACTTCAGGGGGTCAGGAGTCGAGGGAGGTTTAGGGGTCTAATACACACACACACAAACAAGCACCAACACAAACCACATTGACAGCTGAATCAACAGAATACCATCTCTGACATACACACACATACACTCAGACACACAGTATGTAACCACTTAACCATAAGTAGGAAAACAGCTTAGTGTCTTATTGGGCTTCACCTAATAAAACTGAAAAACCTCTCTCTGCTGCTTCAGGCGTCACTGTTAATGGCTCAGCTCTGCTCGGTTTGGAGTTTGTTTTTTCACTACTCACAGCTAATACAGTTCCACATGCCGTATACTGTACCTGTGCAGTGTGCTCACACAGCAGCTTTGTGTGGTTTGACTTAAACAAAGACAACTGCCAATCATGCTGAGGGCCTTTGCTGTCTGCTTGATGCCTGATAATCTTGGTGATATATGACGGCATGTTCATTTTTTGCACGTGTTGTTCTGTGCCACCTGTATTGTGCATGGTACACATGGTGTTCTCATGTAGGCACATTGTAGTAAACATAGCAGTAAGGAACAATACATGACATAAACTTCATAATTACACCTCAGAATCCCCCTAAGGATCAGATAATGTAATTGGATTACAAAACTCTTTGCAGGATGAATGTGCATATTCATAAGCAACACCTCATTTCCTTGAAACTCATTTCATGTTTTAAAAATCTAATTTATAGAGTTCATAATTATACCACATATGTGGGGGGAAAAATCCAACTTTTCATGTTTAATATGTAATGTTATTACAGAAGGAAATTAGACAACTCAAGGGCACCATTTTATGTATTTTAACCTTTTTTTTTTCTTTTTTAGTTTTATTTCATTCTGTGATCAACCGTGCTTTAACATTTTCTGAATACCAGGTGATTTTGAGGATGATTTGCTTTCACAAATCAATTTCATAGATATCTTGGGTCTAAAATGTGCAGTATGCTGATGTACTAAATGCAGTGGAATTTACTGAGCAGTTCAAAATCAATATTAAAAGTAATTTGCGGGAAAAAAGGAACAAAAGATGTGATGCAGGCTTCATTTTCATTCCGGTACCATCTTTCCTCTCTTATACCTACTCTTCCTTGGATAGAAGAGAAAATATTTCTCCGACGTTCATTATTTCTCACTTAAGCTTTTATTGCCTCATTGGTTGGACTGTGATGCCTCTGTGATTAAAGCTCCATAATGAAGTATCACATTAGGAGGTTGGAACTAAGTTTAACTTAGTTAAACTCCAGGGACATTATATCACAGCAGCTCCATTTTCACTACGGCTCAACAAATGACATTACGACAGCAGTTGTGGAACAATTTGAGCTATTAATCTGTTTTATTACCAGACTGTCAAAATATTGTGACTCTCATTGACAAAGAACTGTTGAATGCAATTTGAATATATGAAGTACGTTCCCAACCTCAAACCCAAAATCAGTTTTAAATGGATATCAACGCAAGGAGAAGACTCAGCTCTATAAAGACTCATAAAGAAATAACTAAATTAAAGCTGCAGTAGTTTATCTCCTCTTCTTCCCCTCGTTCCTCTTTCACTCACTTTAAATATCACTCTTTATCCCTCCCTCTTCTCTTCCTCACCTTCTATAACCCTCCCCCTCTCATCTGAAACTCTTCTCCTCATTTTTGAGGCGGTGTTGCTTGTGTTTATGCTTTAGTGTGGGGTTTGATTGAGACAATCCATCTGCCAAGCGGCTGTCATTGGCTCTCAGGAGTTTTTTAATGTGTTGTGTCACAATGCTGCATCTTGTCTCTCTGTGTGTGTGTGTGTGTGTGTGTGTGTGTTTCCACTAGTATAACAGCTGTTTCCAGCCCTTTTCGAAAGAGTAAGTGAAAGTGTGTGTGTTTATGAGAGAGAGGGCCAGGTGCAGAGGACATATAACAACTCCTTGTTTCTTTAGAAATCCATCAGAAATCTCATACCATACATAAATACCAGGGAATTACAAAGGCTCACATTACTCTCAATTACTGTCGAATCTTTCCTTTCAAATATCTAACCTATGTCCTCTGGTATACATAATTAACAATATTTAAGAAGTCAACCCCTAAACAGGTATTACACAGTTGAATTTCACTTCAAACTGAGTCTTCGGCGGCTTTTCTGTTTTTGTCTTCAATTCTTTCGTTTTGCTTTTCATTACTCTTTCAATTACTTTAAACTAGATTCCATGCGCATGAGCCAGGAAGCAGTTCTCATTCATTACATCTGTTTATCTCTTTCCATCTTCTCTGTCTCTCTTTCACACACACCCATACACTCACAGAGACCACCAGCCTCCTCATTTGGTCTTAACTCCTCTCCAGCTGTGTGCCAATTTGCCTCCTCCAGAGAGAGTACGTGGTGTTTGGGAGGGGGTGATTAGGAGCTCGCACTAAATTTAAGCTAAGGTTTGCAGTGTGTGTGTGTGTGTCTGCGTGCATGCCAGTAATGGGTTCCATCCATTACCCCATAATCCCCAGCTGCTGTGCAGTGCTGACTGGGTTCCTGGAGGGAAGATTCCAAACTTGCCACCGGATTTACAGTGAATTCCCTAAAGATTCCCACTGGATTTCCACTTAATTCCCAATATGGCAACTCTCAGAAACTGTAACTAACAATTATTCTCAGTATCAATGAGTCTGTAGCCAATCCCAGCTGACATCAGGCAAAAGGCGGAGTACACCCTGGACAGGTCGCCAGTCCATCGCAGGGCCACACATATACAAACAACCACTCACATTCTCACTCACACCTAAGGGCAATTTAGATACACAAATAAACCTAGCCTGCTTGTTTTTAGACGGTGGGAGGAAGCCAGAGCACCCGGAGAGAACCCACACAGACACGGGGAGAACACAGAAAGCCATGGAACGACCTAGGCTGGAACCCACAACCTTCTAACCAAGTCTGAAATATGTCCTATTTAAATAATGCAAAAGTGTATAAAAGCAAGTTCAAAAATAGGCTTTCACCCACTTAATCAACTAATTGTTTCAGTACAGTTTGTGGATTCTACTCTTGCTTTCTTTAAATGTTTAAAACCATAGGCCGTATTAAACATGGACTTAGCGTCCATGACGTGGCTAATAGATTTCAGAGGCTCCCGCTGTTGCCATCTTGGCAGTGCCTGAATCTGGCTAACCCGAAAATGGGCAAAGAGGTGGAGCTGAGGTGGGCCGAATGAAGCCCAGTTCCTGAACGATCTCGCGGCTAGCCACCAGTGAGGACACCAACCTGTCACTCAAAGCGAACTTTAAGCCTTAATGTAATTTAAACAGGTGAGCTATATAAAAATTCACACATTCCCCGTATAGTTGTCATGAAGGGGGAAATTAAATGAAGAGACCAAACCCGTTTTTTATGCCAGTTGTTAACATGTTTATTTCTGCTGTAAAGTCAGGCATTTTATTATGGGCTCTTAATTACTTAAACAATTTACAAATGGTGTCTTTTTTTCTTAGTGCCTATTGCTCCGTTATTCTGTCTTCCTCACCATGTTTACCTCTCTTCTTATCCTTGTTTTTCATCTGCATCTCTCCCTCATACATCCCTCTACGCTCCTCCCCTCCTTCCTTTCCATCTTATCTCTCTTTACCTCTCTGTCCCGTCCTCTTCACCTCCCCGTCACCTCTCCACAGCTCTTATCTCTGCCTTGGTGACATTATCGGAACCAAGGGCCAAATGCTGAGTGACAGATTGACTGACTTATATGGGCACAGGTATACAGGCTCAAAGATAGATAGATAGCTAGCAAGCCATGCAAATTAGCTGGTAGGCAGACTTGTAGTCATAAAAAGAGAGAGAGAGAGAGCGAGAGAGGCAGACAGGCGCATGGACAGACAGGGCAGCTGGCACGCCGACATGTTGGTAGGCTTTCCACCAGAAGAGAAGCAGACAAAACGGCTGTGGCTATCAAGAATTGAAACATTTGAGACATGTAGCTTTAGAGTGTACCCAGAGTGACTTCCAATAAGTGTAGCAGAAATAGTGTGTGTGTGTGTGTGTGTGTGTGTGTGTGTGTGTGTGTGTGTGTGTGTGTGTGTGTGTGTGTGTGTGTGTCACGGCGGATATGGAGCCAGGAGGGGCAGAAGCAGACATCCCAAACATGATGGGCATGTAGTTACTTAGACACTTTCCACTGCTGACCACCCAAATTGACACACACAGCCGTCGGCATGGAGACCACCAGCACTCTGTGTGTGTGTGTGTGTGCACTCTGTGGATGAGGATTTATGTGCAAATTTGTGATTCAGACTGTCTGTCTCCGTGGTTGTGTGCACATTAACATGATCTCCAGGCAACAGGTCAACTCTGTGATTGGTTGGAAGCTGTGGAGCCCCACCCACTCACCGATGCATATCAATGATAAGTGTCATTGTGACTCTCTGAAGTCTGCTCTGAACACATTTTTAGCACAACTACATGCTTCAGTAAACATTATTTGGGAAGTGTATTAATCCAAAATGTGAGTCAATATAAATTGAATCAAAATAGTGCTGGGTCTTTAAACATATGACAACATTTATGTACATGCACAAATAAGCATGCATATGAATACAAAAACTTTAAGGCATAAGATTAAAGCAAAATTGAAAGAAAGGAAAGGGAAAATGAGGCAGATGAGTAGATCAAGGACACAAATGTAAACCGATAAAAAGAGACAGAAAGACAGGGATAAAATGGAATACCTCATAATATTAGCTATGTGGACGACACGTTTGTGTACTTGCTTTCCACTGGGCACAAGACATCAAAATCTATTAGCAGGACTAGACTGGATTACCTCAGCTATGTGTGTGTGTGTGTGTGTGTCTGTGTGTGTGTGTGTGCATGCATGCATGTTAACTGAGCCCTAGCTTACTGTCACATGTCACTTATACTCTGTTGTTATGTGATCTTTGGCTGGGATGGGCTATTGGCTGCGTGTGTGCCTCGCCCTCTCTTTCTCTGTGGTCCAAAACACATCGTATTCAGCAGGTTTTCATGAATATTTTCACCATTTAGTTAACATATTTACCAGAGGAACTGGCAATAAGAGCAGCATTAGAATTTGCTGATATGTTCTTGTCAAAAGACATGAAAAGGACATCGCAAACCAAACAAAAACAGAAAATTTTAACACGATGCTCCCAGTGCCAGCAGTTGGTTGATGATTGGTTTTAGTGATTTAGGCAGAGCGAGAGGTTAAAACTACATCTGTGTAGTGGTGTCATGCAGGCAAATCAGGCACTTCCCTTTTACAGTTTTATATATTTATCTTGCTGGCACGGTTTGAGTAGAATTATATGAAAATAAAAACAAAGTGCCCCTAGCTTTCTTTCCTCTGACCACACAGTAGAAGTTGTACAGAACAGTGAACGTTGAGTGATTTTGGGTATTGGGGATTTTGCACCTAACCATCATGTGATTTATTGAATGAAATAACATTGGTGGGGGAAAAAGGGAGCTTGGTACTGCTAACAAAAAGGTGGTAAAAAGTTTTTCAGCCACGGGTACTTTTTCTGTGACAACAAGCCATTGGCTGCGTCTGCGACATCGTTGATTGATTAAGGGAGTGAATGGACCTGTACTGCCATACAACTGTTTTTTGCAGTGCGAAATAAAACTATTCTTTTCGTGGATAGAGAAACTCACCTGTTAAATATCTTAAAACTTAATTTGTCATTCTCTTCTCCAGACGAGGTCCGTTGGATCCAGCTGATTACCCCATGCAGCCCTGGTCAGGTCATTACCCCGGACCTCCCCAAGCCCCAAAGGGATACCCTCAGTCCCCGTCCTACCCTAACCCCAACTGCCTGTCTGGTCCATCTTACTCGGGGTACCCACCTGGCCAACCATATGCACGGCCAGGTGACCATCGGGGCGTCGACCCTGGGTACTACCCCCACCCAAAGTAATTAAAAAGTTCCTTTATATCACATGAACCATAATGCTGCACACAGAGTTTATACTGTGACATGAGTCAGAAATGAGGGGTGGTCTGAAAGTAAGGCACGACCTCTTACCTACTGTCTTAAATTTTTGATAATAACTTTGCTCATCCTTGTTTTAGTTATTATAGCTTCAGCTTTTATTACACTGGTAAATCATTTATTGTTTTCTCTGCCTTTTATTGTGAAGCAGCAACACCTGTCCTCACCAGTTCTTTCTCATATTGTGATAACGGTTGACCTCTTGTTTTCTGCTCCTAGCTCCCAGCAGAGAGGCCCCTTGCGGCAGGATGTGCCCCCATCTCCTACCCCTCCACATCGCGGACCACGATACGACACCATGACGCGTGGTACCGGGGGTGGTTACAGGTAGGGCCGATTTGTGGATGAAGATGATCCCAGATAAATTCTACGAGAGATCTAAAATCCTCCTATGTTTGACGAATGACTCTGTTTATCACTTTGTAACACGTGAAGAGTGTTCTGGAAATTATATTTTTGAAATGTATAGAATATGATGGTCTATTAATTCTAGTCTATCAATTCTACAGCAATACATTTTAAGTAAGACCACAAGAATTCACTAAGCCCCGGATAAATCTGAGAACATGTTTGATTGGCTACAGGCACCTGGTGGATCCCGGTCCAGAACAATATGGCTATACTGGGGAGGGAGGAAGACAGCAACAGCAACACCAAACCAACCCGAGACAGAAGAATGCCATGACTGCAGCTGTGTAGACCAATCAGGTCCAGAGATGAAAATGAGCAGAATGCTAACTGCTTTGTGTGCAGCTCTTCTGCTTTTGGTACGCCAGTGAAATAGAGCTGAAACCTCTTAATGGTGTTATTTGAATCACCATCATTATCAAACATTGTCTTAGCTGTTTGAAGTATATGGTAATACACAGACATGCAAGGTAAAGGAGGTTAATTATAGAGTGGCCGTTGTGATGCATACTGTCTTGTTGTTTGAAGTCATTTAAATTGCTTTGAGTCTTCACTGTGTATAAAATTAGCAGCGTTTCTACTTTTCACTATGGTCTGATTAAGTCGTCTCTTGGAAGAATCAGTCAGAGCCACTGAGGTAATTGGATCCATTTAAATGAAGGCAATGAAGGAATACATACAGCTCCACACACGCTCACATTGTACCTGGTGGTTTCACTGCTGCCGCTTCACGAACAAGAGAAATTTAACATTCAGAAATGTTACATGTTAACCTTGCGGCAAAGTTTGTGGCCATTCACAGATATAAATGACAACTTTTAGTTTTAGTATTTTTGTGTGAGAAAGCCAAATTTATTCTCAAGACTGAAGCTGTTTGTGTTTACAAAAAAAAGTGAGAGGCTTTGAGTCTCCTCTTGAGGGTGAGCTGGGATGTAGAAGATGATGAAAAAAAGTCCATGTTCTTTGGTTACACAACTGTGCTCTGTTGGTAACAGCTGCTGACGCAAAACATAATCATAACTCATACAATTACAAGGCAGTATATCCATCCGTACATTATACTACACTGCATTATACATTTGGGTGACAGTCTGTTATTAAATGAAGTGCATTTTAAGGCCTATTGTCAATTTACCAAACAGGGAGAACGCCACTACACCAATCTCTATGAGTAAGTACAGATTTTGTAATCGTGACTAGTCTGATACATCACGTACAGTGTAATTTCGTCAATGAATTATGGGAAGCTTTTAATAATTGAAGTGCACTGACGCAGAGAGGCGCACTGTATGAATTATCTCTGCATGTAATAATGTGTTTTTAATAATGCTATGATTGCCTTTCATTTCTATCCAAAATAATTCTCTCAATAGAGAGGAGTTGAAAAATATTTTTTAGTACAGGGCTAGATATAGTCCAAGTCTGAAACCACGCCTGCCTGTTGGTTTACAGCACCTATGAATGATCCTGTTGCTGCTTTAAAATGATCCCGGAATGACATTTCAAATGATATAGTAGTACTAAATCTCAGATCTACATTCAATTTATTTACAATGACCTCTACTTGAGTGTATGAGAACCTCTTGCATTACATTTTCACAGTCATCTGTACTAAATCCATGGAGTCAGCCTGTGTTTATTGAATCATTCCAGCGTGATTGGATTTTTTGCTCACTTTTTTGTTTTCTATCGGACATCCAGTTCAGAGATAATCCACTGCTTTAAACAAGAAGCTGACAACCACATTTTTCACCAGAATGCTAATATCAACCTTCAAACTTTGACGTTCTGGAAGAAGCTCCATTAAGAACAAGACGACCTCCTGTGAAATTAAAACCCAAAGCGAGACAATTCCAACACATTCATTCATTTCACGCTGCTAGTTTTTTAGACAATATTTGTTTCAAAATATAAACTCTTTAAAACACCTAAATTATCACAGAAGGGCACATATGTGATAACGGTGCTTAAACATGATAGACAGCAAAGTAAAATTAGTTGGGGGATACAGGATCAAAAACACCATTAACCAAACCACTACTTTGGGCAATTGTGTCACATGATTTTCACGCTAAATGTAGAGTAAAATGTTCATGCCTTGGAGAGTCCTACTGTTGGATAAACCAGGCAGAGAAGGCATATCTTTCTTTTCTTTCAGCTCAGTTTCATTCTGTATTACTTAGCAGCCTCTTTCTCCCTGTGTTGTCTGTGTATGCCATGTACTGTATTTTGGATGTGACGGATGTTCCTGGCACGTCTCTGTGACCTGGTGGTGTAGGCGTCACTATGTGTTGAAGTGCACACAAGGCCTGTTGAAAGATGAATTGAGCTTCAGAGTGCTCTTCACAGTGCTGCACCATAGTGCATATCCATTTAGCCACTTACTAAACCATCAATTAAGTGTAACTAAGAGTTAGAGTCTAGCTTAACATTTCCGCGTTTCACTCCACAAAGCTCAGCAGTATTACTTTCAATGGAGATTAAATGTTACAAATGACATTTCAGGATTAGGGGAATTGCATTTCTCTTAATATGACTGAGGATGACATATCACTAGTGAATGTTGACAGATACCCTTGCACAAGAATGTGAAGTAGATTTTGTCTCAAAATCATCTCATTTGTTTGTTCTTGATTGGAAAGAGACGGGCAGGTAGGATTGATGGGTTAAAAGAAAAAGTGAAAAGAGGTAAGAAAGGAATAGAAGTGAGGGATAGGTAGAGCAAGGAAGAAAAAAATAAGCAAAAGAATGCAGAGAGGGAAGAGGGGTATTGATAAAGAGGGATTAAAGCAACAAGTAATAGACTGAAAGTATGGATGGAGGGAGGTGGAAGAAATGGTAAGAACAGATGCAATGTGATGACCCCCAATGCCTTTGTGGTTCACAATGGTTTGATTCAGAAAGTTTTCAAACAAGAACAGACCGCAGGAAAGAATGAAAGTTCATAAAAATAAGGGCGGCAGTTGTTCTGCAGTAGGAGGAGGGTTACAGGAGTGGGCTTGTATTGACAGAATGTAATGACTAAGGGGAATTACTGAAAAATATTTGTCTTTTTCATGCTGTTATCACTTTTCATTACCAATATGGAAATCAATCTGCCAAAACAAACTGATGTATTTCTGAACGTACAATAATAAAGCAGATTTTTAGGAGATTGACCTGGTGGTGAACTCACCTGTCAAGCAAAGACACCAAAATAATTCACATGCCCCTTTAGATCATTCACTCCTTTGTTCAGACACTAGGCTAGCACTTTAAGGTACTATGTGGAATTTTCAGAAAATCCTTGTTATTTGCGACACCTGTGGCTGTAAAGTGAACTGCAGTCAGCATCGCAAGCAACAGGATGCCTAGTCCAGGCAAAGTCAGCCAATCGGACCAATAACTGCACGGCTAACTGAGCTAAATAGCTAATGGCAGCTAAGGTTAGCAGACGTTAGCGGTTACTTTAGCAACAGGGAAAGCTATCTGTCCATCAGGAAACTCCGTAAATATGATCCAGTTTCACCAAAATCAGTGAATAAAGTTATAAAGTTGTGTTTTTGTACAGTAATCGGTGAGGCCCAGCCACCAGAATCTGTATAATCTGTAGTTTTTGCAACCTTATTCTTGTCTCATTTGTTGTTTGACAAACAATAAATTCACCAAATTCTGTGCCCAATATCGCTATTTGCCAAATTACTGCAGCTGTCATGGTGATAGTTGACTCAATTTCTAAGCTAATGTTAGCAAGTGTAGGGCACTCTGGAGTGAGCATAAATCTCACATCCTTTAGATTTGGAGTATTAGCAACCGAGAAAGTTGGGGAAGGTCTTATTTCTTTATGTTACATAACAGTCTGTTCATACTTTGGCAATCCGGAGATAAAATGTGTGAATCTGTTGCCAATGTACCAAACAGAGAGTTATGTTCATTACCAAAAGGTCAGTTTTATTACTTTGGATAGTCATAGTGGTAATACATGGTAAAGAATGAGGGGGAAATGATCTACTAGGGTAACATGAACAGTTTTGGTGTCATCATCCGAAGATGTATTGCACTTCTTTAAGACAGAATGCAAAGATGGAAGATTTAATTGGCAGTCTTCTGTACTGTGTGTATCTTAATGCTGGGTCAGTTACTGGTGAAGCTTTGCTGAGCTACAGTATATTGAAATTTGAATGTTTCATGGAGGTGTATTATTGTTACTCTTCTGATACTAGTTCACAATTCACATGTATGTTACTCTTCACAAGCATATATTTTTCATGTATTTCTTTTTAATGATAGTCTGTGTTGTTGGTTGGGTATACCAGAGCTGCAGAGTGTTTGGCCACTGTTACCATGCTACTGTCACAAAGAGGTACACTGTATAGTTTTCCTTTTCCAAATTTAAGTCATGTTGGTTTTGTTTAATTTTATACCAGTTTATATAACTGTACAACTTGATTTGCCAAAAATTGGGAAGGAAAATACAAAGAAAATACATTGTGGCACTTTGCCTAACATGGTTAATATATCAAACATTCTGTAAGTATGGCTTTGGTTTTTGGTAGGATAAAAGGATTTGCACAAGCTGAAGGTACTAACCAGAGTTTTCTGTTTGAAGAGTTCTGGTACTTCTGGTTCTCCCTGTACAGAGACCGGCGCATGAAGGAACCAACTAAACAACCTCTCTGTCTTAGAAGTATAACTTTTTTATTAACGTGCTTGTATCCAAAAAGAAAGAAAAAACAAATCTCATTTTATAATGTTGTAACAACAATGATTTCTATTATTCTTTTCCTGCATTTTATATTTATGTATATAACATCTTTTTTGCATTAAAATATTCCTTTTAAAACAGGATTTGCCAATGATGTCATACTTTAATTGTTTTAAATGTGGTTCTTTTTTAAGCTACAATGCATGCCCAGCACATCTGCTTAAGGTTAATTAAATATGAGTCAGGAGAAATTATTTCCCTCATGTCCCCCATACACTGCAAGGTGAATCATTAACATTGCCAACCCAATTTAGTCCATCATTTAAGCGGCTGATAAATTGTACCTTTGTGATAAGAGATAGATGTTGGCCCCAAATTAATGCAAGACTAATTATCAATTAGAAAAAGAAGATAAAGAACAGTGATTGCGGCACAAAGTTTTTTTAGTCTTTTTGGCGTAGTGCCATCAAACTGCTAGGTCATATCCCTCCGATTAATAAGTATTTAGTCACAGCCTGTGGCTTGAGGTCCTTTCTTATTTATCAGACACTATGGGTGCTGGACTCGGGCTGCAATCAGAGAAGTTACCAGTAATGAGACACAGAGGCCAAGGGAATGTTTTATCAGTCAAAGCTTAATTGGCATATCCCAGACCTCTTGGCCAATGGGGAGAGGGAGAGGAAGTAATTAAATTCTCCTGAGTAGCTGCCAAGGTTTATTTTGTGCACAGTGTTTAATATAGATCAGCAAAGTGTGTCTGTGTGTTTGTGTATTTTCAATATTCTGATTATAATGACTATTTAAGCCCTGGTATTTGTGTTAATGCATGTCAGAACTTAAATTAGTTAAAGAGATTAATTGCTGGGTAGCCTACTTCTGGGCTGTCTGGATCAAACATGTCACTGAAATAGAGCAAATGAAGAGAGTGTGGAAAGACTGAACGACTGGTTGGCTGACTGTTTACTGATAAGCTTTTGACTCCATAGCTGGCTCCCTCAATCTCTGTTTAAATTATATTTTTGATTTTACCACTGCATTTAAAGACTTCCAATGAAAATACTTAATACTTTTTGACTTGTGACCCCTCACGTATCCTAATACATGGTAATCATTAGCTGTGCTAAGAATCGTCGGCGTCAACATCGGGCTTCCAGAACTTTAATCTGGCATCAAATCTTTCTGATAGAAGAAAGGATCTATAATGATCACCACATGAAAAATAATTTAATTCCCGACCACCCCCAAACCTTAGAGCTGTCTGTGTGTGGATGAAGAGAGACTGAGGGAGTGGGTGGGACTGTGTAAAGTCCTCTTATATACAAGCTCAGTTAGTCCATCTGCGGCCCTCATTTGGCATGGACTCATGGTGTGCAATTCTGCTTCCGCTCGGCTGCCAGCTCACATAGCAGTAGGCTTGGGCTGTATCTGTTTTTTCATACCGTCCTGACATTTCACCCGATATACACTGTATGAACAGTATATGATGGTGTTTGTGTAAAAAACAACAACTAAACAACGTAAAAGCTGAGCTGATGGTGAAAGAAAGGTCAGACGACAGCTCCAGGCAGCAATACTCACGACTCTTCTGCTACTATAGCTAACATCACAACATCAGCACATCTTGGCAAGCTAGAAATTAAGCTGAATGTCTGTAGGCAAGTTATTTAACGTTATCGGACACACAAATTATCGGTCCAATCCAATGCCATTAGATTTCTGCTACACTGCCTCCCTTTGTGTGTGGTAAGGTGGACGACAATCTGTTTTCTGACTGCAGTGAATTATTTTTTGAAAGGCTGAACGCCAACAAACATGTTGTGAATTTTGGAAATAATCTATCATTTTTTCAATAAAGTTAGGCTTTTGAACTTTACAGCACTCTGGATTTATTTTGCTAATTTAATGGTCAGCTCTGAAGAACAAGTCGCAGCCACTGCTCAGGGGAATAGCTTGTAGAGCTTTACATACGCACACACCTGTGTGTTGGGCATACAGCGTCTTCGTAACAGTTTAACCGAAAGACAGCCGTCTGTATACCTGACAATCTCGAAAATCATGACTTTGGGATTTCCAAATACCCTGGTATACCGTAATGCCTTACACAGCAGCAGTACTGCCCCTAGATTTGAGAACCACTAGCTAAGCAAACCCTAACTACAGGTGCTGTTCATATAATTAGAATATCATCAAAAACTTGATTTATTTCAGTAATTCCATTCAAAAAGTGAAACTTGTATAATGTATACATTCATTCCACACAGACTGATATATTTCAAGTGTTCATTCCTTTTAATTTTGATGATTATAACTGACAACTAATGAAACCCCAAAATCAGTATCTCAGAAAATTTGAATACTGTGAAAAAGTTCAATATTGAAGACACCTGGTGCCACACTCTAATCAGCTAATTAACTCAAAACACCTGCAAAGGCCTTTAAATGATCTCTCAGTCTAGTTCTGTAGGCTACACAATCATGGGGAAGACTGCTGACTTGACAGCTGTCCAAAAGACGACCATTGACACCTTGCACAAGGAGGGCAAGACACAAGAGGTCATTGCTAAAGAGGCTGGCTGTTCACAGAGCTCTGTGTCCAAGCACATTAATAGAGAGGCGAAGGGAAGGAAAAGATGTGGTAGAAAAAAGTGTACAAGCAATAGGGATAACCGCACCCTGGAGAGGATTGTGAAACAAAACCCATTCAAAAATGTGGGGGAGATTCACAAAGAGTGGACTGCAGCTGGAGTCAGTGCTTCAAGAACCACCACGCATAGACGTATGCAAGACATGGGTTTCAGCTGTCGCATTCCTTGTGTCAAGCCACTCTTGAACAAGACACAGCCTCAGGAGCGTCTCGCCTGGGCTAAAGACAAAAAGGACTGGACTGCTGCTGAGTGGTCCAAAGTTATGTTCTCTGATGAAAGTAAATTTTGCATTTCCTTTGGAAATCAAGGTCCCAGAGTCTGGAGGAAGAGACGAGAGGCACAGAATCCACGTTGCTTGAAGTCCAGTGTAAAGTTTCACAGTCAGAGATGGTTTGGGGTGCCATGTCATCTGCTGGTGTTGGTCCACTGTGTTTTCTGAGGTCCAAGTTCAACGCAGCCGTCTACCAGGAAGTTTTAGAGCACTTCATGCTTCCTGCTGCTGACCAACTTTATGGAGATGCAGATTTCAGTTTCCAACAGGACTTGGCACCTGCACACAGTGCAAAGCTACTAGTACCTGGTTTAAGGACCATGGTGTCGCTGTTCTTAATTGGCCAGCAAACTGGCCTGACCTTAACCCTATAGAAAATCTATGGGGTATTGTGAAGAGGAAGATGCGATACGCCAAACCCAACAATGCAGAAGAGCTGAAGGCCACTATCAGAGCAACCTGTGCTCTCATAACACCTGAGCAGTGCCACAGACTGATCGACTCCATGCCACGCCACATTGCTGCAGTAATTCAGGCAAAAGGAGCCCCAACTAAGTATTGAGTGCTGTACATGCTCATACTTTTTATGTTCATACTTTTCAGTTGGCCAACATTTCTAAAAATTCTTTTTTTGTATTGGTCTTTAGTAATATTCTAATTTTCAGAGATCCTGAATTTGGGATTTTCATTAGTTTTCAGTTTTAATCATCACAATTAAATGAAATAAACATTTGAAATATATCAGTCTGTGTGTAATGAATGAATATAATATCCAAGTTTCACTTTTTGAATGGAATTACTGAAATAAATCAACTTTTTGATGATATTCTAATTATATGACCAGCACCTGTACATAATATCTGTGAAATCTACAGCTGGTGCATTCTGACATTTTTGCCGGAGAACGTGACTAAGCTAACATTACTGCGACATGTCAACAAGCAAATTGACCCCTCACTAAGCCACGCCACGAATACGCAGCTGGCCAATCACAGCGCAGTATGGGACTCGCTCTAACTGAGGTCTGACATTTTCATGGCTGCGCTCCATTGACTCAGATGCAAAAGGCGTTGTTTTGTTGCTTTTTTTTTGGTGTATTTTTCCAACATCTGGTCCAACGATTTTAAGGAGTAAAGCTCCTTAATATCGTTGTTTCAATCGTCAGGTGATGCGGTGGTTCACTTTTACTCTGTGATCGGTAGCCTTTACCTTCTGACTTTATTTGTTTCACGTCAGTTTGACAGCCTGAATACAAATTTCAAATGTATAATGCAAACCTTTCTGTCTCCTTTCTGAGATCACCTTTTTAATTTTTCCAAAAATTAGACAATATTACTTCAGGGAGTGCAGTTATAAACAGTGGCAGTGTAGTGATAAATAAGACAGGATTTGTTGTTTTATTTGTAGCTAAAGCAAGCACAAAGTGCTAAACATTTCAGATATCAAATAAAAATAAAAATAAAGGTTTTATTTTGAATGAAATATAATATTTGTAGTAGTCATTCAATGCAGTTAAAAAAAAATAAATATATGCAGTAGTGTTCCAGGCACACCCCCTGACCTCAGCCCAAGAAGGTCTGGGCTTGTATCCCCAGTGGTTGGTAAATCTTTTGAGTGATGCTTTGTTTGAGAGACTGTCAAACGGCCTGGTTGACTCACTGACTGGCTGTATGAACTAGTCACTGACTGACTGGGTGTGTAATTGCTCCAGCCTCCCTCCCAGGGCAGCTTTGGCATGCTGTAATTATTAGCAGTTATTATTAGTAGTTTTAATAATCACTGGAAGCCATTGTAATTAGGATTTGCTATTATGAGTGGCTGCCAGTTTGTGGACGTGTGAGTGTGAGTGTGTGTGTGTCAACTTGGCAAGGTATTGTTCAGTTCAGTAGCTATTATTGGCAGCCTGGCAGTTTGGTTTTTGTTCCTTTGACTTGTGATTGTTTTTCATGTACGCACTGTGTTTGAAGGCCGTCCTTGGAACTATCCGACCTCCCGAAAACCTCATTAATTATAGTCAACTTACAATTTTGTTTTCTCTATGACTGTGGACTTTTTATCATGTTAATACAAAATTGCCATTGTTCATGTTTGTTGCCTCTGGAACTTTAGTGAGTTTAACACTGACTGAAACCGATGATGCAGTTCTTCAACACTGTACAAATCAGCATTGATATGCAGAAGTGATACACAAGGACAAATGTCATGTTTCCATTAAGTTGATTCCATTAGGCACTCTGTGTGTAATTTCTAAAAATATAGAAAATATTGTACTTTGGGTGGAGTTATTTCAAAGGTTTATAAGATCTTGCCAAAACTGAAGGGTGGAATCTCAAGTCTCTCTGACAAAGACGCATTTCAAAACAAATTAGTGTGGTGTTTTTTTTAGAAAATAGTTTTAACTATGGGTACTTTTGTTACATTTAGGGAAGTAAAGTTATAATAAGTCAGACTTGTGACAGACATGTCACATGCCAATGCAGTGGTTCCCAAACTTTTAGACTTGCAACTGTTTAAAACAAAGCTACATTATGTCTGTACTAGGAAGCCAGTGTTGATTACTGGAAATTCTGTTTTGTGTGTGAGAGTCTTAAAATTCACATCCTGACAGGGTCATGGACAGTGTATTAAGAACACTGAGTGTGTCCTACTAAGTGTTTGTGTGTAAAAATTTCATTTCCTCTGTCCCCCGTGCACAATAATGACTTGTGGTAAACTCCACTGGCAGCTGTTTCCCCTTTTCCAGTCACACACACACACACACACACACACACACACACTGCAACCCAGTGGTAACCTTGAGCGCACATTCTCTCTAGCTGGATCCTCCAGGTTGCTGAAGAGATGAGGGTGACTGGCTTTGTGTCCCAGGCTCGATCAACACACTGGTGGTTGTGTGTGTGTGTGTGTGTGAGATGTTGTGTTCGGCTGCTTGCCAGCGTTGTCTCATGATGCAAGTTCAATGTGGGACTTCCAGAACAGAACAGAGAGCAGCCAGGACACAAACAAAAATAAGCAATAGGCCACACACTCTGCACTGTGAGCACATAACAAACACAGTGGATACTAAAACACTATTTGTCTCTAGAAGCAAACACAAAGACTAGCGAAGTTGTTGCCACGTCACCATTTAAGGCATCTGAAGTGGCTGTTAACCTGTACGTGGATGTGTACGACACAGCTTCATGTGGCTTTCTTAGTGAACACACAAACACAGAAACGGCAATGCAGGCAGCAAACACACACATGACATTAACAGTTTCTTCTTGGCTTATATTTCTCATGTACATTCAACATTGGCATGGGCCAATGACCCATGACTAAAACTATTTTCATCCTCCTTGAACTGTCTGCGGCCTTTGAAACCATCTCTCATAACATCCTCCTTGACAGGTTAGTCCCTATTGGTATGACTGATACACCCTTGGACTGGTTTAAATGCTATCTCTTTGGCCGCATTCAGTTCATCCAACTCAGAACTTTCAAAACTTTCACAGCTATCTCCTGTCACTACCGGTGTTCCCCAGGGCTCTGTTCTGGGGCCCCTTCTGTTCATCATCTATCTACTTCCTCTTGGCCAATATCATAAATTTAACATCCATTTCCACTGCTATGCGGATGACACCCACCTCTACCTGTACACCAAACCTTCCTCCACCCTCCCACCCACCTCCCTCTCCAACAGAAATCAAATCCCGGTTCTTCTGCAACTTCCTCAAACTGAACAGCGACAAAACCGAGGTTCTCCTCATTTGCACCAAATGCACTTTGACAAAACCTTTTGTCTTACCATTGACAACATCTCCGTTTCCCCCTCCCCTCAGGTCAAGAGTTTGGGTTTGATCCTCTACAGCACACTTTAATTTAAAGCTCACATTGATAATGTCACTCAGTCTGCATACTTCCATTAACGTAATTAATCGCCTCTGTCCGTCTCTCTCACCCGCTAGTACAGCCATTCTCGTTCACACCCTGGTTACATCCCACATTTATTATTGTAATTCTCTTCTCTACGGTTTTCCTAAATTCATACATAAACTTCAACTGGTTCAGAACTCTGCTGCCAGTATCATCACCAGAACCCTTTTATTAATCATGTCACTCCTGTCGTTCAGCAGGTTCATTGACTCCCCGTTAAATACCTCCTGAAAACACATCTTTTTAAACTAGCATATTCAACGTGATCACTGTTCATCTGATCACAGCAATCTTTTGTTTCCAATTGTTTATGTACCCTGATTTTATACACTATAATAGTTTTTGTCAATTTCATTGATTTACTGAAAGACTGTTGTTTCAGTGTAGTTTGTCAGGTGACCTTGAGTGTTCTGAAAGGCGCCTATAAGTAAAATGTATTATTATTATTTATTATTATGAGGCTTAGACCTCAAACACTGATTCCTTCACACAACATTTTTTACATAACCAAAATGCAATGCAAGTTAAGATTGTGGAAACAGGTGCTTTTTTACGTTGCTTTTACATTACATATTATTACTTTAAACTCAAGTTCAACTTAAAAGGCAAAACACTGACTGTTTAAGGCAGTGAAAATGTGAGCAAGTTATGTGATTTCTGGGTGGGGGTGGGGGAGTGTGTGTGGGGGGGGGGGGGCGCTGGGCTAGTTGGAATTAACCATTCACTAGAGAAGAAAAACAACTTGTCTTGTCAGTCATTGTCATCAGTGGTTTGTTCAATGAGGGCTAATTCTATAGATGTGCCATGGGTTTTACCTTAAAACATTTTTACTCAGTGTGTATACTTACAGACAGCACACACTGTCCAACACCTGTCCAAATGTCCCTCATCATTCTTCACTGCAACAGGATTTACTTTGTCAGAAGAAGACGAAAAAAGGAGAAAAGACACCCTTAACCGTGAAGTTGCAAACCACCAAACATACTTTACTCTTCTTTTCATTAATGTGACTCTCTTCTCTGTTTGTATCTACATTTTGCATCTCCCTTTAATGTTTTCTCTTTTAGTCAATCATGCATCTTTCTAAGGGTTTTCTGACGTTACATAATTAAGTTTAAACAGAACATTTGGTTTTGTGTTATCTGTTTTTTCCCCACTGCAATCATTTCAAGAAATAACAAAACGGCTTGATTTTCTATTAATCCTAATGTGTCTGAAAGTTTCCTGTGGAGTCTGAGAGGATTTCATTGACTGTTGTCCGGAAACAAATTCAGCACACTAGCTATCATGGTATTTCAAATAGAGAAAGAAAACAGTTCTGGAGTTGTGAGGCTATCAGTCAGCAGCTATGACAACACAGACATTGTTTTCTCTGACAATTTAGAACAGTCTTTTTTGTTAATAATATTTAGTTTTCTAAATTAATTACAATGGAATAAACTGGAAAGAAAAGCTAGTCATACAGAAATAACCAACTTGTACACATTATGTACCGTAACTGATTAGTCAAATTTTTTAAAAGAGCATATAAAAACAACAAATATTGACCAAAGTGCTTTAGAGAGAAAGATGAAAATACAATCAGACAAATACTGAAAAATAAAGTACATCATAATGAAGAGCTACAGAAAGGGTGTAAGATAATAATAACACTGAACCTCACAATTCCATTTCAGTCCGGTGGGCAAGAAACTGGACTTTCAACCAGGAGACTGGTGTTTGTTCCCTGTGTGTTTGCAAGTAACGTTACTTGACTAACGTACAGTAAGTTAAGACTCATAAGTAACATTGTTATTTTAACCTAAACCACGACCTTTTCCTAAACCTAACCAAGCAGTTTTGGTGCCTAAACCGAACTAAATTGCAACATTTCACAATGTTAATGACTGGTTAAGACTTTGCATTATTATTATTGCTAACTTGACAGGAAGTTGCATACTTTTTGTCACTAACTTGAACACAGAGCCCTACACATCGAAAAAGACAATAAAGGGGTACCCAGGGCGTTAAAAATGATGCCAAGGGGTCTTGAGTTTTAGTCTTAGTCTTTTGATGACCAGTACCGACTCGACTCTATTTGACTCCGTTTTGGCCCGCCGTCCTTCATTTTCCATTGCAGGTAGTACCCCTAAATGTAACTGGTCGTCATAGCAACGCCCACACACAACTGCCGTGACGTATTGTTCAATGCGACAACCACACCAGCGACCCACACACAGCTGTCTCTTGATTTAAGTTAAAGAGTTTCAACATTACTCAGAATGTAAAGACAAGCGGTATGAAAACCTTCCAGCATACTGTATAATTCTAATGTATTTTTTAATGTATTTTATATTTATATTACATATATAGTACCCCTTTATTGTCTTTTTAGTTCACTTCCTCTTCATAAGGCTCAAGTGGTCACTTTGTCCTCTTTGTTTTCGTTGTTGTATGTTAATGTTTTTGTAATGTGTCTGTGAAAAGCGCTATATAAATAAAGTTTTCTTACTCACTTAAAAAATGTTTGCACCACCAGCGCAAATGTCAAACTCCGCATATGCGTGGTACCTTGGAGGTTTCGCTTCTATAACAACAATATTCTCATCATGATCTTTCTGGTGTGCTTTTTCTATATTTTATGGCATTCTTCCATTTTGTCTTTCAGCAACACTAACCGTAGCTCCGCATTAAACAAACTGAGCAGAGTGGAATTTCTGGCAAGAGTCAAGAACTAAATGCGATGTTTATATTACATAAACACTTCTGAAATAAGCACTCTTGGATTGTTTTAGACCATAAATGCTCAAAACAAAGTCTGGTTTATTAAACATAGCGTAATGTTTGAAAAGAGGAATTATTGACGAACATTTTAAAAATAATTTTATGGCTCTTTGTGCATCACCAAACAAGGTTTGAGCACTTGCTTGCCAAGTGTTTTGCTTCTAAGGCTGTGCACAGACCTCAACAAGTTCCACCAATCACATGTTTACATTGAAGGTGGTTATGGTCTGCATTAGGCTTTGCACATCCTACCAGAGGGGCAGGATTAGTAGAGCCTGAAAGCTTTAATTCAGGTCAAAAGAGACCCATTTAAACAAAGTTACGTTTAAGCTAAATTGATGAAAACTAACAATTTCAGGAAGTTTAAAGTCACCAGTGTGTATTTCTGTCTTTCTCTCTTTCTCAGACACACACACACACACACACACATGTTGTTCATATAGCCGTGGGGAGCTTTCAGCCTACACACACACACAAATCACACAGTCAGTTACAGTCAGTCACAGGGAGGGGACCAGCATGACATGAGAAATTATAATCTTCCCAAAATACATTTCCCTCTTTACACAATCCCTGTCCAGGCTAATAGACTCTGTAGTTGAGGATTTGTGTTCAAATCGCTTGAGGGAAAGAAGCAAGAGAGTGAACAGTGAAAGACAGAGGGGTTACAAGCTTGCGTGCACAAATATATGCCTGTTTAGCTTTAATCCTGAGCCAGTGATTTACAGTGAACACCAAAACACTAACACAATCTCTGCCCATCTACCTCTCTATATTCTGTGATGCTCTTTAAAGACAGATTGTTGAGCCACTGAGTTCATTTCTGTGCAGGGCCATGAGTTAGAGAGGGAACGACAGACTAACAGCCATCCCTTGTTTTGTCGCGAGACAAGGCACTGACAAAAAACAAACAAACAAACAACTGAAACAGATAAATATGTGTGAAATAGGAGAGATGATTGTGCCAAAACATTTCCCAACAACGCACTCGAGAGACACAAAGGAAGACTTTAGGAAAAGGAAAAGAAGAGAAAGGAGTGAGGGCTGATGGGGAGAAAGAGAGGGAGGGCTTTTCAGCAGAGGGGGCACTCAAGGACAGAGAGGAGGGAGAATGAAAGATGAAGATAAGTGGCAAGAAAAGGATATTGCACACTGGTTTATTTTTCTTTGTGTTATGCAGTTAGACCACCAATCTATCATCTCTTCTGCCTTTATTACTTTTATTAAGATGTTCATGCTACAAGCAATGAATGAAACATAGTGTGGATTTAATTTGATGTCAGTTCTGAAAATGTGTCTATAAGTGGCGCTTCATTTCAGTCGTTTTCCTTTTTGTTTCGCAAGTTTACCTTTCAAAAATGCAGTAGCTGTACTTCTCCACTTTACAGAGAGTCTTAATTTAATACAAATACCTGTGCATTCTGCTTCCCATATTTTTCTTGTGGTAGTTTTCCTGTATACTACAATCAATTGTCCTCCCACGATGAACGGCAGCATCAGCAAGCATTCCATAATGACACCTGTTTACGTTCAAGTGACAAAGCCCTCTTCTTGTGGCCGTAGTAATTGTCAGATGACGTTATGATAAATGACAGCCTCCACCTACCAAGGACGGCGGGTTCTTTTCTTGTTTGAAACAGTTGACAGTCAACCTTAAACATGTGTTTATGATTGAAACCGTGACGACAAAGGGCCCCTATCTTTAACAAAGTAGTCATTTTAACATGATTGTTCCCTGTCATATTATAAAACAGATTTGCAACAGTTTCTGAAGACACAGACAATTTAAGCTCAGCGTTTAAGTTCAACCATGAAGACTGTCTTCATGCTTCATTTAATCACTCTCTCTCTCTCCCTGCCTCTCCAATCAGCTGACCATGGATATTCACCTTTTAGCTCATTAATCTCCATCCGTCAATCATGCAGTTACGGTCAAACTTTAAATCTGTACTCCTCTCTGCTGCTGTCAGCAGTACGAAATCGCTGCGGCCCTTTCGCCTCCAGTTCATCAGACTCGGACCTAGTTCAAGCTCAGCAGAAGTCCTCTTCTCATCACATCCAGATCTCCAGCTTTTCTTCATCGCTTCATCACTACCACCAGTGTCTAGACTCCTCATCAGGGGGTTTTCTATACCACTACGATTTCACCACCTCCTTTAAATACCTTATCGTCGACGATGGGGTCTAGCCGCCAAAGACTTTTCACATTTCTGAAATTCATTGTACAAATGTGAATAATTATTATCGTTCACCCAGTCTCTCCTGATTGAAATGACATTGTCCTTCTCATAGATTCTGAGTTTGCCATCTTATTGTTAGTCAACTGAGAGTTCAGTTTTAGGTTCAGAGTTTGTTAAACCTGTTTTGTTGCACAGACCCCCGCCATCGCTCCAATGCTGACAATACTCCAGATGGCCTGCCCGGCTCTGGTCTGATTTACTTGAAACGAGTTTGTTAGTAGTGCCATAAGTTGATCTACTCATGACTGAGTGCCATGTGCTGGCATGGAGAACTGGTGGACAGATTCTCTCCTGAAGCCCATTTTATCCTCTGGAAGGCTGGGATTGAGCAGGGAGGGCAGAGAGGATGAGATGTGAAGAGTGGGAGAGGGTTTTATCAGGTCACCCTCCAAATGTCACCCATTTTCTTCTCCCCCATCTGTGTAGCTATTTTCTCTGCATCCATTCATGTTATTTCTTAGCAGAACGGTAACATTTGTGAAACAATGTGCAAAATGTCAAACAAACACAACTGTTGAGGTTGAAACCTGTGGTTTTAGAGGGACTTGGACGATCTGTCTTATATCCAGCATGTATTAGGGTCACATGACAAAGGACTGTTTGGAGATTGAGAGAGCGGGGAAAGGGAGAGTTAAACATGGATAAGGGAGTTGAAAAGAATAAAGACTGCAACAGGATGTGGATTAGCTGTTGACGTCTCCATGGCCGATTTGGTTTGTTCCCAGACTTTGCGTGTGTGTTGTTCTTTGAGCGGCTGTAGATGTTTTCCTAAAAGCCATGAAATGATTCATCCATGGGAGTACATGTAATAGTAACAATATTTCATGATTTGGTACAAAATGTATTTGTTTGCATTTTTTGCATCATTGCAAATTCTCTGAAGCATGCATGCAAACACCTTAATGAATGACTAATGTTATTGGAGGCTTGTATCCTTAGCAATGTGCACTTAAAGTAAGGCCCATGGAACCAAAATGTAAATATCTGTAATTTTGCAATTTTTGGAGAAAGAAAGGTAGTGTTGCATATCTGGGTTCAGTTTGTAATGACCATAGAGAAAACCCTAGTGAGTGTATGACATACTTACAGTGTCACACAGATTATACAGTACCATTTCCAAAAACAGTAAAAAAAAAAGATGGGTCTTTTGTCAAACTGTGTGCTTGTGATCGTTAATGTCATTTTGTCTGTTGTGTTGAGACCACAGCGAGGACACGGTGAAGCTGTTATAATTTCTATGTTTTCATGGCATAATGTGAAGAGAGAGAGAATCACAAAAAGCCCAATTAAGAAGAAAATTAAAGCATACAAGGTCCTCATGTCCCTTTGTTGCTCTTTGAATTATTGTGAAGAGCATGTTCATAACAGGGCCTTATTAATTAACATTATTACAATTTCATTTTTCGATTGGTGCCTATCGATTTGCCAGTTTGACATCATGTTAAATAAAAAATAGTTACCAAATTTTCATACTGTATTTTAAACCAGTCAGGGTTTTCCAAGGTTGTAGAGTTAATGTGGTTGGTGTGAAATCACATTTTCTTCCACTGTAATCCTACAGACAGAGGGGATGGCAGCGGTAAGATACCACGGGGAATAGAGAACACCAGGCCAGATTTGTTGTTTTGGTGTTGTATGAAAGAGCTGTTGGCATTATTATTGTGTTTCTCTGCGTGTGTCCATTTGTATAACAAATGAAAGAGAGATCAAGAGATACTGTTGCTGTGTTGGAACACGTAAGTATGACAAACTACAAATTTAGGGGGGAAATAATCCATTGAAGAGGAAGAACAATGGCGTTGCAGAGAAAAGACCAGGGTGTGTTTGAGGTGAGGATGTCTGTTTTGTTGACAATCTTAACATGGATCAACTGTAAGCTCTGTGTGTGTGCTTTGGTTTGAACAGACTTTATGATGAGGGGGGTTTTGGTGAATTTGGGTAAAACCAGCGACAAAGCCTTTTCACTTGTGCCAAACCACGTTTTGGTGTGTGTTATAATGAAAGGCTGCTTGCAGTGGACGCAACCTTTCCTCATGGAAAATGATATGGAACTAATCCCTGGAGCCCAAAAGCATTTGAAATGGAGTGGGCTCCAGTAAGCTTTTTAAATAATATTCATCAGTGCTCAACCACACACACACACACACACACATATACTCTTACAGAACATTGCCCCCATGGAGAAACATTTCACACTCCACAGTCATGAGAGAATTTAGAGCGCTAGCTTTTCAACAAGCATTTAAGAGCACTGATGATACTGAGAAACAGTTTTTATAGTCAACGGGGACTTAATTAATTTTCCAGAATGCAGCGTCCATCGCAGCTCTGCTCTGTGAGCCGATTCTGAAATGCAAATAAGCTAACAAGCAAAGTGTGACATTATTCTCTGTCATTTCATTTTAAGCTCCGGAGCAATTTTGATTATTCACTTGAATGAACGTTGTAATGTGATAAAGGTCTGACTGACCAAATTATAGACAGAGGCACAGTGGTGAGGAGAGGAGCCTTAAACTTATATATTTTCTTTACACTTTATGTAATGTATTAGAATATGGTAAATTTAACAAAAATGGGTTTTAAAATGGTGTATTTTGTAAATCGTGCCTGTATGTGTCTTTGATGATGGACTGCCTTTTTCATGGTGATGAAAGATTTGTAGACAATCTGAATGGCAGTCTGTTTAGAGGCTGGAAGGAATGAGGGTTTTCACTGTGGTCTGAATGTAGAATCATTCGTCTTCTGTACGGCACACACGCACTCGCACAAGTGTGTGATTGCAAAGTTTGTGGTTATGTATACACATTTGTGAGACCTGTCACACGCTCTCATCACAAACACTTGGACACGCATTCACACACGTGCAGAGCAGAGTCCAGAGGGCGAGAGACAGGGGGAACAAAGCCTGACAGGTACGTTAACAACAACTTCCAGTCCAATTAAAATTAAATGTTTCTTCTACATGTGTCACTCTTAGTCACTCTTAATCTGTGCACTGGGAGAAAAAAAATTGAACACTGGATATGTTTTTATTCATAGCTTCTAAAATACTTTTTTCCCTAACTCATGGAAAAATCAGGTTGTGGCTTGTGGAAACGGAAACATTCACAATTGCTGGAATAAAAACAGTAAACAAATTTTGTTCCCTTTTTCAGCTTAGTGGAACATGCAAATGTTTAAAAGGAAAAAAGGCATTTTGTTTGTCAAATTACAGACACAAATACCCCTTCAATCAACTTGACATAATTACTGAACCCTAGCTGGTGGATGATGATAATGTTTTACGAATTAAAGTGTCCATTACATATCAGAAATCATGCGTTTTGGAGGTAGGAGTACAATTCCAAGCAGGAAAGTGTGATTCTCACATATATTACATTTAAGAGTAGGCTAACTTTTACCAGAAGACCTCTAAGTCAACTCACCTTCTACTTACACGCGTAAAAACTCATTTTTAATATCCACAAATTTACACTGCCTGCCTCTGTGAGCTGAGCAGAAAGTACGCCATGTGTCCAATTATGGAAGTTTATTTTTCATAGCCTCTTATAATTTGGAGAAGGTGTGGTGATGTACATTTAACGGATCTTTTCAAGGAGGAGTTCTGCTCTGTGTTAAAACATAAAACATGCAACCTGCATGCACTCAAAGACCCTCCGAGAATTAAGCTTTTATCTTTCACACGGGTGTTTTACACACAAAGACATACAGAACATGTGTGCATATATTTATACACAGGAACAGACAGGCACAACACACACACACACATATGGAGGAATCTGTGTGTTCACTCACATCTAAACACAAAGGCGCGAGAAATGGTTTTCACCTGGTGTGGATAGAGTTTCATCCTTTCAGCCATGAGAGTTTATTAGCTGCTTAAAACATTACCACAGAGGGAGTTTCCCTATTCTCCAAAGTGCTGCATTCCTCACAGTATGCACACACACACACACACACACAAACCTTCACTTTCCATCATTATGTCTCCATCATCCTTCTCTTTCGGTCTGTTACACCAGCATACACTTCCTATCTCTCCCTGGCTCTCTCTCTCTCTCTCTCTCTCTCTCTCTGGTGCCTCTTTCACTCCCTCACTCACACTTGCAGACACCCACACACTCCTGTAGGTGTAATGTTACGGTGCAGCCTGTTAACATTCCCGGGACGGCCGCTGAAGCTTTCCAGATTGCCCTATTTATACAAATGCTGTCACAGAGGAGCGGTGGAGACAGAGGAGGTAAGGGATGGAGGATTGAGACCGCATGGCAAAATACGAATAAACACACGTGTGCAAGCGTGCACAAACTGACACGCAAAGACAAACGTCGGCCCTACATCGTACACAAAACTCTCTGTGCCATGGGTTTGTTTTCATGTGCAGATTTGCATGCACGTATGTCCAAACACAGGCAAACTCACACACATCCTGCAGAAGGACCCTCAGCTTTCTGTCTCTCATTATGCTGCTGAAATGTCAGCCTCCTTAAAGTGGCCAATTTGACTTAATTGAGAAGCAGCATGTAAATAAATGCGTTAGTCCAGTTTGTTTTCACTGGTCTCTCCAGCACTCTGCTCTCATTCCAAACCAATTAATCAAAGAACCCTTCACTCTCTCCGTCTTTCTTTATTTCTTCCTTTTTATCTTTCTTTCTATCTTTTGCCTTCAATCCTTTTTTTAATTTGCACCTTTTCTTTGTCAGTCTCAATTTGGAATGTCTTCTCTCTTCTTTGCCCTCTCACTGAGGACAAAAGTCTGAAAGTTACAGCACTAACTGGACTGATTCTTAGCTTTCCTTTAGGCAAAAGCCCTGAAAATAGCAAATGGCTATAACTATTGGAAAAGAGACAGTACATCTCTTTTAATTTTCATAACCATCTTCTCTAACTTTTGACTGTGTGGTGAGATCCTGCCTACACAAACTGTCCATAAAATTTCAAAAGTGCAAACTTACATAAGACCTGAAATAGCTGTAAAAGGATCCACTCACAACTTGATGTAGCAGGCTACTCTCTGATCATTTCACCACTCTTATTTAGAGCAAGACAATGTTTATTTAGGCTTATATGAGCCCAAGTTTGTGCCTCACGTACAATTGTTTTCAAAGTATTAGTAACTTATTTTAGCCTTTGTATTGATAAATCACAAATTTAGACCACAAGGCAAACCCCGCTGTTCTAAAGACACTTTACTGTGCAGTATAAAGGACATTTTAATTTCAATTTTTTGAACATTGGTAAACTGTGTCAAAGACCTGCTGTGTGTTTTACAGTTTGCCATGTGCAGTATTTACAGTACCTTTGATGGAAACATACTAAACCTTACATTTGGCTTACATTTGTAGAAGAATCTCAAATTTGGATGTGCATATTATGTACATTGCATGAGAGGCAAACACTGAGGCTAAACCCTGTTTTATTGTGAAAGTTGGAATCAGGAAAATTGTATAAGAATCCTGCAAAGAAACATTTAAGAACTAATGGAACTTTCTGAATCCAAATAATACTTTAAAGGTTAAGTGTGTACGTTTTAGTGGCATCTATTGGTGAGGTTTACAAATTGCAACCAACGGCATAGTCACCGCTCACCCCCACATGGTGGCTGAAACGCTCTATCGGCTCTTGCGCTAAATAATACATGTGGAGCACCATTGGTCCAAATTTCACTTCATTTCACAAATTTCACTCTTATTACTTCTAAAAACACAGTTGACTACTACTACTTCTTCTTCTTCTTACGTATTCAAAATTGTGACGAAACAGATTCTGTAGAGCAGTTTGTCCGTTTGGGCTACTGTAGAAACATGGCAGTGCACCATGATGTCCATGTAGTGTATGTAGATAGAAATGTCTCATTCTAAGGTAATAAAAACATAACAGTTCATTATGTAAGGTCTTTATACAACAGTGAAAACATAGTTATGTAAATTACATTTCTGTCAACAGATCCTATCACACACTGGACCTTTAAGAACAATGTTTATTCAATAGAATAACAAAGATTTTACAATAAGCCCTCGTTCCACTGCAGCTAAATATGCAAAAGGTTACTGTGTGGAGGGCTGAATTTTTTCCCCTGCTTTACCTTGTCCTCGATTATTCCACCCATCTAAAGTGATCACTTCCCATTCCCTTTACTTCCAATCCAATTTCAGTCCTGAGTTATTATTTCTCATCTTGAGGGATGCCCCGGTGGCCAAGAGTTTAAGGTCCAGCTGGGAAACTTGTTGCATGTCATTCCCACATCTCTCTCGCCCCTTATTGCTGTCAGCTCCCTGAATAAACAAAACAAAATTTCTCATGATGAGTACAAACAGTGCTTTTTATTCACTGGACTCAAAACAGATGAATGCTTTTAAAACTTAATAAGCCTAGGGATATGGTACAGATGACTGAGAGCATCCACCCATCCATATTTTGTTAAAAGCTGTCCATTCTCCACATTTTCTTTACCTTCTTTACGCTGATCTCCCCTCCTCTTTTAACTTCCTCCCTCTTTCTTTCCTTTCATTCACCCTCATCCCTCTCCACTTCCTCTCAGTTTATTTCACCTACTAGAGTTACCTGCTCCTGCTCTGACATACACTGAACCTTCTCTGTCTGACACAAACACTTGCAGTGAAGCAAAGAGACAGGAGTGAACGCTCGATCGCTCGCTCCTACTAAACACAGACCAACTCGTTGACCCATGTGACCTCGCAGACTGACAAGGAAATATGGCCTACACTCAAACAAAAACACACACAAACACATAACCACGCACTCTTAAATGCAGGCGCAAATGTCACACTCCAAATCCTCTCATTTCCTCTTTCCTGTAGCCGGTCAGTCAGGCGTGTGTGACACTCTGAGAGTATCGATGGCAGGGGCAGGCTTTGCTAGCCCTCTGAGACACACACACCTTCACACTTACACCCCTGTGGTCACTAGAGATGTGGTTCAAATCCTGCCCAGCGACCCTTAACCGATACCCACGCCTAAACTAGCTGCGTGTGTGTTTCCTGGATGGTCAAACACACATTTCGGAGCTAAGTGATAATGATGTCCTAGTTGAATGCAGTACCATGTCACTGCAGGGATTTATATTTGTGTGTGTGTGTGTGTGTGTGTGAGAGAGAGGGGGTGTTTGTCCAGCCAGACAGGTCATGGACTGTTGCTCTTTACTGAACCCTTTGCTGCTCCCCAGATAGTGGTCATCACCTGTGGAGGGTCTTGTCTTTCTCCACTGCTTTACTTTCGCTCAGCTCAGTGTGTCTATCTTTTAACTTGAGTTTGTGCTCGATTCTTTTTTTTGTATTCATGACCTCTAAAGTTATTAAAGTTATGCAATATTCAGTGAGATAATGAGAAGAGTAAATGTACACAAGTAAAGAAAAATAAATTTTACGGCATTCATGTGGTTTAATTAGGGTGTAAAGTTTCTGGTGTGAAAGCCTTTGAGACAGAAAGACCGGGCAGAATGTGTAGACAGCAGGACAAACAACAGAGAATAACCCAATAATCGGTTTGTCACTGACACAAAGTGACATTCATGTCTGTGTGTTTACATGCACTGACCTACTTACTGCTTGCTGCCTCCTGACTAACCATCCTACTCTGAACACACGTAAGACAAACACAAACATACACTTACAGTTACACACAGTATGCACAAATACAGACACAGGATCATAAAACGCATTTACACCTACATGCAGACACATGTGAATGTTTAGTAACACAATAAATTGATGAATATGTAGATGAGTACATTAAAAAGGACACACGCATGCAGTATTGATTACACCAAATTGCACTAATCATCATAGTGACATGGGTAACCTTGTTATGTTTTCCACTCACGCACATATTGATATATATTACTTCAAAACACATACACTTACACTTCTCTGCAGACAAGCAGGTGTACTGAAATACAGATTTACAGAGAGGTACTGATATACAGAGATTTATTTCCACACAGGCCTATCCTTACTATTTCATTTAGGACCCCCATAAATCATGGAAAATGTCCATGTTTACATATTCCTGACAGGCTGCTTCTTGTGACTGTTGGAGTGATGACTCTCTCATTAGCACAGGTAGAATGTGTGTGATGTTGTTATACCACTACAAAAAGTCTTGGATATAGTTTGGTGACATCCACAGCAGAAGGAGATGCTCTATGAACTTTAACCAAAGTAGTTTTAGTTTCTTGAACTTATCCACACTAGAGGCAGATTAAAAAATGCTTATATTGGTTGTTTTAGAAGTAACAACCTATTTTTCCATTTAGGTAAGAGGACTTCTTATTCTTGTTGCTTTTTATTTGAAAAGTCACTTTAACATTGTGACATTTAAACCTTAGTGAAAGGATACTGTCCTTGTTCCAATGAAGCCTTTTTGAAAGCTGTGGGATAATTTAAATAATCCACGGTGGTAAAGTCTAAAACTAGATTTTTTCTGTAATTACTGTAAAGTTTACATTTCAAAGATACAAAATCAGGTCTGATTTACCACAAATAGGTATGATTAAGCACTGGGAGTGTGTTTTCCTCTTTTTGAACATACACTGCTCAAAAAAAATAAAGGGAACACTAAAATAACACATCCTAGATCTGAATGAATGAAATAATCTCATTAAATACTCCTTTCTTTACATAGTAGAATGTGCTGACAACAAAATCACACAAAAATTATCAATGGAAATCAAATTATCAACCCATGGAGGTCTGGATTTGGAGTCACACTCAAAATCAAAGTGGAAAACCACACTACAGGGGCCGATCCAACTTTGATGTAATGTCCTTAAAACAAGTCAAAATGAGGCTCAGTAGTGTGTGAGGCCTCCACGTGCCTGTATGACCTCCCTACAACGCCTGGACATGCTCCTCATGAGGTGGCGGATGGTCTCCTGAGGGATCCTCTCCCAGACCTGGACTAAAGCATCTGCCAACTCCTGGATAGTCTGTGGTGCAACGTGGCGTTGGTGGATGGAGCGAGACATGATGTCCCAGATGTACTCAGATGGATTCAGGTCTGGGGAACGGGCGGCCAGTCCATAGCATCAATGCCTTCCACTTGCAGGAACTGCTGACACACTCCAGCCACATGAGGTCTAGCATTGTCTTGCATTAGGAGGAACCCAGGGCCAACCGCACCAGCATATGGTCTCACAGGGGGTCTGAGGATCTCATCTCGGTACCTAATGGCAGTCAGGCTACCTCTGGCGAGCACATGGAGGGCTGTGCGGCCCCCCAAGAAATGCCACCCCACACCATTACTGACCCACCACCAAACCGGTCATGCTGGAGGATGTTGCAGGCAGCAGAACGTTCTCCACGGCGTCTCCAGACTCTGTCACGTCTGTCACATGTGCTCAGTGTGAACCTGCTTTCATCTGTGAAGAGCACAGGGCGCCAGTGGCGAATTTGCCAATCTTGGTGTTCTCTGGCAAATGCCAAACATCCTGCACGGTGTTGGGCTGTAAGCACAACCCCCACCTGTGGACGTCGGGCCCTCATACCACCCTCTTGGAGTCTGTTTCTGACCGTTTGAGCAGACACATGCACATTTGTGGCCTGCTGGAGGTCATTTTGCAGGGCTCTGGCAGTGCTCCTCCTGCTCCTCCTTGCACAAAGGTGGAGGTAGTGGTCCTGCTGCTGGGTTGTTGCCCTCCTACGGCCTCCTCCACGTCTCCTGATGTACTGGCCTGTCTCCTGGTAGCGCCTCCGTGCTCTGGACACTACGCTGACAGACACAGCAAACCTTCTTGCCACAGCTCGCATTGATGTGCCATCCTGGATGAGCTGCACTACCTGAGCCACTTGTGTGGGTTGTAGACTCCGTCTCATGCTACCACTAGAGTGAAAGTAGAAATGCGGTCTTGTCTCCTCGGTCTGTGTGCTATGTGTAAGTGACGTTAGCAAAGCTAGCTAATGTTAGCAATCCGCCTCTGTTCCAAAACTCCTACCCCCTCACCTAAACAGATTTAGCGAATATTAGCTATACATAGTGCTTAAAGTGGAAAGAAATAGGTGCGAGCCCCCCCCCCCACACACACACACATACACACACTCTCCTCAATCGCATAATGAAACTAGTAAATATTATAACATTAACGACTTTGAGCATTAACCACTTAATTTCCTACATTCTGAACACATTTTCTGCACCAATTTATGGAGGAAATGTCTTTATTTATATGAAGGGAAACAAAATTAAGGTGAGAGGTGACAATTCAAAATATAAAAATATAATGAAATATTATGCAGTAATTTTTTGGACAATGCACATTTCTTTTCTGTTTCAGTTGCATTGCATGTTTTCCTATTGTGTATTGTTTCATGTGTTATTCAACATTTCCTGTTACTGTTTTTCAGAACATTTTTAACAAAAGCTTTCAAAAAGTGATGGAGTCATTCATAAATGGCCGTGTGTGGATCTAGCTAGCTTGTTTAGCTAGGTTCATCTGTAATTCACGTTAACTGTCATTTTTACAGAGCTAATAAGTTTGTCTAGCGAACAACAGACAACAGAGAAAGTGAACAGCCAACTCCTAATAAGCTTTTTCAGCGGCGCTGGTTAAATTTACACAGCGCTGTGGGTACAAGTCACTCTAGCCTGATTTTTATATATATATATATACAAATCAGGGTGACCATAAGTCCCCTTTTTTTTTCTAAATCACTCGAAATGTCCAGGATTCAGGTTTTTGTTTTCTGCAGTTGCCATTCATTGTGTGCTTTTTTGCATTGCTTTGGCTTTTCTCTTTAGGGACGGAAGGTGTTCAAATGAAGGATCACACGCATTACTTCTTGTGTTGTTTTATAGTTGGCATTGCATTGCATTGCTTTACGTTGTGTAGCTGTGTTTAGATGATCTCAACCTTCATGAGCTGTGTGTAGGTGGAGAGGAAGCCACTAAGGCTGCTACTATAAACTGAATGTTAACATGAGCGAGGGTACGAGGGGTTGTGTGTTTGTGTTTGCGTTGCTCGGGTAGATGATTTGTCTGATTTGTGTATTTAGGGTCTTGCTTGCATGCATTTCTCTGTGTGTTTATTAAATGAGGAAGGGCAACAAAGGTTGAGCGCTGCGCTTGCTCCCCAGCTGGCTTCGTTGTATCATAGCAACTCCACATGAATAATAATCATAAGCACACACACACAAACAAACACATACACAATAATGAGCCATTCAGCTATTCTGGTTAATCTCACTCAGCTGTTTCTACTCTACACTGAGATCCAGTTTACAGTAAGCATTCATTTTCTTTGGCTAAACCCTAATGGTGATTTTAAATTATTTTTGGCATTTCAGTCTTAATGAGCTGGGTAATAGAAAGTTGCCTGTTCTGTTTTCACAACCAAAAAAAAACAAACACTTTTTTACTGTTTTTTTCACTCTGCACTATTCAATTGGTTCTTTTATGAAGATTAGATGACAATGAGTTTATTATGTCCTATCCACCTGTGCTCTAACTCAGTAATCAATTAGGTAATTAATGATGAATTTTTTGTCCGAATGCAGAGTTGAAGTTATTAGCAAATGTGTTTGTATTGTCAAGATTACACCAATTTCACAAAGGTCACTTTACTAGTCACAGTTAGTCTGCCAGCTTTCCATCAACACCTTCAGAAACCAGCTTCCCTTTTACTTCACCTTACACTGTGGGCGTTCGGAACAACTATAAACACTTTTGATTTGTGCCATGGTCAGAAAAGCGTCATACTAACTAGTTCGTCTCTGGTAAAACCTTCTGGCATCACTGTCAGGATTATTTTGACCATATTACTAAGATTGATTTTAGTCGAGAGCCTCTTCAGGAGTACAGAACCTCAGACCACCATGGCAACCAGAAATTGAACAATGGGTTGCCATAAAGCTTGTGTGTAAATGTTGGGAGTATATGTGTTTGTTTTTTAGGTAAGAGATAACTGTAAATCAAAATTGTTGTTATTAAAAGAAAGAAACAGTAAAATATGAATTACATACTTGTTGTTTCTTTAACCTGCAAATTCCAGTTATGCTCCAGTGTGTGATTTCCTACATTTCTGACACTGCTATGTGAAAGCTGCTGGTGCATCTTTTTTTGACCAAACCACTGCAGCGAGACCGCGGACTCTGCTGCGGTTAGCTTATGATGTGGAAGCAACCGACCATCCACAGGATTTTATTAGCAGACTATTTATAAATCCACCAGTTCAGGAAGTGATCCTATATTTGATCTGTATAAGCCATGTATATATTAATGCAAATCATTTGATAATCATCATATGCATTTTATATATATATATAAATAGGTAAAAAGCTGTTAAAAATGCTGTGTACTGTGTTGGTTCTTTAAGTACATTTGTAGTACAAGTACAAGACATCTCCTATAAATCCTGTTTCTATGTCATTATTCATAACATGGGGTAATAATGCTTATAATCAGCTATTTCTTCGTGAGTAGCATCAGATGCAATACAGTGTTTATTAAACTTCCGTCATTCATCGAAATTTAAAATGCCCATGTGGGTTGCTGCGCTGATGATGCAGGATGACAGTCACCAAAACTGACCAATCAACGACATACCTGTCAGTCTGTATAACTTCATGTTTAATCCTCTTGGTTCGTTTGTAAAACGTCAGTGGGAACACGAAGCATATCAGATTCAAAACTAAAAAATGCAACAATGAATAATTTTTTCCCACTGGTCTGGACCAGATGAACCGAACCACAGGTGTGTAAGCAGCCCACTATTCAAGAACCAATATGTGTTTAACCACGACGTTGCACTATGGTCTGCAAATATCTGCTCAAGATGTCCTTTTGGCTGTTTCTCGATGAACAGAACGTACAACAACGTGGACCCAGAAATGTAAGGTACATTGCTGTTTTCTTCAACAGTGGTCAATTGGAAGTCAATAAAAGTAATTTGGACAGATGGACAGAACTGACGACAGCCAGTGAAGCAGCACTTACACTGTTTACACTGTTTCAACCGATCCAACACTGAAGAAAGTAGCAATTTAACTGTGCTCTTAAGAGTGTGTGTGTATTTTGGAAGGAAAATAGTAGTTGAATGAAAAGTGTTCTTTTATTGACCTCACTGCCTATCAGTTTGGTTTTCTGCCAAAGCCTGTAAACACACTTTGAAAGAAGCCAAAACATAAAAAATCTGCTCAGAAGTTAAACCAGCAGCTGCAGTTGTAAAGTTCATTCAGCATCTGTTTCTACCAGAACAAATAGTACCTAGTATTAAAGGCAGAGCTGTAGACAATTGTTATTCTTGAATGTTTTAAATGGTTGACTTCTACTTTTCAGTAAAAATATGTTGAATACTGCAAATGTAAAATAGCTGTATTGTACATTTTCTCTCTTTCTCCGTTGTCATTTCCCCATTTCCACAATAGCTCACTCCGTCTTAATTTAAGTAAATTTCAACAGTAAATAATTGTTTGAAATTGTTTGTGCGTTTGGGTCAAGCTACTTCCTTCCTGCGCCTTGTCCAACTGCTTGCTGTAGTGTGTCTTTGTGTGTGTATATCTGTCTCTGTCTTTGTCTCTTTCCAAGTCAAATAAAAAGGTTGGGTCAAAGGGCTGGACGGACAGGGACTGTCCCAGCAGTCAGGAATGAAAACAAACAGTTTCTTGGGGAAGTTGGGAAATCAAGAGAGATATCAGGGATTGTTTGTCACACACACTTCCTTCTTCTTTCAAATACTTGACCTTTGCTCATCTCTCTTTTCATCTGCGGCTCTCTATGCCACTCTCTTCTCTTCCTCTTCCTCCCTTCTGTCATTTCAACACCCAAGCGGCTTCTAGATGTCCCCTCTCCATCACTCTCCTTGCACTCTGTCTGTCCTCCCACTCTGTTTTAGGATGTCATACCCTCGAACTGCACACATACAAAGTCCAACACCACAAACACACACAAAGAAAAGGGACCCTGTTTTAATAAACAAACAACTGAGTGTGTGAGAGTAAGCCAGCTTTTACTGGCGCCTCTTATCTTGCTTCCTTTCGACACACACACAAGAAAGAACACTGAACTGCCTCAAAGTCTGAATGTCGTCTTTGAGAGTCATTCACCCTCCTGACACACACACACACACACACACACACACACAGCCTAATTCTTTCCCTCTCAGTAACACACTCCTCTGTCCACCAACATGGACCGGCTGTTCTGTGAAGTGGCTTGAAGAAAGAACCCTAACAGTGGTCTTGGTTCCTCAAACACACACATATGTGGCTACATGCACACTAACCGTCTATATATGAAAGTAAATTGTGGAAAGAAAAGTGCACTATGTTCATAAGTCAGTGTGCCATAAGTTAAGGGGGTTTTCAAAGAACTGAATGGCACGTCAGGCGTAAGATAGATTTTCATGGAACCACTCGGTTTCTACGAACTGAGACACAAATCGGGACCCAGATATAGCCAAATCAAAATTATAATCAGTCTAATTGGGTCCAGGCAGGATCCTGGTGTCAGGTCCGTGTGTCAATATGTCCAATATGCCAAAATGACTCGCTATGAGCTCACAAGGTGGGTCATGTTCATAGCAGGAGAAAAATGTTTGTTTTCAGAGAGGGAACTGTTTCTTGAGACAAATAGTATGCATGCGTTCACACTAAGCCAGTTCAATTTAAAATTGCATGTTTTTCTTTTGGCTGCTCACTGAGTCAGCGTTTATCTTTTCCAAAACCAGAGAGCGAGTCTCTAGAATCTTAAAATTCTATCTAGGTGTTTGAACTTTCTGTGTCGTTCTAATGTTCACTGTTACCATTATTGCAATCATGAATAAATGATTTTATCACCGCAGCCCAGCAGCTTGGGAATGACTGCTGGTTTTTTATGAGCTGCATTTAAATCACTATTTCAGTCTACATTTTCTGTCACCAGAAACAGAAAAAATAATTTGATGGCATATATGATACACTGTACATAATATATAATTGTGTAAATTGTGTATGGCTGTACAACAACACAGTTCATGTGATCACAGAGAGCAGCAGGTTAAACAGGCTGTTTCTCTCCCACTTCTTACCAGATGATGGCCATGATGCCCAATTTTGTTATTTGCCAGCTGAAAATATGACGCGTCCATAGCGAAGATACGGAAAGAAATTTAGCTTTTGTCCTGTTGTTTAAGTGTTTTTTTTTTTTTTTTAAATTATTGAAAATACAGAAAATATAAAAACAAGTTGGGGGATATGTACACAAACATAAAGGAGAGAAATCAATTAATGGAAATGATGCTAAAGCGCACTCGAACATAGCAGCAGACAATACAGGTAACTTATACTGAAAAACAAGAAAGAGAATTAAGATAAAACAAATAGCAAATAAATGTAAATGTAAACAGACGAGGAGCACAAAGGAGCCAGATAAGAGACATTAAAAAAGCAAGGACTTGGATACAGATAAAACAACATATAAACTTTTTTTTGTTATCCACAGCTTTCAGCGACTTAAAGAAGTATGCAAAAAAGCATATCAGGTGTTTGACTGTGTGCAGAGATCTCTATGAAAACAAACTGAAAAGGCAAATGGCATTTTAGAAATTAGACAGCTTCATGCTGATGCAGCCTGTGTAGGCGCGTATCTGTGTGTATAATTACATGTGTGTGAATAGATCCAGCAGAACATAGACATCTGTTGGTACATTCGCTTTTGTTTAACACTTTGATGTATGGTCATGGAAATTGCTTTTGTCTCCCGTGTTTGTGTGAGTGTTTGTTCATTAAGCTGATTATGGATTAATTTGTTGCTTTTAATGCAGACATGTACGCTGGGAGAGAAAGTTGAACACAGAAGGAAAACCAAACCAAATAGAGGATATGAGAATAATTGAAATATGTTTTTTCTGCTGCTTGGTCTCCAGACTGATGCAATACCACACTAATAAAGCTGAAAGGACATTGTTGCTGTGAACTTTTTCTGCATGTTAGTGTTTTGATTTATTATTGGCTCATTAATATTATAGATCACCCAGTCCGCTGTTATGATTTAGGGATTTTGGTTTGATGTCTTGTGTTCTACTGTTTTGCCTTGTTTATTCTTGTGATGATTTTGTGTTGGTTCTCATTCTGTTTTCTTGTCTTACTTCTTGGTCCTGCATTTTAGTCCTGTGCATCAGTTCATGTCTTAGTGTAAACTCCTGGTCTGTGTACTTCTGTGTTTGTTGTCGTTTTGCCCATGTCTGCTCTGTGTTCTGTTTGATCCTAGTTCAGTCTGTTTTCCCTGTTACGTTTGTAGTCTATCTGTATGATTCGTTTTTAGTCTGTTCTGTGTTCCAGCTCCTGTTCTCTTGTGTCAGTTGCCAGTGCCTTGTGTTCAGTGTTCAGTCTGCTTGTTTCATGTTCGGTTTAGCTTTCATCTAGTGATTGTTCAGTTTGTATTCTAAATTTTGGTTTGGTCCTGGTATGTTGTCGCATGTTTTACTACCTGGTTTATTTTGTAGTAGTCATTGTCTGGTGCTTGGGGCTAGCTTGTTCCTGTTTCTGATTAGTCTGTCATGTCTTTCACCTGTTGACTCCCTGCTCTAGTTAGCCCTATTACTTAATGCTTGTGTTCTGTTCAGTCTGTGTCGGATTATTGTAGCTTGTCATGCTCTGTCTCGTACTGTGTTACTCCCCGCTCTCCCTGCTTGTTCTGTGGATTTTAGGATTATTACCCTTTTGGATTTTCTGTTGGATCGCCTTGTTTGTTTGGACTGTGGATTATTTTGGATTACTTTGACTCTGAGCCACTCTCAGTAAGTGTGCTCGCCTTTTGTTTAATAAGTCTTTGAACTTTACCTGCCTGAATCCCTGTTCTGCGTTTGGGTCCTAAAACCTCACATCACACACCACACACCGTGACATCTGCTTAGTTTTCAGGATATAGTTCTTTACTGTCACTTCTCTTGTGATCACTTATTTTGTTTTTCAGTACAGTCAATCGCACATCACAGGTGTTGCCATTGTCGGCTGACTACACAGGTGATATGTATTTGTGATAGTGATTTGACTCTGAGTGCCTTAATGGAGTGCCAAGGAATTAATGTTAGCCTTTGCTAGCAGGTAGCATTGGAAACTGTGGCATCAATTCCCAGTGTTTTTAGTGCAAAAGTCCCAGTTTGACTTCCTTGCTGAACAGCAATATAGTAACATAAAACCTTGGAAGCTACCCATTTGATTTGGCTAACTCAGACTGTTGAAGCGTCGTGTTAGCTTCAGCCGAACTTTATAGTGTGTTTTTGCACAGAACAAGGATTTTGTTCTTTACAGTTGTGGAAGAATTTTCTCCATGGCCAGTATGTACAAGAACAGAAGAAATATGGGCATGTATGTTGTATAATATGAACCAATCCTTTGATCTATCACTTTTCCTCCTCAGTTTTTTGTTGGATTCAATTTAGCCTCATTTACATTGTCTTCTTTCTGGCCTCCTGCTTCTGTTCTTTGTATGTCTGGGGTTTTTTGTTTTGGTGTTTTTCTATCTCTTCTATTATAAAATCTTTCTCCTTCTCTGCTTTCTCCTTTTCCTTTTGTTAGAAAAAAGATCGAGAATATAGAGTCCATGAGCAAAGACCTCTGGTGCTCATTTGTTTGTTTATACTCCTTTATTGAGATATAAACCAGTGGTGGAGTCCAATCATCCCTCTTCTGCTGCCTGTATTGGTGTGTATGCATGTGGACGTATGTGAACAGAGTTTCTCTGAGGAAGACGGAAATTAACTTTGAAACTGATCTAAAACTTTTTTTTCTATTTCGTGCTCTTTTTAACTGACTCTCTGACTTCTGCTTCTTTCTCTCTGCCTCTGCTGTCTGTCTTTATGCTCACCGCACGTATACACATGCATGCACACTCATTCACATGAACAACACACACATACAAGCTTGGCAAGCTAAAAATTCAACCTTTTGTGGTTGCATCATTTCTGGCATCCTGGTGGGCCAGTGGTCTGGCATGTCTGTCGAGTGTCAGTAACATTGCTGCCATGGCATGTCATCTTTTTTTCAGACTGACACATTTGATAATACACCAATTTAAAATTGAAATCTGGAGGTTTGAACCCTTTGGCCCTGCGGGATGTGTTCATAAGGATGAATCCATCTGTGGAGTTGCACAGAAGGATTCCTTAGAACCTTCCATCCCTGAATTAAGGTAAAATGTCCTATAAGTTATTTCAGAGTAAAAGAAGCATTTTGTGCATGTATTTCTTTCTTATTCTGTATCAAATTGTTAAAGACTATCATAGTTGAAGGCTGACTGTCTCGGGTGAATATTCAAACCCAGGATGCCTGTTTGTTTGTTTTGTTTTTTTTACATAATATAATTTACACTTATCTTTGGAAACTCAACAATCTTGATTTAGAATTCATGTTTTTCCATTGTTTTAATGACACTCGCACACATACACCTATCTATCATCTCTCTCTCTCTCTCTATATATATATATATATACTGTACATAAATACACACACCTCTGGTTTACACAAATACAGTACATCTAATATGGTAACTGATTCTGCTGCAGGCCTGCAGTTGCCTGGCAATATACTTCACTCTGTTCCAGAAATAAACGTTCAAAAGTTCATAGAATATACGTGGTAAAGTATCTGTTTGTTCTAATTCATCCACATTTGGTCAGAAGAAGCATAACAGGTTAAAAAAACAATTAAAGAAAAGTGAGGATTGGAATTGAAACACACCAAATATTGTATTATATTGTTTTTTTTTATCTCTGAATATAGACTTTTTTTGGTTGTTTTTTTTTGTTTTGCCAAAAGAATCAGAGATGTCATAAACTAGCTTTTGATTTACCAGCAGGTGTCCATAAGGCTGACTTAGCTTTTCACATTCTTACAATCCACATGTACATGTGTGTTTTGTGCAGAGTGAAACTAGACAAAGACTAAGAATACCAGGCATTTTCATCTATACCTACTGTATGTGTTTGAAAGGGAGAATGAGAGAAATAGATTCATTCATCCACAGAAAGTGTACAGTATGTGTGGGATTAATGCATTGGTTACTTGTGTGACTGACTTAATGAATGCATCTGTACGTCGGTCTTTGCTCTGTGTGTGTGTGTGTGTTTGTATGTCTGAGCCAAACTCATAAAATCTTACCCATCTAGAAATGTGTGTGTGTTGTTTGTAAGTGGGTGTTAATTGATGCATTCTCTCCTTTTGTCTCTTTAATGGAAAAGCACTTCTCATTAAACTGTCACTCACAAATCTGTGTTCATGTGTGCGTGGAACAACAGAAAGAAAGGAAGATGGGAGCAGGTCATTATAATAAAGTGTCAAAGGAGAAGAGAGAGGTTGTAAAAGGGGAGCGGTGAGAGAGCGAGCACAGGAGAGGTGCAGGAGAACAGACCATTACAACAATTAGTGTGCCATTTAAAAAGCTTTCCTTCACATGCGTTTGATATTGAAATGAAACAATGTGTCTCTGCAGGAGGCTGTGGGGAAATTAGCCTAACAATACATTAACTGACAGACACACACTCACTCTTCATCACCTGTGGAAGGCTTGTTTCCCCCTCAGTCCCATTTCAGCCATTTCATTTAAATTCATTTAATTTCAATTTTGTTCAAATGAATTCAATTATGTTAAATATATTTCAGTTAAGCTGTACTGACGGTTAATTCTACTGTATTGACAAAACGTCAAGACAGCATCATTTAAAAACAATGTTTTATGTGCTTTGGTTTTTGGCGGGGCTTTCTCAACAAGTTTAAGTTCTTTATTTGTCATATGCACAACAATTACAGTGAAGCAATCATTGGCAATGAAATACTTGTTCTCAGGCTCCTTCCAACAATGCCTAATGTATAAAAGAAAATCACACAGGCAAAATGAGGAAAATATATCTAAGACAAAGACATAAATAGTGCAGAAGTTAAAATATAGGAATAAAAAATATGTAAAATAGAATAATACATATAATATTCATTCAAACCTTTAAGTGGCAGCAGCGCGGTTACAAATAGATACAGAGACACTTACAGGTAAATATATAGGAACACTTTCACTCATCATATTCAAACAACAATGACATTTAAAAAAAAAAATCCTCAATCAATTTGTGACAGACAGACTGCCTTTATGCCAATATGTTGTATGATATAATGTTGTATACAAGTCTATAATAGGTGAGGATTGTAACCGAAACTTAGGGGAATAGTAAAGGACATGTAAACTTGTCAGACATAAACTCCAGGCTTCTTGATGGCATCTTTAAGAAAGTGATAGTAGTGTACATGTACACTGATGAAAACACACAAACACTTACATTGCACGTTCATTCACACGATTCATCGTTTTATTTAAGGGTTGTACCAGAACAGGTTTACATGGTCATACAAGAGTTTCAGAGTGGCGAAATTATTAATCTGAAACAAATATATCTTTCATCGGAAGAAAAGACTAGACTACAAATGAGCTGTTTTCAGGCAGTTCAGAGCGGTGTTTTCTGTGGGAGATGGGAACTCCATCTGGACTTTGGGCTTTTTCACTTTGCAAACCTACTACATGCACAAAATACATATATAACTCTATAAAGTTTTTGTTTTTTACATATTCTAAATATTTTAGTCATGAATTTCATCAAATACACATAACATGGCTGCTGACCATTTTCCAAAACTGTAATTGAGAAACTGTTTTCTTATAATGGGAGCTATGTAAGCTTAACTAGAGAAAGTTGCTAAAGTTGTGACTGATTGGGAAAGTGTAAAAGGGGCAGAGTCCACACCCTGCTCTGAGGAAAGGCACTCGGTTACTATTACAGGGCTTCTGCCCTCCCAAGCATACCATTATTGTGCACTCATTTCTGAGGGGTGGGTGCTGTTTGCATGCTGGAAGAAGATTAGAAGTTAGTGGGTTGAAGGGCGAGGTTCTTGAATGAGGCTGGGCCCTGGTTATCTGTAGGGCGGGGAGCGAGGGAGTGTTTGGCTATGTCTCAGCGGCTCTCCTTTGCCACAGGTGGCAGCCTCACTGTGCTGGACTGGCAGCCCAACATCACACACTATGAGCTACAAACTCAGACTTATTGATTACAGCCATCGCTACTTTTAAACCTGTGCTGATCTTCACAAAATGGCAGATTAAAGAGAACACACCAACGGCCATATTGTTAAAGCTTCAGTTCCAAACAAACAACAAATATGACAACATTGTTGCAGAGATTTACACAAGATATCCTGTAATTATATGAATTAGAATTGATGTGTATAAGATATACAACTCTTTCTCACTCACATACACACATCATCATGGCTTCGCATTGGTGAGTCCCTTTTTCTCTGACTCAACAGTGTCTCTTTAACAGTTGCAGCCTTTCTATTCATGTGAATGGTGAATAGGGGAATTCAAGAAGCTATGGAATTCACAAGTGAAGGTAAAAGAGCTCATTAGCCTGTTAAGTAGGGATGCACTGATTGTTAGCAAAAAAAAAGCACTTTCAGTGTTCGACTAATAAGTCAAAAGACCACATAAATTTTACCGAACAATTACGTTGACATGTCAACGTAAGTGTCTGAGAAAGATGAAAAAATTGCTGTTTGCAGACACTGTTCTGCTGAATTGTCTCCCAGCACATCCACTCCATCTGTGGCTGACTTCTTAGAAAAGGCAACAAACGGTCTGACCCGCTTTGAGTGTTTCTGTCGCTCGTTTCTGAGGTGATTAAGCTAACCGCACCTAAATTTGGAGTGCACATGTCTTAAAGCCTTTATGGTAACTCCACTGAAATGGACCAGTGCGAGCTGACCATAGACTGTATATAAAAAGGAGCTGACAGGCAGGTTAGCGACTTTATCCTGTCAGTTTAAGTGTTGCAGTATGAGAGTCCTTCTAAAGAGAGGCTATTAAGTCTTCATGTTACGCGATATGAGAACCACATACAATATTGTTTATCAAATTGTGTTGGACTTGATGAATTTAGCGCGAGGATACATATGTGACAACGTCCGGTTTTCAAAATAAGGTGTCTATACAGTACGGAAATAAGATTAATTGGATTATATTCACAGAAAGTATAAAACACATTACATGTGTCCATTAAAAGTGAAATGGACACATATATAATTTACTTAGCGGACCCTGTCGGGCCTCGGACCATAGTCTCTCCAAATCCTGTGGGAAACACTGAGTAAAAAGCACATTTTGACTATTAAATTTATGCGATGGTAAAAAAAAAGGCAAAATAAAAGGAAAAAATGTGAATGTACTTGTTCGGCCAATTTTTTCATTATATTCGGTTTCGTCTTCGGCTAGGAATTTACATTTCAGTGCATCCCTACTGTTAAGTGTTATAATGTGAGTGCTGTGATGGACTGTGATGGTGAAGAGAGAGCTTTACCACAAAGTTCTCAATTAGCAACACACTCTTAGATCTGCGTCCATCCTTCACTCATGACGGTTTGTGGTGAGCAATCAAGACAGTTAGTTTCCTCTGTAAGCATAATCATACTCTCAAAACTTTCTTGTGGTCGTATTGTTTTTGTTTCTGTTCTCTCCTTCACCGATCTGTCCCATTGCTTTGCCTGCAATGATGCTGTTTTACCAGAGAGATAAGTTAAGTCGTATTTTATGATTACAACCTTTATGTTGTGTGCAGAAGAACGAGATTGTGGACGTGAGCAGAATGCAGGTGATGCGGGTGATTCACTTGAAGAAAAGGAGCTCAGCAAAGTCCGCTTCTCCATTTTGGAGGCTTAGCAGCGCGACTGACAGAGAGAACAGGTCTGGGTATAAAACCATATTGCAACCACAAACTTGACTCTTGACATGTGGTAAGAATGGGTGGATAGGTGAATGGCTTTTCTCTTTATTTAAGTTTTGGGTCTGGGTTTCATTGCTTTGACTGGACCAGTGCTCACCCAAAAATATAAGGGTAATAGGGGTCACAGAGATGGTTTGCGAAAGATAGATAGGCCAAGTGTTTTAGTGTTTTCTCACTGCAATGCGTGTTTGTGTGTGTGTATGTGTGTGTGTGTGTGTGTGTGTGTGCGTGCATGCGTTCATGCATTTAGGAGTCACCACCCATTAGTCTTGATGGAGTGAGGCAGCAGTAGGGGGTCACACCAAGACACCAACTGTGTTTTTTAGGGGCCGTTGTTTTAGTAAGAGTTAAGTAAGAGCAAAGTTTTCTATACGGTTGTGTTTATGTGTCTTTTCTTGTCCTGGTAAAACTAGACTAAACTCACTGGACTGAATTACAGCACTGACTTCCTGGCCAACTGGTTTGGTCTGTATGACTGTTTGAATATATGGTCGACTTATTGACTGGCTAACTGACCAGCTGAATGACTAAGTGACTACTAAATACCCCTTGCAGAAGCAATTCTTCTCTGACCATTTGTCTTTTGTCTGTTTTATTATGGCACCATAAAACTCCGGAGTGAGAGAAGAACCCTAAAGAGATAGAGCTGTAAATAGACAAGCTGTGTGTGACTGTGCGTGTGTGTGTTGGAGAGGTAGCAAAAGAGAGTGAGAGAGATGCTTCATTAAATCCTTTGTATTTCATCCTGTGCCTTGTTCTAAGGCCATCCAGAGCTATAAAGGAAAGAGAGAGAGAGAGGCAGATGGAAAAGAGAAAAACATAAAAGATTGAGCTACAGTGGTCCTTTCTATTCTCATCGACTCCCTCCATCTTCGACTCTCCATCTCATCTCCTTTTTCTTGTCAATAAATCTGCTAAATCTACCCTCCTTAACTGCATTGCTTGTTAGACATAGAAAAACGGAAAAGAAAATAGTCATTTTTGTACAGCTCATTTATAATTTCAGAGCTTTGTATTAGCTGTGTTAGATCCAATATACTCCTTTGTTTTGGTTAAATGGTCTGGAACACAAGTTCACAAGTTCAAACCACTCAGTTATTTCTTGTCTTCTTTAAGGCTTCTCTAGCAAAAGTCATACTGTTTGCACCTTGTACCTACATACTGCACCTTGTTGTTAATGGAGCAAAAGTACCCCCTTCAACCGCAGTTGGCTCTGGTAATCGCTAAGAACTGCAGTTCAGTATACTTGGCTATTAAAAGAGAGAAGACTTTAAGGATGAGGACTAAGAAATTGGTTTTGCAATGTATATCTGGTTTACCCCCCTACCTACGATAATGAGCAGTGCTTGAGTCAGATGGTCGCCTACACTGAGTTACGGTCCTGTTTAAGGTTTCTCTACCTCATGTGTCATACATTAACAACATTTTTAAGATGCCACATGGTAAAAATACTAATATGCACACAAATGTATGCACATACACTCATGAGCAAACCTGAACATGGACAAATGAGAGAGGTGAGAGATGTTTAAAGCTTTGGGACTTTATATCAGAGAGATGGACAGAGGGCGAAGGGGTAGAGAAAAAATAAGAGGGAAGAGGGAGAACGGGAAAATACAGTGGAGAAGGAGGAAAATTACAGGAAGTCGTAAACAAAGCGAGGAGGAGAGATGATAGATGAAGATCACATGTATTGGCCATTTAGCAAACGGCATTGATATACAGTTGTTTTCCCCTCAAAACAAACACACTTAGACAACAATATCTACTTATCAGAAAACTCAATTATCATAGCTGTTATTACCGTAAAAGAAAGCTGTCAACGTTTCAACTTCAGTGACAAATGAAAAACTTTGCGGTCAATAGATAATGCTCTTGTTTGTAATCATCTATAGTCCTGTCAATAAGAGCTTTTAAATTTTGGGGGGAAAAAGTGTGCCTTGCTTTGTGTGCGTGTGGATTAATTCGTGCTCTTTGTTGTGTCGTGCTAAATGAAAGACAATCAGTCATTTGGGTTGACTGTTATTGACAGTGAGCGCATTCATCCTTTTGCCTGTTCATCAGCACATAAATCTTAAAATTAAAAACGATTTCAAGACAACAATAGTGGTTTTGTTCATATATGTTTTTATTGTTCAGTCACGGTGCCTGCGGCCTGTCAGCAGTATTTGATGAGTCTTTGACCCAGATTTCTGCTTGATGGATTAATGATCAGACATGATCACTCATGTCCCCTGTTAGTGATCTAAAGGTGACCTGACACCAGGGCATGTTACTCTCCCATGGTCTGGTGTGAGTGCGTGTGCATGTGCACATGTGTGTTTGCTATTTTGTATGCGCTTTAGAGACAGGGCACGTGTTCTCTGCGATGTGCTCAGTCAGGCTTGTATGATAGCATTATATGACCATAAGAGTGTGTGCGTGTGTGTGTGCTTGTATCTATCTTCTTCTTTCGGTGTCATCAAGCCATTCAGTGCCACATGACAACATTACACAGTAGTATTTATGTGTGTGTGTGTGTGTGTGTGTTTGGCGTCTGTTAACACTCTTTAGTAGGTCTGGGAAATGAAACAGCTGTTGACCCCCTCTTCTCTTCCACCCATCTCAGACGCTGTCCATCAGCCAACGCTCCTCAATCAATTAGCGTCGACTAATGTCTCCATGTGTGTGCGGTGTGGTGGGGGGTGGTGGTGGATGCGGTCAACCATCTCATTGAAGTGGCAGCCCCAAATCAAATTTGTGAGCCGGTGTAGCAACCCCTCATTTCCCTTTCTCATTTTTTCTTGCAGTACACACACACACACACACACACACACGGATACAGAAATATAGATGTTGAATGAAGACATAAGTACACATTCACACAGAAATGCAGGGTTTTTCCTGCATAGAGAAATTTTTGGTGACCCCTAAAGACGTTTTAGTGAGCGCCAAAGGAAAATCACCAGCGCCAAAATGCTAAGAAAAAAACAACAACTTTTGTTCATTTAGTTGACGCTTTTATCCAAAGCGACTTACAATTGCTATACATGTCTGAGGTCGCACACCTCGGGTTAAGTGTCTTGCTCAGGGACACAATGGTAGATGGGTCACAGTGGGGGTTTGAACTTGGGTCTCTCACACCAAAGGCATAGTCTTATCCATTGCACCAATGGCACCAATGGTGCCATAGCATTTTGAATCCTCAATTTTATCAATTTATCAAACAACTGAGTCACCTCTCCTCCCGTCCACAGCCACTATATTTTACACGTGCAGCTGGTGCAGGATTTATAAACCAGCTGCTGCGTTGGTCTGACTGCGCCTGAACGCTCCGCTATGAAGCAAGCGTTAATAGGAGACATGACTCTGCACCCCTTGCATTAACTAGAGTATTTCTACTTAGGTGAGAATGTGTATGACAACAAACTGCTGTTGTGTGCTACATATGTGAAAGGGCAACTGGTATCGGTCTGGACATTACAGCTAGAGAGCCAGCGGAGCCTAAAAACTGGATAGCCTGTGAGCTGTGCTTGAAGTGGACCGGTAGCCTACTCATCGGTACGCAGTATTACATTTTACTCTTTGGCATACCGTGACTTTTTCTTTAATACCGGCACTTCTCACAAGCTGCTGCTCCTTTTTGCAGAGAAAGAGTAGTGCCCTCTCGATATCAAGTTCTCTGGGCACTATTTGATGCTCACCTGTTCCCCTGTTAATCTCTGTCAGCGGAGACAGAAGAGGGAGAAAGAGGGAGAAGTTTTAATACTCCCGTGTGCATAAAGGGTAGACTATCCAAATAACGTGTAACCTGTTAATAGGGTAACTCACTGCCTTTACTTGACGTGAACTGATCATGCTTACTGTTGAGCATGGTCACCCCCTGAAAGGCCCATTCTGAGCCAGGAAAAGCCCTGAAATATACATACAAGCGCGCACACACACACACACACACACACACACACAGATTATTATGGTAATCTGAAGACTCCAGGTGCTAAATCTACCAGCTGCAGGAAATAGGATTTTACTGGAAGCAATACCATCCCTCCATCCCTCCATCCATACCCAGCCAGACATATGTCTGTGTCTACACACCCTTTTAACCTCGCTGTCTTCTATTTATTCACTTATTTGCATTCATCATTCCTCCCTACATCACAGTTTTGTCCCTCCGTCCCTCCATCCCTTCGTCCCTCCATCCATCCATCCATCCATCAGGTCGGCCAGCCAGAGATCCATCTGTCTATCCTTTCCTCAGAACCATGCTGAGAAAATAGGATTTTCTCCAGAAAGCAACTGTGTATTCCTCCCTTTCCCTCAATCCTCCATCCATTCACATGTCCCTTTATCTCTGCCAGACAGCAAAAATAGGATTTTCCCTGGAAGTAACTCCAATTATTATACCCACCCCCCATCCCCATCTGATCCTCGCTTCCTCTTCCTCCCTCTTCCTCTCTCTTTCCTATAAATAAATGCGTAACTACAACTGTACATTTGTTCCCCTGTAACTCCCTTCCTAATTTACATCATCAAAGTGGCAATCCTCAAGTTTGTCATTTTTGAATTTTGGTTTCTGTAGGTGGGGTTATTTTTAGTGTCTGTTATTACAGCGTGTGCTTACTTCCCACTTGTGCCTTTATTCCAAACAAACACATAACTTCCCGTATGCCACAGGGTGCATCTCCATTGTCTTATACCACAATGAATGAAGCAAAATGGACTTTGATTCATGTAACTATTCACAGATGACAGCCAAATAGGACTACTACCAACAACCCATGCCTGCTTCTCTCTTTCATACATCTTTTTTATTTGGTCATGGTCATGTTCAGACCAGCCCTGCAATGGACTGGCGACCTGTCGAGGGTGTACCCCGCCTTTTGCCCAATGTCAGCTGGGATTGGCTCCAGACCCCCACGACCCTGTACACAGGATAAGCAGTTGACCATGGATGGATGGATGGATGGATGTTCAGACCAACAATAGCACTTTATTAAAAACCTTGTTTAGTGTGTTTACACACAGTTAGATAACTCCAGCAACACTTGTAGTATACAGAATCACTTTAATGTGTGACTGTATTGTGTGTTATTACAAGCCTAAACGTGTTAGTCTGAATCTTGTAATGTTTATGGTGTAATACCATTTACCTTGCAAGATGTGAGATGAAGGACTAAATGATTTTAGCTGTGAAAACTTGACAGTTGTAAAATTGCATCTCTGCTGTGCTGTTTTGTGCTTCAGATAAACCTTGAACCTCATGGATGCATTGCTAAACTCAACTTCCTGACTTTTATTTTGTCTGTAAATCCCACACCGACACAGCCTCTTTTCACATTCTTATTGTCAATCTTTACATGGCCGAGTGTAATATTCCTCTCAGTCTCCTTTACACCTTAAACGAAAATTTCTGTGTGCAGATACTGCGAAGCCAAGCCATTTCTTCATCCCTCGGTTCTGCCAACCTTCCATCCCATCTCTCTCTTACTACCGTCAATCCCTCCCTCCAATCCTATAAGTATGGTTGCATAAAGGTCAAAATATTTTCCATTTCAGTTCTCTATAGGAGACGGAAATGTCACCCGTACTGTATATGAGCTTCAGAAAAGCTTGGAAATAAGCTGTGTGGACAGGGCAGGCTCAATGGGAGCTCTCTCTCTCTCTCTCTCTCTCTCTCTCTCTCTCTCTCTCTCTCTCTCTCTCTCCCTCTCTCTCTCTCCCTCTCTCTCTCTGTCTCAATTCAAATTTATTGGCATGAATGTGTAACAACGATACAAACTGCATAAGAACAATCAACCCCATGTGTTTCATTAAACAAGTAATTAAAGCGTATGTGTGTTTGTGTTAGAAAAATTAAAATGTGTTAAAAATTAAGATAAATAAATAAATAAAACAGTAAGCGTGTGTGTGTTATTATAATAATATATTAAACATTTAAATAAAACAAATAGATAATACCTCTCTCTCTCTGTAACATAGGTGTAGTTGGTGTTTCACTTCTAGCTTTCTGTCATGGTAAAACATGATCTTTGCAACTAATAGTCCCCAGGTAAATAAAACAAGCTCAAAAGAGTCCTGAATTGTTTGTGTTAAATTTCCTTATTTGTGTGTGTGTGTGTGTGTGCGTGTGTTTGCTTGTGTGTGATTGACTATTGTTTCCCTTAATTACAAGCTAAACAACAGCCAGATCACTTCAAAGTGTTTACAGTCAACATTAGCATACAGGGTATTGAGGAAGGGGGAAAAAGGAAGGAAAGAATAGAGTTAGAATGTAAGATTAAAGCGAAAATGGGATTTAACTGTGCCTCCAATAAGAAAGTGGTGCGAGGTAGAGTTGGAAAGGAGAATGTAAAGGGTATGAATGGAGGGAAAGAGTGAAATAGAAAGAGTGAGAAAGACAGAGGGAGAAACTTCATGTTGTAACACACAAACGGATGCAGTCTGTGTAATTATCCCTTTGGGGTTAGAGGCCATTTTTATCAGTGGTTTCCTGACCAATCATCTTATCAATGATCAGAGACAACTCTGTCTCTGCATTTGTGTGTGTGTTGGTGGTGGTGTGTGTGATTAAGCCATTACTGATAATCCTGTCAGATAGTGTCGGCTAAAACAGCAAGGGACTCCCCCCACAAAAAAAAACTCCGATGTGCTTTCTGCAGCCCAGAGGATCTACTCCTCAAACACAGTCAGACACACTCACACATCTCCGTAAGGCTCTTGTTATTGATCCTGCCATTAGACAGAGAAGGATGTGAAGACGCTGTACATCCTGTCGTTGAAAGTATGTGTGTGTGTGTGTGTGTGTGTGTGTGTGTGTGTGTGTACTACATACTAGTGACCAGTGACCCGTGCTTGTCTGTACAGTGTTACAGTTGAGTGACTTGCCCATAAACAGGTCTGTCTTTTGTTTCTCTTTAACAATACCAGCTCACATATGACTGTACTGTCCGCAATAGGAAGGTAGTGGAACGTGAAAAATGTGTGTGTGTGTGTGTGTACGAGTTTGTTTCCCATTCACAAAAGTACAGTTTGTTCCAATTACTGAAGTTCTATTGCCTTACATAAAGAAGAATGGGGAGACTAATGAACTGATCTGAAGTTAGAATAATAAAAGGCTGAGGACAACAATAGAGGTGGATGAAAGGGGGGGACAGAGCTGGATGGGTGTGAAGGGAGGAGTGTAAACAGGGTTGTCTCTCCTCTCCCCCCTTTCTTTTCACTATAAGCTGTCTTGTCTTGTCAAACAGTGACTGATGGTGCTAAGCACTGTACCTCAGCTGTCACACCAAAACCATGTAACTGTAAAATGTCTTAGCGCCAGTGTGTTTCCAAAGAACACACAGATTTTGGTTCTGCACGGAAGATAAGATCCGCACAGAGGCTACACGTACACCCTCTGATGACGTTTTTTTCGTCACGCGTGGTGGTCCCTAGTGGTCCCTCTACTACATACATACATACTACACATACTCACAGACACAGAAAGTGTAACACTTGCTTTAGAAAGCCAAAAGATCAATGATCAGGCTGCAGAAAATAAAATATAAAATTTACATGTGGCACACATTTAGCTGCATCTCCCAGTGTGTAAAAACTGTATATGCCTCAGTCCACTTACAGGTATTGTCCAGACCTGCACAATAAGTGCAGCCAACACAGAGGCGATCAGTGTGATTCAGCAGTTCACAACAGTAGAAGAAAAATGTTGAAAGTGGTGATGAATTTGCAGTTTACGTTGAGCGGTTTTACACCTCTGCAATCTCTAATGAGAGTGGGCATTAATGACTGTTGGAAAGTTGGGCCCCCCTGTTTAAACATTGGAAGAAGATTTTCACCGCTTTCAGGCAGTTTGAACAGATTTTTTTTATTTAGCTAGCGCTTTTATCCAAAGCAACTTACAATTCCTATACTGTACATGTCAGTGGTCGCACGCCTCTGGAGCAACAAGGGGTTAAGTGTCTTGCTCAGGGACACATTGTTACAGTGGGGAGTTGAACCCAGGTCTCTCACACTGAAGGCATGTTTTTTATCCACTGCACCATCACCACATATACACAGAGCATTATATGTCTTGTATTTTTATTTCAACTTCATCATTGTGAATTCAATAGGAAAAGACCAGTAGTGAGCGCTTAGCATGAAAACAAATTCAGTATAAAAGCACAATGATATAACATATACAGTGTACATATTTGTAACTAGACGTACAGGCAAAGTAAATTCAGACTAACTAACTCTTCTAAGGAATGTAGACAACCTCACAACTGCCATTAATCTTATAAACTTATAATCACTCTTCAGCTAAAAGTCAATTTATACAGGCACCTTTTCATTCCTAAACGTGTCAACCAACTGCTGTGACAACATACATTAAATCCAACGTCTTGTCTTAAATATTATTAACACTTAAGTTATGAGCCCAAGATTACTGTAGTTTAATTGCAGTCCATTTGAAAAAGACTTTATCAATTTGACACCTACTCCAAAAGCACAGTAACAGTTCAATTACAAGATTCTGACGAGTGGTTACAAAGTCAGTTTGACATCTTTGCATTGCCTATCATTTCCTCAGCAGTTAGCAGCACTAAGCTGCTGCTGCTGCTGCTGTGCTACCAGCTGAGTCAAACATCCAGAGAGGACATCCTTATCTACAACCACGCAGAGAGAAAGAGAGCGAAGACACAGAGAGGGGGGCAAGGGGAAAAAATATGGTAAGCGAGCGCAGTAAATGAGAAAGTCAGACAGAGGGGAGACAAGAAAATGGTACAGGATGAAAGAGGCAGAGAGAAAACGAAGAAAGAAAATACAAAATAGATAGAAATAAAGAGGCAAGAGAAGGTAAACATAGTTAAAGGATAGAGAGAACAAAAGAGGAAAAGAGAGACAGAATATATGGAAAGCTAAGAGAAAAAGCTGGACAGTAAAGTTATTAGAAAGAGCAGACATTTTTCACCGACTGTGCTCATCTCAGACTGTGATCCCTGGACACTGCTTGTTTGTACAATATGTGTCTATGTATCAGTGAACGTCTGTGCTTGTTTGTGTGTGTGTGTGTGTGTGTGGCTGTGTGTATGTTTGCCTCTCTCTATCACCTCGGTGTCCTTGCTAATAGCTGAGTGGACTCCCTGCAGTATCCACAGGCTGTACTGTGATTATTACCACTTAGTGGCACACCCACACAGAAACACACACATGCACATGGACATAGTATTATAGACACAAATGTGTACACTCATGCGCACATGTACACACACAAAACACACACATCAGGACAATAGTTTCTTCGGAAATGTGTACATATAATATACAGGTAAATGTGGAAAGTACATCTATTTCCACAATGTGTATTACAAGTATAATGTATGTTGATTTTTGTACTTGTCAGCTCCATGTGCGTCTTTTTACACATTCATCCATGTGGTTACGTGTCTGTGCAAGTGTGCATCTCTGCATGTGGGTAAATCTTCACAGATCTGTGTGTCTATATCTGTACTCTGCTGTGTGTGTGTGTGTGTGTGTGTGTGTGTGTGTGTGTGTGTGTCTGCAGCATGTCTCAGCTCTGCTGTAAATGAGTATGTCAGTGCAGCCCATGTTAACTGTTGACACACTAATTTACTGTGGCTTCCCGTAAGACCTCCTCAGTAATATGGCTTATTGATGAGGCCACAGGGAGTGTGCACGTGTGTTGTGTGTGTGTCTGTGTGTGTGTGTGTGTTTGCATTACTGAGTGGTTTCAGCGCTTGTGTACCCACGCCGGGGACGAAATATCTGCCGCACTACAGATAAATACGGTCAGTCCATGGGTGATGTATGCACACATAAATATTTACTCTCTGAGTGCAAATGTGTCTGTTTGTGAGGCATGTTGATATGTCAGTGGGTCAGGTAAAGAATGAAATGTGTGAATGTTTTTGAATTGCATAGGGGGTGTTTCAAATGATTAGATTTTTTGGACTCTGCATTTGCTCTAAACTTATGATTACTTTTTGTGGGAGGAAAAGAGAAGAGAGGGGAAGGAAGGAAACATGATCAGTGAGATGGGAGAGATCTTGAACAGGAAATTGGACAGTGGGTGAAAAACTGGACACAATACAGCCGCTGCAGCGTCCCTGGAGTCTGGTGTCAACGTGTTAACACTATACACACTCACACACAGGTAAAAAAAAAACTTCTAATATGTCAAAGAGATCTTCCAACTATGCACTCAGACAGACATCTTTTAACTCTCCGACATGCAGATGCATAAACAAATATTTATTAATAGGCACACAAACACACACACATATATATGCACAGAAGTGAGGAGAGTTTGATGGACACAGAGCTGCTGGTCCCTCTGAGATCAACACATTCTTCATGTGCCATTAACCTCATAGATGGGTGGAGGGAGGGAAGCAGTGGTAAAGTGGTAATCCAGAGGATTGGGAGAAATCTCGGTGGGCTGGTAACATTTTGGTGGTTATTTTGGATCACTGAGCGGCCCGTTCGCAAAGTGACACTGCCCTGAAAATACCTGATATCTCCAGAATAAGAATCTTGATATTCAGTAGTATTTTTGATGAACAAAAAACAACAAAGTTTGCAGAGGGCAGCACAAATATGTTGTTGCAAAGTTGCAAATATGGTAATGTTATTATCACATTTCACATTCAGGTTTTGTGTCATTGTACTTTTGTCCCTAGCTTGCTGCTGAGCCATCATTTCATAGTACATCATGAATAACAGGAATCCGTAGAAATTGCTATGGTGATCACAAGGGGAAGGAGAGAAATGACTTACTGCAAAGACTCCACAAGTTTTAAACAGCCCCATTCTAAGACTGAATTAAGGTTACTCTCAGTACAAGTTCAGAGTGGAAGTCATTTTTTCAGTTTCTATGGTAGTTTCTAAGTTGATTTTTTTAAAATTCAGTATCCACACGTTGTTTTGGAACTGGGTCAGACAGAAGCTTTTATTCGTTTGTGGTTCATTTCTAATACTTTATTTTTGCGGGACCCTTTAGACCCTTTACTAATATTGCTGATTAAGAAACTAAATAGAAAAGGAAAAACAGCTTCATGTATGGGGGGTCTGAATGTGGTTAGTCTTCATCGCTTAACTCCCAAAAGTGAATCCCTCTTGGGATGGATGGGGAAAAAGAGAGTGTAGAGTGGCAACGTGTGGAGAGAAGAGAGGAAAGGCAAGGAAAGGAAATGAAGAACGAGATGAAATACAATGAAAGATTGAAGGAAAAATAAATGTTAGAAGGAAAACAAATAGAAAATTTGGTATTAAATAAGGTATCAGTGAACAAGGAAGGAAAACTTAGAGATGAACAGGTGGCAAAAATGAGATGCACAACAAGGATAGTGTTGAAAAAACAAAACAGCACATTTAGAAAGCAATGAAATGATAGAAATGAATGCATAAAATCATTCATCAAATCAACTGAACAAGAGAGAGCGATAGAGGATGCAGTGTGTCAGCAAGGTGTGGACAGGGCCAGTAGTGCCTGTCGACAGGCCAGCAGACAAGTTCTTCCCCTGACGCAGAGCGAGGATCACCTTACCCTCCACTGGTTTCACAGCTCTGTTGTAACTGTGACGGCCCCTGTGTGGCCTGAGTGTGTGTGTGTGCTGGGTCAGGTACTGCATTTACCCATGCTGACCTATCCATGCGGTGTTTGTGTTCGAGGAGCTCATTGCCGTGCCTCCCCAGATCTGGAGCACCTGGGCCCAGTGCTCCACCGGAAAGAAAAGCTCCACCTTCCAGACTGTCTCGCTGTCTCTCATCTTCCCTGCCAGCGGCTGCACAGTTTTGGTTTTGTTTAATTCTCTGTTTTACTTTTACACCACAAAACTTGACACTAGGCACACATCCAGAAACACAGCCCAACATATTCATTAACATGCTATGACCTTAGACCGTTGCAGGTTTTCAGTGAGGGAGAAACACTGGGACTGTGTGAGCACAGGCAGCTTCTCTGTCCATTCTAAAATGGATTCTCGGTGATGTCAGTGGTGACTTATGGGAAACCCAGTCCATTGCTTGGCAAGCAGAAAAGGTGTCATGGATTAGCATATCTTAGTTTCACAACATACTGTTGCAAGTTATACAGAAGAATGCGTGAAGGGAAAGCCCAGAAGGCTTGGGTCCATGTGGTAGATAGGTGTAAATTCAGAATCATTCGCAAGACATTATTGCTTACTTTTCCTGTCCAAATTCATCCAGCCACCTTGTGCATACTAAGATTTAAGACACTTTTTACATTCAGCATGCTCTGTTCTCATTTCATACCTAAACACAGATTATAATTTCACTTCAATTTAAGGACTTTGGAAATTTGGAAATGTGGATTACATTTATTAATTTACCTGACACTTTTATCCAAAGTGACTTACATTTGCTATACATGTCACAATAGGAGTTGAGTGTCAGGGACACATTGGTAGATGGGTCACAGTGGGGAATTGAACCCCGGTCTCTCACACCAAAGGCATGTGTCTTACCCACTGCTCCATCACCACCCCCATAAAACATTGTTTTCATGTAAAACTTTGAATTCGAATTAAATAATATTTTAATGATAAAATAAACATCACTGCTTAAGGTAAATAAGGCTGTTTTTGGTTCATACAAAGTTCACAATTTCAAGCTTAAAGGACAGGACCGTACCGGGCGCAATTTGCTGCACCTATGCTGCACCTATCTGTTCTTTATTGGTCAAAATAAGACATTTCTAATAACTCAGTGGAATGTTACATTGATATTTGCATGTGATTTCTCAGTTCTCTCAACACTTGACAGATTCCAGTTGGGCTAAGGTAGGTTTAGTTTCAGTGGAGAGACACAGGACGAGGGGAGAGAGGGACCGGTTAAAGAGTTTGTATGACTAGAGGGACCAAAGGAATGAGTAGGGTGACTGTTACTCTCTCTTTCACACACACACACACACACAGACCTGTCATGGAAAAAGAACTTAATACCTTCAGACCTCCAGAGATGTTAGGAAACATCTGAGTGACAGTTTGATGATGTGTATGTGAGCCTGCGTGCGTGTGTCACATGTCACTGTCCTGAAATGAGACCAGTCATTCACTCACAATGGTAGTTTTAGGCCTATTACAGTAAAAGTAAAACTGATCAGGAAATTATAATATGGCTGATTTACACTCCTAGCTCCCTCAGCCAGGACTGTGAAATAAATGTCACTGTTTAAGATTGCTTGTTCTCAGAAACGCCTGTGTCAGAAAAGTTCAGGCTGACTATAAATAATTGTGTTGTGAAAAAAAAGCATCAGCAATCGTGTGTTTTTCTTCTCTGTGGTGGTTTAAATAGGGATTTTCTTCCCACGAGATAACTCAGTGCACTGCAGGAGTTTTACTGAGTGGTCAATGGTGAGTTCAGCTGTGTCATTATGGCCTGTATGTGTGTGCATCTGTGTGTGAATGTGTGCAGGGTGTGTCCTGGGAAGGCAGTGCGTGAGCCAAGATTTGGTTAGTTTTTCAGACCACAAGCTTTGGTGTTGCTACAGGCTTTAAAACACACCTCCCACAGTCCTCCTCCCTGTATTATACTACTGAGAGGGAACGAGAGAGAGAGAGAGAGAAAACCAGAAAAGAGAGTGAAATTGTATCACGTTTGAAACAATAGGTGTGCAAAAATTCATCCAATTCCCGTGAAATTCCCCGGCTATTTGTATGTGTGTGTGTGTGTGTGTGTGTGTGTGTGAACATGTCCATGCCTGTGAACATGTTGATTTGTAAGTGTGTGTATGTGTGTGTGAGTATGTCAGCGTCCTATTGCTGTCTATATCTTGTTGTATAGATTCTATTTGCGACTAACCTATGTCCCCTTGGTAAACAGCTTTTTGCATTGGCCTGCAGACAAGAGAGTGTGAGTGTGTGTGCAGGAAGGTGTGAGTGAATGTTTTCATTTAAGAGCTCAACCATTTTTACCACAATGGCTGCTATGCGTGACAAGTAATTATTTTTAACAGAAAAGAAAATTCTGCTGTTAAACTTTATCATAAGTCTAATATTATTAGTCAAGTATTTTCGGTATTTGATTACTTAATTACTCATCATAATCTTTTCCGTTTTCATTGTTTTATACATGCACATGGTTGGTGTTTCCGTAGTAATGCTATAAACCAGCATTACTTTCCTTTTAAAGCTCCCAGCACTACTACAAAAGCTCATAAAGCTGTGCTGTGGGCCCCTTCTTTCCCTGTGTTCTGCCTTTCTTATTTCCACCTCCCTCTATTCAAAGAGAAAGGTGGAGGGAGAAAGAGAGAGATGGGAAGGACATAAAAGAGGAAAGGAGGGAGTACCTAGATAGAGAAAGGAAAGGAAGATGAGTGAAATGGGAAGATAGGTAGAAGATAGAAAGATATAAATTTGATATAAATGTACCACAGGGAGAGAGTGGGAAAGATACAGAAAGGTACAAGAGGGTGAGGCAAAAAGAGAGGGAGAAGGGAGTGAAAGGGAGATGAAACTGCTCTTTAATCAGTGAGGGGGCTATATGGAGGCGGGCCGAGGTGCCTACTGTAATCCGATACACGATCGCGCGCATGGCGTGCACGCACACCGAGACTGGGGACAGAGTGAGCAGTCCTGCCCGCTGCCACAAACCCGGCGGAGATCGGAGGGGAAGGAGCGCACTGCCGGAGCTGCCGGGAGAGGGAACGAGAGAGAGAGAGACATACTGAGCGTTGAGGAGAGAGAGAGAGAGAGGAAGGGAGCGGACATAGAAGAGCGTGTTTCAGCGAGGAAACGCAGTTTGCAGGAGGAGAGAGGAGAGGCTGCACGTTTATTTTCTCCCGATCAGTTTTACGCACGCACGCCGGAGCTGCCTCATCCAGGAGATCTTGTGTTATCTTTTGCGCAAGAACGAACCGTTATCGGGACAGTATGTTAAGAGGGAAATCCATGGGATTTTGTTTCTTTTTTAATAATTTTACCAACTAGTTGCGCAATTTGGGAAAGACAGCCAGAGCAAAAGATTTGGGGGGTTTATCGAAAGGAGGAGGAACCACTCTAGTTACTTTTTTCAGATTTTGTCAAACTCAATGGTTGCATTTGTTCCTGGTGTTTTCAACCGGTGATTTCCACTTTGTTTGAAATTTATGATTTTGTCAACGACCGTGTCGGCAAGGTTTTATTCCCACGCGCGTTTTTACTGACAGGGGGACACAGTGCAGCCGGCTGCGCTCACCGCAATGGATTGTGAGGCTTTAAAATGTGTTTACAATAGAAATTGATTTCAGATCAATTTGCGCAGTTGTTTTTTTTCCAAAAGAAGAAGCACACACTCACAAAGCTTGTACAAATACTGTGCAAATACTGTTCAACCAGCGCAATATATTCTTGGAGAGCCCTGCGAACGCAACCCGACATTTGTGGTGGATTTGGGGCACTATTTGTGTTGCGCTTCAAATAAATAAAGAACTGGAAAAGGGGACTTTGGACTCGAGCTTTGTGTCAGATATACTGAATAAAACCACAGAGGAGGAGAAGAGGTGGTTTTCCACATCCGAGGGGGAAAAGATGGATTTATTCGTATGGCTTTGTGGATGTTTACTGGCCTTTATTTTGCCTTCAGCAGTAAAAGCAGAGGAAGGAGGTAAGTTTGACACTTTTGCTGCCCGCTCAAATCACACTGTCACGAGTAGGTGTTAAATGGAAATTAAACCGCTTTTCCAGTGAACCTTTTACTAATCCACATCACAAGTATGGTGTTAATATAAAACGCATCAGGGATGGAAAAGTTCTGTTTCCACGTCAAACCAAAATGCGTAATAAATGTAAAGATTCAATTTTTTGGGAAACCAAAATCATTGAGCACTTTGTGACAACGGGATACCCAAACCTGCCTTCCTTTTCAAATAATGCGTTGATAATCATTGTGCCGGTGGGACAGTGATTAGCTCAGTTTTTGCACAATTATGAGGGAGATCTCTGCTACAGGATCTCCAGTCTTGACTCGGTCGGCACCAGAGGCGGCAAGGTATTAAAAAAATGATTAAACAACTTGTAATGAGTGATCAAAGTTAACAAGGTCAGTGACTTTTTTCTAACAAAAGCCTTAATTAATTTCCTGAAAGTCATTTGCGTTAGTTTTAAAGCCCGATGTCGCCCGTTTGTATAGGCAGACAACTTTCTAACAAAGGTGATTTTACAAGTATCATCATCACCTGCACATTTTTCATCGTTCCACTCCACTGCTGGCTTCACTCCGTCCTATAATAACTTCAGTATTTTGGGATGTTGGCTTGATGTCAATATTGATTTCTTTTTTTTTTTTTGTAGTCTTGAAAAAACATCTTAACCGTATACTGTGGATTTTAATGTGCAGCTTAATAAATGACTGTCCTCGGGAGAGCTGTTGAATAATGAAAAATCGCTATAATGTTCCTATATTCTTCATATCGAGACTAATGTGAGTGCCAGTGGTCTGTAAGGTAGCGGCTCAATAGAATTTATAGTGACTTCATCGTACTTGTTTTATCTCTTAAGTTGTCCATGTAATGTACTTATTACATTCCTTGAAAGACTTTTACCTCAGGGCTGGCAGTTGCATGCAACAGGGCTACACAATATTATTGCCGGTTGTGCGAGGAGGTGGCGTGAATCTAACCGGGCTACTGTCTCAGTTTACCGGAGACCAGCACCGGCGCTCCAGATGCACGGGGGTCTCATTCTGCCTCCAACAACCGAGGATGCTGGCTGACTTGGTCTGTTACTCCCCGAGTCCGTGTGGGGTTTGTAGCTGCATAACACCCTGTAACACCCATCCGCAGTTTATCTTTGTGCATACACACAGGCTCTGATGTGTGCAACGGTGCAAGCTCTGCGATGTACACTAGATCAAAGGGGCAAGGCAAAAGACCTACGTTAAACGCATTACCAACGTACTTTGTACGTTTTTGTGCGTATACCAACAATCTTTACGCACGAGGCAGACACCGGAAAAATCATTTTTTACCTACATGTGGTGACGCAGATCAAGATATCAACACTTAAATTCGCTGCTAGCGTTTATGGGTAATTATGTCTCCTCCAAAGAAGAGTCAATTAACATAATATTTTACCGTGGAACTCCACTTATTATCATGTGCATAGAAGCAAAAACCCTGCTGAACTTGATGACCAATGTTTCAATACAAAAAGCTAGACACAGTCTATAAACAAAACAGACTTAACATTGCAGAATAATTTTAATTTCACCTCTAGGCCCACTTTCTGCTTTGAGTCACGTGTGTGTAGTTAATTGCAATAGAGGGGACAGAAGAGAGTAGCTGTGGAGAAGTTAGTTGCATTATAGGTTTTATTGATTTAGGGCTTATTCAGGAGGTTAGTGGGGCTTTTGCAGATCTCATGACTTGGACTGAGTGGTCTGCCAAATGTTGTTTTGGAGAAAAACAGTGTAGGCTGAGCACAGTGGAGGCATTCTTTACATCACATTTCACCTCTGATGTGAAAAGATGCCATGGAAGGAACTGCTATGTGTGGAGATTTCCATGACCTCTAAATGTTTGGGTTTTCACAAATCAGTAATAACTGCTGAGACTGTGTGTAAAACCTACAGTATTTCCAAGCCTATCCTATCCAGAGAAATGACAACTGGTCGTTTGATCAATAGCTTGTTTAAAGTCAACGCCCAAGTGGGAAGTATGGAGTGAGGTTCTATTGCACAGCAAAATTTCAAAGGGAAGGTGTGGCATTCAGGTTAAATCTAGACTCCAGTTTCTACCAGCAGTCTTTTTTTAACCATGACTGCAAACTTTCCCTAAACTTAACCACAATTAGTTTCCTAAAAATAAGCATGTCTTTACACCATAAAATGCTAATATGTGTTGTTTTGAAAGGCACTGACAAACTTTCCTATTTTGATATGGGGACTTGTTGATATTCGGTTATTTCTCTGACACCAGAGTACCTGTTGACAATAGAGGAATCTTCATTTTTCGGGTGACCCCCCTCTAGCTCCTTCTGAGATCTCTTCGCTGGTACACTGAGAACCACTGGAGCACACACTCAGGCTCAGTGTAGGCTATGCACGACAAAGCTTCATCAGCAGTAAACTTTTACAGATGCCTCTGCTCCGTTGTCTTGGGAGAGATGAGCAAGGAAAGGATAGTGAGACTAAGAAGTATATATATAAATACAGAGAGAGAGGCAGGAGGGAGGAATGGAAGTACAGGGGGAGGAAGTAACAGAGACAGAAAAAGGCAGAGGGAAGCTGCAAAAAGAAGTGAACGAAACGGAAGAATGATTTTTAGCCTCGCTGTTTGATCCTGTTTCTTCATTCTGTTTGATCGCAGCTGTGCCTGGAAGGGAGATAAACGGACATAATTGGCCACTCAAGACCAGCTGTCTGCTTCCATAGTGTCTCTGCTCAAATATGCTGGATGATGAAACAGACTCACTGTGAGAAGTAAACTGGTAGTGTGGTGATTTGCCCACAGGTCTGCTCCAAGGACAGGTTTATGAGGCTGTTTTTGATGGCTCCAATCAACCTAGTGTGATTTTAGAAGTCTTCTGTCTTTTCCAGCATTTGGGTTGAAAAAGTCAACAACTCCACATAGGGACATAAATAACTTTGACATAGTTTTAAAGTCCACACATTCTGCAAATGGTTACCTTTCAGTAGTGTGTGCTACAGTATAGGCAGCAGCCAGAGCAGGCAGCGGCATTCTTTGCTTTGTTTTGAATTGTATAACTTTATGTACACCAAGTATTCTGTCTGCATTATTTATTTTCTACCCTAGGGCTTTAGCCCCACATCCAACACGAGTAGTGCTGCTGCAGGGATGTAGGACTGGGGGTAAAAGGCGAGTACACAAGGCAGTTATGTGAGGAGGGCCCACAAACTACTAAAATGAATAGGATGCAGGGAGGGGCCCATAGAGAATGCCTAGGATTCAGTATTTTGTGCCCCTTGGGGTCAGCTTGTAATAATTAAATGTTACATTGGTGTGGGTCATAGTGCTTTGTAAGCTTCAACTGGCCATCAATAAAACAAACCATCCATGTCATTTGTTCACACAATGGGGTTATACCCTGTTTTAGCTAACTACATAATGAATTGATTGCCACTAACACAGTTGTTCTTTGTAATTACTTTGCATTAGAAAGGATCCGTTGTTACCCTGAAATATTTAAGATATCATATTCTAGAAATAGGAATTTAACTGTATCCGTTCCTCTCACTGTAATTGTGTGATTTGGTGGATAATTACTCCATGCATTTGAATATTGGCAAGCGTATTCCAGAAAGGCTAGAAATAAATCTGCACATTATGGGAAGTCAAACAGTAGAAAAGAGTGAGTGAATGAATGCTCAGTATTATGAAAAAACATACTGCAATTGGCTATAAAAAGAAGAGGCAATTAGTGCCTCTGAAATTAGCTCAACCATACATGTTTGTCTGTGTATTTCCCACATCTGAAATTTTCCCTCCTATATGAGTTTTTCTTACTTACTACTGTTTTTTCAGATGTGTTAGATGGTTCACTGATACAAAAGGCCAGGATTTGTTTTAACAGTGTGGCTTGTGAATCTTCATCCCTGTACAGTGCCTTGAAACAATGACGCAATAACAAGAGAAAGCGTGAGCAGGAGAGGGCAAGGAACCATGAGCATTAGGTAGTGCAGAAGAGAGAGGGAAAGGGGGAAACAGGGAGGGGGAGAGCATGAGAGGGCATTAGTGAAATAAGAGGAAAGCAGCAGAGTGTGAAGCAGTAGTTGAGTGGAGCCACCTGCAGTAAACCAGCCCAGATTTATTCCTCCCCTCTGTCAAGCACAGGAGGGTTTCTGGACAAGGTAAAGTACATTATTAATAAATACTCTGATTACAATATAGGCAAGAGATATACTTTTCTAAAAAATGATCTTGAAGAATGATTATTTTTCAGCTCCCACTGGTTTAATTCTATTAAAACTGTAGAACAAACCAGACAGTTTTGTACACAAAGAGGTCATGAAATTTATTTAATAATAGTAGCCAACTCAAATTAAAACCCTCTGCTAAATCCCTTTATTGTGATGGTTCGATTTAAATCTTTGTATGTGACAGAGTATGCTAATCTGTGGCAGGTGACACTTTTCTGGAGACTTTTTTTTCGAAATTGATTTCATTTTAATTATCCTGCAGGTAGCAGGTGTTCTCCACCAGGTTTCAGGATTAAGGGTTATCCTTATTCATTGAGTGACTCAGACTGCTGTGTTTTTCTTCTCCTTTCTTTTCTTTTTAAGGCACTTTTAAGTAATAGTACATCTCTGAAATATACCTTTAAATTAGCCACACAACTCTTAAAAACATGAATTTGGGGAGTCAAACAAGAGGCCTTATACTTCCCTTGGGACTGGTCCACTGACTTCAAAAAACTAGTTTGCAGTGACTGAATAAACATTAAGCTAATTACGTTCGGCACAGTCTCTCTGTCTTTGTCTCTGCTCCTCGCTCGTCTGTAAAAGGGAAAGGACAATTAGTGGGTCCAGCAGGATGGTCTAATTACAGTTATCATGTCATTAGTAAACTGTTAGTATTCTAGTGTCTTCATTGACCATTGGTAATGACTGGAGTAATTAGAGAGGATGGGGAGATCAGTTTATTTGCGAGCGTGTGTTCTTGTATTTGTACACGAGTGAATAACATGTCCTCGGAGAGAAGGGGAGATCATGGGAAACCTTCAAATGAGGACATTTGTCTGTCCTTGCTTCTTTCAAAAAAACATCACACGCCAAGAGAAATGTGTGTGTTTGTGTGTGAGCTAAGCCTTCTGTGTCCTCAGTAGTCCCTCCAGAGCAGTGCCGTGCGAGGCCACAGGTTGTTTTCCTTTTTCTCTCTCCCTTCACGCTGAATCATCCTGTTGTTTTTCCTCTTTTCATGGCACTTCACCTCTCCTTTAATAGCGCACTCTGTCTCTTTCTCCACTCCTCCCTCTGGCAGTGTTTTCCCTCGCTCCGATTAAGAAACCTCCCTCACCTTCTTTTCGCCCCGACTTTGCCACGGTGCGGAATCCCTTTACTCTTTCATCCACTTATTCTTTTCTTTTTTAATTCTCCATTCTCTAAGAGTCTGTCAATCTGTGGCAATCTAGGTTTTCACGTCGTTGTTCCCACTGCCAGGAAAAGAATAAAGCTCAACAGTTGGAAATCCATTAATCTGGCTTGTTGTTAAAGTTTCATTCATAAATATCTTAAAAGGCTGATACATTGCATTAAGTGGGTTGTTGTATTTTACAGTTCCTAAATGCAATAACACAAATTCTTTACACAATCAACTATTGAGTATATTATGATGAGTGGTAACAGGCTCCAGGGTTAGAACACAGATTCTTTGGTAGTAAAAGGTTTTAGTGCAAACATTTTCTAAAACTAAAACCTGAAGATGCTGCCAGGATGATGTTTGGATGTAGTTAAGAACAGTATGTGACATTGTTTTTATTACGTGGTTATGCTTTACAACATTGTGAATATCTTTGGTCGTAACTGGCTTTTACGGCACTTGAAGCGTTTCTTGCGATAAGAAGGAGACTTTTTTTTTTAGGGAGCCAGAAACCTACTTTACCAGTGCCTGTGTTTATTTAAACTTTATTTATATAAAGTAGATTTTATAGCAACGCACATTTTTGACTGAAACAGGAACAGACAGAGATGTAAACTACATACAAAGAAAGTCCCGCTGTGTCATCTGAATAATGTTTAGGTTTAGTAAAGCCCTAAAGTAAATGGGACCAGATAGGAACACGTGGCCCTTTTGGCTCTACAGACAAATCATGATGTAGCGCTGACGGGGGCATCAGATCAGAAAACACTTGTGTCATTCTAAAGGGCATGGCCATTTCATTTGGAGGACTTGTTGGATAGTTTACCTAAATGGTGCATCGTTTACAGAAATGTCAATTTATTCTGATTACCACAGATCATTTATCAGAGCAAACTACCCTTCTCTGCCAAACTGTTCTTCATCATACTGTTCTCCTTTGGTTAGCTTTTCAGTTACTCATTGCTATTCTCTCTGTTATTGATCTTAAATCTTTCTCTGTAGCTTCCCTTTTCCGCCATCATATTCTCTCTCCACCCTCTAAAGCCCCACAGATCAGGTAATGTCTTTGCTCCTGAGTTGAGAAGCTTGTTCTCACGTCAGTTCTTTTTCTGTATCACACACTCATCCTTCCTTTTTATGAGTCCTTGTCTCTCTTCTCTCCGTGTTCCCATCACTCTTTTTTGTTTCTCAGATCCTTTGTAGTCCTCCACCATCCCTCTGTCTATTTTAAACACACTCTCTCTCTTCTCTCTGTAGTTTTCCACTGTGGCTTAATGCAGGGCACCTGGAGAAAAGCACAACCCCACCTGTTTGTGTGTCTATGTGTGTGTGTGTGTGTGTGTGTGTGTGTGTGTGCGATAGAGTTGTATTTTCTGTCCACTGAGCTTTTCTGAGCTGCTGACTTTCTCTTTTCAGATGATGAGAGACAGATGTTCTGGCACTCTCTTTTTCTTTCGTCCTGCTCTGACTCCTTCTCCCTTTCTCTCTCTCTCTCTCTCTCTTTCTGTCCATTCCTGAGGTTTCCCAGGTTTCGATGACTAAAAGCTCCTTGGTTTTGGTCCAAAGAAGACATTTCAGGCTGATATTTTCACTGTTTCTCATACACAGAGAGTCACATAAAAGCTTTTTACTGCGAATCTATCTGTATTTTCACCGTTTAAGGTAACAATGCCTGAAGCTCGCTGTGAATGCTTCATGATGCTGGACCCAAGCCATCCTTCTGAAAATCCATTGTAAACAGTAAGAAATGCAGGGAAATCAATGGGAAAAAATATCTTCGCCCCCTCTCAGGCTTTGATGCAGATGGTCAGAGTATACTGATTTAAGGACCTGCGTCCAACAGGGTAACAATAATGATAATGTGAGACTCACTGTGCTGAGTATCGGGGCCAGTGTTGGTGGATAATAAGTTGATCTGCCAAATGATAGCCTCTCTCCTAGCAAGCTCTCTGGTTAGCTGGGTGAGACACACTTTCTCCCTCTCTTACACTCTTACTAAACCACTCATGCTTTCATTGTGGCCAATGAAAATGAATGTGGACTATGGTCCAACTCATTAGCACAGTTCTCACACACGAGCAAATCGATTGTGACAGGCTGGAAAGTGTCCCTTTAGAGTCAAATCAGACTCCCTACTCTGAAGGAACATGAATCTGTAAGAGAGCTTAGAAACAAGGTCAGAAAATTTGCATTTGGGGCCAACAAACAAGGATCTAGTTCAATTTTGCAAAGCAGCTCCATGTGGAAGCGTGGTATGCACATGTGGGGGAAAATTGCTGAATAGGTGTTATCAGGATGCAATACTGAACGTGGCAGAACTATAAATAATGCAGTGACCTGTCTTATATCCCTGCTTGACTGCTTAGCACCGTTTACTGCTGCTTATTCTGTGTGTGTGGTCTGAATTCAGTGATGTCTAAGCCAGAGGGGGGGAGAAGTGATGTTCAGCAGTTTGTGTTTGTGCGCTTGTTGTGAAGCTGTGGTCTAAAAACAAGCTCTCCCTGAAGATCACACATGCTGATGTGGTAGAGAGTGATGCTGTCTTGTGCAAAGTCGGGGGTCAAGAGGAGGGAAGTGTTTATTTCCTCTGTGATGGACCAACTGAGACAGAGAAAGTTGGTGATGTATTTGATGTTGCACTTTTGTTTCATCCTATGCTGATATTGTCTTATAAACAGGAGGTACCAACTCACCATAGAAGTTTAGTGCAGAGTCCAGTATCATGCCGAGTTTTGGGTCATTACAATTTTGATTTTGTTTTTGTACGTTTGGCCATCATGTCATTGGTTACCATAACATTTGTTACACCGACAGCAACGTCTCTAAAACAAAGTCCAATTGGGAAAATTATGTTTTAAGATTTAAAGCAACTGCAACACTTCTCTTTCCCTTCTTCCCTTTTCTCTCAACGCCTACATTATCATCTTTCCTGCCTCACATCTCTTCTGCTCCCTTTCTTGTTCTCTCTTTGACAGTCTCTCCATCACAATCTCTCTTTCTCTCTTTTTCTGCCACTTTTACCTGTTTGATATTTCTTGACATGAATTCAGGCCTTTTCCTAACTCAGCATCTCCTCTGTTCTGACACACACACACACACACACACACACACACACACACACAGACATTACACTTTCTTCCCAGCATGCAGGACAGGGTGCTGTAGTGTGGAATGCAAATTAGCATTGCTATAGATTTACTTTCGGAAGCTGTATTTATAGTTTCTTGGTAAATAGACATAACAATGGCTATGAGCTGTCCCTCCAAAAAGAAAAATGTTTCACTCCTCCAGTTTATCGGTCTTTCACTGCAGGAATTCTACATTATAATGACTGATGAGCTCAGCCTCAGCAGACATTTAAATGTATGTATATCTATGCGCATGAACCAAATAAGCAAACAGTGTTACATTTTCTTAAAATGTGTTTAGTGGCACTTTATGGAAGAGGATGTGATGTCATCAATTTGTTTCACTTCCTGCCCTGTTTGGATGTGATAATCGTTGAATGGCTTTGTGTGTGTGTATGTGTCCCGAGATTGATAGACCCTTAAAGCAGAGCAGACATAATACTTCACGCACACACAGCGTCTGCCTCTCTATCACACCAGCCTTATTCATCAGAAACGTGGAGGTGCTGGCTTTATCGGCTGCGCGCCAGAGGTGAGGAGATGAGAGGAGAGGGTAGTTATTCAGAGTAGAAATATATAATAAAAAAAGAAGATAAACAGACAAAGAAAAGCACGCTATCGACATCCGCCCACATTTCATCAACAGAAAAGATTATTCTAAGAATAATATAGATAAATGTAAAAGTCTTTTTGACACAGTCTAAAAAATCAAGCATATGCTTCATAAAGTGTAACTAAATGTGTAACTGTACTGGAATTAATTAGATTTTAAGTGTTATTGTGTCTACCCCCTCAACTGCAAATCCACTGGTTGTTTGTGGAGATGGTTGAAAGTAAGTTGAAAGATAAAGCAAAGTAAAGAGTAAAGTAGCCTATGAAAAAGAATAAACCTTCACTGTCTCACCCGGGGATTATATCTAATGAAAACACATTTGCAGTCTTCTCATTTTAAGACCCATCCCAATAAAAACTAAGCATGCATTATGAGTCCCAAGCAATAGATTATTAATCAGTTAAATTTCTAGATGTTTCCCCCTCGCACTGCACATCCCAGATTTTTCATTAGAGACAGTTAGCTACAGTAAGCGGTGCTAAAAGTGGTGTTTGGCTGAGGGTGCTGTGAGATTCCAGAGTGGTTAAACACTAATCCAGGTGGGGTTGAGATGAAATGCGTCTGGCCGGGTTATGTAGGCCTTGTAACTCTACTCCTGTATTACTGTATGTCACCAGGGAGATTGTAAACAGATTGGAGGAGATAGACAGGACTAGTTGGCTCACAGCATGACTAAAGGAAAGACAGACAGAGGCAGAGAGATATAGAGGGGTGATCACTAATTGTTTGCAGACAGTGTGAGGTAGACACCAGATATAGATGCCAAAGTGTCAGTCACTCTGCGTACTGTGTGCCGAGCTCTGACCTTCACTTTCATCTTCCCTCGCTGACTCTTGAGTGCGTGAGAGTACGTGCATCGTTCCACGCGCATACATATTCGCAGCCATGATGGGGAAAAAAGTGAGATTTAAGATGCTGAGAGTTTGTTTTACCCTCCTATCCGAATTTGTTATGAGGATTGTGTTCGATAAAGTGTTTACGCTGTGTGTGTGTGTGTGTGTGTGTTAATGTTTGCATGTGTGACTCCTCTCAGAGAAGATTTACAGTAGCCAGGAGTCTATTTATAGCGTTAAAATATGTTGTATTCTGCTGAGTAGTTTGAGTTGCCTATGTCACCTCACTCAGCACAGCATAGCACAGCGGGCTAGACGCTGGCACAGACCAAAAAGTTACAAAACGTCTTCACAAAGATTAGCAGTTTTTTTTTTTTTTTATGAGGCTGGTTTCTTGAGGCACATTTAGCTCTGATTGAAACCATAATATAGACTGCCAGGAGCCCCGATTGTAAGTTTGTTCTTTCTCTCATAAACAGGAAATTATCTAAGGGGTTGTTTACGGGCCAAACACTTCCCAGCAAGCAGCCGACATTCACAGATGCTGTTTTTATTAGCTTAACCTGGCCATCATTTAGCCCACAATATTTGTGGAAAATTCATCTGCTTAGGTCCAAATGAACAGTGTAATCACAGTTCTGTGCAGGAATAATTCCTTGGATAAATTAGTTCTTCCAAAGCAGCATTCCACTTAATGAAAGAGAAGCACTTGATTTTAGTACATTTAAGATAGTTGTCTAAAATAACTCATTTATCTGCAAGCACTGGCCGACACTATTACTTATATTATCTACTTTTTGGGGATATTAAATTAACAAACTAACAACTTTGGTTATTGAGTCAGATTGTGGCTTGTACTGTGCTATTTTATTGGATGCGCTGGGGCTTTAGAAAGATGGTAGTCAGTATATCCATCCACCATGATGGTTTAACTTTTTTTGCGGATCTTAAACAAAGAAGACGTTTAGTTCAAGCAGAAGGTCCGCACAGCCCATCAAACCGGGCAGCCTCCATGGTGTATAATAGATGCCACAGATGTAATACAGTAGAGTTGTGTGTCTGTTATGCCGTTGGGTGTCACAGTAATATATGAGTTACCCATCAGTGTCAGGGTACATCTGCGGCAGTGAATGAGTGGCATTGTTTATGACACGACGCAGACATATGACTGCTGACAAGTGGATCCGCTCTGTCACAGTAACTGTGGCATCTGGAGGACACGTTCACTGTGTGTGTGCGTGTGTGTCAGTCTTCATAGGTCAGAATAGAGTCTTTGTATGTCATGAGGCTGAGTTGACCTTTGACACCACATCCACATAGACACACACACACACGTCTTTGTTTCTCATATCCTGTCTTTGCAAACACAACTCTTAACTGCATTTTATCAGTTTTGCCCTTTTCATAGTGCTTAATGAACAAATATGTAAAGAACTATTGACGTCCTCCTGGTCAGTCATGACAAGCAAGCGTACATTGACCCTGATGGTACTCTAGACTTATATCTGCTGCTGTGAGGAAAGCTATATGCCTGCCACTTTATTCTCCCTTTCTTTTATCTTAGCTGTTTTGATCACATTTACAAACACTAATCAATGCCCTTATTCCAGTGTGTGAACTTGAGTATTAACCTATGGAAAAATATTGAGCATAATCACTGTTTTCATCAAAGCTTTCAGTGCTTTCACTACTTGTATAGGAAGATTTCCATACATTACAGTGGACCAAAGCCATAGAATATAAACATATTTCTGAATCCACTTTTTTTTACTTGTATATAAGATTATTTCACTTTCTATCTCCCTCTCCCCATCCAGCGTCTGAACCATGCGGTGGCCATTTAGATGCCAGTGATGCTGGCTACATCACCACCCCCGGCTACCCGCTGGAGTACCCACCTCACCAGAACTGCCGCTGGACCATCACAGCCCCCGAGCCTTCACAACGCATCGTCCTCAACTTCAACCCGCACTTTGAGATAGAGAAGCTGGACTGCAGGTAAAGACAGGATGGACGGATGGATGGGTGGATATTAAAGGCATGGGGTCGGGGGCGGCAAACAAAGTGACCTGGAGAAAAATAGTTAAAAAGAGTGAGTTCAAAGATAGATGTGAAGATTTGGAGAGCTTGAGAGGTTAGATTGCAACTTGGATGGGAAGTGAGGGGAGTTTACAACACTGTGAAAAAACTTCCTGTGTCTTCTGAGTTTCTGTCTCCACCAGCCTGTCTCTGTGAGAGAGTTGTTGGGTGTATTGGGTGAACTTCAGCCCACTCTCCTCCTGTTTCTCTGGCTTTAGCTATCCCGTAATAATCACGATGGGACCTCCCTTGGTCCCTTGTCTCTAATTATCAAAGTCTAATTACAACACATTTACTGTTCCAGGATACTTTTCACACTTAGGAAGAATTAACACAGATTAGAGGATTTTGGTGTCCATCATTGTTTTTGGCTTTTTGGCTTTGGTTGCGTGGTTAGACTGCAAGAAAGGCAGGCGGTTCTGCAGCATGAAATAAAAATACAGCACACAAAGATAAAGGCAGACAGAAAGACAAGCAGGGATGCTGGGAAATCATGGAAGAATGCTGGCAGAAAGGTATGAGACAAGGAGCAAACACAAATTTAATCTTACTGAAGGAATGCTGGCAGAAAGTTCAAATATCCTAAATCTTACTAATAGTAAATCCATGTTTATGGGTTTCAAGATATTTTTAAGTGGAATATGAAAGAACATTAAATTTTAAAAAGAGTCACATATGGGATAAGAAGGGACATGGAGCAAAACATCAGATAATATTTCCAGGAATTAAGGTGAATTGAAGTCATGTTAACAGGTATAGACCAATTTACGCAGTCATACTGGGCTTTTTGGGCCAGCATCTGCAATGATGATCTAGCACAAGCACTGAAAAAGACAAACACATTATACATATTGAGAGACATTATAGGTTAGTCTATTAAAAAAGAGAGATCCCCTTTCCACAGATGGCCACGGGTGCAATAGAAGCTGCAGCTCATAAAATGGCAATTACACAAATACAACAAGATGATTGCAAGTTCAATATTTATGTAATAAAACCAACTAAATAAGTTAAACAAAAACAATTGGATGACTCATTTTATTAGGCGTGCAGTGCAAAAGCAATTGTTTTTATTAAAAAAAAAACATGGACAGATTCTGAGACAGGGTAGCTACTAATCATCTGAGCTGAAGACATACACACAAAACACAAAAACATATAAATGCCTTTACTGATGTTTTCGTCTTGTGTCATTTGCCTTACTGTACATGAAACTACACATAGTAGTGGTCCCTGCTTGGCACTATATGTATAACACAGGCAGAGGAGCAGACAAATACAGAAACACACACACACAAGCACACACACTTCCCCCCTCACTCCCATTATGTCTCTGTTCCGGTGCTTTCCCATCCAGTTATTAACATTTCAGCCATATCAATTATAGATAGGTGAATTTCCCCACTCAGATGTACCAAAATCATTCAGACATTTCTTTGTCAGAATTGAAGCATCAATATTTCACCGGCTGGCTGTTTGTTGAAACGCTGAAAGGGTGAAAAGGCCCGCTGTGCTCTGCTCTGTTTTGTTTTACTTTCACACTGTGCTGTAGGAATGAAAAACATGCTTCTCTGTCTGTCTCCCTGTCCTCGTCATTTTTCAGTTTTACTCTGCAGTTCCTATTCTCGGATCAGTTTAATGCATTCGATGCTCTCTCTCGCTGTCTGTCTACCCCTCTCTTTCCCTTCTCCCCTCTTTTTTCTCTCCCCCTGCCCTCCTTTCCTCTTTCTCTTTGACTTTCTTACATCCATTTATAGTCCAGTAGTTTTCCCAGGAGGAGAAAATCTGATTGAACTGCTAGAAACAACAGGCTCTGATTTATTTATTATGGTATTTACATTCAGTATGTGTGTATTTATGGTTGTTCTTCAATGAAAGACTTTTGGTTTGTGTCTAAACATAGTTTCAGGCTGCTTCCAGTAATGACAAGTTAAATTTTTTGAAAAGTAATTGTGGAACCATGCCAATAAGAGTGAGGTATTTGCAGTGTTGGTGGTAACATCTCAAGACTAATAGGCTGTTATTTACAAGTCTCCTACAGCGCAGAGCTATTTAAGTCTACAGGCGCCTGGAGCGTGCATGTCTGTGTTTGTGTGTGTGCGCAGGGGTAGCCTGAAATTGAGGTGTGTGTCTGTTGGGGAGCAGACATGCGTGGTCACCCTGTGATTGTCGGCAACAACCCTGAGACACACACACACACACACACACACACACACACACACACACACTGAAACACACTTTTGCCCCTCTAATTTTTCTCGCTTCATCAGATTAATTTAACATGGTCATGAGAACATTATCCATATGTTCCCTTTCTCAAGCTTGTAGATTACAGCTTTGAGATGCAGAAAACGGCAGTTAATCCTCAGTTTAAGAAGAGGAGAATACACACAGAAACGCACACACACTCATCTCGTTGAGACAAAGGAGTCATCTGTGTTTGTAGACAAAGACTACATTATGAACAGGCAATATGGTTCCCCACTGTCTCTCTCTATCGTATAAGAAAACTCATGATATGGTTGCATCTGTCTTTTCATCTGTCATTTATCAACACACACACTCACACACAAACAGCACTGTTATGTCAGTGTGCCCCTGGTCAGACAAGGTTTTTTTTATTATGTCACTATGTTGAAGCAATCTAATCTGTTATGGCCCTGATTGCAATTTAAGATGGTAATCTGTAATCTATAATGCATCACATTTTGTCAAGCACTCCGCTGGCTCTGCAGGCAAAATCGATGGAGTGGCGGTCAGACAGAGAGAGATGTTTTCATTAAGATTCATATACAGTAGCAATTTAAATGCCGGGAGGCAGCTGGAGGGAGATAAATAGGACGACTGACAGACAGCTTTGTGCCCCTACTAAGATCAGTATAGCCATGACCAATCATGACTCCCATAACTTCCTGTTTCATCACATGACAGGCACCATGGTACCACATCTGTTCATCATTGGTGACAGGGATGAGTTATAACCCAACAGCTATGTTTGTTGTGTGAGATAAGAAGACTGATACCTGTACAAAAAATGTTAGCTTAGTGTCCAAGACTCTTAGAAGTCCCTGAGACCAGCCACGAAATAGCCTGACACATACAGTAACTTGCAGAAAAAGCACAACGTGTCAGCTTTTGTGCGGAATTAACAAACAAGATATAACATGTTAATTAGTAGGCATTCCAGGTGTTGTTGTTGGTGATTTTTATTACCTTTTTATTACCCAGCCCTTGTGCTAAGCTAAGGTGCTGCTGACTCCACCTTCATATTTACTGCACAGACATGAGAGTGGTATGAGTCTTTTCCTCAACTCTGGGCTAAAAAAAGGAAATAAGCACACTTCCCGAAAATGTAAAACTACAGCTTTAACCCTGCCAATGACATAGCAACAAGTCTGGTTGTTGTTGTCTGACAGTGTTTTTAGACATATGCCTCATTACTTGGAGTTTTCTATGAATGTATTGGAGAGAAAAGCCATTTAATAGGCTTGTATTTGTATTCATTGAATAGAGAACAGTACCTCTCTTAAATGATACATACTTACTATACTTTTCATCTGACAGAAAGTGATATTCTCCGTGTCAACTACCTTTCAACTACCAAGAGAGTTAAGGTCAAAGAACTTTTTTTAAGTGTACAGTATGTAGCCTGTTGAGGCAGCGGCTGGTTGTCTACTCCACATTTTCCTCTTAGCTCGCACTGCTCTGTCTCTGATAGCAAGATCTCTATTTGGAGTGTTTGGAAAGAAGGTGCACACACACACACACACACACACACACACACACACAGCTGCTTAGGGAAAAAGTGCAGCGTCAGGGTCCATTGAGGGCAGGCTCAAATCATCCTGACAGCTCCCTCCTCTCTCTCTCTCTCTCTCTCTCTCTCTCTTTCCTCTCTCCTCCATTCATCTCACCCTCCCTCACTCCTCCTGCGCCCTCACCACTGCCCAATGGAGCCCATCTATCATCTTTCATCTGCTCTTGAGCCTTCCTCTGTCCCACCTTCTTTTCCCTCTTCGTCCCTGCAAGCCTCTTTCTTCATCACCTCTCTTCTCCTTATGTCTTCCTCTTATCTAATTTCTCTCCTTCTTTCCTTGCCTCCTTCCTGTATCCTCACCATCATCCCTCTGCAATGTGCCAATCTTTTATAGGCTAAATCATTATTCAGCATTGCATATGAGAAAACACCAGCAGCAAGCCAAAATGCCACAGTCCTCCTTTTCTCTGTTTTGTCTCTCTTCCTCTCTTATTTTCTCATCTCCTTCCCCTACTCCTTGTCTCCCTCTTTAAAATGCTTCTGTTCTTCTCTCTTTATCATTATAGACTTTTCCTCAGCCTATATCTGTCTTCATCCTCGTTTATCCTTCAGTCTGTGTCTATCCATCACTTAAATCCCCTTTCTTTATGTCTGTCTCTTATTCTCATCCTCTCCTCATTCTCCACCCTCTCCAGTCCTCCTTTACCTCACATCACACCCAAGTCAGATGCTATCTACAATATTGATATGAGAGAAACACACACACATGCCCACATACACTTGCATAAACAAGAGTACAAATGCACAAACACACAAAAACACACAGACACACACACACACACACAGAGGTGTGAATATTTTGGGGCTTTCAAATAAACTCATATACAGTGAAAGCACAACAAGCAGACAGGCACGTAGGCAGTTTCACGGTTATGTGGCTTACACAATAAGTGTGGAGTAAAGCAGTGAGTTAAGAAGTGATTTATATGACAGAGAAGCTGCAGTCAACGATAATGGTTTCACTAATGATTTAGACCTTGTCTTTGTACTCTGCCTGAATCAATCATTTAACTTCATGCTGGCTAGCTCTGTCTTCCCCTCTCCTCTTCTTTTGTCCCCTTTTCTCTCAGTAACCCACCTTAACACAAGCATCTAGTATAATCTGAATCAACTGCTTTAATATGAACCTTGTAAAACACATTTTACCTGTAAAGTACATGCAATGTGATGGAAAGTTTGCAATGTTTGATCATATGCACACATACAGACACACCTGATCTGCAGGCAAAAGTCCTGGGGACATGACCAAGAGAAGAGCAAAAGGTGGAGTGATGTGATGTGACACTGGCCTTAGGGCAGGAGGGGGAAAAAAATAAAAAGTTGGCTGGAGAGATGAAGAGACTGGATGACAGAGAGAGGAAGAGAAGAGGAACAGTATTCGGAGTGACAGTGGATGTTCAGTTACCAGCTGTGGGCATTTAGCAGCTGCCTGCATGTTTAAATTAACAACACAGTGACTCTACCAGCAGGAGAGTCATGCGTCCAGACAAGCATCCCAGAACAAAGCTGAAAGACAGTGTTATTAGAAAGCTAAAGAGAGACGAGCCAAGAGAACACCATGGGACCCAGATGTGCGTTACAACACAGTTTGAGGTTTATTTACCAGCTTTCGATAAATCTAGGCAGCAGGCAAACATTTAGGCAGCAATAACTCTAGCTGCCTAAAAAGGGATATGAAACCTTTTGCTTAAAACATGTCCAGTGTAATCAACATCTCACCCCATTTACCCAGAGACCTCATTCACTACTATCTGTATAATAGACACTCAATAGTTTACTCAGTAGTGAGCAATAAATTCAGACACTCAATAATTATTATCAATTTCCGTCACACAATATATGTAGTGGATACATTTACACATTCAGGCTTAGGGTAAATGTAGTGCACTGTCCAGCAAATAGGCAGTGCATTTGGACACAACCCGATGGATGCAGCAAAAATGTCAGGAATTTCAAGAATTGTTAAGATCCAAGGTGGAGATTTTAGGAAATCTCTCTCTCTCTCTCTCTCTCTCTCTCACACACACACACACACACACACACACACACACACACACGCACACACACACACACAGGTAATATAGGTAAGGATGATAATATCAGTGCTCTGATTTACAGACACTCCCTGAGGCCCTGAAGGTCTGCCTGATCAATGTCTGTTACTGTAATCATTGAGTGTGTGTGTGTGTGTGTGTGTGTGTGTGTGTCTTTGAAGGACTGACCCTGATCAATGTGTGTTAAAGCCATAATGAGGAATCGATTGGTTGTCCTGGAGACTACTGCTGGACACACACACACACACACACACAAATACACACACTGTCTATCTGTCTGCAGTAATAGGCCTATTACTTGATAACAGTGAAGTCAGTCATCCTCCTCACTCTCTATTAACTGCTTCATGACTATGGCTGCTTTTGCTCTACACAGGTAGATGAATATACTATATATACATAGCGCGAGTGTGTGGGTCATATAAACTTGAACACACACCAAATTAAAACAAATAACTTCAGTGGTTCAGGGCTTCTCCACAAGTCCATGCAAACAAATAATTTTACCATGATTAACTTACTGTGAATAGCTTTGGCTACCAATGACAATTAGTACAGTTTGAGACCCTGCTAACAACTTTCAGAAACCTATTTCTAGACTGAGGCAATAGCTATGATGGCTATATGGACTGCAAGTGATACTTTTAATTGTATAACAATCTAATGTTCCCCTGTATTAATTGAGTAGTAATATGCAAGAGGCTTTTTCAGCTTGGATTTGGTGTTTTTGCACTGTCTGTGAACATTAAGAATACTCTTTCTGGCTCTACTGTATGTTTCAAATACAGTATAATGCTGGCTTATGAATGTGTAGTGTTTGAAATTCTTTGTCTCCAGGGATGTACATTCACGAGAATAAGAAGTAGGAATAAGTCAGAAGCATCAGTAGCAGCTGCTGAACTGGAGCCTATCGTGCCTTATGGGAATTGTCAGTGCTGCTGGAGGCATCTTTGAACAGTAAGAAGATTGGTCTGAATCCACCACCTCCATAACTGTTCTTGTCCTGCAGGGAGCCTAACAGTCCAGTTTAGTTCGCAGTGAACCCACCATGTTGAAATACATTTTACTTGAATTTTGTTGCAGCATTCAATGAATGTAGAAGTTAAAAATAAAGGGTGCGCATATGCATGTATGAATCTACTCATAGTTGACAGTTTCAGTTCCTCTAAAAATGTTTGTTTGGAGCCACTGATGATTTCACTTCTCTTTCAGTGGAATGTGCATGAGAATATAGCAAAGCTAAAGCTAAAGTATGGTCTTCCTTATTTGTTAGAAAAAACAGTAATAATTTGTAAAAATATTTATTTCAAATTCCAGAAAGTGCCTTCTGGAGCTGATTATCAAAGTTTTTTTTCAAACTGCGTCCAGACTTTCTCTGTATTTATCACACAAACATACAAAACACATACAAGATATATATTTTTTAATATTGTATGACATGGTAATGTTTTAATTGAATTTCATTGTCTTTTCTCAACATCTTGACAACTGTCACGCAAGTCTGGCCTGCTTTCAGCTCTTTTTAGTGTGTGTGCCACCGCATCGGCACCCCCGATGTTTGAAAGAAACGTGCAGGTGTAAAAAGACAACTCCCCGACTAAAGAGGGAGAGAGAGAACTTGTGAAAGGCAATTAAGGCCAAGGCAGAGAGGAGGGGTGTGAGGGAGGAGGGGCGGGAGTGCATCTGTATCCAAACATTTTCCTTGGTTCACGTCAGAAAGACTTTGGAGAGCTTTCTCGCTCGTGAAACACCCCAACCCCCAAAACACACACAGAAGCACAGGCACACAAGACTCTCCCCTAATGTCAGATCTCTGTTAGTTACGTTGACTTCCACAACCCAATCTGTGCTTACAATCCATCACGAATGCCTCATCTTTACAGCTGTAACCTCCCATGTTTCATGTTTTGGAACCTACGTTTGTTTTTTTGATCATTTCCCTCATGTACGCAAGGAAAAAAAACATCGCTTACAGCGCTGGTTAACAAGAGAATTTCAGGGAAAAGTGGGGGAGAAACAAATTCAGACTTCTTGTCATTCCCTATGGCAAGTTTCAGAAAATCACTGATTGGCTGCCATGAAATATATTGGGGGAGAGGAAAGAGAGAGAGATGATGGGATTAAACAGTTTGTTAGAAGCTGTGCACCTCCTACACAGAGACAGATTGAAGGAAACCTCAAACCCGTCTATAGATCCATCTGAATGCATGGCCACAGGCTCTGTGTGTTTGCCAGCGTGACTATGTGTGAGACCGAGAGTTTGTGTGTTTGCGCAGGTCTCTTGCGTATGTGTGTGTGCTGACTTAGAAGTAGCAGTGGATGTCTTTCTGCCTTCTCCTAAAGGCACAGAGCTGCAGGGAGGGAGGAAGGGATGGAGGGACACCTGTCTCTGTCAGTCTGAGGGGAGGAGTTGGCAGTGTAAATGCAGTGTCATGTTCTCTCTCTGACCACGTCCACACTTTTGTTTTGGTGGTTCATCCACACACCTGCAAACAGCAGAGCTTTTCGAAACAGCCTCCACAGTAGTAGTTAAGCAGTTAACTTTCTGTTGGCTCTAACCCTTTCTATGATCATTTACTTTTAATGTGAACATAGCCAAACACATAGTATTTTGTGATCATGAAATAGTGACTTTATAGCACCAGCACAGGGGTTTCTGTATGGCTGGTTAACAGGTAGCCGTGATCAAATCAGGTTTTTATACTCATTCAACTATCTGACAACAGAAACTATGTAAATGAGAACAGCTAAACTGTGATTTTGGCTCTGTTAAAATACAGTAATGCTGATGATTGAAAGAAGGAGGGGTCAAAATGGATTAAACCAGCTGAGACTCAACAGAATCACTGGGGCTGTCTCACTCTTCACTAGCAATTGCATTTGTTGCCAACAGAAACAGGACAAAGAAGAAGAGATTTAGCCATTTTCCTGTTGTTAATAAACGGTAGTTTTAAATTCAAATATTCACAAATTCTAATATCCTCTCTTTCCCCCCTACGTGCCTCCTCTGCCTCGCCCACGCATTGGCTCTTGGCCACGGGTTATGTGCCTGACTGCACGCTAAAGAAAGCTAGAGAGGAAGAGGGGATAGAGAGAGAAAAGGAAGATGACTAAGAATGATTTCAAATTAAAGAAAAAGGTTAGACAGAGAAACAGTTCAAAATGAAAAGGGAAAGAGTCAGAAAGAAAAAGAGATCTTCTGTGGATACCACCAGCCCCTAAACAAAGTTGTCATTTCAGAAAAAAGGAAGAGGAAACTCTCTCTGGGATGAGGTGTTCTCTTGGGAAAATATGACAGGAACTGTGACACACACACACAGATGCACACAAACATGCTAACAGTGCAGTGACAGCTTGCGTCATAACTGTGGTGTTAGTTCTGCGCAAAGTAGACACAAAGCATGATGGGAGAGTGGGAGGTGTTTGACTCTCATTATGTCAGGAGCTTGCTCACCTGTCAGAAAAACACAGAAAACACACACACCCGCATGAAGACGTGAACTGCATGTGCATTGCATGCACATACACAGTGAGAGACAGAGTAAAAAGCCCACAGTCTTTTGTGTTCCGGTACCCACATTACACTGTGTCTATGCACAATAGAGTACATCTGTACACTTGGCAGCCTTTTATAATGCTATGAGGGTTCTGTAGTGTTGAATCCACTCCTATTGTCTGTGGTTTCTTCATGTCTTATTGTTACAAGACAAGAGGTAATAAGACGAACACACACACACATGCACACACACACACACACATTTGATAACTCTGTCACTCTGACAGCTAGGATTACAGTGTAACACAGCATAAAATATCCACCTCTTATTTGATCTTGTCAGCTCATGTCGAGTCATGTGAAACCAGGTCTGTGTATGTGTAAGTTTTGTGTCTATTTGAGTGTATGTGTGTAACAACGTCAACCCAAGTGACAAAGCCAATGTATGTATGTGTGTGTGTGTGTTTTGGCAGCCAAGTTCAGGAATGATAGTCCACAAAATGGTGAATACATGCTTACAAATAGTGAAAAGATTAACACTCCTTTTATATCCATCTTTAATGTGTCTGTACAGTAGTAACAAAACACCATGTGTGGTACTTTTACCATCCCATAGCACATGAAACCTGCTTAACTTACGTAAAGCATACATCTTAAACTGTATGAAAAAGACAAGATACTTTCAGTACTTTTGGGGTTGAGGAGTGTTCATTTGATTACTCTAGAGAGATGTAGAAAGCTCAAGATTGGAGCAATTAACTGCAGTGGGGCCAGGATTGATTGATAGGATGGGCGAAGATGTGAAAGTTAGGCTGTAAGAAAAGCCCTATTTGAAATTTAATTCACTTAACTCAGAATTCAGCTTCATGTCTTCTTTCATGGCAAGTTACTCAAGGAATTTCTTTCCAGGAAGCTATTTTAGAGGCAGGCAGGTGTGTCTTTGGTATCCAGACACAGAGGCAACACTCCTGCTGTGGGTCTGGAGACAGGTCCTAACACTTGTGGTCAGAAAACATGAAAGAAATAGGAATAAAAATAGTTTTCAAGTCAGAACTTCCCCTTTATGGATAGAAAAAAAGTCCCAGGCTGCTTTTTGATATGTAATGCTCAGCAAAAGCTATATAAATGTTTATTTTTAGTTATACTGAGATTTTAATGTGCATCATTCATAGCTTTTTGTATGTAAGAAAAATACAAATACCTATAAAGAAGTAGTAGCACTTGTGACATGATACAACAGGACAAATGTCACTTTAATGTCAATTGTTGATATTCCCATTGTGTTTAGTGTTTGTGTTCTGAATCCTCGCTAATCAAACATCAACATTATCAGTTATAATTCAGCCCAGTCCCCCTATAACAGTCTGCAAAAAGTGTGAGATATTTCTAAGGAATGAAAAACCAGGAAATGCAGAAGCGACCTAAATCCACTCTAAAAAATGGAAAATGTGAATTTCTCTGTGCACTGAAGGCCCTCAGGCGGTTCAAACATTATTGAATTAGACCAGGGCAAAGATGTAAACTACAGTCATGTGTTCCACATTAATCCTTTTCTAGCATCAAAGGCTGCAGGGTTCATCTATAGTTCAAAAAGCCTTGCACACTCTCGCACACCCTCACTTTGACCCTAGTGTAACATTAAAGAGGTGTGAGGTACGTTTTCTTGTATTAATAATTTCTTGTATTAATAATTTCTTGTACAATGCAAGACTTGTTTGGTTGTCATTTCTTTTGAAAGTACTGCTTAATTATCATCAAACTTGTAAAAAGACAAAGTGGTGATGGTGCAGTGGGTAAGACGCTTGCCTTTGGTGTGAGAGACCATTGTGTCCCTGAGCAAGACACTTAACCCCTTGTTGCTCCAGAGGCGTGCGACCTCTGATATATATAGCAACTGTAAGTCGCTTTGGATAAAAGCGTCAGCTAAATGAATTCATATGTAATTAAGTTTAAGAAGTAGAAAATCCATTAAATTAATCGTATGAGATTGGGAATCAGTTTTTTTCTTTTGAATTTCTAAAATGTGGTTGACTCACTGTTTCCTAATGCAAGCTGAAGGGAAGCACATCATCTTTACATACACACTCTCCTTTTGTTTGTATTATAATATAGTTATAATCCATAAAATAGTGTTCTGTAGACCATGAAGCCCTTAGCAACTGGAGTATGTAATCACTCGATTACAGTGCAGTTATAGAATTTTAAAAAGGTTTCTCTTCCTATTTTGCCTCATGCAGGTGGTTCTGTTACTCCTCCACCATCTGGGAACTGCCAATGTCTTCTGCTGCATTCATTTGAATTCTAATGACACCCATGCTTTTGCTGATAGTAACTGTGCTTTCAGAAGTCTGTCTAGCCACTGATAGATGCAAACAATTTGCTCATTACTTCCGTTTCGTGCCCAAATCCAATGTGATGCCTGCCAGATGAAAGAAACAACTACTAAAGAAAAAAAAAGACTAATAATACCAGATTAATTATTTAAAGGGTTTAACAATGTCCTTTTCTCAAATTAAAAAGTCTCCTCTCCACATCCACAAAACACCTCATCAGTACATTAATTAAATGTCTGTACGTCAAGCATGTATAGCAGTAGATATTTAGTACTGTAGGTTGATAATGTTCCTGTGGTATTGCATTTCACACTCAGTGCCAGAGTTTCCACAAGCTGCAAATCTCTGGATAGTAATACAATAGTGCAGAATTGTTGTTTAATGAAGTTAATTGAAATAAACATGTATGTAGGAGAGAAGGTTTTTTACTAATATTTGTTTGTCCTCTACAGGTATGACTATGTAGAGATCCATGATGGGCCCTCAGAGACGGCTGACCTACTGGGGAAGCACTGCAGCAACATCGCCCCTGCACCAATCATATCGTCAGGGCCCTCGCTCCACATCAAGTTCGTATCGGACTACGCCCACCAGGGGGCGGGCTTCTCTCTGCGCTACGAAATCTTCAAAACCGGTAAAGGGAAAAGTTGTTTTTAATGTCTTTCACTCACACTTGCCCCCAGAAAATAAGATACTTTTGACACAGGTAGTCAGACAAAGTGAGAAACACACACAGCCAGGCGTAGTTTAAAAAAAAAAAATCACTTTTTAGCCAAATCACAAGTCTCCTAAGATAATAAATACTTGTAACATGTAATATATACGTGATATACGTATTCTATTAGTAACAGAATACGCAAAGTAGACATTTTGAGAATTGTAAATTACCCTGACACTTGGACAGACTTAACAAAAGTGAACAGGATTTTAGAAGGATTGCACCTTTACAAACAGGCCATTAGTAACTGTATTACAAGATACTCATAGAGGACTCGATATGCTTCATTAGGTGACCAAGCCTCGTTTATCTCCCTGGTGTCATGGGAGACAGAGAAAAAGAGACGAAAGACACTGCAGAGGACCCTTGAGAGCCCTTTAGACTGTCCAGGCGAGACATTTCTCCCCTTCATGGCACTTTGTGTTTGTGTATATGTGTGTGTGCCTGACATGGCTCCCCTTCACGCTGCCATGGGTCAGCCAAAGCGAGACCAATTGAGATCAAGGGCGAGCGAGACATAGGGGTGCGTAGTGTCGGCCCCACAGCCATCTTGTCCCGTTCCCCCTGAAAGCATTCCACACATGCCTGCTTAATTGAGTCCTGAGCCCTGTTCCCCTGAGACACACACACACACACACACACACAGAGGGCTGAGGTTACTAACACAACACGTGCGGTTGTCGGTGTTTCTCACTTGCTGGCACCAGTCTGTTGGGATTTCTCCTGTGTGTGTGTGTGTGTGTGTGTGTGTGTCTTTTGTGCTTGACACAGTCCACCTGATGGACTTTGAAACAACAAGGGTGTCAGTGTTCACACCCTAGCAGCCTAGGGAGCTAGAGAGAGAGAGAGAGACTGGTGAATCAATCAATTGATTTTGAATTTTTGACATTTTATAACAAACCAAACATAAAACATTAAACACCGCAGTGCAGTAGTTTCATGGCTAGCATTTAGATAAAGTCTGCAACGCTGTGGTCAGGGTTTGGTTGGGGTTAGTCAAAAACACGACTTGGTCATGTTGAGGGAATGGATTGGGTTAAATAAATACTTGATTAAGGTTAAGGCAACACGAGAGTTTAGCTTAAAATTTTACTACTTTTATTTTATTTCTACAATACTTGATTAAGTTTATGGAACGATCATGGCCATAGTAAAAAGAAACCTGTGACTGTCAGTATTAAACAGGAAACAAACAGCAGGCTTTCATGTAAAAGTCTGACTTTTTGTTGACCCATCCATCCACCCCATGTTCCCCTAGAGGCCGATCAAGGGCTTTGTCACTTGTAAGTTTTAGTTTGACAGTCTGTTTAGGAGGAATCTCACCCAGGTTACCATCAAATACATATGACCAAGATCAAGTTTTTAAGGACAGCTGCTTCGATTGATGAACTATACAAAACCATAAACAGGACTTCCTCCAGTTTGTCTCTGTCTGTGTAACTTTTTGTGTGTGTGTGTGTGTGTGCGTATATTTGTGTCCAGCCTTCCCTGGCAGTAATGATGGAGCCATTTGGAACATTCAAGCTGTTGCCATACTGCTAACAAGATCTTGTTATCCTGGAAGGTGCAGCAGAACGTCTGGTTGTGTGGGTGACAAGATTTTGTGTGTGTGTGTCATTCTTACACATACTGTATAGCCTCACGATGAACTGTCTAAATATGTATCTATCTGTGCTACCCCGGCACATTCTGGTCTGTTCAACCTAAATGGAGGACGAAAAGTCTCTCCCCTCCTATGCGGTATTTCCACGGCCAGTACTTGCAGGCAAACAATATACTATATTACATTATATGTATTTAGCTGATGCTTTTACCCCAAGCAACTTACAATAATGCATTCAACCACTTGGATACAATCCAAAAATTACAAGAATTGTCTAAATACATCAGCGTTATCAAATATGCTGAACTGCTTCAAGTGCTACATTTAGAAAGAATATTAGATAGAGGGAGTGTTTTTGTGTTTTTAAGGGCCAAGATGCAGTCTGAGCAGATGAGGTTTCATTCTGAAATGGAAAATGCGTACATTTCTGCTTTCTTGATGTTTATGGGGCGCTAGTGTCACCATTGTGAAGCCAGGAAGGCAAACAGCCGGCATATATGAATATGCTCTCACTACTAGGCACAGAAAATATGAGGGAAAAACAAAGACAGAAGACGTTTCAAACACAGTTGTACTTTTTGTGATTTTTGTTTTATTTTTCTATTAAACTTATTTTTATTTTTTATCATTTAGAAGATTGGAATTTGCAAGTTTTTTTTATTTCAGTGTTTATTTTTGCATATAAAAATGTGTAAAAGAAGGATTTGTATAATCACTTAGTGGGACTCTAGCACACATTGTATAATCACTTAGTGGGAGTTTAGCACAATCCCTTCCTGTTACTGGGGTCAGTGTTTTGGAGTAGTGAGAAGGTTTGCGTGTGTGTGCGCATGTTGTCGGAGATTGTCCTCGACTTTCTGGGTGTCCTAATTACTGGACCCCTCAAAGATTAACAGTCTTATCACTCTGGAAACAGCCAACATACATATACAGAAAAACATATCTACTTGGAAAACATTTACCTAAATGTATCTTCAGAACATTTGCAGAACATATAGTATATATGCACTGAGTATAAATACATGGACACATAATGCACTGACACATACACACACATGAACAAAGACTCATGCATGCTAGTGACAGACATTAAAATTAAAGGCTTGGACAAACACAAAAAATGCTTGAAACCAAAAAGAAATACACATATCATATACACTTGTTTTTGTTTACAGCCCTGTTACTATGGAAATTCTAGTACAATTCCAGCCAATACGAAAGCAGTTACCAGAATGTGGCAACCAATCAAAATCTACTGTCTAGGCAGTGCGCCCCCAGCTGTTATTGTGACCCAGAACTCACCAGACACACACGCTGAGACATATATGAATGCAGTGATGCAGGCTGGTTACTCACAAATGCAGGGCAGCTTGCATGTCTGCACGCAAATGTTACCTCACGCACACACACACGCACGCACGCACACACACACACACACACACACAGACTCATACAACTTATTTTCGTCACTTAGGAAGACATTTCATTGACTTACATTAATTCCCTACCTAATCTGCCCAACCCTTAACCTTCATCCTTGGGATGTAGTCCATCTGTCTTCTAACTTGACCTTAACCAAAAAAACTAATCTTAAGCTTAAATTTTTAATAGTTTACTTGTGGGGACCAGCTTTTGACCTAAATGGGAAGTGAGTCCCATAGTGCAACTGTGTGAATAGATTTCTGTGAGTAACACAAGTACACACACGCACACTCCCCGGGCAGTGTAATGTGGAAGCTATCGTGGCTATCCTTCCAATAACTGCTTTTGTTTACATTCTACCAAACGCCTTTAGGCACTTCCTCTCCCCCTCTGTCCGACTACCCATCAAGTCAGTTTATTACACTGTCTAACCAATCACATTGCTCGCTCCTCCCCCCTCTGGCTTTCATTGAGGAAAGTGGATCCAGATCTGACCCAGTGAGGAGAGAAAGATGCTCCGTGGTCGAGCTAATGTAACAAATAACAGAGGTATGATTACCTTCAAAAAGTGCACAACAAACCTGAAATAGAAAATAAATCCTTTCCTTGGTCTGCATTGCAGCATATTGTGCCCTTTTGGTACACCTTCACTCAAGTGAAGATGTATGTGTTTACAGTTCATAGTACTGAAGGCAGTATTTTTCACTCTGCCAACTACTGATGGAGATTTTATGATAAAAGATTAATGTGACAGATTTTGCAGATGATTCTTCCTGGTAGAAAAGATTTGTTTACAGTGGTTTGTTCGTAAATATTAGATTAAAACAGACAGCGTTTTGAGATATGGCATATTGAACATGTTCCAAGATGCCTCAATTTCATCTACATGTCAAATTGAAGAATACGTCTGAAAAGATTTCCCTGAATTACATCATCAAAGTAATGCTGGGTTGCTTTTTAGCAAATTACATTGGTACGGCTAAAGGGATGGTTGTCTTGTGACAGTTTAATTTCATATGTCAGCGGTAATTTGGTTCAATAGGGAGTTTATTATGGAGGGAAACCCCTGCTGGGATTCAGTGACAGAGGCTGAAATGTAATGTCAGAGGAGTTTTCAGCAACACAAGTCTCCACCTTCAATGATGCTGAGGTGGAATCTAACCATGGAAAAAACAAGCTATGTTTTTGCAGGAGCTGTTGAGCTGTGTGTGGGGCTGTGTATTGTCTGTCAGTGAGACTGTATGTCAGTCCCCTCTGCATGTGTACTAATGTGTGTGTGTGTGCGTGCGTGCGTGTGTGTGTGAGTGTGTGCATTAGAGATTGGTGGAGGGAAGGAGCAAATAATTGTGGGTTTGATCTGACTAATAGCCCGTTGGCATGAAAGACAGTTTGAATGAAAGTAGATGTCTGCATTGCCAACTTACCAGACACACACACACACACACCTACGCACCTACACACTCACACACACACACACACACACACACAAACTGCCAGACCTTGTCCCGTCTCCCAGAGATCAGTGAGCCATAAGCACCAGCGCCAGATCTACCCAGCAACACACACACACACACACACACTTCCTCTAACCTTACCCTATAGTGAAACGTGTTTCTTTCACACTTATCCAGTTCAAACAGATGGGGAGTGAGGAGAAAAGAATAGGAAATGAAACAGTGGGAGGGAAGTGAATGATGGAGCTGCGGAGGATGAAAAGATCCATGGGAAGATGGTAAAGAAAGAACAGCAGGAGAGAAGAGAGGAAGAAAGATCAGGAGAGAAAAAGAAGGAGAAACGAATGAGGAGAGAAGTTTAGCGGGACAAAAGGGAAGTCGTAGAAAACACGCATATAGATTTAGCACAGAGCACTCTACACACAGTTTTGAATATTTTAAACAAAGTTCAAATATGTTCCCTTTTGGATTTGAATGTACTTGAACAATAGCAAAGAAGGACAAGGAGGAGACGGGCGCCACACTGAGAGAGAACGTGGAGAAGGGACAGGAGAAAGGAGGGCAGTGTTTTTGTGATGTTCATGAACATGAAGTAATGAGAAGGGAATAAAATTGCTGCCGGCAACAGAACTGGTCAGGCGTTCACTCGACACACTCATACTGACACGCGAACACACGCAGACACACACACACGCAGACATACACTATCCAGCAACTGATTCTGCGGGGGGGGCGGCAGACGCTAGGGGTACCCGTGAGAGACAGTGTGTTTGCTTACATCTGAGGTCACTGCATCGGGGAGAAGGTTACGATAGCAAGCAAACTCTGGGAAGTGGGACAGAAAAACAGGGATATATCAGGACAAACAGACTCTGTAACACTAAAAATAGATGTTACAGTGAAATTGCAGTCTGGCATTAATATAGATTTGGAAACAAACTAGAATGGGGAAAGTATGTTTGGTGTATTTAAATTTCTCTACTGTAACAGCGTTACCATAATTCATTCAAATGGATTGCACATACTGTATGTCCCCGAACTGCTGCTGTGCAGGATCAGATGAATGCCAGAATCAACTTAAGCTGATTTGAAATGAAAGTTAAAAAAAGGAAGGGTGGAGAAAGGAAAATCATTAAAGACACTCCTGGTTACACCTACAAAAGTTTGTTTGATTATGAATGTCACTTTAAAAATGTGTCTCACACATACATATGCAGACATTCTGTCTGCTGCTTTCAGTCTGCTAACTGACTGACTGAGTCCGTACTCATCCTGGTGTAACAACCTAGTTTCCATGGAGATCCCCAGAGAAACAAGCCATTTTAGTTTGGGACTTCGTTACTGACAGCACTAAAAGTCCAATATATACGAAAATCATAAGAGACTACTTTTAAATCCTAAAAACACACAGTTACGAGCAAAAAGTTGAAGTGATTAAGCAGCCAATGTAGGCAGCTGTATTGATTCAAATTTCAGCTGTTCATCTGAAGAGTGGGGCTGAAACATGTCTTATGTAGACAGATTGGTGCAAACACGCATAACTGTACATGTTTCATGCCAGCTACACACACTCCCTCTTAATGTGTTATTCACTTTCTCTTCATTTGCTCATGCAAGCACGCAAGCACAGTAGCAGACACCCCAACAGTCTGGAGAAAAATGGGTTACCATAAGAGGCTTAGGCAGTGCGTGCGTGTGTGTGTGTGTTTGTCTGGATGTTTGGTCATACATGGCTGGATGGACTGGTATAATGGTGACCACATACACTCCATAAGGTGTGTGAGTATTCATACAGAGGGTATTATAGTAATTCAGTAACAAAGAGCCCCAGATTACCCGCAGATCATTGTGTGCATTTGTGTGTGTGTGTGCATGTACAGTATGATGATATCTAAAGCTTCTCATAAGTGCTAGACCACCCAACCATGACATTGTCAGCAGACTCTACATCTCTCTTTCGCTTGCTCTCTTGCCCGTAATCTTTGTCTTTGTAAAAATGTGACTCGTTTACCACTTCAAAAACCTGATGTTTTTTTGGAACCGGTACACCTGATTCAGCTGCATATCATTCAGTCTTATTCCCTTCATGGGCATTTTGAAGTTACATCACTCTGGAGTTTCGGTCTCTAGCCACAAGAATAACATCTGAATAAAACTGCAGTTACTTCAGCAGACCTAACTGTCATCTTCTACATGTTTCAAAACAATCCCATTAACTGCATTTAAAGTACATAATGTGTTGTTCTCTTAAATAGCCATATTTCTTTCTGGTCAAGAAAGCAGAGATGGCTAGACTGGGATTTATGAAATTGTGAGGCAGGTATTTAGTTTGCTGTGAGTTTGAAAGCACTCCCATTTAAAAACAGCACCTCTGAGTGTCTGCCAAAAACAAGATCATTAGTTTGATGTATAATCAAAATCTATGCCCTTTTCTAAACAGCATTGACCTTTCAGTCAAGGTCATGGTTAATGAGTTATACCAACCACACACTGCTATAAATATATGTTTCTATAAAAAAATATGTCTCTTCATATACATTTTGGGTCTGTGTCTTCATCTCAGGTTCAGACTGTTCCCGTAACTTTACAAGTCCCTCGGGTCTCGTTGAGTCCCCGGGCTTCCCTGACAAATACCCCCACAACCTGGAGTGCTCCTTCATCATCATTGTCCCCCCCAGCATGGATGTCACCATCACCTTCCTCACCTTTGACCTGGAGAACGACCCCCTGCCGGGCGGGGAGGGGGACTGCAAGTACGACTGGCTGGAAGTGTGGGACGGGCTCCCAGGAGGTGAGCTGTTGATTAATTGGATGTGTTTTGTTATGGCAGCATAATGATCATCAGCAAATGACAATGATGCTGTTGGTGTGAGAAAAAAAAAGTTGCTGATCATGATCTTGGGCGGCGATGTTAAACTATAGTTCAGCCATTTCAGGAGTCAATACACAGAGCAAATTTAAAATGGTGTGTATTTTGCGCTGCCTACATCCTTTTTGACTGAAGTGGAGTAGCAACTATTTTAGTAGCTATGCGTTGGTAGATGAAAGCCAAGCTTACAGGCAGGATGTTGGCACCTACCATGGAGAAACAACATAACTTTTCAAGGGGAAAATAAAGTAGGAGTTGCTGAGAGGAGGGAGAAAAGAGTGGGGGGTGAGAGGAGCAACTGTAGAGGGCTATGATATTTCTGGTCTAGCTGCTAGAAGGATTGGGAGAGTTTAGAAAGACACATCTAAGGTATGTAGACCTTGGATCTAGTTTCAAGAGATGGAAGAGGTAGAGAGAAAAGGATGAGCAGTGGAAGGGCAGCGAAAAGTCCTCCACTGCTGGGAAGACTGGAACAACGGAAGGAGATGTTGAGAGAATAAATGAAGGCCAGAAGACCTCTGGTCTGCCTTCAAGAAGAGGACTGGGAGAAAAGAGAAACCGGGATTTGAAGGGTGTCCAAGTGGGACCGGAAAAGAGGAAGGAAGACTTGTCAGATAAATAATTGCTGTTGTATTTTATATTATTTTATTTAACTTTAAATAGTTGGTTGTGTGATACTTACTATTTCCATATCATTGCAGTAATATTAAATACCATCCATTGTTTTTAGTTGTATAAACAATTTGTAAGTACTGTACTTAGAAATCAGCCAGCAAAGACTTAATAGCATTAGTTGTAAAAGACAGCAAACAGTGGTGCTTTTATTCTTCTAATTAACTTTACTGTACATGTGAATTAAGCCTGAGGAGGAAAGAAAATTCAGAGAGATGGTACAAAGAAAAGACCGTGGTAAAAAAAAAGAATCAGAAAAAAACCCCAACATCTTCACTCCTTTTTCAGGGGATAAACTAGAAGACAAGAGAGGTTATGCAAAGTTGAAAACAGGAAATTAAGATGACCAGAAAGGCAAAAAGAGAAGGATGGAAGAGAAAGAGAGGATGAAAGGCATCTCCTCTGAGTGATGGAGAGAGACCACAAGAAGGATAGCAGGATGAAAGAAAAGGAAGCAAAGTGAAATGAAGTGGGAGGAGGTTGAAAGGGAAGGAAATATATAGGATGCGATTCAGAGGTGAAGGACTTAGTTTCACCCTTTGCAAAAGTGTAGAGTCCTAAGCAGGAAGAGAGGACAAGATAAAAAGACAGCCAGGGAAAGAGAATGACCACGAGTGTCTCTTTTCAGTTGAAAGGTGTTTGAAGAAGGGAGGAGAGGTTGAAAGAGCTGGCTTAAAAAATTTATTTATTCAAAGGAACGGGAGAAGAGAAACATGATAATCAGAGAACTCAATTCTGAACTGGTTAAAGTGCAAGAAGTAAAGAGAGAGAAAACTAGAATGTGAAGTGTTTTGTGTGTGTTTGTGTTTATGCATTTGCCTCTTTTAAATGCCACTGAAATTAAATTCATAAAACATAGAGGGAGAACGACAAATATAAAAAATATTTTATTTGTTTGACCAGAATTGTGCGCAAACATGGGTCATTTATTAATAGAAATCATCTCTGTGGATTTGAGATTCTCTTCTCTTTTTTCCTTTTTTCCTCACCACCCTCAAGAAAAAAGTTATAACTGCTCAAGAGCCCTGTTTCAAATATACACCCGTTCCAAAAGAGAAGAAAACAATCAATAGCACTGATTGATTGGTGGCTATTTTCTTGTCTTCCACCTCCTCTTCCTCCTCCACAAGCCTCCTCGGGTGTGTATCTGTAAGTGTGAGAGAGGACTCAGGGAGTAGCAGGATGAATCTACTATCTGTGTACCCATCCTTTCACCCACACACACACACACACACCCTAGGACTCTAAATCACACTCATCTGTTTATGTTGACGTATATAAGTTGTGGTATTAGAGACAGTCGAGGAATCACTTAGATCCACACGCACACACACAAACACACATATATGTATATATAGTACACACAGTACACATAATAAAACCATGTACAGTTCAGGGACAGAGGTGATAGATGAAGAAAAGAAAGGTGATGACATGAGAGGGTGGAGCGATAAGTAGATGACAGTGGAAGAGGGAGTAATAATAATGGAAGAAAGTAAAAAGAAAAACACACGTAGCAAAGAATAGAGGAGGATTACGGTATAAAGGGATTGGTATAGGAATGATAAATCAATAAACCATCTTGACAGTGAGAGTGAGATCCTTGTAACATCTTGTGTAACCAACACAGTTAGTGCATTGTGTCAAATGATGACATATAGAAATTGCTGGCAGAATTGTAACTGTTGACTAACCCAATACTTCTTCATCTCTGATTGACAGTTGGCCCTCTGATTGGTCGATACTGCGGGACCAGGGTGCCTCCTGAGATCCAATCATCTACTGGGATTCTCTCTCTGTCTTTCCACACTGACATGGCTGTGGCTAAAGATGGCTTCTCAGCTCGATATAACATGACCCACAAGGAAGTCAGTGAGAGTAAGTTTAAGTTAGCGCAGATTTTTTATATTTTAAAATGCATTTAGAAATGCTACAATATTCTAAAAGAGTCTAAATCTCTTCCCCTCCTCCTCTTGTAGCTTTCCACTGTAGTAATGCATTTGGTCTGGAGTCAGGAAAGATCACGGATGACCAGATCACTGCTTCGTCCAGTTTCTACGATGGACACTGGCTGCCACGTCAGGCCAGGCTTAATTACAATGACAACGGATGGACACCCAACGAAGACAGCAACAGGGAGTACATACAGGTACGAGTTTGTCCTCAACTGTGGAGCAAACAAAGTAGTATTCAAGGGGCTCCTCAAAATGTCATTCAAAATGACACTAATCTCTGTTAAATGTGAACTGAACATGCACCTACCGCTCAAAAGGTGAGGTACACCAACCTTGTCTGTCCCCTGGAAATTACATTGACACACAACTAATTTAGTTAATACGCTTTGAAGGAAGGGTAATGAAGTCTGGATGCGTTTTCTATTAACATATTAAGGAAATTTAGCTAATTTACAGATCTGGCAAGTCACAAAATTGTACAGAACGTATCGGTAAAATGTTCACTGACAAACGTTTTGTTTTCAACTAAATATTTGATCTTGCAATACAATATCCATTTGATCCCATGCTTTTGCTCCACCACAGCTGCTACAATTATTATTATTAGCCCTATTATCCTATAATCCTATATTATTACTTTTATTGATTATTAGTTTTTTTATTTTATTTTTTTATCAGGACGTGGCACAAATCCAAGAATCCTTATGCTGAAATACAGATTCTTATTCTTGAAAAAGTTTACTCTGCCTAAACTAAAAGATTGCACTCTTATTTTTAACATATTTTTTCTTGTGTTGACATATCACACATAATAACTCCACCACAGCTATATTTCTCATTGAATGTGTGTGTATGTATTTGTGTATATGTGTGTGTGTGTGTGTGTGTATGTGGGAGTGAGAGAATAGGCGAGAGAGAGAGAGAGAGAGAGAGAGAGAGAGAGAGAGAGAGAGTGGGAGGTGTAGTGATATCAAGGTTTAGCAGCTAGATGCCTGGGTAAGGCATTGTTTCCCATATTCTATCACAGTGCCAACTTTGTGCCATCCCTGTGCTGAGCCTGAGTTATGAGGCTGTCTGGGTGAGAGGGGAAGGGAAGTGTGAGGTTCACTCACCCCTCAGACAGAAATGAATTCAAACCAGCCCACAAGGCACTCTTCAGTGAGACCCGTCTGTAAACAACAGATTATCTTGTTGGGTGTCACCTTCCTGTAGCCTTACAATGACTGCCCACAGGTTTTGCTTTGCTCATTGCCAATAAGCTTTTTTGAAAAAAGAACAAAAAAGCTTGCAGGTTTTAGTCTTGATTTGTGCAGCTAACATATTCCATCCTCTTAGAAGCCTGTGATTAGATAGCCCAAGATGTGCTCCCTCTAAGAAATAATAATTGCTCAGAGAGACAAGAACCACACAAGCACCTCATCTATTCATTTGTAGGAACAATGACACAACCACAGACACATGTTAACTGGAAGCAGAAGTTCTGAGAGCTCCACTGTGGCCAAACTCTGGGCCTGCAAACACAGGAAGGGACTGTGGCCAAGAGGCAGCATGAGGCCAAGGTCCCATCAGTCTTACACATCCTTCCTGTCTCACCTCAGCTGTAAGCAGACTGCTCACTCTCTCCAGCTCACTCTCAAAATTAGCTGACATTAAAGAATTTGCTCCACAAGAATCACTTAAAGGACTCTCTCTTTTTTTTTTTTCTTCCTGATTTTGTTCCCCTGACATCCAGATTGTCCGCATAATCTCCTCAGTCCATGGAAAGACCCCGGATTCGGATTTTATTGTTCGTGACACATCAGATCGTTGTATAAAATTGACTTGACAGCTTGGCTGGGAATTAAGCTTCTACTTCTCTCATGTTGTCTTTCTGTCTCTCTCTGGTCATTGGTGTTGTGGTCGGGTCGCTGCGTTCCACAGAGGCTCTCAGCTGTTCCCCTGCGTTAACACCTAGCTGAGACCAAGGCCCCTGCGTGTGTGTGTGTGTGTGTGTGTGTGTGTGCAGCCTCCTGTCTTGATGAGCAGCTGTCATAAATGCCAACATGCCTCTTCTTCTAGCATCTTGCACCCCGTGGTCTCTTATAACCAAGTGTGTGCATGTGTGTTCCTGCATGTGTGTGTGATTGTGTTTGCGTGTGTGTTTGTTGAAGTGTGTACCCATGGACCTCAGGCATGTGTGTGTTGCTGTGTTGGCTCAAGAGCCATGTGTGTGGTTTAAATATCTCTCTAGTGCACATTTTCTAATGTAGCGTATGTGTTGTTCTGTTCTATTCTGTTTTATTCAGTTTGGTTCTGTTCTGTTCTGATCTGGTCTGGTCTGGTCCAGTGAGGTGTGGTGCAGATTGATGATGTGGGATCTGGTGGCTCTGTTATTCTAACAACTTGGGTGATTGATGGGAAGCCTTCCCTGGGAAGGCTCACTTAGTATCTCTCTCTCTCTCTCTTCCTCTCTCTCTTATTCCCTTACTCCTCACCTCTCCTCCTCTCATCTGTTCCTCTGCTCGGTTCTGGACTATCGATTAGTTGTCTTGGCGGATCTCTGTCTGGCCCTAAGCGTGCAGGCGTGTGTGCGTGTTTGTGTGCGCGTGTGTGTGTGTGTGTGAGACAGAGAGAGAGAGTGTGTGTGTTGGAAGTAATCTAAAACACCTGTCTCTCTGACAGATAACAAACACAGCATTTTACCTCCCCTGGTGTTTTGTACTATACTCCAGTGTGACACACAGCACACACAGACACACACACACACCGCACACTCACAACAAGTTGTGATTAATCGACATGTTTCAACAGCTCCAATGGAGGAGAACAAATGTTACAACCTACTGTAGAACCTTTCTCATCTTCTGCTTGTTATTTGTCTGCAGCCTCTTTTTGTCTGCATTGCCTATATTCTCTTGCATATTCAGTTGTATTATATTAAATTTTATTTATATAGTGACAATTCATAACAAAGGTTACCTCATAATAATAATAATAGGACTAATAATAATAATAATTGTAGCAGTGGGCGTCCAGCAGGAACATGAGGGCAGCAGGAAGCCCGCAACCACAGATCCAGACTCTACAGCTACAGAACCAGAAACACCTGCAGAAAGCGATAGGGGGAGAGAGTAGAGGGACAAGAAAGCACAAGACTATGGGAGAGGGAAGAAGTCGGGTTAGTAATGTGCATTAATGTTATAAGAATGCATACAGATGGAGAGGGAGAGGGGAAGAGAGGTGCACCATGGGAAAGTCCCCCTGCAGTCTAAGGGTTGGGACCTGAGTCAGCCCTAAGGTTTGTCAAATAGGAAAGCCTTAAGCGTACTTTTAAATGTGGAGATGGTCTCTGCCTCCCCAGACCAAACTGGGACCTGTGTGTGTTTGTGTTTGGGGCTATAAAACCTTGTTTTATGAAGTAGAGGTTTGAATCTCAAAATCTCTGTCGCGATGTAGCAGAGAACATAATTCATGTAAACATGTTAAAAATGCGAAATACTCAGGTGTACCTCAGGTGTGCTGTGTTCCTGGGAAGAAACTGTTAATGTAACTTCTATGGTCCTCGACAAAATCATCGTAGACCCCAGAAGAACTCCTTCAACTTTCAGTAATGCAGAGCTCATTCAGTGGTGTCGAAAATAAATTTTACTATTTCTACTAATTCAAAGCTAATTATAACTTCTTGTGTGGATTAATACATTCGATCGGAGCTGTTTTCAAACCTGCTGTTATCATCATTTGATCCATTGAAGCACAGTGGTTCTCATTGGCAGGTGCTCCTCAAGAGCAGTGTTAAAATATATTTCCCAAACAATATCATCTCTTCTTTCTTCATATCACTTGCAAATTGATAGACTCTCTGAAAACATCTCTATTGTTCTTCTTGAGCTACTCATTTAGGGCACTGTGGAGCAAAACAAATGTGTATCTACTTTAGGGACCTTGAAATGAAGGAGTCTGAATTCTGCATACAGCACACAGTACACGGTCCATGTATAATGCAACACAGCTAGCAGCATGCCAGACACGTAGCGTAGCATCCACATTCAGGATGGGGAGGTGATTATGGCTATTGTATGGGAGGAAAGTAAACTGAGCCCCAGGTCATTACTATCAATCTGCCAGGAGAGAGAGACATAGAGAGGAGAGGGAGGGAGAAAGAAGGAGATGAGAAGAAGAGGATAAAGGGAGTGGTGAAGGTGAGAGTGGATGCTGATAAGTTCAAGTGTATATTTGTGTGTATGTGTTTAACCAGTTTAATGTTTGAAGAGCTCCAACATGAGGGCATTTTGTCAGGAGTATGATTTGGGTTCGGGGATAAGATTAGACTCCGATGAGCAAAGGTTAGCGAGCTTGGTTGGGCTTTCAGTGGGTGTTTACTTTTCATTTTGTAAGCAGTTTTTATTGTTGATAAGTTTTTTTTCAAAACATCACCATCATCAGTAGTATTGTCACTTTGTGTTTCAGCTTTTTATACACCAAACACTCATCCAGCTGAATGATCAGTTGTCAGCTTTGTTTATGATGTTTTTATTTTTATCCACCAACAGGTGGACCTCCATACTTTGAAGGTGCTTACAGGCATCGCCACCCAGGGCGCCATTTCGAAGGAAACTCAAAAGGCTTACCATGTCACCACTTTCAAGCTGGAGGTCAGCACCAATGGAGAGGACTGGATGGTCTACAGACATGGCAAGAATCATAAGGTAGGCGAAATACAAAAACACTCAGCACATGCACAAACACAAGCCACATTTTCCTGCCAATGCATGGACTGCAAAGTAGTTCTGGGTGACTAGAGAAAGTCTGGATGCTCTTCGGTGTCACACATGCCGCAACATGCACTCACGTGGAAGAGTCAGAGAAAAATATGAGACGGAACATATGCAGCGAGAGCTGACCACAAGCCCAAAATTCAACTGGTGTCTGCAATTACAGCCGTACCACTGCTGTTCAGTTGGCTACATTTAAGGGTTTACGACCAAGCCAGAATCAGCCCACGTCTCCAAGCTCCAAGTGATACCTTACATCATCGAACACAGCTACACTTAGACTGTGCAGTCTGCTTTTCGCATCCCATCTGGTTTCTGTTACTGGTCAGAGTTCTGCCTAATGTTGACCTGGTTGGACTGTTTTCTAAGCTGTTTCTCTCAGAGGTGTTAAAACATGATGAATCATCAGTGAGTGTGCTGCAGTCTGGGGGTGCCGATTAGAAGAAATGAAGCAGACAGTACAGAGGGTCTTTAAAATGGTTGCAACTGCAATTAAAGTACAGGAGCATTCCAGTGGTTGTGGCTGCTTTTTCCATCACAGCCGTTCTCCCCCTGCTATAGAGCTCACATATGTTTGTCCTGCGGTGTAACACCACGTCTACCTTTGTGCTATAAACCCTTATTCCTTCACTAATGCATGCACACACACTCACAGATGTATATATAAAAATGCTTATTTTGCTGTGAGAGGGAAACAGGAGATTCAGTCTAACCATCTGGGGTTCCTCTGTGGACTGCAGATCCCATAAGGCTTATAGCTGCTGCTAACTCCCAGCAAAGTGATTGATGGATAAACCACAGTTGAGTTGTGAAAAAAGACAGAAAGGGAGAAAATAAAGAAAGAAATTGAGGGATGATAGAAGGAGGACAAGGAAGGGAGAGTAAAGCAAGTTTTTTTAAATCAGGTTTATGGCTATAAAGCTTAGTCAACCAAAATTATAATTCTTTGATTGGCTTAGTATGTGCAAATAAGCCTACGCTTCTGCAATCTGGAAATTGCTCAACTAATCAGTCAGTTCACCATTCAGTTGTTTTGTCAGTCAAATAGCGATATGCTGCTGACACTAGGCAATGAAACAATAAAAATCCAATGTGCAAAATGGATTAATGATGATGTTTGGAGGTTATTTGCTGGTGTCACCACCCATAATCCCCCTTGATTCCCTCATAACCCTGAAAAGCTGCTTCAGAGTCAAATGCCTAGGGGAGACACAGAGGGGTGTGTGTACATGTATGTGCAAATCAATGTGTGTGTGTGTGCTTTAGGATAAATCAGCAGCAGCTTCTAGTAGAATATCCCTCTCTTGTCTTTTAAATACGCACACACACCTCTTGCCAACTGGTAAGGGTCTTTTGAGCCATTTGGTCCCCTGGTGAGAGAGTCTGCTCAGTAATCTGGTGGTTCGGCTCATGGTTGTCGGGCATTTCATTTGGTGCACTACAGTATATCATCATCCCATCTGCACATTATCTATAAATATATGAAAATACTGTATACATGCTTATAATTTGGTTTATATGTTATGGTGCTTTCTCTATCCTGACAGAGAGAGATGAAAAAGGTAGCAAAGTTAAAGCAGAGAGAGTTGAAAAAAGACAAGGAGAGTTGTTTATTCATTTATCTGATGATGAAACAAGTGTGTCAGCATCTTGGAACCTAATGTCCCTTCTCAGCTGACATACCTCAGACGGCCAGTCAGCATCGGCCTTGCCATGCCAACTGTCTCCTGCAACTTTGGTGGTGTAAATGAGGTTGTGGGTTTAATGTTATATAAATAGCTCAACAGCAATGGCCAAGAAGATCTTTTGGCAGAGCTTTTTAGTTTGGGTGTGGAAAATGCTGTGTCTGCATTGAAAGGACATTTCAAGGAAAGGTTTTTCTTTATATAATTGAGAGCAGACCCTGGATCATTTCATACAAGGATCAGTGGTAAGCATGTCAGATTTTTCTTTTTCTGAACTTAAATGTACACACAAGCCACATAGAATAATTTATTTATTACTTTCTTTCAAGATAAAGTGGCTGTTCGACTAACGCAAGGGATATATAGAAGTGAACAAGCTCCTGTCTGGTTAACTTGTTGAACCTGCTCTGAACTGTCCATTTATCCATCCATCTCTCTCTTGACATGTTCATTCACTCACCCCTTCACTAATTCTCTTAAAATTTCTTCATCCATCAAATCTCCCCTCCCTGTCTTCACACTCACTCTCTGCACATCTTTGTTCACCTTATCCTTCCCCTCTTGCACTCTTTTTCATCTCTCCCCTTTTCCCTCTCTCGACACTCCATCATTTGCCCTCCCTCCCCACACATGTTTCTGAGAAAGTCATCATGAAATAAGACAGGCAAGGTTCGGCTGCTCGAACAAATGACTTTCTGTGCTTGGCTACAGTGATGGTTTTGGTGGCTGGGTGTGTGTGTGTGCGTTAATCTGGAAGAATTATTGAATTAGTGTTTTATGAGCAAGAGGCATTAAAGGAGGACAAAAATTAATGGGAGCCACATGGATAGAGAAAAAGGTATGAGTCTGTGCTCATGCTAACACACAACAACAAAGACACACACAAATACATGCATGCGGATTTATGTATGTTTACAGCCTCGTTCTTTTTGTATGTTTGTCTCAGATGAGTAACTCTTAAGAAAGCAGTCACTATGCACATTTGACACACGCACACACTCTGGTTTTAAACATCTGGGAGCCAGCCCAGGGGCGGCACCACTGTCACACAACATCACAATGATTTGTGCGATCGGTAATGTATTTGATAATGTCATTAAAGGCCCGTTGTGAACCAGATGGGACATATGGAATACATGTTAACTTGCAGAAACGTTTTGGAGTGAGTAATATTCATACATCATTTGTTCCTACATTTTACTGACAGGCCCACAAATGACAGATACTGAATCAAGACATGCACTAGAGAAAGAGGGGAAAGAAACAGATGGGCAAAGCATAAGTCAAGTATAAGAATACCGGGTGAACATCTTTGCAGAGCCAATATGCTGTGCTGCTTTGCTATTGGAATTAAAAAGTTGAGATTCCCAACCAATTTGTATTTTAAGTTTTCTTTCCCTGTCTTATTATCCATAAATGTTTATTTCCTCTGTTCCTGTTTTTACTGCGCTGAAGCCATTTTTCAAATCCCCTCCTGATGACCAGGTCATGTCAGATCATTTGAACTTAATAAAGCAATAAAGAAGATAAAAAGTGTTCAGTGATCAAAATGGACGTGGGCCTTATGGGAGTGTTTTTCAGTGACCTGAGGTCTCAAGTTAAGAAATGATGTTGTCTCAGTTTGAGTCTTCATCTGGAGGAGTCTGAGACCTTTTGTTGGTAGAGGTAAATTTAAGATTGACGTGATACAATTGTCATTATGTAGCCCTGCTGAAGTGCTGCAGGCAGAGCTGTCTGTGGTCATTACAACACTGGACCTCGGCCAAGACCAAAACCTCCAATTCCCACCTTAATCTGTGGGAGGGAGGATGGATGGATGGAGAGCGATGGAGGAAGCAGACATGGATGGAATGAGAGGGAGGAAGTGGGATTGTGATGAGAGGAAAGTGTTGGAGAGTTGAAAATAGCAAAGAAAGAAAGAAAGAAAGAAAGAAAACACAAGGTCAACCAGTCAAGCATTGAACTGATAGAGAGGGGAGAAAATGAGCTGTGCAGAGGGAGGAAGAGAGGTGGAAACCAAAAGGAGAAAACCGAGGTTCATAGGGGAACAAGTGAGTGAAGGAAAGAGGCAGAAGGGGGGGAAGAAGTGTTCACAGGGGAACCACGGAGCAAAAGAAAGAGGGATGGACAGATGAACAGAGGCATGGAGGAGAGGAGGAATAATGAGAATAACAGACAAGGGTGTTGACCACAAATCCCTCTGGATAGATCAGAGGTCTCAGCAACACAGCCTGGAAGGATGTCAGGAGAAGGGAGTAGTGGGAGGAGGGTGGGGCGAGGCGAGGTGAGGGAAATCAGGAGGGAGGGAGAGGTCAGAGGAGAGAGGGAGAAAATAGTGTGTGACAAATGAAGAAAGAAAAGCTGAGAGAAAAAGAGCAGAAAGGGACAAAGGGGGATATTATAAGGGTGCTCTGTGTCATTTGGTTTGTGAGATTTGTGGACTGTACTGTCACACTTTCCATGACTTAGCTGTCAAAGACAGGTTACCTCCCTGAAGTCTGTGTATGTGCAAAGGTGTGTGTGTGTGTGTGTGTATGTGTGTGTGTGTATTTGTCCTTGTGTGATGAAATGAGAGGAGATGGGGGGTGTTTTACTATTTTATAACTCTATCCACACACCTACACGCAAAACACACAGCACGGACATTTGAATAATTCAGCATGTCTGCACTGTTCCTTGCTGGCTGACTGACTGTGGCCCTGCCGGCTCACGACACACACACACACACACACACACACACACACACACCCACACACACCTGTTATTTTCTTTCCCACTAGGTGAACATGTTTCTCGTCAAGCTCCTATTCTGTCCTGTAGTTACACATTGGACCTGGTTAGTCGCCTTTTGACTCCAAACCAGAAGCGGCTACACAATATGTGTCCTTCTGCCCTGTACACTATTGTTATTCAGTAGAGTAGGTGTGTGTAAATGAAGGTGAAAACAGTATTCACTCCATGTCTATCCCCTTTGACCTTCACTGAATACAATTTGAAATGGGTAGATTTCTCTTGCTTGGAGTTGTTCTTATAGTATTGGTGTTAAACAACATTTCCGCTTTTTTGTTTTGGCCTATATGTGTGTGTATGTGAGAGAGAGAGAGAGTCTGTCTGTGTGTGTTTTGTGTAGGTTTGTTAATGGTCAGATGTTTCCACCCGTGTTAAGAGATGAGGCAAATTGACACCACAAACACTGGGTTGAACTGATGCTTAACTTTACACCTTCTCTCTCTCTTTCTCTCACACACACACACATACACACAATAACCTGAGCTGGGTTGCGGGTGGAGTCCATTAGCTGATTAGCCTTTTAGAGAGAGGCCGTTAACTGTGAATTTAGGAGTGTAAGACCTCAGAGATGCTACATATCCCCTTACACCTCCTCAGTGTGGATTCTCACTGCAGAGCCAAAACCTGGACGAGCTTTTGTTTAATATATTTTCACAAAAAATATTTGTCCATAATTATACAGTTTAACAGTTTAACACTTACTATTAAAGTACAAATTAATCTACGCCAAGCAATGTAATGCAAATTAAAGGAGACCTATTATACTGCTTTTCCAGTCCTATATTGTAGTTCTGTGACTCCTGTATGGCAGCTTTGCATTATTCAAAGATCCAAAAAAAAAGTTCTATCTTATACTGGCTCTTCATGTGGGCCTACATTTCAGCCTCTGTCTGAAACAAGCTGGAGATGCTCCTGTCTCTTTAAGGCCCCCCCTCTCAAAGCCCACTGTCTTCTGATCGGCCAAGACCGGAAGCATGTTACCAGGCTGCTGTTGTCGCTGAGCGGTACAGACTGGCTGAGCGAAGCTGCGCCGTTGCTGTGTGGAGCACATGACCATGTATGGATCACCGGCTCCGTCTAGCTCCATATCACGTAGAACAGAGCCGTTGGTAGAAAAAGCAGTTCAAAACGTTCAGCGTTCAGAACAGGAGGAAATCTGAGATTTTTGCTCACAACATCATTATTTGAAGCTTTGGCCATGTTTAACACGAACATCCAACATTATAAGTCATAAAATGTGGAAAAGAACGATAGGTCTCATTAAAACCAGGGAAAACTGAGTATAGATAAGTTTACCTTTCACTAATGGCTGTTTAATATACATTAACAAATAACAAGTGACACACATTGCACATAAGGCTTCAAGGGTTCCAATGTGGGTTGATACACATTGTAAAATCTGCACTATGTAGAAAAACACATTTAAATTTTGGCAGTGGGGTCAGCTTAGCATCGATTCAGAACATTTAACCATTTCCTGACGGATGTCCTAAAGATAGATCAGTATGTGTGGCGATGAGTTCTAACAGAGATCATTGCTGGTATTTTCCTATCATGTTTTCAGTCTGCTACCGAAAGGATTTCAGTTTAATGAAGTGACTGTAAAACTGCAGTTGTGACAGTGAAAGGTTTGCATCAAGTAGAAGCTAAAATACAGCTGCTGCTCTGTTTGGTGACCCTGAACAAAACTGGTAATAGAGAAACAAATGGACACTAGATTGGTGAATCAAGACTCATGCAGTATGCACACTTACATACACACACATAAAACCACATGCATACAATTGTGTGGGCTTTTATTTTTACTATATTTGTGGGGTCCAAACACCCACTTTATGGGCTCTGACAGCTTTGTGGGGACAAAAATGCTGGGCCCCACAAGTTTAAGACTGTTTAAGAGTTAAGACTTGGTTTTAGGGTTAGAGTTAGAATTAGGTTGGTGTTAGGGTAAGTGGATAGCGAATACATTATGTCACTGTCGCGTCCCCACAAGGATAGTGACAAAAGGCTGTACGTACACACACATTCTCACACTTTTGCTGAGGAAATGTTTCAGTGAGCACCAAGGGAAATCAGAAAACACCCGCCAGCCCCCAACTCCTCCAAAGAGTGAGACTTCATAATTACACTTTTACACACTGACACTCACACACACTTGTAATTACAGTCCACAATCCTATTAAGTCTTTTGGGGCCTTTAGGCATTTTTCCATCATTTAACTGGTGACAGTCTCTGGTATTAAGGCCATTGTAAGGGCATGAGTTCACTGGGTCTGACTTTATATCGTACACCCAGTGGGTCATGGGTTCAATTCCCAGCTGGCCTAGTAGCTTGCTACTGTTCATGTAAGTCAGAAACCCCTTTCATCCATATTTTGTCACCCCTGACTGGTCCTGCTGTTTAATGGATTGGGAACAGGAGGAAAATAGTGGATTACACACACACACACACACACACACACACACACACACACACACACACACACACACACAGACTCCTAAAACAAAGCGAACATCTATAAATGAGTACCCAAGCAAGTAATTGCAAAGCCTTTGGCTCTGGTGAATGCGGTTTTCTGCTCTCTGTGATAAACACACTATGTTGTGTTTTCAGTACTGATGTAACATAATAGAAAGAGTGTTAGAGACACAGAGGGAAAACAGCCTTTGAGGTTCTCTAATTAATGATATTTTTTTCTTAAATTTACAACAGTATATCATCATGGCAGTGAGAGAGAGAGAGAGGCAGAGAAAGATGTGTCGAAAAGAAAGACAGAGGATAGAAAGTGAAATGATAGGCAGAGGAGCAGAGGCCCAGCTGTGTTTTATGTGGTGAGCCCAACAGAGATGACAGTTCTAGGCAGAGAGAGAGACATGGCACTCTGTCAGACAGACAGAGATATAAAGTCATGGTGTCAAAAGACTGCTTCCGGCCATGTGCGCTTGCATTCACTTTCTTTTTTATCTGTATTTGTGTGTGTTTTCGAAGGAAATTATTTGTGTGCGTTGTGTGTGAAGTGTGGGAGCTGGAAGGGCACTTTGTAAGACAGTGGAAAGACACCCTGTGTTCTTTGGTGTGTGTGTGTGTGTGTGAGACAGCTGTGTTTGAAGTGCATTTGTGAGTGTGTGTCTGTGCGTTGAGGGGCGACAAAGTGTGTTTTTCTTTGCTCTCTGTGCATGGAGGACTAACAATTATGTTTTCCTGTGTGTGCGTGTGGTTAAGTCAAGAGGACGTGAGAAGAGGATGCTCTCCCACATACTTACACCCTTGATTTATTACACACTGCATTCCCTCAGATTGTCTGTGTAAGTGTGTTGGAAAACTTTTGCACTAATTTCTTTTGTTGTCAACAGAAACAATATATTCAGTGTGTGTGTGTGTGTGTGTGTGTGTGTATGTGCACGTAGAAGTCTGTTTTTCCCTCGTGTTAAATTATGTTGTCCTGAGTCAGTTTAACAATAAAACTGTCTAGTCCAAACCATAAATATTGTTGCTCTAGATACCTGTTGTGTAATAGTCTAGTTTAATGTCCTGTGCACTGATTTGGACTTTTTAAATGGTTGGCTGTTTAGTTATCTTACAGTTGTCAATGTAACTCCTTCTAAAATTACAAATTGTCATTATTACATGTTTGTATATTCCAATGTTAAACAAATATTACACACTGTGTAAATAAGCTTAAATAGTTTTAGAGTTTTTGGTCGGTGTGTTTTTTAACTGTGGACAGAACTATGCTAGTTTCCCCCCTGACTCATGTTTTTATGCTAAGCTAGGCTAAACACAGTCTGACTCCAGATCTACCCTAAACCCACAGATATGCAGATATGTCTGTAAAGAATTTCAAGGTAATCCAGCCAAAGATATTTCAGTCAGGACAAAAGTTGTTTACCAACTAATTGACTGACCGACAGACCAACTGACAGTAATGATCAGACTGACAATGTGGCTAAAATCTTAGGACGTGAACAAAATGTCTCTCTAGGAACAATATCAGGATTAATAAGCTTACTCCACTTCCCTCACCTTTTTCACTGAAAACTTTTTCTGCAGTAAAACAGTCACATGCATATATCAAAGCAAAACAGACAGAAATTCCCTACAGACATTGATGTATATCATTCAATTCCATCTGTTCCCCTCTCCATATAGGTTTTCCATGCCAATGCTGACGCTACGGAGGTGGTTCTCAATCGGATCCCTCAGCCAGTCCTGGCCCGCTTCGTGAGAATCAAACCTCAGACGTGGAAAAACGGCATTGCTCTGCGGTTCGAGCTTTACGGCTGTCAGATTACAGGTAAGAGAGATGAAGCGGATTCTTCTGTAGAGTTTCTAAGACCTTTTCTGGCCCATCTCCTCATGGGACGTACTGGCTTTTACATCGGGTCAGAAGGTGGGTCATACCAAAAATCACTCCCTTAGAAAATTATTTCCTGGAACAGAAGAAGGAAATGTGAAAGGCTATTTTTTTTTCTATTAATTCGACCTAATGATAAATAATTCCTTAATTTGTCCTTCCATCAATCCATCCAATGCTTCTATTCATACTTTCCTCTGTCATCTGTTTCTCTTTCTTTCACATGCACACAACACACCCACTCTCATGTGCACTCGTGCTCTTGCCCTCGCTCTTTCATATACATATCCTCCCTCTCTGTCTCCCACTCACACGCTGCATGCACGCACGCACACACACACGCTAAAAGAAACACACTCAGTCCTAATAGAATAATACTGGTGTGTGATGTGTGGGTGATAACATCAGAGAGTAACAGGCTCTCAGCTTTCATCTGCAGCCCTGGCAAACAAACACGATTTCAACCAGCATAATCAGCTCAATACTATAAATAGATAAAACTTAATTAGACTGTCTGTGTTTGTGTGTCTGTCTGTGCGTTACGGAAATGGTAAGAGAGAAAGAGAGAGAGTTTCAATCCATTGGAGTGTGTGTGTGTGTCCCAGCACCACTGTATCATTATTAGGTTAGGGCCTCTCTCTGCTGCCATTGAGAGGGACAGATATGCTCTTATCTAGGCGGGCTATTTCAGCACCCACACAAATCACAATCACACCAAAACAATATGATACTGCTTTTGTGTGTGTGTGTGTGTGTGTGTGTGTGTGTGTGTGTGTGTGTGTGTAAGTGAGGGAGAGAAAGAGAGAGAGAGCACTCAAGAGACATGGACGTGGCAAAAATAAGTTTTCTTTGCCTGTGTTCTTGTCTACCAATTTTTTTTACCCTGTTTTAACAAGTGAAATTGCATTATATATATCACCCTAATTTTCTGACTATACTCTCAGCAGCGACAACCAATTCAACACATCTTTTGGCCATTTCTGTTTCTCTCTGTATCAACCATCTCTGCTGCCTTGTAATGTCTGCAATCCATCTCGGGCCTGAGGAAAACACTGACTTTATATGCAAAATCTTGACAGTTTCAGACTTGGCTTTTGTTGAGAAGCACAACAGAGGTTTTTTGTAGTTTTTTTACTTTAGAGGTAAATAGAGTCTCAGTTAGGTATGTCTGTAACCTGCAGAGAAAACTTTATAACCAAACATACCTGCTAATAGCAAGGCAGTATTCTTCCTTTTTCTTACCCTTTACATAGACATATTGACAAGCACACACCTGAACGCACTGCCAGGGGGAATGTGATAATGCCTTACACAGGCCTATAAAGCAGTCAGTCAGTGACATGTCATTAAAGTAAATCACACTTTTATGTCTCTCTCTCTCTACTTTTTTGCCATTTTCTACCCATCCCTCTTCAGTGTCTGTCTGTTTATTCTTCCTTCTCATTCTACTTTGTCCTCTGTCCTTCTGTTGCCTTTGCTGACAGCTTCCTTTCCCCTTATTCTCCTGTTGTCTCTCATTTTCTCCTCCCTATCCCTTCCCTTAAATCTTCCCTGTCCCTGCCTCATTCATCTCTTCGTTCCTCCATCCTTCCTTCTCTCCTTCCTTAATCTCATTTTATTTTAGCCCTGCAGCATCTATCAATCATTTATTTTTAGCAACTTTATCGTTTTTCTCACCAGGCTTGTGTAGTGTACGCGTTTGCAAAGCTATACGTGTGTGTCTGCAGTCGTGTGGATGTGTTTCAGCTATCAACGGCCTCAATGATGTACTTTACGGCTTTGTACGACTCTGGTATCATGAAAAGCACAGTGGAAGTGTGTGTGCACCCATGTGTGGGCTAAACATCAGAGTATGTGAGTGGAAATGTGTTTCAACCTGTGTGAGAGACCTTGACTATTCAAATTATATGTGTTAGTGCATGTATTGCTTAGTGCATGTGTGTTTGTGTGTGTGTGCGTGTGAATGTGAGTTTTCATGCTGGTGTGCGATATCTAGCTATTTCTGCTACTGTGATCTCCAGAGATGATATTCTGATCCACTCCCGCTGCACTCCTGTATTAAAAAAGCCTGCTGGAGTGCAGCAGCTTTAATAGATAGATGCAAAAATAAGAAACATAGAATAAACAAAATAATAATAGAATTTTCTTCTTGCTAATCAGTTTTCACGTCTGCCATAGAGCTGGAGGGAGCTCATCTAGCATGGTCCTTGCTGTTGTTGTTTATTGTTGATTCCTTATTTACCATAGTGAGGCGCGGTTGCAAACGTCACAGCATTAAACATTCATCTCCATGTAGACCTGAAGAATGTCACCATCAATCAACGTCACCCTTCACTGTCGATCTGCTCTCTCTCTTGCTTTTCACTAGCACCCCTCTTTATCTTTCCCACCCTTTCTATTCACTTGCTCTCCCTACAGTCCATCTTTCTGTTTGACCTTTTGTCCATCTCTTTATCTCCTTCTTGTCCTTTAACTCCTCTTCCTCACCTTTTATCCTCTTTCTTCTTCTTTTTCTTTTCCTCCCTCACATCTTCTTTTTTTATCTCTCCTTTTATCCCACATTTTTTTATACATTTTTTTCAAATAGAAATGGTCACTTTGTTTTGTTCCCTTTGCTTTTTTTCGTTATTTGTGGAAATAACATATTCTGCTTGTTAGACTAAAACACATTTGTCAGTGTAATAATCAGTATCCCTTTGATCTGCAACATGCTTTCATTTAGTGCTTCCATTTGGGAGTTTTCTGGCTCAATTCCCCACGAAGAATCCCCTTTGGTATCTTGGTTAAAGTTATGCATCAACTTTGCAGCCGCAGGAAGGAAAAATAATGAAATGGGTTGATGGAAAGCAGCGGAGTGCATCACAGCAGTGGTTGTTTTAACAAAATCATGTCACAATCACACAGGAGTTTTGCTCCAAGATGCGATCAAATGGTGACACCCAATTATGCTGCATTCACTTGTTCCTCGGATGGTGCCATTTCCTACATTGGGAAGTCAAGGTATCACTGACTTTCCCAGTTGTTGTTCCAACTTTGACGGAGCATTCGAGGGAATTTTCCCAGACAGGAACTTATTTTTCCCATTATTCTGACAGCACATAAATTCAGGGTTATTCCTGACCTTAAATTCATATTCAGTTTTCGAATTATAAGCTGTTTAGCAAAGCAGCAACCTCATAGCCAGACTGAATAGAGAACAGAGAAAAAACCTTTTAGACTGCGATATATAGAAGTCGATATAGTATTTTTATTCCATCCTGCCTCTGTCTCCTGTTCAGATGCCCCCTGCTCAGAGCTGCAAGGAATGTTGTCTGGGCTGATCCCCGACTCTCAGATTTCTGCGTCGTCCATGAGAGACATCCACGGTTCCATGGGGTCAGCCAGGCTGGTGGCCAGTCGGTCAGGCTGGTTTCCCAACCCGACACAGCCTGTAGCTGGAGAAGAGTGGCTACAGGTACGTCATCATATCCGTATGAGTGATCTTGTTTTATATTATAGTATATGCTCTACAGAACCGTTACAAAAGGGGATATAGCTGGAGGGATCACTGGTGGGCTTCATTTTATCGCATCAGAAAGTAAATGTTGCTAGTTGGAGCCTCTTTATATTATATCTATAGTCGGTATATTTTTGCACTTTTTCCACCACAGGAACAAAACGTAATCTGTAGCCATTGTCACTCGTTCTGCTTTTATTTCCATTATTATCTCCATTTGGGGAGAAGTTCCTAAAATTAAATTGTGCGCAAAATGCATTCTCCCATCAAGACAAGACTAATAGAACAAACCTGAAACAATAACCATAATTTACTACAGCATCTGCAATGGCAACAACTGTTGAACAAAATCACTGGAATCACTACTGAAGCCCCTTTGCAGAGAAAAGGGTGCTGGAATCAGTTGTATGAAACAAACGATGTATCAGAGGATATTGCAACACTTAGAAAAACTGGGAATAAGCTATATGGCAAAATAGTGTGAAAACAAGACTGGCTTGATTTTCTAAATGCAAAGAAGAACTTAGTTCTTAAGCCTGACAACTTGTTAAAAGTTCTGTAATGGAAAACCAGCGTGGATCGATTGTGTAGGCTGTAGGGAGAATCAGAGCTGGCACAATGGTCAGGGGATGTGGAAAGTGATTGGCTTCTGTGGTGCAGAGAGTGACCTAACAATAATAGTTACGTTTGTCTGTGCTGCAGGCGGACCTTGGTGTGCCCAAGATGGTGCGTGGCATTATTACCCAGGGTGCAAGAGGGCTGGAGGGCAGCACCAGTGCTGAGAACAGAGCGTTTGTCAGGAAGTACAAACTGGCCCACAGCTTGACCGGCAAAGACTGGACTTACATCACTGACAGCAAGACTGGGTTTGCTAAGGTAAAAGAAGGGGAACACACACACACACAATATCTGTCTGGCTGACACATACATATGTACTCTCCTCTCTCTGATTGTCACTGTCAGTTCTCCCTCATTTGTAGTTTATTTATAGCTGTCTTTCAACTCATCTCCCTCTTTGCTCTCCCTCTGTCTCCCTCTCTTCCTTTCCCTTTCTGCCCCCCTCTCTCTCTCTCTCTCTCTCTCTCTCTCTCACCCAGCCTTGTCATTTTCAGGAGAAAAAAAACATTTTATTACAGCCTCAGCTCAGATAATAATTCAATTTAATCACCTCACTCCTCATTCTCCCTGCTACTGTCTTTGCCTCTCTTTAAGTTCTCTGTACTCTTTCTCTGCTTTTCTCTGTGTCTCATCCTGTCGTTCACTCATTCTCTATTTGTCTCTCATGGGTGTTAATTAAAAATGTCTTTCCTGCTTCACCACTCAACACTGCTGGCAGTCTTAACGTACTGTGAGACAGGGCACTTTAAACTCTGTTCTCCTTTCAGATACTCTGTCTTAAAATGCTTTAATAGTACTACTGAGTGCCTGGCTTTTCTCCTGATGCTAAAATCCTGTTCTCTCTCATCTGCCTGTCTTTTTAAATGAGCATCCTGGGAAATTCATCACACATTTTTTTTAAGTTCCATAAATGGGGAAGACAGAAGATACAATTCCATTAATGAAACCAATACTACAACTTTCACAGCCCACATTTTGAGAGGATTGGAGCTTATAGTAAATTTTGTGTTTTTGCCAGAGGCTGCTGCAAGCTGCCTCAAAAAATTACTTGAAAATCAAAGGAACAGAGTCTCTGTTGTTATTCTTACGACACATGTCATACTGTGCTTGGAAACAATGCTGATTAGAAGTGTTATATGACTTTGGAGAGACATGCTCACCATTTTGCTATTGTTTTTCATTGAGACATGAACGGTGTAGTGGTGAAATGACTAATTTAACTACCTCTGCAGCGTTTAAGTCTTTCTCCATTGTTTCAGGATACTCATTCTCAATGATGTCTTCACCAAAGAACAATGTGTTAGCACACCCACTCTGACAGATGCCACATATATCAAGCAAACATGGAGAAAAGCTTATCCCTCATCATTTTGTATCTTAGACACGTCTCAGGCAGCTTTGGCTTTAAGACAAATAAGACAAACTCAATGCAATGATACTTATTTTCCCTTTAAGTCAGCACTGGGCAAACACAGCAGGATCTTACCGTGCTGAGCTTCAGTCAAAGAAAGCAGCTGTCATCAGTGGAGCGGGCTACAGAGCTTGACCATATTTTCCTGTTGTGTGCACAAACTGAACTTACCAATGTCAAAATTTGCAGGAAAACAAAATGTTCACACTGGAGGGGAAATGTTCTAACCTTAAATATCCCTTGCTGTAAAATGAAAAGAAAGAACTCTCTAATAACTCTCTCAAGACAAATACCAACACGGTCAACATGGCTTTGCCTCCCTCCTCTTAGATTTTCGAGGGGAATGGCCACTACGATACTCCAGAGGTGCGGAGGTTTGATGAGATAGTGGCCCAGTACATCAGAGTCTTTCCGGAGAGGTGGTCGCCCGCTGGGATCGGCATGAGGATGGAGGTCCTCGGCTGTGACCTGCCTGGTAAGAACCCACACGTGCATATGTAAGATAACAGAGGGCTACGCACACCTTCCAGAAAGAAAAGTGCACATGCAACACACACACATCCCCACACTGTCATATAGACAGATAAACTCTCAGACGCATACAAACGCACTCAGATAAAGACATAAACACACTAATTCACGGCATTAGTGCACTCCTTTGTTCATGACACAAACATAAACCACACAGCCTTGAAAAAGTACTGTAAAGCTGTGAGAAACAAAATACATATATCATCATAATTAATGATACTTCAGCATATATGTATATTACATGATCCATAAACATAATTATAAGCAACACATTAGTGTTAGAATTGTGCTGTGTAAATCACACCATTAATCTCTCTGACATCTGTAATTAGTGTGTATTTGTGTGCATGGTTGAATGTGTGTTTAGGTCCATTTAGAATGTGTGTGTGCTTTATTTTGTATTTGTGGCTTTGTGTATCCCTGTTTCTGTATGTCGAGTATATGTATATGTATATGTGTGTACTTGACTGCGTGTGTGCATATACTTACTTATGTGCATTCCCCATAGTGGCTGACTTTAATCATCTTGCTCTATAGGAGGTATTGCTGCATGTCTGGACAGGGATTAACATGTCTAGGTCATGGGACTTTTACTAATAGTGGCCAGCTGTGTGGTTGGACTGTATTGTGTTCACAGCCTATTATAAGTAGCCAGTGTGTAGTGAAGGATTAGGTGCAGTACATGGTCAACTGTTGTTTGAAAGAGTGGTGATTTAGCGTAAAGAGGATGCATGCAGACTATTTGTCTATATGTTTCTTTATTGAGCCTGTGTGAGTACAATTTATTACAATATATTACTGTTGTATGGAGCTTGTTAGCTGTGGGAAGAAAATTATTCTCAGCTGTACAATAACTTCAGTAAGAAAGCATGCCATTGTACAAATCTCCCTACATTTATTCTTGAACTTGAGCAATAATGATGTGTGGCATAAATTCGACAGCAATATAGACTTTGTCTCTGAAGTTGTGATATTTTTCTTAATGCCCTGTCCGATGTTATGTAGAACTCAGAGCCCAGATACGTTCTCAGTAATGACACACCTAACAACAGTAACTATAGCCGCGTTTCCATCAACGTTTTTTAATGCGCATTTTGAAGTATCGCATTAGAAAATTGTCGAAAGTAAGTAAATGCGCTAAATGGGAGATAGAAACACTTTTTCCGAATAAGTTCTGACATAGTGAACTGGTCTCTGCTGTCGTCGTTTACACGGTTGTGCAGAGTTCTGCATGCCTGCCGAGAATTTCATGCACCTCGCGGCTGGTAACGCTCATTTGTGCTGAGAAAAGAGGTGGATGCAAATCTCGGCAGGTAGCCTTCATCATCTGTTCTGCCAAATTATGCATTCACCTCTTAAAGGTCCTTTTCAGATACTTTGCTCTGCACCCTGATCAAACGGGGTTAGCACCACATATTTTTTGCTGAATCTCAATGAATGCTACTTCTGCTGAGTGTAATAAAACGTTCATACATTTATCACCATTGATGAACCCCATAAATGATATTATAGCGTTTAAAAGCATTATTTTGAGGTGCATGCAAAACTTGGCATAACACTGGATATTCCCATATGAGACATGGCTGGTAGCAACTTTAACGCTTGAATCACATTCCTGAGGACCTCTCTCCATTTTTCTAAGATCAATGGCCATCAGGTTAATGCGACTAGTTTTGTTTCTGGATTGGAATCAATATGTCTTTATTACAGCCATGTGTAACGTCAGCTACTGACGTAACTATGCTTGCCGTAGCCTGGTTTATTTGCTCCAAACCAGCTGATGGAAACGTACTTATTTCGCAATTTCTTTTTGTTTTCTTTTTTGTGACATTTAAAATTCACATGACAATTGGATGGAAACAAGGCTTATGTGTATCCTACCCATGGCCAATCTCCTCTCCTCTCCTCTCCTCTCCTCTCCTCTCCTCTCCTCTCCTCTCCTCTCCTCTCCTCTCCTCTGCCTCTCCTCTCCTCTCCTCTCCTCTCCTCTCCTCTCCTCTCATGCCATCAGATCTTACTGCTTTAGTCAGGTTGTAACATGTAAGAGGTGAAGACAAGAACAGGAAATGGCACGTACCAGTTCCCAGTGGACATGACGTGGGCTGTTGGCTTCAACTGATGGCTGCTGCTAGAATTTTGTATTTCTGAACACTGTGTATGTGTGGGAGAGAGAAACAAAGAGAAAGAGAGAGAAAGAGAGAGAGAGCGAGAGCCCAAAGGGAATAATGCATCCTAGATGTGTCAGGAGTAGCCAAGAGGTTGGCGAGAATGGGAAGAGATGGGACATCCTCTACTGTTAACACAAGTTTTAACAGGTTACTATGACTATATTAAAAATACAATGCAGGCATAACATCAAGAAAAGCACTTACATCAACAGTTTACCTCAGGGAAAGATTTTACTTTGTAGGACAAGTGAGTACTGTGATTACCATTCGGAGAACATGGAGGATTATCTATTATTACATGTAATAGAGAACATAACGCACTCAGAGGAAAAGCTGAAAATGTAGTGAAACTTTTAGCAACACATTTCATCCATTATGGCTGAGTGTGAATTATGGTCTTACAGGCCTACTTTATTATACACATTTGTAGCCTGTTTACTTCTTAGCTTAACTCTAATTTAACTCCTACCATTATTACCATTACCATCCATTATTCTTAATAAAGGACGTAAGAGGTGGCATGTTTAGAAGTTTTTTTCATTTCGTTTTCAGAAGACTGTCAGAAAGCAGTAAAAAATGCATGCGCTAATATAAAAACCCACAGGCACAACAAAGTACAGTCAAACCTTTACAAAACAAATAGGGCGTTGTACTGGACTGATTATCTAGCTTGCACGAGTTGTATATCATAAATGGCAGCAAAGTGTTTCTTTCTAATGGAGATAAATGTGACTTAATATGTCCAATCATGCTGACTGCAACCTATGCGATTGCACCAGCAGTGTTTTATCCTGTCCATACGCACTGCTTGTTATTGCGCCTAATGACATCATGCACATCATATCTGCAGCCATCATCTCCATGATCACAGTACAGATCTACCTCTTGGCTAGTGCAGTTTCAGTGATTGTCTGCTGCTCTGGCTTTGTGTCTGCATGCCAGATGTTTGCCCTCTGGATGTAATCTACGCAGTAGACACAATAACGGTCCATTCCCACTTTACATGATCACCACAGCAACTGCTCCTGCTACCATCCTAAATACCACACGCAATCACACACTAAGATAATTCTACATCTTAGTAGCTTGGACCAAGTTCATTTTGTTGAATTTCACTTTATCTGGTTTTTAATTGTCGCCACGCTAAGTGACGTTGGGATAATAACACTGGAAAACACATGATCTCACCAGTCACGCAATCACAATCATTTTGCTAGTGCCATAAATGAAAGCAATAACACAGAAAAGCACATCTGCCTGAAGTCAAGATATGCTTTGTTTCTCTTCTCTCTTGTGTGTGTTTTTCTGTGTGTGCATGAAAGTGTTGACTTGTAACGGGAGATAAAATATTCAACAGAGTGCATCAGCTTCAGTCCACTGAACACAGCTGTTTACATATAAGTCACAAGCACACAAAAGTGCTCACACATTCAACTCTAGTGGACCTCTACTATAATTTCAGACACACATAGATATACACACAGGGCTAAAGATAGGAAGGAAACTATAAAGTCACACAGGAAAAGGCACCTTTCTATCTCCATTCAGATTATAATCATAAGAGGTTGTCTTCCTTCCTCCAGCTAACACTTTCTCTAAACAGACAGCATTCAAAACAGTGCAAGCCCCGATTTTGTTCTCACCAAGCATGATATTTAGAGGTGAGGTAGCCCCACATTAAAGCGACCCTTTACAATACTGAATTGTACGAGTTCCTTTATTTTTAGCAGTCAAGCCGCTTCCCCGTCTGTCTCAGCACTGCTCAGGAAGCAAAGGAATGAATTAATGAATTGATGAATAAATAAAAGGAGATATTAGCACTGTAAGGCAATCGCATGTTCGCATGTGAACTCACAACATTGCATACACTGGCCAGCCTGCAGTGGATGCCGCAATCAGAGTGGCTTTTCTATTATTCAGTTGTTGGTTTCAGACCCTATGTTGTCATAAATAACAAACCTGGACCCGTTTAAAATGTGTAACATCATGAAATTATTTATATATCATATAATTAACATCCATATTCAGCGTTGCAAATTAGTCAACTTGACAACTTACAGTTTACAAAAGGTATTACATGTTTGTGTGTATGCAGCATGTTGTTTTGCATTAAGACTAGCTTATTTATTGTTCAGAAGTAGAGACAAAGAAAGTATGATTCCATGTCAATCCCAAACCTCATATCATGTAAGCATCAGCTTTAACAAACTCACAAAGAAATTGCTTTTCCATTACTGCTCCTGCATTGTTTTCATATTTTACAATGAAGTGCACTGACCTGGCTTCAGGGCTGTAAAACAATTTCCTCATATGGGAGAGACAATCTCAGCACCCAATTACAATGAAGAAATCCAGAATTACGGATACAGGGTTCTTAGGGGGCACACAATAATGTAGTTTAGCATCTCATTATTGCAGCTAACCCGCGGTACGAAAACAGAAACAAAAGCCAGAATATTATTGCAGAACTCTTTCTGATCATTCACGCTAGCTATGTAGACAACATGTAATTTAGGTCTTGTAACCCCGACTATCGGATGTGAACTGAAAGCTGCCATGCTGCCAGTTTTGTTCATGTTTTAAATGACTGAGCTATCAGAACATCTGCTATGCTCTCATCTTTTTCACTCCACACCTAGTTGTTGGCAGGCAGGCAGGCAGGCACATATGTACACACACACACACACACACACACACACCACCTGTTTGGCATGAAGACAAAGGTTTGTTCTTAGTTGTGTAAATACATGCTTAGGTTCTCATTTCCATTGAAATCTGCTGGGTTATGGGTGGGGTACTACGGGAAAATAACAGAGAAACACTGAAAAACACAGACAGAGAGAATGCTGCTTTGTGTCTCGTAGTGGCTAATAACAGCTTTGTCTTCATTCATCTGCTGCTGCTGCTGCTGCTGCTGATCTTTGAATCATTGGTCTTCACATGTCACAAAACCAAGATTTCGACAGAAAATATGCTTCTTACCTCTGTGTTCAAACAAAACCACAGTGATTAGCTACATCATTCATGGCTGATGGCTGGTTTCATGTGCCTTCCACAAAAACATTTGGAGTGCGAAGTTGGGCCAGTTATTGCAAAGAGGTTGGCCCTGTGACCGACAGTGTGTCAGTTTGAATATGTGGATGACACATAAATAAATACCTCAACAACTATTCTCAAGGGGTCTTTGAACAAAACAGACAGTGGTCAGTTCTAGAAAAGAGATGTTTGTCCGTAACAAATCCCAGTGTAGATTTTTATGGATGCGATGAATGTATGTTGATGGGAAAAGTCTACTGGGTCAAAATTTCCGTGTAGGAAGCTTAAATAGAGGTTTAAATAATACTGAGTTTGTAACATATCTTGTAATATTCTGCGTGACTGATAGCTAAAAACCTTCACTGTGTCTGTCTTTCACATTTCGCTCGCTCACACTTACACACACACAGTTACAGTGGCGCCCTGGAGGGAGTGTTGTTAAGAGTTCTTGTTCTAGAACAACGTAGAGGTGTCCCGCTGTTCCAGGTTTCCAGCCAGTCGCTCAGGTTTAGCCAAGTGTGTGTGTGTGTGTGTGTGTGTGTGTACGTGCTTTCCAGGTTCAGGATTGCTGATTGCTTTCACATGTGAGCCGTGGCTCCAGGCCAGATACTTTCATGTGATTGGTGGGATGTGTCCTTACTTATACCCACTCACCCACTCTCTCTCCTCTGCTCCTCCTCTAACCGCAGAGATTACAGTAATAACATCGGAGACAAGACAGAGATCATAGTGTTTGGACACCCTGACCTGCTTGATGTAGATTCTCTCGGCCCTTTAATTTCAAATAGCCGCTCAACTGTGAGGAGTCTTGGTGTTGTATTGGATAGTGCGTTTAAATTTGATAAACAGATATCCGCCACTGTTAGATCTTGCTTTTTCCAGTTGAGAATGATAGCCAAGGTACAGGCCTATCTCCCTCCTAAAGATATAGAGAGGGTGATTAATGCATTTATAACTTCCCACCTTGACTATTGCAACTCCTTATATGTGGGCTTAGACAAGTCACCTCATTCAGGGCCTGCAGTTAGTCAAAAATGCTTCTTCCCGCCTTCTGACAGGAAAGAAGAAGAGGGACCACATCACACCTGTGTTGCGCTCCCTCCATTGGCTTCCTGTTCATTACAGGATTGATTGAAATCTTACTTTTAACTTTTAAATGCCTTAATGGATTGGCTCCATTGTACTTAACGGAGCTTCTTCATGTTCACACTCCAGCTAGAGTGCTGAGATCTGCCAATCTCCTCCTCCTGGATGTACCCAGAAGCAGAATTAAAACCAGAGGCGATCGAGCCTTTAGTGTAGCTGCCCCTAACCTGTGGAACAACCTGCCAGTCCATATCAGAACCGCCTCAACTCTCGAACATTTTAAATACACATCTCTTTTCTTTGGCATTTCCTTCGAGTTAAGTCTGTTATTATTCCTGGCAATTTTAATGTCACTATATATCGTATACTGTATAATATAATGTTTTATTGCTGTACTTTTACTGTGTAAGTAGTTTCTTGTTGTTGTATTTTAACCCGTGAAGCACCTTGGTCAACCTTGGTTGTTTTAAGTGTGCTATATAAATAAAATTGGTATTGATCGTTACAAAAACACAACATATACCAATAATGACAACAGTCAAATTGCATGAAAATCTCGGTCGCCGGTCCATACACGATTATATATTCAAGCAAATAGTTTTATACTAGTAACAGGTAGCTCTAAGTATTCAAAGAGCAAGCAATGAGTAGAAATATTATTTAATAATTATTATTAATTATTATTATATTTTTGAATACTGTTGTAGCCAAAGCTATTTAAAATTAACTGAAAGAAATCATAATACATTTTTTGGTTGCAAAAGGGTGGCTTGCTTTAATAATAAAAAGAAAATTCTTAAGCAAACAACAAGTGGCCTGCAGCCAAGGATTATTTCAATTCACAACAGACCCAATCCTGGGTCTGTTGTGAATTGGTTAGAATGAATGGAAAATAATGTTAGAGAGGGAGGTAGAGTGTGCAAATGCTTGTGGCTTCTACAGGACCCGCTCCGTCTCCGTCCCTTTGACTCCCTCCCCATCAGAAGAATTTAATCACTCCCCTGACCTCATTCCCCTCATGGATTTGTTTCCCTCTCTTCTTCTTGCTCCTGCTCTTCTCACATTGTTTCTACAGACCCAGCTTTCACTTTTTTTAATTTTTATCCCTCACGTGTCAAAACCTTTAAAATTCAAGACAAAACAAACCTGTTGCCAGTGCTACCTTTTGAAAGCTACTATTATCTCCCAGAAGCAGTAAGCAGTTTCATGACCCATAGCCAAGCCAAGCCACAGATCAGGTAGGAGTACAGTGCTCCTGACTTGGTTGTATTTTCCAATAGACAGGGCGTGTTTGCATTGGGACGTGTTACAAAAATGTTCCCGTGTCAAGTGCCTGAAAGTCAATCACACACCCAAAGAAGTTCTAAAGTCATTTGAAAGCATATACAGTCATGCTCTGTTCACTTCAGGAGGACAGTAAAGTGGATCACTTCCTTCTGTTTCTCCATGAGATATCACACATGGCAACGCTAAGGATTGGGAACTGGCAGAGATGTTTTATAGAGGAGACACGACACTCAATCACATCCGTAATACAACTCTATGGGGAAAGCCAGTAGGGGCAAAGATGGCGGTTATCCCGCCCCTCCTGCTAGAAAGCCAATCGTCTGCTTTTAACAGTTAAGCAAGTGGTTCCGCTGACGTAAGGGTCTGTTTTCCTTTGACTACGCATGCGTGAAAGTGGTGACGCATGAGTGGTAGAAGTATAACCGGTTGGGAAAAACGCTTTTTTAGCCTTATTTTGGTGCAAAGTTATCAAACTTTTGCAGTGATTTTTATTAGATTTTTCTACTGATTCTGGTCATGTTGTTTTTATGTCCCGTTGAGCAGTAAAACTGCAGTTCTGGCTCTCTCCCCATTCATTCAGATAGGAGTCTGGTCTTGTTAGTCTGAAATAGCTGCCCAGTGGCGTTGCCAATATGGCGGCCGAGTGGCAAGGACTTTGGCACTGGTTCATTGTGGATGGATGTGTGTTTATATGTGTCTCTGAACAAAAAAAGCTTGTATTTTTCCAATATAAATATTTAGGTTTGGCTCGCCACCTCTTTCTCAGATATGCCTGCTTCTTTTTTCTGTACTTCCTAACTATTCATCCATCCATCCATCCATCCTTTTTAGAGCCTTTATTCTTATATAATATACTAAACTATCAATGCAAACTCTTAACATTAACGAAACCAATATCCACAAGCCGTGTATGGTTGTGTTTAAGGCCAAAACGAAGTATGTGTACGTGATCTGTGTGACAATGTAATAGTTATTTAGCTTGCATACAAAGTGGGGAGTATAAGGTTTTATTGTTTTATTGTAGGAGTTTTGTGGCCCCGGTGGTCATAGGTCACACCGACCAATGATAGCTGGGTACATGGGAGGAGTTCATGGTAGCTAGTGGTGCGTTCCATTTACCTCGGAAGTCAGAGGTCGGAGCTGGGAATGACGTCACACCCGAGTTGACGGCGTTCCAGTTAAGTCAGAAATCCTCGCTCCGCCAGCCATTGTTTACAACTAGCCAGGTTAGCTATTGATATGCCGGTTGATTAAAAAGATGGTATTTAGTCACACTAAACACTGTAGCAACACGACCACATACAGCTGTTGGACAGCACTTTGTGTATGAACATTTCTATGAGACACAAGTACACAGAAGTGCTAATAAACAGTATAAACTAACTGTTGATACCCCGACAGCCATCTTGGATCACAAAGTCGGGGTAGGGCGGTTGTCCTGACTTTTGAAGTCGGGATAGGGGGTGTTACCTTTGAAATTTTAACCTTTGAACTTGGAAATTCCGACTTCCCATGTCAACTGGAACGCACCATAGGTCCATGGGAAGAGTTCATACCTAGGTGTGAATTCCTGGAGGATTGTGGGAAACTGAGTTCAGTGACTCAGTTTCATAACAAAAGTTCAGATAAGGTCACACAAATGATTTCATCTGTAAAGTCCCTGCGGTCCTAACAAATTTTTGTTGTGGCAGTCCTCCAGCCAAAACTCAAAACTCAAAACACAGAATAAGAACCTGCAATCACTGTCAAGTTGAGTCTTATGCTGTAATACACAGACTAGCAGTACACAATAACTAACTAAATAAATATTTCAATATTTTCGGGTTGTTGGTAAGCCCCTGTCATGGTTGAAACCACAGGGATAAAAGAAAAGGCTCATATTTTGTTTTCAGAGGAGAACACAATACACACATTTTTTATCCATGACCCAGAATATATATACCGTCTGTCAATCTACCTGTAATTTAATATGGCCAAAAAATACTGATTGGGCCTTGGAATTTATTTAAACCATATTCTTGTTAACATATTACTTCTTGGTGATCTAGAAAGCTGTCTTTCGTTTCTCCAAAGCAGTTAATGGCATACTTAGCTTAATGCTTTTTGCCACACTTTGACTCATTTCCTTTGTAGGAGCCTACTGTTCACTGATAGTTAGCCATTCATTGCCAGCAGCTTCTTTTTGTCATCTCGGTTGTTGTTGTACTTAGCCTCACACTCAAGGCTACAATTACAGTCACATACCTTGTGGTGCTTTGTTGCACAATCGGCTAATGAGAAATTCACTGTCTGTAGTTTCATGATATAAAGAGCTTCTTTGCTTTTAGTGTCTCAGCTGTGCAATGTGTGGCTCTGCTTTTTTAGCCACACTCTATTATTGTTGGCTTTTTAACTACAGTCATTTTGCTTGGTCTGATATCAAACCTCAACATTTCACTGGGTTACAGAAATGCTCTGACTCTTCTACAAGGCATTAAAACATGTGGTCCAGTGCAGCACTTACCATAAAACTAACCAGATATTATTGGTAGCTTGCTGTACAATGGGCTAATTAGGCATTTAGTCTAGAAAGAGTTTCCTGCTGTAAAGAACTAATTTTCCCATCCACTCATCTACAGAACAGGGAGTCATAATTAGACCAGCACTTTAAGCTACATAGAAATCAAACCTGCATTTTGGTTTTAAGTACAGTTGTCTGATTTACCATTCAGATCACTGCCAATGATTTTCATCTAAAAAACACTTTTACCACCATCACTTCTCATTTGATGTCATACCCTAACATTTATCAGCACTATTCTTGTTAGTGCCATAACTACATTTTTGCATAAAAATTCTTTTATAAAGAATTCGTGCATAGAATAAGCATTACTATTGGAGTATAAAGAATTACGTGCTAGTATATCTTGCTATACACAGTGCTGTACTGTGCAGAGCTGCTGGATACAGTTTTAAGCAGGATTCAGTTGATAGAAAATGCCTTTATCAAAGGAAATACTACTTAGACTAAATAAATACCTGCAGCACACAGGTTCGCCAGCGGTAACAGCTAATAGTAGTAAACTATCAGCGGATGTCCATGTCTGCCATTCATTCAGTCAGTCAATCAAAAGGTCATTAAGTAAAGGACCCCCCCCCCCCCCCCCCACACACACACACACACACACACTTACCATGTCACCAATAATTTGAGTGGGGACGACATTCTCTCTCCTCCTCAGAGACACACACACGCACACATGCGCACACTCACATACTGTGTCAGTAGTCATTATTTAGGCTGACAGAGGTAGATTTATACCCTGAGCTCTTTCCATAATTGAACAGTTTTCGTCTCTCTGTTTCCGCCTCACCCTGCTCAGTCAGCAGCTTTACAATGAGCCCTGGGGCCGATGACTGTGTGTCTGTGTGTGTGGTTGAACCAAATACTTTTTCAGTTTTTCAGTTTGAGGTGTGTGTGTGTGAGAGAGAGAGAGAGAGAAAAAGGGTCGTGGCAGGTTGCTGTTACTCCGTGATGTCCAAGATGACCCATCTGCAGAATACAGATGTACAGGTTGTAAAAATCTTTATGTTTAAAACATGACTGACGATCACCCTCGCTTTTCCCATACAGACTAAACACGCTTCTTGATCGTATTTTAGTTCAGCAGATAAAAGAAAGATTTTCTGTAATAGCAAACTTTTTTTGCAAAAAATAACTACAATTTAAAATTAATTTAATTATAAATTAATTAATTTAAATTATTTTACTGACCTTTACAGTTGCTCCAGAGTGGGCCCTGATGGATAGAAATAAGTGGGGGTAGGAAGATGATGAAGAGGATGAGGAAAGGGAGAAATAACAGGAGAGGAGACGATAAACAGAACAAAATTGAATTAGATGGGTGGAGAGGAGATGGAGTTAGAAATTGGAAGCTGACAGGAGCTGTGTGTGGTCAGCAATTTGGAAAATGGTGGTGGGAGGTCAAAAGGGTTATATTCCCTTCTCCATGTCTCTCTGCCTATCTCTCTCTTTTTTTAAATCTATGTGTCCCTGTCTCTCTCTCTCACTCTCTCATTTCAATTCCTCCCTCTCTCCCCTCCATATGGGGGGGCTAATTACAGTGTAAAGGGCACCAAATTAAAACAGTTTAATGTCAGCAGCTGGTAGCTACTTATCCAATGTTAATATCTACTTCTGTGTGTGAAGGTGTGTGCGTGTGCTCGCTATGTGTATGTTGGGACGGCAATATGAGGCCACTCTGTTTGGGCTTACATAATTCTGCTCACTTTCACTGTGAGCAGACTGTGTTAACAACTCAATAAGGTATGCACACACACAATGCACTTTAGGGGAATGGATGCTGCAGTGAACTCAAAGCTATTAGCAAAGGTTAAGAGTTCACCCTAAACAAGACACACTCACACACAAACGTACAGATTACCAAGTGAGTCATGGAAACATCTATAACAGCCAAACAAGCAGTGAATCAACAGTGGTCTCAGATTTACTGAGCTGGTGGTTAGAACTGACATAAAATAACACAAGACAGAGTTACAGCACAGAGAGGAGCGTTGAAAGGTTCAGAGGAGAGCGAGAGATCGTAGGGAAAGGGGCAAAAGAAAGAGACACAATCTTAACAAAGACAGAGAAAGATCCGCGGGCAGGGAAAAGCAAAGGATGGGTGGAAATCAAAAAATGCCTCAGGGAGAGATGACAGAAAAAGAGCGAAAGAAAGAGTTATGGAGAAGAAAATTGCGGTTGTGGTAAAACAGCAGTAGATAGGGTTTCACGTCTATGCCGTAGAGGCAGAGAAAAAGAGTCACCGATTTTGTGTGTATGTGTGTGCAGAAGGAGCTTTTGTGGTGTTGATGGTGGTTTTGCAAAGCAGAACTGAGAGTGGTCAGATTTATTGTGACAAATGAGAGGGAGAAGATAAAAAAAAGAAGGAGGGGATACTGCAGAGCAGTATGATAGATGGAAGGAAGGAACAAAAAAACAAAGACAGACCATCAAATGAATGGCAGAACATAGAGAGAGAAAGGAGTCATTTCTAAGAATAATTTAGTGAGAGGTTTGTGTTGTCAGCCTTGCACCACACAAGCCAGACAATCTTCTGTTCTCTTACGTCAACGTATAGACTTACAGTACTTATACTAGTGTGAGTGTGTGTGCTGTTTAAGGAATCTTAACTGACAGTTGAGAACTGCTTATTAAGACCAGAAGGTCTTGGGGTTACACTGACATACCCCACTGCTGACGTGTCTGTGTGTGTGTGTTTGTGCTTCTGTTTGATCTATCATACACTGGTCGCATGCTGCTGTGCACCAAGGTCAGTCTGAGTGCAGCATCTATCATCTTAGTGTTGAGGGTTTATGTTTGTGTGTGTGTGTGAGTGTGTGTGTGTGTTTGTGTGTTTTCTCGCCAACCGGGTAAAACGAGAGGTGTGGCACAGCTTCAGAGTGCCAGCTCACTGCCTCAGCCCACTCTGTCACTGCCACTATAGTTAGCCTATAGCATCTCAATCTTGCTTCCTCAAACTGTTGCACTGTTAAATATTACTTACTTTTCCAGTCTGCAGTGAAGCAGCTGTAGAACAAATTGTAATTATATTTAAAAAGAGGAGATGCTTAGATGTGGTTATTGTAAGTCCAGTATTGGCTCTACTTACAGACAGCATTGGAAGTTAAAGCTACAGTGCGGGACTTTTACATATAAATATAAACATCTGTTACATTTAAGCCCTTGCCAAACTAGTTCACACAATGCTAATTAAGCCTATCACTGCCAGGTAAATCTCTCTGTACAGTATACCTGAGCTTTTAAATCTGGCGAACCATTATCGATGTGTTTTATACCAACCAGCAATGATTGGTTTGCAACAGCTGAAGGCTAACAGCAACCGTAGCGACAGCAGCAACTCAGTATGGCAGATAAGCAGGTATCAGCAGGGTTGTGCGATTGCTCTGCAGGGTAAAGTGTGATGTAAAAGCCTATATGTGTTACTGCTAATTAGTATGCTAATGTGGTAGCTGGGAAGGACTGATAGTGTTGCTTGGTGGGTTGAGCAGCATGCTGACAGTGATGTTAGCTTGACATTTTGTTAGCTGGTTGTTGTCAGCTAGCAAAGTGAATATAACTTGCAACAGTAGGCCACCGCAAGGCCTAATGGACCGGTCAAAACATAATTTAACATGAATGCTGGGCCTCCATAGGAATGCCACTGTTATCTTTTGCAATGTCATCTACATCTCATTTCTTTTCTAACCTTTAATGTTTTTTTTTCCTGTTGACAGAAACCACCACTGTACCTGACACCATGACCCCCACCCTGCCCAGACAAGAACAAACGACTGCTGCAATGAGACCCGGTAAACACACACACACACACACACTCCACACTCACTCATGCAGATTTCTTGCAAGCACGCAAGCATTAATTTTGTCTCTGTCTCACGTCCACACACACACTCTCGCTCTTAAGGTCAAACTCATGATGTCATCGCACACCACTGGGCCTCTGGGCTTTGAAGTCCGTTAGATTCAAGAGTCCCACAGGAAGCTTGGTTTGAGTGAAAATAAGCTCTCACAGCCAGAGGACCTCACCTCCTCGTGCACACACACATTGGGAATATGATTTCACAGCTATAGGTCAGCGACTGTCGGGAAAGTAGCCTTACTGGAGTAAATGTATCGTGATGTAGTTTAAGAAGGTCCTTGTTAATCAATTTGGTTGCTACATAACTGAATGCATTGACTTAAACTGAATACAACATCAGGAATATCAAGTGTATTTTATAATGCTCATTGTCATGTATTGTTTCTTATTTATGTTTTTTTCTTCTCAGGTCTCTCCTTTTGATTTGTATCTTCACCCCCTTCCGTGCACTGCTTTCTTTCTATCCATTTTCTGTCCATGTTCTTTTTCTTTTATCCACCCCACTGATTCTTCTGTCTCCACATGATCTCTCTTTTACTCTAATATTTGTATTCAGCATGCTTTATTGAGATGTCATATTACATGAGCACTATTGCCAAAACATCTAAACACAATGGGAATCTCTCTGAAAACACTATTAAAAAAAAAGAGGAGCGCGTGCTCCTCTTTTTTTTAATAGCATTAAGTCTCATAATAGGATGATAAGAAACTGAGAAAAAAAAAAGGTTAGATTTGATATGGTGCTAAAGCACACTAAAAGAAAAATTGATAATCCGTTATATTTACTGGTCAAACCAGATGCGCTACCAAACGTCTTTATTCACAATCCGTGTGTCTCTTTCACGACCCACAGCCACCACTCCGTCCCTGTCGGCTGTATGTGACTTTGAGCAGAGCTTGTGCGGCTGGTCGGCTGATCCCCAGTCAGGTGTGAGCTGGTCCCTGCACACAGCCAGCAGCAGTTCAACTGGACACGGCACGCATGGAACGAGGCAGGATTTGGCGCTGGGATCAGACAGTGAGTGCTTATTTGTTACAGTGCACACATACATTGCATTTTATAACAAGACCCTATCTAAGTAATGTAAAATATCTTGAGAAATATTTGTTGTTTGTTGTTTTTATATCGTGTTGCTGCAGTTTCAGTTTGTCATCATTAACATAAATGCAGTATGTTTAGTAGAGTTTAGAATCTGTACTGTTTTTTTCTGGATATACTGTATTGGCATATGTCACTGAGCATTTTAGGAAGGCTTACATCAACTTCTTGTAGGTTATGTCTGATCAATAATCCAAACTCTGCCAACAACAGTGCTTTCCATCTTTTAAAAAGCTCCACAGTGTGAGAACCCGTAAGGACATGTCTGGGCAGGTCTTCTCCTCTAATTTAACATTCAAACTTTCTGAAAACTTTGTGTTCCCATTAGAACCACACTCAGTTCTCTTATTTCTGGGCATTCTTCATTTCAAGACATTTCTCATTTTTTAAACACAGAAAAGAAAGCATCATAACGCTGAGATGTTTGACCTTCCTCAGCAGAAAGGCTTCATTTGCTAATTAAGAGCAAAGCGGTTGTCCTGTGGTGGAATATTACAGATTCCAGAGCTAGGAGGAATCACTGACAGCTACTATGATGCAAGGATTTCACTCTGATCTGCTAGCAGTGTGCACAACGACTTAATTGGAGTTTTAACAGTTGTACTTTCCCTAACCTAGTTTGATACTTTGTTGTCTTTTTTCTTTGTTTTTTCCTTCTTTTTCTCTTTTTCAGCCCCCTTTTTAATCCACAAATTTCTTTGTCTCTTCTTTGAGTTTTACTCCTTCCCCACAGTTTCTTCTTTTCACTTTATGTCTTGCTTGCTCCTTCCTTATACTGCAATGACCTTACTTCAGCCTCCTTGTTTGCTCTTTCTCTGTCCTCTTTATTTTCCTTTTATGTCACTACAATCATCTTGTTTCTCCTTGTTAACTGTATCATATTTCATTCTGTTCTTCCTCTGTTCGTCATCCATCTCTTTTTCAGTTCTAAGTCATACTACAGTCATGTCACTTTCCACTTCCAGCCCTCTCACTCCACCACTGCGATAACTTCTTACTCTCTTTGCTGACCTCTCCCCCATTTCCCTCAGTGGTACTTGCCTTTTTCCACATCTGTCCACCTTTTTAATAAGACAGCAGGAGGAGAACCAAGACTGTTTTATCCATCACACTTACACACACACACCTTCCCTACCTCACGCACACATCGCCCAGAGCGGTCAGATAAGTCAGATGATGGCTTTGACAGAAGTGCTGCCTTAGCTCTCCAGCACCCCTGGAGGCTCCACACACACACACACACTCTTACACAAACCATTCAAGGTGGGACTGTCCGCCTATTAAACACTCAAGGTGTGTGGGTTTGTTTCCCACACACACACACGCGCACACACACACACACACACACACACGACCTTGCCATCCACCAAGGTTTTCTCTGTATCTGTTGAAGCCATCCAGTTTATGGTTGACTGAGCACCTCCTTCATAAACCGACAGGGCCGTGACATAAGGCAAGGCTCTACATCACATTAGGCTGCTGTGTGTGTTGTGTGCAAGCCAGCAAATGCCAAGAGTATGTGCCGTTATGAATGTGCTTCTGTGCGTGTATGAGTGTGTGTAATTGATATAGCAGCGTCCCTGTCTCTGTGTTAGACAGCAACATGACATTAAGTCTTGTTCTACAGAAACATTAGTGCGGCACCCTGTCTGGAAGCTGTCTCAATATGCAAATCAAATCCCCAACCCTTGTCATTGAAAGCCCTTTAGGGTGTTAAAAGAGAAAATCCGACCTGAACAGAGCTCACAAGTTATTCTTTTGATCTCAGATAGGGCAAGTCTGAAATTCTATACCCTGTGGAGATTTTCATCGAAAGAAACCCTTCACGCTGTTTGTTACTGTGGTTTAGTTATTGATAAAGAGAGGAATTAGGGAGGTTTGAAAGAAGGGAAGAAGAGACTAAAACTGGCATCATAATATCTAACACCTGATTATATCACTCAGATGTTTTGATTTATTTTTCCATGAGCTTCTCTTCACAACCTGAACTCAAAGCTTTGGCCAGTTTTTGAAGATTTATGCTGAAAGAACAATATAATTCTCTAAAAGCAGATATTTAATTATGTAAACTATATTGAGTCTGACAGAGTTAAAGGGTGCTTTCACACCTAACTGGTTCAAACCATCTGTTTACCAGTTATTTGGATCCTGGTGTGGACTAAACCACCGCTCTGCCACTTCTTGAAAAGGTGTGTCTCAGTCCGTTTCCATGTGAACATTGTGATGTGAATGCAAATCAGGACCAATCAGGATGGTGTGAAAGTAAATATGTGATTTTGGAAAGTCCTGAAAAACTAAACTTCTATCAAATTGACTTGATTCATGTGTTGATCGTAGGAACCGTCAAGGAAGAAATCTGTTGAGCAATCTGCATGTTGTTATGCATGATTATTCAGTAACCATGGAAATCTGTATTGGAGTGAGTGCAGCTCAGTTTAACTAGGAAGCTTTATTGAGTCTACTAGATGCTATTTGGTTGTTTTATGGTGATTAAGAATGTTAGGAATCAGTGTGCCGCATAATTTTTTAAAAAACGGTGTAGCTATACTTTTTAAGTGACGTACTGTAGTTCACTATACACTGCATCTGCACTTCTTTGCTCACCTTTGCCACTCAGCGCTGTGTGGAAGTGAAGATTTATACACACACATAGACAGCACAGACATACAGTATATCTCTACATTTAAACATAAAATACACACACATAGATACTGCACATATCTGCACAACTGGAAAACGATTAAGTCGTATGTTTACAATGACTGACAGATGAACACACACACACACACACACACAGTAGATATAAACATAAACCATAAACAAACTAACTCTCATGCAAACAGACACCAACACGCACATACACACATTTCCCTCCCTCCCTCAGAGCCAATTCTACATCCCTGCCTATCTCTCCCATGGAGAGTTGTTAATTAATTCCCTCCCTTTGTACGTTCGCCAAGATCAAACGCGGCGAGACAGAAAAACACTGCAACTTTCTCTAACTGTACTTAATGAGCAACGGTAATTTAGGTCCCCTTTTTCATTGCCTCCAAGTGAAGAAACAGAGATACCTCAACCCAAATCCATAATTCATGTGTGATGTGCTGCAAAATCTGAAGGTTTTTTTTTTCTGTCTTAGCTGGAGGAGGGAGAACAGAGGTGAAGATAGATGATAGACAGACAGACAAACAGAGGTTTTTCTTTTGTCTCCTCTCATCTTTCGTCTCTCTTTCTCTCTCCTTATGAGGTGTCACACACAGTGTCTGTCTGTCGATAAAAAGACTATTTGCAGCTCCAGCGAAGCTTTTACTCTCCGGCCATAATAGACAAACTAGACAAACAGCCAAACACAGCAGCAAGCTAATGATAATGGTCCTGTTTGGGGTGGGTATAAAACCATAGCTCTGCTGTTCTTTCTCTCTCTCTCCTGTCATGTTTGCTCACTCTTTCACTCAGTCACCCTTTCCTTCCCTTTACCTCCATCGCTTTCTGCTCATCAATTCTTTGAGCTGAGTGAATTAGATTTTTTTTGTTGATAGAGCGAGTGTGTATCGAAGACTCATTATGCATACACGCGTACGCGCACACACACACACACACACACACATGCACTACATGTGCACAAACATTGTGACTGTGTTGGTATGATGGCTGTGCTGACTAAGTTACAAAATGAGGAAAGCAAGAGAACGAGTTGTCAGCATTCAGAATGATTAGGGCTATTTAACAGGATTGTGTTCATTTGTAGCCATAGCCATTAGCGGCCATGATGAAATGGCAGTCTGATTTGCGGTTAAGCCTCATACCACAGAATGATGGTGCTAATGCCTTAAACTCTAAGCAACCACATCCCACTGCATTACTATATCATACTGTACATTGGACCAAATAGGGAATCTGCTTTCTGCAGCAGTGCTGTCACGCACCATAAATTCATTAAAATCGAATCCATTAAATCAATAAAATGCAAAGACAAAACCTTGTATGTGGCTTCATATTTACAACTTTATGCTGAAAAGAGTGGCGATGTATCAGTTTAAACGCATTTATCATTTGTCCCAACTGATTAATCTGAAACATATCATTGATCTTACAGTAAAACAATAACGTAGCATGTGCCACCTCTCTGTCTCTTCCTTTCCTCCAGATTTTTCGGGGAACTACCTCCACCTGGATGCGGGTGCACACACCCAGCGCAAGCGAGCCCGGCTGCTGAGCCCTGAGGTGGGGCCGGAGCTAGGCCCGCTCTGCCTCCTCTTCTACTACCAGCTCCAGGGGGAGGCACAGGGGAGCCTGAGGGTCCTGCTGAAAGACAGTGACCAAGAGGAGACGCTGCTATGGGCTTTAAAAGGAGACCAGGGGTCTCACTGGAGGGAGGGCCGCACTATCCTGCCTCAAAGCCCCAAGGAGTATCAGGTAAGTGTTGTTTCTTAACCGACCGCTGCATCCTTCCTGTTCATTAACCACTGAGTTTAGTAAAAAGCCTATTGTAAAATCTCTCTCTTTTTCTATCTTTTAGGTGGTGTTCGAGGGTTTTTTTGATCACCCGACCAGAGGCCACATCAGAATAGATAACATCCACATGAGCAACAGCATGGAGCTGGAGCAGTGTACTCGTAAGTCCCATAACCGGTCTGTCTACCTGTCTGCCTATTTATCAATACGCCAGTGGGCTTTATTATTCAGTCAGTCTATCTGTCTAACTATCTATCTGCCTGACTCTCTTACTCCTTCACCGTTAATGCTGTGTTTTCACCAGAGACTGGTTGAGAGAGAAACTCATAATGTTTACACACATAGACACACACGTACACATAAAAAAGAAAAAATATATAAAAAATGAAAGTAGGCCACAAACGGCCTTTGGGCATGGATTCTAATCTATCTTTCATATCTCCTTCTCTCTATCTCCTTCAGTATTTTCCTATAGCTCCCCACCCCACCATTTATGATTCCTCTCCTTCCTTCTCTCGTTATCTCAGGCTGGGCCGTCGCTGGGCCATAGAGCACCAGAAAGAAACGCGTATGCATGATTACTTGAGAGAGCAACCTGTCGCTATTCTGTGATTAAAATGCTTGTCTTTTAGTTTTTCTCTTTCTTTCTTACACACATTCACACACAAGCTGGCGATTGAGACTGTTATTTATAACTATTGGCTTCAATAAAGGAGGCTTTGATATTACTGTAACAGAAAAATGCAGACTCACTTGAAACACACAGACTAGACACATGATTGAGTTTGAAATCCTTCAGAGGTTTCAAATCCAATCCAAATCCACTGCTGCTTTCATTCTGACCATTTTTATTTCAAGTGCTCTCCCACAACATTAAGGATGTGCATTCATAACCTTCAGGACTATCTCTTTAATAATCTTTAAATTAAACAGTGTTTTGCCCTCAACACTTGCCATATATTTGGAAAGACTGTGTGTGGGTTTAACTGATTAGTGTTTTATAGAATATTATCATTAGTTCATGTTTGGCCCTAAATGTGCGCTCTGGCATGTTCAATGTTATCTCTCTTTCTGTGGGTCAAGTGTGATGTCTCAGATAAAAATAATGTAAGAGGGCTTTTATCTGGCACTACATGTTTAGTCCTTTCTCACAAATGTGTTTCCGCCAATGTCTTTTCAGTTTTTTAATCACCCACTCCCTCATTCCTTATCTTATGATATTTTTCTTCCGTCCATTGACTCTCAGCACCCGGCTGCAACTTCTTTACTTGTGCTACAATTCTTGTTTTCCCTCAGTTTTTCTCTCTTTTTTTCCTTCTTCTCTCTTCTTCTCACTTTCATAATAGATGTCATATCCTCCGGCAAATAATAAAAAACAGCAGTAAATTTCAGTCCCCGTTCCCATGACCCTTTAACTTACCTCCACCCTTCCTTCCCATTCCTCTATGTTCCTTCTCTTCTCCCTTCCCTCTCTCCTTTCACCCCCATTTGCCATCAGTTCCCTCCTTTCTTCTCCTCGACCCAGCTTGTCTGCTGCCATTAACACCTTGCGTCTCACTTTAGGAAACGAGAGTTAGACAGCAATGACAGGAAAGAGAGACACAGAATGACAAAGCAAAAAGAAGAAATTGAGAGCAAGTCAGAAATGACCCAAAGAGACAGAGAGAGTGACAGGGGAGGCCCACTTCCTCTCTTCCAACCCTGTCAGCCCATTCTTTTGTCTTCCTCGCTTTATTTCCTCTCCATTTTATAAAAATGACTGTCATCCAGGAAGATTTATGGGCCTTTAGACTCCCACACCATCCCAGAACTTGACAAATCTTTATTGATTTTCTGAAATTGGAGTAACAAGTGCCTTAGCAAGAAGTGCAGCGTCCTGCAATTTTGCAATTTACCTGTTTTAAAAATGCATTTCAGTTCATCAGAAATATAGTTGTACCATGTCAATTTAATCATGCCAATATGCCGCAGTACACTGACGCTGTAAAAATCCCAAAGATGGTATATTTGGTATCATATTTAAAGTTTTAAATTTAATCAAAATCACATCTAGACAAATATGTATTAATCATGCTCATATTTTATCCTCTTAGTTTAATTCATTTTTAATGAGTGATGCTGACATATACTGTATAATGATGTAGGCACCACTTTTACGTTGAAAAGATTAAAGTGATTGGCCAAATAGCGTTTTACTTCTATTTAGCTATACTATTTCATTATATTAATCACAATATTAACAATTTAAAAACTCTACCTTAAAGGTGCTAGAAAACTTAAACTACAATTGATCTATTGTTCTATCAGTGTGGCCCTCTATCCTTTCATTGCCTTTATCATACATATCACTAACCATCATCAATAACAGTTCTTTTTTTTCCTCTCTTTTCCAGAGCCTTTCCCCGCCTTAACACCCGGCATAACCAGTAAGTTCTACTTCCTGTTCCATTTGTACTTCCTGTGCGAAATGTCTGTGCTTTCTGCTTGTTGCTAAGCTCAGCTCGCAGCACTGCACTGGCCCTGAGTAACCATATTAGTAACCTTGTTAAATCCAACCATGGTTTCTTACATGTATAGCACTTTGTGTGATGTGTTCACATAATTTGCTGAATTTTAGACTAGACTTTATTCACATTTTAAAAAATGATGGCGACAACACTACAACCTGATTGAATGGATCCACTGCATTGTTCCAGCATGACTTCCTGCATGCTGGGCTGATACTCTTGGTTATATAATTTAGTATGTTCCTTGGTGAGAAAATTACAGTTTCCACTATGTAGACAAATAGTAATACATGATTATTTTGTACAACAGCAACAGACCCTGCAGGAGCAACATCTGCAATTGCAATGTAGTAACATTGTGGTGTATTTGCGCATTGCACAAGCTGACTAATTGTGTGCACCATGTTGTGTGTAATCTGTCGCTGGTATACATGTATACAGCACAGTTGTTGAGTCTCAGTACATGCATGTGCCTATAGAGTGCGCAGACCCACAGGCAATTACCGTGTTCATTTTTTGTTGCTCGTATGGCAAACAACTTAAGATTACAAGGTCATGGCTGAATCAGATGAAGTCTCTGGTCTTTTTCTCTGGTCATCAAATTATAAAAAACAAAGTGGAACTCGGTTCTCCTGTCCTTAACTTTTGCTCTCTCTGGCCAACCCTCACTACTTTCTAACTGTAGAGAACAGCACACTCACGCCTTCTCCATTCCTCCATCCTGATTTGCTGTCACCATATAAGCTCTTTCTATCTGCACTCAACACCATACAAGGATCCTATTTTTTCCATCTCTTCTTATATTTGGCTCCTCCCTCTTCTCTGATTCTTTTCTTTCATCTCAACTATTCTTTTTCATTCCCTTCCTTGCCTTACCTTTTTTCCTCTCCTCTCCTCTCCTCTTCTCTCCTTATTACTGCTGCTGCTCCCACCTGAACGGTATGCAGAGCTGGTCACCATCCAACTTCCCCGTTCTCTTTTTCCTCTTTCTTTTCCCTCCTTCATCCTCAAATAGGCTATTCTGAAAGCAGATAAAAAAGGGCTTAGACAGATTATGCTCCTGGATCTCTTGTTTTCAAAGTCTAGGTTGGGACCTAAAACGCTGGCTGCAGGACTGCTTTTGTTTAGAGACCCACAAAATATGAACAAAGGAGCCTGGGCCTCAGGTTATTAAAACCATTAGACCACTCTGAGTTATATATAAAGACTTTTATGATATGTAGATGTTTTATGCATTTGGTGATTAGTGTCCACATTGATCATGGACGGGTTAAAAACTGGAGCACACATCTAGTTACTTTTATTCACTGTAGGTGTAAGGACTTGTGGTTTTTAACAAGAATAATTGCCAACCATTCAGTTGTTTGGCATCAATTTTTCCGATTCTGTGTGCTTAATTAAGTCTATTCATTGTGTGTGTGTGTGTGTGTGTGTGTGTGTGCGCGTGCGCGTGTTCTCAGTGTGTGAATAGATGAAAAACATTCTTTAAATACCGTCAGATACTTGAGCAGCACTTGGTTTTGTTCACCACAGTTCAGTTCAATAAAAACATAAATACCATTCCCAAAACCGGTAAAAGCCAAGAGCCAAACTCCTCTGAAAACTCTAGTCACCTGACTCATACGCTAAGTATCTGACCCAGTGCTTGCAGGTTTCTTAGATTATTAGAAGCTGAGCAGGTATCATATGACTCCCACAGTGTCTGTTCTGTGTTTTCATGAGACTGAGCCCCAGGAAGAAGGGTAACATTTCGCCTTTGGGACGTCTGTTGAAAAGTGAGCTAAATATTTCTCTTTGGGTGAGCCGATGTAGTTGAACCCTATTCAAGACTTACTGCATATATTATACAGTTGCTATAAGAATTTTTTTTGTCTTGTTAGTGTGTGGTCAGCTGGGTTTTTATGAAACTTTTAAAATCCACTGTATATCTATGATGAAGAACAGGTCATCTCTGGTCAATTAACTGTACAGACATCCTGCATGTGAAAAGGAGGTTGAAACTTTTGGATTTTGTGTGATTAAGGCATAAACAGAAAATTATTTGGAGGATGATATAAATTTCATTAATTTGAATCAAAAATCCAGGTTGACTTCATCCCTTGTAAGGAAATGTGAGGAGGAATATAATGACTTAGGGAAACCAAACGGATGTCTCAACTGATGATTTTGCAATTTGAATTGCAAGTGCCCAGTGGGGGAAAAAAACTAATCAAAATATATTAGATAAATAAATTAACTGATCTCAAAATCTCACATGAAGGGTAAACTTCATGAGAACTGGAGAATTTTAAATGTCCCTCCTTAATTATAGCCTAATGCCATGATCCTTAGTTAGCAGTGCAGCTTCATTGTGGTGTGATGTGAACCAGTGAGCCACAGTGTTGGGTTTTTGTATCCATGGCAACCAAGGAGGCACTTGGCCTCTGGAAAGAGATCACGCTACATAGATGCACACGCACAGAGAAAGAAGAGAGGCTAATGCTGGCTTCAATTTGGACTCACACTTTCAACTCCACTTTTTAAAAGTGTCTCATTGCTGAGATGAGACTGTTGATGTGCGAAGACCTGGAAGGAGAAAGATAGTAATTCAGTGAGTCAGAAACTCTATTAAGCAAAGTTCCTTGAAAGCCACACTTTTTAGCTCACTTTAGGAGTGGTGCTCTTGAGAAACTTTCCCCTTTAGATCCCGTAAGTAACGGTCAATTTTTGCAGCCCTAGAAATCATCTGTGTCTTAATCCACTGGTGGGAAGGCTCTCTGTGCAGGCTGCTTAGAGCACAGCTTTACAATCAAAGCCAATTTTAAACCCTTAAAGAGTACGTCTGAACTTTAAAAAAAAAAAAAAAAAACAGACAAAATTAAGCTCACTGGTTTCCTTGAGGTTCTGCGTCTTTCTCTACACCTCTCTTTCCTCTGTCCTTTGATTATTTCTCTCTTCTCTCTCGTCTCCATGAAGTTCTTGCTTGCCCTGGCTCCGTTTCCTCTTTCTTTCCTCCTTTCTTTCTTGCTCGCAGGTTTTCCTTTTTTTCCTTCTCTCACATTATTTTTCTCTTTCTCTCTTTCTTCTTCCACAACCTCTCTCTCAGCGGGTTTCTTTCACAGTGAGTTGACAGAGTATTGAAGTTTCAGACAAACCCTCTAATGCAGGATTAAAGATATCATGGCAGGATTAGCTCTCTCCCTTCACTTCCCCTCCCTCCCTGCCTCGCTCCTCGCTTTCTACCACCCCTCTCTATTCCACTCCATTCTTTCTTCCAATAATGCCTTCTCTCTTATCCTTTCTCTACCCCTGTAATTTCTCTCAGATTTCCCCTCTTCCCTCTCCATCTCTTTCTCCCTCTACTCAAGTCCCTTCAATGTGATCTTGCCCTGATAAAAGCTGCTGCATCCTACAAAATACAACCACTTAACACTCCCCACCCTTTGTCCAAATCAGCAAATCAGTCACTGCATAATCAAAGGCTTTGCATTCTCTGATCGAAATGAACGCATGGCATGAGCCTTTGCGTGTCAATGTGCAGCTAATGCTTGTGACATATATATCAACCAACAATTCTGTGAGTACAATCAGCATCAAAACATATGCATCAGCTTTTGTTTTGAAGAATGAAGACTTCAAATGACTAAGAGTGTGCAACTGGATACTAGGAAAGTGAGCAAAATCAGAAGGCTTACAGTCTGTTTTTGTGGCTGCTGTTTACTTACTAATATTAGTTACTAATATTAGCAAGGCACAATCATTTCAGCTCAATGCTACAGTCATTGACCATTTGCTCCCACCACCCTTAGTTACCCGTACTTGGCCTGTCAAGCTTTCCATTCTCACACTGCATTTATGCAGTTTGCATTGATGATGATGGCAGATTTTATAGTCGACATTCTTGGTAATAAATGACACAATAGATCCTTGATTTTAGACCGAGGTAGACAATAGCAGGCTTCTCATTTCTACCTGGCTCTCATCAATTTTGACAGCTCAAATGGCAGATTTTATCAGCGGTTGCTAGTTAGCTATATTAAAGTTGGTTGGCTCACTTTTTAATGTTTCCTGCTGACTCATTTTTTAAATCAGAATTCTGTAAAGGGGGTCAAACATGCACTTGATGGCAACATACATGCTATTTTGCTAAAACACTTTACAAAAAGTAAAATATCAGTGCTAGTATTATATATTAGTGAGAAGTATATGAAAAAATGTAAGGTCAGACTTGGTTTGTTCTAATATAACCCTGTTTTGCTGCTTAGCTTTACAGTACATACTTGTTTGTAACAGCATGTTTGAAACCCCACAGTAGTTTTACATAGCTGATATTAATGATGTGCTCCTTTGCATTGGCAATCATGCTTGCTGACGGACTTGCTAACGATTGCAGTTTACGATAGAGCAGATAAACACGTTTAATCCATTCCTTACACGTTTCATTTTGTATTTTTTGGTGCCAAAAATACAACACCCTCCAAACTCTTTAAATGCTTAGTATCGCTCTTATTAAAGTCCCACACACACTATTCAGCATGTAGAGAAATCCAAAGCTTGACAGACCTGCAATGCCTAGTTATAAGCTAGAAATTGACAACGACTGTCTGGGGTAGGGGTTTAGCGAATGGTCAATTAACAACTTTTAATACTCCAATGAGGTCTGCATGCCTGCCTACCTCATCCATAGTGCCAACCAGTAATGTGTCCTCCTGCCCTCCAGGGGGTGCCATGTCTGGGATGGAGCCCACAGTAGACACAGTGGCGGTGCAGCCCATCCCTGCCTACTGGTACTATGTGTTGGCGGGAGGCGGTGCCCTCTTGCTGCTGGTCACTGTAACCGTGGTGGTGATACTGTGCTGCCATCGGTACCACTGGGCGACCAAGAAGACCAGCGGTAGTCATCATCATTCAGTGACTTACCACACCAGCCAGCACCCAAATCAGCAAGGTCACCAAAACTGCTACCAGAACCAAAACCTCAGCCATAATCTGATCCACAGCCCCAACCAAAGCCACCTGTACCCAGGTACCGGGCAGTGTCTTGAGCCCATGCTCACCATCAGACTGGAGAAAGACGACAGCCACGATTCCCAGTGCTGAAAACAACAGGAACACATGTGAATGATACATTGAGACATTTTATTAGAATGCTTTGCTCAAATAAAGCGATCAAAGGGTGTGAAAACTCCCTGGTATAAATTGTCAACAACAGTATTCAGCATCATCGCCACTCTTCACTGATGAGAATCTACATGGAAGAGACACTGCAGTTCCTGTTGCTGATGACTGATCTAATTACCAGAATGCACCTTTGCTAAAATTCCTTGTTGGCTGTAACTGGCAGAACAAACTCCTGACATTACATAATATCCCTCACTGGGGAGTTGCCAATTCTGATGGCCGATGAGGGCCTGATAATGACATTAGAGTGCAACATTTTTTGATGTACTGAAGAGCGAACTGGCATCTACAGCTGCACACCAACTTGAAAATGAAACGGAGTATGATCAGAATGACAAGTACATCACAGGTAGACTGCCTAACAGACTGTGGACAAAACATATGTACACACGCTGTACAATGTCAGTGTTGTAACAGCTTATTTTCTTCTTCTATAAATGTCAGAGCAGGATATTTCTGCTTGGACACTGCCTGCCTCCAAATACCCGGTCCGACAGAGAAGGGATTTTCACACAGGGAGATAGAAGTCACAATGTGTGCTGCATAAAAAGAGAAGGTTATTTCTTTTGGTCTGAATGAAGCTGCTGTTTATTTGTCCACTAGCCTTTTGCCAGCCTGAAATTGACAGAGACAGATTAGGTAGCATAAAAGGAAGAGGTATAGGACGAATTAGTGCTGCCTGTCCAGCCGTGACAGATAGACAGCTACACACCCACCGTGGGTGGCTCCTTTGGTCTGTGAACGAGGAATCAGTGTTGTGCTGTTGTCTGTCTGGTTTACACGAGAGGAAAGATAGGATGAGACAGCTTCCACCGCATCCGGCAGACCCAGAAACAAACACACTCTCTGCAACAAAACACACAAAGGCTCAAAGGTCTCAAATGCACGGACACTTCAAAACTTTTCACCTGCTAATAAGTGAGTCTTGTGATGTGTTGACCTGAGTGCATTTTTCATTACTGATATGCCTTTTTAAAAAATGTGCTTTAAAACTATTACCTCTTCACCTCCAGAACGAGGTAGTGCCTCAGAGTATGATTTTTGTTTTCTTTGCCTGGATCTCAAGGACAATCCAATGCCTGTGTCTGCTATATTTAAACTAAACATCTTTGTATGTCCTGCACACATTAGACTGGGTGAATGAAACAAATCCAAAATCATATCAAGTATTGAGCATCTAAAGCTGCAGTTTAGTCTGTGCAAGTTAAAATCTTTAGGTCTGTTATCCCGGATGACAAATGAATCTTCTGTGAAATTCAGAATGTTTTGCATACGAGCCTGGTAACCTGAGAATGTGGTCCATGTGGCTGCGAAATTGTCAGTTTTGCTCTGTTCAACAGGTGAGACCAAACCTATGCTATGAGAAAGAGTTTCTTACATATGAAGCCTTTTAGAAAACCACTGATCCAAGATAACTGGTCAGTTCCTTTGATCATTTCATTCACAGTGATCTGTCAAGCAAGACTGATTCCAATGCAGCAGTACTGTCACACCTCTCACACACCTTTCTTGATTCTTGATGTTTTTTTTAGCCATCTGTTTAACCGTGTGTGTGTTAGCATTCATTTCACATTTTCCCTCGCATGAGTATGTATGAGTTTGCATCAAAATGAACCAGACAAATGTGGCATGATTTTTAAGTATGGTCACACTTTATTTTGCAATGTTGAGCGTAACATTAGCACTTTTCTGCTTCTTAATTATTTATTGAAGGCTCTGATGATTTATGACAATTTCTTACATTTACTGTGAATCTTAATATAAAAGATAAGTTGAGTAGTGTACTGTTTGTGAATTAAGAACCTTTTTTTCTTTGTAATCACACGTTACAGTTGGCCTACATGTACTTCTGATGTATGATAGCTATACAATGTTTATTTTTTATACACACTGGCTATTGTTTTAAGGCAACGGTTGTGAATTGTGTTCGCTGAAATGATCTTAACTTTTCTTGACTTTCATTTGATGTCAAATCCTTAAGTTGAAGCCATTTTGCAAGAACAAATGTCTGTCCCTCATTTAAGGCATTCAGCTTCAAGTTTAAATCAGATGGGGACACGAAACGCAAATGCAAATCAGTATGTTAGGGGGAAATTATTCAGATGATATCAAAACTAAAAACAAAGTTGGTTTTGGATTGAGAAGCCTGGTATCCAATTCCACACACATCGTCACATCCACGCCTGTGAAGTTGGGCACACTACTATGGTCTCTTCTTGTGTTACCCCCCCTACATCATTTTGTTCATGCTCAAATCCCCCAGCCTTTTTATCAAAACCCGCTTGTTCCTGTTCTACTCCTTCCCTTCATCACAAATCCTCCCAGTGAAAACACAGGAGAGAAAATGAGAGGCAGAAATGGAGGAGAGCAAAATCTCTCAGAGGAGAAGGGCCCATTAAGCGACCCCCCTTTCCCTCCAAAGAATGCGCCCAGAGATGGAGGAAGATGAAAGAAGTAAAAAAAGAAAAAAAAAAACTGTTCTCTATACTTTCTAAAGATAGATTTTTCTCTTACTCCAAGAGGAAGGCTAACAGGGAGGCAGGTTGGGGTTTGGATTGAAGGAGGGAGAGGATTGAAGGAGGAGGGCAGGTTGTTTCAAACACAAAAGCAGATGAAAGAAGTCTTTTGGCAGAATAGACAGCCTGGTGGAAACACACATTATGCGCACACAGTCGCACATACACCATCTAACAAACACAAGCCTGCGTTAGCAAAGAATCCAGATTTCCAGATAACAAATGTCATTTAAATCATTGTTTCATGCATGTTCACAAAGCCTATCTGCTCTCAGCTCTCCATATTGACTTTATTTCATCAAATTGTGTCTCATAAAATGTGTATTTGTGCTTTAGTCAACAAGTATTATAGTGATTTTCTGCTCACATATCCATCCCCTCTCCCTTCCATTTCAATCGACTTGTGTATGATTTACACATTATATGACCCATTCTAGCAGCCCTGCACTGTAACCCAATCAATGTGGGTCCAAAATTCAAAGAGAGGAATGATATATGACTGTATTTATGTTGTGCTACCCACGCACTTTTCTCTTTCATTCTCTCTCTCTTTATCAAACTTTTTGCAAGATTTGGAAAATGTGCTGGCATCCTGTCACGCAGCGCTTTTAAATCAACCTTCCCTCACTTCCCTCTCCCTTCTCCATCACAGACTACTTTGAAGGCCTTTAATATTTCTAATTAGGTAATGGAGCTGATTGCATTCATAAAACCCTGTGGTAAGCATTTCTGGCCCTCAGGCCATCTCTGTTTTTTCTCTCTCTCTCTCTCTCTCTCTCTCCCTCCGTCTCCTTCTCCGCTGTTTCCTGGAGAAATATTACGAGTGAAAGCACTCTAACAGGTCCTCAAGCCCCCACTGGAACAGCGTATGGTGCCAAAGAGCCATCCATGTCTTTGCCTGAATAATAAAAAAGCCCTCTTTTTAATTCTTCTCTTTACTAATTGGAGAGTGGAGACAAAATGGGGCTACAGGGAGTTTTAATCTCCTTTCAGATCCGCGTGATGATTCTTCTCAGGATCCTAGCCTGAGGGCTTTAAGCCAGGATCATTAGAAAGTGCTCAACAGTCGTCCAAAGAGTGTCCAAGCATCTCTCTTTTTATATCCTGCTTCTTTTGCTATCCCTCTGATAGCAAAAGAAGAAGTAATTTAATGTTTTGTCAGGGCCCGTAGTGATTTCGAGTTGACTGTGAGAAAGGAGAGTTTAGAGCCTGGAGGGTCTGATGGGAGACATTTACACAATCAGAAGACAGAAGGGAAGACTGATGATTAGAGGCTTTCATGTGCATGTACTAAGTGTAGTTTTACATTACCGGTACATTTCAGTAAGACCTCAGTACTATATTATTATAATTTACAGCGTGACTACTGGGATCGGCCACATTTAGCTTAGCAGGTATTTATTGTTTCAGGGCTAACTGCCTATTCTGCACGTTAGCATTTTGATTTACATTGAAAAGCATGACAGGATTGTTTTATTTAGTTGATACTTCTGCCAACATTATTTGAAGTCAATTTCGTAATCTGCAGGCCACTCCTGGAGTTTTCGAAGCATGCATGCTTTGAGATGTCTGTCCAGTTGGTCAGATTTTTGGATTTCACTCCTTTGTTCTCATTTGTCACTTTTCGCCCTCATTTCAGGGATGTGACATCACACATTTTAGGGGTAAAGAATGTGGTTACATGTTATGTTTTAGGAAAATCTACCTTGATGGTGTCATTTTTATCAAATGAATCCATTTTGCTGTTATTCTTTGATTTCTTGTTCTAATAAGTGAGGGTTTTTTATTAATCAAAAAATGATTTAATATTATGTAAATCTGTCAGAAGCAGCAAAGACTGATCATTCTGACACACGGCCTCAGCCTCAGCAAGGGATGAACTTGAATTAGTTGTAATTCAGACTCACTCAGACTGAACAAATCCAGTCTTGAGGTGGTAAACTGCCTGGCTTCAGCCACATCACTGTTATATTTACCCCTGTGCACTTTCTCTGCCTTTGTGAAGGAAAGACCTCGACTTTATGATTGTCTTTTTGTCTTGCGCTGGATTTCTCTCTCTTGCACTTCAAGCAAATTAAATATTGAGAAACATATACACTCCATTTAGCATAGGATTTGTTGGTTGCTGTAATATTTGAATTGAGACCATTTGTTTTGTTTATTCTCTAATTGGGTTTGGAAGTCAATTCTGGGTCAATTTTAAACAATTAAAAATGTGATTGAGTCACTTTTTTAATTTGAAGGAAATTGCCTCATATTTAATCCATGAGAAAATACGATGATATTTGTATAGTGATAGCAGGTTTCATTTAAAAGTATTAATCTCTTATTATTGTTTACAGACTGAAGAGTATTGGAAGTTTGTAAAGACTGTTTTGAGATGCGATAATCTGGATGCCACATGTTAAAATTATCTCATAGAAAAATGACCTTATCTAACAAAGGAAATGAGGCTCCGTATCTTTTTTCATATCTACTAAATTAGTTTTTCACCTCTTGTCTTCTGAATATCTATTACGATTTCACTTTATAATGTGTTTTTGGTTCCTTTGCCCCAGCAATAAATGATTATCAGCTGCCCAGATATTGCTCTATTTTTTTCTGAGGATTGTAATATCAATTTCCTTGAATAGCACTGAATTGAAGCAGAATTGAGCTTCCAAACCCTTCAAAGCCTTGCACTTCGGCCTGCCTCAGAAATATAATGTGGTATTTTAGCTTGTTGAATTTCATGGTCTTGGAATAGAAGAGAAAATATATTGCAGGGAATGTGAAGGTAATAAAAGTGATATTTTTCTATGAAACAGTTTTGTGTGTCTTTTTTTTTCCAGTTAAGTCTCTCTTTCTCTCACCTCCCTATCTCTCTGCTCTTTCTCTCAACCTCTTGACTCTGTTTTCATTTCAAAGGCAAATAAAAAAAGAGCAATGATGCTTATCACATAATGAAACTTGCTGGCTTTATGCAGGTAGTCTCGGTGAAATGTTTAGTAACCTTGGATGTTATTTTCCCTTGATAGACTGCGCACAGAACAAAACAGTTTATAGGAGATATCTCACCTGATCTCTTCAGAAGGTTTAAACAAGATCACTCACTCTTTGAGCTGTTTGTTTGATTTCCATCCACAAATGTAGCCTGTGTGCTGACAACATAGTGATGTTATCACAACATGCTGTGGACTGTAGTAGCTCAGCCTTGACTGGATGGTTGAGATTAATGCTGTTATTCTTTCTGTCTTTTTAACAGATCCCAGGCCTATGGATTTCGGAAAGGATCCTGTTTTCAACCACAAGCCCCCCATCGATGGAGGTGAGGTTTGAAGTCTTCTTCTCTTCTCCTTTCAGCCTGAGGCTATACCGGCTGTTTTACAAGTCTCACCCCAAGAATGGTGAAATAGCTCTTTAAGCAGAAGCATGCCCGTGGCTCTTCGTTTTACTTGTGGTTTCACAAGAAAAAAGCCCGTGGCAACAGTGATAGACAATTTCTGGTGTGTGTGTGTGTGTGTGTGTGTGTGTGTGTGTGTCTGTGTGTGTGAGTGTGTGAGTGTGTATCGAGAGGGGCAGAGTGTGAGAGAGCATTCATTCAAGAGCGAGTGTCTGTGCGTGCATGTTAGCATGTGCTTCCTCTCCTCCTCTTTCATGTTCTGCGGCAGACAAAGTGAGACAGACAGCTTCCTCCTGGGCACCTAGAAGACATCTGTCTGTTACAATCACGGTTTACTTCCTGTGTGTGTCTGTGAACAGCAAGTGTGTGTCTGCCAACGTACATGTGTTACAATCCCTTGTTTCTCCCAGGCCCTTGATAGAAACAAGAAGAGTACTCAGCCTTTACCTCACAAAACAAGTCTGTTTGCTGCTTTCCTATGTGTGTGTTTGTGTGTGTTTTAGTGTGTTCTTCCATAAAACACTCTAAATGCAGTACTTAATTGCGGACTGGCTTGTTCATGTGTATACATTCATTAAGTGGTTTAGCATGATTGCCTATGCCAACTAGATGTGCACACTTCTAGACACACAACACACACTGGAGAGTGCCTTTACTAATTCATGTCATTATGTTTCCAAATGTTTGAAGTCAATAAAAAACTGATGTTGTGGTTAACATAATTATCTGCTGTTTAATATGTCAGCCATGGTGTGATGACATTTGCCTCTGATACAGTTAATTTAATTTATTTTTTTTTAAATGTAACTGTCTGACTTTTCGTTCTTACACATGAAAAATGACATTTATAACCCTCCATTCTCAGTTCAATAAACTCAAGGCTTTTGCTGTTATAGCATGAGTAGGTCTGGCATGGCCACTAGCTTATGGTGGCTAATGTTAGCTAACTATTTTGCTGTGTACAGTAAGTGAAAATACTGAGTAAATTCTGACTTTAACACTCTTCTCATCTTGTGCTGCTATTATCTCATAATTATCATGCTGCAGTGATACTGTTAAGCAAAAGTTACATTGTGTCACATTAAAAGTTTCCTGTTGTCTTTCCAGAGTATGTCTTCCCAGTGTGGCCGCCCTCCTTCTCCACCCCCTCCTCCTCTGATGTGGACCCCCCTTCTGTCACCCTGGTGTCAGAGAAAGACAAGGACAACGCCTGGCTGTACACGCTGGACCCCATCCTCCTCACCATCATCGTGATGAGCTCTCTAGGCGTCCTGATGGGCGCGGTTTGCGCGGGACTGCTCCTCTACTGCACATGCTCTTACAGCGGGCTTTCCTCGCGCTCCTCCACAACGCTGGAGAACTACAACTTTGAGTTGTACGACGGGATTAAGCATAAAGTGAAGATAAACCAGCAGAGGTGCTGCTCAGAGGCATGAAGGGGAGGAGGAGGAGAACAATGGGGAAAGAAACACGATCCCCTGCAAAAGTGATTTTGTTCTTGGTTTGGACAAAGACAACACAAAAAGGAAGCACTCTCTGTTATTTCAATCCCCAGTGTCCCCTGCCTAATATCCTGCTCTGATGTCTAAAGGGGTAACATTCAACACAGTTTCCCCACCTATTTGCGTGCCAGTGGGAACACGTAACTGTGATCTCCCCTACATGCTATGAGGCCTAAACTGGGTGAACACCTGACCCCAGTCTCCCCTACCTACAGTACCATATCTCCTCCGCCTGCAGGAGAGAGCCTGCTCGATTCTAAAAGCCTGTGAATGAATGAAGGAATGAATAAATGAATAGGAATGACAGATCTACAATAGAATATAATCCACCAGCCACTGGAATGAAGCTAGAACCGAGGTGGACTACAACACCCATGACAAGCTGGACATTTGGACGACAAATGACAGCACAGTCTGAGGTGTCTGGTTGAAATGTTGGTAATGGGATTCTTGATGAAGAAGAGAATTCCATTAACACATATCCACGACTGGTACTTTGCTGAAGGGCAATGTCAAATTTGTCCTTATTCGCTTGAATTTGAATGTGGCCAAGAGAGATGGCATGCAGAAATGAAAAAGTTCCAGCTTCTGACTGTTTGTGAAGACTTCAGCACCAGTGGACCATTTAATGTGGGTACTTTTGACTGAAATCAACACATATCAAGCGAATGCCTATCCCCCTAAAGAAAATTTAAATATATCAGACCACACAACTCAAAAGAATCTAGATTTCTAAGGGAGAAGAAGGAAAAGGACTTTCTTTTTGTTTGTTTCTGAAAGTTTTAGATATGAGTTCCGTGAGTTTCAAACGTCCATTAATCCGCCATATGGTGCTCGCTTGCTCCTTTGTCTGCCCTCGGTCTGCGCTTTGTGAAACCAGTGGCATAGAAGAGTAATGGTGACTGTTTTCGTTTTGTTTTAGACTTGTGTCTGTTTGGGGAAAAAAAAGGTAAAGAACAGTCAGCTTCAGTTCGTAGCCGCCCTGTAGAGCTCTTATGCCATTTTTAGACTTTCTTTAGCATTGTGTTGGACTCCACGGTCTTAACTGTTACTTCAGTCCTTTTCTATTTTGACACATTTTCCATTACAGATTATCAGTCTTTACAAAGAGTAGAGGAGAGTTAAAGGATAATGGAAGACAGAAAATCAGAGGTTTATCTAAATCTAACATGCTGTTATGGAGTCGTGCTTTAGATTCAGTATTCTAGGGTTTGTCTTTGGTATATATCTATATTTTTTTGCTTTTCAGACTGTATGACGCCCAAATGATGGACAAACACTGTGTGAAGAAAATGTCAGTGATTGTTTTATTGCAACCTATGGATTGCCAAAGAGCTGTGTATGTGCACAGGGGGTCTAAACAAGTGTTAAAAGAGGCTGGGAGACCGGACCTAGAGTGATAAATCATCCTCCCTCTTATCCACCGCTCCTAGCGTCACCCCCTGAATGAAGGACGCTCAGAACCGGAAGGAGAAGAAATGACTAAAGGAGGAGAATGGAAATCGTACCGTTGACTTTCTTGGACACACAATCGAGCCTTAAGCTAATTACAGTATACGCTGTATCGGAGGACAGCCATCGAGGAGGGCCAGTGCTGCTGGAAAGACTGATGAACAGGAGGACACACACACACACACACACAGAAAGATAGACAGACATGAAGAAACAAAGAGAGAAAAGGGAAAATATGCTGGTTGTGTTTACATGCAGGAGACGTATCATTATCATAACTGAAGTGAAGTTGCTGGACCTACAACAATGTTCATGTTGCATGTGACATTTTTTTCCAGCATTATGCAGCTTTTTCTCCCAGGAATTGCATTCACATGCTACTACTTTGCTTCAGCTAAATACATTTTAGTGGAAACTTAAAGGTACCCTATGGCGTTTTGATGACTAGTAGCGCTATGGAGCAAAGTGGGTTTCCATTGAGTTTGTATGTCTTGCGCGCCTTGCAAAAAGGAAGGAAATGCATTCAACACATTAGTTGTTAGGCCTCCAAGATGTAAATATAACTTTTTATGTTTACAAGAAAACATCACAGGGTACCTTTAATGGCTCCCAGAATACTTTAAATTAACGTTTCAACAAAAATGCTAATGTTAAACATATCTGGAACTTTTTTTATTTGTTTTTTTCTACAATATACAATGCTGGCAACTAAAGCATAATTTGAGATTGTATGGTTAGACAACTAATAGAGATTTGCGAAAGTTTGCAAAAAGTTCATAGTTCATAGTCATAGTTCAAGTACTATGTACATCTGGCTATCCACCCGGATCTGCAGTTAAAGATGCTACTTTTTAGTTTGCTTACTGTTGAAGCTGTGGTCGGGAACATTTGATTTACTGTCAACATAGTCAATCAAAGTCTATGAAAGATTCATAAGGAATAAAAAAAGCTTCATCTAAATAATTGAAGTATGGTTAGTAGGCTGGTGATTTTCTGCATGTGAACGTATCCTATGAGATAAACAAAAAGGCTGTAGGACAGGTGAAAGGTGAAAGGTGAGAATGAGAGTGAGAGAGAGAGAGAGAGAGAGAGAGAGAGGCACAATCACAACACAGAGAGAACAACAAACAAAGACAAGACAAAACAAAAGGCAGATAAGGAGAGAAAGTCAGTGGCCCCGACAGAAATGTTAGAAAATGTAACTGGAGGACCAGACGCTGATCTCTCCATGTCCTCTGTGAATTTTTTGTTTTTGTTATTTTCTCAATCTGTGAAATATCCGGGTCAAGTTGTTGCCCTCTGGGGGGTAAATTGAAATAGCAAAAGAGAGTAAGGAAAGTGGGGGGAGGGGGGGGGGAGTCAAACATGTCTCTTCGTGTTCAAGGACATGCATGGATGTAGCCAAGAGGCATATTGAGATGAAAAAACGGGGATTATAAACAGGTGTTGAAAGATGGTCTGAGAAGGGAGGGATGTCCATCTAACTGTGTTTTCATTGGACTGTTTTCCAAGTGCCTTGGAGCTCTCTTGTTATGTCTCTCCATCTCTCTCTCTTTTTCTCTCCCCCCTGCTCTCTTACTCGGACTCTCTGTCTTTCTCTCTCACACAAACACTGACGCACATGAAACAGTGAGTACAGTGTGAGACTTTGTGTGAAAATGACTACAAATGAACATACAGTCATATAGGAACTCACACACCTATTCTCTTTCTCTCTCTCTCTCTCTCGCTCTCTGTCTCTCTCCTGCTTGACTTTAAGTCTTTCCCTATTATTACCTCTTCTGTCTCGATGGATACACATATATATACACACTGACACACACTCACACACAGATAAATGCACACTCCATAAATACATACACACACCTATGGCACTGGCCAGATAACTCAAACTGTTGTTTGTAGACTTTGTACAGAAAAATTTCTTTTTTAATGTTATTATTATTATTTAATAAAGGCTAAATAACACGTGATTTGGTTCTGGGTGTTTTTATTGTTAAGGGTGTGAGCTTGTGTGTGTTAATGTGTATATATTTGCTAGAACTAACTATAACTTCCAAACAGGCCCTCAGCAGGTCAAAGGCATCCAAAGCATTCGATTGGTTTTTATTTCATTTATTCGGATTTTACAACATGACACACAGGATACTGAAAGTTTACAGGAAACCAGATCTTCTTCCAACAGTCACGGTTCCGAATATGCTTTCAGTTTTACAAAGTGAAGAGAAAAATGTGAAAAAATGCAAATGAGCTGCTGATTGTGGCCCAGAATAACCACAAAAGGTTGATTAGCTGTTAAACTTCAGTGAGTGTTTGCATTGCGAACGACATATTTAAGATTTGTATTAATGATTTCTTTAAATTCATATTCAAACTAAACCTTAAAAATAATGAGCCTGGCCCTTACTTACTTTACCAATTTCAATTTTCACTTCACTCCCTCTCCCCCTCACCAATTCCCCCAACCCCCGTTGCGTTCGCTCTCTCTCTCTCTCTCTGTCTGTCTCAGGGGTTTTCTGCCGTTTGTGCCCATGAGAGGCCAAAGCATGAGGGATCAAAGATTCTCTTCATTTAATCGAGCTGTGAAAGCTTGTTCCTAATTAACACACATCCGTGAAAGCGCACAAGCCAAAGTACCCAGCCTGGTGGAGATAAGCCGGTAGATCACAATAAGAACTTTGTCACCCATTCAAGTAATTTATCTTAATAATGGAACAAAAATGATGACATTTTGGGATAACTAACTGTGTGGATGTGTGTACATATTATATATGTAAATGTAAATGCTCCGTATTTGTATAGCGCCTTTCTAGTCTTTTCGAACACTCAAAGCGCTTTTACACTACATCTGCATTCACACACATTCATACACTGGCGGAGCAGCCGCCAGGGGCAATTCGGGGTTCAGTATCTTGCCCATGGACACTTCGACATGCAGCCTGGAGGAGCCGGGGACAAACCGCCGACCTTCCGATTAACGGGCAACCCGCTCTATAGACATTAAGAAGAATTCCAATATACTGTAAATAAAGTGATTTTTATTTTCTTTCCGATGCAAAATTAACATCACTATAGACTGTCCCACATCCCTGGACCACCTGCCCCACTTTACGATGCTTCTTACTGTAACTGGCTGTAACTGTATACAGTATGATACTAGTTTTGTTTTAGCCCTCTAATTAGCTTAGAGACCATTATCAGCGATTTCTCTGCATCATCAGCGTTTCTCCACCTCTTTCTTCTTCTTTTTCTCATCACTCCTGCCCTCATTTATTCATCGCTTCTTCATCTCACTGTTACTCTGACCCGGTTCTCACGCTTCCTTCTGACTTAGAAACAAACAATTGGGTGAAGGAGTCTCAGTGCATCTTAAAGCTCGCACTGGTGCCTCAGCAGACAGGACCACTGATGCAAGATCTGGAAAGATGAGATCTGTTTCACCATAAAGCATGTCTTCAACGGAGTAAGAAGAGGCAGTGATGGTATGGACGTTTCTCTCAGGATGGATAGGTTCTGGGGGTTGCTTGTGTCTAGCCAATATTATATTGTCACAGCATATATAAACATATATCATAAAAATATCAGAGAAACTATTTAACTTGGGTGCAAAACCCCCTTTGCATCAGTGGATTAAGCAACGCATAATTTTAAACATCCTCGCTACCACTGCCTCTTCTTACTCTGATAAAGACATGCTTTATGTGGAACCTGGTTTCCGCATGCTCCAGATCTCATCTTTCCAGATCCTGAATGCAGTTTAACACAGTCTCACACAAACTCAAGCATGCCAGTGTGAATGTTAATCTGTAGATGCAAACACGCACTTCAGACAGGTCTCTTGTGGTTGGCCTATGCTGAGCATGTAACCTACTAACACAGATTTTAACTCCCTGTTTCCAAATCAGTGATCAGACATGCGCATGCACATACAGTGGTTAGATATTATGTATTAGACATTAATATCTTGGGAATTTCTCAACTTTGGTTAAAAAAAAAAGATTAGATGGTAATAATTTCATACATATAAATTGTAGACAAATTAGCACTTTTGTTTAGTAAGAAAAAAGTAGTAGCAGTATTGACATCTAGGTGAACACGTCATGTTCTGTTGAAGCTGTAGAAAAGACTTGTTTGTGTGTATGTACGTGCAACTCCAGTAGAAAGGCCCCAGAAAGCAGGTGGATACAGAGCCACTTTGCTGCGGCACAAGCTTTAACCATTGAGCCACTCTATTATGAACCATTAATCCTAATATAATGTCAACTACAAATATTACATTTGCATAATGGGTGTCACCACACCAACAACCCCCATAAACAAAATTGACTGAGTAAAAACTCAAAATTTGCATTAAATCCTTCAGCATTTGGCCTCATTGAGGTTCCACATGTCCGGAGGAATATATTTTTCTGTGTGAGATTGTGTGTGTGAACAATCCCACACTGTTAGGTTTACAGAAGCACAGCTAATTTTGTTATCTGCTTCATTTCAACCTCTGCGGATAAAAGACACCGCCTTCAGTTGAGACACAAACTAGTAATTGCAACTAAATTGATGCATATATCACAATTCCTTCCTCTCCTCTTTATTTCCTTGATTCCTTCACTAACTTGATAGTAGCAATTTTTCCAGCCGTCCAAATTATTTCCATTTACTTGAATAATTATTTTTGAAGTTAACAGTTTGATCAAATATATGTTAAATTTTTATCCTTCCTGACTCCTTTCCCTCCATCTTTGCACCTGTTGCACGTTTTTCCTTTGCTTTCTCTCCTCCCAGCTAATTACCACAGATTGACAAATGATGTGAAAAACATTTTGAGCGCACAAAGTAGCACCGATATCAGGAGAGAGAGAGAGAGGACAGGACTGCAAAGCATTTTTAAAATAATGAGCTACAAATTTAATTTGCATGCTGTGCAGCCTCTTACTGAATCTTATTTTTCAATTCGTAGACTACATGAAGAAAGCTAAGTGTAAAATGTCTCCTTTACTTTCTGTATAAAATCCATTAAATTTCTTTTTTCATCTTCCCCCACCTGGGTGGGCGTCTGGGTGAGAGAGCTGCTCATGGTCTTGGCAGCTTCCAGCACCCTGCTCTCCTAATGTCCCGAACTCTCTGGCTGCATGCTGCTAAATCAAATTACATTTCATCAGACAAAAGCTTTTTTTTTCTCACTACACCAGTACAAATATGATTGTTGCAAATCTAATCACAGTATAAGGTTTATTGCTCTCTCATTTCGGGGTTTTCATTTGTTTGGTTGTTTGCCAGGTGCTGGCTACTGTCCCAGAATTTTTTGCCAAACTAAGAAGTTACACAAAAGCTGCAAGGCCCACCTGAAAAACTAGTTTGTTTTTTATAATTAAATTTTTATTTGCATGTTGTCTTTTGCTGTCTGTTTTTTTCCCATCCTGACTGTTTCTGTTCATCATTTATTATTCTCCCTCCCATTTCTATTCTCTCTTGTCTTTCTTTCATCCATTAATCCCTTACTTTATTCAATATTTCTTAAACCCCCCCGCTTCTCTCAATCATCTCAAACATCCCATCTTCCTTCCCTCATTCCTTTATCACTCTCGTCCCTTATGAAACATTTTATCATCAGTGTCTTCCTTGCTTCTTTCTTTTGCTTCACCCCTCTTGTTCATTTGTAAAACATTTCATCAGTCAACATTACAACAAGCACATTCTGTTACGATGGTATCAGTCTTTCCATTCGGTAGCCTTTGGTTTATCTAAAGCGGCTGCTCAGTCACAAACACTTGTGCTTTTAGAGGTGGTTGTTGACACTAAGACTCTTAAACTATCCAAGGCTGCGGTTTTCCCCCCTCAGTGGATTGCGTGTGTGTGTGCGTTGAGTTATGAAGATCCAGCCACAGTGTGAATGTTGCAGATCTTATTGAAAACCTTCAAGGAGGCACTGTACTCATAACCACATTCATTCCAGATATGGAACATAAGTAAACATAAACACCTGCAATATGTGTGAAGTATGTGTGTGTATGTACCCAAACACAAAACAATACACAACATACTGTACAGTACACACTGGTATGCCTCCTGCTGACTCCTTATCCTATTAATAGCAACAATAGCCCTCAACAGGGCCTCTAAGGGAGTCACAAAGTGGTCTGCCACAGAGCCAAAGCTTTCATCTGGGTAGGTGGCACAAGTGTGTATGTGTGTGTGTGTGTGTTGCAAGGGGTGTTTCTGGCACCAGCAGCATGAATGCCTGTGTTTTGTACTCCCTGTCCCCACCCACACAGCCAACTTTACCTCACTGCAAAAGCTCATGCCCACACATATCTGTCAATATGTGTTGGATCAAACCCGATCTGCCAACTGGCCAACCTCCGACTCTGTGTGCAGTGTTACATGAAACCATATTACCCACTGTTTTAAATGACTAACAGTATTAGCAGTGTATTTAGGGCAAGCAGAGCCCCAGTGGGAATTCAGACCCCTGTCTTTTCCTTGCAGTGTTAAGGTGAGTTCAGACAGAAGACAGAGCGAATATTCATCTGGCATCATATTATGGCCACTGGACCATTTTTTTGTCTATGTCACAGCTATAATACTAACTGCAAAGATGTTAGCTATAAGCTAGCTAGCAACGGACAGACCATGTCCCTGACTGATCTCAGAACTCACCAGAAAATCCACTTCTTTCTGCTATGTCCCTCCAGTCTCTGTACGTCTATGAAGAAGTAGAGAGTTTTGCTGAAGTTGAAACATTTTGAATGTAAGCTGGTTTCACCAGCCACATTGGTGAGTCTGTGTGTGTGTGTCATCAGCATAATGTGGTCCTGGAGACACCTACTGTAGCAGGAACTACCACAGAATTGGTTTTGAGTACTTTGCCAAGTGTTAATAAGTACGTCTGTCTGTGGACAGATTTTGTCAACGAAATAGCGTCAGACCCCTGCAAGATGCAATCACGAAACTTTGCAGGTATGTAGTTGACATCAAAATGAAGGCTAGATTCGAAGATGGGTGTGGTCTAAGCAAGGGCACTGGAAGAATAGCGGTTGGAAGTAGGGAAACCACCCACACACACACACACACTTTACAACCCGAGTCCACATTTGTTTAAACTGCGGAATTAGCCAAGATGGCAAGATCCAGGTACAGACACCAGCTTATAGAGAGCACTCTAACTACTACTCAGTTCTTTATTTCTCATATGCATGGTTGGGGGTTTGACCCCCCTAATTATTGCCTGATTCCCCCCAAAAGCGGCAAAAAGAGCGGTTTAGTGGGGGTCTTTCTTACCTGTCATTGTAAATATTGCAATATATTTCCCATACTCATGCCTTATATTCAAGAATCTTGAAATACGATTTTAGACACCCCTAAACCATTTCCTAACCTTGACGTTAGTTGAAAGTCTTGTCTGCCCACATCTCCAGTCCACCACACGCTGGTGGAGACACTGTCAGTAGTTATCTAACTAGCTTCTTTACTACACTTAACTTTCGTTCCTTCAGAGTTTTTATTTTAGTTTAAATGAGCTATGTGATGTTAGCTAGCTGATGGCCCACCCTGTCATTTCATTACCACTATATCATTTCATATTTTATGTAATTGTTAACCAACACTGGTGCTCTGGCAGGAGCAGTGAAATTGTGGATTAGTCATTGTAGATACACATTTTGAAATCAATATAGAGTTTATTATTTTATTTTAAGTATCTCTTTCTCCAATCAGCATGATATTTGTTTCACCTGGCTAGGTAAACGTGAAAATTCAGGTTTGTTATTTCAAATGTATTCAGTTTTATTTATATCACACAAATTCATAACAAAAGGCATCTCATTACACTTTTTACATAAAGCAGGTCCAGACAAGTAACCATAGGCATTACCATCAAGCAGCTACAGCTAATATAATCTGCCACATATTTCAACCAGCAAAAGTGAAGTCAGGTTTGTTCAAAAAATGAGAAACTTTTTGTACATTATTCTTTGCTAATAACAAAGAACATGGACAGACAGATTTGATAACCAGGTGCAAAATGTAACCCTACCCAATATATAAAGCAATTTAAATGTATCTAACGTCATTTGGTCTTTTACTCCATGTACAAACTAAATAAAAATGGCTGAGAAACCTCCAGTTTTGGTGATTTTAACATCCACTGAATGAATACATGATCTTCTACAGGATGTGAGCTTTCTACTGACATTTGATTTGATTTGACCATGAAGCAGCATAAGAATCCTACTATCAGGAGAGAGACAATAAACTACAAATTCCCAAAGAATTAATACACAAAACAGTGTAGGCGATCAAGTGAGCATTCTGAAATTAAAGACATACTAATATCCTATACATGCATTTAAAAAAGCGTGAACTTAACCATAACATATCCACACATTCACCTGACATGATGCAGCCACAATGGCTTTGAAGATTTATTGTTTTTGGATATAGGGGTTAGATATTGTGTAATTTATGTATGTAGGAGTTTTGTAATTCATACATTTATGTTATAGGTATAAATATGCCAGAATAATTCAGAGCAGAGGCTGGGAGTCAGATTGGACACATTATTTTCCAGTCTGTCATAGGAAGCTCTTAAAAACTTGTTCCTGGTGAACTCTAAAATGCACTGAGGTCAGTCCGCATACCTTATGCACTCTGCATATGGCTGATTTTCTTGAAAACGTGACTATTGCCACCTGACAGTGACTATTTGCTGTAATAGTTGCCTTTGTTCTCTTTGTAACATTTTGTCTTTAGAGTGGTCTGTGATATTTTGTATTGAAAAATGTCATATTTTGAAAACAAAGAAGAAAAAAGGCATGATGAATGATGTAAGGTCTGTCATCATGAGGTTTCTCATAATGCCTTTTCCTCTGTGTGTGTGTGTGTTGCACTCCTTACCTCTCTAAGGGATGAAAGTCCTTTATCATTAATTTTCTAATAATGCCTCCATGGCTTCACATGTGAGCAGAGCTCCAACACATCAATCACAGTTCAGAGAGTGTGTGTGTGTGTGTGTGTGTGTGTGTGTGCACAGGGGTGTTATTTGTGGCTATATTTATGTGGTTTCCTGTGTATGTCTGGGAGCGTGTTTTTGTGTTTCACCATGTTGTGCATTTACTAGCGGCTCGGGGCAGTGTGTGTATATTGGATTGGTGACAGACTGGTGTATTATTCATCACCTGATGAAGGGTGACAGGTGACTCCCTTTATGAGTCCATGCATGTGTATCGACGTGTTCATTTTAACAAGTGATAAAGAGGAGGTGGTGCGGATGTGTTTTTGTGGTAGATGTTTGTCATCTGTGTGCCTCTCTGTACCTTTGTGTACTTCATATGTGTACAAAAAACAGGTAAGAAGACGCAGAGAAAGAAAGAATGTGTGTGTTTTTGTCTCGATTGTAAAAAACAGAATTTATCAGACTGTATGTATCCTATTAGCAAAATGTTCACTGACAAAATATTTGATCTCATAACAACTAAAGCATGGTGAGCATTCTCGGTTGGTTATATTTAGGGGCTGGTCTACTAAGTTAAATACCTAAAAAAAGCAGTGACTTAAAGCATGAGACATGACATGTTTACTTAATTATCATTTAACCAAAAATCTTTGCCTAACATTAACCAAAGTGCTTTTATTGCCAAAACCAAATCACACTTGGGACTCCCTGATCTCCGGTGTCAAAGTCCTGTGCTAAAGAGAAGTTTTACTATTGATTATTGCTTAAGTATATTTTGCTGATGAAACACATTTTGAATGCAGGTCATGTCAGAGTCAGAGGTCAGAGTATGTGTTTTAGAAGAAGGACTTGTAAAATAACTAAATAGTACTAAATGGAGTAGTAAATGCAAGAACGAAAGACACAGAGAGGCACCTGGTGCACGACATGCAGCCACAACAAAAATCCTCAAAGTTCCTACCACAATTATAATATTGATCCTTCAAACCTGCAGCTTGTACTCAGTACAAGAATGGGTTGAATCACCTATCAATCTGCTAGAGTACAGAGAGGGGGGGGGGGGGGGGGGGGTAGGTTAGCATAAAATAGAATAGAAAATATATTTATTATCCACCAGGGTGGAAATTTGTCTTCAGCTCACCAAACATTCATTTCCTGCTGAGTTAAGAGAAGTGTGTGTGTGTAAGGTGCACATATGGGGTATTTTGTGTGCCTTGTGTTTTTATGTGTGTATTTGTGTGTCCCTCTGTAGTCTCCTCTCAGCGTGTAGCAGTGAGTGGCAGCTGGTGATTTTGAGCAACAACTGTTCAGACCCGAGGAACCCCAGTGTGCAGCGGTAAAGCTGTAAAGCTCATTCTGATTTAAACAGTGGCTCTCAACCAATTTGGCCACCATACTTTATGTCCTGCCTACTACTCCGCAGGCCGATGTTTTCAGCGAGAAAGCTCTGGTAAAACAACTGTGTGCTACCTGCCGGGGACCAAACAGCAGATAGACAAAGTTAGCAACTAGCTGGTGAAGATAGTGGAGAGTTGGTGAAGACCAAAACTAAAGCTAAAAGGAGAGTGACTTTTGGGCAGGTGGACAGAAACATGACTCCAAATGAATGTTGCTCTGTGTCTGTTGGATATGTCAATAGCCTTATTTTAAAATATTGGTTTTGGTAGTTTATAAAAACATCCACATGCATTCAGTATAATTACAACAGGGAGTCTAAGACTGCAGCGAGGTACCTGGAGAGCTGTTAGCTCACTATGTTGCACCTGACTACAATTAGAGTGGATACATCCAACAGACACACCACCTGAGGCTGAGACAGGCCCATCGCTGTACACATTACCACCAACAGGTAAAAATACAAGCACAATGCACTCAGAACCTTTACACTACGCTTTAAAAGACTGGAAGAGAAAAGTGTGAATAAACAGTTTAGCTTGGAACAAAGACAGTGCAGTTCAGACATGGGCGTGGGGTGGGGGGATAGAAACAACACAGAGAAAGCCTTTACATACCTTCATTATGTGTTTGGAGGGGTGAGGTTCTCCCAGCCGTCTGTTGCTGCATGTACTTCTTGTCCTTAGCAGTTCACTAATATAAAATTGGCCCACTAACAACAAAGTGGCCATTGTGTCTCAGCCTAAGAGCCTCTCTGTGACGCCCTCCACCGCAGCGTCATAAGATACTTTTTATAAAAGGCTGACAACAGTCATCTTTTTGAGAGTTTATCCTTCAGTTTGGAGTTTTGCTACAGTTCTGTTCTTACAGTTTTCTGAGAGATGACAGCCTCACTGTTTTCTCTCTTTTGCCGTCAACGCTGTCGTTTCGGTGTTCAGCAGTTCATCCAAACTGTACAATTCCACATTAAAAGCTTTCCGTCGACAAACCACAGGGTGGCTCTGATTTTCACCAAGGTAAGCAAACTCCTGCTTACTTCAAAAGTGCTCTACATCAGATCTGATTTTTGCAAAAGTGAAAAGTATAAAAGATAACAGCCAATGTGAACTGAATAGAAGCTGCAGGGGACAAAAGCTTACTGTCAACTGGGCGAACCTCAAACCTCCAACAACCGTTACATACTGGTGTGTGTCTGTCTATGTGTGTGTGTGTGTGTGTCAGGTGTAGTGGACGATGGAAGTTCACGACCTCCACTGTGTAATCAGACACTTTATTCACACAAACATCCACTCTGACCTCCTCCCTGACACAATAACAACGGCACAACAATAAGAGATAACTTCTCAGAAAAACACAATAAATAAAATAATTGAACATTGATGTCGTCTTAACGGTAAGGACAGTGTCATTGTGCTTACACATTTGTCAGTGTGTGTGCACGTGTGTACATTCTTGCGGGTCCAAATGATTTTGGATGATGCCTGTGTGGATCAGTGTGTGTGTGTGATGTCATTATCCGTAATAGGGAACCACAGGTGGCTCCATCAGTCTAAACACTGCCGCAAACAGTGTGGCACAGACTGGCAGCACTTCGTGTGTGTTCATGTGAGAGAGAGAGAGAGAGTACATCAGTTTGTCCAAACTAAATTGGTGATGTTTCATCGACTCTAGACTATTTTTCTGGCCTCTTTCTCTTTTCTGACCATCTCATGCTGACACGTGGCATTGCAGAGCGTCTAAACACACTGTAACTTGTCTAACTTAACTAACAGATGTGGAGTGTCATGACTGGCTCATTTAGGTATAGACAAACAAAAGAGGTCCACACACACTAGCCATCATAGTTAAAGGATAACTCAAATAAGTAATACTATGTAGTAATGTGCGTACCATTTTCTTGAGAATTATTACACACACATTACAAGCTTGAGTTTCCTGACGTACTGTATGTATGTTAGTGAAGGATTAAGGTGGAAAGCAGCGTTGTCTCTGCAAGCTGAACACCTGCCTTGTTCTGTTTTAGAAACTCACAGGGGTTTCTTGTTGTCAGTGTGATGCATGATGGATTAAAGCTCAGGAAAATAAATTGCATGGGATTCAGTTTCACTTATGGGCGGCTATTCGGTTCTTCATATTTTAAAATTTAAAAAATACCTTAAATGCTCTTTATTATTTTACACTTTTTGCATTCCATAAGTGACTAGATTTCATGTTGCTGTTCAACTTTTATGTTGCTGTCATTTCCACACTGCAGTAAAAATAAATAGTCAGAGATGTTTTTATTTGCCAAAACACCTAAATTATTTATGATCACTCAATTTCCAATGTGTCTCATTTTTTTCCCGTGACCCTCGCTTTCCCCCCTTGCTTTCTCTCGCTCCGTACAAATTCACATTTTATTTTTGTCTCTATCGTCTCTCCCTCATTTCTGCTCTCCTTTCTCGTCTTCTCACATAGTTCTGCCTTCTCTCTCCTCTCTGTCTTTCTCTCCCTACAGGCTACAGAGGCCCTTTTTCTTATGAGAACCCTAGATCTCAGTCGCAGCTTTGCGAGGGCTCTATATTGTATCATCTATCACTCTGCATAGAGCTGCAGGCAGCATCAGCCTCAACGGACAGGAAGCAAGATTTATTACAGAGGACGACGCCCTGCATGTGTGGTGGGAGGAGAGACAAAGAGAGATGGAGATGTGGTTGAGCAGAAATGAAGACTGAAATGTGGCAGAGAGCAAGAGACAGACAGACAGATGGACAGACAGACAGGAAGCAAAGATGGAGACCGGTCAACAGAGTGAAAAAGGTTGAAAAGGTAGTTTTTCTGCAAGAGACAGTGCGAGGAAGAGTTGGAAGCAAAGAGAAATTAATGTAAGAAATAAACAGAGAGAAAGACAGATGAAGCAAAAGAGAAGGCTACTGAGCTTGAGTGATTGAGAGTGTAACGTGTGTGTGTGTGTGTGGGTGTGGTGTGTGTGTACATGACAGACGTAGTGCTTAAAGGCCAATGCCTGGCTGCGTGTCCATTAGGTGTTTAGTAATGACTGAAGTGTGTGTGTGTGTGTGTGTGTGTGTGTGTGTGTGCCTTCAGTAATCATCTGTGTCAGTGTGATTGATGAGTGACCACAGTCGCTGTTTAAACATTTAAAATCTTTCAGGACAGAGGAGCAGGGAGGAGAGGATGAGAGGGATGGTGAAAAGGAAGACAGAGAGAATAGAGCATCTTAATGACCTAATCCTGCATAAGCACAAATCCACATCAACAGCAAGTCCTTACCACAAAAAGATGTAAGTCCCACGTGTGACAATCCTTCCTGACTTTGCTTTTAAATTGCTATCTTTTGCTAATGACTCACCACATAGCAAAGTAGAAAATACTCTGATCAAAGCCAGTTTAAGTTATTTAGAGTGTACAAAAGTTAAAGTAGCTCATGCTGCTACATAATTCGGAGCCATCCAGTTTAAGATGAAGGTAAAGTAAAATACAGTCCAGGTCCTAACTCTGTAAATTTAGCATGGAATCTGGTCTATGAAAGCAGTGCTGCATTAGAGGGGCTCACCAACATCAGGTTCATGACATTTTGGGCCTAAGCTATATTTTAAGAAACATTGCATAACAGCACTGACTTGACAGTAAAACTAGTAGTTTAAAATTAGTAATAGCTGCAGGATAAATGGAGCTTCTGTTCAGAAAGAACTATGAGGTCAGTGTTTAAGTCAGCTGAAAAGTAACTATAAAACCCTGCAACATGACGGGGGGAGGCTATATAAACACATTGTCAACTAGCTGCTGTTAACTGCCTTTAAATGGCCAGAGGTTGCCACAGCAAGCTCACCCATATTCTAAATATCCAGTATCATTAGTTAATCATAGTGTTTGTTGCATGTTGTAATTTGTACAGAGAACGCTCAGCAACAAGGTTGTTCTTCAGCTCTGATCACTACATTTCCTCAAAGGGTCTCTTTTTAAGCTAGAGGCGCTTTTCTGGTACTTTTAAAGAAAAATAGTTCCAACTTTTTGGGAAATGCCCACATTTCCTTTCTTGCAAGAGTGAGAGGAGAAGATTCAAGATATCAGTCACATGTGTGTGTGCGTTAAACAAAGTCAAGTGTATTTATTTGAACAGTCATTTATAATAAGAATGACTTAGTTTCTAGGCTTAGTAAATACTACAATCCTCCCCGCCCTCACTGCTGGCTTCAGATGTCAGTACTCGCACACCCATTAATCCACTCTCGGATAGTTTTACAGTGTTGAATATTAACCTGAGATGTTTAAATCATTCCAGGCAGAAATGTCACACAAACTGAAAGAGGGGATTTATTGCAGGTATTGGAAGCCCAGGTTCATTCCTCATTATTTCATAAATGGCCTCCTTATACAGTAATTCAGCTCAATTATGCAGCATATACAGTATATACCCCAAAATCACAAATAGACTATTGATAAAATAAAATAAAAGTTTCTAGAGCAGCAGAGGGGGATCCAGAAATAAAAACAGTAAAATTACAATATGGGACAGAATGACAATATTAGTGTAAACATGAATGATCAGGTGCTGCTAAAACAGGTACCTGAGCCACTGCTTCCTCTCCACCATGAAGACCAGGACAGAAGACAAACTATAAACAAACACCCAAGGCCATATCTTCTAAAAAACCACAATGTTTTACAGATAAATTAGCTCTTAAAGCTCCATGAATCAGTTCACACATAAAAAACGAACTCCTAGTAGTAAAGCCAAGCCTTTGTCCAGGTATTGAGAATAAAATACAATGGAGGTGAAGGGACCTTTGTTTGTGGTGCTCGAAGCATCAAGTTTCACAATGGCTTGTCTTTCCAGAAACAACACCCCACTTACTCAGGATAATTCAAAGATTTCACCTTCTGTAGTTTTTACTGGGACCGTCTGTGGTAGTAGTAGAAATCATTTTGTTAATAATTTGGGTGAACTGTAAAACAGACTGGTGACTGCACTGTGAGACGTTTGTAACAGTAAACATAATTTTTTTTTTATAAAGCAGAGTTTTGGATTGCTTGGCCGACACAAGACACTAGAAACAGTTTTTATTTATGCACTGCGAGAAAGGTGAAACTCGATCATTCGGTGTTTAGCCGATACTGGCGGAAAATGTTGGACGTTACACAGAAAGCTAACAGGTGTGGGACACGGAGGTGGAAACAGTGGGAGGACTGGAGTGAGAGAAGAGAAGTCACAAATAAAGAAAGAATAAAGTTGCCGTGGATGACAGATGAGTTCGAAAAAAATAAGTGTTTTAGAAAAGAAAAGGCATGAAGGACAGAGGCGTGGAGAGGGGGAAATGGAAATGTGTGTGTGCGTGTACCAGCCCCAGACAGACAGTCACTCCACTCCAACAGTCTGGATGCTCGACTGTTCTCAGGCCTTCCAATATAATTCAGCCGTTCCGCCATGTCAAGTTCCCCAACGCGGCCCTGTAGGACCCGCCACGCCTCCCTTTCTCCTCGCTTCCATATATGGGCATCCTGTCCCCCCGCGGTGCTCAAAGGGATTATTATGTTTATGTCTGCGCCGCTCCAGTGACCCTGTGACAGAAAAGAAGAGAGATTGTTCATGCTATTTCCACCCTGCTCTCTGCGACGGCAAACCGTCTCCAGGACTTCAGTGTGGGACAGATGTGTGTGTGTGTGTGTGTGTAGAGACTGCTTTTTGAGGGTTAAGACTTGGTTTTAGGGTTCAGGGGACAATTAGGTTAAGGTTAGAGTAAGGGTTAAGGTTAGGCATGTAGTTGTGATGGTTAAGTGTAGGATAAAGAGCTGGGGAATGCATTATGTCAATGAGATGTCCTCAAGGGGATAGAGGTGTGTGCGTGTGTGTGTGTGTGTGTGTGACATACAATTTATTTTATTTTACATTTACTCATTTGGCAGATGCTTTCATCCAAAGCGACTTACATTTGAGGAACAGCATACAAGCATCAATACAGCACGAGATCTACGACTGACAATACATACTAGTAAGAGCTAATAGCACATATGGCATCAATGGGGTAAATACCTAGGGAAGGAAGTAAGAGTTAACAAAAAAGTGCAATCAATACAAGATAATTGTAAGGGGATAGAAGAAGAAGAGCACAGGAAGTGCATGTTAGAGGTTAGGAGTTCCAGGTGTCATAAGAGAAAGTGTTTTGGGAAGAGATGGGTTTTCAAGAGCTTCTTGAAGTTGGAGAGAGACGCTGCTGCTCTGATGGCATTTTATTAATTTCAACAGTCCAGTGCCTGTCTATGCAACATGCATGTCCGATCTCTCCTTCTCCATGGCTTCCTGCAGCTACACTTCCCCTGTCCTCGCAACTGTAACTTCCACAAACTACACTAGAAAAAACAAAAAGAGTAAAGTAGCACGCGTGTTACTTACTGGCAATAACAACCCCGTGGCCACGATAACCTGCAGTCCCTGCTGTAGCCAACGAACAGTGCCCATCTGTTGGCCACACCAAAAGAATTTTACTTCACTTCACATTCTGTTGATCGTGTTCGTTTTAAAATCTGGCCATATGTCACACATTGAACCTTGAAAAGTTACATTTAGATGAACTTAAGTGCTTTTCTGTGATGTACAGTCATGCCAGTGTGGTGAATTGAATCTTCAAGCGAAAGAGCAAGAAAGCGGGACCAAAAGCGAATAAAGAGGAAGCTTGAAAAGAGAAAGAGGAGAAGACTGGGGGGGGGGGGGGACAGGGTCTAGAAAAAGCGGCCTGGCACTGGAACAGACACGCCCCATCACACAACAGTCAAGACATTAACTTCGCTGCTCTCTCTGTTTTGCCCCCGCCATCATTCTTTCTGTCCCTCCCTCTTTCCTTCCCTCCATCTGCTCTGCCACTGCACCTGGCCTCTTCACTTTCTCTCACTCCATTTCCTCTCTTTTACTCATTTTTCCCCTTCTCTCATCATTCCCCTTTCTTCACTGTTCACACCATCTCATCCCCCCCCTCTTCCTCTCTCTCTTCTTTGCAACTGAATAGTTCTTTCTCCTCTGTGTGTCTTCCTCAATCTGTCTCTTCTCTCCTTTTGACAGCATCTCCATCTCTCCCACTGGCGCTTTTGACATCCCCCGTCTCCTCCCTTTCTTTCCGTCTCACTTTTTCTGCCTCGAACATAATCTCTTAAATCTTTCATGTTCATATTCTCTATATCTCATCTCTCCAAATGTTCAGATTTCTTTCTTTCCTTTATAGACTATTTTTCTATTTCCACCCTCCCCCTCTCCCAACCGGGGGGGGGGGGGGGGGGGCTCACCATCTCTCCGTCTTGGCCCAGCATGAGTGGGCCACGTCTGGGCACAGAGAGTCGGGACCACAGGGTGACTCTCCAAAAAAATCCTGGAGGGATCTGACACAGTGGCCATATGGCAGAGCTTTGAGGGAACAGCTCCACACACTAAGACAGGAAGACACAACACAGTCTCCGACAGACGCCCAGTGTGAGGGAATGGATTGTGTCCCCTGTGGCCGTCGGGCATGTCCACCACTCATTAGTTTCCCATGGAGAATTGATATTATTCACAAAGCTGCTTGGCTCGCCTCAGATCACAACCCTGACCACATGAATAGGTGGATGACATGTGTGTGTGGGTATGGGTGAGCACAAGTAAAGAAGAGGATTCAGTGAACTGTTGCAAATTTGATTTCAGTCTCATGAGAACACATTTGTATACACCCAGACATTTGGGGGAAAAAAAAAGCAAATGGACCGACAAACTGTGTTATTCCACCTTGAATAAACCAAGAATAAAGACTGAAGCAAGCTAGAGATTAGATTAGAGTTTATTTTGTGCAATTGTAAAACATAAAAAAGTTGAGGCTGTACTTAGACAAAACACTGCTTTGAGCCGAATACTGACAAATGCTAACGTGCTGATGTTTAGCAAGTATAATGGTCACCATTTCAGTTCATCCTGTTAGCATGCTAATATTTGTTAATTAGCAACAAACAAACAAAAAGTACAGCTGAGGCTGATGGGAATGTCATTAGCGGTTGTTATTGTGGGTCAGAAAACCTATTCAGCTCAAGACCTAAAAGAGAAATCTGGTGTCTCCTTGGGACCCAAATTTTAAAAAATACATTGTGAACTGCTGTAACATCTACATTTATAAACTACAGATAAAGGACACAAACCATGAACTTAAAATGTAAATGAAATGTATTTATTTCTATATAAAAGTAAACAAAAACGGTGATGGTCTATTCTCCTTTCTGTGTCTCACCCCTTTCGCAACTCTCATTTTCTTGTGCCCTCCCATCATCCCTGAGCATCAACACCAGCATGTCTTTTTTTAATGATGCTGACATGAATTTAAGGAGAGGTATGTGGCTGGTTAAAGATTTAACCAGCTGATCTATACTACGGGCTCAGTTTTTCAAAATGCCATTCTGAGGTCATGCTGAGCATTTAGTCTGTTTCTGAATTTGTTTTTCCAGGTATGCTAGAGTCGAAAAGCCAGTTTCACACAAGTATGTGGTTCTATATTGAATCAGTATGTCCTGAAGGATTCTTTGCTAAGAAAAAATAATTCTATCTCCTATATTGCGAATGTTAAAGGAGACCTATTACACTATGTCATATTTTCTGGCATTTCTGCAATGTGACAATGTCAGATGTTCATGTTAAAAATGAGGTTCAAATAATGAGGTAAACGTATTTAATCCCTTTATTGGCATGAATATGTAACAACAGTATTGCCAAAGCATCATACAAACTACATAAGAACAATCAACCCCATACGTTTCATTAAACAAGTAATTAAAGCGTAAAGTAATTAAAGTGTGTTTGTGTTAGAAAAATAAAACAAAATAAATAAATAAAACAGTAAGCGTTTGTTTAAAAAAATAAATATAAGTTATCCCTGCGGCAACCTGGTAAACATATAAGACAATGGCCAATCAGAAGACAGTGGCTCAAAGAGACAGAAGCATCTACAGCTTGAGTCAGTATAAGACAAAAAATTACTTTTTTGAACTTTGAATCATGCAAAGCTGCCATTAGGACTGTAAATGCAGTATAATAGGTCTCCTTTAAGTTTCGAGATGCCTGTCCAATTTATTCATTCTAAAACTCTAAATACTGAGCACTTACCCACATACACTTACTATCTCCTCTCCATTTCGAATGGCTTTGGTAAAGCCAACATTAATAAACTCGTCCTTGTACTTTAGTTTGGACGGACTACGGACATAAAAAATCTGAATGAAAGAGAGCAAAAAACTCACACAGCATCTGAGCTGAACAGACAAGTGAGGCAAAAAGGAATGCTCATTCCCATATTTACATATTGTAACATTATTATGCAGTTTACTTTTACCCAATAAAAATAAGTCTGCGACCCATTTTGGGTCCCGGCCCTAAGTTTGGGAAACATGGCGCTAGAGGATAAATTAAGGGATCACAGAAGTGATGAGGATTTATCCACGGGGGAACACGGATGTTTGTACAAAATTTCCACCTAATAGTTGTTGAGCTTTTTCATCCTGGATCAAAGTGGTGGACCGACTGACTGACAGAACTACGTTCCACTAGCATGGCTAAAAATCAGCAGTATTCATTGCAAGGAGGGAAACCCAACATAACTTATTCTTGTCCTCGACCTAAATAGTACAAACAATACTCTTATGGATGTTGAGTCAATATTTTATTCTAATAATATATTAAATAAGTTTAAATGTTAAAACAAAAGTGTTTTTAGTTAAAGATGTCACCTATTGATGTACTGTAAATGTTTTTCTTGTGTGTTGACAGCCAATCAGATTAACTTGCTGTTCTCTATTTTTATAATGTGTCTGTTTAATGCAGCGTGTTTTACAGGCTTGGGCTTTGCTGGCATTGTTATTTGTTTTCATAGTGAATGTGTATATAATAGAAATAGCTTTGAATGCCACTGAAATATGATGCATTGTGTCGCAGTGTGTCGTATGGGGTAGTGGAAATATAGTGATTGCCTTTACATTGGCTTTTTTAAATAAGACAATCACTTTTATTCATGCCACTGATTCTGCCCTATTCAGTGTGTTCCTCGCCATTACACACACACACTGACTAAATTAAAAAGATCGCTCACTTTTGATAATTCCAGTGTACCTTATTACAGCGGAGCCATCACAGTCACAGTTCATGGGAAAAGATAATTTGTGCATCCAACAGAAAGCTTGTTTATCGTGGTGTTTTTGTCCATTTGTTTATCTTTCTTTCACTCTAATTGACAGTTGGCTCGGTCTCCTGATAAAAGACGCTTCATTACACATAAAACATACATTAGTGATGTTGTGGAGACTCAACCGACCTTAAATTACTCATACCCCTTGCACTTTTTTTGGTCGACTCAAATCTTTACTACATGGAGTCATAATACACTAATAATATTGTATTGTGTACTTTCAAACCAAAGAAATGTAAAAGAACATTGTGCATCAGAATCTAATTGTAGAGACAGAGACAATCACAGGTGGTGGAGGGGTCGGGGCAGCACATCACCTTGTTCCATTACTTTTTACTTTAATGTTACCTTCGACATTGCCGTAATCACATTATTGTAATTACCAGTTCCTTAGTAACTCAGTAATGAACTGCCATTTGATATTCAGTGATCATACAGTAACAGGTCAAATAATTTACAGAAGTTGTTTAAAGTTTCTTTGTAGCATTTTCTGCATTTCTTATTGAGATGACAGTAGAGATGATGGGAAAGGACATGCAACAAAAGCAGGGGTTGGATGCTTTGAAAAGTGTTGACTCTCAAACTGTGAATTTACGCCATGAAGATGGAAAAAAACGATAATGTATAATGTAAGTTGTTTCCATTTCAGATCCATCTGAGTGGCAGAAAGATCCTCAAGCAATCTGTCAAAGCATCTGAACAAAAAACATGTTCATGTCTGGCTGAAGAACTAGTAGTGTTTCAGGTAATGATGAAAATACCAAAGAACACAGCTAATGAGACACATTATCAGCCAGCATTGTGCAGCCGTTACACAGTGAGACATGATGAGGTCGTGCAGTGGAGGAAATGCTGCCTGTGTCTACAGAAGAATTGCGGTTAAGTCGGCTGACGCAGTGCTGAAGCAATGTCATTACAATGTAGAGGCATGTCTTAGGTATATAACTTTTCAAATTAAACATTGTTATGTTGGAGAAACTACCAAGAGAGATTGTATAAGCAACCAAACACAAAAGATCCCACCTCCTGCCTTCAGGCCTCTCCTCCAAACACATTTTCATGAGCAGGTAGGCCAGCCATTTCATTTAGTTCACATGAAATTAATGGCCGTGCTTATTATAGTCCTGCCACAGCCACTGATGGGAATTAGTGATTGCTGTTTGGAAGTAAAGAGAATTTCAACAAATATAACAAAACTTGCTTCTGAAATAAATTGCCTACCCAACAACACTGAACATATTGTTCACCATTACGTCACTGTCTGGGATCAATCTGTACCATCCAATGAAAAAATATGCGTGTCAATGGACAACAACTCATCTCCCTCATTTTCTGAAAAGATGACACGTATGGTGACATATTTATTTGTGGCGTGTGTCACCACTGGTTTGAAAGTCTATCAGCTGTAAATTCATGCACCATCTCTCTGAACTCATCTCCATGTTTTTCCCTTGGTGATTAAAGTAACTCTGAAATCCCTGACTAACGCTGTGTATGCAACCACATTTGCATTTGTAAAATGTGTGTGTATGAGTGTTGTTTTGAGACTTGCGCAGGCTCATATTAGTTTGAGGAACAAAGCGTTGAGTTTTAACTGGGGCATCCAAACACAAAAACAAGCACATGACAAGGACAACAACACTGCCATCGAGAAACCAGCCAACTCCACACATCTACGTCCTCTTTGTGCTCAACCGTCAAAGCACAACACTTCTATTTCCTGAGTAAGGCCTGACATGCGCGCAAACACTCACTTACACAAACACACACACACACAGTGAAATGACAATAAACCAAAGCTCAGACCGACTCATCCTCCATCAGTCTGTGTACCTCTTTATGATCTAATGATTAATATCCTCTGCTGCTCTTTTCCTTGTTCCATGAAAGCATCTGAAGATTTTCATTGAAATGCAACATAAATGTTTGGCAACAACGCAAACGTGTGTTTATAGAAATTTGTCTGTGCAAGGATGAGTGGACGATTACCCTTCTGACCTACCTTCCATTTCCTGCTGAGACTTAGTGCTTGTCAGTGTCTCACAATAGTACACATTCATGCCAAATACTCTTTAGTGTTGTAGTCAAGACCGCCCAAACCGAGACAGAGTCAAGACCAAGACCACAGTTATCGAGACCGAGACAAGACGAGGAGTTTTAGGGGCTGAGACCAAGTCGAGACCAAGACCGGTTCCGGCGTGGAGGGGTGACAGCCGTTAAAGGTAACAGCACATTTTTAAATAGCGTTATTGGTTGCAATTGAAGCAATACATTTTACATCCAATCAAAGTTAGGATGTTAATAAATAAATTGATATTCCACGTGACATGCACGGTGACCTGGAGGGCAAAACAACAGACCAACACTGCGGTAAAGGCAGTCAAATTTTATTTGTACCTTTGAATTTGAAGTGCAAGTGTTAGGCACTTCCGCATCCGCTGCTGCATTTCTTTAAAAACCGCCAGGTCCCTGCCGCTGCTCGACTGCAGCCCAGGCTTGTCTCTTCCTCAATTAGTAAATCCGAAAGCACAAAAACCATCCAGCATTTTGGCAACTCAAAAAGTAACAAACTCAAAGTAACAGTGTATCTCTTGCTTATTGGTTGGCAGGCAGCAGAAAATAACGCCTTTTTGTGTTTTCCTTGGAATGTGATGTCACGTGAAAACTATGAATTGGACATTAAAATTTGGACCTAATGATGGTCACCAAAGCTACTACAATTCATCTTGTGTGGAACATGAACGTCTGCACATAATTTACTTGCAATAAAACTAGAAAAATCATCCTCAGTTAAGGCTAAAACATATATTTTACTGTTTCTTACATTTGCAGGTTGTTCTTGATGAAAACACTCTTTGAATGACCCCAACTTGTAGTAGAGTCTCTACCTGTTATTTTCTCGGGCGTATTCATTTTCACACTTTAAAGTTATGCTTTTATCTAAACCTCTGATGCTTTCTATGAACAAACGCTTGAATGGCTTTTAATGAGCTGTTGCTGCACGATGAACCCTTAGGCTCTGTTTCCGCATCAGTGTTATTTTTTAAGATAAAACTGAGTCGGGAAATATAAATAATATATTTTGTTGTTGTCTCAGCAGATGGTGTCTCTATGGCACATTCACAGAGAGAGACCCTTCTGTATTTAGGCCTGCAGAATGACAGAATTACACTTCGCTAATTAACTTGAATAAGGCAGCTTGACACTCTAACCAGAAAGTGACTCACTGCTGTCAGTCAGTGTGTGTGTGTGTGTGTGTGTGTGTGTGTGTGTGAGAGAGAGAGAGAGAGAGAGAGAGAGAGATGGAGAGACTCATAAAATAAGGTAACGAGTAAATAATCATTATTTTCTGTTTGAATTGGTGGAATAATAACATCTTCAGTCACGCAAATGGGACATTTATGTGTGTTTGCAACATTTGCATGGGCAGTATGTGTGTCCATAGGCTTGTGCATTTTTCCGTTATGAGTTAATTGACACTGCGCACAGACTGCAGTTGCCCGTCTCAATAATGGTTGTTATGGAAACGATGTTTGGTGTGACAGATGTGTTTGTGGCAGATCAGGATACGGCAAACCACAAGGGACCCACGTGGATTTGGATGAAGCGCTGGCAAATAGATAGCTGAACAATACAAAGAATAAGAACACAATAAAAACGCCTCACAATGGACACAGTCAGTGAACACGATCATAAAATAAAAAGGGATTACTAAATGCCAACAAACTGGTATAAATGTTTTAATTTGCATTATTATCCCACCCGATTAATGATGGAGTCTTAAATAAGTAAATATTATGAATCATACCATTTCTGCATATGAAGTGCAATTCGTGAAAGTTCAACCATAAAAATAGGTTTCTCCTGTGTTATTCTAATTACTTCGGGACATTTAGCTGAGATATGTAAATATGAAGTTTAAAGTATAAAGGTTAATTTAGCTTAGTTCAACTGCTCTAAACTACAACTCTATCAGTAAATGTAGCAATAAAGAAGACTAGTGGCATTTTTACTGACTGATACCAATCTGTCTGTTAAACCATAGAGTTAAAAAGTAACAATACAAACTCAATATTTATTCAGGTAGCTAATGAATTAATATGTGATATACTTAATACAGTATAATGTAAAATTCTGAATGTCAAGATGGAAGAACTAAAGAGTTCAAAGGATTAACACTGTGAGCAACACAACCAAAAGTAATTTCCCGCAGAGCTGAGCAACCAGGAAGAACTGCATTTTGGGAAAAGCTTGTTTGGGAAAATTGGCTGCAGCTGCATTTTTTGGTGCTGTTGTCTCTTTCTCTCTGTTTCTATGCTTTCTTGTGTCCTTTGATTCGCAGCCCAAATATGATTGGGCCAGGCAGGTTTGGGCCAGGTTGTGATTTCTCCTAATTGCCTCGAGCTTGATCTGGTCAGGTTTCATTTTATTCTGCAGATTTGAGTTTTTTCCCCTTGTTGTTAGCAGTATGAATGTGACCCTCTGGACCATGCAAGAGCATTTGGTGACAATCTAGGAGCTTGTTAGTCTGCTCCAGGTCACACAGTTGACACAAAATCGAAGTGTTTTGGCTTACTAATCACTGTAGAGGCTCAGGCCTTGAACAAAAGGTTAATATGAAGCCAGATTATTGGTGCCCAAAGAAACTACTACTACCCGTGTGATTCCTTTCATTAAAAATTCTTCTGTTTAGCAAATGTCAACTGAACAAGAAGTTCATCACAGTCTGTCGAATATGTTTACTAGGGCTGTCCCTGACTAAGGATTTACATAGTCGAATCAGAATCGTCATGTCCTGGCTATAGTTTATTTACGGCATTAAACGTTAACTTATTGAGAGAAAACTGATAGTTCTATGTAAAATCAGACGTTGGCATGATCCTCGTTTTGCTGCGACGCTTCGACTGTGAGATTGACAGTCGAATCAGGCTCCGCCCATCGAAGCATCGAGTCTTTGACTATTCGGGGTCAGCCCTAATGTTTACTTCTTTATCAATTTTGCTGGAAGGTCTTTGCTGTGAAAATTTATTTTTTCAAAGAACACAAATGTTCCTGGTCAAAACTGCAGGTACCCGAGTCAGAGCTTCTTTCATCACCTAAAACTGATCAAAATAAAGCCACCTATTCATAAACTGATTTTAGTTTTCACGCAGGTTTACAGTGGGGGAAAAAAGTATTTGACCCCTTGCTGATTTTGCAGGTTTGCCCACTTACAAAGAATGCAAGAATCTACAATTTTAATCATATGTACATTCTAACAGTGAAAGACAGAATCCCAAAGAAAATTCCAGAAAATCAAATCATATGAATTTATAAAAATTGATAACCATCTGATGAGGAAAAACAAGTATATGACCCCCTACCAAACAGCAAGTATTCTGGCTCCTACAAGCCAGTTAGTCTTTCTTTAAGACACAGCCCCAATCCCAACCAATTATCTACATCAAATACACCTGCCTCACCTCGTTACCTGTATAAAAGACACCTGTCAACACCCAAACAACCAGCATCCAACATCACCACCATGGGCAAGACCAAAGAGCTTTCTACGGACATCAGGGACAAGATTGTTGATCTGCACAAGGCTGGGATGGGCTACAAGAGAATCGGAAAGCAACTTGGAGAGAAAAGATCAACTGTCGGTGCAGTTATCAGGAAATGGAAGAAGCACCACACCACCGCCAACCTCCCTCGGTCTGGGCCTCCACACAAGATCTCGCCTCGTGGGGTGTCCCTGATCATGCGAACGGTGAGGAATCATCCCAAAACCACAAGGGGGGAATGATGAATCAACTGAAGGCAGCTGGGACCACAGTTACAAAAGAAACGGTTGGTAACACACTACGCCGTCATGGATTGAAATCCTGCAGCGCACGCAAGGTCCCCCTGCTCAAGAAGAAACATGTACAGGCCCGCATGAAGTTCGCCATTCACCACCTGGACGACTCAGAAGAGGCCTGGAAGAAGGTGATGTGGTCAGATGACACCAAAATAGAACTTTTTGGCCTCAACTCAACTCGTCGTGTTTGGAGGGCAAAGAACACCGAGTACAACCCAAAGAACACCATCAACAACAACATCATGCTTTGGGGGTGCTTTTCAGCCAAGGGGACGGGACAACTCCATCGTATTGAGGGGAGGATGGACGGGGCCATGTATCGTGGAATTCTGGACCAACATCTTCCCTCAGTGAGAGAGCTGAAGATGGGTCGAGGATGGGTGTTTCAGCACGACAACGACCCTAAGCACACCGCCAAAGCAACAAAAGAGTGGCTGAAGAAGAAGCACATCAAGGTTCTGGAGTGGCCTAGCCAGTCTCCAGACCTGAATCCAATTGAAAATCTTTGGAGGGAGCTTAAAATTCGAGTTGCCAGGCGACAACCTCGGAACCTGAATGATTTGGAGGCTGTCTGCAGGGAGGAGTGGGCCAACATCCCTGCCGAAATGTGCACAAACCTTGTCACCAACTATAAAAACCGTTTGACATCTGTGCTGGCCAATAATGGCGTTTCTACAAAATATTAACATGCTGTTTGTCCAGGGGGTCAAATACTTGTTTTTCCTCATCAGATGGTTATCAATTTTTATAAATTCATATGATGTGATTTTCTGGAATTTTCTTCGGGAGTCTGTCTTTCACTGTTAGAATGTACATATGATTAAAATTGTAGATCGTTGCATTCTTTGTAAGTGGGCAAACCTGCAAAATCAGCAAGGGGTCAAATAATTTTTCCCCCACTGTATACATAGATTTCTTTAACCCCTGGCATATTGTTAATATTTCATTAAAGGGGCCAAATGTAGTTTTTCAATGAAATCATTCATTAATATTATTAACATTTTGGAGTGGCCTTTTATTGTGGCCAGCCCAAGACACACCTGTGCAATACCCATGCTGTCTGATCAGCATCTTGACATGCCACACCTGTGAGGTGGATGGATTATCTCTGCAAAGGAGAAGTGCTCACTGACACAGATTTTGTCATGTTTTTGAACAATATTTGAGAGGAATAGGCCTTTTGTGTACATAGAGAAAGTCTTAGATCTTTGCGTTCAGTTATGATGAATGGGGGCAAAAACAAAAGTGTTGCGTTTATAATTTTGTTCAGTGTATAAATGTTTGCGTGTGTGTCTGGTCTGGCTTAGTGGGTAGATGTGTGGTCCCGATGGCACGTGGGGTGATTGGCAGCGCCCGTTTGGGCGTCGGTGATAACACACAGGAGGGCGACTGCCACAGATGAGCTCTGTCAAGCTGTCCGCCCGTCAAACACCCACACACACTCTTTTTTTCTCTCTCTCTCACTCACACACAAACACACACAGCGACCTACAACTCAATTTCTTTCCCAGTGACTCTTGCTCTGACTCTTGTTTGTGTTTAACACACACACACACACAGAATCTCTCTGCTTTCAAACACACACTTCTCTCTCGGCCCTACAATCCCCTCTGCATCCTCCCTCTCTCTCTCTACACACACACACACACACACACAGCCTGTCAACCCTGTCGGCGGCCAGCCACTGAACCTGGTTTACTGATAGCAGCAACAACAGCCCTCTCCTCTGCAGGGAGAGAGTCTCATTCATATGTATCTTCTGATGTGTTGGTGAATCTCTGTCACTTACTTGTCACTGTGGACGGCTTGAAAAGACCAGGCTGACATTTGGAGAGGTACATTTCAACACAGCAATTGAGAAAGGCAAAGGGGAGTGGTGCTTCAATATGAGCTTTAGTTTAAAGTGGAAGAGTTACATCAGTGACAGTCTTTGGCCCCGTTGGTGATATCTTTTGTCATCAAACTCTGATGCCGCAGAGAGGCTTTTGAGACACTGATAAAGTATCTTCAATGTTGGACCACAAGATACTAGACAGCAGCACTGGTCCAACAGCGTTTACGTCTTCCCGACTAGCAACCTCTTATGTCCATGTGAATAATGACTGTTGTCTCAGAGTGGGAGGGTTGTTTAACTTAGTTGTAGCACTACAAAACCTCTTAGGCTGGAGGTTCGGATGGTGTACAAAGCTTCTGACTTTGACTACAGTTCGCACATCATCTTCTACAGCCATTCTTTGTTTAATTTCAGCATTGAACGTGATCTTTCCCAGTGGTGGAAAGTATTTTTACTCATGTACAATTTTGAGGTAGCTGTACTATAGTTGTTTAATTCTATTTTATGCTACTTTATATTTCTACTCCACCACATTTCTGAGGCAAATATTATATTTATAAAATTTAGTTACTATACTTTGCATATTTAGGGTATTAACACAAAATATGATTATATATTACTACAGATTAAGCTACCCAGCAGTGCAAAAAGTTGTATGAGCTGAGTATGAGTATAAAGTAATTAATTAGCTCCACTTTTACCAGCTGCAAAATAAAATGTATATGAAGGTCTTCATATGTACATTTTCATATGTATATTTATATGAACAGATTCATATTTATAATACAATAATATGATGATTCTGAAATGGGCCATTCTGCCTAATGAGTACTTCTGGTACCTACATATTTGATGCTAATATTTTTGTATTTTCACCCAAATAATTTGAATGCAGGACTTGAAAATAAGTATTTCTCTGTGGTACATTTACTTACATAAAAGCTCTGAGTATTTCTTCCACCACTCATCTTTACCTAATCCAAGTAACCAGTTTAGGCTTTCTTTAACTCAACCAAATATTAAAGCAGTATATTAAAGGTGGGGTAATTCTGGAGAAATCCATTGCATGACAAATACTATATGCAGCGAGGAAGTAATTTAACTAATGTTAGCTTAGTTGTGGGTTAGCAAACTGTTGCTACAGTTGATGCTGCAAAGCTAAGCAGCGAGGGTGAGAAGGTCACAGAGCAGCACAGCAGCTCCAGACAGCCATACGCACAACTCTCCTGCTGCTGTAGCTAACATCACAACAACAGCATGTCTTGTTGAACTAGAAAGTAAGCTGAATCTCCGTAGGCGAGTCATTTAATGTTACCTGACACACAAATCAGGGCTGAAATGGCTGGAACAGTCTTGTGTGGCTTGGTCCACTGCATTGGTTTGTTTCTAAATTTACAGAGGCAGGGCTGTGTACAAACACCAGATCTTCTTTCAGCGCACACACAGATCGGACAGCTAGCGGACCATGAGGAGATATTTGTTGAATTTGACAAAAAGATGTGTATTCGATTTAAATATGATCACCTCATAAAGCTGCCTTTTTACACACCAGATGTCCAAAATTTGCTCGTAGTGATGTACATATCACCTGAATGTGGAGCCCCCCTCGACCTTACTGACCTTTAAAGGGAGTTTGAGATCATTTCTTAGCTGTCCAGCCTGCAGCACTACTTCTTTGCTTGACTCTTAGGCTCTTGTTCATGACCACAGCAGGCTGCAGTTTTTAGTGAAAAAGCTCTAATAAAGCCACAGTTGAAACACACCTGCACACACAGATAGCGACTAGCTGGTGAACATAATGGTATATTTAGCAGATAAAGAGCCAGATATTTCCCCCAGGTTTGGTGGACATGAAAAAGAGTGCACTTTCACAAGGTGGCCAGAAACATGACACAATTAAAATGTTGCTTCGTCACTGCAAGATGTCATTGTTGTGTTCATAACTTGTTTGCTCGGTTCCATTTAAAACATCGAGGCATGAGATCAGAAACAAATCTTATTTTTGCCACATTTATAAGCGGTTTGGGATGGTGCTCCCAACAAACGATTCAACCAGTTGGCAACCACCAAATTATAGAATAGGAACACAGTGGCCAGTGCAAAGTGATAGTGCTATAAATCCAAGAAAGTAGTTTATATCATGATATATAATTCAGTTCCCTGAGCCAAAGATGACACACATTATGAAGCGATATATCTACAGATGTTTGCATCCTCAGGTGAAGTGGCTTGATAAAGGGACTGCTTACTCTAAGCTTGTAAATGATCCAAATACTCACGTACAAAAAACAGTAGAAAATTTCAACAACATACAATATACTGTATGTATACGTTTGTGTGTAAAACCTCACCTGGCACACACACACACACACACACACACACACACACACATGCATACAGTAGGGTACACATTTACTGGCACAATGCAGCCCTTTGGGGATCAATTACCGCTCACTCACGTCTTTATCATCTCAAAGCTTTGACTATGAATACCTCTCCACACGGACCAGACACGCTCTCTCACAAGCACACACATGGCAAGGCAATAAACCCATATTGATAGTTGAGATGTTTAAGCTTCTTTTCAAAATGCCCTGTCAGAAAATGCTATCTCTTGCAACAGCTAGCCGAACCGCACAATAACCTTTATTGTAATAAATGACAGAAAGAATCCCATCTGTGTAGTGTGTGTGTGTGTGTTATAAAGATAAATACTTTCTTTTCCTCACCAGAGTTTAACTGAATATCCAGGACCTCTAGATACACCTGAGACCAGCTTTTTTGAGGAATGATCGACAGCACACACACACACAAGTAATATCTTTACCTCTCACTTTCTCTTGCTGTCCAGATGCTCCACCATTTGTTCATCTTTGGCTGGATGAATATTCTGCAGAAACAGGAAACTTCATCGTGATCTGATGGTCAGAACAGAGAAAGCAATGGAGACAGATGCGAGGAGCAGAGTATGTTTCATCAGCATCTGGATTTTACCCAGAATGTGAAAATGTGTTTTAATTAGGAACACAAAGAACATTATTTCCCTTATATACCGACCAAACTCTGGAAAACTCTGGAAACTCTACTTCTTTTTGTTATTTCCCTTCAGTCTCTCAGTTTTTTGCAACTTTGCACAACTTGAGACATTTTTGTGTGTTTGCGTCACTTTCTAAACTTCAGCTTCCAGTCTGAGACATGAATCCAATGCGGAAGTCCCTGAAACCTGCATTCTATTGAACGGCCAGCAGGGGGCGACTCTTCTGGTAACAAAAAGGAGTCTGGTGTTCTGTCGATTTATGCTACCTATCGAGATGTGCTACTTAGCTGTTCTGCGCATGCGTACGACCAACAAGCGTGGTTTGTTTCCACGCCCATAAATATGTGCAACCTTGCTGTTGGGAATGCCGTAAGTTATAAGGTAGCATTTTTCGATAGGGCAGAGCGACTCGATAGACTCTGCTGTCGATTTGCGCTACGGTAGCATTTTTCGACAAGGCAGCATAGATCGTCAGAACACCGGTTCCATTAGAAATAATGCTAAAATGACCCTACTTCTCACTGAATAATTAACTCATTAAACACTTTCCTAATGAGTTTATGGTCTCAGTCGCTAGTTTCATGTCTTCTTCAATACAACATGATGTTCACACAAAAGAGACCATAAAACAGAGTATGCTTCAGGGCGGGATTATCTGTGATTGACAAGTCGTTACCATGGCGACCTGTCAATCAGACTAGAGTGACTCGTACCCACGGCACTTTGTAAATTTAACCAGCGGCGTTGAAAAAGCGTATTAGGAGCTGGCTGTTCACTTTCTTTGGTGAGTACATTTAGTTTTAAGACTGTTGTTCGCTAAAGAAAATTGTCATGCACCTAGCTAAGAAAGCTAGCTGGCTTCACACACGGCCGTTAGCTCCACCATCTCGTCCAAATATGGTCACATCCGGTGCCGCTGGTTGCAAAAACTCAACATGGCAGCACCCTATCAGCCAACGGGTGACGTCACAATGACTACATCCACTTGTAATATACTTGTCTAAGGACTCACATCAATCCATCCATCCATCCATCCATCTTCATCCGCTTATCCGGGATCGGGTTGCGGGGGGAGCAGCTCCAGCAGGGAACCCCAAACTTCTCTTTCCCGAGCCACATTAACCAGCTCTGACTGGGGGATCCCCGAGGCGTTCCCAGGCCAGTGTGGAGATATAATCTCTCCACCTAGTCCTGGGTCTTCCCCAAGGCCTCTTTCCCGCTGGATGTGCCTGGAACACCTCCCTAGGGAGGCGTCCAGGAGGCATCCTTACCAGATGCCCAAACCACCTCAACTGGCTCCTTTCAACGCAAAGGAGCAGCGGCTCTACTCTGAGCTCCTCGTGGATGGAAATTCATTTCAGCCGCTTGTACCCGCGATCTCGTTCTTTAGGTCATGACCCAGCCTTCATGACCATAGGTGAGGGTAGGAGCGAAAATCGACCGGTAGATCGAGAGCTTTGCCTTACGGCTCAGCTCACAACGGTGCAGTAAAGCGAGTGCATTACCTCTTGCCCCCGCTGCTCCGATTCTCCGGCCAATCTCCTGCTCCAGTCTCCCCTCAGTCGTGAACAAGGCCCCGAAGTACTTGAACTCCTTCACTTGGGGTAAGGACTCATTCCCTACCTGGAGTTGGCACTCCACCGGTTTCCTGCTGAGAACCATGGCCACAGATTTAGAGGTGCTAATCCTCATCCCAACCGCTCCGCACTCGGCTGCGAAAAGATCCAGTGAGAGCTGAAGGTCACAGACCAATGATGCCATCAGGACCACATCATCCGCAAAAAGCAGTGACGAGATCCCAAGCCCCCCGAACCGCAGCCCCTCCTCGCCACGACTACGCTTTGATATCCTGTCCATGAATATCATAAACAGGATAGGTGACAAAGCGCAGCCCTGGCGAAGGCCAACCCTCACCTGGAAAGAGTCCGACTTGCTGCCGAGTACTCGGACACAGCTCTCGCTTTGGATGTACAGGGATTGGATAGCCCTGAGAAGGGCCCCCCTCACCCCATACTCCCACAGCACCTCCCACAGTATCTCCCGGGGGACCCGGTCATACGCCTTCTCCAGATCTACAAAGCACACGTAGACTGGATAGGCATACTCCCAAGTCCACTCCAGGATCCTTGTGAGAGTAAAGAGCTGGTCAGATGTTCCACGACCGGGTCTGAGGTTCAACAATCGGCCGAACCCTCCGTTCCAGCACCCTGGAATAGACTCAGATCAGCGGTGCTGGACTCACATTTATAGTCAAATTCAGACTATTTGTCAATCCTTACTGCCACCCCCCCTCTTCGTCCAGCTACCACTGTCATGCTAACAAACACGATACATTTAAATATGGGAACAATGGAAAATAATATTACATTGCTAGCTAGCCAGACATGTTTGATTATGTAATTAGTGCAATAACAGTCACCTGTCCGTAGTTTCTGTTGATACAGTTGCTGACTGGGTCAGTCTGTATCGCTCAGGTCAGCGATGCTGGTGTCGCTGCTGCTGTTGTGGCCTGGGGCGGGTTTCACAAAGAGACTTTGACTATGGCTTAGATATACATAGTAGATAGTCAGACTTCAGACAGACATCTAAATCAGACCATTGCACAAAGCACTGAAGACCCTGACTATCTTAAGTAGCACTATGCTGCAATGAATTCTGGGTAAAATAAGACACTTTTCCAAACACAAAAATGGTGGATTAAATAGACGCATCCAACTTGATTCTGGTCTATTGTGTAGCAGAAGGGAGTTACAAAACACAATTTCACACTATAACTTGTTATATTGTGACAATAAGCATCAAATGTATACAGAAAAGATCCAAGAACATGGTACAAGATGCCAAAAGAAATATTTAAGAGCAAATATCCTACAACGGGAGGAGGCCGGGCCCAATTCATGTCAGATTCAGGATAGCTTCCTTGGGCAAACGAAACCGACCGATGAAGTCCTCATTGTTGTATATTTCTAGTTCTCATCTCAGCTCTCTCCATATCGTCAGCAAACCACAAATCATGAGCAATCTTCCCTTTTTTTTGTCTGTTTGTAATGTAACTCATTTTTACTGGTGGTTACCAAGGTAACAAAGGTTAGCCTGGGCGTGAGGTGTCTAATTTTTGTGGTCTAAACTTAGTCACTGTTTATTTTTGTGAAACAATCTAACTTGCATTAGACTAGTCTGTGAGCACTATAGACCAGTCTGAAATGATTTGTGAATGCGGCCCCTGAACTTTCGCTGTATGCCTTAAAATGGAAATAATATTTTTGATGTGGAATTTGTTGTGAAAAGTCACAACTCTCACTCAGAACTCTCACTCTGAATAACATCAGTGAGTCTTTCTAATGGCCAACACGCTTAAATGTAATATAAATACCAAATATCTTGTGTAAATAACCCCCCACACTGTGGTCGGAAAGTCGGCGGTTCGATCCCCGGCTCCTACAGTCTACATGTGGAACTGTCTTTAGGCAAGATGCTGAACCTCATATCGCTCCCAAAGGATGAGCCATGTGATTTTTGTGATGTCCCGTGATGTGATTTCTTTCAGCTGATGAGCAGTTGGCACCTTGCAAAGCAGCCTGTCATCAGTGTATGAACATGTGTGAATGGGGTGAAGATATTGGTGAAGTGCTTTGAATGGTTGGAAGACGAGAGAGGTGCTGCACAAGTACAGTCCATTTACCACAACGGCCTTGGAAGCGTTACTAAGACCCGACATGTTGATTTTTTCCCCCCCTTTTATATCCTCTGCTGTGCCTTGGATTAATGAAGCCCTTTAAAATGAAAACTAACATTGGACATCTGGTCATGAAGCTACTGACAAGGCGGAAAGTTAAAAAAAACAAAAACATTTGCATTTGATTTTCGCCCCAACAGTACTGATATCCAACCTCAAAGAATATTAAAATTTAACAGGGAACATATTTGTTTTTAGTGGGATCTGAACTGGTGACATCAGGGCCTCGTGCCAAATCTCCATGAATCCACCCAGAGCTTTGAGCATGCTTAAGCAATCATGACCTGGCATAAGGTCCATGTACGTAATCAATTATTCATTTGGAAGGTGGGGGAAAGTCAACCCATCTGCTGAGAGGAGCAGTCCTGGCTGAGTTATTGAGCTGTAGGCTGTCCGCTGTTTAATAATGGTCCAACTATGTATTGCTCTGTAGCAAGGACCAGTCGCAGTCAATCAATTTCAAATCACTGCCTTTTGAAATGTAAACCAATATGGCAACTGACAAATAACAGCAGTCTTTGCTTTCATTTTGGTACTGATTGAAAATTTCCTAACATGCAATCTTGAAGGTTTCTTTTCAACTGCTGCAGACATCGCTCACATCGAATCTGATTAACAGACTTTCCTGAGCAAACGAGACACAAATCTTGAACCTGGAGATATTAGACTGTGATTTATGGACATGGCAAAGTATACCCGGGGGGGGGGGGGGGGAGTATTCACTGAAATCCTGTATTAGTCAGGGATCGGGTTTATGTAGATGTTTAATAATATGCCAGATAAAAATATGATAATTAAAATAAAGTTGATTAAAAGAAGATCTACTTCTACTGATCTGGCGCACTCACTCTGGAGCTACACTACACTCTAGAGGTTGTGACTAGCATAATGCAGTCACCAGGTGCTGGTACTGTATATACTTCACTGATTTATTAAACGCTTCCAGTTGAAAATGAAACATTTTTGACATTTTAAAATGTGCTCCCAGAATAATGTTGCACCTTGATTATTACTGTAAAATACAAGTTAAACGGTGCCATCTTCAAAGACCTTGTTAAAATTCTTTGTCATAAGTAGCTTCTTGGAGGAGCTGAATTCCCAAGTCCCAGCTCTCCAATGCCTTACAACTGAGATATTTGCAGTATTGCATGAAGCACATATGTTTTCTGGAGTGTCAGTGATGCCGGAGGACAAAAATTCCCTTCTCAACTCTACTACCTCTACCTAAAAAGGTAAAAACGGTACTGTGATGCCATCTAGTGGTGAATTGGCTAACATACACTACAGACTATTGGACTTCAGTTACTTTACAGCCACAGTGATGACATGGTAACATAACATTCATCTGCTCACTCAATTAACAGTGAAAATGTCTTTTAGGCAACAGTTACATATTAATAATTATTGTTAATTAAATGAAGATTGAAAAATAAAGGGCATTCATAACTACCTGTCCGCAGATGGAATTACTGCTTTTCTTCTTTTTAACTTGTGTATTATCAAATGCATATTTATGTTCACGTCTCCAGTGCAGTGGTAATAAATTGGTCTTTGTCACAGTTTGAAAGTCACAGGTGTGAAGAATAAAATAACTGATTCCATTTAGTTCCTTCAGTTTCAGAGTCCTGGTTTTGTTCATGTTGGCTCACTGTCATCAGATATTAGTAACACCTGTGCCTTTCCTACTATGACAAGTCAAAACGTCTGCTGTAACAGAACAATATAAAGGATGTATAAAAAGATGTACATTACCTACTGTGGACCCTTTCCACCTTGTTCTTTAGTTAATTAGGTCACAGGTTATACAGTACTGTATATACACTACTGTATTTTTATGTTTTTCCCCCTAGTCAGAGATGTGTTCCCTGACTCTTGCAATGCAAAAGTCTATATTCCACATTATTGAAAAGTAAATATACAGTAAGTAAAGAGCTGTCTGTTTTTTTTTTTTTTTAAAGGCAGGTAATGTTATTGTTAAACATTCGATAGAACATCAATGAAATTCAACCAAAAACAATTCAAGACTTACTTGCTGCTTATTTCATCCTACTGTACGTATCAAAAGCTAGTAGATCTCACACTGTGGTCTGTGATGCTGTCAAATGTTTGGGGTTGAACCAGTAATCAATAACTGTCAGAGAGCCGACTGTGACGACTAAAAGGAGTGAATACAGGTTTCACATCATCTTAATTATCTCAATAGTTCTTCACTTAAAAAATGTTACAACACCATCACTGTGGGCATCTGATTGTCAAACGAGCAAATGTAGAATCAGTCTGATTTCTTTGTAAATTATGATTTGTAAATTAAAATTCCCACAGGATTTAGAACAGAACTGTGAATTTATACGATCTGAGAAAACCATATGAACTGTTCTGAAAGGCAAGTTTATCCTTTATACTTAAGTGAAAAATAAATGAATTATGCCAAGTCAAAAAAGCTCTTTGTTTAGTACCGCACTTCATTAGATGACACATGGCGACACTGGCAAATAAACCCAGATGCAGACTCACTTTAAAAAAAACATTTTGAATACAAAGCCCTCTGCTGATGCAATTTTTTACTGATCTAGATACTAGACCTAATACTGGTCCAGAGCACAGTTGTAAATCAGATTGTCTACTCTAGCATTGCATGAATCCAGCTGTTATCACAGATAACATCCTCTGCAGTAGTAAAAAAACAACAAAAACAATGAAAAACAACTGAGTCCTACTGTAGCAAAGCTTTACTTAACATTGGTTCAGGTATCCAGAAAAAAAGTTTATATAGAAATTGCATTAGAGACGTCAGAATCTCAGTTCAATCAGTGATACCTTTCCTACTTCGTTTGTAATTAGAAAACACCTCAATGCTGAAATCTTCTCGGTGTGTAGTAACAATACTGCCAACGCAATTTCCAAAAAAATATATATAAGACTACTTCATATCTACAGCCAGCTGATGCCATTATACTGACAATACTTTATAACTGTACGCTAACACACTTTTGGACATCATGTAATATTTGAACAATTACACTGAGTAGTAGCATAAATAACCGTCACTGCTAAGAAGACATTATAAAACAGTCAGCTTCCCTTGTTTGAGACAGAAAATGATAACATAACAATGAAAAAACTACAGACATAACTTGAATAATAGTCCAGACTTAGTGATTGAAGTGGGGTACTGAGATAAAAAATAAAATAAAATGCTATCTTTTAAGCAGATGTGATATTCTTCATTGACAACTCACAAAATGTAGAATTAGGCCTCAAAATGTACAAAATCAGCTTTTAACGTTTTTCTCAAGTTTCCTCCAGTCATAAACTACATCAGCAACTGTGAATTTAACAAGTTGTAAAACTTTTCACACTGTGGCTTCTTGTCCAGCATTCTCAGATGAGACCATTTGAATACATTCATTTCCATAATGCAGGGCAGCAGCTACAACATGTTAATACCAGGAGCCACGTTCTATAAGGGTCACAATACTGTCTATGATGGCTTCAGATAGCCAGTTAAGTAATGCAAAAACTGGGACCACAGTTAATTTCAACCGCTTGTCACATTTACACAGCTGATTTAGAAGATAAAATTAATGTGAATGAAAAATTGCCACATGTGGAAGAAGACAAAATGTTAAAATTTCATATTATTGTAGACATGTACATAGAGAGAGAAAAAAAATAACTTTCATTACTGACAATCCCTCATGATGCTGGTACCAAAACGTGTGGAGGAAAAAAAAAGAAGAAAAAAAGTACTGCGATGGGCAAATTAAAACATCAATAAAGATAAAAATTAAGAGCAGGGTAATAAAAACATCAGTTGTCCTCCTTTGTCAAACGTTCTTTCAAGGTCCAGTGTTGCAAAGATAATCCAGTGAAGGTTTCATATCCAGTGGCTGCCAACAGACGAGTTTCACATTTTCTATTGACTGGGTTAACAAAAAAGGATTGTAGTGTGCTACGAGGACAGTGCAGCATCATATCCGCATGTTTCATCGAGTCAAGTTTTTTTTTATCTCTTAGAATAAAGATTTTAAGCGTCTTTCTTTTTTGTAGATTTCTCTTTTTAGTCCTTCATCCAGTGTACCTCAGCAGCTCTACATGCTGTGTAATCTGTGTACAGAAAAGCTCATAGTAGCAGGGATCCAGTGGTGTGAATTACCAGTGATAAAACAGCACCATTCAAAAAAACAGGGGGAGGAAAGCAGCACTAGAAGAGACAACCTACCCTTTAAGTCATAAGCCAGCGGTGGATGCTGTTATGCTACGCACCTTACAGTGTCATGAGATTGTAGTGTGTCAGTCCCAACCCAAACTCTGTAGCAACCAAGTTGAACAACAAGACTTTTCATCTACAAGGAGTTGGTGCTAGTTCTCAGAAAGGTGTGGTTGACTGGATGGATTATGCAAATGGGAGGTCAATGACAGAGAACTCAAACAGGAGATTCACAAGTTGGGTGTTCTTAAAATGTTTCTTAAAATTCTTAAAATACTGGAGTATTTTACAAACACTAGGCTTTGTGTCATGTTATCATGAAAAACTGTATCATAGTCCTATTATTTTCCTGTTTACTTAGTTCAGTTTGTTCAGTATGTGTTTGTGGTGCTTGTAAGCTGCCTCTTCCCTGGTTCAACTTTCCTCTTAGCCCTCAGTGTTCAGCACACCTGGCCCAGCTTGCTTGTGTGTGGATGGGAGGGGGATGGGTGTGATGAGGTGAGGTGAGAAAGCAGTCAGGGAGGCCGACAACGTTGGCTGCTCCTCATTCCTCCATCAGAGCTCAGTGGTCAGGAGACCTCTGGGTTTGGCTCCATCCTCCGAGGCTGGCTGCTGACCCACAGTGCTGTGGGACACAGGAGAGGAACGAGTCAGAAAGACTTTGGCTGCTGAAAGCATTAAATATAAACCTTTCATGTTGATGACCATGTTTACGAGCACATTAGCCCTGCAAAATACCATTTTAAAAAGATTGAATCTATTGCTGCATTCATAAAACACACAAAACCCCAAATGTCATAAAGAACAGAGATAAGATATCCATCACATGGTTGAGGTGCATAGCTGACGCTCTACGTACGCACGTTCTTAGTTGTAACTGTGTGAGTCACAGTGCAATACTGATAATCACATTATTTAGCTCTGTGTGCATGAGTAATTATGTATAAAGTTTGTTCTCTTCTCAAACAGTTTCCAATAAGACAACTTTGTGTTACAACAGGCTTCATCAGAAATGTTGCACCCTTTCTGTACTTATCAGGGACTCCTCTCCAGGATGAGCTGCTTCTGCAGTGACCAGCTCTGTTTTACAGAAAGAAACAATGTCGAAGCCTCAAAGTGAGCTCATGATTTCTCAGAGTAGCAAGGCCAAGCAGCGAGTTCCAAGCGATTCAGTCCACCTCATACTTTTATGCATTACGGTTTCAGCTCCAGGAGACATTTTCCTGCTCGATCAGCAGGGGTCAGCATCTACCAAGCTTGCTTTACAAATTGCTTCACATCTCAAGAATTTTACCTGGCGGAGTTGGTGTTACGTGCGTGAGCGAGGTGGGGGAGGGCTGGGGTGAGAGCTGCTCCCCCATCTGCAGGGAGAAGAGGGATGACCTTAGCAGGGGGGTCAAGGTCGAGCAGGCCGTTAGTAAAGGCGCCAGGAGGCTGCATTAGAAGGGGATGAGGGAGAAGGAAGGAGGTCAGTGTCTATATAGCCTCTACATCAGCCATAGTGAACAGCAACTATGCAAGTGCATATAGGAAAAATGGCAATGGCATCAACTGTTTCAGAGCATTGGACAAAACTTTAATTAAATACACATCAAAACCTAAAACATTTCAGAAGAACCTGTGGGGGGAGAAACAACCCGGGCCAGATAGACAGGTAGACAGCTGAACAGGTGAAAACAGATGACTCACAGCAGCTGCAGGAATGATCCAGCGAGGTGTGATGACCGGTTTGGGCTGCTGCACTGGTGGTAGCTGGAAGATAAACAGAAGCATGTTGTCACACTCTGTCGACCGTACCAATGTATAAGAGTGCATTCACCCATGTTAGCTGTTACGCAAATAGATCACAAGTCTAGTTCCAAACACAAAACTGCTAAAAAACTGAATTACATAAAGCACCAAATTAAGTGTCATTTTCCCTTTCAGTTTCACCTGCCTGTCCACTAAAGCCTGGTAGTGTTGCAGCCATGTTCACACACTGTCAGGGCTGCAGACTTGGGTTTGACATTTCTGAATGAGGGTAATTAAGTAGTGTTATTTTCGTCAGACGAAACTAAATTAAATATATCCGTTAAGGACCTTTTTCCCCCTGACTAAAACGCGACAGCGACAATGTCCTTAAACGCTGGCCTTGACTATATTAACACGCAATATTGTTGACGAAGAATGACACCAAAATAAAAAAATAAAAAAAATATTAATAAAATCTCTCTCTTTCTTTTTCTCAGTATAATGAGGAGACAAAATATTACAGGCCGTATATTCTCCGACTGGGGCGACGCCAAATATCTAAGCGCCTCTTTCTCCCTAGCATGTTCGGTTCATCTCCAGAGTGCCTAATTATATCAGACGGCAAACAATGTGGTTATATGATTTTTGGAAAAAACAACTACGAACTTGAAGCAGCATATCAAGGCTAACCACCTGGGAATTGACATAAGTTAATATCACCTTTGCAATAAAAATGAGAACTAAACTAATATTCGAATCATATATCATAAAATCCAGTACCTCCCCTTCTTAGTATTCTTATGTGAGCCAATAAAGCCTGTTTTTTGCAAAGGTTAAATCATTAAATTACAAATCAACAAATCATTGCAGGAGTTCTACAGTAGGGTAAACCTTACCACAGGAGTTGGATCTGTGAAATCGATCAGGTTTTCAGACAGTGGGGCGGTCTTGTGCATGTCACCTTCCTCTGCTTTAACCTGCAGAATGACATAGTCATTCAAAAGAACACAACACAAAAGAAACCTATACAAATTCCCCCATTTCATTGCAAATGTAATTTAACTATCAATTATATTTCAACTATTCACTGTCATGTTACCTTTGGTGCCGTGCTGTCGCTGGCAGATTCAGAGGGCATCTTGGGAACACCAGGGTTTAAATCTTCAGCTAGCCTCTCCGCACTGATGAACGTAACGAGAAAAACAAATGAGCCATGGACAGAGAATTTTAGCTTTCTGTTCAACCTAATGTGGAAATTTATTTGAGGTTCCCCATCCTTGAGATAGGGTGGTATAAAAAACATTTGATTGGATTTTACCTTTATGGTAATTTTCTTGTTCATATGATGAAGACCATTACAACCGCACAAAAATTGTTTTGCACAACCAACAATCCAAAGGAGGTATTTTTACAATGGTACTAAACAAAGAAAAGCTGGATGCTTGCAAGAAAGTTTTTTCTTGATTGACTAATTCGTCAATAAGTTTTTTTGTTTCAGCACAGCAAGTGATTCTATATTTTCCAGACTGAACAGTGTGAGCATTTACTGCATGGATGAGGCTGTATGGAACATACAGCCTTTGTGAACTTTCTGGTAAAGCGTCTCTATGTCTTTTTGTACCATCCTACTGTAAACACTTATTGAGCAGGGACGCCAGCAGTATCCAGGCAGAACTCAAGTCATGTGACTCACACACACATACACATTGGTGGAAGATGCCAACAGATGTCAGCAAAGAATAAGAAACGCGTCAGTGTGAAATATTGTGTTATATATTTCTTAATGGGAACGCAGGCCTATATAAGTGTCTGTAAGATGAAATTACACAGCAAGGACACAGGAACTGTGCCGGTAAGGTTGATGCCACTGATGTAAAAGCAGTTGTGCACCTGCCTGTGTGTTATCTGAGTGCACCCTGGTTTTTACTCTAACCTTATTTTTCATATTCTTGCTATTATTACATTATTTATTTCTTCTTAAGATCTGAATGGTTCTTTGTTCCTGCTCTCCAATCCGAACAGCCAAAGTAGGTAAAGTGAATGTAATCATTATACAAGGTGTGCTTTAAGTTATTGGCAGAGTCAACTGTACAAGCTTACTGCATCCTAATCTGGATAGTATAGAAATAATCAGTGACAAAACTTGTGTGTGAAGGATTTCCTGAAGATGCAGATTGTTATTTTGAAGAAACGTAGGTAATTTTCATTACATTTCATTTTCATTCAACCCACAACTTGGCTAGTTACATTATTTGCTGTGCCGTTGTTCGCTCTATATCAAGGTATTTGTCATGGTACTGGATTACTCCAGAATCACATTTCCCACCTTTAAAGTTAGATAAAAGAGGAGGGGAAAAAAGTGTGTGTCCTCACAAAAGGATTAGGAATCTGTAGCTAAGATTCCCTCCTCCGCTAATCTGTCTCCAGTTTCTGTCTTGCTTTCATTAAGCAGCCACAGTAGGAATAATGAATACATTCAGATAACCTCGAGTGTCCTTTTCACATACAAAGTAAAACCTGCACACAAAAGCATCGAGTACATACAGACACACGGACTGACCTGGTTCCTGCCGATGAGACCAGTGAGGATGGCTTGAGCAGGTCCCATGAGTCTTGGATGTCAGGGCGACTGCTAACGGACAGTGATGTGTTACTGCCCATTCGCCCGGTACGCACCTTCAACCTGAAAACAGACATACATATATTCAATTTCTGCCAGTGATTTGGTGCCTCTACATAATGTGCTTTTTCTGCATGAAATATTTAAGTATAAGTAAAATCTCCTCACAAGTAACATAGAAATTCAACATTAATCAAGAACTGAATGGGGGACTGAGAAAATGGTATCTTTTAAATGTTTATATATATTTTATATTGTGACAATATAATGCGGCTCATTTCCACTGACTGCTTCTGATGTAAGACAGACAGAGGCTTGCTTGTAAGGATGAGCTGTAAGTGATGTAATGTTGTGAGCTATGCTAATAATCCTCATGAATATTCAAATAGTTAATCAGCTCTTGCAGCAGGGAGCCCTGTGGTTGGCTGAGACAATGTGTTGACAGTTGGCATGACTCAGGAAGATGGAGGAGGAGGGAACAGGCCCAGTTAAAAAGACAATAGAGCATTAGTGACAATGGCTTCTCCTCCTGTCTATGTGCGCTCTGTACTGACTGGCTGTACTTATGGTTTAAAAAGGAGAATACTGAGTATGATGCTGAAAAAACTATAAATATTTTGCATTGTTTAGAATCTTTAGAATTTTAACATTTGGTTTAAGAAAATGTGATTGTTTACAATAATTAATCACAATAATTCTTTATCTTCAGAATGTACTCTAATAATGAGGTATTACAGTATGTGGTCATACCTGGCAGAAGCTTCATGCAAGTTACAATTTTTATCTCCAACCATTACAACTTGTTCCTCCAGAGATCCCTACACAGGGGAGCAGGGAGAGAGAGGTACATGAATAGACAGAGGGACAGAGGGGTAGGTGACAAATACAGCCATCCATCTCCATCTCAATTGATAGCACAGTACCGTCACAAATACGACATTAACATGGATGTTTTTCAGATTACTGATATCCTTTAGCTGTGATGATTTAATTCTGCTGTGAAACTTAAGCCCACACGGTTCGTGTAAACTCTAACGGATGTCATATTAAAAGGAGTGGAGAGGCTAGAAAGTCAGACGGCCTAGGCTACTATACATAAATATACTTGTATTTCAATTTCCTAAGCCAATCAAAAGCATCAAAAGGTGGGAGTAACAAGCACTAAGAGTGCTCTTATTAAAAGTATTTCACCCAAAAAAGTTTTCAAATAATAATAAATAAAAAAAATTCAAAACTACAAAATAATCATGGACCAATTAGCTAACTTCAGTTTTACTAAAGTTTTAGTTTATTTGCCAAATCTGCACATCACCAATCTGGAAGGACAGCTGCAGTCATTTTCCAGTTTACTATTTACTACTTTAACAAACTGATATATTTATTAAGTTATGAGCCAAAGGATAAACAGTGCAGACCACGAACCACAATGCCCCTGGTTCAAGTCCAGTCGGGGACCTGTGTTGTCATTTCCCCATCTTTCTCCCCTATGAGTTCCTGTCATCTATCAACTCTATAATATAGGCTAAAAATGCACCAAAATATATCTTTAGAAAAAATGATTTGTTAAAGCAAGAGTAAAAATACTGAATTAGTAATTATATGACTAATGAAAAATATTTGTACTATCTAAGGTTTCTTTTTATCCTTTTCTCAGTTTTCGTCCAGCTTTGTGGGGTCTGTTAGTCACCTTGAGGGCAGCAGCCTCGGCTTGTGCTTTCAGGATGTTACTCTTCAGATCCTCTGGGGTGCGCAGTGGAGTGACGACTGGACTATTGCCTGTACTGCTCAGACCACACTTCTCTGTGATCTTCACCACATCCTCCTGTTGGAGCATGGTCAGACGGGGCACACACATCCCATTCAAAAAATAAATGTATTAATACATTTTTTTTTTAAAAGAAGAGAAAAACATGGTTGTTACTGAACTGTAATACACGCTATGCTGCCTGTACGGTAACTTCTCTATGCTGGGGCTTGGACCAAACAAAACATTTGTTACTATTCTTACTACTACTACTACTATACCCACCAGATTGTTCATGGCCATATTGACATTGATGTTATTCCTTGGAGCAGCCAGAAGCGGACTGCTCTCCAACGCCAGCTGCTTTAGACGAGACGCTGCTTCTAAAGAGATACAACGTTAAACTTAAATACACACTCGCATACAACTGCATTGTAACCTGTCAATGTATGCACAATAAGAAAAATACATAACATTATAATGAAAATACAAGTAATATATATTATGTACCCCTTTTTACTGTATTTCTCCAGAAGTTATTTTGTTTACTTACTAATACATTTACATTATTAATATAATAACAACAATGATAATTATTTTTTATTATGTTATCATCATCATCATCAATAATATAACCAGCTCTGCAGGTTAAATAACTTAAAGTGTAATAGGAGCTTTACTGCATTATCCTGCAAAATACACATTCATACATACTAGGGTTATCTTATCTTCTGAGCCTTGCAACAAAATTTACTATATCCTGTTCATTGTCACTTTGATTTCACTTTGTGGTATGTTTGCTGGGTTTTCAGGAGCCTCACCAGTGAGGGGGAGAGGATCTTCCCTGGTGACACAGGGGGAAGCAGCGTAGGCGTTGCTTGGTCCGGCCTCATCTAAAGCAGTCACTGTGGGAACGACAGGAGCACTGAGGACATCATCAATGCACGTCTCCATCAGGTCAGCAACCATGGGCATACTAGAGGCAGAAGAAACAGACAAGAGGGAGATATAATGAGTGGCAGATCAAGATAAGATTATTATTAAAAATATTTATTTTTAAATATAAACATGTAGGAGATGCAAGTGTTACAACACAAGAATTCACAATTATACAGCTGTACAACTTACCTGTGGCATCCATAAGATATGACCTGACTCTGCAAAGATGGCAAAGCTGGCCCTTGATGATATATCAAGACATTTTATAATAACCTCCAATAAATTAAACTGAAATAAACAAAATATAATTCAAAAATGAATTTTCATTTAGGTTACTGTATTTGGAAAAACATTTGAAAAAGAAAGTTTATGTAAAAGAATATGTACATATGAAATATTAAATGATTTATAAAGAAAATCATGTAGTTTCTGGTTAGGCGCTCCAGTGGGTCTGGCAAGTATAGCATGCATTTAAAAAAACCAATAAACAAAAAAGGTCTGTCATCTGTCCAAAAGGAAGCAGCCCTAAAATTAAATAACATTGCCCAATACATTCTTCATAAGAGCTAAAGAAGCAAGATTCAGCCCATGGAAATACTTCTTCAAAAGCAAGCAATAACTTTTCTGCGAAATAATGTGGCGTAATATCCTCTGAATTTGAAGTGACCTGAAGCAAACATCTGATACATGGATTTTCGTGGAAGCTCCTCCAGCAGCCTAGTAATTGCCTCATATTCCTGTAGCCTCAAGACACAGTGAAATATGAGAAGTGTGTATATATTTTACTATATACTTCCTGGAGAGAACAGGAGCTAAAGCACACCACACAAAAACTGTCAAGAAAAGTACAATGCTTTGCCCAAGCACTCAACAACAGCCCGGTAATCTTTCTCGAACAACATATATACACTGTAGCGTAAGACAAGTCAACAGTAAGCCTGTCTTTATTCTCTGAAATGATTTTCAACATACAGTTCAGAAAGATATATCCTTTGGTCACAGTTGTAAACATTTTACTAAACAATATTAATAAATCATCTTCATTGGTTGAGCTGTGCAAGAAAACAGCTGTACGGTGGTGTAGTTGAAGTGTGAAGGAAGCATCCAGTGAATATCAACGCCCTTAGGCCCCGATCAGACAGAAAGTCTTTTGTTGCGGTTGAAAACGTGAGGTGCCTTTTCGGTTGAATTTGGAAAAGAGCAGTGCGCTGCGTTTTTTTATGTGTTGTTGCCAAAAACATCTTCTTTAAAAAAAAAATAAAAATAGACCAACGGAGGGCGCTTGCTCTGGCATTGTTTGAGGGTTGAGAGGTGAACAAACACGCAGGACACAGGAAACAGAGATCCGTGTGGGTACATGAGACCCTCAGAAAGGGGAGACACCACTGGTAGTACCACCAGTTGGTCCAGGAGCTTCGTCTTAATGATGGTCGGTTCAAGGCTTATTTTAGGATGAGTCGGTGACAGTTTGTTGCCGTCGGACAATCCAAGCAACTGTAAACTTCCATTACCACAACTGAGGGCCCGTCTCTCCATTCATTTGATTAGACAATGGAAAAAAACCTGAATGACGTTGGGTGCTTTTCTGCCCAGAGTTGAACTTTTTAAACTTTGTGCGCTCAGAGCATTCCTTAAAAAACGCAAGGCGCAGCAGGTGCCCAAGGCGCATAAACATCCGCAAAATGCTCACTGCCAATAGAAAACTGTCTGATAGGGGCCTTACACTGCTCTTTATGTTTCAGCCAGACCCACCATTATCTTGATGGTTGGGTCATTTCAAAATAACGCTCCCAGCTGTGCCTACACCACTGCAGTTATTTTCACAAAACAAATATTTAGAGTATACAAAAACAGATAAACAATTTCCTCAGAATTTTGATTCAGTTTCGCACATTTAAATAGAATTATGCTTGTTTAATTTCTTGCAAAAAGCTGGTAGAGAAGGTCAGTATCGATTTAATTTCAGAGTTTAGAGTCCAAGATATTTTTAGGCTAGCTTAACACTGGAAGCAGGAAATGAGTTCAACACACAAAAATGTGCAAATATAACAGATTTGGAATTTTTTTAAACACAACAGTGAAAGCAACTCTTTTCTCCTGCTTCTATTCTTTGTGCTAAGCTTGGCTAACAACCTCTTAAGACATATCTCTACACATGAGAAAGATATTGACCTTCTTCCAACTACCCTTTAAAACAGAGCAGCAGATCCATGAAATGGGGCAAGGCAGATTAAATACAAAATAGAGCAAATCATATTTTCATATATAAAAATCATTTGATGGAATTAAAAACTTAAAAGAGAACAACAATGTTTAAAATATTATAAAAAAAACAAAACTTTTTGAGAGAATGACAGATAGGAGCAGAAGAGGACTTCATTAAACCCACCAGGAACTATACAACGTATTGTTCCCTTGCAGAGTTGACAGTGGAGTTTAATTCCTAAGCCTTGCATTGATATCATCTCACCCCAGTTAGCCAGTTTCACCATGAGGTTAAGAGTCAGAGGAAGGAGAGGGGAGAGAACGAGAGAGAGAAATAAAGGAGCAAAAGCAGGATAACTTTTCAGAATTGCCACAACAGCAATGGTCAAGGAAAAGTGGAAGGAAATGCAACGATAGACTGAGAAGAAAAGGGCAATATCAAGTGTGATGGCAGCGTGATGGCAAGCTTGGAGAGGTGTCAGTCTGTGAGGGGTGTCACCAGGCAGAATGTGTGATACTTTGAGTTTGTGTTGAGGAATGTTTCAGTTAATATGCGATGTCTGGATGTCTGCATTCACACCAAATGTGTCCTTCCATGTGGTACAGTCACTAACACAAATACCAGAAGGTTTTCATAGGTGAAGTCACTGCTGAGCCATTCCCATTTATTAGTGTGCTGTCCAATTCATGTTGGTACAGAGGGTGAGCCCGATGTCAGTTGCTCAGATCTGTGCAACTCCTTGTGGGGGACCTTTGATGAGACATGAGCAGGAAGGATGGAGGGACCTGAGGAAAACAGGGTGAAGGAATAAGGGACAAACGAGGAGGGTTGGTTGAAGAGACGGGAAGTGAGTGAGAGAGAGTGTAGGTAAACCAAATGAGAGACTGGAGGCGGAGGGGAAGAGAAGCACTGAATGAAAACAGCAAAGAGGAGAGGGAGATTGTATGCAAATGAATGAGGGAGAGAAAGATAACAGGAAGAAACAGCTGGTTTAACACAAAGCAGGGAAAGAGGGGAGGAGCAGAAGGCAGCAGACGAGAATTAGAAGCAGCGGAAAACATGAGTCTGAAAGAGAAAGGGATTATTTCTGTGTGGCTAACTTGTCTCTCTGCCCTTGCATGTACAAGAAACCGTGTCTATTTTATTTCGGACCTCATTTGTTCATTTTAAACTGCAGCCTGGCAAGAGGCATCTTGCTGGTGATAATAACAAAAATGTGATTCTAGTGGACATAAAACAACACAAATAAAATAAATAAATAAATAAATAAATAAGGCTTTCGTGGTCGAGATCAGCCCGGCAGTGCCAGGATACAGAAGCCACGCAACTTATAGCACAATGCTTCTACTACACTGTACACTTCCGTGCATCTAAGTATGCTGTGACAAGTGTTGTGACATGAACACTTGAGTTAAGCGAAGTGGACTGGATGTCTCTGGGTGTCAGTGACCTGGCTTTGCACCTCTAGCAGCAGAGGCCTGATGGCTTATGTTGAATCTGTGTTTATATATTCAGCGCTGGAGGCTGTGAGCCCAAAGCTTTTATTCATGATGACAGCTGCACTGGAAGCACAAAAAGCAACAGAGCATACAGTTTCCCATTGCCGCTGTAAAACAGTGGCTAACTTGATGATCTTTGACTAGCAGATGAACTTCCACTGACCTTTCTTCCCGACCTACATTTTCCATATAATGTACTTTCTCGTTAGCTATAGAGAATAAAATGTGATGAATTAATTCCAGTGGTAGCGATCTCACAGTTATCTCTACACTCACTTATGATAGTGTTACAGAGAAATAGAGTAGCTTACAGAAATGGGAGGCAAGGGTCAGATAGAAGGCAACAGATAGAAAAACGGCACTACTTCTTAAAACAGGAAGAGAGAATATAGCTGTATGGGTGATTAACATAGTAAGTAAACAATAAAAAAAAAGGACAGAGCCATTACATAAAAACATGGGACTTTTCATTCCTAAAATTGACTAAACATATCAAATTATAATTAATTTTAATAATAATAAATTTAGCATAAGCTAACATTTATCTTGTTTAGGAACTGTTTGATGCTGCTGCACACAGCTGAATAGAGAAACTCTATCCACTTACAGAAAAAACTGCACAAAATGCAATGGACTCTTTCAAGGATCTTACCCCTTTGTGAATGATCCGTCATTAATAGCAGTGATTTATATATTGCATATTAATTAGGATTTAATTGACAGCATTGGGGCATCATATCATAATTTTACATGCATGTGCGGAGAGAGACACAGAACAGAACACGCTTAAAACAAGGGAGAAAGGCATGGGAGGATAAAGAGAAGAGCACCAGGGATTAGTCTGAAATATTAGTGAAACAGTAATGTCTCTTTCAAAGCATCTCCTTATATCCACTGAGTTAGCTGTTGCCATGGGTTCACAGCATAAACAAGAACTCTGAGGTCATTTCAGTGTAAAGTCTTGTGCTGATAAAATACACAAGAACTTGCAGCACTGGTGCCAATGCTTGTAAAGCATATTTCTTTTTATCATTGGGTAAGTTTCTGAAGGCTCGACAACATTAGCTTGAGGACTACCACAGAGCAAAGTGGGCCTGTAGCTGGTAGGTCTTCTAAGAACAAAACTATGTAGGTAACCTTAATCTAGCTTAAAAACACACTTAAAAGTGTGCCCCAGGCTCTCGCATGTGTCCTCTAAAAACAGGTTAGCCCAAGTACAATGAGAAAAATGATTTATGAGCAGTCTGCTAGTAACTTTTAAGACAACTACCTACTATAACCCCCATTCCCGCCCTGCCGCTAATCGTTTAAAACATAGTGGGATTCGTCACCGGAGCACCGAGAGACAAGCTGGTGCTCCGGTCGCTCTGTGACAGGTACATCAACAGCAGCTGAAGTGGTAAGACACGAGAAAACTGGGAGAAGATAACCGAGGCTTGGGATTGGCATTTACCCGTAGCTGTATCGGTGCCTTTTGTTGTTCTACATGTTCAACTTTTCAGAGCCAATGTGCTTGTCAGTTTCACTTTTCATCGCAAACTTTACAGTGTTGAACAATATGATTGACAAGTTACATAAGTACATAGCATTAACAAATTAGAGACCAATGTAGAGCCTTTTTCCTGCATAAGGATTTAATGAATAAATACAACCCACAGCAATGAAACTGCTGTAACTGGATTTAATATTCAACTAGTGGTAAAAAAAAAGGATACTACCGGTTTTATATGAAATTAAAATGAATGTAGTATTTAATATATTATTTTTATACTAGCAGTATACTATTAACTAAACATTATACTCTTTCTTTAATACTCTCATGTACAGTTCCTCCTCCAGGTTGTGGATAGAGACAGATGTACATTGAGCCGGTTGAGCCAATATTTGTTGCTTCTAGACGCCTCCTCCCGTAGAGCAACATGCTCCCCTTGGTCTGTTTTACTAGTTATTGTTATAAATATTGTTTATTGTTTAACTTGATTCAAATTGAGAAATACACATTTCAAAATGTCAGTATTTTGTGCATTTTCCTTTATAATTAAGCAAGTGAACTCATTGTACCATTTATTCCATTATAATACAATCACAAATAGCAATATTGTCCACAATAATCGCAAAATGACCTTTTCTCCAAATCGTGCAGCCCTAGCCTGTGCATCCTGGTTTTTAGGATATAATATGAATAAAAAGGTGTCCCTGACCTACAGACACACAATACTCTTTTTAGAACTGACCAGAAATGTATTTTACTAGAAACAGGATCAGCCTGAGCTTTAAACCTGAAGAGCTTTGTTCCCCAGAAGCCAGAGTAGTCTGGTCCAGAAATAAGATGTGCCTGGTTTACATGGGAAAAATACATGCAGGCAAGTAATGTTTTCTTACTGTCACACCAATAAAAACTTGAAATTTTCTTTGGCAAGTCTTTAGCATCACAGTGTCTAATGTCCATAATATGACTGGCAAGTGAACTTCCACTCATCCTCAAATATTTTTATAAAATTTTCTGAATAATAGAAGATAAGTATTTAGAGGAACAGTCGGTTTACAGGAAGCACAGCGTGACATTAAATGACACCTAGACACACTAGAACAAACCACAATCGTGAGCAGATGCAAAGCTGAAATCATAACACTGATTTATTATGACAAACACAAGATTCCCACACAGCACCCAAATCATCACACAATCCCTGCACCGATTAGGTTGGCATTTCATGCTGATCAAAAATGGACGGACGATAAATCACAAGAGACTGTTTAATCTCATGAAAACCCTTCTCCAAAGCCAAAATCAGAAAGCCCCTCCACTGCAGCGATTGATTGGTTAGAGCCAGAGCAATGGCAAGGTTCAGTGTTGGATCGTACCTACCTGGTCTGCCTCCAGACAAGACCAATGTGTCCTCAGTACATGTAAATACTGGAACACACAGGGGGACATTGCAGGTTGATAACAGTGGAGGATGCATACACATTTGTATGCATATGTAAATGTACTTGTTCATTCACACACAAGCTTCACACAACACACAGAAATGCAACCATAAATCCTGGACGAAAAAAAAACAAAAAACAGACATAGTACATTTATACACACTGCTCAAAGGCAGCAACTCTCTTCTGCTGTCTTTTGAGACATGAAATGGAGGTAGAAAATAAAAAAAACAAACAGGTAATATGGATGGTATTGAGAAGAAGTCATCTGAGTACTACGACAGTTTTTGTTTATAAAATTAAAAGAGAAATCCTTACTGCTCTTCATCCATCTACTGCCTGCTGCCTAGGGCTGAAACTACTGACTATTTTCATAGTCGTCTAATCTGTTAATTATTTATTCGATTAGTCGACTAGTCACGATTATTTTTGTCACCCCCTAACTCTAATTAAACTATTTAACTAATTAAATATATTACAAGTGAATTACTGGTCCCCAACACACAGCCAATCTAGCTAATGTTACCATTGAGTGAATGAGGTTTACTGTTCAGAATGAACACTAGTATCAACACCAAGTGGAAACCAGGGAAGAAGACAAGACAGCATAGGGTACTCCTATAATTCAGTGATTAACTATTGCACTTAACATGTTAGCCAACACAACTAAAAGAGCGTTCTCTTAGCCAGCATCATCCATGAGAACTCAAAACCAAGAATACAAAGAACTATGGAGAGGCTGGTAACAGCCAGGCTTTATCACCCAAAACAATAAGCTTACAATCTGATTTATTGCCAAGTAGGTTTTAACTTTAAAAGTTTTAACAAAGATTTTCGCTTTGGAACTATAGAAAATAAAAGCACATTAAAAGCAAGTACTATAACCACAACTGTACACTAACAATGTAATGTCTATTTAGAATAATAAAGCAGCAACCCCCTATCATACTACTTCGGTAATTTATTTTTCAAAACTGCTTATAAGTTTAATAAGCGGAGAATGTTCTGCAGGCTACAACACGAGCCAGATGTTTCTTGATTTACTTTAAACCATTACTCAGATCAGTAATGACAGAATAACAGAGGTATGAACATTGAAACTATCTTACAGTTGTGGCCTTTCCTCTGTCGCCGCTGCTTTGTTGTTGTTGTTGCTGCAGTGGTCTGTGTAACTGGGACCAGAGGGCTCTGTGGGCGTAACTGGCAGGCCGGCTGGCACCGCTAACCCCGCGGGCGCTTGTGGAGCTTCATTTTGAGCACATTTTGGATTGGCTATCAACTTTAAAACTGCCAATATTCAAGTTCTGCACAGTTGATTCCTCGGCTCAAAACCTCCCAAAAGTGTTCCTTTCCCTGTCCCCCCCCCCCCCCCTTTCTCGCAGGAATGCTTCTTCTTCGTGAGTAGTCTTACAGTCAAGCTGTCCTGACAGACAGTGGAAGCTATACTGCTGCACTGTACACTTCCTGTGGTGCTTTGCAGTTAGAAATAAACAACCAGATATGTTCTTAATCAGAAGATTGCCATCTCTCCCTTAAACTGCATCTTTGTAACGACGTGTCAACAATATTTCAAATTTCACACGAATTTTTATATAATCAACATTGTCGATTACGTCGACTAATCGTTGCAGCCCTACTGCTGCCTGTCTCTGTCCGTTATCCACTATCAATCTGCTACTTGTCTATCTGCAGTCCATCTTTCTTGAATCTGCCACCTGCCTGAATACTGTACCGCTGTATTACAGTCTCCTGGTATGTGCTGTAGTCTACAAAAACACAGATAGACACACAACTTGAAGCAATCATCTCTGAAAACCTGAAAGTAAATAACCCTGGAATTGATGTACCCTCGCAAAACAGAGCTGAACAGCGACGTCAGAACGGACATGCAAGCACAAAGAGGAAATGTACACAACAATACTCTCCCCTGCCTTCCCCGGTCACAGCAAGGCAGGGGCAGAGGATAAGCCATGTTAAGCCACTCTCATGGCATTAGACCATGAAAAACACACCTAGCTATCCACCCACTTCTTTCAGCACCCAAGAGGGATCAGTCGGTCACTCCCAGCTTTTCCTAACCTGGTCTGGTTTCTGATATTAAGCACTTGCTTCTACTGGCATATAAAAAATTAAGTTAAAAATATCCATCCATTTTCTAATGCGTGTATCCTCTTTAGGGTTGGAGTGTATTTCTACCAACTTTAGTATTGTTTTTTTTTAAATAATCAAATGAAATAGGGAGACATTAAAAAGAACTGACTGAACAATAGAAAAACTCCAGTTCAGTTCAGTTGTCATTCAAACATGTAAAACATGAAGGAACGAAATTCGTTTCCCCAGCTCCAGCAGCGTACAGAATCCAGGTACCAACCTCCTCTTTTCTCCTCCAGGACTCCTGGGTAGAGCCTCGATTTCCATTGGTCCACAGGCAGAAGCAGCTACCGGGCTGACCAGAGGCACGGCTGACCTGGCACCTGTACTGGAGGAAACCTGAAGCCAGAAAGATACAAAGAAAACGAATGTTAGAGGTACAGGGACGGGAACAAACACAGATGAGATCGGAAGGTATTGAGAATGTTCAGAAAAAGGAAGGAAAGCAAGACATAAAAACATACAAAGTGAGTTTAAATCTTTCAATCACAAAACTTTTCATTTTAAGATAGTTTTGTTAAAACACTTAAATATTCGACACTGTTTTATGTTAGCCACGTTTGTAAAAACTACAAAACACACAGCCATTTTGCTCCTCACCTTGTTGTCTTTGTGGGAACTGACTCCATTGCCCGAGGAAATAACCCTGAGCAAAGAAAGTAATAGAGATTTTATTCCAAGAACAAATTGCAAACACCGGAGAGAATTCTTTACACTATACATGGGTTTACACTGTAAATGAATGAACTGGTATTCAGTGTTGTCAGACTTAAGAAATAGAACAGGGACTTTTAAAGTCTCTCACAATGCTTTTCACAAAGCATACTGCTCATGTAAATTTGGCTGAGCGGTTAACATGGAAGAAGTTTGGAGTTTGTGTGACATGAAGACACGAGAGCCACATTTTGTGTTAATGTCGTAATTTATGATAATACCTTTTCCATTGTGCTGTTTTTATTTTAAGTCTACCAGGTTGTCCGTGAGCCAATTTGCAAATCTCCATCCACACTTAATACGGCAATGCTACATCCTTTTGACACGGCTTTAAATATTGCAAATGTTTTCTTGCTTCAAAACGACCTGTACTATCACAGAGTAGGTCTGTCACGAGAGTGTTTGTCATCACAATGCTTTGAGTCACTGGTCCCATGAGAGCTTAAAACAACCACTGACATCATCTATTTTAGCCCACACACATATGCTTACAGCAAAAGGCTACCTCTGTAACAAGATTATGGTCAAGGCTTATGGTGAGATAGGGAGAGAGAGAGCGAGCGAGCGAGAGAGTGTTTTATTTATCACAAATGAGATGAGAAAATGTTAAAAGGAATACACAGCATCAGTGCTAAAAGAATGGCTAAATAAAATGGAGGTACAATTTCTACACAAATCAACTGATGTGATCACCCTCAAAGTAAAGCTGTAAAACAAGGAGAGGATAGATAAAGTAATTTAATCAGTCAATGACACAATCATATATTTAAATATCAGTGTACTTACTCATGGGGATTGAATGCCCCTGTAAAAAACACAAAAGAACAGACAGTAAGTGTTATGTTCAGATAGATACTAAAATATAAACAAATACACACGTTTCAAAGAATGCAAGGATGTGTACATGATACATCATGTAATATATTTCTATTTCTGCATACAAGGGTTACGTGTCACTGTTTCTCTCTCACACACACAGTATACGCTTTTGTATATTTTTGCTATGTAATGGTGTATTTTAAGTGCTAATATTGATTGTAATGTGCGTAAAGGCAGTATGTGCTGAGCATGTGGGTGAGTGTTGTCCACACCTCTGTTCTGCATGGTTCTTCTGGAGTAACGTCGACTGGGCCTTCTCTCAAAGGAGGCCGAGCGCCTTGCTTTATTGGCCTTGGTTGTCTGATACTCCGTCTTTCCACTGGTCACACAAACACAAAAATATATTTTACACTTGCAAGGACTTTAGTTTGTCCCCATCTCCAAGTAATAGTAACCCTGACCGATGCAGGCCAAACCATTAAATACAATAGATAACTTCTCCCAATGATTCTTGAATAAATCTCATTGTCCCAAAAACAAAAAGCAGTGATGACCCCTGCTGAACTCTGCACCCACCCAAGCGATAACCTTATATCAACAAACCCTGTAACCTCTGTGTTAAACCAACATTACCACCAATGCTTATCCAACTGGGTAATGTTTAAAACACACACAGAAGGGAACTAGCTGGCTACTGCGGTATGTTGACAGTGAGTGCCTGTCTTGTAGCCCTGCAAGTATCTGTGTGTACATGTGGAGATTTTTGTACGTACAGAGAATGATACTATACGTCAAACTAGGATTATGTCTGTTGGTACATTCAAACACACGGTACAGAAACAAACACATGGCTCTCAAAATTTCAAAAAGTCTTCTTTTAAAGCAAGTCCTGCTGCACTTGTTCCCCACACCAGTTTCAACTGCATTTCTCTCCCGTCACAGGTGCTCAGGATCTGCAGCCCACAACAGAATGGACAGAGGGCTTGTGCCGACCACACCAGAGTCTTTAATGTTAAATTGAACCAACCACCTCTGTTTTTTCATCACAACTCGTCTGCGCAAAGTTGTTCTTGATTTAATTTTATTATGTGAGTGATGATTTGGGTGTGTTATATTAAAAAGAGGGATGAATACTTGTCCAATCATTTATTTCATGTTTATATTTGTACCCAATTTAAATACACATATCGTGGCTGCAGCTCGTGACTCTCAATGATGCCGTGTTCAATTATAATAACAGGGTTTTTTTAATTTCCTGAAAAATCACGAGTTGGGACATAGAAGGTTTGTGCCCGACAGCGACGATATAGAAATTTGAATAGTCAGTTTTTCTGTTGATTTGTTGGGGAAAATCCTAGTTCCATCCATTGTCATTTAATGTAGTTTAACAATAAAACATGGGGGGAAAAATCTATACATGAATTTTTATAGTTACTGTTAACACTTGTACAGCATTAAACGGCTGTGATGCCAAGCTAAACGTTATTTGTGAAGAGTCATTCCCACCTGATAAAAATTTTATTGCAACCCTTGTATACCAACGAACTCAGTCTAGAAAACAAAACAAAAACAGTGCCTCGTTCAAAAGCATCCTCGACCCTTTGATATGCCAGTACATCCTTCTGTTACCTGTATCTGAAGCGTGACCCCATGCGTATGAATCCAGAGCGTGCAGAGTTCTTCTGTACTGGCCCTCTCAGCCTAAAGAAAGCATGGTGTTCCACCGCACACTTCCAGAGGTGCTTACAAGCCTTGGGGTGGTCCATCCTGAAGACAAAGGTGTGCTCCTGTTCTTTGCCCTGGGGAGGTTTGGTAAAAGGTTAGATTTGGGTGATAAAGAGGGGAGGAAAGTTCTCAGTACAGTGACATACAATATGTACTTTACATAGTAGACATCTCCAGTCAGAATGGAACCTGCAACCATGGCACAGTGTTTGTATAATGCTTCCTCCGCCAGTTATACACAATCAAAATCAACATTTAAGAGTCATTTGAAACTCCTTGCCTTCTATTTTCAATAAAGCGAAAGCTCATATGCTTGAATGAATGGCTGCACTACAGTGTGGAGGTGCTGCCTCATTAATCTGATTTCTCACTGTGGCCTAGATGAAAGTCTGCCTGGCACCACAGCCGGTTACAAAACTTGCACTGGAGGCATTCCAGTGTCACAGTCAGATTTTTACAGTTCTTTGGTTAGTTTCCCTCTATTAAAAGAGCTAAAGTATGTATATAAAGCCCTTCTAAATCTCAGCAAAAAGCCTCCAAGTCAGAATGCTGTTCAAGTAACAGACTCTCACTTCACAAAGCCAAGTTAAGTCTGCATTACTTTCCATTGTTACTGTTCAGCTGACGATGTATCATGCGTTGCTCACGGTATCAGACTGATCCCATGCCATTTTAGACCTAATCAAAATTTTGCAGACTTGAAACCAGTAGCAATTTATTGTAAACTCACAGACAAAGTGTGCTTTCTTAGTGTGGCATTCCAACTAGCCTACACCTGTTCTTACAAATTTAGTTTGACATTGAGACGTGACTGTTTCACTTCCTCAAACCACTGCCAGAGAGGACACGATTTACTCTCAAAATATGTCCAACAATTATCAATGCAGTGACCACTGACAACAATCATGGCCAGTCCTCTCTCTTTTGGTTTCATCTCCGGCTGTGTCACAAACAATCATCAAGTAAGTATCCAGTACAGTCCTTTGGTGACAACACTAGCAAGCAGCATATAACTTGGGAGGATTGTGTGTGTGTGTGTGTGTGTGTGTGTGTGTGTGTGTGTGTGTGTGTGTGTGTGTGTGTAGGAGAGTGTTGCATACCAGAAATACCAGAGGGGACAGGCTTCTTTATTAACCCTGCGCACAGACCTCCAGGATGGACATAAACAGACTCTCCTCTCTCATATACACTAGCCTCTGGGTAGAACAACACTAAGTCTTTCATTTTGATTTAGAACAAGCCTCTTTTAGGGCTCAGCCACTACTTCACCAAAGGTTTTAAGAGGAATATTACTCGTTTGTACTTGTTCTTTCAAGTAATTTTAAAAGATTGGCTTGAATGGTCTACCTAAGTTAGTACCTAGTCCTGTGAGCAAATGGCAGCATTATAATCTGTTTAGGACATGTGGTAAACATATTGGTGGTTTGTTTGTGTAATTATTTCCTTTTTTGTAGGTCAGTATATTTTACAAGCTGTAACAATTAATAGTAATAAGTATGAAATATTTTGACCACAAAAGGAAGAAGCCGTCAGCTTGGATTGAACGCTGCACTGTGGCTGAATGTTTATGTTTGTCACACATGCTTATTGTGGTTGTGAAATGCTTAATGCAAAATTGACAAACAAAAGCTGTATATTTAGACGAGGTTTTGGTTGTGAACTGTATGTGGAAAGCAAAGAGAATAGGTCACTGATAACCTGTTAAAGAGAGATTAAAGAATATCAATAAAGTATTTCTGATTCTGATAAGCAAGACTGAATGTATGTTCTGCATTTCTAACATTCCACTGTAAAGTGGATCAGAGTGTGTGCGCTCACGTTCACCTGTTCATCATCTTCCACAACCACAAGCGTCAGTTTGCTCTTCTTGAAATCCAGGCAAGTGATCTTGGGCCTACGACAGTTTTAAAAAAAAGAAAAAACACACACAGACTGAGGAAGGAATAATGAAAACTTAAATGGTGTTTTAATAGGCATTTAAGTAAATGTTTCAGTGAATTAGGAACTAAACATACCAGAAGAAGAGCCCAATCTTGGTTTCTCCTTCAAATACCAGAACTCCAGTTGGAGTCAAACCCAGACTGTACTCATTACCATCTCTTGCCTGCAGATAAGAAAAGGAAAAATAGACAACATTACAACCCTTTCACATGTTCATGTTGTTAAGCACATTCCTTTCACTTTGTGCCTTTCGTGAAGGACCGATTCAGGGTATACAGATCAAGTAAGTGAGAAAGACATCAGTTACCTTGACCATATGCATGTCTACCCCATACATTTCTAGCCACTTGGCTTTATTCAGGTAGTTGATTTCAGCTTGGGCTGGTGTCTGACCTCTGGAGGAGAGGAGGGAAAGAAGGGAGGAGGAGAAACAAAACAGAGAGAATTCAAACACATAACTGTAGGTCTGAGGCGAAATCATGAAAAATAAAATAAAATGTATGTATGCAATGCGGTAACTGTCCTAGCCCAAGCCCACACAGTATACACACTACTGAATGAAGCAAATCTACGTATTTTTACAGGATATCCGAGACCATGTAAAATAAATAAAATAAATAAATCTTATTTTTGTAGTTTCTGACCCCAATATGTACAATGGTTTAGTTATAGTTAAACGCTTACCTGCACTCCTTCCATTTGTTGTATATGGCCAGCTCCATGTCCTCTGTCTGGTTGGGGATGAAGCGAAATTCTGACACCAGGTCCAGATGATGGTCTAATGGGTCACAATCACCTAGCTCAGCTGAAAACACACAGGCGCACACACACACACACACACAAAAAAAATTAAAATAAATAAAATAAAATAAAATCAACAAAATTAAGTTCAGTTCATAAAGCAGGAAACAAAAAGTCAGTTTAGTAAAAGAACAGAGTTTACTAAACTTACGGTGTCAAGTCAGTGAGTCGGTCCAGTCATTCTAAGAAATTTAGTCAGGGTTTTTGCTGCTGGGTTTTGGATAACCTGACTGACTACCGCAAACAATTGCGCACTGTGAATGTGGAGCAATTTGGAAGATTGAAGTGTAAATGATAGGAGAACATCTGATGGTGGCGGATGTTGGACGGTTCACAAAGGGATTTGAGCAACCTTACTAATTTACATTTCACTGTCACTTAAGTGTGTTGCTCCGGCCAATATTCTTTCCCCCACTTCTGCTCTCCTCCTCTCCCCCCAACACAATGACATATAATAGAAAGGTAGTTCAATTGTGGCGCCAGCTGGGAACAAATCAGTGAGTGGATTGTAAAATGGGTGTTTCTGGGGGTCACACAGGTGGCAGAATCTGGTAATAATTCCAGGTTGTCACAAGGTGTATTTAATAAACTGCTAATTTGGTGTACAATTCATCTGAAGACTAACAACATCCTAAAAATAGTACTTTAGTGTTCACTATGACCTATATCATCAACCCCTGGAAGAGGAACGATACCGTGGTAATAGGTAATCCTAATGGACAAAATAGCAAACAAATGCCAGCTCCATGTCACAGCACAGAAAACGTTGAATAGCATTAGGTTAAGGCCTGATGGGTATCTGAACTCTCTCGCTGGACCGAAGGTCATTTATTTTATCAGGTGAAAAAAGAAGACAAATAGATTATTGGGGCAGGAAAAAAGAACTATTCACTAGATAAGAATAAGAATAGTGGGTTGAAAAAAGAAAAATCACTGGTACTGTGGTGTAGCGAAATAGCCCAAAGACTTCGAAAAAGCTTTGGAAACTAGGACTTCACTGTTTAGGTAGTTCGGCTGTGAGCAAAGCCTCAGGATATAGAGGAGAGCAAATATAATCTTATTCTATCCCTAGCCCAGTAAATGTCAGTGGACCAACAACATAATTCAAGAAAATAAAAATAAAGCTCAACTGAAGGGGAAAAAGAAGACAGAAAGAGTGCTGGATTAGTGGGGCCTCCGAAGAGGACTGAGCACTAATGAGCTGGCATTTACCCCACAGTTACTGTGTGTGTGTGTGTGTGTGTGTTCAAGGGTTTGTGCACGCAATCCCATTCCATAAACATCTCTAATGACTAAATCTTTGTTCCTCTAAAGCAGCACTCTTGTAGGTAAATGCTGCATTTTTGACTATTTAATACAGTAAATATGTCTAGTTTAAAAGGCATGGGCTCTTTTTGTTGTAGAGAAAGCCCAATACATTTCTGCTCCACTAGTGCATTTTAAATGTACTGTATGCATCTATGGGAACATCAATTGCCTTGAAATGGACACAGGCTGATCCTACTCTAAACTTCCTAACTGAAAGTCCGATAAGCAAAAATTGCCTGGACACAGGAGATAATATTCCTGCTGTTACATATACATTAGACTGGAACTACTTTGAAAAAAAAAAAAAAAGGAGATAGGGAGGGAACTACTGGATTAGTAGAGGTCAGAGATAACCGTAGCCACAGAAATGTCTCGTAAAAATTTAAATGTCTTCCAAAGACTTTTAAATTTTTTTCCTTTCGTTTTTGAGCCTACGTCTAAATCATGTGGAGAATCACTACATTATCTGTGGCCAAACATTTGTCCTGACCAAGTGCATTGGCATTTTGTAGAAAACAGTGTACCATGGTGTTAAAGTGTTTCAAGTTACACTTTGAAAGTGTAAGGAGCAAAGTCTGTTGGGAATGTAGGAGGGCTGTAACAGATGTAAACTATGTGGACCAACAGAAACTAGCTCTCAGAATAGGGACTCCAATCTAAAACTGACAAGTGCTTGTCTGACTCACACGACACTAACTAGTATAAACATATGCTATTTATTGCTACACATGTGTTTTGGGATACTGTGCAGCGATCACAGTACACATCGACTCCCCAAAGCAGTGTGCACTGCAAAAATCATTACACATACAATGGAAAAACAATGGCAGCTGTTACAGAGGTGATCCAAATCACCAAAAACAGAGTTGGAGAGAATCCCCAATTCATGCTGTGCTTACCCTGCATCGAGAAGGCGGCCAACTCAACCGCTGTGTCGAATGGACACTCTAGCCTGAAAACACAGACATTGTAAGAGTCAGCAACAGCAGAATCAATGAAGCTACAACACAAAACAACCTTCACTGAGGCTTCCTGGTGTCTGCCATTATTATTCAGTGACAACTCATGTTCCCAGTCCACATACTGACTACTGTTAATAATTTCATTCTGTTCACCAACATCTAATCCTGAAAGCCTCTTACAGTAACATAACCCTGACTACCAACACAACAAATGGATTCCTGTTAAAAAATGGATAATAGCTGATGAAGAAAGGCAAAACTGTATTATGTCTTGGTCAAGTGATATAAACGTTATTTGTGTGAAATAATTGGCTAAATGAGGAAAGTAGGGCTACTTTACTATAACAAATGCAGTTCACATGGGCCAGCAGTGAGTGGGCAAATTAGCCCGAGTGCTTGAAAAAATAAAAAATAATTCACCCTGTGGTATCTGTGTTCATCTGCTCTGCCACTGGCTCACTCTGCCTGCCTCTTAATAATAAGATAGGAGAACCACTCGGAATGTATTGAACAAACATGGGAGCAGGTGCTCCGAACTAAAGTTCTTTAAGGTTGTTTCATTGTGGGGAAAAGCTACAGGTTCCAGGGATTCTCTATTAGTGTAGATCAGGTGTAATTTTAAAGGCTTCTACAATTATTTACTGGCAGCACATAAACTGAGAACTGCTGAAATATGGAACTGACAAGCCACCACCAGGTCAGCTTAATGTTACATGTGACTGGCTTTCTCATTGAACATTTATGTGGAGTACAATGACACCATGATAAAAAGGTTCTGTGCACAGTACTTTGTTAAGGTGGATGACAGTTAAGTTAAAATAACAGGAAACGACTTACTTGCCACTGAGGATGTCTTGCTTTAGCTGTAACACAAAAAGGTATCTGAAAGAAAAAGAAAAACAGTTAAATATGGTTTATGTAATATGATACTGAAATAACCATCTATGCCAAACTGGCAGCATAAAACATCAAAACAAATTACATTTTGTTTTTTAATGAATAGGTAAATATATTAGGTACATAGAAGCTGATTTATCTTGTAGATAAGTAACTCTAGATTTGCTATTTTTGTTTATAAAACAAAAAGAAACTTCACTACACATTTTGTCTTTGAGGTATATGAGATTAACAGATGTACAAAACTTTTTAAATGTAAGAGAAATTTTTGCGTAGCTCACCTGGTGAGCTCCTCGTGCAGGTTGTTCGGTTCTGAGGAGTAAAACTTTACTCTCATGTGAAGGCAGTATGGTGGGCCAACTACAAGACAGATCACAATGACAGTTGAGTAAATGTTATCAAGCTTAATAATTATATATTATGTAATACCAGGGGACATTTGTTTGACCATATACACCACACTCAAGGCCTCTCTATACTTACTTTTTACTTGCTTTTTGATACTTTTTGTAATGTCAAGCCAGTGCTGAAACAACAAAAGCAATAACAGTTAAACAAAACAGCAGCTTCAAGCAATCTTGCTTTCACATTTGATCTTAAAGGTCCCATATAATACAAAACCCACTTTTTCATGTCTTGTCAACTTAATTGTGTCCCCCTGGTGTGTTCTCCAAACCATAAGAAATATCATCCTCTTTCTTTTTCTCCTGCTTAGTCAGTAAATTTGTCTGCAAACAAGCGGTTTGAATTTGCCTCCATTCGAGGGTTCTAGATAGATGTAGATGGCCTCGCCCACTGAAGATTTACTGAATACACCGCTCTCAGCCCCAGAGACCAACACAACACCATCTTTCCATCGCTGAACTACAGCTGGAGATTGTTCAGTATGTCTCCAGAAAGTGCTTTTACAGTTATGAAGGAAAAGTAAACATTGTTCGGTTTACCCCTCTGATGTCCTCCGGCTGCGCTGCCTCAACTCTCTGTGATTTACGGTTATTTTCTGATGGACAGGTGGCTTGATGCTAACGCTACAGAAACAGCTAGTTTCTGCTAACTACAGCTGCTGTTATTAGCTAGCTCTGCCTGAACCTGTGGCCCAAAGCTTCTGTACCATCATTAGAGGTGTTGAGTCAGCTAACAGGGCAGCTAGCTGCATGACTAATATAACTAACTAGCTAGCAGCAGCTACTATTGGCAGTAGTTAGTGGCTAAAGTTACTTGTAACATACAAACTCCGTAAATCACTGCAAGTTGAGGCACAGCAGCTGGAAACCATCAGAGGGAAAGCCGGAAAATATTTTCTCCATAAAATATGATCCAGTTTCACCAAAATCAGTGAAAAAAGTTATGAAGTTGTGTTATTGTACAGTAATCAGTGAGGCCAATTTCCACACATTGATTCAGCCCTATGCCAGCTAGGTCCTGCCTCTCTTCAGGTCTTCGGGAAGTTGGCCAATCAGAAGAAAGTGGGCTGTTAGGGAGGGAGGCCTTAAAGACACAGGAGCTACAAGTGTTCAGACAAGGTGAATAGAAGTGTTGAAGCAATAGACACTATGAGAATATAAAAGTATGAGCATAATATCGTATATTTAAGTATAGTCTATTTCTCCACAACTATTATAACTGCCTTTATTCAACTTAAAAACACTAAAATGTATATGTGCAATGAATGAACAAAAACCAAATGGACAGTTGTGCTCGCGCACACGCCTTCTGTTCTGTAATTCTTCTTGGAAGTTCAGGCTCTATGAGGCATGAAAAATGTCAAAGAGAGGCAGCAGCAGCGCCGGCGTGTGAATGTGTAAGTTAGAGAGAGAGAGACACAGAGCGAGATAACAGAGAAACCCATGGCACTCTCTAGTCTCCTCTCCCCCACATTCCTTTTTACAGCCCTCCCTCCTGCTCTCTCTCCCTCAACTTCAGGTCTCTCTCAAACCCTTTTGACTCTCTACCCCCAACCCTCTCCTCGGTGTCCCTCCCTTCAGTTACATCTTTCCTCCCAACAACTCTGTCCTTTCACGGCCTTCACAGACAATCAGGGTGAAGGAAAAGGGTCAGTGACAGTCCAATGACTTAAAACGGTTGGTCTCAGAGCACAGCCTGACTCACAGAGCTGACAAAAGTTCCATAACCAATCCCTTTAGCCCATTCACTGGAAGGGAAAGTCCCTGCCTCAAGCCTTCCTTTAAATCAGTGAATAGTGATTTAGACTGAAATCTGAAGTCTGGCTGCGAACAGCATCTGAGAAGACTGCCAGAAATGGTGAAAATAACAATACTGAAGACACGGATACAACTTTGATTAGTTCAGTAAATATTTTGAGTAATTACAGGCGTCAGCACTCACAGGAACAACATTACTTTTTTTCCATTGCAAGATATTTTTGATCATATTTATTTTGTCCAAATGTTTCAACATTGTTAATAAGTCAATTGAATGTGTTCATTAATTGCAGAAACAAAATAAAACAATTATACAAAATAAAACAGTTAGCCAGTACAGCAATGATACAAAACAAAAAACTAACAAAACTGTATTAACAGTTCAAAATAACAGGAGACTATTCTATAAAGTATCTCCATTCCTACCGGCACTTGCGCCGAGTCCATGAAGCGCAGTCCAAAGTAGTCTTTCTCTATGATGTCCAGATGGTACATAATCTGGTCAAACAGCTCCTCACCTTTGGCTTTTTTCTGATCGGGGAAACACACAAACAAACAGAGGACTTAGGTATTTAAGTGACAACCCTGGCCTGGGTAGGGATGAACGATTAATTGCATTTGCGATATTGTCTTTTCTATTCACAAAGGCTGCGATTACACTCTGGTCACATGACACCCAAGCGGAAGTTGATGCTTCGTCTGCACGTTACGCTGCACCTTGCCTTCTTGTTGTACAATGGCCTTAAGCTTGACAGAAGCTGACACTATATAAACTTTAGCGTCACACAGGGAAACTGAGATAAGGACTCATTAATTGGTGGTTGAACTGTGGGTTTTATATTGAGCACTTACTGTATAACACACTGTGGTGAGTTAGTTTTTCTTGTGGTCTGTAGGTAGGCCGACCTGATGATATTATTTTATTTCAGGCCATGACTTGACTCAAATTATCTTTCTCATATTATTATAATTTGATAAATCTTCTCCACCATTGCTCATAATAAGAATTCTACCTAATTCATCATAACACAAGAAAGAACAGTGTGGTTCTAATATTGTGATGGTCATAGTATACACTGATTTACTGCTTGTCCATTTTGAATAATACAGAAGGTAAAGAGCTTAAAAATTAATCGCATATTAAATCGCAATATTGGTACAAACAAAATCGCGATTAGATTATTTCCCAAAATCGTTCAGCTCTACCTAAAGGTCATAAACAAAAACGCCAAATTGTAAACTAGTGATCTTAAAAACTAATTTATAGTGTGAATATTGATACTCATGACAATGTTCATACACTGTGAGCAGTCCAAACGTTCCAAAACAAAGATATTTGGTTAACTATCATGTATGACCAAAATCTAAAATTACTAAAATGATAATCAAAACAGTTGCACATTAATCTAATTAATCATTGCCACTCTATAATCAAGTGTTTTGGGAGAAAATACTGAAAACATTTTATGTTATGGATCTCATTTCTCTGTAGAAGTTCACATGATAATTTTTCCCTCTGGCCCAAAGTTAGAGTTGCCCAATGGGTTTTTGTTAGGTTTAAGCGTACGTGTTATGGGTTTGGATCGAGAGATATGAGAAAATATGTAGATGAAATAATCCAAGTCTGAATAGGTGTTGCCCTTTCTGACAACACCGTACCAGTTACTGCCTGTGCCTGGGACTGGAAGATCTCACACACACCCACCCCTTCCAAACCCCACCATGAGGCACAGCAAAAAGGGTTGCCGTGGTAACGGGGGCTGAAGTGCCCTGGACGCCCAGCAGCTGAGGGAAGTGGGGTGGCTGGACACGTCATGTGATCATCTGGCTCGGTTAGGAAAAGACGCTATCCAAGATCAGTCTGCATCTGCATTTTTTTCTTTTTTTGCTCCCTTCTCATTTCTCTTTAATCAACTTCTTTATCCACATTTATCTTTTGTCTCAAACCAACTACAGTTGAAAATAAAATAAATAAAATTTACAAATGTTTTCCCCACCATTTTCACCAGTCTTACATTTCTCTCACAACATCCATAATTTATTACCTCTTTGACTGGCCTGTTAATAGTCAAGTCCAAAAGGTATCCCTTCACTAAATTAATGGGGTGTTGGGATTTGTGTGCGCTTGTTAAATGATGTACTAAAAACTGCAACAACGAACCACTGTAACTTTTGCAATGGGCATACTGCCAGGTCAACATTAACTCTATCTTTCTAATACAAACATTGTAAAACAAACACCCACTCATTCAGAGGTCTATGATCATGGTGATGGTGCTTTGAAACCGAACGAACACAGTTTTATTACGTTTAATTCTATTCTACTATGCTTTAACGGTGGCCTTTCTTTTCCATTTGCAGTAGTAGTTTGCATGGTGTCGTAGTTTTGTCTTTAACTTTTAAAGTACATTTTACAATACAGGTAATAATTTTACCCACAAAAGTCCAAGACAAATCACAGTGGTTTAAAAAATAAACAATATTGATGCTGAAAGGAGAGGCGCATGGGTGCTTGAGAGGTTTCCCTGCATCACTCACCCACATCCACCCACCCCCCCTCAAGAGAGCTCCTGGGCAGCTCAGGGGGGGGGCTGGCCCCATGCTAGCTGGCATAGTTGACAAGGCATACCGCACCCCTACAGTACCCAGGGAGAGAGAGTACAAAGGACGCATTGTGAATGTGTATGTGTGCTGTTGCCAAGGCCTTGTTACACTGCCTGCAGTACTGTTCGGCTGTTTGCAGTCTTTCTGCCTGATTGTGAGCATTCAACGCTGTCTCTCAGACACTTTTTCAATTGACTTATTTAGTGGATGGGCTCGTTTAAGGCAATTTACAAGTCCAATAAACCAAACAGTGGGGTAATCTCTAAAAACAAGTATTTATAGCATGGCTGTCCAAAATGGGAATAATAACAGACCTTAACCTACCATTATAGGGCCATGTTTACTAGGGCTCGACCCGAATATTCGATCTTTGGATACACATTCGATTTTCAAATTTTGGGATTCGAATATTGATTTTTTATTTATTTTTTGTCCCCTCACACGCCTGACCTCCACACCAGTTTTCATCAAAGGGAAAAGAAAATGAAGCCCTCAGCTCTGTGGGAGAGTACTTTAAACTGTGTAAACATGGTTTAAGAACATTTAGTGGGCTATAAATAAAGTTAACAGCAAATTTTACATAATAACATGTTACTTTCCACTACTGGAAAGGGTGCTCATCCCGTCTGCTCTCCCTGGACCCCCGCCCAGTTAATATATTCCCGTGATCCGTTCTGGACCTGCTCAACTCTAACCCTCCGGACTCTCAACTACGGTTCCCTCCTGCTCTGCACATCAGCCACCAGCCACCAACCTGGTTCTGCAGCATCTATTAGTCTTCCAGTTTGCCTCGCTCTTCCCCAGCTCAATATCCAATCACTTAAACGCCACAATAAATATTCCTCTTCTATCTAACTCCAGCCTCCTCCCTCTCTTAGTTATGCACTTGGGACTACTAGCCTAGCCGCAAGAAAAGTTAAACACAACCTTTTGGTAATAATAATGCGCTATAGCCTACATGTAAATAAATAAACGAGGCGCTGTCTCTCTTTTTCTCCGCCATTCGTTATCCCTCCCCTGTCAGGTTCTCCCTCACTCATGCCATTGACAGAACATTTGGGGCATTCATCCTTCTGTTGTTCTGCTTTAATCTATGAAATACATAGCTGTATCCCGTGAAGCTTGCTTACAGGTGGCGTAACACCACCCTTAGCGGACCAGTACTGTTGTTTGCAGCCGAACAGTACTGGTCCCCCCCCCCAGCGCTGTCGAAGTTTCAATTATTCACCGTTAATTACTGTTGAAGCTTTGAAGGTCAAAAAAAAAAGACATTCGGGCCAGCCCTAATGTTTACCCATTGCACCATAAGAGATAAGTTAAAGCGATCTTCTGTCACCTCGATGATGCATCAATTCACATGCCTATTAAAGTATAATAATAAAGCCACTGTGTGACTCTGCAAATATCAGAGTACAAGTACAAAACAAAAGGTGACCACGGACCCCAGCAATTCCTCGCCTCCACAGCTCGCTTTGAGTGATCATGGACAAAAGTTCTAGGGTGTTAGGGTTGTGGGTTCTGCACAATAATGTCATATAGTGCAGTAAAAAAAAGGCTGTTTGTGTTTTGAAACTTTCTTTTGTGTGAAAATCAGTGAGGTAAACATGGTTGCACATTCACCCCAAAGGAAGTTTTTTTCCTAAGCTAAGCATACAGACAAATAGGACTTAATAGAACAATAAACTAAAATACGGCATTTCAGTTAGGGACAATTCATCTTCACTCATTCATTCAGTTCACTTAAATGTTGTGTGTCTTTTAGATTATCATTTTATTATTGTTTTTATTTTATCCAACTTGCCAGTGATGAAATGTACCATCATCAACAGAATGACTCATTTTATTTAAAAATAAATAAAGCATACATGAGCTTTACTTTTTCTCTGGGCTACAAATCGAGGGATTGGAGGTTGGAGGAGGTTACAGTGTGGGTGGCTGTAGGGAGAGAAAGATGAAGCGGGAAAACACAGGGAAGTAAATATTTAAAAGGAAGGAATGTGAATCATAAGGCTGTGTTGAATTACGTGGATCATGCTGCCAAAGAGGGGTATCCATGGGAGACAACTTTGGGTGGCCTTACATACTAGGGACACACACACACAGCTGGAAAGCCACTAAAGCATGTGAATGAGCCCTATTCAGTTTTAGATTGTGGCTGTCAATTTACAACCACCTAAACATCTAAAAAGAAAAACAAACTACGCCATTTCACAGGGGGTCGCCAGAAATGTTGCCAGCTTTACTTGAATTGACTACTATTGAGCTGACCCCCCTGGGGGTCTGAACCGTTTGACAGAGACAACTGCTTAACTGTGTAACATAAGTCTTGTTATTAGACTTGTTAAGTCTTGTTACTGAAAAGAAACATTTATAACATTGTTATGTATTTTGCAGAAATACATCTAAAATCTGAACTCAAGGAAGCTAGTCTTTTTATTTACAACCAACTGTTAAACCGGTTTTATAGACATCATCCTTCCTACTCCACAATTCAGATGCTTTTACACCATATGCTAAACTTAACGCACACAAAAGGATGCCAGCAAAAGGCTATGTGCTAATTTTAACTTTCTCTCAGAGACCGTTTAACTATGAAAACCTACAGATAGTGGGAAGCTGCGATGTTTCCCTGCAAACCTACTTCCCTCTCTGAGGATTTGTCTATATACGCATTGTTCCTCGCAGTTCAGTTCCCCTTGATGACAAAACAGTTAGTCCTACATATTTAGAACATGTTTCTACTGTTATGTTTTAGCAACCTCAAAAAAAGCCAAAACACTGAGCTTTACAATGGTGATGCATATGTGTCTCAACAAAGTGGTGCCTCCAGTTTCAGTAGGCACTACAGTACCTGTCAACACATGCAGGCTCCAGCATAATAAGGGTCAAGAACGCTGACATGACAGAGAGGAGAACTTTTTGACTTTGTCCAATTAACTTTGAGAAACTCATTTCAACCAGACAAAAGTTTTTAGTGGGGCTAAAGTGGGACTGACTACTTTTAAAGATGTTAGGGAAAGAGAGACTACTCCATAATAACTAAACTAAATGAGGAATGTTAACATATAGGTGGACTGCATCTGTGTTATGTGTGATTATTTTCTGAAATATATTTTTTAACTGTAACTTCTTGAACTAAAAAGAGCCTTGATGTCTTCTCTTCTACACTTGTTCCCTGGTTGTGTTGAAACGCTGTTGATGAGGCTGATGTCGCTAAATTAGTGCAACGAATATCTAGAAGACAACACATTGAAACAGCGCAATGCTCCTAGCTGGTGTGTTTTTGTTATGGCTCTATCACTTAAAGAAAGTCGGATGATAAGAAAGAATGGTTTGCAGATGCCACCTATATCTGGGGGAGGGGAAGCACAAAAAAAAGAAGCTCATTTAGAAACCTAACACAAGGCCAGGGCCCTGCTGGAATGCATTCAGAAACCCAAATGAATTTTAAACTTCCTTCAGGCGTGCACTGCAAATGCCGGGCATGAAAGCACCCTTATGCTAGAAAGTCAATTAACTCCATCAATAAAATAGGTAATTCAAAAAAATAAAAAATAAAAAATAAATACACAACTAACACTGCTGAAAACTTATGGTAATGATTTCTGTCCAACAACAAGAGAGCACGATAGAGACAGAGAAACACAGAGGGGGAGACAAAGCAAGAAGATAACATTCCACTTGAAGAAAGACTGAATGAGAATATCAGTCCAACCTCTCTGAGCACACAATACTGAGCTAATAGGGACAATTACATGTGAATGATTTAGCAGGTCCTACACTTAAAATGGGCTTTTCCATGTCTCACTATCACTGCTTGTTCTCAGGCATAAGAAACTACCTATAAGTAGAAAATCATTTTTGATTTCTAAGGAAAAATGAAAAGGAGTGTAAAATAATGACAAGACAGATTTTGTGAGAAGAAAAGATTAGAGCTGCAACAATTAATCTAAGCTATATTATTATATTAAAAACTATTATATAAATGGTTCACCATTTTGATAATTGATTAATGGGTGTGGGTCTTTTTTTAAGAAAGGAAAAGTCAAAATTCTCTGATTGCAGCTTCTTAAATGTGAATATTTTCTGGTTTCTTTACTCATCCTTGAACAGTAAACTGAATATCTTTGGGTCGCGGAAACACTTATTCAGCGTTTTCTGACATTTTATACACCAAACAGCTAATCGATCAACAATAAAAATAACTGTTGCAGCCCCAGAAAAGATGTCCTTTTCCCAAAAGATTTCCTGGTAATATAAGCCAGACGGCTAGATTTTAAGATAAGACCGAGTCATTCAGGACAGCTAGATACCATACTGGCCTCACTGGAATGCTGCAGATTTGACCCACAGTGCTGACAGAAAGTAGTAAGATCTGTGAGCCGAGCAAAATTTAACATCACACGGGCGGAAAAACAGACAGATATTCATGCTCTCAGGTCTAAAATTACGTTCACTAAAATGTTACATTACGTCGTTCCCAGCAGAAGCCTGGTGTCTGTCTAAGAGAAGTCAACATAAGATAGAGGAGGGAGTGGTGAGAGTGAAGTTCTGCTCTGTGTCCACTTGGTGATGAGCCCGACGTGTCATGTGATGCTGTCATGTGATTAAGTGTGTTCTCCAGAGAGGATCATGGAATTACAGGTGATGAGCAACGCCTATTTGACAATGATTTGTCCAAAAGTATAATCCAGTTGCCGAGCACTAACTGTCCTCTTTACAAAACCAGAACAGTAAGCAGACTTGAAGGACAAGTGGAGACCCAGGGACATCCATTACAAGACACAGTCTACAGGTTTACATGTCTGTTAAAGAATCATATATTCTCTCTCTCTCTCTCTCATAAGCTTTGCTGCAAAGTACAAACAATTGCAAGAGGGAGAACTAGAGCTTCAGAAAGAGTGGGTGGGCATAAAAACAAAGCTAAACCCCCTGATCATTCTAATGCCACAAGTTTTCTCTTCTTAAGACTACAGAACTAATGGGGTGTTGATGGTACAGTGGATAATACACATGCCTTTGGTGTGAGAGACCTGGGTTCAATTTCCCACTGTGACACATGCGTCCCGGAGCAAGAAATCCCTAGTTGCTCAAGAGGCTTGCGACCTCTGACATATGTAGCAATTGTAAGTCGCTTTGGATAAAATGAACAACACTACTAAACATTCTACAGGGACTTTTTTAAGGGTTTCCAATGTGCTTTAACACTCAAGTTAAATATAAATATAAATATATAATAATACAAATATAGCAAAATGCACAACCTCCAAAATGATTAGGGATGCACTGAATGTTTGGCCACCAAAAGTCAAAAGACCGAATAATTTTACCAAACAATTACGTTGATATGTCGGCAGTGTGGAAGCATTTTAAAGTAGAAAGATGAAAAATAATTGCTGTTTGCAGACACTGTTCTGATTAATTGTCTCCTGGCACATCCACTCCATCTGTGGCTGACTTCTTAGAAAAGGCAACAAACAGTCTGACCCGCTTTGAGCGTTTCTGTCACTCTTTTCTGAGAACGCAATAAAGCCAGCTGCACCCAAATTTGAAGCGCACACGTATTCAAGCCTTTATGCTAAATCCACTGAAACGGACCAGTTCAAGCTGACCGGAGCTGACAGACACGTGTTGCAGTATGGGAGTCCTACCTGAAGAGAGGCTATGAAGTCTTCATGTTACGCGATACGAGAACCACATGCAACACTTTTTATCAAATTGGGTCAAACTTGATGAATTTAGCGCGAGGATACACATGTGACAACGTCCGGTTTTCAAAATAAGGTGTCTATACAGCACGGAAATAAGATTAATTGAATTATATTCACAGAAAGTATAAAACATATTACATGTGTTCATAAAAGTATGTAATGTAATTTACTTTACCGGACCCTCTCGGGCCACCATAGTCTCTCGAAATCCTGTGGGAAACAGTGAGTAAAAAGCACATTTTGACTAATTTATGCAATGGTAAAAAATGGCAAAAATGTGAATGTACTTGTTTGGTATTCGTCAAATTTTCTCATTATATTTGGTTTCGGCCAAGAATTTTCATTTCGGTGCATCCCTAAAAATGATGGCCAAAGATCAACAATCATCTGGCTGGTGATCACTGTAACGTCTTCACTATGGCGTAATGAACACGCACAACCTGAAAGGCTCGAACTCAAGCAACCCTCCTTACCGGCAGGTCAACACTGACGTCTGTCCCGTCCAGTAAGGATACGCGGCAGGTGATGATAGACTTTGCATCCCCAGCTGCAGGGATGTGAGTCGTGGCACGCTGGGCCTCCCGTAAACGGGCTTTGTCTGCATGTTTGCGGACGGAGCGTCGCCCCAGCGTCCTGCGCAGGAAACTCAGCATTTTGGGGGTTGGGGGAGAGGGAGGGTTACACTACCAGACCTGTAAGAAAAGAGGGTGGATGTTAACACGCGTAAGAGGTTAATTATGAATTTGTGAACTGTACAGAACTGCTGCATAGACACAGTGTTTACCTATTAAAGGATGTAAGGGGAAATACGTCAGGTGGCTAACACCTGTACACTGAGACCACAGAAACAGAGCTGCTCAGTGTGTTTCTGTGTTAGAAAACGTAGTTGTATTCCATTGTTTCTGTGTAAGCTGAAATGTCAGATGGCAGGGAACTTAATTATCAACCATGAACCTGACATCAACAGAAGAAATGGTGCATCTGCAGACTGGCAGGTGTGCCATTTTGTTAACATTGGTTAACTAATATTCTGGGTCCACACAAGGAAATCATTATTTAGACTTAACATTTGGTTATTATGTTAACCGTATAGTTTTGTTATGTAGTTTTTTTATGTAAACTGACTTTGTATAAATATAACTTCGGGAGCTGAAGAGAGGAAGAATTGATTGATAACGTTAATCAATAACTTAATCACAGTAACGGTGAAGGGTCGCATATAACGTTACTGTAATTGTGCTGTAACGTTACTGTAGTTAGGTTCAACTGTTAACGGTTATTTTCGGTGTTCATCTTTCTATACCACTCAGCTAACGTTAACTTAACCGTTAACCAAACGTCAAACGAACATAAAAAGGATAAACGTGCCTTACAGTTGAAAATAATACTTTTACTTTCGATGAATAAACGTTTCATAAACAAAGCAAGGATAAACAAGAGATGTGATAGGGAGTTTATACACTCGCTAAATTAATCTGAAAAAGTTAGCTAACGTTAGCCAACTTTAAAGATGCCTAAACTTGCTCGTTATTTGAGGTTTTCAGGTCAGGCAGAAGAAGAAACCGCTGAGATGGACTGCGCTCTCCGGGCAGCACAAATCCCCTCACAAAGTCTGAAATATAACAACAGGCTAGAAGGTGTGTAACGTTAATGCATGTGCAATAAATTAATAACAACGGTTAGCCTCACAAACGTAACACTTACCCAGTTTAAGGCCTGAATTACCTGTTGTAAGCAAAAAGCAACAGGTGTGCGTTTGTTTTATTGCAAGAGCTAACCGTTAGAAAACAAACGCACGCAATACACGAGACTCCGACCAAACAAGCGCGTCCCGTACAGCAAAACAAACGCCGCTTTTAGCCCCGAAAGCTGGGATCCGACATACACTTGCTCCACGGCCACTTGTGGATCCGTAGTCTACATAAAAGGATACTCACAAAAACCTCCTCGTACGAATTCACGGTGAAAGCACGTCCGCTTGCATTGTAGACGACTAAACAGCAACCCCGTACATGTCCAACCTGCTTCTCTTTCTTCTGTTTTCCCCCCACCTCTGCGGGATAATGTTCTCTCCCAGGTCCCAACAAAAAGTAGGAGGCGAAGCGCTCCTCAGGATGTGACGTCACGATAAATCCCTCACAAAAACTTGATTAGCATTTTTAAAGCGAACACACCTGGGCGGGGTTAAATGATGCTTTGCGTAGTGTGTCCCGTCTTACCTAAAAACCCCACACTTATTATTATAGACACCTAAAGAGAGACTTCGCATTTATAATTTAGAACTGAGAAATGCAAGGCGGTCCTTCTTCTCTGACATCATCACCACAAATACTAATAATGCACGTGCCCTGTTTGCTGCTCTCGACAGGCTGACCAGCCCTCCTGTGTCTGTAGCCTCTGACCTTCTCTACACCAGGGCCTGCAATGAATTTGCCTCCTTCTTCACAGACAAAATTCAAACAAATAGACAAGCAATCAATGCCTCCATGCCAGTAACAGGATATGTCTTGTCCCTGTGTCCACTCAAAAACAATTTATACAGCATGAGACAATTTGATTCTATTAACCATAAAAACCTGGAGGACATAATACAACATCTGAAATCCTCCTCATGCTGCCTTGATATTCTGCCAACAGGTTATTTAAAAAATGTGTCTAAATGCATGGGCTCAGATTTACTACAAATTGTCAACGTGTCTCTCCTCTCAGGTTTTTTCCCCTGTCATAAAGCCTCTCTTAAAAAAGAGCAATCTAGACAGGTCACTAATGAGCAATTATAGGCCCATATCAAATCTCCCATTTTTAAGTAAAATCATTGAAAAGGCTGTTTTTCAACAGCTTAGTGCTTTCTTGGCACTAAATAACTGTTTTGATGTCTTCCAGTTACCATTTCGACCACACCACAGCACTGAGACGGCTCTTGTTAAGGTCTTCAATGTCATCCATTTAAACACTGACAGTGGCAGAATTTCAGTCTTAGTATTATTGGATCTCAGTGCTGCATTCGACACGGTCGACCACAACATATTACTAGACAGACTTGAAAACTGGGTTGGACTTTCTGGCACAGTACTAAAATGGTTTGAATCCTACTTAAAGGACAGGGACTTTGTGTCTATAGGTAATCACACATCTGAGCTGACAAAAATGACATGTGTGGAGTTCCCCAAGGCTCCATTCTGGGACCTCTTTTGTTTAACATTTACATGCTTCCACTGGCTCAGATTATGAAAAACAACAAAATATGTGACCATAATTATGCAGATGACACACAGATTTACATAACCATTTCACCAGGGGACTATGATCCCATACAGGCGCTGAGTAACTGTATTGAGCAGGTCAACGATTGGATGTGCCAGAATTTTCTTCAATTGAACAAAGATAAAACTGAAGTTATTGTTTTTGGAGCCAGGGAGGAACGATTGAAAGTCAGTGCTCGACTTCAATCTGTAATGTTAAGAACCACAAATCAAGCAAGAAATCTTGGTGTAGTCATGGACTCAGACCTGAATTTGAGGAGCCACATTAAGACAATTACAAAGTCAGCCTACTATCACCTGAAGAATATATCACGGATTAAAGGACTTATGTCTCAGCAAGACCTGGAAAAACTTATCCATGCATTTATCTTCAGTCTACTTGACTACTGTAACAGTGTCTTTACAGGGCTCCCTAAGAAATCCATCAGACAGCTGCAGCTGATTCAGAACGCTGCTGCTCGAGTCCTCACTAAGACCAAAAAGGTGGATCACATCACTCCAGTTCTGAGGTCTTTACATTGGCTTCCTGGCTGTCAAAGTATTGATTTCAAAATGCTGCTGTTAGTTTATAAAGCATTAAATGGTTTAGGGCCAAAATACATTTATGATCTTCTGCTTCGTTATGAACCATCCATACCTCTGAGGTCGTCTGGGGCAGGTTTGCTTTCTGTCCCCAGAGTCAAAACTAAACCAGGAGAAGCAGCGTTCAGTTATTATGCTCCGTATATTTGGAACAAACTCCCAGATAACTGCAGGTCTGCTGAAACGGTCCGTTCTTTTAAATTAAGACTGAAGACTTTTCTTTTTACCATTGCTTTTAATTAAATATTTAAGATTTTTCTTTTTACCACTGCCTTTATTCTTTTTCTTTGTTTTTAGCTTTTTACCATTGCTTTTAATTAAATATTTACACGGTGAGAAATGAGTAGGTAATTGAGTGAAAAGATAATGAGAGTGAGATTGAACAGAGTGAAGGAAGTGGTCTTAAATCTGTCGCCTGAGTGATTTCCAGGAACCTCTGTCCACCGGTAAACATGCAGGTAGGTCCAGAGTATAACTGGATCAAAGCGGCCTGCGGACAGACATGTCCTGGTTTCTCTGTAGTGTCTGAGGGTTTTTGGAGTTTCAATGGACCCAAAGATTGCTATGGACCTGAGTACAGACTAGCTAGAGAGAGTAGATTAAGTGTTCTTCTCTGTTTATTCTCTTTTCAGAATAATTGTAACTCAATTATTTGCTCAACCCCTCAGCCTGTTTTTATTTTCCATTTAACTCTATTAACCCTGATTGTACACTGCATTGTAATTTTTATTATATTTGAATGTGTATTTTTTTAATTTCCCTACGTTGCGTTTAAACTTTTTTATATTTCCCTGTTGCTTTTATGTTTTATGTAAAGCACTTTGAATTACTTTGTTGTTGAAATGTGCTATACAAATAAACTTGCCTTGCCTAAACAATTTATATTCCATATTTTTTAGTAAAGTGTTATTTGTTAATACCAGGTCAGATAAAACAAGGCTGCTAAATTGTTGCACATTCAACTTGATACAAGTCAAATATATAAAAATATAACTATCCATACATTCATGAAATAGTTTTCATTCCATTTAAAACTTCCAGTGTAGAAGATTAGGCTCCTCATTCATTTTCTGAGTGCGAACCACAGTGTACTCCATCACTATTTGACAGCAGCACCCCCTTGTGGGTAATATTAGAATAATGGTTTATAAATGTGGTCAGAGACAAAAAGACTTGTGCCTGTTCATTTTTAGTGTTTAGAGGGAAGCAGATTGTGTTCAGGGGCAGTGTTTAAGAGTACTGAGTGGCTGTCAACAAGTATTTTTACAGTTTTAACTGTCATGTGACAAGGTACTGAATCCCTACCAGGAGAAGGGACATCTCTCACACCATATTCATTTCAAATACACACACAGAGTTGTTTTGGGATGTTTGACTCCGAAGCTTTTCACTGTTTCCAGTTCTGCCGGTTAAAAGCTTTGCCAAAAATACATCTTTATGGGTGCTGCTGTATACATAAACAAGCCATATTTTTGTGCGTGTAGATTGGGAAGAAGTGCCTGCAACAGGAATTGGATGATCATTAAAATGTATGTGGATAGAGTGTGTTTGGCTTTTGCCTTGCAACATGTCTAGTTATACTGCCTCAACAATGTGCCTAACTATATTAATCTTGTCCTAATGCAGTAAGCCTACCATATGCTGGTATATAACCAGCTGTATTTGACATTGATCCACAAAGACACATTTATGTAGGCCTCCTTGAGTTGTTCTAGACTTTGACCACCTTTAAAACCTACAGCATTTACACAAGTGGTCCTTATCATTAAGAAATTTGAAAATACAGCAGGCTAGAAAATGCATCTGTTTTTCCACTTCGGAGCTTTAATGTGCAGTTATAGCTCCCATTGTGGCCTCTGTCTTGATAAAACCATCATAAATGGAGATAGTTAGATACAAATCACCTTATTCTATCAAATCAGCTGACATTATCATAAATCTTTAAAGTCGGCTTATTTCAAGACAGTGGGGAAGCGGTTTGTTTCTTAGAAATGCTACTTTACTACTGAAGTATTAACCTCACAACTCAAAACCTTTCTTTCTCCTTGGAAAACCTTCTTAGCGTCAGTATGTTTGTTATTTTCCTTGGAGCCTGGCATTACAGAGATTTAGCACTTTGGCTACCTCATGTGACTAATGGCTTCACTCCACTCTACGGTTAAATCTCAAACATCAAAAGTCTGATGTAAAATAAGTGAGTCTGGTCGAGGTCTGCAGCACTCGTGCCATCTTTTTCGTCTGCTCACGCTAACATTGCCAAACCTCACTTTTACAGTGTGGAAAAGCAAGTTCATCTGAAGCCACGTCTCCATGCTTTGACAGACAAGCTTTAATTGTTCACAATCAAGCTTATAGACATGTCCAAAGCACTGTAAAACCATGACACCAGAAAGAAACAAGCAACTGAGGACAAAGCTTTTTATGACACAGGCAGGAGTTAATCAAGGGTGTAATACGGTAAAGCATTTGTCATTATTTTGTGTTTCTTTATATATGTAAATATACAAACTTGCTGTTATAGGTTATGTTTAAAATAAAACATTTACTTTTTTGAAATAGCAGTCTTGAAACACATACCATTTGTGTCACATTTGAATCATCCATGGGGGGGAGGGGAGAGTCAAAAACAAAATCTTTCTGCTCACAAATGATTTTCCCTTTTATTTTAAAGATTTTTTTCATATACAACATTGTATTTACATGGTCTAGTATTATTTACACAAAATTAACAAGTGGCACTGTGTAGTTAGGAGTTCTTTTATTTTTTTCCTCTCTTGTTCCCTACAGGTCTTATTTTTAAAACAAAAATAAAAATGACAACAAAAAAAAAGAAAAACTGATTTTAACAATGCTTAATGTCTCCCACTTTTTTTATTTTCCCCCCAGTAGCACTACCTGTCACTCAGCCTTCTACAAAGTGCTGTCCTTTCCCAAGCCAACTAGAGCGGTTTTCATCTTTACAAAAATACAACTAACCTGAGCCCTCCCCATGTCTTGTCCCCTCCAAACTACCTTTGATCAGTACCCTAAACGCACAGACAGATCCAATTATGTGTCAACAACAAAACACTCTGAACACAGACAGCTCATTTCTGGACGTTTTGTGCAGATGGAAACTCTTGGCAGCCGTGGTTGATCAATTATTAACTTTTCACTGCAGGGCCGAAGTTTATTTTAATTTTTTGAACTCGTTATTGATGCCACTTTATTAGGAGGCCTTCAGCGTTAATTAATTTTGATTTGGTGGCAAAAGCCACTAGGGGTTGAATGGTGTTTTTGTTCTTTTGATTATAAGCACATACATGTAGGGTCTGCTATGCATCTGTAACTGTCAATAATAATAATTTTTAAAACAACTATTCAGGCAGTCGCTCAGTGGCTAGCCTCAGTTTGTCCTTCTACGGAAAACCTGATACGGCACCACTGTACCCTTGGTATTCTGCTCAGATGTGCCATTCGCCTTGAGGCCATGCAGAGCGAGTGGGATCCATGTATAATGGTCCAAAAGAGAGGCATCTGGGGAAGAACAATGAGAAGAATGGACTGTGGATGTTGCGTGGGCACGGCTGAAATGATGACGGATGTTGCCTGAGAGAAGGAGTTAAGCAGATTTTGGAAGAGGGCCGCAATTCAGGAGAGATAAAAAAGAAAAAAAAAAAATGGAGCAAAGAGGAAAGCAGGCTCTTCTTGATCCCACCTCTCCGTGTGGAACAAAGACTGATGCAGCTGTTTGAGATGAGCACGGTTTGAAATGTTTCACAGGATTCAGCCTGCTTCTAAGGACCGACTAGAACAGTTTCTCTCCAAGAAGGCTCCATATGCATTTCTTCAGAGTAAAAAAACAACAACTTCCGGGACCAGGTTGGATTAAGTTTGTGGCTTTATGGCACAACCTTCCAGTTAACGAACAAGCAGGCTTTGACCAGACAGCTAACAAAGTATGTTAGAAATGGAGAAGGGAGAGGTACAGAGAAAGATCCAGACAAATCTGACACACACACACACACACACACACACACACACACACACACACAGGTTTTTCCAGCAGAATCCATGGCGGGAGCCAATGACAGCAGGTACCAGAGCAGCCGCTAAGAAAAATCTCTCCGATTATGAAGAGACTACAACTTCATTCTATACTGCTATGTAAAGTACAATGCAGCTTAACCTGTACTTGGATAAAAAGAAAGATTGGAAAAAAACAACAAAAAAACACTCAAGTCAACAAGCAACTTGATGCTGGGTTTTGTGAATTAAAAATACAAATCATCACTTAGTCTCTTATCACTCATGAACACATCTTGGCTTAAAAACAACATGTGCCTTAAAATAAAGTACCATTTGGAAAGATTAATTTAAAAAAAAAGGAAAAGTCCTGGTTTAATGATGTGTCTGTGCTGCTTCTTTGAACGGTCAACTGTTCTCTGGCAGACAGATTTAGAAAAACAAAACAAAAAGACAAGCAAAGGTTGGTTTAAAGCCCGACTCCAGTGACCTCTGAACCCCACTGAGAAAAAAAAATTTAATGAGGGTATTTACTTGGAAAATCTAGTCTCACTGAATTTAATGCTGACCATGATCAAATGTGTATCTAGTTTGCAGGATTCAAATGTCTCGAGATTTAAAAATAAAAACTTAAAATTAAATGAGGGGAGGTCAGAGGAGGGAGCCTTTAAAGTCATGTTTTTACCATTCACACCAAGGTTGAGGTCAGTTCACTTTCAGCAAGCTCTTTTTTTTTTTGCATAAACTTTGGATCAGCTTTCAACTACTTGAGAACTAATAAATGACACTGGTGTCTGATTTGTTTTTTTGGATTCTGACATACCAACCTGTGCAAAAGCAAGCAAGACACATTTGGGGTTGATCCAAAATTTGCTATAAGTTGTCCTACTCGGGGGAAACCAATCAGGAGGGAAGCCACAGAGCGTCACATGCAGTCAGCGTCTGGCTCAAGGACACTTCACCAGGGACCCTGACGCCCACTTTGTCAGTTGCAAGTGAGCCGGAGGTTTGAGTAAAAATATTTAATTGATTGCATGTGAAATTGAAGACAGAAACGAACTGACCTCAGCCTTGTTTCTTAGCTTTATCAGCCACGACGGCTGGGAAATAGCTTAGATTGTAACTCAGTGAGGCCGTGTGTCTACTGGGGCCTCTCCTTCCAACACCGCATTCGTTTTCTCGTGTTGCCTTAATGTGCTTTTGAACATTAAGCAATGTGAGGAGAATTGGTTCTGAATCGATCTCCGCTGAAAGGTCAAAGTTTCTGTTTTTCAGCGGGAGGTCTGTAGTGATAGAGCAACAAGAGCCGCCGTGACCACACCAGAAGTGAAAGAGAGGAGCCCAGCCAACACAGGCCCTGAGGTTTGTAAACCAGTTATGTTCTTCACCGCGCCAAAACAATGGCCGCTGCAGAGCGTGCGTGTCTGTTAAGCTCAAAAACACAGCACAAAGCAGAATAAAGAATCCAACGTGCCACAGCACTGAACAAGGGGTGAGACACGAAGTGCTTTCAGCTGTCCATCTGTCAGTCTGTGCTGTCAGAAACTTAGACAAGAAAGCTAAGATAGAAACCAAGCACAATAAATTAAATCACTGTTTTTTTCCTTTCCACAAAAAAGCAAACAAATTAAAGAAATAGTTAGAAGAAGAGGAATCGCACTACTTTACTATCTAAGATTTAATCAGGAAAGCATGAAGTTCTAGATTCATACAAACATACATACACTTTTTTTGTTCAGTGGACAGGGTTTGACACAAACTAAAACACAATAAATACTCTTTCTGAGGAACAAAAGATAAGGTATATCTCTTTTATCAGCTAAAAGGACACTAAAAAAAGGCAGGTCCGTCTGGCAGACTCGCTCAGAAGGAGACAGGGCGACCCTTCATGGGGGCAGCCCTTCCCCTTCGTACTTATGGCACTACAGCAACTCCCCATCCACATTTTATTCTCTCGTACTTTTATCTTTGCATTCTTTGAATACTTTTTTCTGCATCCTGAACATACAATTTCCCCTAATGGTACCTATTCAACACAGCTGGATTTCTTTTTTTATTCTAGCTTGTCCATCATTTTCACGTTTGTTCATTTGTGTGTCTTTTTTTCCCCCATTTTTGTCAGCATAAAGTGCAACAGTGCTTTTGTTCTCTCCTCCGGCCACCTGGCCTCCTCCTGGTGACCCCTGATGACCCCCGGAGGTCAAATGTCACGGGTTAGCGGGATCAGAGTCAGGGTTCACGCTGGTCTCGCTGTTCACGCTGGTGGCGCTCGCGACGCTCGGCTCCTCCACTTCCTCCTCCTCTTCGTCCTCTTCCGTCACTTCTCCCACATCCAGCACTTCAACCTCTTCGTCGTCGTCGTCCTCGTCGTCCAGACCTCCTTCCAGCAACTCCACCACAGCCGCCTCCCCTTCCTCCGCCACTGTCGTTTCTTCTCCCTCTCCTGCCTTCTGCTGCTCTTTCTTCTCCTCCTCCCTCTCTTCGTCCACCTTTCCTCTCTGCTGGTAGATGGCGGTCTTGAGTGGTTTGACCAGGCCCTCCTCGTAGACTCTCAGGATGGCCTCACATACAAAGCGATACTGGCTCTGATAAGAGAGATAAAGAGGAGATATTTTAGCTGATGGTTTACAGTGGCTGGGAGCAGCTGGACAGACAAACCCATGTGTCTACATACAGGTGTTTGTATCATCATGGCCCTCTGGTCTCTCATGGTCCTGACGATATCTAGAGGATACACTGGCTGACCACACTCCATTAGACACAGTGCCGTCTCCATGGTGATAAGGACCCCTGTCCGACCAATCCCCGCGCTGGAAAAAAAAGACGACAGAAAACGAGAGTTGGGATGAGTTCACTTATGTCAGTCGATCAACATTATGGGTACGCCGCAGTCAAACAGTCCAAAGAAAGAACAACTGTACCTGCAGTGTACCACCATCGGGTGGTCCTGTCCAGCCCGTTTTGTCCGTACCAGAGCCACAAAGTCCAGGAAATCAGTGGAGTCATCAGGAACGCCGTGGTCTGGCCAAGCCAGGTACTGAATCTGGGTAAGCTCTCGCTGCTGCTCACTCTGAACACACACACACACACACACACACACACACACACACACAGAGCGAAAGGGAAAATGATTTTATATTATTATTATTTCCATGTATTGCTTTTCTTTATTATTTGAGGCCTTGGATACAAACTGAGGGCGTTTGCTCTGACACCAGTCAAGTAATGAATATTTCTCTCACACCATATCACTCACACTCAGAACTCAAAACGGGTTATTGTATTTCATGTGGGCGACCTCCTAGCGTGCTTCATTGAGCTCTGGGGTCCTAGGGGGAAACTGCACAGCACCATGTTTGTGTAATTATGGCCTTTAAATGTGTTGTGAAACGATTAGTGTGAAAAGTGGCTTTATTTTTGTTCCCACTGCGCTGGACCACTCGGTGATTCATGTTGTTCTTTCCCGTTTTATCAAAACGCCAAACAGCGAGGACAATATTTTCTGCAGCTCTACTCCAAAATGTACATTTGACGTTGCTGCAATCAAACTATAAAAACTTGTTATTTTGTTCACTCAAAATTGAAAAGAAAAACGACAGACTGCAGCAAAGTAATCAGAAGATAAATGTCAGAGAGATTTAAAACCAACAGGGGCACAATGACACAGAACCTACAGCAGATAACTACTGACCACCGTATCATGTGCGTCTCAGAGCCCGCGCTCCTCTTTAATACTACCCTGCTGCATCGTCATGGCAACACATCTATCTCCATAGCAACAATCACAGGCAGAGGGGAATACTAATTGCCTCCTCCTACAGCCAAATATCTTAAAGGCTGTGATACATGGGCAACACACAGGAAAGTTATCAGGAACACGGACAGCATGAAAAGACGAGGAAAGAGCAGGAACATTTCAGCCTCCATTCAAAGTTTTCAACTGCATCTTGTCCTCAGTACCGGCATGGATGGTAGATGACATTTTTTAGTATTACAGCAAAAACCCAAGACATCATTTTGCATTTAAAAACACATAAAAGCCTACAATTTTGAGGGAACAACATACATTTCTCCATTTTCTGTTCTTCAAACTACCATCGTCCCACTCTCTGTTCGGCAATGTGACTGACTGGGGTGGCTGGGTTGTCATGGTAACCAGATCCCAATACGTGGCCCGCATGCAGCAGCGGGAGCCAGAAAAAGAACAGCCCACACTGGTCACTATGGCAACACACCTCCTCGGGGCCCTCTGCGGCTCATCCTTCCTGAGACGCTGGTCCCCTCCCTTCGATTGGACCCAGCGTCTCCCTGTGTGTTGCCTTCAGCCCTTGCTCTGGTTCTCAGCACACACCCTCTCACTTTCTCCTCCTTTCTGGCAAACCTTCACTCTCCTGTTCCTCCGCTTTGCTCCCAATTTCCCTTCCCACTCTTTCGAGAGTGTGTGTGTGTGTGTGTGTGTGTGTGTGTGTGTGTGTGTGTGTGTGGTTACCGGTGTGTGCATGAGTGTCATCTCCCGGACCAGGAAGGCAGAGTTGCCCTCTTCATTGTGGCACGTTACTGTAAAGTCTCCGTAGGTGGCGCTGCTGTCTGGATTGGGCCAGTACTGGTGACACTTGACCTAAAAACACAGGAAAGGTTTTGTGTTTACAACTGAACATTTATTTCACTTAACTGTTACAACAATTGCCAGCACAGCGCTGGGGATTAGGCTCTGCTACAGAATAGCATCTCTTAACTCTGAACGACGACTCATCGATTAAATCTATTCATAAAATGCTTCGTTTAATCCATGTAACTTTACAGCACAGTGTTTCGCAGGGACATTTATTACTGTTGCACATCGCGCTTACGCTGTGAACACGACGTGATTATGATGCCGCTGTTTGCAAAGTGGAGGAAGAGAGAGAAAATAGCGAGGGACAAAGAAGAAAGTGTCCAAAGTATGGGATTATTTCAAGCTAAAGAAAACAACAACTCTGTAATGTTACCGTCCGTCCACAGTAAAACAAAACTTATGCCGCCTTGGCAACAGCACGACGGCGCCTTATCAGAAAGCAGCCGGTGTTCTGCCAGCGGACCACAGACAAGGTAACAGCAACAGCAACTTTAGCAATTAACTGAAATCATGATTGATTGTTCAGTTGAAAGCTAGCCGAAGTAAGCTGCAGTCCTCAGCTGAAAACGTCCCCCCGTGCGTTTGTTGTTCTCCTTTTTGGGCCGTGAGTTGTAACCTCACAGTCAGGAGTTAACTGGGTGTCGGGGAGCTGCACCTTTTAACTCTCCTCCAGCTCTCTCTGTAGCTCAGACAATCCCTGCTACCTGCGTGTGCTAATCCATCCTTTCACCCAGATTCTTTGTCTTCGCCATCTTTAAAATAACAAACAAGCTGTTTCGTGTGCAGGATCGCTCATTTCCTGTTTCACATTTCACGTGTGTTTTCTTGACAAAACGTGGTTTGGTGACCCCCTGTCACCCCCTGGCGCCGCCGCCAAGCAAAAGTAATTCTTAAACGACGCATCGATGAATCGTTGAAGCTTCGAATACTAAAATCATCGTTAGCTGCAGCCCTACTCTGAAGTTCATTGCTATTATGATTAATACACAAATATAAAGTACATTCAGTCCATCTGAAATCATTAAAAACCTCTAAATTTTCCTTTCCTTTTTTCAACTAAACACTTTCTAATTTCAAGAGAGATTAGATGTTTTTATGAAAATTCACACCTAGTTTGATGATGAAGGGATCTTAGACATTGTTTTCAGAGTAGCACAACTCTCATTTTGTGTATTAAATGAATAGTGCTCAAATTGACAAAATACACAATTTGCAGAAAACTTTTTAGCAATTAAAAGTATCTCACCTAGATATGCACAGCCATTATTTTGGCACTAAACAGGCAAACCTGGGTTTTATCAGGCAAGCTAAATTCAAAGCGATGCAGCACTGTCTTCAAGTTTGAGTGTTGTTTCATCCAGCATTGCCACATGTACAGTAAACGTTTCTGAACACCTATATTTTGCACATTATGTATGTAGATCCAGTTCCTTGTCTTTGAAAAATTCTTCTACATACCCGCCCCCTCTCGACCTGCGTAGTCAGCATGACCACCATGGATGAGCCCTGCTCCCATGTCATTTGCCAGAAGTCAGGGCAGGTGTTGGGCAGGGGGCCCTGGCATGCTATGTAGCGGTTTATCAGACTGGAGGCGGGAATCTCCATCTACAGTGGGAGAGACAAAAGATTAAAACACAGAGATATTAGGTTGCAAGGATCTCACTTTACAGCTTCTTTTTGTTATTATTTGCAATTGAAAAGGTATGCTTTGCTTAATGTTCTCAGTTTACGCAAAAAAAACCCCCAAAAAATACTTCATCTTTGGCCAAAAAATCAAATCAAGCTCCTTTCAGACATGCCCTTTCATACTTAAACACGCTGGCAAATGAACAGCGGTTGGTCTCCTGTTTGAATAAGCCTCTGAGTCACTTACAAGGTCAGACCTAGTGAGATTATAGTAAAACATTCAAGTCTGACTCAAGTATGGCATCACAAAAAGGGCAATGTTACAGCAGAACAGGTTAAATAAACAAAGACATATTAATGTCTCGTCTTGTTCCAACTTCTTAAGAGCACTGCTGGAAATTTCTGTTTTAATTATAATTTTAATTATTAAAAATAAAGGAAAATCAGCGGATTTTAGGTTCTCGGGGGAATTCTTCTGGTGACAGATCGGTCAAATAATCGCATTTTCGCAGAGATGTTGATGGAAATGAGGAGGAACAAACTCACATTGATGTAATTTGCATTGATGTAGTCATCTGTGCTTTTAAGAATGACCCGCGTGGCATCATCTGCAGAGGGAGAGTTAAGACAAGGGGGGGTAAGTTTACACACAGAGAAAGCTGATAGAGAAAGAGAGAGTACAACTGACAAGAGGAAGAAAGAAAAAGAACGTGTGCAGAAGAGAGAGAGTGTGATGGACAGAACAAAAGACACAACAAACACACAAGCAAGCAGAAAACAGACAACCGTGTGCAGTCACGTACAAGGAGAGATGTCTCTGTAGCGATTTTTGGAAACGTTCTGAGGTAATTTGGCACACAGCATGGTCATTCCCGGCCTCTTCCTGTACAGTTGCTGTAAGAAAAGGAACACACATTTATATTAAAGTTGATGTAACAGGAATCTGTAGTCTCCCTGAGTTTGAATGTATGAATATACTTAACAAACACACTCGAAACTCAAAGTATTGTTGTGTGCAAGATCGCTTTTGTGCAATGACTTGTTGTGCATTCATTCATGTGTCTATGGTGTTTGTATTTAACATTCCTGCTCAATGAAAGCACAACACACAGCTTAAACAGGAAGCAGTTGGGTGATTACGATCAAGGACAGGAAGTTTTAGGAATCTGCAGACGGACAGGCATGTGTAAAATTAACCTGTCAATCAATCAAAAACTTCCTGTGTATGTCTGTATGAGCGTAAATGCACAGTGTCTGTTCATGTGCGTATTCATTACTGTGTCTTTCTTCTTACATCAAACTGTGCCAGTATGGCTCCACTGCTCAGGCCTTCCTTCAGTGTGACCATGGAGTCCCTCAAAGCATGCTGGTCTAGCTGAGCAGGGTCCTGAGGGGACTTCTCGGGGATGTACTGAAAATCTGGCTCCGAGTCCACCTTCTCCTCCACAACGTCATAAATGGCTGGGAAGAAACATGCCCCAGTTTATATATATGCACACAGCTGTTTATGTAGACTGAGGCCAGGGGAAGTTGATTATAGACTTTAAGATGAATCAAGAAAAAAACATCCATCCAGGGTAAAGAAAAATCCCCACAGGAATCCATAGTTAATCTATGTGCAAATATTTATATACAGAAATGTTGTAACAGATCAAATCAAATTTTTATTTATTTTTATTCATTTTAGCTGACGCTTATAACCAAAGTGACTTACATTTGCTATATATGTCAGAGACTGCACGCCTCTGGAGCAACTGGGGGGTTAAGTGTCTTGCTCAAGGACACATTGGTGTCTCACAGTGGATTTGAACCCGGGTCTCTCACACCAAAGGCATGTGTTTTATCCACTGTGCCATCATCAACCCATGTGAATTGACAGGCATTCAATACATTGATGCAATCTTATATCTGCTCTGATGTAAGAGAGGAAAAAATGAATAAATCCCTCTTTGACCCCTTTAAAATACCAAGAATTTCCATGTCTCATCATCTTTGAAAGCTCCCCTCTCACTTTGCTGACCCTGATGAAAGGGAATGTTTTGCCAGCTTTTACATGGTGAATACACATATAGCTAAAATGTACAGAAAGCAAAATGTACAGCGTTCATAGATCTCCTTTAGAATTAGAAAAATCAGACTGAGCAGTCCAGAAAAGACCAGAGGAAGAATCAAAACTGGCGACCAGATGTGTAGCTGTTAATCTTCAGGAGTGGGCTGCCCCAGCTGCCCATGTGTTACACTTTGTCTAGTTATGACTACAAAGGGAGGATTCACACGTCAAACTAAAAACAGGTTGCACCACACAAAGCAGAGATTAGTTGTACTAGATATTTACATGCAGTAACTGCAACTGACTGAACCAACTGAAGAAAACAGCTTGATAATATGTGACCTGATATAAGACAGAGCTCCACACTTGGGTCAATGATGAAAACTGAGCTATCTCCACGACAACAGAGCAAACTATCCGCTGAGGAAGACTGTGTAAATGTGTTTTATTTATAAATTGTATGAAGAGTACAGAGTACATCTGCAATATGGTCAACATCTCATCTGACACTTTCAACTATGTTTAATAATGATGGTAACGTTCCAGTATTTATAGTATGCAGGCTCCACTTTCCAACTATGACAAGTACCAACAACAACCTTAAGTAATTACCGGGAATTTTAACTAGATTTTGCCCAATATTAAAATTTAAAAAAGGACAAAAAAATAAATAAATAATCTACAAGCCAAACAAAAAATTACACAATAAATAGTCATACTTTAGGATATTTAGGATTGCCAGATACATTTCATATATCACCTTGCCCCCTAAATCTGTTAATTACGGTAGTTATGTTACAGCTTGTGATGCTACGGTGACTTCCTGTTTATACTGTTGATTGCTTTTGATTGGACAGCGCCAGAGATTTTTCCTAGAAAACAATTCTTTGGCAGCCAAGACGTTCTTTTGCATCCCCAATTAGTAATTTACTAGTTTGAAACTAGCTAGTAGTAACTAGTTAGGCAATTAAGAAGAACTTTATGAACAAACTTAGTAGAGGGTTGCTAGTAAATGGGTGACACGTGTGCTTAGCTCTGCAGTTCTTGACACCTGACAGTGACTGTTGTACTAGTCTGTGTCTCTGTGTAATCTTTTTTAGAAACTGTGATTCAGCACTGTAGCATTGTGTTGAATTAAACTGTACATTTCCCCCCCGCCCCAACCGTCTCTTGTATTTGTCAAAGGTAAAAGTAGAGCAGACGCAGTAGATTCAACTCACCGTTTGGTCTGACCAATAGAATGAGCTCCCCAGAGTGGCTCTCACAGCTGGCTTTGATGAACATGACCACCTGGTCATGGGTGTGGTCAGAGATGTCCCGTCCATTAATCAGGACCACCTGGTCGCCCTCGTTAAGGCGAGGCACACACAGGTCGGCCTGAAGAGGGAGAGGACAATGGAAGACATGAGAGAAAGAGAGAACGGACAAATGTAGACACAATGAGAAAGGTGTTCTGAAACTTCGATATGTTGGCAGCATGTTTAGTTTAATCAAATGTTTCTGACAGGGCAGAAAATGTCTTTAGAAATGAAAATGCTAAATAGAGGGTACTTGAGAAGCTGCATTTGGATTAATATTTAAACTCAGCAGAGGTGAAAGAAAATATAGCAGTAGTCCTTGTCAGACTATACAGGGGTGGTTGTTGACTTACTGATGTTCCCGGAGCCACTCGAGACACAATGATGGGCATCTTCTGGTCAGCTCCACCCTGGAGATACACAGACACAAATGTAGGCATGCTTTGCACCAATGTCCTTTCTTTTTAGGGAAGAGTTAACATTTTGGAAATGGGACTGGTCATGATGCATACAAGGCTACTTTTCACTTCTTGCCATAAAAAAAAAAGAGAGAAAATTAAGAAAAGATTAATGAAGAGATAAGAACAGGCTTTTCCTATCTAGTCCCAAACTAGTATAAGCTCTCACCTTGACATTGAAGCCGAAGCGTCCGTGTTCGTCAGGTCGCATCTTGATCAGGACCAGATTATCATGAGGGACAACTCCATTTAGCTGCATGAGCAAAGTTGGACACACATACATCAAATTCACATTCTGTTATCTTCCATTTCAACGTCCTCGGGGGTACAAGAATATGGGCTAGGCACTGTGCAATATTACTTGCTTGATAAAGAGGGGGGAAAAAACAAACATGTAACCCAATCTACTGATGCATTATGTGTAAATTTGCCCTTGACTGGAATGCCAACTCCCCATCCTCGAAGTAGGATCAATATTTAAAGTGTGAAAAATAAATTTCTGGCCACTAGGGGGAAGGAAAATGCATCAAAACAAGCTGACAGAGAAAGCACAGACAATAAAACAATTGCCTACTTTAAATTCAATAGACACAAGCCAACCCATCTCAGCTATGTTCACCAGCCCTGCACCAACTCTGTCTTTCGTTTGATGCTGGGCAGGTAACAATTAGATTAAATCACAACAATAAGCAAAAAGAGGGGGGAAAAGGTTTGAGACACTAGAGAATCACCACATTTATTCATTTTTATAAGGAACACTTATTTTAAATTACACAATGTGATTTTGTCAAACATTTTGTAACCTTACTTGAGCATCGTACTAAATCGCAAGACACATCTTACAGATTACTGGGATGAAAGTTTGTGTAGCTGCTAACAGTCTAGCAGGAACACTGTATAGTTGCTATGGTAACACTGTTGAGCTTAAATAAATACTTTATGCATTGTGAGAGTCCAAAATCAGCATTTATATTTTTTATTTTTTTTATTGCGAGAAGTAGTCACTGAAGACACTTTAGATTTAATTTATTTTCATTGAAGCATCCTTACCACTGAGGTGAATGTTTTATTTTAAATGTTTTATGCAACTGGGCAACGTACTATCCTTTTCAACATGTAATGAGGTTACTGTATTGTGTTGCCGTACTGACCGTGGTCTTATCAGCATTGACGGGAACATCGTACATCTCGTTGAGGTGGTTGTCCAGGAGGCTCTGCTGGGAGTGGGCCTGGATGATCTGGCTCAAGGTCTTCCTGCTCAGCTGTTTGGGGGGCAGAGCTGGAGGTTGGCCGTCAAGCCCCTCTGGAGACCTGAGGGGGGGTCAGAAATACAGATATCTGATTATTGTTGACAGTTTTTAAGTATTTTCCCCAAGCAATCTGATTGAGCAAAGACACACTCCAGCTTCATACTTACAATCCAGTAAAGAACAAAACTTTACTTCATTACGAGTGTAAATAATTACAAAATTAATCTCTTAAATCGATGTTTAGCAGCATAACTGCTGACTAAACAAGGGTAACAGACTGGCCTTTTGGGGTACCAAAGGCACGAACTTACAGCAAAAGACATAAGCAATGGTCTAGCTGAAGACTGTCCCGTTAGTTAAAGAGGTGAGAGGTAAAAAAAAAAAAAAAAGACACAGATGGAGAAAAACAGATACAAGAGACTGGGAGAGAAAGACATTGCAAGAGACAGAGAGGCTTAATAGCACTGTGTTGGTCACAATACATTAACCACAATAAAAGGTAAGAGGAAGGAACCCCCCCACCCCCCTCTCTATCAGCCACACAATAAAAGACAGTCAGTGTTTGTGATGGAACAACATTGTCAGTCAGGTAAGGCTTTCAGCAGCATCATGGCGCACTCTTTCCTTCTCAAATGTTTTGACTGGAAGCAAATCCTTATTGTCTTCTATAGCGTGAAAGTTGACAGAGGACAGAACTAAATGAGTGAGAACAGTGACAGAAGAATCACATGCGGGTACATGAGAAGACCAAGTCTAAAACAAGCTGCTATAATGAACCACAGTGCATTCAGAACCACTAACAGATACATTTAAAATACTTTCAGTGCACACCCAAGAGTTTTTTCAAAACAAAATTATTTTCCAAAGCCAGTCTGTAGCCTTTCTGTAAAGAAACGGGTCTGATTATAGCCTACAAAGTAATCATCATAACACACCATATAGTTGCATGCAATGTTGTGTTACGGTATATTGTATAGCTGTTCCCCGACACCGTCAAAGAACTGCATGTTAAAAAACATCACTGAAATGTACCGCGGTTAGCTAAACAGAAGATTTTCACTCTACACAACTAAAAAAAGAAAGTTATAGAAAGTGCTCAAGGGTTGTGGCTTTGTTGTATTGCTTATGTGTGGAACTGACACAGCGTATAACTGTGGCCTGTGGGAGAGAAAGCAGACTCTAATTTAGTTTTTATTGGAGGAAAATCTTGGGAGGAAAATGTGGATTTTGGGTCAGAGCAAAGTGATGGACCTGAAGATATTTAAATAGGTGTGAGTCATACCAGTTAAGATTGCAAATATTCAGTCATCATAGACTTTAAAGGTTAGGGCTTCTCACCAAAGAGAAATAATTTATGCAAAATAAACTCGGTCGCTGAAATAGATTGGTCTGCCATAGGGTGTCCAAATGCTCTATTTAGAGCAAATAACTCCAGCAAAATATGTCTCCTCATGCCACGAACGGAGGACAACCAGTGGAATCTCAGAATAGACTCAGATATAATGATTGTTCTGAAATGTTTTCAAATTATTATTTTCATTGTCAGTTTAATTGTACTCTTCCTAACATTATGGCAAACAGTTTTTCTGTTTTAAGCTGAATGAAATTCTGAGCTAATAAATATATTATTATAAATTAAATATAGAAATGTAAAATTAAGTATCGAAAGGATAATGACTACCATGATGGACAAACTACATAAAGCTAATAAACTCTTATGCATGGATAATGTGTGTGCTGTCTGAGGAAGAGAGAGCAGGTGATTATGTCATCTTTTGGCTGCATAACAGAGTGATGAGCCAATAACTTGGCGTGTGTGTGCAGCTTTGTAGGCAGCGGAACTACCACTGTAATGTTACTTAACCACTTTGATTTCCAACTGAGAAATGTTCCATCCTACCACCTCTCTCTCTCTCACACACACAAACACTCTCCTACTGTGTCAACAGAAAAAACATGCCATATCTACAATGCATCTTGTGACTCATTCGAATTACTGACATTCAAACACAAACTGGTCCAGGCCAAAAGCACATATGAATGCCTCTTACACTTGTAGCTCATTTCCAGCTCAACATACAGGTGCCGGTCATATAATTAGAATATCATCAAAAGTTGATTTATTTCAGTAATTCCATTCAAAAAGTGAAACTTGGATATTATATTCATTCATTACAAACAGACTGACATATTTCAAATGTTTATTTCGTTTAATTGTGATGATTAAAACTGACAACTAATGAAAATCCCAAATTCAGGATCTCCGAAAATTAGAATATAAGACCAATACAAAAAAAGGATTTTTAGAAATGTTGGCCAACTGAAAAGTATGAACATGAAAAGTATGAGCATGTACAGCACTCAATACTTAGTTGGGGCTCCTTTTGCCTGAATTACTGCAGCAATGCGGCGTGGCATGGAGTCCATCAGTCTGTGGCACTGCTCAGGTGTTATGAGAGCCCAGGTTGCTCTGATAGTGGCCTTCAGCTCTTCTGCATTGTTGGGTCTGGCGTATCGCATCTTCCTCTTCACAATACCCCATAGATTTTCTATAGGGTTAAGGTCAGGCCAGTTTGCTGGCCAATTAAGAACAGGGATACCATGGTCCTTAAACCAGGTACTGGTAGCTTTGGCACTGTGTGCAGGTGCCAAGTCCTGTTGGAAAATGAAATCTGCATCTCCATAAAGTTGGTCAGCAGCAGGAAGCATGAAGTGCTCTAAAACTTCCTGGTAGACGGCTGCGTTGACCTTGGACCTCAGAAAACACAGTGGACCAACACCAGCAGATGACATGGCACCCCAAACCATCACTGACTGTGGAAACTTTACACTGGACTTCAAGCAATGTGGATTCTGTGCCTCTCCTCTCTTCCTCCAGACTCTGGGACCTGATTTCCAAAGGAAATGCAAAATTTACTTTCATCAGAGAACATAACTTTGGACCACTCAGCAGCAGTCCAGTCCTTTTTGTCTTCAGCCCAGGCGAGATGCTTCTGACGCTGTGTCTTGTTCAAGAGTGGCTTGACACAAGGAATGCGACAGCTGAAACCCATGTCTTGCATACGTCTGTGCGTGGTGGTTCTTGAAGCACTGACTCCAGCTGCAGTCCACTCTTTGTGAATCTCCCCCACATTTTTGAATGGGTTTTGTTTCACAATCCTCTCCAGGGTGCGTTATCCCTATTGCTTGTACACTTTTTCTACCACATCTTTTCCTTCCCTTCGCCTCTATTAATGTGCTTGGACACAGAGCTCTGTGAACAGCCAGCCTCTTTAGCAATGACCTTTTGTGTCTTGCCCTCCTTGTGCAAGGTGTCATGGTCGTCTTTTGGACAGCTGTCAAGTCAGCAGTCTTCCCCATGATTGTGTAGCCTACAGAACTAGACTGAGAGATCATTTGAAGGCCTTTGCAGGTGTTTTGAGTTAATTGGCTGATTAGAGTGTAGCACCAGGTGTCTTCAATATAGAACCTTTTGACAATGTTCAAATTTTCTGAGATACTGATTTTGGGGTTTTCATTAGTTGTCAGTTATAATCATCAAAATTAAAAGGAATGAACACTGGAAATATATCGGTCTGTGTGGAATGAATATACATTATACAAGTTTCACTTTTTGAATGGAATTACTGAAATAAATCGACTTTTTGATGATATTCTAATTATATGACCAGCACCTGTATAAAAATGGTCCTACTTGACACTCAAACATAACATGATATCTTATCTATTTTTTTTCTATTCGGAACAACAGAATAATGCTGTTAGATTTCGATAAACCTGTAAAAAAGTTGCGACTAAACAATATTAGATTACCGTGCTAGCTCGGAGAAAGGCTCACACGGTGTCAATCGAGCGTGGCTGAGTGAGTGAGCAGCTTAGCAAGAGAGCAAACGACTGGTTTGCAATTTAACCCAGTCTTCGCTAAGTATTTCTAACCTCACATTCCACAAGGTTTGTGATCAATTTGCTAACAAAGACCAAAGTCGTGAAGGCCATGCCACAATATTCTGAGACAATATTTGTAACAAAGAGGATTAGAAGGCATTGTAGACGAGTACTGACGTTTACTGAAAGAGAGATTCCAGTGTTTTCAGAATCAATTATGAACAGCCTTTTACTCACAGGCTTCCAGGCCTTGAAACAGAAATGTGGAACTTTATTACACTACTTAAAGGGATTCACCAGATATTTTATAGTGTGTGAGCACATTTAGAACATGCAGAAAACACACACGCGCACACACACACACACTAATCCTTAGTTCAGCCAAGTACAAACTCTCCGCCCTGCTACCCGCTATAAACACATTTTACAAGCGGTTTTTCAAAGGGTTCATCTTTTCAATGGGGCCAGCTAAGTGACACTGGGAGAGGGTGTGAACTGTTGGGAGAAGCCACAGTCACAGACAGACATTTAAAAACCAGTCAACTCAGCAGTACAGTCAGACAGAGTGGCACTAACACCGATGAGTAAAATTAAACTTCAAAATGAAAGGGTGGCTGTTTTTTCTTTTTTTTTTGTTGGGGGGGGGGGGTTGCTTTATTTATGCGGTAGTTGACTTACAGTGAAATCTATTTCCCTGCCACCAAGTCAGTTGATGTTTTTTCTCCCCCAAAGAGAAACAGCTTTAAAGAAAGTGGGCGGGTGTGTGTGTGCATCAAAAACAAGAATACAGAGGAAGAAAGGAAAGGACGCGGCGCACACGGAAAATGAGAACAATACAATTTTCCGCTGACGGTCATAATTCCATCATGCGCCCAAGCAAGGGCGAGACTTACGGTGTGGAGTCCAAGCTGATGCTGTTGGCCTGCGTGGACGACGCCGACTTGTGATTGGAGGAGAAGACAGGCAGGCTGGGTGAAGCGTGGATCACATGATCGACCAGGTGGCCAACAGACGATGGGCGTAGTCGTGTGCCCTCTTGTACAAACAGCGAATTCCTGACAAGACACATACTGTTCAAGGGCGGGGAATACAACTTGATACTGACTAAAATGTGCTGCTGCTGTGGGTATCAAATACTGACATACCCAAATAATGCTGGCATCCAACGTATGCTCAGAACCACACTCTTATTTACTAATTATTAAATCAATAATAAATCACAATTTTAGACAGCAGCAAATTTTTCAGAACAGGTTTCCTGATCACAGAAAGCAGACTGACTAAACGTAGAACAAACATTTTTCACATGTGGCCCTAATCCTCTTCCGTACTACAGAGACTTACCCATTAAAAGATTTGTATTTTTTCTAGGGACATTAATTAAAAAATACTGAATTATAGTTGCTTTAAAACTTATCTGTCTTCCCTTTTAACTGAATGAATTCAACACATGAGAAGAAAGTAATTTTAAATATTCCTCATCATGTTGAATGTGATTACATTAAATGTCCACTGCCATAATTGTCTGAAATGAAGCTGAAGTGGACCCCAACCTGGTATGAACCCTGAAACTTGGACTCACTGATTGGGCGTCCCAGGCGGTGAGCGAGTGGGCAGGCTCTGGGTCTCCAGTCTCTCATCTGATAGGCTGTTCCTGCTGACCGACTCCCAGTCAGTTCCACCCAGCAACTTCCTGGCCAATGGCTTACTGGGAGATCTGCAAAGACCAAGATATTAAAGCCGCCTTTCGTCCCCGGATCTCTTTTCAAGGAACTAAAAGGTTCCTTCAGCCCATTGTTATGTGTGTTTCCACCGTGGTCTAAAGACTGGTGAAGATTAGGCAAATTAACCAGCTGATGTAAGCCTATACTGTGTATAAAGCGATGGGCTGGTATCATTATTTAGTAACCACTATCCATGAGAAAAATGTATAAATAAACATCAGAAGTTATTGGAATATAATGAAAAACTATAGGCTTTGCTTGACCATTAAAAACAGCTTTTTTTGTGTGGATAATGAAGAGACACTTGATAAATTGTTACAAATTTAATAACAAACTGGATAAAGCCAACAAGTTCTTAAAATAACTCCAGCACAGAGGAAGAAACTAAAATATTGGAAGGTTATTAAAACATTTCCAGCCAACAAGAGCTGCAGATCAGCTGGCAGCATCACATCTATGTCGCCTGAGCGTCGGAAGAACGGGACTTTTAACGAATTTATTACCTGCTGTAATCAGCTGTTCTTGTTTTGGAGATGAAAAGACCGACTTCGGCTCTGTGTAAAAACTTCCTTACTGATGAAAACTCTGGACCCAGTATTTAGCGTAACTCCATCAGCTGTTCGCTGTAAACACACCGCTGCACGCTAGCTGCTATTTCTGAGCAACACATTAAATGCCGACATACAATCTCAGGCGGATGTCGGCGAGACTTGTGTGGCTATCTGACTGTTGATTGTGATTTATTGGTGGTAAAGAGAAGAGAATTGTACCCCCCCTCAAAGTACCGGTACTTTCGGAAAGTACTACCCCCCGAGCAGGGACTTTTGGGGGGTAAAATAAAGACCCTCGAACTAAATTTAGACCCTCGTCCCTTCGGTGGAAACGCAGTGAGTTCCTCCAAAGGTTCCTAGTTCCAGGGTATAGAGTTCCTGTGGTCGAAACGCAGCTTAATTCAGTTGTGGCCAGAATAAAAACAATAGTAATAATAAATTAAAGTTGTGTGTATGTAGTGTTTATCTACCTTTACAGGATGGGAATGGCTACATCAAACTAACCAAGAAAGACATGAAAGATATGTCGATTACCTGGCAAAAACTCTGTCCTTGATGCCTTTCTCCTTTCCATACTGCACAGACTGCACCTCCGTCCGCCCGCTAGGGACAGAAACAACAAAAACAATGGACTCTTAGAAAATAAAACTTTAACAGAAGTGAAACAGGATGAAAATCTTCAACTCTTAGGTTTAGCAAGGTTTCAAAAACTGATTTTTTAACTAAAAGTTTACTTTTAGTTGACCTATCTGACCTTAAGATATGTAGTGAGATATTGTTTTCACACTACAGGAATATACAGTTTTGTTCTTCAATAAGAAGAGATACTTAGGTGGCTTCAGTCTCTCAAATCCTCTAGAAAAATCCAGCCTTCAAGTCAACTGTATCTTTGTCTACGTGAGGTGCAAATTCCTTGTATGTGTAAAAACTACTTGGCAATAAAGCATTTTCTGATTCTGATTCAAATGAACAAATCAGGCCAAATAAAACCAGCGTTAAGAGCATAGCCTGCCAGCCAGTAACAAGTTCAAAACAACAATATGGTTATTTTACCATGCAATACACTGTTAATAACATGTTAACAACACAAATCCGCAATTCAAAATTGTTGTATTGGAAAGTCAGTCAATAAGGACGAAAACACAGCCAGACACACAGCATCAGCCTAACATTTGAGCAAGGTTCGCTTGCGTTGCATCAGTGCTGCTCAATAATGCATCACAAGACCTCCAGCTCTTAGGTCATCTCTCACTCCAAATTCATAGAAAAAGGAGACAAAAGAGCTGTAGCTAAGGTGTCATTGAATTGATTTTATTTCGATTTCTTTGTCCTCTTTCCAACTTTAAATATGAAAAATTTACAGTAGTCTTAGTAGTAGAAGTCTTTTCTTTGCAAGGCCAAACACAAACAAAAAGTTACTTTTTCCTCTTTTGTTGAGGAAAACCCTGAATAATTGAGTTGTGGATTTCTGGAGAAATGTGGCATGAAAGGCACACACTAGCCTTCCAGTGTTTCAGCCTCTCATACAAAAAGAAACAACTGCATCATGTATTTCTGCTGATGTTTCCCTGAAATGGGACTACTGCTGAGAGGCAGGCAGAAAGAAATACAGACAAAGCATCCACAAGTCTGCTCAAAGTATGTGTGTGTGTTTGTGTCTGTATTGGAGTGTGTACATGTTGTGGATGGGTCAACATTTTCAAATAGTCCTTAAATTGTAAAAGAAATTGAGGCATCTTCCAAGAATGGTTGAATAGTTCGAATATTATTTAAGCTCAAATCAAAGTCTGTCCATCAAGGCAGGACTTTCCAGAGATTCTCTGTCTATTTCCTCCCACTCTGGGAGTGTATATAAAGTGTGTGTGTGTGCTCTTGTTCTTACCAGTATCTAAACTTTGAGCCCAGGGTAAAATAGTGAGCGAAGAAGTTCTTCTGTGGTGGGATGGGCCGCTCCAGCCTGAAGAAGGTGTGGTGTTCTACACAGGCCTTCCACAGGTTTTTACAGGCCCGATAGTTCACCATGTTGAAACCCAGTAGCGTCTCCCGGGTCTCAGTCTGTGTGCAAGGAGGAGAAGACAACAGTTAGTGGGCCACTGAATAACACTTCGGCCGTAAGTACCCATCTATCTAAATTTAACAGTAATGCAAGTAAAGTGTGTTTCAACTACACTGAACAAAATTTATAAACGCAACACTTTTGTTTTTGCCCCCATTCATCATGAGCTGAACTCAAAGATCAAAGACTTTCTTTATGTACACAAAAGGCCTATTTCTGTCAAATATGGTTCACAAATCTGTCAAAATCTGTGTTAGTGAGCACTTCTCCTTTACAGAGATAATCCATCCACATCACAGGTGTGGCATATCAAGATGCTGATCAGACAGCATGGGTATTGCACAGGTGTGCCTTAGGCTGGCCACAATAAAAGGCCAGGGTCCGGAAACCAGTCAGTATCAGGTGTGACCACCATTTGCCTCACGCAGTGCAACACATCTTCTTTGCATAGAGTTGATCAGGTTGTTGATTGTGGCCTGTGGAACGTTGGTCCACTCTTCAATGGCTGTTCAAAGTTGCTGGATATGGGCAGGACCTGGAACACGCTGTCGTACACGCCGATCCAGAGCATCCCAAACATGCTCAATGGGTGACATGTCCGGTGAGTATGCTGGCCCTGCAAGAACTGGGATGTTTTCAGCTTCCAGGAATTGTGCACAGATCTTTGCAACATGGGGCCTGTGCATAATCATGCTGCAACATGAGATGATGGACGTGGATGAATGCCAAAAAAATGGGCCTCAGGATCTCGTCACGGTATCTCTGAGCATTCAAAATGCCATAAATAAAATGCACCCGTGTTCATTGTCCATAACACAAGCCTGCCCATACCATAACCCCACCGCCACCATGGGCCACTCGATCAACAACGTTGACGTCAGCAAACTGCTCCACCACACGACGCCACACACGTCTGCCATCTGCCCTGTACAGTGAAAACCGGGAATCATCCATAAAGAGAACACCTCTCCAAAGTGTCAGATGCCAGTGGCCTTTTATTGTGGCCAGCCTAAGGCACACCTGTGCAATACCCATGCTGTCTGATCAGCATCTTGATATGCCACACACAAACAGGCCTTTTGTGTACATAGAGAAAGTCTCAGATCTTTGAGTTCAGCTCATTGTGAATGGGGGCAAAAACAAAAGTGTTGTAGCGTTTATAATTTTGTACAGTGTATTTATCAATTACTTTTAGCCAACAATTTCAACCATTCATTTTAGTTTTCAACTCCCAACATTTATCCATTTCTTGAAGCCAACTCTTTCGACTGTTTATTCATTACTTTAGCTAACGACTTCAACCATTTAAGCTAACTACTTCAACAGTTTATTCATTAGTTATAGCTAGCTTTTTTGTTTATCCATTGCTTTTACCTAACTATAAATATTAATTATCTACTTCAAACATTTATCCACTACTTTAAGATAACCGTTTTGACTGTATATTCATTAGTTTACCTAGCTTAACTATATCAACAGTTTATTAATTACTTTTGGCAAACAGTTTCTGTTGTTTAACCATTAATTTTAATTATCTACTTGAGTATGACTTATCTACTCATTAGTTTTAGCTAGCTTAACTGTTTTGACAGTTTACTATTTTTAGCTCACAATCTATATTACCTTTTAGATTTCTCTGTGTGCATCTTAGTTTTGACATATATGTAATCACAACATGTGATGTTCAGATGTTGCAGCTGACTCAATCCATAAATACCCCTTTTTGGGAAACAGAATTTCAAACTACTGTGCATGTCATTTATGACATTTAATTCCATAGGAATTTGATGCAATAGGCTACACATACAAAGGTCACAGATCCCAATATGAACCTAGCAACATTAAATGTAACAAGGTACAGAGTTTCATTTGTTTTCCATTTACAAAATCTTAAAGCCAGTTGATTAAAATTAATTACCAATGTTTTATTACTCAAAGCTCATTGTATGTGTGTAAGGTGACCCAGAGTGGCTTCGCCAAGAATTCTTATTTTAATTTAACTTAAAGAGACAGAGAAACAAAGAAAGGAAGACTGACAGAAGGACAGAACAAGAACTAGACAGTATAAGGTGAACAACAAGTGGACATGGATGGAGAAGTAGAGGGAGACATTGAAAATCCCAGCATTAAATGCAATCTATTTATTATCAGTTAAATAAAATATTTGCCATGTTCAAGGCCAGTGCAGCTCTCTAGATGCATTCAGGGAGGATGCTGAGAGAAGAAATGGGAGAGAAAAAATGAAAATAAAAGAATTGTATTATCAACTATAACTGTTAAATCTCAGTACCTACTCTGTTTATTATAAAGGATTCAAATTTAGGAGTACTGCAAGAAGGATGAGCGAGGACTATGCTAACATTTGAAGTGGAAATAAACATCAAATTGCCTGTGACAGCGACAGATCAGCTGTCTGTGGAATTGTTTGCTGCACTGAGAATAGAAAGAGCTTCACGTCTCAAACAAGGGATGCAGGGCACAGTAGGGGATTAAAGGAGAGGCAACCAGGACACAAACAGCAGGGGGTTAATCTGACACTGATTACACACACATATGCAGAATCAGCTCATCTAACATCTACAGTTTATACACACATTTACAGTCAGCATGAACAGAAACACACACACACACACACACACACACACACACACACACACACTGGGTAAACTCCTTTATCTCAGCACAAACTAAACACAATTGAGGGAGGGAGGTGGTGGTAAAGTGGTGTGTGTGTGTACACCTACTGCTTCTCTTCTTAGTTGGACGAAGAACTGTTTGCACTTGAAGGAGATTTTCACAATTTTCAACCTAGAAGCAGGAGAAGACAAAAACATTAAATTAACTAATTAACCTAAGTTAGTTATATCACCTGTATTGAATTTGACACACTAATGTTGTTTACACTTTTGTAACAGTAGTAGGCATGCCCCAACACAAAACAGCGAAACAATCTTCAATAAAATGTAATTTTGATAATTATGTAATGCTAAAAAAAGAATACAATCATACAGCACTTAAATTAGCTGAAAATCATAACTCAAACATGTGTTTAATACTTGCTTTACTGGCAATACCATAACCATCTAAAAAAAATACACAACAAATCTAATAATATGTGAAAGGTGCTTCTATCTGTAACTCCTCATTATCTTATCCTTTTTTGTTTCCCATTAAGTAACTTTAAGGCTGGAAAAATCATCTTTTTCTGACATAATACTATATTTTCTGTATCATTTTGTCCCAGTCCATCATTGAATCTATGTGAGGATTACACTGAGGGAATCTTATATAATATATATAAAACTCAAAAAGGTCACTATGTCTGTAATCTGACTAACAAAAGACTGTATAGTTGCATTATTCTTATCGACTTGCCGCTATTTTTGAGGATATTTTCTGGTCACTATTTTTCATTGCTGTAGTTATATAGCTAGCTAGCTATGCAGAAAGATGATGTTGACATTCCTTACGCCGCCTACAAAGCTTTGTAATTGGATTAATCGACTTTTTCTCCAACATGCAGAAAAAGAGCAAAACACCAGACCTATTTAAATTGATGAAAGAAATCAGACATCTGGGCGGCTATTTATATGTCTGGAACCAGGTTAGGGATTTTGGTATCTTTTGGAAAATTTGGAATAAAAACTAGAATTTAAAGAGATTGTACAATGCTTGGATGCACAGCATAACTTTGCAATGACAGAACCTCTGGCACGTCAGTGGTATTTCAAATGATAAAAGTAAAATAAACAGGGGCGGGATGTTGATCAGCCTGCAAATCACCCACCCAAACAAGCAGTGGAGGGAGGATTCGGCAGACTACGCTGGATGCAGCGTGTGGGAGAAGTAGATAACAAAAGCAAGACAAGCGATCAAACGGCATAATGAAGTGGATAGCTACGCACTGCAAGCTGATTAGTATTGGGGAAGATGACGGTGTTAGGAATGTTCTTAAAATCACAACATAGTCGCTTGGCCCCGTGGGGTTGTTGTTTGCTCTGGTGAACAGGAGACAGCAGGCGCTCTATGGAGAGTAACCATGGAAACGGCTTCTGCACGCTACTCTTCCAATGATTTGTGCTGAGCATTGCGTACAAAAAGTTCAAGACAATTCAACTTCAGCAGCGAGCGGGCGAGTGTGTGTGTGAGGCGAGCACCACCGCAGTTCCCCTGACTAACAGGGACACTTGCTACTGAACATAGACTGTTTATGCTGGTCCACAATAAAAGAAAATGTTTCTGTTGATACCTGTTCTGAGAAAAAAAAACAGATTTACGTATGTTAGTTAACCTGTTGCTCAGAAGGTGCCTTTTATGATGTTATGATCGTGGGTCTGGACTAACAAGTTATGCCCTGGCAGCGGCAAACAGCTTTGGTTTTATATTTGATTTGATTACATTAAATGTTTAGGTTGAGATTTACAAGAAATATTTTATTTTTACTGTGTAAAGGGAACAAAGCACCTTATTTGTTTAAAGTGTTTGCAAACCACACGTTATTGCACTTTTGTGTACATAGTAGTACATTTAAATTAAAAGTGCATAATACAGTACTTTAGAATTCATTATTCAATTTTGTGCATAACAATGTGATTTAATCGCAGAAAATAATGCGATTAAAAATTTGAATCATTGCCCAGCACTAAAAATAGAAGGAAGTTAGTGTTTAGCTACACTCAGCCACACTTGCTCCAGTCCACCATAATCTAAGCATTCATAACTGGCAATGTCTACAGAGGCATCGCAGATCCAAACTTCTCCTTCAGGAATCAATAAATAGAATTGAAAAGCACACTCGTCAATGAATCGCCTGTTCTTCAAGTAAGCTGACCCATGAGTCACTTCCCAACTGTTCATTTAACCTCTGACCCGTTCCTCCGTCCACAGCTGGAGTGTGTGGGTTATAAGAGAACACACTAGAGTCCAACATTTGTCATCACTCTGTGTATTATCAAGTGATGCGTCTAAAGAGGCGGAAACGGTATAAAATAATGTTCGAATCACAAGACCACACACACACACACGGCCACAGTAAGATGTCTACTGATGATCGGCAGAGTAAAATAATCCCTTCCCAGAGCTCTGTTGCTGCTGTGACTCATCACTCCATGCTAAATATATTTTACATACTTACTCACACACACACACTTGCATGAACAAACACACACACGCTCAGGCAGAGTATGAGTCATGCCCCATCTAAGTACGTCTCATTTGTCAGGCTGTTGGGAACAGAAATAGGAAAGAGGCAAACTACTAAATGTTTCTCTCTCTCTCTCTCCCTCTCAACACTTACTCATTGTATCTTACAGTTCAATTTATAGCAAGTAAGAGGAAAAATGACGAGAGAGGAGAGACACCTCGAGAAGTGACAGGACTAAAGCAGATGTAGAAACAGTGAGCCTTTGTTTAAGCGAGAATGAAGAAAGAGAAAATAAAGAAGAGCGGGAGGAAAAAAAGTGAGCGTAGGGTTGAGAGACACTATTGACTGTTATGTCTCTCTCTTCCTAACACATGGTAGTGGACAGCTGTTGGGGACACCGCTGTTGGTCTCTAAACTTAGCTCAACTGTGCACTATGCACACACACAGCTATTTTTTTTCTCGACTTAGGAGGACCTTTGACGCATGTTTATTCACTACAATACATTTATTTAGCTCCTTTTCATGGAGACTTACCTAAACTCTAACCAAAAACCCAATTCTTTACCCTAAAAACCGTCATGCTCTCTGTCCCCGAAGGGGGAGGAGAGTCCCCGGATTTATGAATTTGGTCCCCACAATGTCACACACTCAAACTCATCTTACCACATACACACACACACACACGCCCCCCACACCAGCTGCTATGTGTATTTGGTCAGGGCGTGTGTGTGCATTAAGCCTACACACGAGTGAATTATCTTCCGGAGTTACAGGGATTTGAGCAGTTACTATCCCACCCCCGGCACCCATGAACATTTAGCCTCCCACAGTGCAGCAGCAGAGTATGGTAGATTTCCTAGAATGGGTGCTTTGGAGACAGCAGAGAGCAAGAGACATATCGAGTGATGAGAGTAAGTGAATTCAACAGAGAGGGGTGAATAAATAACAAAAACAGAAGGAGAGCAAGCAGATTTGATGGCTGTGATATTTCCTGGAAACCTAGTTCAACACGAAGCCTCCTCCTCCCTAGTAAAAATCTGGTGGAGATAGAAACGATCAACCAAGGGTTAAACACGCCATGTCAATTATCACCATGTGAGAGTTTTGCTAAATGATTACGCAGCACATTTTTCAGTAAAAGGGTCCCTGGAGGCGCTTCAAGTGGAGCTGGCAGCAGACTGACGGACAGAGAGGTGACAAGAACATCCACAGTTTGATTCCCCAGATCAGGGGAAATGACGGAGAAGCGCTCTGTAGTCGTGTCAACAGTTAACGCTCGAACCACAGGAAGCAAGGCAGCAAAGATTCAACAGTTCCAGCGGAGTTGCTAATGGTTTTTAGCATGAAAGTATCAATGGAGAAGGGCTTGTGTTTCTTTCTAGCAGCGCTCCGTTTTCCATTCACACCTGAGAGCTGCCAGCTTTTCTGCTGTTGGCCACAGAGTAGCTTCCCTGAAACAGTTGGTTTTTCACCAACCTTGCTTGTGGTTCGAAGCAGGTGTAACTAAAACTGTTTGATCACAAACTACTTTTTTGTTTCGCGCTGAGTTTCTGAAACTGCAGTTAGTTTGGAGGTACACATGGTCGTTCAAAAAGTATTTATGTTTTTATCTCTTTCTGTCTATATTGTGCCCTCCAACCAACACAAAGAGGTTTGCCCGCTTGCTACCGAACTGACACCTCTCCCAAACTTCCAAGTACTTGGGCTTCTGCTGTTCATCCACTACCTTCTCCCCCTCTGTGATTTCATCGGTTTTCATGATCTCCACGTCTGTGCTGATGATTACACATCCACCCTGACCAACTGACTCACCGAAATTTAATCATGGATTCAAGCCAACTTTCTAAAACTGGCCTGTGACAAATATGATAAAATCCACGTAGGTCCCAACGTTCTCACCAAAACCTTCTGTCTCACCATCGACGGCTTCACTCCGTCTCCCTCCCCGCGCATTTCAACCGTGGAGTAATCTTTGTAAGTAACCTCTCATTTGTACACCATACACATCCCATCACAACAACTGGCTTTGGCAACAGATACGTCTCACAGCTCACACACAGATAGTGAACACTTAACAACGCATGTAATTTTATGTTTTGTGTGTGTGTGTGTGTGTGTCACTCACCATGGGAAATAGTTCATCCGTACCCTGTTCTTGTAAACCACAATGCCGGCAGACATCACCCCAATAAGAATCTCTGTGTTGCTCTGGTCCTGTGAACATGGGAAGAGAGTGTGTGATGGAGTGTGGTTTTTGGTAGGCTTCCTCACTTCTACAAAACAAGCAGACGTTGCTGAAAACAAGACCTGCCGTGTGGGTCCGCCTGCCTAGAGGTTAATGACACACTGAAAGAAACTCACAACAGTATGCGAGGATGGGTTTAGGCCTGGGTCCAATGGGTTGTAATTGGTTATCTAATGTATAAGTGTAATTTTATACAGTTTACACTGGACATCCTGCAATGTGATACTGACAGTGACAGAGTGCTGAAATATGTTTATCCTGTGCTGCTTTATGAAGACAACAAAATTGATTGACTGAAACCTTTGCTAATCAATAATAATGAATAGCCAAAACAAGCATGGAGACTGTTAACCATTTCAAGATTGTTCTGTTCTGTTCATGACTTTTTTCCTAGCTAGTGACCCCATTTAAAGGGACGACTTTTTATACTTCTTGCTTAATTATTCCGTTGCTGCATGCTTTGAAATTTAGATTTTTTTTATTAAGGTTCATAAATTCATTGCTTATAAATGTTCAACCTTTTACTCCTAAAGGAAAGATTATTACATTAAAAAGCAAGGCTACTCCCCAACCAAATGATGCAAGCAATGCTTATGTAATAACAAAATAATCTGCTTCAAATCTTTTCTTTAATCACTTTCTGACCTCAGACAAATAAAAAAATAAATAACCTCATGACATGTGAGCAGGTTTACCGTCAGTACGTTTAAGGACAACCGCAACACAACTTTCACTCCACAATGACATCATGGTTGACTCCTTCAGCTTTAACTCTAACACAGTGGCCAGAGTAGAAATTGAGATTTATGTCCATCCAATAGAAATCTATGAAAGAATAAATGATGATTCGGCTACTCTGCTACTATCTGTTGCTGTTTCAGTGAGAGCTGCAACGCCAATGTGTGGGCATCAACATCAGCTGTACACGCTGCAGCTCCTCCAACCTGTTCTCATTCCTCCTCAGCTGCTGCGGTAATAACAGCGTTGAAGCAACCATGTTGTGATAGCGGAGTGCAGACTGGGGCTTTATTATATACATTCTGATACCACGGGTTGAATTATGTTGTAGGAGAAGGGAGAGAAGGCTAGAGTGACGCGGCAATGCTTTTTGCTGGGGAAAGAAAACGATGAGGCAACAGACAATCAGCGTATATAGAGCACACATACACCAAAACAGACGGGTGTTAACGGTCACAGAATAAAACGTTACTTACCCTTGCATAGTGCAGCTCTACCCCGTAGTGCTCCAGCGTGCGTGCTGTGTTCAGATAATTAAACTCTGACTGGGCAGGAGATAGGCCACTGGGAGGAGGGGGGAAGGAAGTGACAGGTGGGGAAGAAGAGAGAATATGAAGGGCACAAAAACAAAACAACAGAAATGGGTGATTAGAGATATGACAGGGCTCAACGTTAAACTTTTTTGCAACTGGCCCCACCGGACCAGTGGCCATTTACTAATTAAACGTATACAGAGCAGCGAATACTAGTCGCCTCTATCCCTATCCTGATTGACAGGTCGCCATGGTAGCTACATGTCAATCACAAGGTAGTCCCGCCCTAAAGCATACGCTGCTTTCTGGTTTATTTCACTCTAAATCGGTGTAAAAGAAGACTTCAAACTAGCGACTGAGAACTGCAAAAACAACTGCAGGATGTTGAGTTTGTAATGTGATTTTTTTGTATTCGTTTTTTTAATACTAATGTTTTGACACTGGCCCAAAGTTGCAAGTTCAACTGTCCCGATGTTACTTTTTACTGGCCCCGGGCCCTCGGGCCATCGGGCCATCGGGCCACCGTTATTGTCGAGCCCTGTAACAGCAGGGAAAATGTCAGATGACCTGTGTCACGCAAATCATTTGTGTGCGTGTGTACCATGGTGCGTACGTGTGCGTCGGTATGTACGCAAGTATGTGAAGTAGTGATCTCTGTTTTGACAGGTGCCAATATGCCAACACTGATGGCAGAATGAATGACTTTTACTGCTGAAAATGGTGCCAATGTAACAACATTTAATACGACAGTGACTCTGAAGTGACCTTAGATGAACAGTCTCTTTATCTGGCCATACAGAGATCTCGTCAAGGTCATTTTTTGAGTGATTTTACCACCACACGAACGGTTAATGCGAATGTGTGAGTCCCTTTGTGTTTGTACATGCATTTGAATGTGTGTGGGGGATCACAACTGGGCTTGTTTCTGCATCTCAGTGTACCTGTGCTGCTGGTGATGTTTGGCGACCTCTTTGTGGAAGTCTTGCGGAGGATTGGAAATGAAGCAGTATTCCGACAGGTAGCCTGCTGTATGCTCCGTTTCACTGTAGTCCCCCAACTCAGCTACAGAGAGAGAACAAGAGAGAGAGAGAGAGAGCGAAAGAGATGGGTCAACGCATCAACAATTTAACAGGCGGAGAGGTGGAAAGAGACACCGAGACAACCACAAGGATGTCAGAAAGGATGGATTTAATTTTACTGTTATGCAGTAGGCTACTGGCCTATAGGCAATGAAAACAAATTTTCAATGCAGACCACAGCCATCTTCATTCACAAACATGTTTACATTTATTCATTTAGCCGACGCTTTTATCCAAAGCGAATGTCTCACAGTGGGAATCGAACCCAGGTCTCCCACACCAAAGCATGCATCTTATCTATGCGCCGCCACCACCCACATTATGAGATATGATCACTTGTATGGTTTGGCTCATTAGGAAACAAAATATCACCAAACCACTGACATTCAAGAATGTTTCCGTCATCATACTTAGCTAAATTTGCACTTGGTAGTTGATACTTCTTTCACAGCCAGCTGTCATCTCACAGTTTTCAATCGCTCTGTCATCTTTTTTTTATTTTGCGGCGAGTATTTGTTTACACAGGAAGGCACTGGGACAATCACAATGGCGAAACTAACTAATGAATCTTCACACCTTAGCTGCAAATGTCTCACAGCCTCTGATAATCCTGTTCCAGTAAGTAAGCATCATCGCTAGGGGCAACGCTGAATGTGCACTTAGTGTTTAAGCATGCCGGCAGCGCCAGGAGATTAAAATCATTTAGTGCAATAACGCCACGTTATTTTTGAGTGGGCATGTGTTTGTTTGTGTTAGGCATAAATCTCACCACAAATCCACAGAAATGTTAACTTCAGCACCCTCCGATGAAGCAGCCGCTCACAGGGAAGCATCCTGGAGCAGTGAGACAGCCCCAAACAGAGCAAACGTGTCTCTTAAGCGAAGGGGACGCAGAGACAGCAGCGACACAGAGCTTCGGGTCAGAGAAATAACGCCACACTGCTGCCCACATTTCTTACATGTCTGAAAAACTGGAGACCGCCAGGAAATACTAAAACATGCATCTATAAATTTTTGGATCAAATTTATTGCGATATATTGAGATATTGGAAGGGGCATGTCCCTACCTACTGTTATGCGCTTGGAATTTTAGGTATTAGAAAACTAAATTGGAGCAATAGTCAGGAAACACAAATGCATTTCCTTACTTTCTTTTCCCCATACTCATCTAGGGAAATTACTGAAATCAAAATTCCATACTGCATAGGAACCCAGATCTCTGGTTGCAGTCAGAAACATCCCCAAAGACTTAGCGCACTATCAAGGCTGAAGCTCAAAAGCATCGATTCACTGAAGTAGTCCCTGTACTGACCTACTAGCCGGTAGCCTAAGCATATTGACCAACGAATCAATTCCAACTCGCCCGCTTATTGATGGGCACACATCTCCGGAGAGAAATATAAGTGCAGTCAATAGACTGACATCTTACGACAGTAGGCCTTAATGCTGCAGTTATGACTTCAACAGGGTTCGATGTTAAGGCCAATGAAGCTCAAAGTCTAGCTGACGACCTAATCTCCCTACATACATTCATCGTTCTCAAAACTCAGTTGTGGATTGGCTCAAAGTTGAAAGACTCGCAGAGCACAAACAAGACATTCGACTCTCCATCTGTGACGATGGATTTACATGCATTGTGGGTAATTTAGTCCAAGTGTGGTGATGCAACATTTTTGTAGATAATGAAAAGGTGCATTTCACAAGCTCCTCATGCTTTAAAATGAAGCAAAGCAAATGTGTTCATTTCAAGATCTCATTTCTGAGGAAAGGAGGGTTGCTATGGTTTTCAGAGTATTTGGTCAATTTCAAGAAAGACTTTAGGTCTACTGTGTGGGATTTGTGGTGTTTTGAGAATGCAAGCTTTAGCACAGGATTTAGAGTGATCAGGGCTGGCACTTGGGCCAAGCTAACTGAATTAGCAGCATAGCAGCTGCTTCAAGCCGTTTTTTCCCCCCAAAGCAAACATTTATTCTTCATAATCTGGGCTGGCACTGTGCAAAGTGACAGCATAGACCTAGCTACAGAGTGTGTGTCTGTGTGTGTGGGGGGGTAAAAGCAGTAGTGTCATGATGTTGGTAGTCTAGGCCAAATCTCTTCTCTGACCTATATACTGAAGCAGTGCAAATTCCCCACAAAATATGCCAGAGAGGTGGAGAGAGACTGAAAGAGGGGGCAGAAGGGGTGTGTGAGGGGGTTATACGTGTGAAAAAAAAAAGAAGGGGTAAGCAGAGTGGGATGATAAGGGCTGATCAGAGGGCAAAACAGGCTGCACGCACACAATGAGCAGCAGTAAAAAAGGAAGAGCGGTGGAGACAGACCAACACAGCAGTGTGTCAGGAGTCATTATTCTGATGACAGAGGGGCCCGGTCAGCATTTAACCCAAACGCTAAATCACAACAGCAGATGAGGTTAGCGCTGAGTGTTGAACGTCTGCTGGCATACTCTGTCTGTAGAGATGTTTTTTAACCCATGTTATTTTTTTTTCATTGATTTTTTTTCCAGGTCCTGGAACAGCGTTGGGAGCAAGGAACAACAAACAGCTATATAATTCACTGGGAAGCCTGTAGCAAAATCTGGGTTTCTTCAATGAAAGTGTTGATGGAGTTTGCAACAATATAATCTAGATGAATTAGAAGGTTTATTTATTTGTCCTTTCAGCACTCAAGTGCAGCAATTTCAGAAATTTGGATACTCAAATAGGAAAGAAATAAAGAATAATTCAAAGTTGCCATTCCTCTAGCACATTTCCCATTGCCCACAGTACCATTTGGAAAATAAGGACGCTTTTTAAATGGTCCCAACTGTAAAAACCGAACCACAATCACATTGAATATTCATATCACTGTGAATAATATCAAATATCACCACACGGCTTAATTGAATCATAATGGCTTCAGAGTAGCAGTTACAAATGCACTGGAGCCGCCGCGGACATTACATTTAACTAGCGAAAGAGAGCCCTAATGAACTGCTTTTTCCAGCGTTATGTAGAGGGATATTATCCAGGGAGCACTACTTACATTGAACAGCATAGGACGCCAGCAGTGCGGCTGTGTTGTGTGGACACGGCAATCTGGAAGCCACAGGAACGAACACACACACACACAAAACCAACAGACACATATTTAGCCTTGGATCAATACAAAATGTATTATAGTTCTTTTAAAAGAGCATAGAATAATCATCTTTGATAAACAGTAATATAGAAAGCATCAACATAAATGATATTTTCTTTGAAGAAACCAACGCTTACTTTTAGTGACAAAAACAATAATGAGTGTGTACATCTGCCCAATGAGCTTGTGTGTGTGTGTAAATAAAGTCATATTTCCTACAGTCAAACAGCTCTCCACTACAACCAAAGCTAATGCAATGCTAATAATTCTACTACAGCAGCTCTTTATGCGGCAGAACTGCCCACTCCAACATCTATTACACTAAAGGACGACACACTCACCTTCCAGTAAATATATCCTGCTTGATCTGAAGAAAATATTGGTACCTGCGGGTGGGATAGCACACTGCATTAGGATAAGAGGCCAGTGAACCATCACCTCTGTTTTAATTGAATATAAAATGATGGAAAGACAAAACAGCCAACAGAGGCCTGCCGGTCAGATTATAATGGTGACACAAATTAATGGACACCCTTTAGCAGAGGCCTTTGTTTAATTAGGAGTACAATAAGGGATGATTTTTGTCATGTCCTATTAATGAAATACTAGTATATATAAGCTCCTATGATAAGTAGTTTTAAGAAAGAAAGATTGGTCGTTTGGAAATTTAAGGGAAAATGAAAATATCATCCTACAACTAGCAATGCTTTAAGGAGCCATTTCTCACCAAAGCCCTTGTTATCAGTACTGTTGATGTGCACTGCACCACCAATGTCATAAACATAGTCCGCCAAAGCTTTCAGGACTGTGTTTTGGTCGTGACTTGCATGTACAATACACCAGATCAGCATGTCAGATTCAAGGCCCACTATTCACTGTTTACAAGCTGTAAGCAAAGTGTTGAAGAGGGCCCAGGGAGCGAGGCCATGGCTGAGAGGGTTGAAACAAACACGAGATGAGAGGAAACACGAGACAGAAAAGGCGATATGGCGCTCCAACGCCTCTTCTGCAAGTTGTTTATGTCCAACGCATCCACGAGAGAATTAAGCTCTGGTCCTGGGAATCCATTTTTAATGATTAGATCCAAAAAGCTCTTTTCATAAAGCAAATTTTTACATTATTACTTATTTTATAAATACAGTATACAATATGTCCCATCTTGCACAATGAGCTCTGGGACATTGTGTCCCTCCATTTACAGCTGTGCGTGGCACTTGCACACTAAATAAATATCTCTAGTGTGATGGACAGCATGTGCTTTCTCCTACATGTTTGCTGATGCCGGTAGAGATTGTTGAGAGAGAATACAACAGGAAACACATTGGAAAAAAGTTTAAACAGTCTTTACATTTTCAGTAACACATACAGTATCTCACAAACCTGACATTTTTGTAAATATTTGATTTTATCTTTTCATGTGAAAACACTAGGCTTCCTTCTGGGACGACAGCCAAGCAGACCAATTTGATGCTGTGTGCGGCGTATGGTCTGAGCACTGACGGGCTGACCCCCCCCCCCCACACACACACACCTTCAACCTCTGCAGCAATGTTGGCAGCACGCATTCGTCTATTTCCCTAAGACAACCTCTGGATATGATGCCGTGCACGTGCACTCAACTTCTTTGTTCGACCATGGTGAGGCCTGTTCTGAGCGGAACCTGTCCCGTTGAACTGCTGTTTGGTCGTGGCCACCATGCTGCAGCTCAGTTTTAGGGTCTTGGCAATCTTCTTATAGCCTCGGCCATCTTTATGTAGAGCAACTATTCTTTTTTTTCCCGCTCCTCAGAGAGCTCCTTTGCCATGAGGTGCCTTGTTAAACTTCCAGTGATCAGTATGAGAGAGTGTGAGAGCGATAATACCAAATTTAACAAACCTGCTCCCCATTCACACCTGAGACCTTGTAACACTAACGAGTCACATGACACCGGGGAGGCAAAATGGCTAATTGGGCCCAATTGGGACATTTTCACCAAGGGGGTAAGCCACAGTTGAAACAGTGAAGCCGACCAAAGCCTGCATGGACCATTGGTCCAAAACTGGCTTCACTGCTCTCTATTCAAGTCAGCGGGGTGGCTTCGTCCAGTAATATACCGTCTAGGATTTTCACTTACTCACTTTAGTTGCCAGCGGTTTAGACATTAATGGCTGTGTGATGTGTTATTTTGAGGGGACAGCAAATTTACACCGTTATACAAGCTGTACACTCACTACTTCTTCAGTGTTGTCACATGAGAAGAGATAATCCAGTACTTACAAAAATGTGAGGGATGTACTCACTTCTGTGAGATACTGTATCTGGCAAAGCTATTTCCACTGCAAACCTATAGAATATAATTAAACGGTAACAATCAAGTATGATGCACCAGTCTAGTGTTGCAGTGGTGATATCAATGGGTAAAACTATAACTATAAACACAGGCATCTATGGCTATGACCCCTGTTAACCTCTTGTGCCAAGCAAGAATGCAGATTTACACCTTTCCCCTTTTATCAGTGAAAGTGAGCATTCATGTGTGTGATTATCAGTATACAATTGTCTTTTCCTCTGTAATATTAACAATCTTACCGCGTGTATTCTTCCTGAAGTTTATTGGGGTCTGTCACAAAGAATTTGACTCTGAAGCTCAGGTTATGGGGAGACCCTCCTAGAATAAATTATACAGTTAGACAGAGAAGACACAACATGGCAGATCTGTGAGTGGATATAATCTGTAAATGCATTGTCAGCTTTTATACCTTAAGACTGGACGTCAGACAGTCAAATGACCCTATTGTGATTGCTCGATTTAAGTTGTGCCCTATGTATTTATCAAGCTGAGTTTAGCTGAGAATGTGTGAAATATCCATCTCTATTATGATAATGTAGATACTATATAAATGAAGCAATGCAGTTTCTTAAAAAAAAAAAAAAACGGCTCAAAAAAGAAAGTTTTAATTCAGAAAATGAGAGGCCAATACGTGAAGCCAAAGAGACACAGTTTGATACTGACACAGTTTTATTATATACGCACCTATTTCTGTTAAAGGATATAAACTGGTGAAATAAACCACTTAAAGTGTAAAATAAGCAAGCCTACATTCATACAAACGCATCAGTCTAACTCCATGTACTGTGCAAAGCACAAAAACCCGTGGATATTCCTCCATGAATCAGTCACAAAGCATAAAAACAGAGTTGAAACACAGTTCAATCATTGCTTGAGGAGAACTGCATTTCTCACTAGGGCTACTTCTTAATTGTTCAACATGTTACAAATTCTATTACTCATTATCAAAAAAAAGAAAAAATAGAGTTGAAATGAAGTTTAATCGTTGCTCAAGGCAGATTCTGAATCTTAAATCACACTCAGTGTGGACTGGAGACTTTAGCTTGAGGTGGTGTGTGGATTTTTAACGGTCACTGAGGCTGGACTGCAGACTACTGCTTCAAACTGCTGCTAAATCTGGAAATTCAAGCTACGGAGGCGGACTTGAGTGAGCTCTCTTAACTTCACGACTTTCTGCCGTTTCCTGAAAATGGCCCGTACACGTGATTCCAGGTGTTGAGGTGTTGAGATTGACGATGATTTTTCACTTACTTTTTAACTGTTTCCTGATGGGCTTGTTGGGGTCGAGCCAGCGCTGTAAAATATTGATTGAGAGATATTTAGAGACACCGTATGGCTTACACAGCATGAATAGACAAGCTCAGTTATTCACCACTGGTCACGCACACAATGTACCTTCTAGATATTATTATTTCATCCGATCAGAGATCACTAGAGACCTCGTGTAGGCACACAAACACATGTTTGACCTTTTGTTCAAGTTAATGTCAATCAATTCACCTACACAATGGATTAAGACAACTTTCAGCCTACGTGTTTTATGGACTGGACCGTCTTGTCACCTATTATTCACTCTCACACACACACACACACACAGTCCTGTAGATCAAAAACATCATACTGACTGGCGTATCTAAGGAGTCATCAGCCAAGTGCAGGCCAAAGTAGTCCCTCTCAGTCAGCTCCAGGTGCTTAAAGACAGCATCCAGCAGCACCTGGCCATGATCCGACTTCTACAGAGAAGAACAGAAAACACACAAGGTATTACAATTTGTTCCTCACTGTAAAAACAAAACAAAAAAGTAAGGAAGGGACGCATCTCATCAGTGAAGGCAAGCGATTGAGAGAGGAACTGATTAAACCCTATCCTGTGCCTATTATGGCCGAAGATTGAAGCGTGGTGCCCGGACTCATCGCACAAAGAAATCCCCTTTTCCCCTCCACAGACAGCTAAATTACTAAATTATTCAAACGCTCACATAGCTACAGAAACGTTTCACCGAGTTAAAATCCATGTGTGATCCATCCATGTTGAGCCTTATTTAATATCTTTCCAACCACAGGGGGAAGAACATGTATAAGGGATTAAGCTGATCCGTGCCTGTGGGCTATTGTGGTACATTTATCTATTTCGCTACACGGTTTGTTCAGTGACCGTGTAACGTCCTCTGACATCTTTCTAGCCACGGAGGAAGGTTACAAAATCTAACCTAACCTAAATGAAAAACAAAAACACAGAATGTAGGCAGCATGAACATTTAACAAAACATGTAAAGCCTTCAAAACTGCATCTCTAAAGTTTGTGCTACTTACATCTGTGGATTAGGGCTGAAACGATTAATCAATTAAATTGATTAAAAATTCTTTGCGTCGATGCTTCGTTTAATCCAGTATATTTATTTTATAAAGTATTTAGCGCACTGTTTCACACAGACATTTATTACTGTCGCGCTTATGCTGTGTGAACACGACGTGATTATGACGGCGCTGTTTGCAAAGTGGAGGAAGAGAGAGAAAATAGCGAGGGATGGAGAAGTATACTTTGTATATAACAAAGTATTTTTTCAAGCTAAAAGAAAACAACAACTCTGTAATGTTATAGTCCATCCACCGTAAAACGAAACTTATGCCGTCTACCCTACTGCAACAGCACGCCGGCATCCGATCAGAAAGCACCCGTCTATCATCAAGTCCACAGAGCAGACCACAGAAATGGTAAGAGTAACAGCAACTTTGGCTTTTAACTGAAATCATGATTGATTTTTTAGTTGACGGCTATCAAAAGTTTGCCGCAGTCCTCCGCTGTAAATGTATACACGTGCGTTTGTTGTTCTTCGCCTGGTTAGGCTTTGAGTTTGGCTTGTAACGTCACAGTCATGAGTTAACTTACACAGCTGATCCCGTTACCCCTGATTATTAATTCAATTCAATTCAATCTAACTTTATTGGGGTGGCGATGGTGCAGTGGATAAGATGCCTGCGTTTGGTGTGAGAGACCTGGGTTCAATTCCCCACTGTGTCCCTGAGCAAGACACTAGTTGCTCCAGACGTGTGCAACCTCTGACTTATATAGCAACTGTAAGTCGCTTTGGCTAAAAGCGACACACATAGTAAATAAAACAGGAAAAATGTGTGTGTATATTAATAGACAAAAAAATAAAACTAATAAAATACTGTGGATTATCTTTTCATTTGCTTATTTTAGATGTGTAGAGCTGCAATGGATTTTCAAAGCCATTAACCTTGTATCAGCTTGTTTAAATGTGATCTCAGTTCCCACAGTCAACAGCCGCATTCAAGCAAACCGCAACATTTGGTGACCTGGTTTAATGGGTCCGTAAAGAAAAGTCACTAATTAAACAATATAAATATGTCATTCACATACAGGAGTGTGAAAGCTGAGAAGTGAAGATTCATGGTTACATTCTCACAATTTCACTTTTTGCTTCCTTTAAATTACTAGAGGCAGATCATCAAGGCTGTAATGTGTGGGGGCAGTTATTTGATGAAAACTGTCATGTGATTAGAAAGAAACATACAGAAGTTTAGAAGTTTACTACTGAGGATCAACTTGACGGTGGGAAAAAAAAACCCCAAAGCATGATAAAGAACTGAAAACTTTTGACATAGAAACCACCGTCTGCCTGTGGTCAAGCTTGCATCAGGGAGAGACATGGAAAGAGGAACATTTAGAGAAAGAGGTAGAGTTCAGGAAGGTGTTTCAATTTGTGTAGATCAGTGACCATGTGTTTTAAAGTGGTTAAGTAACTTCAAATGCACAAGTTCTGTTTTCTGTGCTTTACTACAAAGGTTTTGGACAGGAAGCGCTCAGCGCTGCTGCGTGAACTTCACAAACACATGCAATCAGTAAACAGGTTCAGTTTCATCCAGATATCAGAGCCACTTCTCTAGAAAAGGAATTGAAGATGAACTGGAAATTGTACCTACGCTATGTACCACAGTTTAATGTGCAAGCATACTACTAATGCTGAAATGAATGACCACAGTGTTGTTGTTGTACCCTTACTGGAGTCAGAGGGTACAATGTCATAATAACGGGATGAATAGTGGCTAAACAAAAATGGAGGAATTTCCATTTCACAGCCAGTGAGAAAGACGAGACGGGGACAGACGGGAGGGAAAAGAGGGAGAGAGAAACGGGTGAGGGATCATTTATTAAACAGATCGTTAATATCGCATCGCTTCGTGAGAGAGTGGGAAGGGCGAGAGGATAAACTGTGGGACCACAAGTGGAGCAGAAACTCACACCTGACCCTGCCGCGATTTCGAGAGAGGTGGGGGGGAGAGAAGAGAGAGTGTGTAACTCCATCAGAGCTCCCATGGGAGAACACACACACACACAGTTACTGCTTTGGTCCACCTCTCAACTTTACCCTGTTGACACACATTTAACAGCCCAGCCTGAGTGAGTAAAGAGTGTGTGCGTGCAGCGGGCGATGATGGTTGACATGTTGACATTGCAGCCCTCTAGTCCTCAGATGTGTTTGTGTGTCTGCTGGCAATCTACTGCTGTCAAACGAGTCAACTCTGATACCCTCTGTGCTCCCTCCTTCCTTTCTTTGCCAGCACGTCTGAATGATAAGAAAATGAATAGGACTGTTAAAAGCACATACATCTAGTACTAAAAAAAACCATCTCATACCGCTGAATATTGGAGGCGTTGGCGAAGGAATTTTACTAAATCTGACAAAATGGACAAACAGACTCGCTGCGCTGCAGTCTCTCAGAGAATACATATCATCCATCCACACTAACTGACTGTCATGAACTCTTTGTCGTCAGGTGATCTACGTCTTTGACAATATACATGACAAAATACCACAGAAACTGTCACAAACTTGGCTACATCATTAACAGGCAGCTGTCAAATGATTTAACCAAGTGACTGATTTGCTGACTGAGGTCAAGCAGACTAAACGAGGAAGTGGAAAAAAAAGCACACGCTCTGATACATGTAAGGCTATTCAGAGACTGTCTCTGTCTGTGTGTGTGTTTGTCCACTGCTTCTCCTTTGTATGAAGTAGCTTTTCAAGCTAGATGTGGGAGCCCTCTGTGCACTTTTTGTACCGTGCTCCCAGGAAACCCATCGCCACTCTGTGTGTGTGTCTGTGTGTTGGCCTCTTCTAGTATTCATGTGCGAGCCAAACAGCCATACATTGTTAAAACTCGAGTTGGGGGACATGCACACTGACAAGGCATGCACACACACACACACACTTTCACGCATTCTTTCTCTGTACTTTTACAGCAGTAAAGTCCGTAGCCTGCCGTGAATAGCTCGTGGACTGGAAAGAGCCACAGAGACAGAAAGACATACTAAAGGAAGAGACCAATGAGAGACAGAGAGGGGGCTGGGAGAAAGAGAAAAAGAGTGACCGATGATGTGGTTGTGAGAGACAAACGCTCTTTGTGTTGATCTTCATCAGTCCTGTAGCACCAGTGACTGAAATAGTGTCTGTGTGCGTGAGAGTGAGGCGACAAGAGGGAGAGGAGCGGTGATAGAGTGCAATCAGAGACTGGCTGAGAGAGGGAGAGAGAGAGAGAGATGCTCTGACAAGTTTTTGTACCCTGAGGGTTTATCTTAAGTGACCCCCAAACACCAATCACAGTAAAGGGACCCAGGTGAAAATCCCAGTGTTTTTATGGCAGGTTAATAAAATAAATAAATAAACACAAAGCGTGACTTTTATTTCCCTCCTCACTTCTTCCAGAGGAAACAGCTGAACATGCTGCATGTACATGTTTTTGTTAAAGAATGATGGAAATTCAGGAATGCGTGAGGCAGCTTGCCCAGACAGGAAAGGAGAAGTACGTGAAGGAGTCATTCATATCTACCTCTGAAAACAAACAAGAACAGTGACTTAAACAGGAACATAACCCACCATAGTCTAGGTATCGAGCCACACACAGACACACTTAAATGCTTTACATGAATCCACCAATTCCATTCAAAATATACACAAATTATACTGTGTATGTTATTTGATCCTCCTGAGTACAGGAAAAAAAACAAAACACCTGTGACACACAGCCAGGCTACATGTTAAAGCTGTGAACATTTTTATGCCTGCTAAATATCAGTTATCATTTATCTACTGTCCCGTCCTAGCTAGCTCACTGATGTTTGTACACACACACACACACACACACACACACACACACACTCTCCCCTTTTCTGGACAGAGAAGGAGCTAAGCAAGCAAAAGACTCCCACAGCCACACCCGTCCCCCAACACTAACACACTAATAAAAATTTGAGATATCTAGATGTTTGGAATTGAGCCACGTCAGAAGATTATAGGTTTGCTCGCTGAAGCCAAAAAGTTGAATTACAACAGTGAACGACCAAAATAAATGTTCAGTTCAATTGCGAGTGCACTCAAAATAAAGTAGACCCGGGTATGTTAAAGTAAAGTTCACAGTTCCCCAAGAAAGCAAGTGTCAGTGTGCACAAAGTTCTAACTGACCCCTTTGGGCCAAGGAGGTAATAGATAAAGGTTCTCCGGCTTAAGGAGAAAAAGGTTGCAACCTCCTGGCTACAAGTCGGGGTTGGCTCGCCATCCAGTGCTGGAAAAGTTTCTCCAAGTTCTCCAAGGCCTCTGAGGATTTCCACCGCCGGTCTAGACTCCACCAGACCACGATCTCCCGTATTACAAATTACATGTTTGCAAAATGTGATTTTGCACAAATCAAAAAGTCTGTGTACTTCTTTATGTCCCATGCAGAATTTATTTCTGTTTTTGTAATAAAGATTTAAGAAGGAAAAAAAGAATGAAAAGCACCACCAGTCAGCACTCACTCTCCCTTTCCAAGCACGCAGGAGAAACTACGGTGGCCAACATGCTCTGTCGAATCTTGTGCTAAATAATATGTTTGGGCCTCCATTTGTCCAAATTTTTCTTCTTTTCTTACTTCTAATAAACCAGTCAACTACTACTACTAACGTTACTTGTTGTTCTTCTTTGTACGTATACAACGTAGCGACAAAACACACTTTGTAGAGCAGTTTGCCCGTTTTGGGCTACATGGCGGCACAACATGGCGACTTCCATGTAAAGGGGACCCGCGTTGTATGTAGTACAGAAATGGCACATTCTAAGGTAATAAAAACATAACGGGTCATTATGTAAATAAAATATAAACTGAACACAATTATAAACGCAGACTTTCTCTATGTACACAAAAGGCCCATTTCTCTCAAATATTGTTCAGAAATCTCTCAAAATCTGTGTTAGTGAGCGCTTCTCCTTCACCGAGATAATCCATCCACCTCAAGATGCTGATCAGACAGCATGGGCATTGTACAAGGTGTGCCTTAGGCTGGCCACAATAAAATGTGCAGATTCACTGTATTGGGAGGGTCCGGGGGGGTGCAAGTAAGTATCTGGTGTGTCCACCATTTTGCATCACACAGAGCAACATATTTCCTTCGTATAGAGTTGATCAGGTTGTTGACTGTGGTCTGTGGAACGTTGGTCCACTCCTCTTCAATGGCTGCGTGAAGTTGCAGTCAGGTCGAGAACCCGATGAGGACGACGAGCATGCAGATGAGCTTCCCTGAGACGGTTCCTGACAGTTTGCGCAGAAATTCTTTGGTTATGCAAACCGATTGTTGCAGCAGCTGTCCGGGTGGCTGGTCTCAGACGACCTTGGAGGTGAAGATGCTACAAGTGGTCTGCGGTTGTGAGGCCGGTTTGATGTACCGCCAAATTCTCTGAAACACCTTTGGAGACGGCTTATGGTAGAGAAATGAACATTTAGTTCACGGGCAACAACTCTGGTGGACATTCCTGCAGTCAGCATGGCAATTGCACGCTCCCTCAAAACTTGTGACATCTGTGGCGTTGTGCTGTGTGATGGAACTGCACATTTTGGAGTGGCCTTTTTATTGTGGCCAGCCGAAGGCACACCTGTGCAATACCCATGCTGTCTGATAAGCATCTTGATATGCCACACCTGTGGATAATGAGAGTGAGATTGAACAGAGTGAAGGAAGTGGTCTTAAATCTCGGGCCTGAGTGATTTGAAGGAACCTCGGTCCACATGTAAACGCGCAGGTGGGTCCAGAGTCTAACTGGATCAAAGCGGCCTGCGGACAGACATATCTTGGCTTCTCTGTAGTGTCCGAGGGTTTATGGGGTTTCAGTGGACCCAAAGATTGCTGTGGTCCGAGTACAGACTAGCTAGAGAGAGTAGATTAAGTGTACTTTGTGTTTATTCTCTTTTCAAAATAATTGTAACTCAATTATTTGCTCAACCCCTCAGCCTGTTTTTATTTTCCATTTAACTCTTTTAACCCTGATTGTACACTGCACTGTAACGTTTACTGTCCTGTTTTAATGTGTTTGTTTTTTTCCCCAATTTCCCTATGTTGCTTTTAAACTTTTTTATATTTCCCTGTTGCTTTTATGTTTGATGTAAAGCACTCTGAATTACCTTGTTGTTGAAATGTGCTATACAAATAAACTTGCCTTGCCACACCTGTGATGTGGATGGATTATCTCGGTAAAGGAGAAGTGCTCACTAACACAGATTTTGACAGATTTGTGAACAATATTTGAGAGAAATAGGCCTTTTGTGTACATAAAGAAAGTCTTAGATCTTTGAGTTCAGCTCATGATGAATGGAGGCAAAAACAAAAGTGTTGCATTTATAGTTTTGTTCAGTATTCTTATGTATATTATATTGCATTTCTGTCAAACGTTCCTCCTAAATATTACACACTGGACCTTTAAGGCCACTCAAAGCACCCGGGTAAAGTTAGGGAAAGAACATCGTCTCCATTAAACACTAATGCAATCAATGCCGTCATTTTGGGGATGGGGGATCTACGGCTTTAATCATCATTTCTTCAGAGGTTTCACTCAGCAGTAAATTACAGCTATGTGATTGTTCATCCAACGTCTTGCTGCTCTTACTTGCTCATTATTAAGAGCTACTTGATTACCAATAGCTCTTGCAGACAGCTGAATGTTTATGTGGTGTGTAGAGGTTACTATGGGTACAGCTGCATGTCACTTTACTCTGCATAAATCCTGCTTCTGTCCCTGCTTTTGTATTTGTAGAGAGGTGGGGGTCAGTTAGTCGGCTCGGCATTTTTTTTTTTTTATTTCTTGTCATCGATCAAGCTTTTAAACTACACCAGATTCTGCTTTATGCTTGTATCGTTTCAGCCTTCCCATCTAGAAAATCAGCAATACAAGCCCTCATGTGCACCCTCAACCCCCCCGCACCACCAGTTCTCCGGTTCCCATGACAATAAGTGACTGCTTCACCCTCCGCTAGAATCAAGGCCAGTCGGCCAGGGAGAGGATCAATAGAAGTATTGTTGCTCCGAGGATGGCTTGTCTTTCCAGGAAGTAACTGCTGCTGTAGGGGTCTGATCAATGACACTGACAGAGAGACTGACAGAGGCCGACTCATTCATTCAGCAAGAGGCAGGGAGGAGGTAAGGGGGGGTGGGGGTATGTGCAGGGAGAAATGTAAAGAAAGAACATGGAGAGGAGAGATTTTATAAAAGAGGCTGTGTTAAATACCAATCCAAAATTCTGGCTAATTATGATAAGCCGAATAATTTTGCTACTCATGTAAAAATTATATTATTTAAATGCTTTAGAAACAAAATCTGAAAACTAAAATGATGTTTATGCACAGACAGGTGTCATTATTTAAAGCTAAACTTTTATAGGGCCTTTTGATTTCAGCGATGCGGTAAACACAGACAGAGTCGTGGTTTTCCCCAGCGTTACAAGCGTTTTTTCACAGCACTGAAGCCAAATGAACAGAAAAAAAAATACGCTGCTATCTTTTTATGGCGTACTCACTATAGGCCCGGTTGCCTTTTACCGTGCCCAAACATGACTGTCTGAGCCCACCTCTTCAAGTGGCACTAAGTGATCACACTGGTCAAACGAACTGGAGTTTGGGGGTTAAATGTGCTCGGACACGGTACAGCGCCTAGGGCGAGTACGCCCTTAGTGTCATTTACGGGCATGTTGCCGTTTCAATGAGGGTGGGGCTCAGCGCCTTCACACACCCACTCTCATTGATGGTAGTCAAGTTATAAACTAAAAAGGGACAATTCACAGTATTATTGTTGCAATGCATTTATTATGAATTGCCCTTACATAATTCCACATATTTGTATTATATTTCTATATGCAACAAATATACAACATATGTTGTATATAGCAGAGGGGTTAGGTATTTTAAGGAGTGCAGTGTGTGTCCGTAGTGAGTAAGTGGTGGAGCAAATAAGAGAGAGCGAGCGGCACAAAGTGACGGAAAAAGCGAGCGAGTTTGTTGTCAGTCTGGCAGTAAATGTATAGTGTATTTCACAGCCAGTCCGTCACTAAAATGGATGTCATCCAACGAAGGTTAAAGTCAAGGGCAACTGGACTTGGTTGAAGATACTGGAAGACGTTTTGTCCCTCATCCAAAGGACTTCTTCACTTCTGACCCTAAAATGGATGTCTGGTGTTTCGCCAACTACTAGAAGGTGAAGGCGGTTAGCGCCAGCTAACCTCTGCCTGACTCCAGTCTGGAAGCTCAGCAGGATTGGACAGGGCAGTTACGTGACTACACACAGAGTAGTAATGGCATGTTTTTAAGGGGAAAGTACATGAACACACACTGTAGGGAAAATATTTATAAGGAACCGAAATAACAGACATGGGAAAATTACGTCGGTTAGAGGCTCTGAATTTCGGTTTCAATTAATTGTCCAGCCCTAGGCCCTACTTTTACATATGAATCAAAGTCCATTACATTTAAGCCCTCGCCAAATGAGTTCACACAATGCTGATTAGGTCTGTCACTGCCAGGTAAATCTCTCTGTACAGTATACCGGAGTTTTTAAATCTGTGGTGACCTTCCCCCACTGGCGAATCAGTAAATGTGTTTTAAGACACTAGCTGTCAGAACAGGGAGACAAATATTTCGCACTGCAGATTTAAACAAATTAAGTTATTTTTTATTTTGATAGGAATTCATGACCACATTTCAGGAGAAGTTGTTCCACCATGAAGAGAAAATGATTAACAATGCAATACAAAAATTCTTCTAAAATTGTTCATACACAAAATGTACGTCCACAGTCTTTTAGGTGGTAACTGCAGAAAAAGTAGCAGAGCAAAAAAATCTAAACATTTTTCTACTCGCTCGTCTGCGTCTCTCTCAGGATGAAAGAACTATTTTTGATAATATATAAGCAATCTGACGTGTCATAATGTCCCTATTTGTGAATTTCTCCAGATATATCGGCGTGCTCACATGCATGCACTCACAGACACACAGTTCACCACTAACAGGATGTGATCTGTCAGAGGGGACGTTATTAGAGGAATTGTATTTTCTGACTCACAAAGGGAATTTCCCGACTCATACTGTCATAACTCTGATCAAACGCATGGTGACAGACAGAGAGACACAAAGAGAGAGAGAGAGAGAAAAGGAAATGTATTATCACACAGAGTGACAGACGACGGTAACTGCTGTCACAAGCCAACCTGTCACCTGGGCAAAACAGACTGTAGTCACACACAGACTCTCTCTCTCTCTTTTTTTTTTCTGTGCCTCAAGGTGTGAATGTGTGTGCTGCTTGTAAATCAAGATAAAGGCTGACTGTGCCTGATCAGCCACTGAAAGCAAACCTCAGGGGGGAGAAAGGGAGAATATTGAAGGCAGTGTGAGAAAAGAAAATGTAACCTTTATGCATCATCTGAATATAACAAAAACAAATACATTGTGGGACGCTTTTTAAATGTCTGCAAACATGTAGAAAAAAACCCCAGAGGACTCCCCCCCACAAACTCTCAAGTAAATTTGAGGTGGGCTTAAAGGGAACTTTACAGTAATGGGAGAAGCTGAGGGAGGGAAGGTCATCTGAGGGAGGAGATGGTGCAATATTGGTGACTTCTTGCTTTTCTTTTGGATTCTTGCATGGAGCTCGGATGAAGTAAATCAACGGGTTTACTAACTTTAAAGAAGAATGAGAAAAAAAAGAGAATAATCATCAACCATGAGAATAACATAATGTAGATGAGTAAGTATTAATAACTATTGGGCAAGTTGATATATTCTATTACCAAGTACAGGACTGAGACAGCTGCTATGTCAATGGGCCTTGACTTGAACATTAAAATGAACGTGTTCATTTTGTTGTTGTTATTTGTTATTTTTATTTAAATTTCTGTGTTTAATGTCTGGACTTTGGAGGATGTACACAGGACTTTTAATGTTGCCACTGAGTCAGTTAGTTGTGAGCTACAACAAGAGCCTGTTTTGGGTTTTTGTTGCCTATATTTCTTTACATTTTGGTAAACTGACCATTAAAACTAGGGCAAATATGCTTCTAGCAGTTCATGTTTGCATTGTAGCCATGAATGTACAGACAGCGGTCACTGGATTACTTTGATACCAAAGAAAAAAAAATGTGACAATTCTCAGGCAAGAGTTATAAGGAGCATCGTAGTTCTATGGTTTATTTGTGATGGACATAAGAGATAATGAGAAGTCACACTGGAGTGGTTTGAGAACTATAAACAGGAAATTGATTGGATCCCACCACTTGCCTTTCCTAAGTCAGTTCATTAAAATGTAATGCAAGATATCTACAGACCAGGAAGAGCAGTACTTACGCTGACTTTGAACGCCTGGACGGTGTTGTCCAGCAGCAGTACGTTGCACACAACCTGTGTGTGCTGCCTGTCTCGCTCCAGCTCCGTCGCCCGGACATTGTAGGATCTGCCAGCAGGCAAGCGGAAGCGCGCGCTCATCACGCTCCTACCAGGGTCTGCAACAACACAGCAGAGAGGAGGAAATCATGAGTGAGAGAAATATGAGGCGAAACTATAAAACGACTAGGACAGAAAACAAAATCGTGCATCATTATATCAGTGCATAAAGTACACATACTATATGTAATAATTTATGTGTGCTGAGGTAAGAAAGCACCCCCAGTCCATCTACAAGGAACACAAAAGGCCCCTGTACAGTACGACACGATGTACCGTTTACACCACTGCCTTAGCGAAGGCAGCAACACAGCAAGGCAAGCCTGTGCAAGCACAGCCAAGCAGCAAAGGCCGGCTGCTTCATGAGAAAAGAATGTCAATGAGTAGGCAAGCAGTAGATTCCCTACTGCTAGGGGATGTGGAAACTATAGAGCAGCCTAGCACTAAAACACTCACAAGCTACTATAAAATAAAACAAAATGAGAAGAAAATTATTTTGCAAAAAGAGAATTTCATTATTTCAAAATGTGGCTGTATTTGATCCTCGACAGCAGAAGTGAAAAGTGAGTTCAACCAACAAGCTACCTGGTTTAATACATAGAAGCATTTATGAAATAAATCCTAATAACAGCTTCACTCGTGTGGCCTATTATAATTGATCAATACCTTAATTTTACCACTTCATCACGAACATGTCTGGCTGGAGGGGCTGAAGTGATTGGTTTGTAAATGATGGAAACAGCGGCTGAGGGCACCCTGTCTGCTCATCAGCGGGAATAAATAACAATAATTCAATCTGAAGCTGCTCCACTTAGAACAAACCAAAGCCCCTTATTACTGAGGCCACGTCTGACTGCTTTCCTTGTGTCCGTAGATTGCAAAACCGGTCGCATGTGGCTAGAATCCAAGTTTACACAGTTTTTAAAAAAATGACCTTTAATACATTGCAGCATCCTCCCTCTGCAGCATAACAATGAATAATGAAGATTGTATGAACTTCTATTAACAGTGTATTAACAGCACAACCTACTATTTCCCAATTTTGGCATTTCACAGATATATTTGTATTGGCATATACTAGGCATCTATAATGTGCTTTATTTTACATTTGTTATTTATTAACACTTATTTTTATGCGATTCCAGTTTGATAAATATATATTGTGAATGTATTTTATTAGGTGACATTTTGGCAAATATGCTTTCTTGGATTTTCTTCGATCTACACTGGTTTCCTGGCAGCCTCACACTGATGACAAGTTACTGAGCCTTGCCAAGACATAGTCCGACACATCACACCGCACTGTGTTGTTTTTACACTTTCTCTTTTGTACGAGATAAACAATATATGCTGTATGTAGCCGTTTCCATTCTTTGTGCTAAGCTAAGCTAACCGGATGCTGGCGGTAGCTTTATATTTAAAGTAAAGAGACATGTGGAGAGAAAAACTGCAGTGTAGCTGCAGCAGTGTTTTCTTGTTTTGTTGGATAACATATGCCGTTACAGTGGGATTTGTGCCCTTCCTGTCCGCCTTCTGCTTTTTTAATTCTTTGGTGATCTATCTTGACAGGAGACATAATAACCCCACAAAGGTCAAGGCCCCGTCATCAAGAGCTGCTGTATTTGTAATGATGGCCCTGTGTGTGCATATTTATGCGTGTGTATATAGTATATATGGAGGGGTCGCTCTCTGAGCTGCTTGTCACTACACATCAGCACAAACCTCCATGACCACTGGCAGATGGTGTGCACACTGCGTACAAACACACACACACACACACACACACGTCTATACTTGCTAACAGCAGCCACAGCCCGCCTTCTCACCTCCAGACATTCAAGTTACACACTCAAAAAAAAAAATGTGTATCATGTCTGTGTTCAGATTTGACGGAGTGGCAAGTCCAAGAAAAAACTATTTTAAAAGAGGTGGTATTATGCTTTTTTTTGGCTTTTTCCCCTCTCCTTTATTGAGCTATTTACCTTTTTTGTGCTTGTAATAGGTTTGCAAAGTGAAAATGCCCAAAGTCCAGCCATCTCCCACAGAAAACTCTGCTCTGAAAAGCCTGAAAACAACTTGTTTGTAGTCCAGCCGTTTCCCTTTCATCCCTGTGACGTCTTCTTCTCGGCAACATATACAGCTGAAACGAAGCGGTTTACCAGCTTCTTACTGACCCGCTCTTCTCTGCTTCTGATTGGCTAGTAGTTCTTAACTATTAACTGCACATGTGCAACTCCCAACAAAGATCATTTAGAGACGAGATGTATCACTCCATAGCTAAAGTGAAGTGTTCAACACAGGGTGAAAAGAGGAGCTGCAGCAATGTGCAGTATGATAAAAAATATGGTGTTTTTTGAAAATGAAACCATGTAAAACCTGTTCTGGTAGAACCCCTAAATAGGATTTTGAACCTGAAAATGAGCATAATACCACCTCTTTAATGCAAAACTGTAGCTCTCCCTCAACACACACACAGCTATAGAGATTATAATATCTTTAACAGGTGGTTATAAATATAGTACACCACTTCTTGTATTTGTTGTATGAATGCATCTTAAACATGTTATTGTCGCTCAAAACAATATGAAGCACGGAAACAGCTGATGCGAGAGAGAGCGCAAGCAGTGGTGACTGAAAAATATTACAATAGAAAGAAAGTTTTCTGTTCTCTGGCAGGCTGCACCACTGATGGAGTTTTAAACTTATTTTTTGACGTCTCAATGATCTACGGTGAATCCATTGAATATCTCAGTATATATAGTGAATTCATTCCTGCAACAACTTCATCATTTAATATTACCAGAGAGTAAATTATGCTACCTGTTTGATGGAGTGGATTGCTGGATATATCCATGCTGTTGGCATAAATGAAAATGACTATAATATAGGAAAAGCCTGCTGGTCAGATTATTACTGTGTGGTATTTAAAAATATTATGACTTGTTCACACGACAAGGGGGAAATTGTTTTTATAGACTTATCTGAAATGAGAAGAATCACCTCAAAATCTCTGATTCGACTCTAAATAAGAGATGAAGATAAAGATATAAGTATTACAGAGGTGGCAAAACAAGACACGCATCTGTCTGTCTGCATGTTTTTCCTGTGCTGCTGCAGCCTTTACGTTAAACTTGACGGCCTTCATGTCAGACCGTGCACCGTGTTGAAAGTGAAGGCACGTCTTCAGACATGAGTACAGCATGTTACATTGCGGTCACATTCACGTGAGTGCAAGTCTTAAAGGGGCTCAACTGAGAATGTTTTTTTGGTACTTTGACATTCTGAACCAGATATCATAAAAGACACCAACATATTTTTAAAAGGAGCACTCAACTTTTACACATCAAAATAGGTTTTACAACTAAGGGGAGCACTAATGAAAACAAATGTAAAAACACTTCTATAAACGTCGTCTGTGGCTCTGCAGAAGCAATAACCACAAGCCTACACATATTTACTGGAAAGTTTACAGTGTTTTTTGCAGTGTGTTGTAGCACCGCCTCGCCTAAAATTATCTTCACTCAATATCAGAAGACGTGACACCAACAGCAGTGTTAGCCTACACAGGAAAAGAGCAGAGGCGTTAAATCACGGAGAATATATAATGAGTGAGGCAACTGTTTATGTCGTCATTTTACTGAACTGATCACAACACCAGATGCATCAGCATCTGTCTGACTCAGCAGGTGACCGTGCTTACAAACTCCACTAAAAATTTCCTGCAGGAAACCGTGGTCTGGAACAAACTGGGGGCGGGAGCTTTAAAGATGTGGCAATTTAGCGATGCGGCTGAGCTGCATTACAGGAAGTGTAGGATCCAATGTAGGGATGCAACGGTATGAAAATTCCATCATGACTGGCGACCTGTCCACGGTGTACCCCGCCTTTCGCCCGATGTCAGCTGGGATTGGCTCCAGCCCCCTGCAACCCTGTCAGCAGGATAAGCGGTGGATGATGGATGGATCATAGAGACCAAAATTATCACGGTATTGTAAAAATGTGCCAAATGTGCCAAAAGATTAAAATGTCCTGATACACACACTGAAACCATTTCAACAAGTTTTATTTTGAAAACTACAAATAACATTGCCATTTTGTTTGCATAAACATTTACATTTTTTAAACATTTTAACTTTTGTAAACATATGAAAACCAAGTGTGCATTATCGAGATTTTATATTTTATATTATGCAAGTAATGCAATGACGCTACACACAATTAAATGAATAGAAAAGAGTCTTTAGAAGACAGTGAGCCCAACAACTGACTAAATACAGAGCATTTCTCCAGGTCTGACACTTTAACAACTAATTTGATAGCTGCTGGTTTTAAAAATTGAACAAGATTTGCTGCTGTCGCTAACTTTGGTTGATGCTGGACAGTATTTTCTGTGAGTTTATAGTAGCTAAACCTGGTTATCGTGGTAATTAAAATGTGTACCGTAATAATAACCGCCAGGAATTTAACTATGGTTTATCGTTAAACCGGTAATCGTTTCATCCCTAATCCAGTGACCGACAGCTAACAGGTAATAGCCAACCAGGCGTGAGGTTGGTCATACTGTAAGTAATCCAGGGGAGATCAATACATTTGGACTGCCAGCAGAACACACACACACACACACACACACACACACACACACACACACACACAGGCCATAAATGCATGCAAGCATGCACACTAACACACGCACACTGATGTCAGCCTGTCGGCTTGAGAGCGAATGGGCCAGCGAGACGAGCAGAGAGGAACGCAGAGATGAAGCCATGCAGAAGGAAGGACGGACAGAGGGAGGGAGGGAGAGAGGGAGGGAGGGAGGGAGGGGCGTTCTCCTATCTCTGGCTCACACTGTGGAAGAGCTACAGGACAGATGAGGTCTGACACACAGACGCTCTCCACAGGCTGCCTTCGCCTTCCCTGCTCTTTTACTGTCCTAACATTTTTCTGCCATTCAGCTGACGACAATTTAAAACCCACAGAGGACAGGACTGGATCATCTCTGTGGTGCGCTACCATTTAATCACATTCCCACCCCAACAACACCTCTGTATGAGGCTTCAAAGTATCTGAATACAAAAACCAAAACAAACAGCGTCACAATGTTGTGGTATTTGATTTTGTCAAAATAGCCCAGGCTTGTTGTTAAGCCTGCAGAAACCCCCATTATTTTGCACAACTACAAGCTAAGATTGAATTATGTTTTCTTTATTTTGGCTCAAACACTTGTGTGAGCAGTTTTCTTCTCACTTGCTTTGTTCTGATGAACTATTTTAGTCTGCACTTTGTGCAGCTATATAGTCAGCGAGAGCTGAACGATTTTGGATGGATTTTGTCGCTCGCTTTAGCTGCTTAGATCGTTAATACAAATATTAATGTTTAAACGTACGGATATAATATAATATGTCAGTATGGACATGCTACACATCGATAGATCGGTTAGATTCTCCACAATTCAATCGTTCAGTTCATTTAATGGAAACAACAAGCCCAAAAGTCTAATTATTATAGATTTACCAGTGTAACCACCATGGTCCAAGAGATAAAAAGAAAAAGAAAAGTGCCGACTCCCATTACATTTGAAGCGCTCGTTAAGCCCGAATGTGTCCCTTCCATTATTATTTATACATTTCTTTAGTCTGTAAGGGTCCACTGATCAAAAGAATCAAAACAGCTCTTCATATAAATTAATCCAAGTTGTGAATACTGTCCTGTGAAGTCCATCGCTCTCCGTCTGCTAACTTCTGCCACACTTCTCTCATCCTGCACCCTGTTGTCGTTACATTGCTGCCTTCAAAATAAAAGTGCATAAGACAAATGAATGACGTGCATCTGATATTATAGGATAATTTTTATACAAGTAATATTCTGTTAATGAAATAATTAAACTGTTTCATAGTAGAATTAAAGGCCTATCCCATATGGACGCCTGTCCCAAATAAAGGCAGTGATTTTAGCAAATAAAATCCCGGGCTATAGTTTTACGGTATTTTTTTTCTCATTTACACTCAGTTTTTTTTTTGAGTTCCTTTTAGTTCTGCTTTGCTGTTTTCATTCTATTTTTTTCCAGTTCTGCTCTGCTCTGCTGTATTCTTCACTATCCTATTCTATCGTAACATTTTCTATTCTACTCTATCCTGTTCTCAACGTTCTATAATTTTCTGCTCTGCTGTGTCCTTTTCAGTTTTGCTCTGCTGAGCTGGACAGAGCAGCAACGCTCCCCTGAGAGAAGCCTCCGGAACTCCGGAAGCACGCTACCATTATTGCTTCCTGCAGTCAGCAGAGCTTACAAACAGGCAGGGGTGTGTGTGTGTGTGTGTGTGTGTGTGTGTGTGTGTGTGTGTGTGTGTCTCTCTTGACCCTAAAGCTTCCCTCAGTTCCCTCTCTCCGCTTATTGCAAACACAGACGGTACCGGTGCCTTACTGTCTGTACACAAGAATCATATAAACGTCATATAAACACCTATGTAAACACGCCCACTGCAACACATTAACACGCACATTCAAAACAAAACAGACACACACACACACACTCTAACATCAAAATCAGGTTGTGTATAGCTCCACTGAATCAGGACACACACACTCGCACGCACAAACCCAGAGGCACAACAATAAAAGTTACCCGAGCATTACATACTGAGCTATGGTTCTCCCCACATTTCTTATTTATACTAATGGGACAAAAATCAAAGAAAACGTTAACAGGCGACGTCCTCTCGCAGTTCAAATATGGGCCGGCTACTGAACTTCATTTGCTCCATACATTTCTATTTATACCCCCAGTTTCTTCAAAAGAAACTCAGACATGCTACGTATGGGTTTTCTGTCCCCTTTGTGTTGCTTTGGAACAATTGAAATAAGAGGCTAGCAGTTAGGAATCCCAAAGGAACTGTACATCACCGCTCCACAGCGTTTCATAAAGCGTAAACTAGGCCACAGACACACAGGTGGTCAATTACCGATGTGTGCCAGTATCGCTGTGTGTGCGCGCTTGTTTTACCATATTCGTGGGGTCTAAAACCCAAGATTCCAATATTCTTGTGCAATCTGACAGTTTTGTGGGGAACAAAATGCTGGACCCCACAAGTTTTAACGGCCATTTGAGGGTTAAGACTTGGTTTTAGGGTGAGGGTTAGAATTAGGTCAGGGTTGAGGGTAAAGAGCAAGGGAAGCGCATTATGTCAAATAGATTTAGATATAGAGGAACAAACATGTGTGTGTGTGTGTGTGTGTCTGCAGACTGCTTGTGACTGCTGTGAGTTTTCATAATAGATGAATGGAAAACATTATTCATAGATCCTTCCTCTTTCTGCTAGGGGTGGGGGGGTGGGGGGAAATCTATACAGCATATTATTGCAATATTTTCCTTTGCAATGTTGTATCGAGACACAGAGGTCAAGTATTGATCTTTTATTATATAAATTGTACATGAGAATTTTACTTTTAGGTACTATAATAAATAAAATCTCTTGCTTTTTCAGTCCACAAGAAAAATAGTTTTCCTTTGGGGACATAATTTGAAGTTGGAAAAAAGGTAATTAATAGCAATAATATCGTATTGTGACATACGTTTTGTGATAATATCGTATCGTGGGGCATACTTTCTGCGCATGACATTTTAAGAACATAGAAATGAAACACGCGCTTGGCTACACACAGAGTGGAGACTCAAACCTGGCCTGACCCAAAGTTAAATTTCAGTCTTTAAAAACAAAGAGGTATGCTTGGTATTAAACTAACAAGGCCAAGATCTGCTCTGAAGCCTGGAAGAATAAAAAAAAAAATGACTTCCTCTTCCAGGCCTTTCTTTCCTCTGCACCCCCACAGCACAGTCATCCATCCTCTTTCCACCCTCACTGACCTTCACCCAGTTTTCGCCACCACTTTCCTCCTAATGTTTGGTGTTAAGTGCATGCTTTTTTTCCCCTCCACCTACCATCGTCTTCACCCTCCCACATCCAACCACCCCCATGATCCCTTTAATTCTACTCATTTTATGTAGGGCAGCAACAACAGCAGACAGAGTGATGTTTTTTGGTGTGTGTGTGTGTAATTGACAGATTCAAACAAAGCATTTAAAATGTGTCTGTGTGGGGGAGGTGGGGTGGCTGGGAAGCTGCAGTTTAAGGAATGTGGGCAGCGAATGACCCCTGACCTCATTTAGGGATAGCCATATGTGGCCCTGACTGATGGTAAAGTCATACAGTTTGCAGCTTGTTATCTGATGGCTAAAGTCTCTTTGAAGAGAAGATAAGAGAAGAAAAGACAAGAGAAACATCATGACCCAAACGGTGTAAACATGATACCCAGAAAATGGCTTTCTTCTTTATAGCAAAAATATTCACAAAATGTTTGAAATGAGTATATATTTTTTTAGATTTATTAAGGAAGTTATTATTTTATGTTGATGTGTCCTATATCCAGTTCTCAGCTGCTTACAGCCGTTCATTTTTTATTTCATTGTAACATAAACATGCTGCAACAGCTAATAGCAATACTCCCCCTAACAGGAGGGTGGGGGATCCCAGTCGAATTAAATATTGAGCATTTGCCAATTGAACTTTTATTTGTTATTATATATTAAGAGTTGCGAAAGAAGACACGGTCTTGCCACTGTTTATCTACTGTATATAAAACTGGATAAAGAGTCTCCACTTCTTCCCTCTGAATGAAGAAATGAAGCCAAAATATCGCAGATATGGGAGCTGCTATCGTGCGCTGGTGAAATAACTAATTAAAAACAATACTTGAACAAACATCAGCATCATGAGAACTACCTACCTAATAGGGTTGGGCCAATAGACGATGACATCACGACACTGCCCTCCCCGAAAACAACAACAAAAAAAACCACTAAAATTTTCACATTATACCACCCTGTGAAAGGTTGTTATTGTTCCTATTATTGTTTTGAAGTATGCTTTGCACCTGCCTCGGAATTATCTTCTCCCCACACTCTGACACACCTAGGCTACACCTCAGGTAAACACCCCGGCTTGCCCCGCCTCTCTCCCCCGTCTGCACCATCAGCAGTATGTTTTATAAAGTCGCCTAAAAGACTGACAAAACCGAGTGAAGTCTGAACGAAAACACATGCACATAAGACGACTGCAGCCCCCTACCGCGCGCACCCGATAACATCGTCCATCCCGATGTTTCATTGTAGACTTCGCCCAACCCTACTACCTAATAACCTAAGACACAACACAGAAAAATTGTAAACAACTTCCATTAGCCGTCTACCCAGCGTCCCCTTATCTACAAACTAGGAGGCATGTCTTACTTGACACAAAATCTGAAAATCGTGTTGACACAGATGTTTGACTGCAAAAAGTAAGGACTTGTGATTTCAGTTGGACTAACAGAGAATTCATTTCGGTGATAAAAATGTGAACAAAACCACGTGTAAACTCCAAAGTACACTTAAGATAGCATGCCCTATTTGTACTTTGGTACATTTGTTGTAAAATGAGAAATGAAAGTTGGGTGTCGGTCAGTATGTCCATATAGGCAAGTCTCCTCCAGGCAGCTATTTCGGACTAACAAGACCAGGCTCCTATCTAAATGAATGGGGAGAGAGCCAGAACTGCACTTTTACTGATGACCGGGACATAAAAACTACATGAATAGAATCACCAGTAAAATCTAATAAAAAAATTTAAAAAAACACTAAAAAAGTCAGTGAAACCACATAATTGGCTGAAATTTGTTTCCCGCTGTTAAAAGCAGACAATTGGCTTTCTAGCGCCATCTTTGCCGTTACGGGCTTTCCCCATAGAGCTGTTTTGAGGATGTGATTGAGTGGCGTGTCTCCTCTATAAATTGTCTCTGGTGTCGGTCAGTACGTCCTGCAGCTTTTGATTGTGACGTCTGTCCTCTAATAACTAGGAACAGCCATCCCCATGCAACTATTTATTTTTACTCTGACCCCCTACTCAATCACTGTATCGTAACCACTGAAATTAAATAATTAACTTGTGTGTCTGTTTGGTTATTAGCCGCTGAGAGTACACCTACACTAAACATTATGAGATGAAACAGAGATGTAAAAGAAAACCTGCTTTGGTATGAACAGTGCCGCACAATCTCTGATGGTTGACGCAAATTTCGAGGTATCAGATCCAAGTTTGACCAGACACCAACATAGAAGACTTTGCTTGGTCACGTTTTTTCCTTGAAACACGTTTCTTTCTCCTTCTTTGTTTGTCCCTCTCCTGTCCTCCTGCCTTTAACTGTCCATATGGCCTCTGAGTCCATTATGCAAATTATAGTCATCAGTTATTGACTCACGCACCCACACACACACCCCCATTCATAAAACACCTGTCACAGAGGTTGCTTACTGAGATCAAAGATAGAAATAACGGAGACTGACAGGTATGTTCAACAGCAGCTCTTTTCAGTTTATTCTGGGCGTCACTAATGTGCTCATCTCCTGTCACGTGTCCTCTCACCTGAGCATCAAAATATCCTTATAATAATATCCGCCAATCCTCATCCAACTCGCCCTTATTAGCATCCATGTTCCCCTATTCTCCCCTCCAATATGATCTTTTGTGTGTCTTCCTGCACCTGTTTGTCCTTTACACCTGCTTGTTAGCCGTAGTTTCCGCTGTTCTTTTCTTGCTTCCACCCTCTTGTTGTGTCCTCTCGCTCCCTCTTGACCTTGCTAACATGCACTTCATAGAGCCCAACTAAACACACACGGATATTTCTTCTGCCTCCAACAGCTTCATGACATTATAGAGTCATTTAAGAGCGCAATGTTCTTAAATTAGACAGATAGTTTATTCGATTTTGTCGGCTCTCAATCTACATGACACCATCTAGCTCACACTTAAAAAGTGATAATGGCTATGGACACTAAAAATTAGGGCTGAAACGATCGATAAAATCGATTAATAAAATTAATCGACACAAATTCTTTGCATCGATGCTTCGTTTAATCCATTTAACTTTACAGCACAGTGTTTCGCAGGGACATTTATTACTGTCGCACATCGCGCTTACGCTGTGAACGCGACGTGATTATGATGGCGCCGTTTGCAAAGTGGAGGAAGAGAGAGAAAATAGCGAGGGACAAAGAAGAAAGTGTCCAAAGTATGTGATTATTTCAAGCTAAAGAAAACAACAACTCTGTAATGTTACCGTCCGTCCACCGTAAAACAAAACTTGTGTCGCCTCGGCAACAGCACGACGGCGCCTAATCAGAAAGCAGCCGGTGTTCTGCCAGAGGACCACAGACAAGGTCACAGTAAAAGCAGCTTTAGCATTTAACTGAAATCATGATTGATTGTTGAGCTGAAGCCAAAGTCCTCAGCTGAAAATTGCTCACGTGCGTTTGTTGTTTTTGGGCCGTGAGTTGTAACCTCATAGTCAGGAGTTAACTGGCTGTCATGAGCTGCACCTTTTAACTCCCCTGCAGCTCTCTCAGATGTTTCCTGCTACCTGCGTGTGCTAATCCATCCTTTCACCCAGATTCTTTGTCTTTATAATCGCCATCTTTATAATAACAAACAGCTGTTTCGTGTGCAGGTTTCCTGTTTCACGTGTGTTTTCTTGACAAATCATGGTTTGGAGACCTGCATCGGGTGACACAGCCGTCCGCTCTTGTAGTGTGTGTGACCCCCTGTCACCGATCAGTCACGTAGTGTGAACGCCACAACGACTTCAAGACTGCCGTCATATGACGCAGTCTTAAACAACGCAATCGATGAATGGAAGCTTTGAATACTAAAATCATCGTTAGCTGCAGCCCTACTAAACATTTCCAAATAATTCTTTGAAATTGCCCAAAACAGATACAAGAATCTAGAAAACCTGTTGTGTGCTTTTAAAAATATACAATATATAATGTGCTCAGTGATCCTCACTTTAACCTTAACATTCACCTATAATCTGACTTTGAAAACGAGCCAACTATGGAAACTTTCAAGTAAACACCTTTGCCTCATTATGTCAACAGCATTATGATCATAACTGCTGTAAGAAAACCACAGTTGACACACACACACACACACACACACACACACACCTAGGTTCTTCCGCAGGGCATGCAAATGCACAGGTTGACTTCACTTGATGTTTTGAATTTACATGTAGCACAAAAGTCACTGCGGTGACTGGTTTAGCAGTGGTGGAGAAAACCCACATTGTTTAGGTTTCCTGCTTTCACCTACCACTCCAAGTAGCAACGTGACAATTTGTCCTCCGTAAATTTGTTAAAACTCAAAACATGAATACAAAAGATATCAATGCTGAACAATTTTATTTTGTGGTGCCATTTAAATGTGCTTCTGGCACTACCACACATCTGTCTCAACACAAAGCCTTCAACTAACAGCTATTGATACAAACAGCTAGTTCACACGGACTGCTGCTTTTCTATTTCTCAGAATCACCTCACAAGCGAGTCACCACCTCTGCACACACATGAAAAGGCTGGTTCACTAAAAGTCAACTTTCCCTGAATTAATAGATCAGCTGGGGAAGAATAAAATAATATCTAGGCCTTGTCAGAGTGGACAGTGATTTTCCAAACATACAGACAATTATCTACCACCACTGCAATGTAGTGGGGAAAAATGAAAAAGCAAAACTGAACACACAGATTGGAAATATGAGAGGGGGTGTTACCTCATTTATAGATCAAGAGGCCCTCTTCTCTACAGTAATGACAGCGCGAACACACACACACACCAACACACACCCCCATGCACACACAGAAAAACAGAAAGCAGAGAAACAGAGATGCAGGTTTGATTAAAGCAGCACATTCCCCTGATTTTTTTCCTTTCCTGCTGACGTTGGCACCTTTAAATGTTATGAGGGGTCGTGTTCTGAACACGCTGCACATTTCCACCCGCATCCACCTAAACACTGCACATTCCTGCCCCACCAGCAGGGAGGCCAGGTGTTCTGCACCAAGCAAATACACCCCTCCCACCACCTCGCTTCACCCCTGCTGCTAGGCTAGGTGAGTGCCATAACAACTCAGCCACATTTGACCCCGTCAGAAACAATCATGAACGTCCCGTGCTTTTTGTCTGAATGTGTGTCATCTGTTTATTCAGAATTGACGGGGTTGTTTTCTGTTCATATATCGACTTCTTTTAGATTTTGGTGAGAACATTTCGGAAGTTTTATATCAAACTAAGCACTACCTGAACATTTACATTGTTTGACAATAGAAAAACTTCTATTGTTTAAAATTATGCTATATTGTTTATTTCATTGTGTCGGAAATTCAATACTTTACGGTAATATTTTCACGATTGGGCGATGCTTTGCACCGCAGTGAAGTTAGCTATTACAGCAGGTTGAGAGTTGTATCGTGGTCTGGAGCTGCTCTGGGATCATCTCTTCCTCTCACGTTAGCTTCACAGCAGAAAGTGACGCTGCCGGTGTGCTCTGACAACTACGCTGTTTACTCGCAGGAGGAGCTTAGAATGAACTGCTTTTATTAAATTAACTTTTACTTTAGTTTTTTGGGATGACAATGTTGATTTATCTTCACGGAGCTTCTCAGCAGCTAGATTCTGTGCACATCCGGTTCCACAGTTGTTGTTAGCGTCGCTCAGAGCTCTGTTGGACTACTACTTATTTATATATAAACCAGAAAAAACTTATACATTGCTACCTGGTGAGTTCAGAAAATGTGTGTCTGTAACTCCAGCTATTGTTGTACTTTACCGTGAACAAGTTAGCATAGCACAGCCCCGATCAATCCGAACTCCATTCAGAAAACAACTATTTTAGGAGTTGTTGTCATGCGGTCTTGCTGACAGACCTGACAAAACATGAATTCATATGTTTAACAAATCTGCATCATATTGTAGTTATTACGGCATCAGTTTGATCCATTTATTGCAATTAAATCACAGCTAAATGTTTACTTTGGGTTCGTACAGCTTTAATAATCGCGAGTTGTGTTTATTCGCGTTGTGTGTGAACACTTGGCAGTAGTCCAGCGATAAAACCCTTGCAAGGAATCGTTGCAAGAATTAAATTCGCATTTGGTCTGAATGCACAGTTACTCCAATCTAGATCTATCTGGATGGTATACATACTCAACCACCTCTCACTTGAGGTTGTTGTGTTTAACAGTGTGTAGGATCAATAAGCAGTAAGTTAATCACCCTCTCTGTGCAATGCTCCCCGGACACTATGCACTGTAAAAAAAAAAAAAAAATTAATTAATTAGAAAAAAAAAACAATGCACACGTGACGTGCAAATACATACAGATTCATGCGAGATCTGATCGTTGCTCTTTTGCATCCCATTGTCAATTTCATGTGTGAATTTCTACAGTAACCCAGGTGATTTGCACATATATATTATACATTGATATTTACGTACGTATCCATTATTTGGAAGGATCACAATTCTGTATAATAAAATAAATAACTCAATATCACAACAATATCTGATTTGAAAATCAATACATTTTTGCGGGATAAAAATAAAACTACACAACAGAGCACAGGAGTCCAGCTGTATCTATAAACTTAAGAGATTTTCACATGACTTGCTTGAGACTTGCTGCATTCAGGCAGCTAGTGTCACCGCACGTTCTCTGTAGTCTTTCATAGTCTCTGTTTAACTAGGTCAAAGTTAAAAACAGTTTAAAGCGCGAGCATCAGAGCGCAGCGATTTTCTTGAGCAGTTGCTGAGTCGACCCTTCCAATCATTTAAAATAACAATGGAATTACGCAGCGTTAAACACTTCCGATCATGCGGAAGCAGCTCCAGCTCTCTTGCCTGAATGTATCAGGGCACTCGTACAGGTCTTCCAGAGTAGGAAGCCATGAAGTGTGAAACTATTCTAACGCACTCTTCTGCCTTGTAATTCAGTGGAGTGGAACGTAAGGCAACGTCACACATTTTCAGGGTCAAGAAGTCAGAATTATTAGATTTTCTCTAGAAAAAGGAAAATAACTGCTTTTTTTTAAATCAATGAACTGTATATAAAAGCATAATAACTGCTAGACTAATATGACGATCAACTCAAAGTGGCTGTGCTTTGTCAGTGGAGAAATGTACATTCGTGTATCCTTGTTTACCCTGTGCTGCAGGTGACAACGCAGACCAAGACAAGCTTAATACAAATACACTCATATGACGGCATGATGAACACTGGAGTAACTAAATCTGTCCCGTAGAAAAAGACAGATGACTGCATGTGACAAAGTCATGACGACTACATAGCTCTCTAAATCCGCTGCACCCTCAGGATAACGCCATATTCCAATTATTAGAAGCTACGGCTGCTCGGGCCATCATACTCTTAACACTAAACCGATCATAACTCATCTCATCAAATTTCATCCTATTCATCACCTGTCTCCCCGCTTACTACATAAGCCTTATTTCTAAGAAGCCTTGGACATTCTTTTCTTGCTCTTTGAAAAAACGAATCAGGCTGCGTTTAGTTTAGGAAAGAGTACTAGGAAAAGGCTTTTATCATCAGTCTAACCCTTCAGAGGCAATGCAGCAGTCAATTTCCTGGAAACTAAAACGTGTCTGTGTTATCATCGCCGTACTGTCTCTAAAGGGTGACCTGCTCAAGCACTGGAGAGATTGCCTGATTCATTTTTCACATTTAACAATGAACCTCTTTGGAAAAAATTATAACAAACACTTACGGTATATGACGGTTATATACCGCTTCCCCTGCAGGAGCTATCCCTTAGTGTCTAGATGCCTCTAGATGCACAAATGTTCACTTTTGAGAGAAACAGTTTTGCCATCAGCATGTTTTACCGAGCTCTACCTGGTGTGGCCAGTGTGTGTGTGTCCACCGAGTCTGCTCGATTTTGCTGATGAAAGGGATTCCGCTCGATGCATAATACAGGAAACTGGAAGCTCTGCGTAGGTTTTACACTGTGCCATACCTCTCTCCCTCTCTCCCCTCTGTTATTGTGTGATGATCGCCATCTCAATAAGTCCAAATTTCAGATAGAAAACAGTCGATGATGTGCATGTGACCTACAATTTAATGTGCGGTTGCTGCTGCTCTCCCCGCCTGCATCTCTCTTGCACACAAACACAACACAGGTTTGGTCAACCGTGTTGCTTTTAACGCCTGTCAGACCACAGCACCCTTTTGTCCCTACACTGCTGCCGTTCAAGCCTACAAGTTTCTGTCTATGACATTTTTAATTTTGTGGGTCGTGAGAAACAGTGATGATGCACAGGGGATGTGGCCAGCAGTACTACGAATGCTTACGATAGAAGGCCGATAAAACCAAATGTCCAAATACATCCAAATATGAAAATAAAATCAACGTAATGTCCTTAAAGTGGATTAATTGCAAACTACATACCTATAAAGCTCAAACATCCGTAGGCCCTGCAGCAACAAAGGCAATTCAAGAGGAAGAGGCCATTCAAGAGTGGTGCTGATGATTAAACAGCTCGTTTGAATGTATCATATACGTAAGCTCACATAACAAGGAGCATGTGTGTGGGAGAAGTGTTAGGGGATGTCTCTGTACCACTGGTTGTATCAAGAGGTGAAGATGAAGAGATGGAGGTGGGTGGAACACATTGTGGTTGGTAAACAGGGCCAAAACAGGAAAGCGTGGGCCCACCTGACAATCACCCCACAGCCTGTACAATGTTTCCACGCTGTAGAAAATAAGGTCTGCTGCTGGTGAAAAATACTGAGACAGCAATCTCACACAGCTGATGCAAAGTCTCCCAGCATCGGGGCTTTTTTTAAGGGAAGTTTAATTTCTGCTAGCATCACTCAACACCATTTCATATCTAGATACGATACATATCCACAATACAGCATATTTTGGGGAATTCAGTGATTAAATAGTTTATATAAAACGACCACGTGGCCCATTTCTTACTACATTTTGAATTATATGCACTAGAGAAATAAAAAGTTCCTTTGAGCAAATTATCAATTAAGGTTAGTGGTTTGCAGTTTTCTGGTACGTGTCAATTACCCAAACCACGTCCAAGTGACGTGGTTTGTGTTGCCTTAATGCAAATCTCCTGCAGCATCCAGAGCAGCTATCTATACAAAATCTATGCACAACTTAAAACCATAAACATTTTCCTACAGTTGCACGATATAACTTTTATCGCACAGTAGCTTATCAAACTGTTTGGCTTTTAGCAATCACTATTAGGGTGATTACATGTATTCTGTGGCCTGCAGCGCCTGCCTGATATACAACAACCTCCAACCAGGTTTCACAAGCATAGGTTCAACAGTGCTTGATTTAGCCTGTTCAGCATTAATCTGATTTTACAAGAGAAGATTAGTGCAACCCCAGACCTAAGTGAAGGCTTAACTGAACCAGTGAAACCAATTCCACTTCAGACTAATGCTCTTATTATACAGAATAGCAATGTTTAGAAAATGGACTATGGGATTGTGAGCAACCAAGCATAAGAAACAAAACACAGACGCACACTGACTTTGCGTGACTTCATACAATTTTTCATACTGTAATATTTGGCTGTAGGGTAACATTTATTAGAGCAGCATGTTTATAAGTACTATATGTAAATAATAGCTATTGTTTCCCTTTTTATTCCTCTTAGTTCCACTAAACATGTAAATTACATACATTTCTAAAGCTAGGCTCTGCCATCCCAATCCCGGCTGTTCTCATCTGTGACACCACGATGGTGGAACGAGCGACCACACGCCATCAGAGCAGGGGCGTCCCTCTCTAACTTCAAGAAGCTCTTGAAAACTCATCTCTTCCAAGAACACTTCCTCTTATAAACACCTCTAACCTCTAACCTGCACTTCCTGTGCTCTTCTTCTTCTTCTATCCCCTACAACGATCTTGTATTGATTGCACTTTTTGTTTTGATTGCACTTTTTGCTAACTCTTAATTCCTTCCCTAGGTATCTACCCCATTGATGTGATATGTACTATGAGCTCTTACTAGTATTGCTGCACTTACTAGTATTTACGGTCAGTTGTAGATCTGTAGTTGATGCTCTGTTGATGCTTGTATGTTGTTCCTCAAATGTAAGTCACTTTGGATAAAAGCGTCTGCCAAATGAGTAAATGTAAATGTATTTAGGGTTCTGGCCATCCTACTCCAGACACACTTTTCAACTTACGATTATCGGGACTCTATTGTTCAGAAGTTTACATATTTTATCCAGATGAACACCTGCTCTTATAATATGGAAAACTTTTCTGTTAAATCCCTCTAAATGCTTTTGTTTTGTCACCTTGCTCCTATTCAACATAAGCACAATGGCATTTCATTCATTTCCAACAAGCATACGCAGCGGCATTTTTCTGGAATATTTTTGTTGTTGGAGTTGATCAATGAAAGTGCTTTCGTCACATTCATGTAGATATGACAATTTATCAATAAACACAAACGGTCAAATACCAGGATGTCTAATATCTAAATAAGGGCCAGTCTTCAACTCTAGTGTCTGAAATTGGACCTTAAATGGCCCGAGGAACAAACCTAACAAACAAAACAGAATTATTGCCACTGCTCACAGTGGTAGATTACCAGTGTTAATCAGTTGCTAGGTTAATCCTTGAGCAAGAGGTGCCAAAACATGCCCAGATTCATCGTCCTGCAATTAAAATGTCTTAGACTAAAGTGTCCAAGAAATGTCATGTATTGTCCTCTTGCTAGTAGCTTCCATGCTGGCCTAAAGCAGCCATGAGTCAGCCAGAGGCAGCCCCCTGCCTCATGCTGAAATCAGAGAAACCACAAGAATGTAACAGCTTCTGTTATTATCCCTCCCTGCTGCCTCGCTGCCTGATAGGCTGCCCGTTTCTCTCTCACACAATCTAGTTCTCATGTTCTCTCTCTCCTCTCGTTCTCATCTCTGACACACAGATTCTCTCAGGGTATGGTTGTCCATTTAGCTCGCTTTCTTTCTATCTGCCTGCACAGATGCTGTATATAAGCACACACACACACACACAGGACCTGACAGTGCAAAATCACAAAGACTGCAATTTGTTTTTCCTACAGAGAATTGCTGCAAAGCCAGGGCCATCAGACACGCAGAAACATCTAGACAAATGCCCACAGGAAAATCAAGCTGATACAGTCCATAACTAGCCAGCAGACACATGGTAAAATTCCATTCCATTGTATGTTCATATTAAAACACTGACTATTAAATAACTTTTACAATTTCGCCAACCTGCACCAGGTTACAGGACCTTACACACACACACACACACTTCACATAAAGGTAAAATAGATCGATTGATTGAAAGACTGTCCGTTACATTGCCCTATCTTTCTGCAACTCTCTGCTAACATTAGAATGAGTTGCTCTTTACTTAAATTGTACCAATCCAAAGCAACACTTAAATGCATCTTTAGCACCACGCCTTCATATACTTCCTGTTTTAGTCACATTACAGATCAATGCTTTATAAAAGACATCGAAAATGTACAAAACAGTTACTTAAAGGTCAAATACTGACATAGTTAAAAGAAAATGTTTGACAAAATAAAGCCAAAAATATTTGTCCACAGTTTAGAGCTGCGGGAAGTTGCATATATAATCTTTACTTTTGTACACTTCAGACATTTAATGTGTTACAGAACTCAGACAGCTCCTCTGAAAACTGGTGATAACCATCCTGTGGTCAGGTTCGGCCTTTCCTCTGCAATTTTCCCTTCTCTGCCACTGTGAACAGGCGGATGTCTGCTGGTCTTATTCTCACACCAAAGACAGACAGTGACAGAGGCTGTTGTAGAAATAACTACAAATTGAGTATGTGTGCCATTTTAAAAAGCTAACAAGTTAGCCAGTAGGCCAACCACGTTTTCAATCTAAAATCATGTTACATTTCAGCTGTCAACTTAGCCGTCTATAGCTAAAAGATCAATCTAGCTTACGCAGTTAATACCAAACTAAACATAAAGTTAAGACTACATGGGTCCCTGTTTAACACCAATTAGCCATCACCTTGTTAATCAGCTATAGTGCAACATCAGTCCTGTTGTTTTTTCCTGTTTAAGCCAAGCCCTTTTTCAAAAAAGGAATCTGTAACATTACTGGACTCATCTACTAATCTGTTAAAGTGATATTAGTTTCAATCAATCAACCCCAGCCCCCACACACATTTAAGATCTCTCTATTTCCCAGTAATCAATTACACAACTGAGAGGACTAAATAAATGAGCAAAGGGCATTTTTGCACCATCTCTAAGCATGGTTGAAAAAACCCACTAACAGTTCACAGAATGGAGCACTAGAGGTTTCGTACCTACTAGCTGGTTTGTAACTAAATCAGCACCACGAGTACTTGGGACCAGTGTTGGGCAGTAACGCGTTACTGTAATATTATTACTTTTCCCAGTAACTAGTAGTGTAACTTTTCTAAAACAGTAATGTTATTACTAGTTACTAAGGCAAGTAACGCTGCGTTGCTCGTTACTGAACGCACCATCCTTGACGTGAATCCGCAGCTCAGACTTTGTTGTTCATGTCCGCTGATAGCCAAACACTAAAGGAAGAAAGTAGAACGAGGGAGAGAGGCGTTCTTTCCACAGCTGTAAGTAGCTGTTGCCATGGAAAGTACGTTGTCATCTAGTGTAAACTCTGTGCGACCAGCAAAAAGCTTTCAATCGTGAACGTTTCTACATTTGATTTATTGACGCATCTTACTGAAGCAGCACAGCAACGTGAAACTTACAGAAAGAAACTCCAGCAGCTGCTGCCACTGATGCTTGGACTCGTCGGGAGAGAGTGGCGTCAACGTAAAAAAAAAGTTTTGTAACAACTGAAGACTGCTCTTATAAAAACAGGCTACACGTGCAGAAAAAACGCTGTTTAAAAGTCGAGATCTACTTGCTTTATTTTTTTTATTTCAGGCCTAGGCTATATGCTTTGTAAAAACCACACTCCTTGCTGCGGTTATGAATATGATATTAGCTAATAAAGTCGGGAGAGACTGCTTTGTTTGGGGGTGAAGGGGGGTGGTAGTGCAAGCAGTGTTTCCCATAATTAGCCTATAATTAGGATAATTATCAGCGCTGACCGCCAAATATTGATTTCAACTAATTTATTTAATTTGAGGAGCATCTATTCGTGCAGCACCTCCTGAACACCAATGCACAAACCTGTCCAAAGTCTCTGTGGTGTAACCGCTTTTATTATAGCAATGCATAAATGACACTTTAGTAATAGTTTATGTTTAACTAGGCTAAGTTTTAACTTACACACAGCTGGCGCAACCCGGCTGGTGATTTACTGTGAAACAGTTGGGGAAAGGATCGTCCCAGTCCTCAAGATGTGAGTTAAAGTGGAGAAAGGTTAGGCCCAGATGTCAACAAAAGTGTGTGTGTGTGTGTGTGTGTGTGTGTGTGTGTGTGTGTGTGTGTGTGTGTGTGTGTGTGTGTGTTGTTCAGTCATCCAAGCTCATGTGGGTGGACACACCCTCCAAAAAAGCATGCCCATCAGCCTTTGTAACCAGATCTCTTTCCCTCTCGCTGCAATGAATCACATGCACACTGACGACATTTCACAGCCTCCATGCGCTTTCTGCACCTGTATGTTGACTAAAACGGAGGAAATGATGGTTGATGATTACAATCACCTTTGTATTGAACAAGAAGGTCATGTAGACTAGGCTTCAAGACGAGTATGGCTGAAAAGAAAGGAAGGATGGATAGAAAACGAGCCCAGACAGCAAAGAAATTGGAAGCAGTATGAAATAAAAAATAAAAACAGAAGTACGCTACTACTGTCTAGTGTTTTTAGACTGCTCTTTATATTCTTGTTTGAGTTGGATATGAAATCCCTTTGCGTTTCCTCCACAGATCTCCAAGCAAAACAAGCAGCGGATTAAACAAGGTTTGGCAACGTAAACTGTTGATGTTCCAGAAATAACCCCGTCAAGTGTCACACTGCATGTCTGAAAAAGAGGGCAGGAAACTAAAGGTTGAGAAACACGGTAACCGATGTAAAGGTACTTGCTGCTCGTCTTTTAATAGACGATGGAACCAAAATGAAACTCTTTACCGTCACAAACGCTGCTCACTGGTAAAACTGAGTCAATTTTTGAATGGGACAGAAGTATTTGAGGTTGGAAACACATTCTATAACCACTGATGTCACCACTTTTTAGCTTTATGATCATCTAGTTAAACTCTGGGAAATCATTTGCAAACCAGTGTTTTTCTTTAACCCCCAACCGGTCACATTACATCTCAAACGGTGATCAAAAACAATAAGAACCTTGGTAATTCATGAGGGTTGGACACGGCAGAATAAGGAACGCAATCCATTTTTGGTTCTGACACACTGTTCTTAAGCAACTGTGTCCTTTGACCTCCTGAGGTATTAAAGGCTCTTTAAGCAGCTGTTTCAAAGGCAGACCTGAGGATCTGGATCTGAAGCTGACACACACACACAAAGCTCAAGTTGCACAAGCAGCAGGTTATAATGGGCACATGGCAAAAGGTCTACAACACTTTGCTGAGCAAATCGCAACACACTTCTTCGAAACAGTAATGTAATATATATATATAGGGCACATGTCGCTGTGTATGCATTTTTGGGGGTAGTGGGAAGGATGATAGCAAGGGAAAGGACAAGACAAAACACGCACTGGGGCATAACTCCTGAGAAGAGTCAGGAGCCAGCTGCACTCACATACCTGAGGGGTGTAAAGGTGGGGGTGGGGCTGCAGCGGAGACGAGTCCTTTCTTTCAGAAGAAAAATGTTGAGGTATAAACATGAAATCCAGCAGATATTCTACAACAACAGAATGACATGCAGTGGTGGTCAGGAAGGACTGAGCCCATCACATTGTCAGACAGTCAGTCTGCGTCTGAGAGACCTGCTCTGGTTATAGACACTTCTTCATATCTGGACTAAACTCTAACTACATTTCTGTAAACTGAAGCGCAGGTGGCTCAGTTGGTGGAGTGCACCGCTCCATGTGCAAAGCTTGGTCTGTTTAGCTGCGCCCACAAGTTCGATTCCAGCCAGGGGCCTTTTGCAGCACGTCGTCCCCTCTCATTTCCTACTGTCCTATCCCAATAAATGCCCCCCACCAAAATATAAAAAAAATTTAAATATCTTCATATAAATAAAAAAATAAACTCTGTGGCTCAATTCAACAGACGACTTCCCCGAAAGTCAAATATAATTAAATCACTCTCTGAGCAGCTTGTCAACATACCAGAGCCAGGGGGAGTGGTCACACACACACACACATACTCAACACTGACAGTGGTGCAGCAAGAAATAAAAATAAATCACCATATCAATATCAATTATCAGTTACACAAAACAATCACATTCAACATCAGCTGCATTTTCATTTGCTTTGCTGTGGTTTGCACAGACGTTTAGCATTTTAACACATCCGTCATGGCTGCTTTCCGCATACTGCATCACATCAGTGTGTTACTGACAAACAAACAAATGTATGCGACTGTAACAAACCCAATATGCCTACAGTTCAATGATGTGATTACCAACCAGCTCCCCAGGAGCTCATCAGTACTTTGGTTCTGACTGATCGGTAATCACCAATCATTTAAAACTGGTTCTTAGTACCAATCCCCTGAAGACTTCAGAGGTCTGGATGGATCAGCAGAGGTCAAAGTGAGACTGAAGAACAAGTTGAGGAAAATAGGGGACTGAAAGGAACTGAGCATCTGTTGAAAGGCTGAATGCATTCAAACTGGGAATAGACAGGTACGTTTGTTGTTTTTTTTATTACTAGTTGTAGGCAGTGATCATCGATCAACAAAAGAAAGAACTGTTAATGAGGCACATTTTAATCATCAATTATCATCTGTTGTCCCTGGCCAGATGTTAAAACTGCACCCTGGATCCATTAACAAGAACAAATAATAATATTAATTCTAATAACTACTGAAATTACTGATTTAGTTCATTATTGACGAAAAGCATCAGAGGAATTACATTTTGTTTGTTCTTGAAGCGCAAATACAGCTACACGTTCCAAAATGGTCCCACATTGCCATCTCTGCATTTATGCACCCCTTCCCCGGTGACCAACAATGATCATGTTAATCCTTTAATGTTGTGCTGTCTTAATCCAACCTCTGCAAGGCTAGCTAAGTTGATCTCACAGCCCCTAAACTATAATCGAGCTAGTTTTATCTCCTGGCTCTGTTGGCATAATCTACCCCGGCATTTTTCGGGAAACTGGGTTAGAGCACACAAGTGACTCATAATAGGGCAGATACTGATGATGATTTACAACACATATCTAGAGCCGCTATTAATTTTGCCATGGCTTACAGGCTTGTTGGACAGTGGAGTAAAAAGTAAATCTCTCTCAGAAAAATCAAACATTTAGCGGTACTACATGGTGGAGTATTGCTTCAAAGTCAATGATGAAATGTGTGTTTGACTTGTTAGGGCCATTACAGCAATATGGGATCATTCGATATGATTTCTGCTACACTTTATAATAAGGGTGTGAAAAATATTACAAAAATATTCTCTCTGGTGTTGCGGTCTAAATCCTGCATGCCTGAATGTAACTGGTGATTCAAAGCATTTATGCTGTGTGTATGTGTGTAAGTGTGTGTGTGTGTGTGCGTAAGTGTGTGTGTGCGTAAGAAGGGGGTCCGTCCCCAGCACCTCTCGCTGGCTGAATAACATGCTGTTTGAGCTAATCAAACCATTATGACTGCCCACTAACTGAGAACACCATTAGCATAATATGCAGTTTCATCTGATTAGTTATGCATGATCCAGATACGCCAACGCACGACAGAGAGAGAGGGAGAGAGCGTGCGAGACGGGGAGGGGATGGAAGAGGTGACCCTGATCTGACAGTAATACATCTAAAATAAAAGCTTTAAATGGAACAGAATGGGAACAAAAAAAACACTACAAACTCACTTTCCATGAAAAGGCATTACTGAGTAAAATGCTCCATGGTCACAAAACTCCTTAGAACAGCCTTACATAAGCATGGAGAATCACTCATCTATAGGACTACTGTCGAACTATGAATTAATAAGGCTTTTCCCTGCTAGAACTGAATCCTTCTACACCCAATTCACAGTGCCACTGTTATTTTTGTCCCAGTGTTCACAGGCAGAAAATAATTATTTTTAGTCTGAGCTTAAAACTTATATAAACAGGTAAGTCTTCTCCTCTGTTTTCTGAATTACATTGTGACGACAACGCTAAAAGCCTGACAGAGGCGTCCACATTATGCTATTATTCTTTACTACCAATGTGTCACTATTAATATGGCACTACTAGCTTTCCATTTTGGAAGTCTAGATCTGTCAAGGCACCTTCGTCCTGGCGTTCTGTAGCTGTGGTATCTTGCAAAGAATAAACACAGCTGTGTTTGGGGCTTGGGAGATGATTTTTTGGCTAAAGAGTTGTGCCATGTCCGCCCCAGCAACAGACCACTAGCTAGCTGCCTTTATGAGAGCGATCTGGCTGGATATTTATGTGAATTTATTTATGTGTTTGGCTGGTTCGCTTAAGGACTGCCAGTCAGACGGACTGAAAAGAACTGTAGCTCAGGACAATGACGTGATCTGAGAGCGCTACCAGCCCATGCAATGTTAGGCAAATCTGTATTTACGCCAGCATGTGCCAAATTAGGCATATTTGTGAATGTATGGCGATCGTGCCTCAACAACAAGTCTCCAGTAATTTGGCAGCAGTTAGGTTGGTGTGCAGCGATCAGTGGCTCTGCTTACTACGCTTCCCAACTGCAAACAGGACTGTGAACTTTTATAATAGAACGGGCAGGCAGCTGGTCCCCTTGGCTAAACATGAACAGGCTGATCTTTGAGAGGGCTGATACTAAACGTCACCAGAGGTCACAGGCAGCCTGCTCACATTCAAAGAGGAGGAAGTAATGAGGGATCTTAGAAGGTAAGTACCACATAATTTGAAACATGCACAAGCATGAGTTTTAATACTCAAGTCATTTATTTGTGTATAGAACAGCAACTTAGTGGCACTACATTGACAGAGGGAAAGAAATTACATTATGGTGACAGAAGTTCATTAAAACTAAGTCTTTTTTCAAAGCTCTTCTGGCAATGAATCCAAGCTTACCAATGTAAAATACGCAAACGCAAACATCTTAGAAGCCTGATAATGTATCTTGGCTGCAGCACACCAGCCAGCAATCTTCCTACCAACACTGTCAGTTAGCACCAATACTAAGCTGTCAGCACTACTGAGCACCATGCTGTGCGGTAGGGTGTGTCTCTCTAACACTGACAGAAAACAGACACAAGGTGTCAGAAAAAGATAGAGAGAAAAAGCACAAGTTCCTCACAGCAAAGAGGTGAGAGGCTAGCGAGAAAGTCACAGAGGCAGCAGCTGAAGCTCAGGGTGCATAAATATGACAAACTCCTGGACTGACACAATTATGAGACAAAACAGAAACAGGAGTAAATTCCAATACATCTTACAAACATAAGGAAATGGTATTTGGTCTAATGGCTGTTGCACTATCCTCCTTGCACGAAACAGAGGAGCTTCAGGCACATAGTGTCCTACACATTCTCTAACGGTCTGTGCTCCTAGCCCATCCCACAGTGTATACACATCGCAGCCTTTCAAACAGGCAAGAACAATGGTAGACCTTTGACTTCTTTGCAATGTGGGCTGGTTTATGATGTGTAACCAGGAAGCTGTCATCTTCATGCATCTTCTCTACGGGCACCAGCCAAACCTGTGGAGACACATCTGCAAAAACAGCATGATGCTAAATTGGTGGTGAGAGGTCTGAGCATTAAAGATATAGTGCTAGCTGTAAAAAAAATAATTATTCTGCACTCTTCCTCAATTAATAGCTTCTTCAGATCCAATCGAAACAATAGAATATCACAGAGTGATGGATAAAGAAGAAATTCTTTGCAAAGCTCTAAAGCTAAGCTCATGGTGGTCTTTATGTCAAGCTGCAGGCAATGTTGACAAACAGCTTCTCAAATACACATACATATCTTACAGGCCAGCAAGACTGAGAATGATTTCAACTTAAGTGAAGACAGCAGTTTTGGCTATTGTTAACCAAAACAATGAGGATGAGTTTGACTCATCCTCATTGTTTTGGAAATAAACATAAGGGTACATTACAATTTGCCTCTCCATCATAGCCACAGTTAAATTTAAGCAAGCTGCCTTGGGATATAATGATACTGCCTAGGTAACTTGCTCCCATGGGATCCCCCGCCCTGCCCTCTGTTAGCAGGTGCAGTTTATCTCCCTTACCCATGCCACACCTGTGCCCCCTCTGTCTTCCAATATCCATATCCTCTCCTCACTTCTTCCCTTCGCTTTTAACTATCTGTTTTCTCTCTCCGTCTCACACACACACTTCTGCTGTACACCCTTTGGATGGCAAATTCCGCTGCTCAAGTGAACCAGGGCCATTGCCACAGGCAATTAAATCTTCACCAGCTGAGTCCATCCACTCTTAAAACTCAGGATGTCTTCAGGTTTGGGCAGAGCAAAAGGAGCTGAAATTGAAAGTTCACTCCGGGGTTTCTCCTCTGCACACCATGTATGCATTTGTAGCATGCATAGAAATGATCAGACTGCATGTCACAAAACCTATGAAAACAAACTTTGCGCAGCCTTATTTAGTCATGTTTATGCGCCAACAGCGTTACAGCACAGCCTCCAATCCTAATGTATGTTTCAGCTATCAGAGATGAGATGTGCAGGATTGCAAAATAATCCTGACTACCACAGCTTTAACATATAATACGGCGGCAATCAACAGCGCATAATGGTGTCCCACATAAAAATGTGCAACACGGCAGGCCTAATTCCCAAGATAAGTCGTTCAGCTTTGGTAACCATCAGCCTCTGACAGGGGTTCCCAAACATATTCAGGTCAAGACCAACCATAAACATTAGGTCAGAGACACCCATTTTTTTGAGCCCCATCTGCTAAATTGTTTTGTTAATATGGATTCTTTCATAAACGGACACTATTGTAAAAAGCAATTGCTACAGTCAATTATTACAGATTTTTTTATATGTGGGCTCAGGAGTCTGGGGCTTCTGGTGTCCCCTTTTCTGGGGCTTCTGGTGTCCCCTTTTCACAGATCCCTGGAGATTCCCAATGACACTTTGGGGATTGCTGACTTTGGAGAACACTTGGAAAATGAACCCAGCTACTGGATTTAATTCACAATCTCTTCCTTTGCTGTTATCCCATTCAGAAGCAATCGTGGCTCTTAAGTCATTTTGCAGAGCCAGTCAGTGAGGGAGAGCCAGGGGCCAGACAAAACAGGACAGAGCAGCATCCATATGATCTCAGCAGCGGTAGCAGACCGGCAAACAGCAGGAAGCAAAGGAACCGACTGCGACCCAAAAGATGTGGCACGGCTGGTGGAGGATTACGTCATCGACAAAAATGAGGACGCCTCATCACAGCAATCCCTCACATCCATTACTTAACACCACATGGTTAAAATCTCCACCTTTTCGGTCATTTACTTTGCAAAGAAAATGAAATAATGATTGATTCACGGGCCACTGAGTAGGAGCAGGGTCGCAATAAGCAGCTTATCCAGACACAGGCCCTCTCGTGTGACATTTCTAGTATGTGACACGTACGTGAGAGCAGTTTGCAACAACTGGTGCTTCACCGATCACACAGCAATCAATGACAAAAACCCCCGACGTCAATTTGACCTGAAGGATCTGCATTCGCCGTGTGTGACGTTATGTACCGTTGATGACAGAAACGCATCAACTACCTCGACCATTCCCGGCGAAACACGACAACGCAAATCACTTAATAACCATTAATTAATAAGTATTATAACACACGATAAAGGAATGCAACATCCTAACACCGCACTGGTGCCACTGAACGCCAACTGGACTCTGGTCATTAAAGGGCTTATTGTGCGCTGCATGAATTAGCTATGAACGGCCGATTTAACTAAAATTACGAACGTCGACTTCAGGCGAACCTATTAAAGTTGTATTAATTCATCAATTCTTTAAATGCGTAACGTTACCAGTGCTGCGCACACGGGATTAGCTGCTGTATCGCAGCTTACTTTACTTCGCTGCGATACATTGAATGGGCTGAGAAACAGCTAACGTTAGCTAACAAGCTACACAACCACTGGCTATTATTAAATACAATAAAAATACTTTAATTAGGGCTTTCCATTTATTTGTGTAATATCCCACTCAAACATACAAAAGTGTAATAACAAAAAAGGCCCCGTTGGAGAAGCGTTACGGACATGTTATTTTGAAACATTAGCCCTTTTGAGCTGAGTGGGGAGCAACTTGGATAAAAGTGACAGCGCTAAGATAGCTAGCGTTAGCTAACGTCAGCTGGCTGGTAAAACTGGTGGCCTGTGAGTAATGAGTGTCTTTCTTACCGTCATAAACTGCTCCAGGGGCGTCCAGTTTTTAAGGAATATATTGTTTGCTGTATGAGGAAATGGTTTGTGTGGGGGGCTATACAGCCCGAACATCCAAGATCAGTTGACCCGCTGCCGATGAAACCCGAGCATCATCATTATCACCGTCTTCATCAGTACTTGGAGTCCGGCGCTGCTTCACACACATCCATCCAGCAGAGCGGGGCCTCCTCCGGGCTCGACCATGCAACTGGCTCGGCGACGACGGATAATCCACAAGACAGGAGCCCCCGCAGTAACCATTGGCTAGACAAGGCGACTAGCAGTCATTTCAGGTCGAGAGAATGAAAAATATATTCCCACGCAGGCGTAAAAACAAAGACAACGTGATCAGCAAAAGGTTACAAGTGAAAATGTTGGGACTTCAAATCAGAGAATATGCAAATGTTGCGTTTCTGACTTTCCCGACATGAGCGTGTCCGTTGTCGCGAGCGTTCCCTGCCGTCTCTGCAGCTGCTTTGCCTGCCTGCCTACAGCACAGCGGCGATCAGCATTGCGACGTAATGGCGCTAATCGAGCGCGTGGTGGGCGGGGCCACGGGGCGGGAGGCGCGCAGTTTGTTTTTCAGCGCACCCCGCTAGACCCGCTCCAAAATAAAATCTTAAATATCTCCACATTTAGCGGCATTGTGACTCTTAAAAAGAGCATACTGGCAGTGCATGTGTCAGTCAGTCACATGCTGCAGCTCAACATGTGGCCACTGATATCAAGAGTTATGTAACATGTTTACCTTAATATGTACTGAAAATGGATGTATGTGCTCAATAATGTAACAGCACATGTGCCATATGTATAATATATTGCAGAATGTACCAAGTATTATATGTACTGTGAAAAAAAAAAACACATTACCCTAGCTTAAGGCAGTTATTTGCTAATGCATCCCTACCATCTGAATAATGCATTAGGTTTTGTGTTAGGTTGACAATGCAGATTGCATGTATTCTGATATGTATTGCAAAATCCTTCAATATACATTAAATGTATTTGGATGCTCTATTTTTTTTTTTAAAGGCCAAGTGCATTACATAATGATATAATACACTCGTAAAAATAATATAATGTAAAATGGAATGAATATGCTTGAGACTGTAACTTAATGCAATCACAAACACGCACAAACACACACACTTGGATTATATTTGATATTCTATATTTGAATATATTATTACCTTGAATTTCATTTTGAAAAGAGCCCTGACCCTACAGGAGTCTGAATAAAAAATATAAAAAAGAATTTCACTGTATGACAATGAACCTCAAAATTAAGGTAATTATGAAAATGACTTTTCTCCCACTCAAAGTCCAAACCTGCCCATTCAGACTAAATTAATCTGTAGCCCTGTCTTTCATACACACTGTAAAATAAAGATAGTGACAGATTGTGAGAGTGTAAATGTGGGCTGTACTGACCTCAAGTGGAGAGAAAAAAAACATCCTACAATGCAACTGACAATGGACTGTTGTCCAGTCACTCTGTTTGGCATACAATGAAGTAAACCGATGAAGCGGAGTAGCGAGGACAAGACAACAAGCCCAGTGTTGTTGGTACGCATCCCAAAAGCCACTTTGTAGCCGGGGAACTGATGGAGTAGACTTTCAAATTCAGTCATCGCTTTTTTTGTTCTTCATCATCTACTTCTTTTGACAGGGACATTCCTAATCACTTGGATGTACTTACTGATCCCCCCCACCCCCCAACTGTGTTTTCCATATACCTAGTGCTACAGGGATTATTTGGTACAAACAAACTAAAATATTTAGTTCACATATTGGGGAAAGCACTTCTTGATGAAGCAAGTGTCAAAGCCCACAATCTGCTGCATAACCACAGATCTGGAACAAATTCTGCAACTTGCTCAAGGGCACTAATGTGGAGGGGACGCTTTCTGTCAGAGAACCCTGAACCCAAGATGTCCTGATTAAGAACAGTCCCTGCATGCTCTTTATATCACCAGATTTTACACCAGTACTGAACTTTGTTCATCTGCAGACATATGACCTAAAGGATCTTGGGTGCCACTGTATATGATGAGTTCTGAGGAGTCACAATAAACTGCAGATTAAGATTACTATCCCTAAACATTTAGTCAGGATCAGGCAAATGATGATGTTATTTAAAATTTGAATTCATTAATTTTTTTTATAGACATACAGGAAAAAATCTGCATTAACCAGTTCCATTTCATCAAGTATGTACGCACATATGGACAGTCCATTCAACTGCTTCATGGCCTTATGGCTCGCTAGTCCGATCCCAAATCTGCTTTCCTCCATAAGGGTTTTGCCTTTCACTGAGTGAAGATACTGTACATGAGGATACTTAAGATTCTCTAACACAACTCACAATGACTTGCCATTTCTCTGCAGGCAGCGACAAAGAAGCATTCAGCTGAGCAGCCGAACACTTCAAACTCAAGGCCAAACCTTCAAGTCTGTTTGGAAACTCTAACTAACCTGCTTCCCTCGCCATTTTTAAGAAATGACAAACTGATTCTATGGGGAGAAGATGGAAAGGGTTTCAACTTTTGAGATAATAAAACACTGCAATTAAAGAATTTAAAAGCAATGTGTCTTTTTGGAAGCAATGTTTGTAGGAAAACATGCTGCTGTTTAGTTATTTAAATGTTATTTTTCAGTGCTGTGATAAAAAACTTCCAACAACATTTAATTTGCCCTGGCAGAAATCTTGCAGATCTCAAAAACAGGGTGAATAAAAGCTCTGCAGACCTTTTAACCTGAGTGTTTTGCAACACTGATCATTGCTAACTGTAATATCTAGAGACAAGAACAATGACACCTTATTCTGCACGACAAAGACTGTTCAACCATGTCTTTTCAACAACATATATTTCATCACATGCTCCGACAGGCTTCAAAAAGTGTTTATTTGTACATTGGGTCCAGAATAAACCCTCCAAATATTGTCTTTGTTGGACAAATAAGTCACACTGGCCACCAAACATTTCACACCCCAGGACTGACTTATTTGAATAATATAATAGTAATTTGAATGGTTCCACACTTCAAGATTCATAAAATGTTTATTCAACCCATGTGGGATGACATTTTTATATGAAAAATATATTAACAATTCTTTTGGCCAGGGTTTTTTGTGGCAAAAAGCTCAGGAGCCCCTCTATTCAGAGATAATTGAACTTACATTGTATCATTATGGGCTCAGGTGAGGCCCATTGACCTCCATTTTTATTCCCAAAACAACAGTCCACCTCCTATGATTCCTTTTCAAACTTTCTCCTCTTTGAGCAGAGCGAGGATCCCTTCCCTCCTGGATGTGTACGGTGTGTGTTTCAGCTGAAGGAGGTGAGCAGGAAACAAGTTCCCACTGGGAGCGTACATGTCCTCTCCCTGCCGCCCCATGAGGGAGCGCAGCGTCTTGTTTCTGGACAAAATCTTATCGTAAAACTCGACCCCTCCTTGGGCATAATCACGGGACACTCCCGCTGCACGCCGGTCTGAGCTAAAGTCAATCCACTGGCTGACAGCATCCGAGGTGAGGAAGTAGGACACGGCACCAAGCCCCAGCGCCACAACATTCACACCTCCGCGAAACAGCGCAGGCCCGACGTGGAGCCCAAACATCTGCTTTAGCACCACGCTGTACACCCAAACCCCACCCAGACAGAGTGGGGCAACGGCGGCACTCACAACAGGCCCTCCGGACTGCAAGCGGGCCACTTCTCGAGCTATGGCAAACTTCTGGGCCTCAAGGGAAAACACCAGCGCCTCCTTTAGAGCAGAGCCAGCATCGCTGCTCCAGTCCACCGCTTTGCCGTTGATGAAAACGGTGCGGTTTGTGATTCCGCTCGGGTCGTCGACCGTGCTGTTAAAGTTTGCTGGGAGGCCAATTTGGGCCCCTGCAGGAAGCCAAGGGACACCAGCACCAACCGGATGAAACCCAAAGGAGGCGAAGGCAGAAAAATTCTTGGGTGAGCTGATACCATAATCCTTCAGCACCTAAAAATGACAACATTCAAATTAGGATTTTTTTTTCCACTGCACATTTTGACAATCTAGTTTAATGGCGTTACTGTGAATCTACGCTTTGTGAGTGCTGTAATTTATTAAATCAAAATTTATTAAATATCTTTTTTTAAATGCCAATAACCCTGACATAACTGTTGTTGCTCAAATGTAGCGCTTTTCAAAAGTTCAACAGGCGTCATGACATTTGAGTCTTCTATCTCATCTGCAAGTGCCTGCACAAATCTAATTTAGTTTACAAAAAAAGAAAACTCAAATAACACTTCGGCACACACACACCACAGACAATACCTGCTGGAAAAGATCCTCGAGCTTTTCAGACAGAGTGACTGGCTCTCCTTTGTGCCAGGCCTGATAGAGCTGACGGTAGGACTTGTCAGGGAAAACGTGGTAGAACATGTTGGCTGCAAAGACCCCGCCACAGCTCGCAATCAGCAGCGGAGTCCGGTACTTCTGAAGGAGCACTGAGTACTTGAGGAAGCGGGACGCCATGTCACGTTTTTATTTTATTTTTTGATGTTGTGTCAGTTGCTTTTTAGCTGCTGCAGACTTCAGTACGTGGAATCTGTGGAGGAGGCAGACAATACGTTCATGAGAGTACCAACGGGCCTGCACGTCAGAGATATACAGACAGTAATTCTATAGTCGGGAACACTTTGTTGATTTCTCCCTTTTCACCGAGAATAGGTAGAATTTAAGTGTCTTTCTCAAGGACACTTCAGGCAGGGATTCAAACCGTTGATGTCCTGGTGAGGGGACATTCTCTTTAACATCACCTATTCACTTCAGTCCCTGCTCATCATGTCTTCACGGTTAAAGAAGACCAGATAATAACTGACACATTTAACGTCAAAGCATTATGTTACTGTGTGTTCTCGCCATAAATCAGCAAAAATTGAGAGTTATATTCAGGCGATGCTTGGATGTATATATAAACACAACTGAGCATAATATCAGGCTGACTCATATCATCTTGCCTTTTATCAGCAGTGACAAAGTGGGATGTTGGTTTACACAACATTAATAGGCTCAGGACCAGAGTGATTAAAACTGCTCAGAAGATCACAGCTAGTATCTCCCGAGCATCAGTGATATCGGTGAGGTGCCTCCGTAGAGCCCAAAGGATACTAAAGGACCGTACCCACCCTGCCACAGCCTGTTCACCCTGCTGCCTTCTGGGAAGAGATACAGAAGTTTCAGCTGCCGCACCACCAAGCTATCAGACTTTTAAGCTCAAATTCATCTTCAGCACTGCTCCATTAATTATTGTTTATTTCTCTGTTAACATTTTTATAATTGCTTGTGTATTAATGTATATCTGCTATGTCGCAGAAGGGAGTTACAAAACTCAATTTCACTATATAACCTGTTATATTGTGACAAATAAATGTACCTACCTACTATTAATATAATCCTTAAGAGTTGCCCTTTTAATTGTCGATTAATCTGTCAATCATTTTCTCGATTATTTAGTCTATAAAGTGTTCAGTTTCCCAAAGCACAAGAAGAAGTCAAGTTAAATGCCTTGTTTTGGCCACAACCCAAAGATATTCAATTTACTGTCACAGACGAGTAATGAAACCAGAAAATATTTACATTTATAAAGATTAAACTCAAACCGATTAAACAGGTGGGGATTAATTTGACAGTTGACAACAATCCAGTATAATCTTCCTCTTGTTGTTTGGGTTTTAAGTCCAAGCTGAATAGAGGACCATGCACATGTCATTCACATGTCAGTCACAATATTAGCATCATAAGTCGAAGATACTGCAATGTTTGGATTTCCCTGCACTGCCCCAGTACAAGTTAGCCAGGCAGTACATGCAAGTCACATCCTCTAGGCATTTCCAGCCGCTAAAACACACAAAAAAAACGATACTAAAATGTCGCAAAAGTGAAGTTAACCAACTCTACCGCTGCAAACTGACGCACTTTAGCATGAGCTCACTGACCGCAAACACAGCGAGGCTAACAACGACCCGCACTTACTGTCTTCATAAACAAACAAACATGTTTTTACACTCACGCGTTCTGCACATCTGCACAAGGACAGACGAAACACCACTTACAGGCAATCCTGTACCGTAAAGCGATTTTGCTGGCGTCAGGGTTTTGCACGACAGTTGTACGACAGTTTCGAAGTGCCCTGTCTGACAGAGGTGGTAATACTCTGACTGACACACTGTGTTTGGGTGGGATCTCACCTCCCTTATGTATTTAAGCCCTTTGTACAAAAAAACAACACACACACACACACACACTGTATTGTAAACTGTATGCAGACTGAATTTAGGAGCCCTCAATGTCTAAATGTCTAAATCTTCAGATGTTATTTTTATGTTTGAGCATCATATGCTTGTAAAGTTACTGTATACTTGATTGATTTGTACAGTAAAACAGCAGTACTTGGTTAGGATATGATCTTTGAGTTGACTGGAAGTAATTAACTTAATCACTTATGTTCAAGAAATTAGGAGACATTGATTTTTTTGTTTAAATGTGACTTTGAAATACCTAAACTACCTGTCAAACAAGTCTTGTCCCACTGGAAAATGATTAAAAAACTTAATTTTAGTCCACATAACTGTTCTGCTATGGAACAATAGAGTCATAAAAATCTATATTTATGGACAGCTGGATGGAGAAACAAATATGGTCAATTGTACATCTGCTGGATGAAAATGGTAATGTACTTAAATTGTATGAGGTTAAGGATAAAAATGATTTGGATTTCTCCTTGGAAAACTATTCTAAGCTGACACAAAACATACGCATGGCTCTTATTCAGTTAAATAATCTAGAAAACACACCGACACCCAAATTACAAAATATAAAGATAGGCCAAGTTTCTTTTTAAACCAAAAATGTAACAATGCATTCCTGAGGTAATATTTGTTGATTACAATGTACCCTGGCTTTACAATGATGAAGTATTAGCTATTAGAACAAAATATCTAAAATTTCCACTTCTTCCTAAACACAAAGAAATGCAATTTAAAATTCTAAATTGCATTTATCCTTCAAATGATTTAATTAAAACCAGATTTAAATTTCATGTAGATAACGGTCATCTATGCGACACAAATGTAGAAACATCAGAGAACATTTTTTGGTTTGTGACCAAATCCAAAGTTTATGGAAATCCTTATATGACTAACTTCCAAACTCTTTATTTTCTTTCACATCTGTCCAATTAGGTGTGGTCCTAAATAATAAATTGAATTTCTGATCAATAATATCATTATTATTACTATATATATACACAGTCCCATCCCACACCCCATCTTGGAATGCACTTAGAGATGAGCCCTCTATATTGATAAAATCTATTATTTATAACTTGTTAGTTGTGTTACCATGTCTTTTGAGATGACTGTTTTGAATAAGTCCAATGTTCATTACTTACCTAGGAGGTGAATTACATCATGGACTTGAAACATGGTTTGATCTGTACCATAGAGTCTGTCATTGTACCTTGTTTAAATAACTAAAATAAAAAATAAAAAATAGAAAAGTAGTTTCCCTTCACACAGCCTGAAGTGTTTTCAGTGTTTTATTTGATATAATAATGTTTTTCTTTCACAATTATACACAATTATATAAGTGGAACTATTCAAATGTATACTAATAAATAGTAGAAGTAGTTTTATCAAGGCCACCATGCTCAATAAAGTGCAAAGGTTTGAAATGCTAACATGAAGCATATAACATGCTTAGCATGTAACTGTCACTGTCTCTTAAACCAAAAACATGTTGACAACCGAGAGACAAACGTGGCAGAGAAATGCAAGAAGAAAAAGAAAAGATACCTTCAACTATTCCAAAATGTTATCTGCACAGCATTCTTCAACACAAAAACATGTGACTGAGGTACCAACAGGTACCGGGGAGACAGAAGAAAACCACACATAGAAACAGTGATGAAGTGTTTCACTATGTTCAAACTCCCTACTACCGTTTGGAAGTTTTAAGCATATTACATTGCACATGTCTCCAAACATACAATAACCTTTATTCCCTTAGAGGAAATTTAACTTCTTTCTTTTGTGTTCTGTTGCATATACAGTGTTTGTGATCATCATTTGTTTTCTTTCACTCCAAAGTATCCAATTACTTTTGTTGTAGCATTGATGACCCAACCAAAATAAAAACAAGCTCTCCGACTTGATAAAAATAAGAAAAATAAATTGGAGTGATGCGATTCTTTTTTTTTCACTGAATCATTCTCAGTTATCGGTAAAAGAGATTTTCACTGGTAATATCTTCAGCGGGACGTCATTCCAGGTGTTGATGTATGGAAACAGGGTGTCGGTGAAGGTGTGCGTGAAGGTATGTATGACCGCGTTAGTATCTGGATCCCAGAAGGACAGCTCTCCTTTGTTCCTGTCCAGGTGTACTCGGACCCTCTGGAGCCTGCTCTTCAGTGAGAGGACGGACACGGGACTTGACGGGCAGAATGCTGTGAATTTACCATAACAAAACCTCACCATCCATAGCCCTGACATTATGTCCCCAGTCCTGTGGGCATCCTGTGCTATCACACCCAGGCCCCACACTTGATTGTTTCCAACCTCCACATCCCAGCTGTGACTCCCTGAGCGGAGGCCCTCGGATCCCAGGACGCAGTGGTGCTCCTCCATCCTCTCTGGGATCGTCGCAAGAGGCTGCTTCGGTCCATATCTTACACTGGTCAAATCTTCAGAGAGGTGGAGTTCTCTGTGGGCGGTGTTGGGGTTCAGGATCACAGGGGTGTATGTCACTTTATTCTTCATTTTGCACCACACCTTGAAACTTATATTCCCCAGGTATTTGGCAACGTCGATGAGGGCTCCCGCGGCCTGTGTTGGTTCATCCAGCAGGGGGCGCTGAGCTTCTTCCGTTAACGCACTGGCTTTTAATAGGAAAGACGTGTCGTCATCTTTCAGTCCGTCCTCTATGGTTTTAATGGTACTTTCCATGGCCTCTATCTCTCTAGTTAAAAGTGCAATCTTGTCCTTCATCACCCCTCTTTTATGCTCCTCTTCTTTCTTCAGTTCTGCAACCCTGGTCTCTTCCTCCTTCAGCAAAAACTCCTGAAGCACCTTGAACTCCGCTCTAATCTTCGTCTCTGTGTCCCGAGCTTGTTTTCTAATTTCTTCATCGGCTGTCTCGCAGTTTACTTTCACTTCACTGAAGAGTTTCACTTTCGCCCGCAAAGGATCCAGACATCTCTGGAGACCGTTTCTGTAAAGCGGTGCCGCTTCGTCCACGGGTGTAAACCTGTGGTTCCTGTGGAGTTTAGAGTCTCTACAGACGACGCACACAGGTGTCCTGTGGTCCACGCAGAAGAGCTTCAGTTTCTCGGTGTGCAGGCGGCAGACGGTGCCGGACTCCATCTCCAGGAGAAAAGCCTCGCACAGGTTCTTCAACACCAGGTTGCGAGGTGGTTTTTTAGTAGACGACAGAGTCTTGCAAACGGGACAATGACGGGCTCGCTTCGTTCGCCACCATTTCTGCACACAGCCGTGACAGAAGCTGTGGCTGCAAGGAAGAAGGACAGGGTCTTTAAAAGTGTCCTGGCAGACGGGACAGGAGAGCTCTTCACTTGCGACCGACCAGCTGGAAGCCATGTTTCTATGACGCCTCTTTTCTTCTTCTGCTTCTTCTTCTTAGTTAATGGCGGATTGCAAACAACTTTTAAGTGCATACCGCCACCTACTGCACTGGAGTGTGTAACATCATATCACTAAACTACAAACCCCAAGAAGGTGCTCTCATATTCTGTTCCCCAGCCCAGTGTCTTTTAGAAATTTAAATAATGGTGATTCTTATACCCTTTTCTTCTACCCCCATCAGATTCCGTTTCCGCGCTGCCTCCTGAACCCTATCTTGAAATATCTGTCTTTGCAACTCAAACAATATGCAGTGCAAAATGACATGTTCAGCATTTTCTTTAACCCCACAGTTTTCCTTTTCCCCAATAAAAACAAGGTGCCATTCAGTCCTGTGTGATCTTAAATCTTGTCGTTATGATTTCCTCCCTCCTGGTCCTTTGTGTGTCCTTTGCTGTGAAACATTTCTATCAGTATGGAAATATACTGATAGAAATGTTTATATAAATATATGTGTATATAAATATCAGTGTCTTCTCTGACAGATGTCATTGACTGAATGCTTTTAATAACCGCTAAGGAGTCTGTGCACAATATCACCCTATCAGGTCTGACCTCTTCAACCCACTGTAATGCTATGATTTCTGCTGTATATACAGATAGCCTATCTGATAATCGTTTTGAGATATTTATTTTGAATTCTGGTATATGTATTCCAATTACCACACATTCCTGTTTGTTTTTAGATCCATCTGTATAGATTTTTAGATAATTATGGAAACTGTTTCTCAGATAGCTGCTAGTCCGTATCCCCACTTCCTCTAGTCCCCGTCCTCTTTTCTTTTCCAGTATACTAAAATCTGTTTTTACGTCTGGATGGAGCCAAGGTTGAATGTTACTGACTGGATCGGGTGTGGTGAAATCTAATGCTTCCATTCTGTATTTCCTTACTTTCTTTCCCCCGTCCATCCAAACCCATGCCCCCGAAACTTGAAATACTCCCAACAATCCTTTGTTATCTCCTTTGCAGGGTTTTCTTTCCCACTTCTTTTCAATCTGACCCAATATGCTAGCGCTAGTTTCTCTCTTCTTAACTCCAGTGGTGTCTCTCCAGCTTCTATGAGTATTGTGTTAAAGGGAGTTGTCTTAATGGCTCTAATGCATATATATGCAACCATAATCTCTTGATGACCTCATGCATGCTCTATACATGTCAATTAGCGATTGTTTATCTGCACCCCAGTCACACCCAGCCACCGCCCTCAGTAAATTAATAGCTTTATTAGCCATTTAGTTTCCTTTTGCTTTATGAGTGTTTTCCATGTGTACTTAATATCAAACCACAATCCCAAATACTTTTCCATTGGCTGCTGATATAATAAAAGCTTTTCTACATGACACTTGTGAACACCATATAACTTGTTGATTTGCTTGTTGATATTTTAAATCCCCACTTGAATGACCACTTCTCTACTTTCCCTATTGCTTTCCTAATGTTCTCTAACACATATGTCTCATTTCTTCCTCTCATCCATACGGCCCCATCATCTGCATATAACGCTGATTTAATATGTCCATCTAAATCTGAAAATATGTCATTAATCATAATGTTGAATGATATAGGGCTAATTGCGCTCCCCTGGGGAATACCATTATTTACCTTAAACTCTGTAGAAAGTTCTGATCCAACCTTTACTCTAATTTATCTATATGTTAATAAGTCTAATATCCAGTTAGAAATCCTTCCTTCAAAACCCATTCTATTTAGTTTAATAAGTGGTCCTTCCCTCCACATAGTATCATATGCCATCTCAATGTGCAAAATACACTATTATCATCAGCTCTTTCATTTTCAGTGCCTTTTCAATCTCATTACGTACTCTAACAAGAGCATCTGTTGTGGAGCGCCCTTTCCGAAATCCATTTTGCATATTACTCAGTAGTCCTCTCTGTTCCATTACATGTGATAACCTACGAACTATTATCCTCTCCATCCATTTGCATAAGTGAGATGTCAGAGCTATGGGTCTATAATTACCAGATTTGGTTGGGTCTTCACCAGGATTGCTAAATGTAGTATAACTGCACTTTTACAACTTTTCGGTATTATTCCGTCCTTCCATATTTTATTGAACAGTCTTAACACTAGCTTAATTGACTCTACTGGAAACTGTCGGAACATGGCATTAACATAACTGATCTTGTCCTGGGGCTGTATATCCCCTGCCTAGCAGAGCTTTATTGAGTTCTGATATTGTAAAATCCATATCTAAAGTTGTTGTATCATCTTCTTCAGCTTCACGTCCATATTTTCTCTGAGTGCCAGGTCTTTCTGTTGCTTTTGAATATCCATAAGGTGATCACCACTATGCACACCCCCAAAAGCCCTACCCAACATCTCTGCCCTTTTCTTCCTCTGCTTCTTTTTCGTTTTTATTGGCGGTTGGCAAACAACAAATTTGTGCATTACCGCCACCAACTGGTGTGGAGTATGGACCAGAATGACTACAGCCTATTTAGTTGTGTCCACTTACTTCTTCTTTTTAACTCAAAGAGCTCTGACAAGTTTTGGAACATTGATTCATTGTGTTGACTATTTGAGATTTCTGTCAGATATGTGTGTGTTGATTTAACTCAACTGAGTATGTAAGTTATCAGTTTTAAAACAAAAAGGGAGTGTGCAGGGATGGGAGCAACAGAAAGAAAATTGTTCCTTCATCTTTTGAGTTATATACTATACTACTATAGTTATACACCGCAGACAAGTCATGTATTCAAATTCCAACTCAAATATAGACACTTTTGGGGTTAACAAGAAAAGACTAGTGGGTAGGGGGTAGGCCTACACATGTAAAATGAAAAAAAATAAATTTAAATCCTCTCAACTTGAAATGGAAAGTAGAATAAATGTAGTAAAGTTGTTTCAACTTGAAACTGTGAGTTAGAATAATGCAGAAATGTATGTCGGTTAGACAAGATAAGTTTTCTTCACTGATAAAGTAAAATAAGTATTTTTTTAAAGGGGCATTATGGAGTTTTCAGCAGCCACTAGCGGTGCGATTTTAAAAATTGCAACCAGGTGTGGGCTCGTATGTGTGCTCGCTTGAACTCATGAGCGAGCATAATCCAAAACACAACCGCTTTCATACAGAAATCCTGCAATAAACACAGAACGGCTCAGAGGCAGCTCAACACCAGCTCCGTACCTTTTATTCAGCGCAGTGAGACGCATATCGGCACAATACTCCCGTAAAAAAGGCACTGTGACAGCAGCTATAGATAGACAGGGAGACAGCTTCACACAACATGCTGGAGACTCAGGTAAACTCCCACTGCAACGTTACAGTAAAAAAATTTTCAGCTCGAGGTTGAACTAATCCATGCTCGTTACATGATAACAGTACATTTACTGCATTTAGCCGACGTGCTATATTGTTAGCTCGCCTGTCAGCTTTTCAGTAACTATCTTTACTATCTGTGTATCTCACTGAATATTATAACGATTGTTGTCACTCTTTATGACAGTTTGACCACAGCTAAATAATTTTACTGTAGTGTTAGTGGATGGTTCTTCCTCTGTGGTGTTGTCGCCGTTTTGCTGCAGTATTGAAGATTATGTGGGTCACGTTAGTTACAGCGACTGAGAGGTGGAGAAGCTGTGTAAGTTACCTGAGTATAGGTAAAACAACAATAAATCTAAATTGAACGTTATGAAGCAAACAGCTGCAGGTCCAAGCTAATTAGCATTAGCTGGCTGCCCTGCCTGCATCAGTATAGGCTAGTAAACTAATCGCTCCACATGTGTTTTTTACCGTTACATCCTTTCTTGCAGGCTAAATCAATACTTTGACATGATAGTGTTGGTACACAGGATAGTAACATGGGTCACGTTAGTTGGTGAAGTCATGTGGAAAGCGACACGGCGTTAGCCAGCGATCTAACGTGATTCTCTCCGTGTTTCTTCAGATTTTCTGATGTTCACTGTGTTTTTACTCAGTCAATGGAAATTTGATTTACTAATAAGTAATTTAATTGAAAAACTATGAAAGTATGAAGTTCAATCAGCAAATAAAACTTGAAACAACTAGTACACTGTAGTTATATAACTTTATGAACTTTAATTTGTGAGTTGAAACCACAAAGGCAATCTTCAAGTTGAATGAGGTGAACTTGCATTTCCAAGTTAAAATTACTTTAAATGTCTTACAGCGTAGTCCTTACAATATATTAAAAAACAAACAAACAAATGATATTGGTTACTGTAAGATACTGAAATAAGATTCAGTAGCACGCGTCTCATCTCTTTTGCAGAATATCTATTAAATCAAATTGTACATTTTTCAGTCTGAGGTTCTGAATCATCTGCCTTCTTTCTTCCTCATGTTTCTGACAGTGTAACCCATCGTGCTCCACTATTGCTTCTTTCTCACTGTTGTCACATCTCCCTGAATTATGTTTGCCTATTTTGAATAATGTACTGTTAGTACAGTGTGTCCAAATCTAAGCCTTGATATTATTGTCTCGTCTCTTCTGTTCCTTCTTGCACATCTCGTCTCCCACTTTCCTCCAAACTCTAAACTGTAAAACTGTCGTCCTGTCCTCTCTTCCTCCCACTGTTTTTGCCACCTTTCCTACATTCTCTGTTTAATAATGCTCTTGAGTTCTGTTGTACTGAAACTAACTGCCACATCGATGTAATCACTTTTGGTGACCTCCTTTGCAACCTTAGGTGCCATTTCATTTCCTTTGATACTACTTGTCTACAGCTCTGGAAAAAATTAAGAGACCACTGCAAAATGATCAGTTTATCTGGTTTTACTATCTATAGGTTATGTGTTTGATGTGTTTGATTTTTTTATTCTACAAACGGTCTGACGAAAATGACGACTGGTCAAAATAATAAAAAAGATGCATTGTTTTCAGACCTCAAAAAATGCAGGAATAGTTAATATTTGGTGGAGTAACCCTGATTTTTAATAACAGCTTTCATGCATCTTGGCATGCTTTCCACCAGTCTTTCAAATTGCTGTTGATGTTATGCCAATCCTGGTGCAAAAGTAGCTCAGCTTGGGGTTCTGGTCTGGAGATTGGGACTGGCCATGACAGGGTCTTGATCTGGTGGTCCTCCATCCACACCTTGATTGACCTGGCTGCGCGGGAAGGAGCATTGTCCTGCTGGAAAAACCAACCCTCAGAGTTGGGGGACATTGTCAGAGCAGAAGGAATCAGGTTTTCTTTCAGGATAACCTTGTACTATACTTGATTCATTCGTCCTTCACAAAAACAAATCTGCTCAATTCCAGCCTTGCTGAAGCACCCCCAGATCATCACCAATCCTCTACCGAACAGTGGGTGCCAGACACTGTGGCTTGTATTTCTCTAGGTCTACGTCTAACCACTAGATGACCAGGTGTTGGGCAAAGCTGAAAATTTGACTCTTCAGAGAAGATGACTTTACTCCAGTCCTCTACGGACCAATCCTTATGGTCTTTTGCAAACTTTGGCCTAGCTTGTCTTTGCTTCTCATTGATGAAGGGCTTTTTTCTAGCTTTGCATGACTTCAGCCCTGCCCCTTGGATCCTGTTTCGAACTGTCCTCGCCGTACATTTCACCCCAGATGCTGTTTGCCATTCTTGTTGTAAATCACCTGATGTCATCCTAGGGTTTTTGAGTGACATTCAAATGAGTTGGCAGTCAACCCCCTCAGTGGACAATCATTTTCGCCCTCTGCCAGTCTGTAGCTTTGTTGTCCCCAATGTCTGTTGCTTGATCTTGGTCTTATGAACTACTGTCTTTGAAATTTTAAAGACGGAAGCAACCTTACACTCACTGTATCCTTCTGCCAGTAAAGCCAGAATTGAACCCTTCTTTTCCTGACTCAAAACTTACATTTTCCTGACTCTTTAGGCATGGTCAATTGTTCCTTTTTTGTTCAGATTATCTACTGGCACTGTTTTTGCCATGCAGCTGGATGGAAGATAGTGATGACCACAGCAGTGGTTTTTATACTGTTCCTCGTTAAATAAAATTTGGCTCAGGTGATCACTTAATCGGTACCTCATTATGTAGAATGAGGTGTGCCTGTATTGGAATTTAGCAGCCACTCTTGTACATCTATCAAAATGTCTGCTCTGCTGTCTGAATGAGTGTTCTGTAAACTGTCGAACTTAATAAACTTGAATGATTTCTCTCAGTGGTCTTGTTTCCTCTATCCACTACACCACTAACGAGCATTTCTCCTGTATAAACTGATAATTCATCACTGATAATTTTCCCTATTCTTTTATTAAACTCTGGAACAATAAATGCTCCTCTTATTTTATTAACTAAACTCTTTGATGCTGCATCCTTTCATCTCTAACTGTATTACTCCCATTTCCATCTGTAGTGCTGCTGTTAAGGTTGTTTTAAACGCCCCTGTGCATAATTTCAAAGCCTGATACTGAAAGTCCATACACCCTTCAACCATAATCTAATATTGATCTAATTATTCCACAATATGTGGTCTTCAAAGCAGTTCTGCAGGCCCTCCAGTCACTTCCAACTCCACCTCCACCTCATTACATTTAACTCAATCAAACCATTAACCCCAAAACTATTTAGTTTTGCCTCAGTACCAATTATTTCCCTTGTAAAACATTTTATTTGACCTCTATTTTCATTATAGCTTCTTTACAATCTAGGCATCTTCGTCTTGTTCTGTATTTGAGACTCTTGACAACCAACTCAATAGCGCCCTCCTCCTGGCGGTCGAGAACTTGTTGCAGCAAGGGACAGCACAACTCTATTTTTAAACATCACATTTGCCCTCACTGGCAAACTGTCCAGGGTGCCCGATGTCAGCTGGGATTGGCTCCAGCCCCCTGCGACCCTGTACGCAGGATAAGCGGTTGACGATGGATGGATGGATGGATGGATGGACATTTGCCCTCTTTATCCGACCAAAGTTGGTTCTGAAGTTGTTGTGACGTCCTGTGGGTAATGTGTGGGCATGGCCAATCTCTATCACTTGCAGGTGAAGAGCTGATACTGATTGCTGTAGCTCTGGGCATCTGGGCTAATTGCCCTGTAGAGTATTTGTAATGCCTTTTGTCACTTACTACCCTCTGTTTCCCTCCACAGGTTCCACCTTTGTCTTTCTGGACATGCTGTTTTAGTTGTAGTCATTGTTATACACATTTTCCATGCATCCATCATCCTGCTCTGACATGACTGATGTTTATACCCCATACTTTATCACCTTTGCTCTGGCACATGTCTTACTTTGGCTTCTTTTAAGTTAAATAAATATATTTTGTTAAATGTTTACTGTGGTGTGTCTCCTTTTTGTTGTGGCCTTCTGAGCCAGGTCATAACATTGAGAAAACATGCTTTATTGTCCAGTCATGTACATTACCTTCAGACACCGCTCCTCCACTCACTTCATTTCCTGTCAATTTGAGCTGCTGTCTGCTGAACTAACAGCTGGGTAGGCTACTTTTTTTGTGCATTTTACACGGTCTCCCCGTGCCTTTGTGGGTTTCTTCTTCTCAATCTACCTGTATATTACACATCAGCATATAGCACACCTGTATAGTTATTTTCAACACTCATCTGAATAGCGAAGCACCTCGTCATACGTAGAATATGTACAAGCCTTGCACTGCTGACCATTACCAGCCACCATTATTGTATATTTCAGTTACTTTTATTACTCAACCTCACCTCATTGAGTATCCTTGCAATTTCTGGAATAATAAAGTGCTCTATTTATCTGTCTTCTGCTTTGGTTTCCTCCCATATTCCAAAGACATGTAGGCTAATTTAAGTTTAATGGAAAATGTCAATAAAGTGAACATGCATGTGTTAGCCCTGCTGACCTGTCCGGGGTGTGCCCTGCCTTTAGCCCTTACTCCCATACTGGGAAGTTTTGTGAACGAGCCATTTCCAATAAACCTTGAGTAGAGTGAGCAAAATGGGCATTAAGGTGAAAAATAAAACATTTTATGTTCATTTGAATTAAAAAAAAACAATCTATAATTGTTGCTTGCACATAAAATGACTAAGTTATGACACATCATTTAGGAGATTGAGGAAATAAACATTCAGTAACCTGGTTATTTTATATAATTTAAGATGTATTTTCCTTGTTAATATGACAGAATTCTATGCTAAAAAGTTATAAATATTTACACAAAAAGTTCTGTTGAACTGAACCTTGTCAGCTGTACGCCGAACTTTCATGTTATTGTACTGCACTAAACGTTTTGTGTAAATTTGAGTGAGCAAATTGGGATTTACAGTGTTTTGTTTTGTCTTGAACAGAACCAAAACAAGATTGTGATAGATAACTGATTTGTGCAAAACTATATTTATTTTTTAACATTAACATACATTTTACTGAATAGAAAAATCACTGCATCTAACATAATACTAAATACTGAAGATCAATTGAATACGAACATGTCGGGGGTGAAGTTGTGACATTAAAACAGTTATACAATAAAACCAAAAGTGGATACAGATAATACATTTCCATTTGAGGTTAGGCTGCTCTTACAGCTCGAGCTATACCCACACATTGGGTCACAGGGGTAGCTATTTTTAATTATTTTAATTAACACACACCCCCATGTCACCTGAAACTCACAGACTCACACCCACTTGATCCACCTGACTTATACACCACAGTCTACCTCACATGGGCTGCGTGTGCATGTGGCGTGCCTTTCTCGCAGGTTCACCCAAAAAAAACTGACATTACCAACAGATTTGTTTGACTTAAAGAAGGACAGGATGAAAATCTTGCGGCAACTATTCACAGCTTTGCTCAGTCATGCGTGTATGTGCTGCTGCTGCTGCTGGTGTTTTGCATGAGGTGTGAATTTGGGGTGAGTCCAAATCTGCCTTAAAGACATTTCTCTCAATACAGTCACATTTGCCTTCCATCCAATAAAAGGAATGAAAAAAATGTAATATTTAGCAGAACAATCATAGCCTGCAAACTGTCCATGACAGCAATAATGCAGGCTGCTGGTGTAATACTGTACAAAAAAAGGCAATTTTGCAAGGTTGACTTCACCATTTTCAAACATGAGATGCATCAAAACATTTTTTCTCAGATCACAGTTGGACCAATGTGAATGTTGACCTGCAAAGCAGCTGGAGCCAGTCAGTCAGAGCTTACATTAAACAGGAAAAACTCATCCGTTAATTTGTCAGTGAAATGGATGAGGGATGGAGTGAATATTTGCGGACATGGGTGCAAGTGTGAATGTGCTGTTTTATTATTTGATCAATACAATTTATCAGGTGGGGAAAAACAATTCAGGATACTGTAGTGGCCTTTGGATAAAAGAGGTCACTAAAGGACAATTAGGCAAATGTTATGTCAAAATATTTTGTAAAATAAATGTATTTTACAACCGAGAAAGCAGAAAAATAATTGACCAGAACAGATCAAAAATAATCATAACAGAATCGGTGTCAATCAGTCGAAAACAAACATTAACAGAAAAATTAGGGACAGTACAAATAAAACTCACCAGAATAATAGAGCCGACCTCTAACACATCTTTTTTTCGGCCAAGATGCTGTCATCATGTGAGCGTGATGAATTGATGGGAACGGTTCATTACAGCCCTATTGGTATTTTCACGAGAACCTGGCCTCGACAATTACTGTGTTGTTGTTGCACATACACATGTTCTATGTTCCACATTACTCTAGATAGAGTCAATCCCATGTAAATTAGGAAAAAGGGAATGTGTTAAAACATAGGTGTGGCTGCTGCTGATCTGTATAGATGTGTGGTTTTGAGATGTGGCTACATGCCTGTGAACTGCTGTTAAATTTGAATATCGTGACGGAGCTTGGTGTTCGTGCACAGGATGCAAATGAAAGCTTTTAGCAGGTACACAACAGCTGATTTCCATGCACTCACACACGACAGTGGGGTCACGGTAGAGGAGGAAGTGAGAGTTGCGCAGTTGCTTAAGAGAGCAGTGAGAAAACTTTCAGTCTTTAGTGTCTTTCTACATGATCCTATGATGAGCTTTATTTATAATATTTAAGATCATGATGTGCAACTGCTGAAACAGACAAAATGTTGTTGTTTTTTATTCAGAGGATTTTCACCTGTATTTCATCTGTGACCTTAGTAGTCTGATGTCAAACTGGTTATGGTGCTAGTGTTGAGGTGGAATAGGTCAGCCTAACACAAGTTTAAAAGAATTGCTGTACTTTTATACAGCCCAGCAACACATCAAGTACTTGGTTTAATTTTAGCTCAAATCAAATCCTGCAGACCAAAAAGCTATGGCAAATGATGTTTTATCACCAATAGTTTTTAATTAATAACCACTGACCGCTGACGTAATCACTCCAACCCATTTCTGAAGGATGCAGCTGGTGTTTTTGCACATTTTACTCCATATTACTAATACAGTAACAGTAACAGTGGCTGTTCACTGTACCAAAATGTCTTGGCATTAAAACATTTATTAAGACATTTTCAATTAAAAGTCTTCAGCTGTCTCTTTCACTGTATCTGTAGAGAAGACCAAAGGGAACGTACAGTATAAGACATTATGGAAATTTGCAGTAAAGTAATTTATTTTTTCATTTAACCAGGAAGTCTCTTGAGATTGATGGGTTAGGGTTAGATGAAAACTGCTGGAATTCTGCTTCAGGAGATTTCATAAATATGCATGGCCTTGTATGGAAAGATATGCAAATAAAATTGTCAGAGTAGACTTAGTGACGACCAGCCTGTCTGCCATAAAGTGTACAATGATGAGTACGGGAATCAGAGTTAGTTAAAAAGCGCAGAGCACTGTGGTACACAGAATCTAAAAGGTGGAGAGTACTAGAGGCACCATGCATGAAGACAACATCACCATAGTCCAAAACACTTAAAAAGGTAGAATGCACAAGTTGTTTTTTCTGGCTATCCTGTTAAAACAAGCCTTATTTCACATTTTATAAGTAAAAACCCAACCTTAGTTTCTTCGTTTTCATAAGGTTTTCAACACGAACTTTGAAAGGAAGTTTGTCATCCAGCCAAAAACCTTAATACTTATATGATGAAACATTTTCAGTTAAGTCCCAATTAAGTTTGTATAGTATAGTATAGTATAGTATTAGTATATATATATATATATAGTATAGTATTATCTGTTGACTGGGACCGAACCCTCTAAAAAGTCTGATATAAGACCATCTATTGAAACACATTGCGTTCGCTCTGTAAGATAGTTTTTGAACCAATTGATTGCTGTGTTTCCTATTCCAGTGTTACTTAATCTATTTAGCAGTAGTTCATGATCAGAGTCAAATGCTTTGGACAGATCAACAAGTAAAGCAGTGCAGTGTTGCTTTTTGTCAAGGCATTTATAATGTCATTTAGAAGCCCAGCTCTAAAACCTGACTGTACATCCATTATAATGTTGAGCTCTGCCAAGTATTTGTTTAATTAACAGTTTACTTGAGCTTCCAAATTTTTAGCAAGAATACAGAGTTTGGACTATCATTGTGAAGCTCTGAGGGGCCTGAACATCTGAAGGATCTAAATGCCTTTTATGTTATTCATTTAAACACATTTTATCCTCTCCAATCGTCATCACCCTCTGTTCACTGAGCTCAGTTTACTCCTCTGTGGCTTACAGTATTTTGCCCTGTCTCTTCTTTAAAATACAAATATGAAAGCGTATGCATTTTTAAAACATATCTGTACTTTCATCACATAAAACACTGACCTACACAGAGAGGAATAGATTATTACAGTGATCTACATAACACCTGTAGAGTGATGATTCATAAGCTCTATGTAGAACAGCGTCACGTAGTCACTGTTGTACAGGCTCATCTGGTGAAACTGAAAAATTCATCACTTTGCGGTGAATGTGTGTGCATGTGCGTGTGTGTGCATATGTATTGTGATCAAGACAGACGGTCTGATCCTAGTGGAAAGAAACAGCTCACTACTGTCTCCATGGAAACAGGCAAGAGGCGATGGAAGTGTGTATGTGTGTAATACGTGTGTGTCTGAAGGGAAAGAGACAGGGAGAATCCCTTGTTCTTTTTTACTGAGCTATAAACCTCAAATAAATAAGTGTACAAATACAAGGGAGTAATGTGAGGGTTTTTTAGTCCTCATGACATTCATGTGGCATTTTCATAATTAACTTCACACAGAGATGTGTCAGTCCTGTGATGGACTGGGAACATTTCCATGGTGCTTCTCTCAGCCTTCTGCACAATGTAAGCTGGAAGAAGCCACATCCCTGTGACTGTGGAAAGAAGTAGGCAGGTACCACATTGCATGAACATTGTTTTTTCGCTATCAGGGACCTCTTGCACTCTTTGGTCCTTGGCATTTTAAACTAGCCTGAAGGGACTACTGTATATTGAACTCAAGTTGGCGACAGCAACCAGACCACCATCAGCACCCTTCATTTCATGTAATGAACCAAATTCAAACGAGCTGTCTGATCTTTGTAGGATCCTTGATAGGTGTGTTCGTGTATTAAAAGCCTGATGTTTAGAAGAAGTCCTATATAAAGTCAAGAAGGCTATTTGCTAGACATGGATGTGCATTGGATTCAGCCTACACATGGATGCATGTGCGTATGCATTTTATGTGTCAGTGCTTCAGTAATGACAAGCACAGAAATACATCACAGGTGCCTAATGATCCATGACAGTAAATGTCAATAACTCTTTTCAACATGAACATGATGAGCACCCCGGCCTTTCGGTGTACCAACACAAAACCAAACACTAAGAATTTATACAAATGCCACAAATATTCCAATCGGAATAAATATTTTTGAACATATTATTATGTTTTGTGCCCATGGACACCGGTCCTCCTGCGATTGTGCTGCCGTCAGAAAGGCTCTCTCTATGTGACCCAGCCCTCCAAACGCCTGCAGCATCTGAAGAAAAATGAGTCGTGCGCAGGACACACAAAGCAATCAATTCTCAAATTAAGATCCCATCAACTCAGCATCCAATCCGGTGGAGTGACCTCTCAATGAATGAATAAAGCAGTAACCCAGTCAATCAATTCACCAAATCTTGATCGCCTACCTACAAGTCTTCCAAAGCCTAAATCAATAGATCCTTACGTCAAACAGAGCAACTCTCTGTTGAACATAGGACAGAATTCACGCGTCATTGCCAACCTCTTACTGGATCCGCTGTTTATCTGTGATTTACTATAAGGTCTTTCTTATATAAAATTTATTTTTCCTGATATGTGGATATATGTTTCAGGAAGACACAGCTAAAATTCTGCTTTTATGATTACACCCCCACCATTTGTACCTTCAATTTCAAAAGTATTATAGCTTCTCTTTACCGTCCAGCAATGAGTTTAAGTGCATAAGGTGTGCGCAGGCTCACACTTTCAGATCCGTACCCCTTCCACACAGGCACCCTGACACTGAACGGTTAATAACAAGAACATGATGCTTATCAGTACTGCACCTACAAACTGTGTTTAATGGAGCATCGAGCCAAGCCCGAAGCTCTCTGTTGATTTGGTTAGGGGTGCAATTAAGATTCTGATACATTAGAGGGTACAACCATGTTGGTCAACATTTTAACACACTGACACAGCACAGTAGTAATGTGATCTGTAAATGTTTAAATGCTAGTAGAATGGCTCTATAGCGATGGTAATGTCAGACAACCACAATATTTCAACAGAGTATCCTAATGATTTTGGTGATCCCCTGACTTTTCCACTACCACCATTTGGGGTGAAATGGCTTGGCAACTACTGGATGCACTGCCATGAAATTCAGTTCAGACATGAGTTCCCCTCCGGGTAAATGGTGATGCCTTTACTTTCCTTCTAGTGCCATCATCAGCTAAATGCGCTTTCCTATAGTAAGACGGTAAACTCTGTCATTGTGAGTGTGTGAGTAAGCTGACATTTGCACAATAGCATAAGTACGCTTTTAGTTTGGCTAATGGGCACCAGCAACACTCCAATAATGCTTTTGAACTTTAGACTCTAAACTTTCAGATTACAAAAAAATTTACCTAATTTTGTTGCACTTTTTTGGGCTAAAGACATATTCATCCAAAAGTTCATGTATTTTAAATAACTTAAAATCAAAATGTGCTCACATGTCCTTTCAACACAACTGTAATTTGTAAGAATTAATTTAATCTGTCCAAGTGTGTTTGCACCATATCACAAAGCACTGTCGATTGGATAAAGACAGCATGTATATGGCCAGTACATCTTTGTATTGTCTTTATTTCTTTCCATACACGCTGACAATCAAAAGATATGTTAACACCACACAAAATGTATGGAAAGAATTGCAGTGTATGTACAGTATTCGCATGCTTGCTCTCTCTCTCTCCCTGTATATGCTGCTTTTAAATACAGTAGATTTTCACTTCATCCCCCATCATGTAGTTACAGTAACATGAGTCCTACAATGGCGAATGTCTAGATTATTTACAGAGGTAAAACTCACATCAAGCTCCATCTTCCTCATTTCAATTTAATTATTCACATATTTCTCTCCCTCTCCCTCTCTCTCACACTCACACCCCCCCCGGCGGTTACTGGTAATGGACTGTTACATCATAAACCCGTCTTGCCAGTAATGTGGAAAATGTGTGCTTGTGTGTTTTGTTTTTCTGAGCATATACTTCAATTTGTGCATACATGTGTGCACTTACTAGCTTTATCTATGTCATATCTCTCTTTGAATAATACATCACTAAAGACACATCTCATGATATATCAGCGTTCCTTAGTAGTTGCACCCGGTCCTCTGAGGCTTCTAGTTGATATTCAGAATATAGTCATCTTTCTGCAAACAACCTCAAGGTTTATGGGAAGCAGTTTTTTAAGTAGCTACTAGCTAACCGATGAATAAGTCAGTCAGAAGGCAGCCTCTGTGTGCAGCCTTGCCTTTCAGAGTTACACTGTTTCATGGCCCCTGATATTTGTATCTAAATTATATTTACCGACCTGTTGCTGAATAAGTTATGACATAAGAAATGTGATAATCAGTTTTTAATCTGGAAAATATTCGTTATTCCAGATCTGTTGGTACACAGTTCAGTACACTGCAGATTTACATCTGTCCTAATCTATTCTCAATATCACCAAGCCCCTCTCTCCTTCTCTTTACCCTTTAGCTTTCTGTCATTTTGTATTACACACACACACACACATGCACACATGCACACCTCCTTTCCTCTTAATTGATCAGATCCTTATCTGCCTCTTTGACTTCTAGCTAAAAACGAACCAAGGTTGCAGTGTCATATCCTTTTTTCTTGAGCACGTTCATGATAATGCAAGAATTGTTGCTGTATACACTTACACTTAGAAGATTTGCATGTCACGATTAAGAGAAAAGGTCTTATAATTACAAGGAAACAACCTCATAGTTATGAGATTGTTATTATTAGATCTTGTCTCATAATCGTGATTTTATAATAATGAGACAGATTTTATTGTTATGATATACGTATGGATGATTATATGGATGATTTTCGGTGAATGGATGTGCTTCTGCAAAAACTGCGTGCCTCTTTTATATACATGCCCAAAAAATACATTTGCCTATAATTTATGGGAATTCACAACCACATGTAAATTTAGCACGTCTGAAATTATGTTCAGACACGTGAATTTTTGACATGCAAAATTGTTCTCCACACATGATAAACACATTAAATGTGCTCTCCCTCATGTGTGACACATTCGCAATGCAGAGGCCTTTTCCTTGAATATACGTCTTCTGTTTATGATGACTCAAAAAATGTCTTCTCTCTCCTCTTCTAAAGCTGAAACCTAAAGTCTTTGCATCTTTTAACCTTCACCTGTTGCTGATTTAGCCAGCAAATTAAAAATGTAAGATTTGTGGGTATCTGTGTCCCAAACTTTTGTACTAATGGCACAAAACTATTATTAAGAGTATAGCAAACACATGAGAAAGTATGGAAAAATAAAAAAACTGATATCGGCTCTTGCAGATTGAGACACAATAGGTCTTTCAATAATTTAGAAGGGTTAGCTGTCAATGATTCAACAACAAAAAACAAAATATGGCTATACCCCAAACACAGACGACCACATTTCTTTTCTTTAAAAAAAAAAAAGAAAAAGCTAATTAACCATTTGACTCGGTTTGAATCAGGAACTGCTCATTTGACAGGACTATCCCTTTAAAGAAGTCGATAAAGGAACAGTCCATTTCACTAAAATGGGGAACTCTTTCGCTGCTTCGTGACATTTCGACATTTTCACACACAAAAAAATACCTCAAGAATCAAAACGCACATGCTTTTCCCCTAAATTCTCATAAAAATGGACATCACAGTCCGCTGAAAACTCCCCATTAATGGTTTAACGCCTTCACAAAAACGGCGCTCACCCCTTTTGGGGCTTGTCTATTTATAGCATCAGCTGTTGCAATACAAAGATCAGCTACTCAACGTATTGTTTCGCAGATGCGGGGAGCAAACTCCCGTCTGTGGCGAAAGGGCGGCGGTGGTTTGAAGCCGAGGAAGAGAGAGAGAGAGAGAGATGAGGAGGAACATGTCGGCGTGAGGACGTTTTCTGTGTGTTCACGACAGCGGAGCTCATATCTGTAAGTAGCTTTCCTGTGGACAGAGAGGACGAGGTTGTGAATGTGGCCGTCTGGTGTTCAGGGACAGTGCGGGCAACACCTCCCGTTAATGTAAAACGCTCAACTACTCCCAGCATGTCAACAACTTAATTGTAGCTTAGCTGTCACCGCATTATTTCGACTAACAGTCAGGGGAAGTGGGCTCGTTTTTATTTTGAGATTATGAACGACTGTGTCCCTTTTGCGGAAATTCCTCTTTGCTGCAAAGTTCAAGAGAAAGATGAAGCAACCGAAATCCGCTATTCAGGGGCGGCTACTGTCGGTTTTCCATACGGCCGCTCACACACACACACACACACAAAACACAGAGACGGGCCTTGCCTCTTGGGTGTCAAAAAATATTACCCTGGGGGACAAAACAAAAAACACAGTGCTTGTTTTTCATCGCCTGTCAGAAACGACCCCCGAAACCGTCCACTCTGTATGCAGTGTTTCATACAAGGTGTGTGTGTGTGTGTGTGTGTGGTTGTCCAGCTTTGTGTGCATGTTTAACCGCTGGACAGAGAGAACAGAGAGATTCTTGATGAATCAAATCATTGGATGAGATCATTCAGAAGCACCAGTCGGTCTGCAGAAAGAGAGAAAGACACACACACACACACACACATGTTAATCACTATTAATAGCAAGTGAAATCAGCAGATAATTTGGCTGTCTGGGGACAGATCCCCCTTTATCCTTCCGTCATAACTTCATGGAAATGTCAAACAGCTGCTGCTGCATGTGAGAGTAATGGTTAGTCGACTTTTTCATGTGGCCTCACAATTTCCCTAAAGCTTAATTGTGACCTTTTTGACCAGGGGAAATTACCTCCGGTGAGACTGTTAGATGATGGGTTTCCCACCTTCAGAGTGTGATCTGTTAGCATCATGAAATAATGAGTCCTGTGAGATTCAAGCAGCTTGTCACTTTCATGTATATGTAGTATTACCCAGGTGGCACTTCTGATATTTAAAAGTGTGGAGGTGGTTCTCTAGTGTAAAAAAGTAGGCTTGTGTCCATAAAGGTTACAGCAGAGAAATAAATTAGAAGTGATGGGTCCCCTCTTCATTATCTGAGGTGCCCTTGGGCAAGGCAGAAATCCCCTGAGCTGCTCAGTTGCACAAGTATAGGAAATTCCACCTTCCACCTTTTATGTAATTCTATGATGTGCTACCCCAGGGCTTGGATGGATATGAATAATAAAAATAGAAGATATATTATTCCAAACCGAATTGGTGCAAATATTTTCATCGTGATGGTGAGATCCTGACCATTCAGGGAGAGACTGGAGCAGCCAAACCACAGCTAAAATACTCAGTTAGTGTTTTGCAATCAAGTGTTTCACTACACAGAAGCATGTTACACCAGTTCAGCTCCAAATGACAAATGTAATTTCAAAACACCTGTAATACAAAGACCCAGGTATCCGTCACTTAATAAATTTGCGGACTGGCCAATTGATTAGGCACGCACAATTTTGAATTTTTGCAGATATTTTACAACTCATTTTGGCTGATTGTTGTTGCTGATATTAGCCTGTTATATCAGCACAAATGTTAATTTCAGTCCGAACCTGTATTTCATGTCAAAGCCTTTATCAGCTGATACTGAAGACGCGCTGATATTCTTGTGCATTTGACGTATGTTGAATGTATGTTCAATAATTAAAGTGTATTAGAGAAGACCTAAATATTTATGCAATGTCTGAGCAAGGAAGAGTATTTCTTTAAAATATTGTCCAAATGTTAGACTCTGTGTTTTTTTGTTTTTTTTTAATCAAAGTTGCAACTGCAACATGATCAGTGGTGCTGGAGTTCACCAACATCCAAAATACACAGAGCCACAACAGAGAGTTCATGTACGCACAATAAAGGCAAATATAAATCTGAACACAAAAGAAATAAAAAGTCAGGCACGGAGCATAAGTAATCTTGCAATTTTGAATAATGGCGGCACTGCCAGCTGACCTTAGTGGTGGAACCTTTTTTAATGACAACATGAAAGGATTGGGACTGAAAAATAAATGTGAACGTTCACCTGAACCTCTGTAAATGATGAACATCATCATCACTGATTAATTGTGTGCATCCCTAATCAAGTTTCCTCACTATTATCATGATGACAGTAGGGCTGGGTAATGCGGTTGAAATAAAGGGTATTTTCCAATAACAAGAAAGATCACAGAATGGCAAAAATCACATATTTAAAAAAATCAAATCAATGTTCAGAGCAAAGAACCATGTTTCATAGTAATGCATTATATAAAACAATGCTCTTCAAATGAGTAAAACAAAAACTTCACCAACACAATGTCCTGGTTTTTACAGCTTGTTGAGAATGATTCATAGTATTGAATTATTGGCTGGCTGTTGTATTGAGACCATAAGGACCATTTTGTGCTGACTGACCACTCTCATTTGTATGATGTTCATTTTTGCCTGTGATTGACTGCTGGCAGTGAATGTGTATACTGTAGACCACTGGTTCCCAAACGTTCTCTGCTCAAGACCCGAAAGAGAAATCTGGAAATTTACAAAAATACATCTACATTCACAAACTATGGATAAAGGGCCAAACAAACCTTTCACATCATCACCAACATGTCTTTTGACATGACCTGAATTTAATGAGAAGTATGTGGCTGAAGTTTACATTGGGCTGAGTTTTTGAAAGTGCCATACTGAGGTCAAGCTGAGCATTTAGTCTGTTTGGTAAGTTAGAGTTGGAAAGCCAGATTAACACAAGTATGTTGTGCCATATTGAATCAACACATCTTGAATCAACACATCTTGAATGATTCTTCTTTGCAAAGAAAAATAAATGTTTGGACTTTTCCAGATACGGCAAATGTTTTGTTTGGAATTACTTGTCCAATTCATTTTAAACCCCCCATTACTCCGTACTTCCCCACATATTACACATTGAAGCATCTCCTCTCCTTTCTGAATTGCTTTGGTGTAGCCAACACTAATAAACTCGCCCTTGTATTTTAGTTTAGACATTGTAAGATGGACATCGGAGGACAGATCGCAGACTAAAGACATACAATTCTGTATGAATGTGGACAGAAGATCAGGTTAGGGAGAAGAGGGAGAGAAAACCATACACAGCATCTGAGCTGAACAGAGGCGTGTAGTAAAAAAGAATTTACATATTTTAACACTGTTATTGAAATTTAATCTGCCAATTGGCGACCCAATAGAAATGGTCTTGCGACCCATTTTGTGTCCCAACCCTAAGTTTGGGAAACACGGCTGTAGACTAATGGTAGGTTATGTGGTTGTTGTCGTTCAAAAATAACTTCCTCATAATCAACCAGTGATTTTGACCTTTTTAAAAACATACTGTGTTCTTACCTTATTGCATTTGTCCCTTCCTCCCAAATGAAATTGGAAATGAGTTGTTCATGTACAGTCATGAACACTAAATCATTCATTCAGTGTCCCTGATGCCTGGTAGTGGTTCACTCGTGGCATCCTGTGTCCTGGTTGAAAGTCCTAAATAGCCAGAAGAAAATGTAAAATGATCAGAATGAATGAATGGAAAGGTCAGAGTAGGAAAAGCCCCAAGCAAGTCACAGTACATTAGTAAGATATTTGGGTTGTGTTTGTGTGTATGTGTGTATGTGTGTGTGTGAATGGCAGCCTTATCCACAAAGAATTTCTGAGAAAGACATAGTATTATGAAAAAAGACATCAATGTAATTTATGGCTAAATGGGTTCTCAAACAATGCCGTGAGACTGGAGGCTGTGCCAAGTTAGTCATCGTTATGATGACCCACAATCATGTGATCAACTATACAGCATCCTGTTAGGCTATATTTGCACTTTGTCCTATCAGACAAATGTTGCACAGGGTATTAAAAATCGTTAAATAAGTTTGGAAGACATGAAGGAAACAACGCTGTACAATAAGACACTGGCTAAGTTGGGCAGATTGCACCTTACTGCCTGGACTGGTGAAGGAGGTGCTACAGTTGCATCCAGAGAGCCATGTTATTCTGTGACGAAAACATCTTAAGTAAATGTGATGCCATGTTGGCAGGCATGGTGGAAGAAATAAGGCCCATGCGAGTAATGACATGCTTTTTTGACCACATTAATAATTGAAGGATATCGCCAATATTGATGCTGGTAAAGACATTTTGGGGTCCTTTTTTGTATCTGCCTCCAGCTCATAGACCGAGATGGCCCCTAAACTAGGGAGGCATGAATGATAGTTCTTGAAAAGCCAAAACCGAATATAATGAAAAACTTTCCAGTTATATCTTTTTTTTTTTTTTTTTTTGCCATTGTACAAATTTAAATAGTAAAACTGTGCTTTTATAAAAAAAAATTTTATTTCCCACAAGATTTGGAGAGACTATGGTGGGTGGGTCCGAGGCCCGAGCGGGTCCGGTAAAGTAATGTAGTGTCCATTTACTTTAATGGATAAATTCATCAAGTCCGACCCAATTTGATAAAAAATGTTGTATGTGGTTCTCGTATCACGTAACATGAAGACTTCACAGCCTCTCTTCAGGTAGGACTCTCATACTGCAGCACTTGTCTCTCTGTAGAGAGAGAAAATGACAGGATAAAGTCGCTAACCTGCCTGTCAGCTCGCTCTGGTCTGTTTCAGTGGATTTACCATAAAGGCTTGAATACATGTGCTCTCCAAATTTAGGTGCGGCTAGCTTAATCGCCTTCTCACAAATAGGGTTGGGCCTATAGACGATGCCACGGACGGACATCACGACGTTGAGCCGGCATCGTGATTGTAAAACACCCGCCCCCCTCAGCAAAAATTCTTATTGTTTTTAAGGTAAACACCCCGGCTTGCCACGCCTCTTTCTCCCCCCATTGGTGCATTTTCTCCATCAGCAATATGTTTTATAAAGTCGCCCAAAACACTGAGAACTCGTATATTTGTACCTACCTGCAGCTCACGGCAGCAGGTGAGCTGCAGGTAGGCTTATTAATGACGTAGCCTATTATACAACTGAAACCAACATCTGCACCCTGTGTGTTCACTGCTGCTTCACCTGGTCCGTGCGTAAAATATCCACCGCGACTCGTAACATAAGTCTACCTTTTTTTTTTGTTTTTTTACCGAGTGAAGCTGCCCCCCGCACGATGCCATCGTCCATACCGATGTTTCACTGTAGACCTTGCCCAACCCTACTCGAAAATGAGTGACAGAAACACTCAAAGCGGCTCAGACCGTTTTTTTTTGCCTTTTCTAAGAAGTCAGCCACAGATGGAGTGGATGTGCTAGGAGACAATTCAGCTGAACTGTGTCTGCAAACGGCAAATTTTGCGTCTTTCACGGACGGCGGTGTCGGCGTAATTGTTCGGTAAAATTTTATTTTCGCTTATCAAGCCGAACACCTTCTTCGAACAACCTTCTTGCTGTGAGGCGACAGTGCTAACCACTGCACCACCGTGCCGCCCCCGAACACCGAAATCAATTTAGGAAAATATATATTCTTGTCCACCATGGCACAGTTCATGAAATAGTACTATCCAGTTCTTAAATGGAAAAATCAAATGTAAAATGAAAGTTTAGATCAGCTCTCAATACAAGAAGGGGGTGGAGGGTTGAGTTTGACTAGAGGTTTTCACTTTACAGCAGCTTCAAGCTTTAATACATTTTGAACTCTGTGAACAATGTTTCAGTGCCTCGTTCGAATGACTGATGAGTGTTGATGTCAACACTACAGTACAGGCTGGGGTGTGCACCACCTCTTTATTCCTGTTCTGTGAGACTTGTTGCTGCTTTGTTCCCATGTGAAGAGGGAAGTTCCTTTTATCTTTTCCCAAGGCAGCTACTAGCCATTTCTCAAGAGTCCAGCGTGGCTCTATGGAGTCACGGTAAAGACAAAATATGAAGTTCAAAACATGCCAGCTGCTTCTATTATTTTAAATGTAAAACCACACACCTGTAAAGTAGTTTTCTTAGTGTCGGGGAGGCATTGCGAGTTGACAGAATATGTCACTGGTTTACTCTCTTCTTTGGTGAGGAGGAATCAAGTGAAACAACATACAAAAGAAGCTTTATACAATGACTTAGATGCTTTGCAGTCCTGTTGATATGCTACACTGCTGCACATCCAGTGTGCGCTACAAGGTGTCCAATGATTATATTATATATATATACTGAACAAAATTATAAACGCAACAATTTTGTTTTTTGCCTCCATTTATCATGAGCTGAACTGAAAGATCTAAGATTTTCTCTATGTACACAAAAGGCCTATTCCTTTCAAATATTGTTAACAAATCTGTCAAAATCTGTGTTAGTGAGCACTTCTCCTTTGCCGAGATAATCCATCCACCTCACAGGTGTGGCATATCAAGATGCCAAACTCGAGGCTTCAAAACGGCAGTCCACAAACCAACGGGTGACGTCATAATGACTGCGCCACTTCTTATATACAGTCTATGGTCGGCAGTGTGGAAGCATTTTAAAGTGTCCGAGAAAGACACAAAAATCGCTGTTTTGCAGACACTGTTCTCAGAATTGTCTCCTAGCATATCCACTCTGTGCCTGACTTTTCTTAGAAAAGGGAACAAACTGTCTGACCGGCTTTGAGTGGTTCTGTCACTCGTTTCTGAGAAGGCGATTAAACTAGCTGCACCTACATTTGGAGTGCACACGTATTCAAGCCTTTATGGTAACTGAAAAGGACCAGAGAGAGCCAACAGGCAGGTTAGCGACTTTTCATGTCATTTTCTCTCTTTACAAAGACAAGTGTTGCAGTATGAGAGTCCTACCTGATGAGAAGCTTTGAAGTCTAAACGTTATGCGACACAAGAACCACATACATTATTTATCAAACTGGGTCGGAGTTGATGAATTTAGTGCGAGGATACACATGTGACAACGTCCGGTTTTCAAAATAAGATGTCTATACAGTTTGGAAATAAGATTAATTGGATTATTCACATACCCGTAAAGTATAAAACATATTATGTTATTTACTATACCGGACCCTCTCGGGCCTCGGACCCACCCGCCATAGTCTCTCCAAATCTTGTGGGAAACGCTGAGTAAAAAGCACATTTTTGACTATTGAATTTATGCAATGGTAAAAGAAATGGCAAAAATGTGAATGTTCTTGTTCGGTATTCAGCAAATTTTTCATTATAATCCGCTTTGCCCAAGAATTTTCATTTCGGTGCATCCCTAATAAACATTTTGTTTTCTTCCATTCACACATCTTGTCTTTTGTCAGATGGGGACACAAATGTGAACCCCCCCCCCCGGTGTGGTGTGGCACTAATCATTGCCCATTTTTGCTGTAACTAACAGGGCAGTGGATCTAAATGTCACAGGAGGATCTCAGCTCTGGTCTCTCATTTGTGTTTGCCATTTGGAGGCAGCAACACTACATGAGCTTGACTAACCTGGCTAACCGGGCTGAGCCAATTAGCTGATAGACAACAGCTGGTGCACTGCCAAAAGGTTTCCCGGGTTGAACCTCTAGAATTTCTGTGCTTGTGAGTAGTTGACATAAATAGAGTATTTTGGCTAATTCTTGGGGTCACAGGACATACTAAACCGAGGGAGTCGCATACCAAACCGAGGGAGTCGCATAACAAACTGAACGCCGTGTACCGAACCGTTTGGACAACACATGTACCATTACAACCTAAATTATAATGACAACACTGCTGCATCATGTTATTACAAATATTACATGATCAGTTACTGACATACAAAAAGGGCACATACAGAGAGCTGTAGCTTGTTAGAAAGTTTAAATTAATGTTGCTGTTTCATAGAAGCACCTGATCATGCTGTTAGTGAGGGCTAACAGCCATACATAACTGTTGGACGAGCTCCATTTCTGAGTCAGCCATTTTCGTATTTTTCCTTCTGGAGAGGGTTTTCAAAAAGCTCCATTTTCAGGGGTAGAAAATGCCAGCTTAGTGTGGATGAAAGGCCGAAGTGTAGAGGAAAGGACTTATTGGCAAGTGTAATGCACAACACTGTAAGCATGTCCTTTGCAGCCTTGGTCACCCCCCTGAAACATTATGGAAAGCCATATAGCCACATCGGTCAGATGACTAACTTTGGTTGGACTCCACCGAGCTTCCTCTCTCAAAGGAATTTGGTTTGAACTAGTTTCTGTGGATTATTTTTTGTATCGCAGAATGGTGTGTGGTGGCAGGTACTGTGATTTCATGATGCTTCTCAAGGTTTTTGTTGTTGTTTCTTTTTTTTCTGCACAGCACTGAACACGTCCAAGGCAGTGTCTTGTGAAATGTTATAGTGGCTTTGACATTACTTTGAGCTTTTTGACAGCCAGCCAACTGACTGATTGTGGAGGCTTTTTATCATCAGGAATTTGGCTTGGAAATTCTTTGCCCAACCTGGCTGGCTGACTGCGGCAGACTGACTGATTGGCGGGCTGGCTTTGGAACGGAAGGAAACATCTTCCTTCCCTCCATTGTGCTGAGCAGGAAAGGATGGACTGTAGCCAGCTGACAGCTGTTTCCTGGTGGATGAAGGAGGAATGGGTGCGTGGGTGGGTGGCGGGGTTGTTGTGCTGGTAGTGAGTGAATGTGTTTTTTGTCTGCTTTTGACTGTTGCAACAGTTTAATGAGAACTAGAAATCTGAAGGTTTCACAGTAAGATGAAATATATTAGTTTTATTTCAGATGATTGTATCAGTGGTTTGCCACAAAGCAGTTAGCCTACTCACTGGGTTTAAATGCTTATGGCCCATAGAATAATGAACAGATAGGAAATAATCTTCTTCTATTCATTCTTGCTGGAGGACTGGATGACACATCAGTGGGCTGAACGGAGATGATGTGCACAGAGCTTCGTCCGTTTTGGCTGCCTCACCTTTATCATCGGGACTAAACCACATATATATATATATATATATATATATATATAACGTTTGTTTTGTTTGCTGGTCCTGTAACTTTATCCACACCCCTTGCGGTGCGCTATACAGTAGGTCCTTTATAGTGTGAGGAGTGAGTGTGTGGTTGAGAAAAATAGAACGAGCAGCAGAGAGTGATGTGAATATGTATCAGAGGAAAAGGTGAGCAGTGAAGTTTGGCAGTAACTGTACAGTGTACTACAGTTTGTCAGTGAATAATGGCTGCAGCTAAAGCGTGTTTGTGTGTGTGTGTGTTGTTCAACTGCTTTTTGTTTCTGCTTTATTTGGTATTTATTTAGTTATTGCGCTGAAGATGATGTCAGGCAGTTTCACACGGTGTCGCCCACCTACAAAACATCACCTCAATACAGCATCTCCGTATCAGTTTAATAGAAACAGCAGTCATACTGTCTGCATTTCTAAATTCTACCTAAGCCTAATGCATAACATTACACTCAAAATGTTTTTTAAAACAGACCATACATTTATACATTTCCAGGCAGCAATTTATGTTGGTGAACATTTAGGTCTTTTCTTTGTATGTGGATATTTTAAATGAGTTTTCTTTTAAACAGTCAAATCTGCGTTTACATTCAATGTTTCTCACTATAACTCACAGTTTCCCTGAGGCCTTACAGAAGTATTGAGTTTATTTCCTTCCTCAAAACATTTACAAATCCGTTTAAAAAAAAAAAAAATACAACAAAAAAAAGTGTTTGCCTTTGCACTACAACGTTTCTCTATGCGTGACCAAAAGTAAAACTGGCAGCAGGAATGTGTATTCTGTCGCCCTGGTGCTTGCTCACATGTGCGTCCTCGTGCACAACATGGGGACCCACTCATAAAAACATTAGCCAATAGCATTACTAATAGCCAGGGGATCCTTTAAGTTAGCTTGATTTGATTGATAATTTGACTTCAACCTGGATTTGACTAAAATCTAAAAATGTTGGCTATCAGTTGTAATAGCATCTGCTATAAACAATGTGATACTTGCATTGGAAAGCTGTCCCTATCAAATCACAAAACATAAGTCTTTAAGATGATGTCAAAAGACGATTTAAGTGTCATGACACTTTGGACCAAGTTGAGTCCATTACAGTGTGGGCCAAGTCTAGTTCATGGATAAAATTGCACATTAGGTGGTGTTTAATGATTCTAATCATTTGCGCACTCTTTAAAAAGATTGTTTTTTTATAACATGTTTGAATTTTATGTCTGGACAGAGAACTTTCATCGTAGAGGGAAGTTTCCTTTTGTAGAAGTAAAACGGTAAAACTGTGGTGTCTATTGTGTCGACTTCACACCACATTGTAACATTTCTGTCAACTCTGTCCTCATGTGCCCTGGCTTCCTCTCCCTCACTCTTCTGTTTCCGGTGTCTCTCGCCCTCCTCTCTTCGCTTGCTTCCCTCCCATGTCTCGTTCTTTCTGTAGCCACTTTAAGGCCAGCTGTAGTGTGGGCTTTTTGCCACAACAGCATGATAAAGCTTCCAAGTCACTGCTCTAAGTGATTTTTACTACACGGTATTACTGTATTAATGTATGACAGATTGCGTTGTAGTACTGTATAAGCGGTTTCCCTGAAGTGTAAGTACAGAACGCATCTGAATCATTTGCAAATGTTTATTTTTTTTTTTTAAATATCGAGCCTCTACTGTACTTCACTTGTGTGGGAAAAGAAATCCTCTCCTCTTCTGTTAAACCTCTCATATTCTAGCAAGATGTGTATTTTTGTTTTTAAAAAAGCCATAATTACAAACTACAGTTATCCATTTGTGTTGAAGCCATCACATTTCTCTGCTGGTTCTGTGGTTCTAGTGGGCTACAGAGAGTACACGTCATTAGCATGGTTTCTGCTACTCGCCAAACCAGGCTGACCCAAGGCTGCTTTAGCTGCTCTCCCATACAGATGTGATATAAATGCTGTGAGAGACTATGATTAGAGGCAACGCCGTGAGAGCATTGCAAGTGGTTTTCTGTACTATAGTACAATGAGGTCTGTTTCCTACAACCCATCATCCAAGCAGTTTTATTGCAGCTCCTGCTTCTCTTACTATCCTTCCTCATATTGAAAACATGTTGGCTGTTAGATATTGGTTGACCAACTCTCATCACAATAGCAGTAAGGTGCTAATGTTTGTGACAAATGAAGCTGCATTTCCTGTAGCTGCTTCACAATAAAAGCCTTTTGTGTTTTTTTTTTTTTTTTTTTTTTTTTTTTTCTAAAAATATTTTTTTTTCTTAATATGAAGCAGCAGCTGCAGGAAATGTTAGCTTTGCATTAGCAGTATCTTAAAAGTGCCCTGTGGAGTTTTCATGTGAACACAGAGGGTGTGGTGATGCTGTAGTCCAGCAATGCATGGCAATCTTGGTGGCCAAGAATTAGTGTGTCTTGTCCACCCAGCACACTTGGGTTCCATAATATTTGGTCACTTTATTTGGTGTTTCTACTGCAAATCAACAGCGTGTTGGATGCTGACACATAAAAAGCAGTTCAGATTCTCCACGAAAAGGACCCTGAGGAGTAGGGTTGTTCCGATTGGCGATCGGATCGCTTATCGACGATTGAATGGATGATCGGCGATCGATTTTTCATGTGCCGATATTAAGGCGATTTTAACTAACTCACTATCAGAAGTTAGATGACCTAAAACTAAATATAAAACACTAATGCGTTGAAGTTAACTCTGAGAAGTTAGTCTATTTTTTTAACACAACGCTGTCGATGGGTTCAGCTAAAAAGTTCAACTATTTTGCTACTACTTTTACTACTTTGACCACGGAGTGCACATGCGGTCGCCGAGCAGTGCGCTGTGCCGTGTTTGCACTTTTACCATTCAATAAACCTGTAGTGTCGTTCCCAGAAAGTGTCCTAATCCTAATTTATTTGTGGATCACTACCAGGATCATGTTTGAAATCATACATAACAGACAACAATAAGTTTTCCCTGAGGAAAACTGAGACTGTCTGTGTGTCATGACGTGGAGAGGGGAGAGGCATGTGTTTTAAAGGGGATGAAAGTGGTACATGTTATTGGCCATGATTCTCACAACCTCTAAAATGCCCACCTGTAATGTATTTATGTATGATGATGTATTCTTTCTGATCCCATCCAGTATCCCAGTGTGCCACAGGTGCGCTAAGCGAGCGTGTTCTTGGCGTGCCCCCCTGACACACTGTGCAGGTTGTTCTGTTTCAAGAACAAAATGTTTCATGAATGTTTCAAGAAGAAAATGGAGAACCTATATGTCACGCTGAAGCTACTAAAGCGCTAAAAGCTGAACATAGCAACCCTTTTTAAAACATGAGGCTTTGTCTCCAGCCTGCTTGCCTGCACACTAATCAGGTTAGTGCCTATTAGCACTACCTGCTTAAGCAGGATCATTATAGTGTAGGTCAGTGTGCTTTGAATCCCCATAAGATGCAGTTCCTGTAATGGCTGCTGGACGTTGGCTCCAAGACAACTGACTGTATTACAGGGACTGGAAAAAACATCAGCTTCTCTGTCAGTTGTTCCACTGCCGTGTACAGCTGTCATTCAGCTTGTTGTCTTTCTCTGGTGGGTGCAGCTTAGAATCTAAATTACTGTTATCCAACTATGAAAGTGTGTGTTGTAGGTGACTTAACGGGTGCTGAACTCTTTTAGCCTCTCTTTCTCTTTTTGTACTAGTCCCCCCCCCCTCACCACCATCTTTCTGCCTTGATCCACAACTCGTAGCTGTGGTCTGTGGTCTCCATGGTGATGAAAGAGCAGCTGCAACAAAAAAACCTTAATACCGCTCTCCCCTGTTCGCTCTCCCTCCTCTCCATTGTTAATCCAGCCAGATGGTCCCGAGGCTCTCTGCAGTAACAAGTCCCCAACAGCCTCAGGACAGCAACACCAACTCAAGCAGACAAAACCAAATTATCAACAAGCAAAAAGGAAAAATATATTGAACACTGGAAAGAAACAACCAGAACACAATGTAAATTACAATGTAACCTGACCCTAAAAAGAGAATTCACACTGGCAAATTACCTGAGCTCAATAAAATGTCCTAAACTAAGAAAAATGTTGACATGTTAACATACAAACTGAGTAAACACAGGTTTGTTGAGACATAGAAAAGGGTCGCCACAGACAGAGCTGGCTACCACAAGAGGAGAGACTCTGCTCCCAGTGTGACAGAGGACAGGTAGAGACACAGCTGCACTTTCTAACCTCATGCCCTAAATATAAAACACTAAGACAAAAACACTTTGCAAACATTTCCCAAATATACCCCGAATTCAAATTCATATCAGACACACAGAAACTCTCCTATTTACTGGGAGAAATGCCCAAATGTGAAATAATTGCTGCAAAATATATCTGCTCATTGTGTTTGAGCTCCTGGTAGGTTGGGGCTTTGTGATGATATGTCTGGGGGTAAACTGATTTTAAGTAATTGATCATTTCTGTATTTTTAGTAAGAAGGGGTATTGGCTGCTCTGCACAGATTATTTGGTCTTGTATATCTCTGCACCTGCAGGATGCTCTTACAGATGTCTCTCTCTCTCTCTCTCTCTCCCCCCCCCTTCCCTCCTATCAGCCACCTACTACCCTACTTCCCACCTTTACCGCTGCTGTTGAGGTAGCCATGGCGACCAGCGCCGTGCCAAGTGACAACCTGCCAACGTACAAGCTGGTGGTGGTGGGGGATGGTGGCGTTGGGAAGAGTGCCCTCACCATCCAATTTTTTCAGAAGATCTTTGTGCCAGACTACGATCCCACGATAGAGGACTCGTACCTTAAACACACGGAGATAGATGGACAGTGGGCAATACTGGATGGTGAGTAGAATTGTATGTGCATGTGAAATCTCTCCATGCTAATCTTCCATTTTATTTATTCATTTTCCTTTTTCCATCATTGACCAATGGGTGAACGTTTGTATTTGTTCTTTTTTAGCTTTTAACTGCATTCCTGCAGTAGCTGTTCTCCACACTGAGCAACTCACTGAAAGAATTAATGACAAAAAGGCACTGCTATAGTTGTTGCATGTGGGAGAAATGATCATTCCATGATTTCATCCATCCCTCAATAAAGTGTTCAATTTATGTTGGAAACACATGAAGCTCTGGAAAGAATTAGAAAACGACTTCAGTTTTAAAGTTTATGGGAACAAATCTTTGTGTAAACTTTTGACATTCTGTTATGAAGTACTGACAATTAATGACCTCTGCCAAGGCCAGGGAAGTTGTCCTGACTCAGTTGTTATGTAAGGGTAGCCAAGGCCTGAAGGGGACACTCGAGGAAAGGCCATTGTTGGGTCACAGGATCACCAAAATGTGCAAGTCTCTTTCTCTTAGGATTATGAGAGTGCGTGGGTGGAATTGACCACACAACTCGTAGAGGAAACAAAAGAACTGTTATTCGTGTACTTGCGGAAAATTTAAACAGGTCACAATAACAAAATTGAACAATCTCATTGTACAACGATCACTGCACACTGGGCCAGTTTATATTCCCTAGCAAATAGATGTAACAATGTTTCTGGTTCAGAGGGGTTTGACAATTTTATCGCAGCTTTCATAATTTTTTTTTACATGCTTGAATGGAATCAGGTGTCTAGGTGGTTCAATAAGAAAAACAATGTCTAAATGAGCAGTTTGCCACTGAAAAGCACATTTAAATATATAAGGTGGCTTGTACTGTATATGTCCCTCCATCTTCGCAGTGCTGGACACAGCCGGCCAGGAGGAGTTCAGTGCTATGAGGGAGCAGTACATGAGGACAGGAGATGGTTTCCTCATCGTCTTCTCTGTGACAGACAAGGCCAGCTTTGAACACGTTGACCGATTCCATCAACTCATACTACGGGTTAAAGACAGGTAGGTGACAACAGCGCAGCTGAGTAATACATAGCAGAAACCATTTTTTTTTTTTTTTTGATGCACACAACAGAAGAAAATGAAGGACGTGGAAATGATATAGAAAACTCATGTCAATTGACTCCTCAGCGAAGTTATGATTTAATGTAAACTCATTTACACTGTTGCTGAAAATGAAATCACAGAAGACAGAATTGCTGTCACAGTGTTTCACCTAGCATTAAAAGCAAATTTTTTTTCACCGGATTTAAGCTGTGAGAGTAGCCTCCGTCAGACTCAGTTATTACTGTGTTCAGCAGCATATGGAGGCTGTCCTGCAGAAGAAGTGTAGGAAGAAACCTCAGTAGTTGAGTTCTAACCTATTTAATAGTAAGGGCATTGCATTGTTGCAATGCATTTACTGTAAATTGTCCCTATAAATAATTGTATACATGTTTGAAGATTTCTATATGCATATTTCCATGATACATCAAAACAAATTGACAAGTTGTAAAACACAGAATTCAGAAAAATTTAAACAGAAAATGCCGAATTTGGTAAAAAAAAAAAAGTATCTGATTTCATAGGGCCCTAGAATGCTTGCTCAGTAATTTTCCTTGAAAAGAAACCTCTTGAAAAGAAGAACAAACATGTCGAGAACTCCAGAGAAAGAATTTGGTGTGTGTGTGTGTGTGTGTGTGTGTGTGTGTGTGATGACACACACAATAAACCCCCAATTTTTCGAAATGTGACCAATCAATCAGTCTAACATTTTGATATCTGTAAACACTAAATCTACTAAACACTAAAAAGTCCTTATTGGATTACTACTGATGTGAAATATGTTAGACATAAAAGAGGATGCTAAACAGATCATGTTTTTACAATGTCTTTTTTTTTTTTTTTTGTCCTTTTAGTTTCATCTTTTGGTTACGATAAGATTTTACTGATTAAGGAACGCTGTAGCATCACTGGAGTCATCAGACTGGTTGAAGTGAAACAAACCCAAAGTTTTTCCTACTTGTCTTAAACAAGACTATTTTGAAGCTAAAACGAAAGCGGATTGCTTCAAAATGGCCAGTACAATCAATCTTTGCATTGGGAATCTGTGCGTGTGTCTAACTATGTTAAATAGAATAAACAAAAGTTACTGTACCCAGAAGCCAAAGTTTCCACAAGAGGAAGTAGCTCTGTTAGATGTAATAGACATTTACAATGTGGTGTTTGTTTATGATCTTCTTACCACTAATGTTGTTTGCCTTGTTGAACTCCATTCTCAAGATTGTGCTGCATCAGTGAAGTCTAAAATGTTATAAACAATAGAAATTTAGGCCCAAACTCCAAAAATAAGACCTAGTAAGAAATTACTTTTAAGCCCCTGTGAGCGCCGTCACATCATCATCTGATGTGGTCTGATTTAACAGTGCGCATGAGCCATTTAAGGACCACACACACTAAAATTTTTAATATTTAATATATTTTGTACTTTGAGGAACATTTAAAGCCAAACTTTGCCTGCCTCAGTCATGTCAGTTTGAGTTTTGCTGACCCAGCAGACATGGTAACGTTGCATCACATTTTTCAGGATTAGACTGGTTAAGTATAAGGATCTCACCCTTGCCTCACTTTTCCTCAAGCTGCAGACCAGTTGGGCAGAACGCCGGATTTGTTTCCAAAAGTTTGGGCTGTTGTGTTCTGAATGTCAGTTGTTGAGAGTAGAGGAAGTGTCTGTTCTCTGACGGTGACTGACAATAGTCAATAATGGAACAAAAATGCAACCACAGCAAGTGGTTTGGAAATTCATTATTCAGTTCTACAGAAATACCTGAGTGAGAGAGTGTGTGTGTGTGTGCTGTTCCTCTCAGGGAGGCCTTCCCCATGGTGTTGGTGGCAAACAAAGTGGACTTGGTTCATCTGAGAAAGGTCACCACTGACCAGGGCCAAGAGATGGCTGCAAAACATAACGTAAGTAGTGTCCTTCGCTCATTGTAGGCTTTGTGTGGAAACCTGGGACAATGAAAGCATTTCTGAAACAGCAGTAAGAGGAAACGGTGTGTTCTTGTATCAGAAATAATTCACTCCTAAATCAGAATAAAACTAGAATTGAACATCAGACACAGTTGATTGATCGGTGTCATTTACATGACCGTGTGTGAGAGAACATCAGTCTTAGTCTTTGTTTTGTGGTGAGAGTGAATTAAAGATTGTGTTTTCACTAATACGGCTTCCATCTTCATGTGATTTTCTACTGGTTCCATCCTCCCTGTACTGTATGTTGGTATACTTTATACAGTATTTTTATGTAGTTCAACCATTTGGTTTATTTCATATTTCAGCGACGTGTCAGTAGTAACTAATACCACTGACGCTTCCTTTTGGAATATTTCTGCTTGCTTCTTCAGATAACTTATATTGAAACCAGTGCCAAGGATCCTCCAATGAACGTGGACAAAGCCTTTCATGAGCTGGTTCGAGTTATAAGGTAACTCCAGGTTTACTTCTGTTTATTCTATTTTTATGAGATAGACCAGAATGTGTTTGGATAAAAAGTAATGTAAGATGTATTCAGTAGCGGTAACGGCAGTTAAACTGCTCTAGGACATCAAATTCTAAACTCAAAGCATATCACCCTTTCCTTGTTTTGTTTGTTTTTTTTTCTCTGTGCGTTTGACTTACTTAGAGGTTAGTGGCAATGAGAGAGTGTTATGCTGATATGTGAGGGCAGTGAAACTGTTTTTAGAGAGAGTGCAAAAGCAAAGAAAAAAGTCCCAGAGCTATTTCCTGTCTTGACACACATGTAATTTCAGAAGAATCTGGTTTGTGTCCATGTTTTTGTATGTGGTCATATCCTGTTTTAAGGCCTTATTTTGTTGCAAGAACCAATAAGCAACAAGTGGGCAGGTCAGTGTTCTACGGCCTTTGCTCAAACACCCAAATACACAGCTGTATTTGTAAAAAGGAAATAATCCAGATTAGAGAGTCCCCATTGTCTACACGTCAGGTCTGTAACAAAATGTTCATTCAAAATGCACCAAAACTGAAGAGAGTTTACCAATGAATCAACATTGCCCTCTTGTGGTCTGACTGTAGAAAGCCAGTTATACAGGAGGGGGAAAACGAAATGATTATTCTGCACAAGCTGCCTTAAGCTGCCTTGAACATTCCCTTATAAAATGGTTTATCAAATCTATAAGATGGGACACATTATTGATTTGCTCTAAGCTTAGTTTGACTCACTTGTAATATTGCCAATTTAACTGGGATTTAAAAATTTTTCCGCTGGATTTCCTGTTGCAAAAATATGTAATGTGAAAATGTTCACAAAACAAAGGATAAATGCATCAAAATGAAGGAACAATGTACACATGTTCCCCCTCACCAAAACTGACTGAACAGGCACTTAAGGGGATAGTGCCTTTAAATAATTAATTAGGCATTTTGGGATATATTCTCATTTACTTTATTGCTGCGAGTTAGATGAAAAGATACCGCTAATGTCTGTATGGTCGTTTAGCTTAGTCTAGCTTGCCTAGCAACCTCGTGGTGCCGACAGGACCCCAGGAAGTTACTGTGCCCTGCCAAGAATAGTCCAGCACAGAAACCCCAATAAAACCAAAAGGGGTTGTTTGTACACGTGTTGTTCAGATTAAACTAATGACATACTACATGTTAGTGAGTTTAAGAGGTGCTAGTAGGTGTATTTTGTGACCATTGGACAGAGCCATGGTAGCTGTTTCCCCCGTTTCCAGTCTTTGTGCTAAGCTAAGCTAACCTGCTGCTGGTAACCGGTAAATGGACTGTACTTGTTGTTATGTAGCACTTTTCTAGTCTTCACCGACGGCACCAGGAGCAATTTGGGGTTCGGTATCTTGCCCAAGGATACCTGCAGACTTGGGAAGCCGCAGACCTTCAGATTAATGAACAATCTGCTCTAAAGAAATATGACCACATTACTCCTGTTTTAGCTTCATTACACTGGCTCCCAGTATGTTTTAGAATTGACTTTAAAATTCTATTGATCACTTTTAAAGCTCTTCATGGCCTCTCGCCTTGTTATATTTCTGACCTTTTAGTCCCATACGCACCAGCACGTACCTTGAGATCCTCGGGCAGAGGTCTGTTGTCTGTTCCAGAGTCTCGACTGAAAACTAAAGGAACCATCTGGAATCTTCAACTTTGACTCAGGAGCAGAAATCAGACTTTTAAACTCAAAAGAAATTATGATTTGATACTTATCGTGATAATTATCGATATCGAAAGATATGAACTGTATTATTGTGATAACATTTTTGGCCATATCGTCCAGCCCTTCATGACAGCGGCATCGATCTTCACATCTAATCATCAACAAGAAAGTAAATAAGTGTATTCCCCTGACTGTTGGATCTATTTTTGACTTTAAAAATAACAACTTAGTTGAATAAACTCCTTGATAAATAGAACTTTATGAGCCAAAATGATAACCATGGCAGGATTATTGTGTTGTGAGTTCTCAGAAAAAGCATGAAGTTAGGATTATTTTATCAAACTCTCATTATTTTTCTTTCTCCACACTCACAGACAACAGGTCCCAGAGCGAAACCAGAAGAAGAAAAAGAAGATGAAATGGAGAGCAGAACGCTCCGCAGGTTCCCACAGGTTCCACTGCGCCATATTGTGACCCCCCCCCCCCCCCCTGCTAATAATTCATAACGTACACACACCCACATGCACACCCACTTACCTTTTGGATGTCAGGGAACTCCCCAGCAGTGGTAACTACTGGAGCACAAACAAAGGGAGGGGGGATGGGGGGGTGTCGAAGAATGGCTGTATGGATCCAGAGAGGCGGAAGGAGAAGTCAATCTGAAATGTTGGGCTCCCCACAACCCTTCACCATGCCTTGGAATGAGCACTACGCCGTCTCTTTTCAATTTATGGTCCCTTTCAAAGGTCTCCCATCTGTGTCTCCAAAGACAGAACTACAGTGTTACTGAACTGCTTCTCGATCAAGTGTGATTTTTGAATTTAATATCAAATGTGGCACAAGAGGACAGACTCTGGGGGGGAAGCCAGAGATCAGGATCACCTTAATGTTGGACCTTTTTGTCTTCTTGAGAAAGGGAAGAACTCAAAATGGCACCTCGTATTTTATGGACCAACTCCCAACAACCTGCTGGTCATCACCTTTCAATCCCCACACTCCTACAATTTCTGGACGAAAAAGCACCCGTGTGATCTTTAGATATGTTTGTCTGTGTTCTCTCTCGTTGTAGAGTGGACGTCACGAGGGCACGGCGGATGAGTATGAGAGCGGTGACGGTGATTTTTGGCAGTGAAAATACATGTTCTGTGAGTGTAGCGTGTACCTCGTGGTCATGTGACGCTCTGGGCGCGAAATGTCAGTTCAGAGGGAATGGAAGTCGTAGCAAGCGAAACAAGTGTGACGTGATGCTGAGAAAACGTGTCACATCGGTTGACAGGTGAAGGCCATGGTCATATCAGCTTGTTGAATACGTGTTTAAATATTGTAATTGTAAAGGAAAGTAAGATTGGTCCGGTGTGTGATGTTAAAACGTTAATGTAAACATAACAGGGTTACTGACGTTTCAGCGAATGTTTACAGACTCTTATAAATGGATTATTTTCCCATCTTAAAAACGTATATCAGAGCCATCATGTCTTTTTGAAAATAACAGTGGATCATTTAGGTTGCCTCTTCAGTCAATGGCAGGATGAGTGCAGTCTTCTTCAGTACTGTATGAACGACAGACCTGAATTTTTTATTTTTTTTTGTCTTTGTGGTCTCAAGAGATTCTCTTCAAAACAAGTAACTTTCCATGTGTTTTTGTATCTTAAAAAAAATAATAAAATAGAGAATTACAATTATATTTGTGATTTAAAAAAAAGTATAATTATAGGCGGCAATGTAAACAAATTTAATGCTGGTTTACAAAAGATCTGTATGAAATCGAATAGATAAGGGATAGTGAGAGCTTAGTGTTTCAGATCTGAAACGGGCTGGGGAAGCTGATTTGCACTGGCCACTAACCAAAATAATGTGATGTCACTTTATTTCAGCTTTTCAAACTGCACAGCTGAATCCAGGACAAGGTTACAAATAAGAGTCATGCTCGGTAAAGGGTAACGCTCCTTCAGTTCGGGGATACATACTGTTGCCCTGAGAAAACATCAGAGTTACAAAGCCTGTCTCGACCAGGCGGCGGGATGCTCCTAGGGCTTAAAGCCATGTGAACCTAGCTACAGTTTAGTTGTAGGAAAACCACACACTCGAAGCAACAAGGCATTCAGTTCATGTTTGTAGCTGTGAGGTGGATAGGAATGTACAATTTAATAACCTATGAAATGGCTTGTACTGTTAGCGCACTAAAGTTTCAGTGGACAACTTTTTTTTTTGTCTGGATGAATACCGTCTCATGAAGGAATACATTTTTGCACTTTTAATACAATTTCTGACTTTCCTATTGGCATGTTGTTTTCTGTTCTAATCTGTAAGTGAATTGAAAAGGCACGTTCAAAACGATTTGAATGTAAAATCGAATAACAAAACGAGCAAAGAGGCAATTAGCGCTGTAGCCCTGTGTGCCTGTGTATGCCTGTTGCCTTGGCGATGATTGTAACAGATTATTTAAGTTAGAATTTAATCATTTGAAAGGTATTGAAATAAAAGTTCCATATTACTCAGTTTTGAAGGTTGAGTATGAACAAAACTCATTTATTGAATGGCATACAAATTCACCTCAGCATGAAAGTGGAAAATCCACCTCAGCAAAAGAAGGAATACAGTATTAATCTCTATCTACTGTCAAAGGGACTTCACAAAGAGATTCCAGAGAAGGACAGAAAACATTGATGTAATGAACATTGAGCAATGGAACAGCTGACTCTGGATTGTGGAGGAGGAAAACAAAAAAGCTGTGTGTGTTTTTGATGAAAATGTTGCATCATGTATGTTTGATACTATTTTGTATTATTGATATGATTCTTGCAAAGTGTTTTTTAAACAACTGAATAATTTATTACTGTCTATGTTACCTCAGCGTGTCCCAGACCTGGACAAAAAGCTTAATCCATCCCCCTATTTGTTTTCTTTTTTCTTCTTTGGGACTCTCAATGGGTAACAGGCCTTTCGCCTTTGAGCCCCCATAGGAAGAGACTGCTTTACTGAAGCTCATGTGGAGATGGCCTCACAAGTTAACAAGTAATGACAAAACAAGAAAAGTTTGTCATCCAACTTGTCATCCTTAATATGTTTAATTGTTCAATGTGAAACGTCCTAAAAGGAATACTTTGAACAAGACGACTGAATAAGAGTACTTTCCAAAATGTCAGAGTTGGATGAGAAGATTGACAGCACACGCATTTCTGTACACTTAGCTATATCCAGCAGTCTGGATACCTTAGTTTAGCTTGGTTTAAAAACTGGAAACAGGGAGGAAAGACCTTGTGTGTGAAGATAATACTAAAATCAGCCAACCAGCACATTTAAAATTCATTGAGTATATTATTTAGTTTGTTTAAATGTGCTGGATTATTTGATAACTTTGGACTAGGCTAGCCGTTTCCCCCCTGCTTCCACTCTACATGCTAAAGTAAGCTGTCTGGCATGCAAGCTAGCTTCATAGTGTGCAGGTGGTAAATGGACTGTACTTGTATAGCGCCTTTTTAGTCTTCTGACCACTCAAAGCGCTTTACACTACATCTCAATTTACCCCAATCACACACATTCATACACTGATTGCAGAGGCTGCCATGCAAGGTGCCGACTGCTCATCAGTTGAAAGAGGCTAATCCCATCCTACACGTTTTGGGGGACTCTCGTTAAGAACACAGTTCCTTTAAGCAGACTGAGCTCATGTACCAGCCATGTGTCTGCTATGCAGTTCACTATTTAACCTTTTGGTTTGAGGTCCAAAGTACAATTTGAAATCAAAGTTACCTTTCTTGAATTAATCATTATGGCTTATACAAACAAACCTGCTGATTTCACTTTTCAGGCAGACCAAATCCACACGCTGGAAGTGAATATAATGGAATAATTATTTGACCCTGGTTTATATGTGAGCCAATTTGAGCACTTTTGTTTTTATTAATTGGAGAGGTAGCATTCTTTTTCAAATAGACAGTATTGGTGAAGTTACCCAATTGATTTGAGCTGTGTGTGTCCTGAAATGTCGTCAGTATGTAAAGGGCCGTGGAAACTTTTAAGTTTGGATTACTAAAAACTAAATTTGGAGTTGTCACAGCAGTAGTGTAATGTGTGTTTTTGGTCAGGTCTGTTGTTCTAATTGTGTTCTAACTGGCTGTGTCGGACTGAGGAGCTAGACGAGGCACAAACAATCTGTGGCCTTTTTTTATCTAGCCTCAGGGGTCGATTATATTTCAATAAAGAAATACAATTATTGTGACTTTACATGTTTGACTGCTTTTTTGTTTTGTTAGATGGTAGGTGGGTATCCATGACATTAAAAGGCTGAGACACACACCAACTTGCAACTGCTGAATGGCCTGTGATCAGAGCCATTTAAAGCCTCGGTAAACATGGCTACACGCGTTTTTGAGAGTCACGTTCTTGCTTGTTCAGCAGAAGCTCCCCTCATTAATCTTACGAGCCGTCACGGCCCATTGAGTTCAACACTGCCGAGCCTGAAAGCTCCATTTTGCCTCATTGATTTCAATCCTTTGGGGGAGCAAGGTAGGCCGGCACACAGAACCGGTACGGCATCCCTGCAATTCATTTACATTCATGTTCTGTTCAGAGTGAAACTGGTACGAAGAGGTGCTAAACATGAGATGAGGGGCAAGAGAGCTGCAAGATGGTTCTCATGGTTAATATGGAAAATGAAGAAAAACCATGCTAAACATGTCAAACATGAATATGCAAGTTAGCTTGAAAGATTAGAAAGTGCTTCAATGTAACTGTAGTATAATCATAGTTAGAAACCATAGTCCTTACTGCAGATTTTCCTTTTTTATTTTTTTTTGTTCTAATCTCTGGGTGCTCTTCGAGGGTCTTGCCACTGGGGGTCAGTACTGTACTGATTACTTGTCTTCTCTCATCACTTTGGTAGGAAAAGCACAAAGTTTGCAGCTCAAACCCATCAAGAGTACTTCAAAAACCTGCTTTTACAGTTTTCTGAAAAACAATTTCCCCGTCAAGAGCAATCGTCTTGCATGTTAAATGAAACAAAAATTGCAAAATGTGTTCAGTAGGTTTCCTGCAATAGCTTGTTTTTAATACAAACAGTTCATTTAAATGGAAATAAGCAGTTTGGGAAAAAGTCTAAAAATGAAAAGATGTGTAGCATTCTAAATACACTGACAGAACCAATAGACAGACCACGTGGGACTACCTTGCTGCTACCACACATCACAACCAGTGGGTCTTAGCTGGAAAAGCCCCCACCTTCATGTCACTGCTCTCACAATCTCTTGCAGCACTTTTGCATTTCAACTTCATGTTTCTCAGTGTACTCATAGTAGATGCACTTCTTTCATCTCACACATGGCGCACTCATGCATTTTATTCAGTTTCTCCCTCCACCATGCAGATACATCCTGTTCTTCATTTCCTATTAAATAGCAACCAAGATCAGGTTTCTTAATAATCATACTTGTTTTGTACCTGGTACTGTATATACCACTGACAATACTTTGATAACGTAGCTGTGTGATTAATTGGTTATATTACATGGGTGCACTGATGCACACCGAGGGAGAGAGTTGTTGTTTTAAAGTTGACCTCACATTTGAAATAAAACACGAAAGGAATGTGCTATAAAGTACAAGCTTCTACCTGAGAGAACTTGGACACACTTGATTTGCAAAACATGATCACAGCTGCTTTGGCACCAAGAAAAATGTGGAATCTTTCGCAACCAGCCGTTTGTCCAATTAATAATAGCTAGACACACATGATTACAAAAATCACTGTAATTGCAAATGGCAGATGGAACAAACGACTTTAAGTGATGGCCAGATTGTAATGATTTTCTGAAGAGGAAGAGAGGTGAGGATGTCACACAGGGGGTGAAAAGAGAGAAATACAAAGGGGGAAGGAGAATAGAAAAAAGATAGCAATGTGGGCAAATGGACAAAAGAAGAAGAGAAGTAGACAAATAAAATGATGAAGAAAAAACATCTCAGATTGAGAGAAGAACAGGCAGAAGGCATCACAGGAATGAGCCAGAACAGACACCCAGACAGGATGGAGGTGTAAAGGTATGACTGATTCTTATTATTTCTCTTGAAATTAAAGGGCAGCAGGGCGGTACAGACGGATATTAAAGAGGTGAAATTATGTTTTTTTTGCTTTTTCCCTCTCCTTTGGTGAGTTATATATCTTTTTTGTGCATGTAACAGGTTTGCAAAGTGAAAAAGCCCAAAGTCCACCCCAAAGGGAGTTCCCATCTCCCACAGAAAACATTGCTCTGGACTGCCTGAAAAGAAGCTGGTTTGTAGTCCAGCCGTTTCCCTTTCATCCCTGTGACATCACAGGTGTTGTAGTTGTTGGAGGTGGAGCTAGGAGTCCGGCGCCAAGGACTCACAAGGTAAATCATGAGGGGTGGTGAGATGATTTATGGGTGAGGATATGCAAATCTGTATTTATTTTTGGACTTAAGATAATTGAATAATTTGTACAATCATTTGAGTGAAACCATGTGAGAAGTTGTAAGGGGACATGTCTACGATGGAAGTGATAACAACTCACAGACATATGAACCATGATAAGAATTCCTAACTCATATTGCAGAGGTTGCAAAACAAACCATTGGGGAATCACTGGTTTAATCACTGGTTCTTTAACAATGTGTTGTGAAATGTTTCATGGCAATCATCTGGGATTGTGCATAAGTAACTATATCTGTCTATTACAAAAATGTGGTGGAGTAGAGGTAAAAAGTAGCATAACATTGTAATAGGCCTATTCAAGTAAAGTACCTTTGTGTTGTATGTAAATGGATTATATTTAGTTTTTTAGATCACTTATTCATTTTTACAGTTGTAACCAAGGTTATTATAGTTTTGGATTTTTCATTAGCTTTTATTTGTATTTCATTTTGACTTTTTGCTTTCAATTTCAGTTTAGTTTTAATTAGTTTTTTAACATGGGTTTGGTAGTTAAGTTTTTATTTTTTTGAAAATGCTTAGTTTTAGTTAAGTTTTTTTTAGTTTTAGTGTTAGTTTTAGTCTTTGTCGCTGCATGATGCCAGGCGAGGGGCTTGGACTGAAACTGGTACAGCTAAGAAATTGGAAGTGTATGCCCCCCTTGGAGCTACGGACAACAGGTCCCCAACTACCTGAAGGCAAGTAAGACAGAAAAGCAGTTTCATTAGAATCTGAACCTTTATTAATTAAAAAAAAATAGGTACTCAATTTAAAATTATGTTAAGCACAAAGAGACAGGTTGGCTGAACTATCAATGACCCCACAAAACACAACCTGGCTGACATGCAGTAAATGTAATGACCAGCAGACAAGTCAAGCCAGGACAACCCAATGCAATGGGAGCTCACAATGAATACACCAGGGGCAGGATGAGCACTAAGTCAGACCATAAGAACAGAAATAAGAAAAAGAAAACCAAGGATGTGACTCAGTACCTGCACCCCAAACAAAACAAAACTTAACGGCTACAGTGCATTCATATTATTTTGTAGATTGTTTTAGAAAACATGTTCAAACCCCACCAACTATGCAGTCGACCCCTGCTTAGGTCTCTCCGGCTGTTACCCCTTACATTAAATGAGCATGCTCCCAAAAAGCTAACACCTGTTGCGCTGTGGCCAGACGCGGCTAAGTCCCAGGCTCTCCTGAGGAATAAAGCAAGACACCAATGCAGATTAAAATCTGACTCGCTACCAGGCTATCTGCCCCACAATGTTCCACCCAGCTTCACATCCACCCAAAACATAGGCTTATGTAGGTCCCATAAAATAAACTGACGAAAACTAAGGACATTTACTCTGTCATTTTAGTTTATTGTAGTTAATTTTGCTAATCTACAGTACAGGTAATTATAATTTTTTGTTATCGTCATCAGTGTAATTTCAGTTAACATCAATGTTTTTTCACATCTAGTTTTCGTTATTTCGTTCCTCTTCGTTAACAATAATAACCATGGTTGTAACCACAAAAAAATTAACCACACGCCTGCTTTCTAGGTGGCTTGGAACAGCCACTATTTTGCATGCTATGTGAAGAAATCGGGTTAGATTTTCTGCATGCGCACTCCCCAGCCTCTTGCTTGATTCTGAACCATACACGCCACAACACCGCAGCAAAATGGAGTCTGCTAACATAAAAAAAAATGACTGGTTCCCAGCACAACACAGACTCCAACGCAAACTCATGTAAGGATAAAAAACATTTAAAACCTTTTGTGCGCGGAAGCCCGTCAGACCAAACGAGAATCAGATCGATGTCACACAGTCAACATCGGAAAGGCGTTTCAGTCATGGAGAGACCTCCGCTTTGTTTTGGATATAAAAACTGACCCAAAGTTGGCTAACATTACTGCAAAGCATGCAAAATATATTGTGATTTTGTGCTTTAGTTGCCTCAAGTTAGATAACGTTAGCATGCTGGATAACGGATACCAGTTGCTAACGTTATCAGCTGCAAAATACTATAGTTGTATGACTTTCCACGTTAGTTCACCAGCTAATGCGACCCATATTACTATCCTGTGTACCATGCAGTATTAAGTCAATGTTGATTTTAGCTCTACGTTGCAGTGGAAGATTACCTGAATTTCCAGAATTATGTGCGATGCTGTTTCTTGTTATGTCTGTTTTTGGCAATGCTGAGTGCTCGCTCAGTATTGCGAGCACGCGCCTGAAAACATAGTGGTTGCAATTTGAAACCTCACCGCAGGATGCCACTGAAAACCAAACATGGCCCCTTTAAAGCTAGGGTAGGCAATGCCTGAGAAACTACCAAGAGACAGCTAGATTTTGAAAGTTTCCAACCAAAAAAAAAAAAAACCCTTCCTTTCATTCTGACCAAGAACCAATATCTCGTTTATTCTGGCAAGATAGTCTTAAAACATATAGGAAAGTCCTCTGTAATTCCAGAACGTTCTAGGTTTCTTTTCCGCACTGTAGCCAGCACTAGTGAGCCATGTATTTCTGTAGCCCTCAGTAGTAATGACTTCATGAGCCTAGGAGCCTTAGAAAAAGCTATAAATCCTGCAGCACCACGATAATGAACATCAGACATCTTTGATCAGGATATGTCGTTTAACTCCCACGTAATAAGGATTAAATTTTTTCACTTACGAAACATTACAAAAAACAGCCATATCCTGTCTCAAATTGAATTGTGCTTGACCATGAGCTTAAATGGGATCTGTGGTCTGATCTCATAAGCACAATGGGGGACGCACTTTTCAAAGAAATTGTTTTCCTTTAATGTCCTTACCAAAATACTGTGTTTTACTGTTCTTTTACCGAGTGTGTTTTGACCTTCTGCATCCTCTTCCGGTTTGGCAATGCTACTGAGGTACAGAAATGATGAAATGGCTTGTGATTGTGCTGCAAACCAGTTTCCAAATAAAGAATAACGAAACATAACAAAATGATGCACAAAGCATTTTTTTTTTTACTTCTAGGCGGGATTATTTAATTATAATTCTTTATTATCAGTCTGCTCAAATAAGAGACTCTCCAGTTGATCCAGAAGGTGGCAGCACATCTACTGCAAGAACCAAGAAAAGAGATCATTTCTCCTGCATTAGCTTCTCTACACCATCTCCACATTTAAGAGTATGCTTTTACAAAGCTTATAGTTAGGGCTGGCTCAGGTGAGTCCTGACCATCCCTTAGTTCTGCTGGTATAGGCCTAGACTGCTGGGAGACTTCCCTTGATGCACTAAGCTCCTCTCTCCCTCTCCATCTGTGGGTGCTTGTCAAATCTATTATTTGTCGTTTCCTCGCTCCTCGCTTGAACTGGAAGTTGTTCTGCTCTGCCATCTTGCAGGCCCAAAGCTCTTATTTGCATTCCGAGGAGCGATCTCTGAGGAGCTATGAGCGAGGATACACCAGTGCATCAAGGCTAGCCTTTATTTTTCTTTTATTTCTCCCATCAACTTTTATTATGGAGACAAAGTCAGAGAGAGTCTGTCAGCAAGAAACACATTTTACATCATTTATTGTCTTCTATTCAGTCACATGTGAGACTGGTCATTCCTGTGTTTAGTCCAATAGACAACAATAAAACAGTGAACAAGTTAGGAGTCAGACAAGTCACTAAACTGCACTAAAGTCTCTAATTAAGCAAGCAAAGGAAAATAAATCCGCTCATCCAGCCGATCTTACCGATTGCATCTGATGAAAGCAGCCGGCGGCTATGCGAGTAAAATCAGCTGATGAAAGTATGAATGAAAAAAAGTGTCAGATTGCTATGATAGAATGCAGTGATCGATCGGTGATGAGTGATGTGACTTGCATAAATAATGTATGCAGTAGACTAGTATTAAAGGATATCTGAAGAGGAAATGGGCCTAAACTGAAAGCCTAAAACTGAGTGTCGACTTAGAGTTACATCCTTTCAATTTCCCCCAAACATAGAGCCAATAAATCCCAAGACAACACAATCATATTCTGGGTTATTCAATAACAAATTTACAATCAGAATCTGGTGGGCGGGACTAAGACTCAAGGACAAGACGCAAGTGAGGGAAACGTACATTCACTTAAGAGACTTAAGCACCCCTCATGTATTCTTATCCCATTAATGCATGTTACTAACTCGACTTCTTCCCTCTCTTGTACCTCTTTCACATACCTCTCTATCCTTCTGTCATTGTCTGCAGGGGTTTCTGGCTCTGGGGCTACAGAGTCTGAATCTGTGGTTATCTTTACAGAGACCTGCGGATCAAGCACTCGGCAGGCGGATCGTGTTCCGATTTGTCAGCGCAAGACTCTGGCAAGATGAGGAGGCGGACTCTGTTTTCCATTGATGATGCTTGGTGTTCAAACAGTCCGGAATTAGGATGAGTGCAAAAGCAGGAGAGAGCACAAATGCAAGACACTGGAGAGTTAACTGAAGGTGCACAGGTTTTAATCCAACAACAACAACAAAAAAAAAGAACAAAGCTTACAAGTAGTGATGACTGGCAAAATCCAAAAACGACAGGTAACTATGAAGCACGCAGAACAGACATCTCACGACAATGACCGGACACAAACAAAAGACACTGGCAAACATATATACAGGGGTTAACGAGCAGGGCGGGAGCAACTCAGATCAGCCAATCAAGCATACAGACACGTGATCACCAGGGAGACAGGCAGGCAGAGGGATTACTGGAGTAACAGACAGAACATAGGTTACTAAACATAGACCATATAAAAATAAGACAGAACAGATCAGAATAATATAAATAAAACTAATCCAGACAGATTTTCAATTCAATTTTTTCAATTCACTTTTATTTATATAGCGCCAAATCACAACAACAGTTATCTCACAGCGCTTTTCATAAAAGAGCAGGTATAGACCGTACTCTATGATGCTATTTACAGAAGCCCAACAGTTCCCACCAAGAGCAAGCACTAGGCAACAGAGGCAAGGAAAAACTTCCTTTTAAGAGGCAGAAACCTCGAGCAGAACCATGGCTCAGGTTGGGGTGAGAGAGAGAGAGAGAGAGAGGGGAGGGAGGCAGCCTACACAATATACACACAGAGGTACAGACAGTAAAGGTGATGTTGCTATAGACTAAATGAAAAATGGTACAGATATTTATAGTAGTGTTAATGATAACAATCGTAATGTTAATGATTATAATAACAATAGGACTAGTAACAATAGGACTAGTAACAATAGTCGTTGCAGCAGAGGGTGTCGAGCAGGAACACGGGGGCAGCAGGTGACCCGCAGCCACAGATCCAGACTCCACAGCTCCAGAGCCAGAAAACCTGCAGGAAGTGATAGGAGGAGAGAGGAGAGGGACGAGAAAGCACAAGACTACCAGAAAGGGGAGAAGTTGTGTTAGTAACATGCAATAATGGGATGAGGTTGCATACAGAGGGAGAGAAAGTAGAGGAGAGAGGAGCTCAGTGCATCATAGGAAATCCCCCGGCAGTCTAGGCCTATAGCAGCATAACTAAGGGATGGTTCAGGACTCACCTGAGCCAGCCCTAACTATAAGCTTTATCAAAGAGGAAAGTCTTAAGCCTACTCTTAAATGTGGAGATGGTGTCTGCCTCCTGAACCCAAACTGGAACCTGGTTCCACAGGAGAGGAGCTTGATAGCTGAATGCTCTGGCTCCAAGTCTACTTTTGGAGACTCTAGGAACCACAAGTAACTTTGTAGGTAAGAAGAATGATTTAAATTCTATTCTGGATTTTACTGGAAGCCAATGCAAAGAAGCTAAAACAGGAGAAATGTGATCTCTTTTCCTGGTTCCTGTCAGAACACGATCACAAATAAACTATAACTAACAGGTAAAACAGACTTAAACTGGGATTAAACAGAAGAAAAAGTAGACAAAGCCAAAATAATGCAAACACAGAACTAGGAGTAAATACAAAGACATTAACACACAGAACTAAAATGCAGGGCTAAACCTAAGATACAAGACAGAACAGGTACTAAGTCAGTTAAACAGAACATGCAAATGAACAATGGAATAAACAAGGCTAAACAGAGGAAACACAAGACAAGGAACAAAACCCCAAAACAAAAAACATGGACCATCTGCTAAACAGAACAGGGCAGGGAACAGAGACAGCACCAACCAGGAAACAGGACTTCACTACCCAAATGTCACACTTTTATTTGACAATGAAAACCACATGATCATCTTGTTGCTGTTGTTAACATTCTCCACAGATGCAAATTCAAAAAATGCACTTCAAGTTCTGGGTGTATATATGTCGGCTATGTAAAAAAACTATACATAGCCCATTGTTTTTTTATTTTCCTTATTCTAAATCGTTATGAACCTCAGATGGAAGCCCAGGGGGGAGGAGGTTAGAACAATTAATAATTGTTCGAAGGCAGAAGAAAACGAGGAAAGAGAAGCAAGTTTGCAAAGAAAAGAGTAATTTATTTACAATAATTAACAAAAAGCGTCTCAACACTCAAACAGAAAACAACTCCCAAAAGAGTACAGCACACGGTGAAAAACAAAGAGTAAAAGTAAATCGCTACACTTAACCGCAGGACTCCCACTGTTGCCACTGCCGGTTACTGTCTCTGCCAACTGCCACACACTCGCCACAGACTCCAAACACTCAGTAACACTGTCTCTTTCGCTGTAGACCACCATACTCTCACCTACATCAGCTTCCTTCACCAGCCCTAATACTCTCCACTGATTAGGAGAGTGGAATCAGCAGTGCTCCTCAGGTTGCTGGCTGCAGCATTGGGGGCGAGGCAAGGTCCTGCTCAGGGCAGAGAGGGAAAACACCCAAGCACAACATTCCATATACAGGTGCTGGTCATATATTTAGAATATCATCGGATATATTTCAAATGTTTATTTCATTTAATTGTGATGATTAAAACTGACAACTAATAAAAACCCCAAATTCAGGATCTCTGAAAATTTGAATATTACTTGAGACCAATACCAAAAAAGGATTTTTAGAAATGTTGGCCAGCTGAAAAGTATGAGCATGTACAGCACTCAATACTTAGTTGGGGCTCCTTTTGCCTGAATTACTGCAGCAATGTGGCTGACTTGACAGCTGTCCAAAAGATGACCAATGACACCTTGCACAAGGAGGGCAAGACACAAGAGGTCATTGCTAAAGAGGCTGGCTGTTCACAGAGCTCTGTGTCCAAGCACATTAATAGAGAGGCGAAGGGAAGGAAAAGATGTGGTAGAAAAAAGTGTACAAGCAATAGGGATAACCGCACCCTGGAGAGGATTGTGAAACGAAACCCATTCAAAAATGTGGGGGAGATTCACAAAGAGTGGGCAGCAGCTGGAGTCAGTGCTTCAAGAACCACCACGCGCAGACGTATGCAAGACATGGGTTTCAGCTGTCGCATTCCTTGTGTCAAGCTACTCTTGAACAAGACACAGCCTCAGGAGCGTCTCGCCTGGGCTAAAGACAAAAAGGACTGGACTGCTGAGTGGTCCAAAGTTATGTTCTCTGATGAAAGTAAATTTTGCATTTCCTTTGGAAATCAAGATCCCAGAGTCTGGAGGAAGAGAGGAGAGGCACAGAATCCACATTGCTTGAAGTCCAGTGTAGAGTTTCCACAGTCAGTGATGGTTTGGGGTGCCATGTCATCTGCTGGTGTTGGTCCACTGTGTTTTCTGAGGTCCAAGGTCAACGCAGCCATCTACCAGGAAGTTTTAGAGCACTTCATGCTTCCTGCAGCTGACCAACTTTATGGAGATGCAGATTTCATTTTCCAACAGGACTTGGCACCTGCACACAGTGCCAAAGCTACTAGTACCTGGTTTAAGGACCCTGGTATCCCTGTTCTTAATTGGCCAGCAAACTGGCCTGACCTTAATCCCATAGAAAATCTATGGGGTATTGTGAAGAGGAAGATGCGATACGCCAGACCCAACAATGCAGAAGAGCTGAAGGCCACTATCAGAGCAACCTGGGCTCTCATAACACCTGAGCAGTGCCACAGACTGATCGACTCCATGCCACGCCACATTGCTGCAGTAATTCAGGCAAAAGGAGCCCCAACTAAGTATTGAGTGCTGCACATGCTCATACTTTTCATGTTCATACTTTTCAGTTGGCCAACATTTCTAAAAATTCTTTTTTTGTATTGGTCTTTAGTGATATTCAAATCTTCAGAGATCCTGAATTTGGGATTTTCATTAGTTGTCAGTTTTGATCATCACAATTAAATGAAATAAACATTTGAAATATGTCAGTCTGTGTGTAATGAATGAATATAATATCCAAGTTTCACTTTTTGAATGGAATTACTGAAATAAATCAACTTTTTGATGATATTCTAATTATATGACCAGCACCTGTATCAGAATCCAAGGTGTTATATGCATCATAAATCAGGCAGATGATACGTAGCTGAAAATAATTAGCGTAAATAATTACTGTCATTACCAGGATGGTGGTTATGGCAACACAGAGGATGCAGATGTTCACAGTGATTATGATAACAATAATGATGATCCAATTATTCTTGTAAAAATCATTTTGAAGTTTATAACCTCATACATAGTCAAAAGTGTGTTTCAATTGAACTTTTTGTTTGTTAAATTTTGTGACACCAGCACACAAAACAGTAGAGACATGTGTTCTATGTGTTGCTCTCTTTAATCAGTTAGGATTTATTTATTAGTTTTCACTTGTTTTAATCTCTTAACAAGGATTTAATAATTCCCATTAAACTCCTTTCTTTTGTGTGATATATTTTCACCAACTAATTTTAACTAATGCATTTGGTAAAATATATCCACTTATGTATTTTCTAATGTGGACAGCCTTATATTTTGCCTTGTATATTATGCTCCGTCCACCTTTTCACAAGTTGGTAAAGACTGAAAAACTGAAAATGAATCAAATTAAGTTTTATAGCAACATTGTGGAAATAGCAGATCCAAAAATGTATCCAGTAAATATTATTGAAATGCTTCCTAAGTGTGTGAGATACAAGCCTGGCAGAGAGACAGGCAGTCTGTTGAAAAAACATTGTAGCAAAGCCTTTTTATTCCTTTTTGTTCAATTACATCATGGTTTTCCCAAATCATGGCGGTAAAAGAAAATAACCATGTTATGTAAAAAAACAAACAAACAAAAAAACAAAATTGATTTTAAATAAATAACTCAGTCTCAACACAAAATTCATTTTACATCACAAAAAATGTATTTTTGGAACAAGGTAATGGCTTTTGCTGTATATAAAAAAAATCTTATATAGTCTGGCACCTGAAGACCTGTAGAAACACAACAGCATAATGGTCCAAGATATTAAATTCAGGTCCAAAAACAGCCAAGAAAACAAATCTTGAAATGGAAATGGATCTCAGTCATCTCTTTCCTACGTAGTGTGGTGTATTTGGATTAACTAGTAATTAGAGCAAAGCGGGGTCATCTCAATACCTTTGAGGGTGATTCATTCTAATCTGATTTTTGATTTGACAAAAATGTAAAAATGATTCCTGCCAGAAAAATAACAAGCCTGGAGGCTAATGAAATGGAACATCTAAAGCTTTACAAATTTTGCTCAGTCTATGGCACCCTTCACAGCAATTTATTTAAGTGCTGGACATTTAAATGAAGTGTGTAAGGCGCTACAATCAGGCCCTTTGTCTTTGAAAAGTGGGTTTGAATGGCATTATTTTTTTGTGAAAATTGTAGCTATTGGTAACATTTTTCCATGTCACTTTCTGGGTCTGCCATAATGTTTTTTGCATGACAGGAAACTTTAAACTAGAAAAAAACTGAACAGAACAGACTGAGATAACTTAATGTTAATGCGAGGCGTTGTTGTAAATATGTAAAGCCACAAATGTTTCCAAGGCAACCCAGTTGATTTCTGACTCTGGTGTACAGTATATGAGAACTGCTTTCTACATAAAACAGAAAACTCAAAGACATGTCCTCCTTCTAACTGCACAGCATAATATCTGAATGCAAGGGGCAGAAGACAGTCATTGATAATTATAAATTCAGCAATAGCTTATGTGCTAGAGAGCAAGGTCACTTGATTAAAAGAGTTAGGAGAATGAAGATCTGGAATAAACAAAGCCCACCCATATCGTAAGTCAACCTGTAGTTAGAGCTAGAGAGAGAGATAGGGTGTGAGGGGGCTGTGGAGAATATAATTCAAATGTGATCTCTAAGTGGAACCACATAATGCTGAAAACATTTATTGTGAAAAAGTTAATGGCATGCCTAGGTTCATTGCTAAATTCAATTATTTGATTCAATCTCTTCCTGAAAACACATCCAGGATTCAACAGATTCTGCTTTCTATTCTATTCTATTCTATTAGATTCCTGCCTGTAATAAAAACAGCCTCCAGACAAACATAGCATTTTAAGTGAGCTATAACTTGGTATTTCCAGAAAATCAAGTATTCACAACTAAAACACATCCTTTGCTCAGTAATGCCCTTTTCTGCAGCAATCTCAGACAATTCAAATATATTGTCTATAATGCCCTTTTGAGCACACTGTGGAGTTTTTTGATTTTATTCCTATCATATTTGAGGTGTAGGTTGAAAAGATACTTGCAAAAACCCAAACAATTGGCAAAACTTTGGTCTGCATTGAAATTGACTGTCACATATACCGAATTTTCCTCCCACTCAATAGCACACTGATGTAATCATTATACTGAAACAGCTGTCACGTATATGGGAGAAACTTACTCTTCCCGACTTGTGTTTTTTCCTGTGCTGCAGAACTCGGACTGACTCCATTTTACAGCCACGCTCTCCACTCCAACTTGCCAGCTTCCACTACCATTATTCCACCACATGCTCCACTCCTTGGCCTGCCAACCTCGCTCCACCTTCGGCCACACTTTTCCAGTTCCACTGCAAATTCACGTGAATTAAATCTTTTTGTTATACCTTATATTCGAGTCTGTGTCCGCTTATGGGTCCATCCACCACTAAAACCTAACACTGGTTCTAACTTGTACATTTATCTAAAGATATTCTAGTGCAGGAACACATTTACAAGATAAGATGTTAGGTCTGCCTGAGCTAAATACATGAATTTCCCAGTTTCTGTGAGTAGGTGTAATTTATCATGTTTCACTCACGATAAGGTTGACCCATTAGTACTGGGTAATATTAACTGGAGTGATACATTAATGGATGCTTTCAACATCTCTTCTGCCCAAGAGTGAGTCCTGCAGAGTAAATAAGCATGGACTTGCCCAGTACGTGGGAGAACGACCGTTTTCTTGCGCAAAATGCAAATGTTAGATTCACGTCTGATCCTAGTATTTTGTCCCTCTATGCATGTCACACACCTCCGTGAAGCTAGGAGGCTCAGCCAGAATGTCAAACCAACCATTTATAATCCACACCAAATATCAAACACCAAGTGTCTAAATGAACCTATATCACAACAAAAATTGCTCTGTGAACACTGCACATGACTGCAGTTATTGTCATCCAGATTTCTCTCATCTCATTCTACACTGCTGTCCGACCACTCTAAAGAAAGCCGTGTAACTCGTATCACTCAAATCACCAAACTCACAGTTATTAACCAGAAAATAATAAAAACATAAACAGCTGTTGTCTGTGTGTAAAAATAGCTACTGGGCTGCCATCTTGGTATTGCGCAATACCGCTGCGCTCTTAAGTTTCGATTCTCTCCATAAACTGTAGCAGAGAAAAAGTGTTGCTTTGGAACAGACAGACTTTATCATCGTCTACTAGCCGACCCGTAGTAGCTACACAGACATCCAAAATATCAAGCGATTCGTCTGCTCAATACAAAGAGAGCCCTGTAGGATGTTCTGTACTCAAGTTGTGGGACTGTAAATTATGGGAATGCTTTGGTCATAGGAATGTTGATGAATATTCGCTGTTTTTCTCAGTATTTCAATGTTTTGGAAGCTTTATGTTATTTGGAACGTGGTTGTATTGACAGAAATAGTGTTTTGAAGAAAACTCCCAATGGAAGTGCACATATAGTATATTCATATTCATATAAGTGCCAAAACATGGACATTTGCCCGGTATATCTTTGAAAAATTGTGTAATAACTGTTGTATATTAGATTTTTTCCTCAAATTTAAAGTTACAGGTGTATTCCAGGTGTATTAAAAGTTATTTAGTTGCATCATAATCTACAGGACGATGGTTTTGATGGTGATACTGCTATTAAAATATAGATTTTATACTAGGCAGGCGAGGATGAAAATATCATGTTTTCCTTTATTGCTTCTCCATTTCCTCTTAAATGGAAAAATAAATTCATGTTCCTTAGCTTCTGACCTATCAAAGGAGACCAGAATTATGCATCCAGGCCAAATTCCTGATTTATTTTGGGTGTTATTTTAGGCATTTAACCTGGAAAAAGGTGTTTCCAAAAGGTTAAAGCTGCACTCTTCACCCCCATAAGAAGAGGTGTCAAGGCACTTCTTGGGTTTGTACAATGCTGAATTTATACTTATTTCTATAGAATAAAACTTTAACTGTGTAGTGCGTGTACAGGACTCCATAACTTCTGAGGGCTACAATCTCCTGCTACTATAATGCATGGGTTGATATAAAGGTGATGAATGTATGCTGCCCATACAATAAAAGACTGCTGAGCATATTGAGGTTTAGTTCCTCAATAGTCAAATATACTGAATACTGGTTAACTTAAATGGCAGCGTACAGCAAATATCACACTGGACACTTTTTGTAGTCATGGAAACAGTGAGGTGCGCTGGCTTGTATTGATTTCCATAATTTTGACACTGTCATTGTATTTAGTGAAATGGTCAGTTAGTCAGACTTGTCCAAATATAACTCCATTCACCTCTCTCATCCCACGCTGGAAAGACACAACAGTCAAGTGTTTTTCATGTTAAGATAATCTGCAGCAGATCAGATTCAGCAGGGGGGAGTGGAGAGGAGCTAATTTGAGCTACTTTATATACCATGGAGTAGTTTAATGTACGATAATGCATCACACTCTATAAGCTGGTAATGTTTTGCATGTAAAATTTGAATCCGCAAAGTAGTTTGAAATTATTCATATTACCATAATTTCAACTGATATGTAGTGAATTTGAAATATTAGGTAGCAAAAAATGGAAGCACCTGTCACTTTTCTGTTCAAGGAGGTATGACTGATTTTAAAGAACAATTTGAATAAAACAAATTCACAGAAAAAACAAACAGTAAGAATGACAGACAACCTATTCTGTTTGTATATAGAATATACAATATATTTGATGTGATTTCTATGCAATGTTCTATTACATTCTATACAGGACAAAAATCACTGGGTCTAGAGTAAAACATAGCATCCGACAAAGCTTTATAATCAATTACATTGCAGTGAATCATTTTGTGAATTGCACAGTATGTGTTCTTTCCTCTTGGCCTTTGCATTTTGAAGATCTGCAGAATGACAATGACTTCCCTCTCTCCTGAATACAAACATACCCACCTTTGATCACCTCCCTTCACTCCATCACGACTTGTGAATGATTTGTTGAAATATAAAGGGGATCATTGGCAGGTAAAATGGTGTTTTTCATAATATTTCCAAGAAAATCCATAATTAAAAATGCATTTGTGCGAATAGTGTTGGCGCCATCCACAGTCAGCCCCCACACAAGTACAACTAGTCCCAGACTCAGTCTGCGCCTGCAAACTGAAATAGTTTGAAAACAAACCCGATAGGAAGATATGCTGTTTCTGAAAAATGAGACATTCTCATTAGCAGTTATAAAACATTCTTACTCAGACTCTCCCGAGTGATTATACCCTTCAAAATGGGTTTAATAGTCTGAGCTGATAACTATGTTTTCTTTCTATGATACTTCTGTGGTCATATTGAATTTTTTTATTCAAATTATGTAAAGGTCAATGAGGCGGGTAACTAAACAAAGGAGATAGAGTTTCCAGCGGGTTTCAGTGTTGAATCCAATTTGATTATTTCTGTGTCTACCAGCGTAGGACAAAGCCCCTGCCCCAGCAATCTACAAAAATTAAGAAATTAAAATTTCAATTTCTTTCACATTTTAGGCAACTAAAACCACATGGTTTTACAGTAAGTTAGGAGAAGATGTGGTTATGCTTTTCAGTGATGCAAAGCTCACTCAGCCTCTTTTTTCCTTGCAATTTCCTTTTACATCATTATATACACCATCACATGTCCTTGTTCAGTAGTTCAATAAACCACTTTGCTCAATATCCCTTTCAGAATTTAATTTATGTTGCAGCAGCTTGGTTTAGGGCCTTGAAAAAATTGGCTCCTACTAACTGTACTTTCCTATTTGTCTTTCTTAAACTTGATAAGATTGTTGAAAAATACAATATAGAATGTTGCATAAATGTAACTTCTATAGTGGTGAGTACATCTGTTGTCAACATGTTGGGTCAACATAGGTATTTTCACCTAAAGTTTTTAGATGGGCTGGTCAAGGCCTGTTAAAAGGTCAGCTTCAGTTTGTTGAAGTGGGGCTGCATGAGGTACTTATCCACAGTGTATTACCTGCAGTAGATGGCGGTCAGTGTGTCCCCAGTTTGGAGAAGCAGAGAACTGTACTGACACAGAAGCTAAGCAATGTACTGCTATGGACAGCGTCAGCAGCAAAACGTATTTTAGACACCTAAAAGAGGGCCATCTACTGTAGGTAATACACATTATGGACAACTACTGTCACAGCCCGCCTCTTGGACTGTAACAAAAACGGGAGACACACGACATGGGTAAACTAAATAACAAAATTATTTATTGACAGGAAAATAAGCAAAACCAATGAGTGGGAAGAATCTGGAAGAGTGTATGGGTGAAGATGTGCTGCATGGATGTTGTGCTGTAAAAACAAAGAACAGAAACCAATTACAACAAAGTACGAACCATCGTTAAGCGACGCAAATGTTCCCCGAAACCATAGTTCCGACGAACGTTCGCATCAAGTTGCATAGTTCAACCTTCAACTCCTGACCTGTGGTTAGAAGCTTAGTTCACAGTGACTACTTCACAGATAGCAGAAAATCCAATGTTAGGAGGCGGATTTAATGAGTTTTAAGCAGGGAATGTTAGATAATCCTGCTGTACAAACATATTTAAGGTGAAGGTTTTTTAAAATGTAGTTATAAAAGTACTTTTAAATGTATTTGTCGGGTCATGGGTAGGGTTGCATTGATTCAATACAAGTATCTTATAGACCATCTACAAACAGCAGGTGTTTTTCTCAGAGATTGCCCATCTATTCACAATAACTTGATTTAATGTTAGTCACCAGTAAAAAGATTAAAGGACAAAATGGAGAATGTAAAGACATAACTTTTGACCTTCATGTATATTTCTAGGCCTCTAAGGACCAAGGGTGTTCTCTAATCTTCATTACACACATATATGATAAAATATATAAAGGGACAGCATAAAATTCATGAAAGTACTGTAATGGATAAATCCCTGAGAGCTTTCGTTGCCATTATAACAAAGATAAATAGAGGACTCACAGGATTCGAGCCCGTGTCTGTCTCAATAGAGCACATTCACATGTTCAGCCGCTGAGTGATTCTTAAGACCTTGATACCATTTGCGGCCAAGGGAATTATAATAGTGTTAAATTGTTAAACTGAAGATACTTGCGAATTAAACCTATTTCACTAAATGTCTTGTAATCGCTAATAGTTCTTAATATTGTCTTCTAAGTTATAGCCTATATTTAGACAAAATAAAACGATAAGGTTATATTATTTATATTATTTATATTGTTGATTTCATTAACACTATTGTTGATTTTCTTGTTATTGCTGGTACGACTATAATATGAAAAGCCTAAATAATAAGTTAGCACAACAATGTGACTTAATATCTATCACAGCTGACATATTTAGGCAGAATATGACGTCTTGTGAGTTTCCTGCTGTGAAATTCAGACAAACACACCCGGAAACATGTTAGTTCGAACTATGTTGGTTCAAACTCAGTTAGTCTCAGGACACGGTGGTACCAACAGATGTTGTTGGTTGTTCGGGAAAAGCACCCCAAGTCTGCAGCCCTGTAGACAGAAAGCATATTTACAGCAGTATGAACCCAGCAGAGGGGCTGTCACACTACCTCATCCCTTTACTGTGTTTTGTCCCCCTTGAATATACATGTGTGATGCCTAACTCTTTGTCAACCAGCAATAATAGAAAAATTGAAAAGGTAGCGGTTAAAAGGTGAGGATGAACAGAAGAGTGTTCGTTAACCAGGAAGGTTGACAAGTGGCTAATTTACACCATCACAACACAAACTCCATGCTGGGAAGCGAGTTGGCAGGTCTTACTGCTCTCTGTGTCTCAATCAGCTCCGCTCTCATCTCAGACACTCAGAAGTAGAGCAGCCACGCTTCTCTGGGTGTCTGTCAGGTTTGAGTACCAATTTATGAGAGGCAAAACATGGGTTTGCCGAAGAGATTTTCTACGGTAGTTGCACTCTTCTGACCAGTTATTATTTCTTAAACACAAGGCGGTTAGTGGATACAGCTCAGCTTTGACATTTAATTTACTGCAAAAGATAACATGTCTACACACAATTTTGATTTTCATCAGCAGTAGTCTGGACAGGGGTGAAATAAGACAATTTTTAATTTAAGTAATGTCCCTGAAAAATGTTTGCACCTACCTACAATATATTTCATCACTGGATGCTGTATAATAAGTTCTCTCCTGGCACAACTTTCCACTCTCGTCTCTTCTTTTAGCTGATGTGCAAGTGTGATGTGGAATGCGAAAGGGGGAATCTAAAGTTAATTTTGCAGTGTTTTAATGTTTCAGCAAGGTTAATGACATTCCTTTATTTTATGTGTAACCAATGATTTGTTCCCAACACTTTCTGACAACTCCTTTAGAAATGATGATAAAGAAATGTCATCCTACAGTCGATTAATATTCCAGCTTGAATGTAAAGTTAAAAATGACTAAATTCCACAGCTCCGGAGCATAGGCTTGTATAAAGAATAATCAAAGTTGAATATCTACTCCTCATGTAACCAGAGCTCCCCCAAGTGGACAAAATAATTATTGCTAACATTGTTTTTCCTTTTTATCAAGTGCTTAAAACTAAGAACTGTACAGCCGTGTGACAATTAAGGTTTGATTGTGGGAAGATATTTGATTACAATACGCGCAAATAGATTTTTGATTTTTAATGTCGGTCTCTCGGAAACCGGAAACAAAGCCCCCTCAGGGCAACAAAGGACTGCCCTCTGGGAACCACGCCCCAAATGACAAAAGCAGCGACACATCCGCTGGCTGTCTCTCTTGTCCTTTGCTTGTTCCTGGCTCTTCAACGGCGCTTCGACACGCGCCCAGCGTTCCCCCTCTCCTGGCAACGCCCTAAGAGTTCGGCCCGGCGCAGCGAACGCCCTTTGTTAGTTTCAAGCTATACACACGAAGTGCCGTGACCTCAGCTTTCCCTCGTTTAACAGCAACTCTACTTGCGTTTTATTTTCTTTGGTTTTGTTTTGTTAAAAGTTATCAGTCCATTAAGTTACACTAGTTTAATTGAAGAACGACCCAGTTTTTAAGCTTTATTTCGTCGAGCTAACTTACATTGATCCCCAACGCCCGGGCCAAGCACATGGTTTAATGCTAATTAGCTATTAAACTGAGCTTTCTAAATATAAATTGCTACACTTTTTGTGACTTATTTAAGAACAAAATCAATATAGTTTGTATAAACCTATTAATGGTTATCACATATACACTGTAAAATGACCAAGGCTTCTACAGGAGCTGGGGCCTGAAAAGGAAACTCAGCAATAGTGCGAATAAGTGGGAGAGCACAACACAACATGTCAGTGAAAGCTCAAGAAAGGGCTCCACAGCACATTTGTAAAACTCTACTTAGTTCGAATGCAGCAGCGTGTAAGCTTTATATGCTCAAAAGTGACATAAAATTTTATTACTCACTCAAACTGAGTCATGTTTGTTTACAAGCCGTGTTCACAATTTCAAAAGATTCATATCCACGTCCTTTGAGACAGATCGATATCTGAGATGAGCAATGATGAAAATATACTTGACTGAAGCTGCTGATGGAGGTGAAGTGAACCAGTAAAGTAGTGTTCACCACAGTGAGAGTAATGGCAGTGGGGAATAGACACGTTACAATCAACACAGGGAAGGGAGTAAACTATTTTTCACTACCCTATTAATGAAGCTCGGTGTAATTTCAAACCAGGAAGACTATCAAATCAAATCAAATAAGCTTTATTGGCATGAATGTAAAACAATAATATTGCCAAAGCTACAACAAAATTACTTTAACAACAACTAATTGAATTAAATAAGTAAATATTTAGTGTGTTTGTGTGTGTTAAAATAATATGATAAGAAATATATAAAATATAAAAATAAAGTATAAATAAATATTAAAAATAAAATTAAATAAATAAAACAGTAAAAGTGTGTGTTAAAACATAAAAATATAAAATAAATAGCTAAATAGCTAAAACTGTAAACGTGTGTATGTATTAATAAACAAATTTTTTTATAAATTAATTAAAAAACAACCAAAAAATCAGTATCAAATGTGAAATTTAAAAACAAAAAAATAATAAAGGACTATCTTTAAGCATCAATCATTCACAACTCGTTTCTCTTTCTCTCTCGCTCAGCCAATCATGTAGTCACTCTCACACTTTAAATCTGTTCTCTCCTCTGCCACCGGCTGTCATTCAGTATGAATCGCTGCAACCCTCCTCCACCCCATTATCAAATCCAGGCCCACTTCAAACTCAGCAGAAGCCTTCGCCTCTTCTCTCAGATCCCCAGCATCTTCTCCATCCTTTTATCCTTTTATCTCACCGCCACTAGGGCTGTCGCTGTGAAGTAATTTCCCTCTGCGGTATTATTGCATTTTTCATCAATTAAGTAATTTGGTAAGAATATCTGTGGATCTCATCTCACTGCACAGCGAGCCGCTAACTGCTGGGTGCTAGTCAACAACATTGCCAAGCAAACTCATTTTTGTAGTCTGACCGTGTCTTTTTCACACGAACGTTAGCTATGTCATTACCTTCAGGTCACGTCTAGCACGTCAATTTACATACCGCAGCAACGCACACAGACGGTGTGGAGCAGAATGGGCTGTCCACAACTAAACACTGCGCTGTAGTAATGTTATGACAAAATTTCCACAGAAAGCAACATGAAAACCAGCTGCAGGCATCCAACACACTACGCATGTTTCTTAGTGAGCTTCAAATCAGGTTTACCGTTCACAGTTTCTCTCAACTGTCCCTCAGGATCACAACGTTAGTCCAACATCACCGAGCCTGCTAGCCACATTAGCCGCGCAATATGCCAACGACAAGTTAGCTAACCTTTGAAAATAAACATTAAAACAACACAAAACACAGCAACACTTAAAGCTTCCAAGTTTGAAATCAGGTCTCTTACAGTCCATAGCGATTCGTCCTTGAGCCGTTACAGAGCTTGTTACGGTTGTTGAACTTTTGAAGCACTAATTTGTTAATTTAACGCGCCCTGAAGTGTAAAGTATGAACATTGTGGTTGTTGCAGGTGCTTGCCATCCTCCGAGGTAGGCCAATAGTGCGGAATTTAAATCTTGCGGTTATTGCGACAACCCTAACCACCACCAGTGTCTACACGCCATAAGGGGGGTTTCTATGCCTCTGCAGCTTCACCACCCCCTCGTCATCACGACGGGGTCTAATCGCACAATGACTTTTCACATTCTCATTTTCAATGTATCACATGTCAATTAATTCTTGTTGTTGACTCAGTCAAGTCTCTCCTGATTGGTATTATGTCAGAATGCCACATCATGTAAATAGATTGGCCCGTTTGTGTCTTCAGTGTTACAATACCACACTTACTTTTGCTTTATACACCCAAATAGCCCTTCTTACTCTGCGCAATGTTTCCAGAGGTATGTGCAATTTGCGTGGTGAAAGCAAGCACCTAGGAGCAATATAGTTGTGAGTCTGCACTGAATGAGCTTTAGAGAGGCTTTAAGTTTTCACAACGGCGGAATTTCATGGGTGTCATCAGGGTGGATGGATGGAACCCGCCCAGGCCATTGCTTCAGCACTGTGAGAAGGCCTTTGTGGGATGCTGAAGAGCAATCATGAAAATATAAGTGGATAACCTTTTCAACTAATGGGGGGGGGGGGAATAAGCACTTAGGTGTAAAATCACACAATAATCATAGCCTACTCAAACTATTTCTTATGTGAGAGAGGATGCTTGCTCCCAGATTCTCTTTCTATTACTGCAAAAAATGAATTCAGAAAGTTTTTTTTACATTGTCAAGTGGTTTATTTTACACCCATGACATGCTGGGTTAATGGTGGTCCACGAATGTCAATTTGACAGCTGCAGGGCATCAACAGTTGCCATCTGTACACAATTCTGTACACAGTGTGATATCCATGATGTATGCGCTAAATGTATTAGCTCATTAATGAGTCACCAGACAGGCTCAGCCCACGTGCCACAGGCTAGGCAACATAATTAGAGATGCATGCTCAAAGTGCTTTATAAACAGTTCCAGACCTTTTAAAAGAGAATAGGGATGGTTTTCCACCCATAATTACTGTTAACAAAGCATGGCAATTATTTGTGCTAGTAGGTGAGGTGTGATCCACTCTCATGCCTTCTTAAATCACAACCTGATTAAAGCACATATGTGATACAGTGAGAGAAAAATAAGCTGGCAGGCTTGTGTCTCACCAGCGCCTGTTCCATGGTTTAAATTGGGCTGCTGCCTTCGCCTTGTCAGGACCATGGAGAACTCTTTCAACACCATCGTCTGTACCTTATGAAAGGAATACTCTATAAAAAAAATGAAAAAAAGATTGCAATGACTCAGGTTAACATGAGTTGCGATGCTGTTAAATTGCAAGTTGAATGGATTGTTCTGAATAGTTGGGTCGATTCTAATAAAAGTTCTACGGTCACAGACGAGTGTGCTCTTAGCTTCAGCTAAATGAGGAACAGACAACTTGTTCATAATCTATCAATCATAAGTTTTAGCCTACAAATATACATTCTTTACACACTATTTTGTATTAGTGGCTCTATTGTTTTATTCAACCAATGCAGAGTGTCTTGTAGAAAAGTATAAGCCGTCTGGATTATTTATTACATTCTAGTGTTATTAAGTGTTTTGTTTTTTTTAAAAGCAGTTACAGGCATAATCAACATTGTATATTTTAGCCTTCAGCAAAAAAAAAAAGAAAAAGTTATACAAACCAATGTAGACTACACTGCACCAAACAGCAGACAGACACTATATAACTAAGCATTTAAGAGCTAAAAAACATATTTTGGAGAGCAAAAGAACAGCTAAAAGAGGACAAAATATTGAAGTTCAGTTAGGGGACACGTTTCAAATGTTGCCCTACCATATTCAAATGTATAAGCTGGGTGAGTTGATTTAGCTGAACTTGGAGGTTTAGGCTACTAGACACTTGCGCTCATTTAAATAAAACAGACTTAATTAACATATTTCAGTTTACCATAGAAAAACACGTCTGTGCGTCAAAAACACTCCTGCCAAAAGTGACGCAATCGGCGGATGCCCCGTCCCCTTTATCAACAGTGCGTGCCATTAATGACTAAGCGAGGGGAGAGCATATCTTCATATCTCCTTTACCCTCCAGATAGGCTAAGGGTTTTCATGATGACACTTGAACGTGAAGTACGCCTCCCCTCGCGCCCGGGTCCAGCGCTGTTTTTACGCGCGAACGTGTGTTCGCGTGCGCCCAGGACTTTGCCTCTGCAAAGGCACGGCAGTCATTTCTGAGAAGCTTCCCGAGTGTACAAGAGGAGGACCTGAATGGTAAAAGCACGTGGGATTTGTTACTTGATGAAGTCCCGTGCCGCATCCTTCCCCGCTGCGCCGGGCAGCTCCGCTTTGGTCCGCCGCGACTTGCGATGAAACTTTCTGATAATGTGAAGCTCTTCCTCAACGATGCGCTGGCAACAGAGGGGATGTTAACCTCAAGCATAAGGTTGCTTGAATTGAAATGAACGTGTAGTGGTATTTTTAATATGCTGGAGAAAAAGGCAGACCGACGAACTATGAACTTGTCCGTGTGGATTTTAGTCTTAAACTTTTTCTTGTGCTGGACGTCGGTTAGTTCACAGGTAAGGAAACATTGTGGGTTTTTTAAGCAAAATGCTATGACACTACCAGTCGCTATAGCCTACTTTCGCTGCGACTCTCTTATGAACAAAATATGCAGCAATGTGGCTCTTTTCCTCTTAGTAGCCTACACAGACTTGTCTTTCTCTCTCTGTTTGGTAGGCTATATTTCCTCGATATGTCGCTGAGCTATTTTGTACTCAAAAGGAACAATTACAGAGAAGTGGTCATTACGCAGGAACATTACATTATGCGTCATTTATTTTGTAGTTGGCTGTATTATTTTCTGATAGCAAAAACTGCCCTGTAACACCTGTTGACATGGTCACTTTTTTTACGTCTGACACAATCGGTGCAACACCAACACTACATAAAGTCTGTCATGAGCTTGACTTTTCAGGAGCTGTCTGCTCCTGATTTGAGGAGTTGTATCAACAACCACCGTCAGCCAATTTGTTTCACACTCTGCCCGCATTACTCGCTCCACAGACCCCCTCATGTCTTATCAGGTGTGCCCAACACACGACGGTAGCCTAGATTTTTAAGAAGTGAGATGATATCTCACTGCTCATCTAAAAGATTGAAGTGCTTTATTCTTACATAATGAGATTTCTAATGATCCTTTTTTAAATATTGGAAGTGATGAGCTGCAAGGCAAAGGTAATGAAAGAGTTTAACAGGAGCCTTGGCTTGAGCAAAATTCTGGCAAGTGAATCATCAGACTTGCAGGGTTATTAGTCATTGATCTGTGATCCAGCCAGAGTTGGTCAGCATAGAGTGCAACATGTACAATGTGTGTTGTTGTGTTACTGTTTTAAATCTAAGAGCAGGGGAGTCGTCCTGGATTATCAGCACCATGGTCAGCGTCTGCAGCACCAGGACCACTAAAAATACTGAATGAATGGGATGTAGTGTAAAAAACAATTCAAGGACTAAGGACACTGTGCTGCCATGAAATTGCAAATAATATTAATAAACGTTTTGGGAATAGCTCTGGTGTTCAAATAGTTTTTCTCCAAAAATCTAATTCAGTAATAGTGAGTAAAAAATGGATGTAGAAATATTTAACTACTGTCTGATTGTGTACTTTAATGCAACTTAAAGATGAACTCAATTGCTAAATGTTTTTTTGTTATTGTACTCATTTTGACAACAAGGTTGTGTTCAAATTCCGCTGGTGAAGTGGGCTTTGAGCCTGATAACCAGACTGAATTTAGATTTTGATTAACGTTATTCAGTTATCCTGACATCATGCTGGTTAAAATCATAAAGCCTTCTTCCTGACCAAGCATGTACCAGTTTTTCCGCCGATATGATGGGAAGGGGTTGACTCAGAATATGCTTCTAAAACTAGACTTGGTCTGGGCACATCTCTGAATGCACAGACATGAAAAACACATGAAATTGTCAAAATCAGCACCTTCACTACTTTGAAATGATGTCTGTGGTTTGCCTGGAATAGATACTAGAATTCTCAGTGAGGGAGAAGAAATGTGCTTTTAAGTTTTTTCAAACATTTTTGGAGTAAACTATTACAGTTTGACTGTTGGCTTACTATCCATAAAACATACTTGGCCTTGGTTTTACACAGACTACGCATTATCAGGGGATTCTTCCTGAAAATAAATAGTGAGTTGCTTGAAATATGTATTGAAGTTAACTAAATACACACATACTTTATTATGCAGGCATTATGCAATCAGTTGTAAACAATGTGCCATTTTTACTGAAAGTTATACATTTATTGCACACTACATTGTTTGATAGAGTATATTTATTCAAATAAGTTAGAACAAGACAGACGTGGCCACCTTATCTCTGAAAAACTGAGACAGCTTGTCAACATCTACATTGACTTATAAGGTAATTCAGACAGCCAGGCCAACAGATGTATTTCCATTATGGGAATAGGCTGGAGAATTGCTGCAAAAAAAAAAAGGTGTGCAGCCTTGCTGTCTTAACCCCCCCCCTCCTCATCCATCTCATTATGCAACTTTGTCTCCAAAAAAAGTTTATATGATTTAGCTTTATATGTTTTTGAGGAGATGTAGTTGCTGCCTGGTTTATGTTCACCAGCAACATTTTCCCCAGTTGATTAAGTGTTGCATTTTTGTGCTGCACAGGAGCCAGAGGGAGATGGTTGGGGTGGATAGTGGGCGTACAAAGCACAGACTTTGACAGCGGAGACTGCGGTGTGCGTAATGTGTCTCATGTGTGGTTAGGTTTAGGCAAAAAAAATGGGGAATCAGGGAAAAGATGGTGGTTAGTTGATGAATGCAGCTTTAATTTCGTAAAAAATTGAAAAAGGAAACATGTCCTGTCTTATGCTTCAAGTCAAAGTAGATCAGTATTTAACCAAGAGTGTCCAGGGGCCTTCTTCAATATCTTTAAATTATATTCAGGCATAAATTGAGGAGTAGTCCAAGCTTTTCCTGCCACAACAGTTCCTGGGAAATGGCAGATGCAGAAACCTCCTCTTCCATTGCGGCTGTGGCGCATCCACTCTTTAGCAGAGATGGGGACCTGAGTTTGAGACTTGGACTCGAGTGCGACTTAAGTCTCAACTTGAGACTCGTCCTCAAAAGACTTCAGACTCGACTCGGACTCGAGGTGCGGGTGCGGTGAACAATATTTATTTTTAGGAAATGTCTGATGCGCTTGCTGTTATTCCCCTCCCTCCGTTACCTATAACCTTCCTACGTAACTCATGCTACGTATCTGCTGTGCAAACGGGTTACAGGTTTATTGTTGATTATGGAACATTACAGTTTTATTTAGTCAAAACATTACACTGGTTTGAGAGTCTGGGGAACGTGTTTACTTACAGTAGTTTATAAACTGTGATTAATTGTAGACGCATTGTACATTAGGCTACATGGTTGTGCTCTGTAAGTGAAAAACAGGTTACAGGTTTATTGTTGATCATGTAGTTTAGGTTAGGTTACCTTTATTGCATTGCACATTACATAGTTGTGCTCTGTAAGTAAAAAACAGGTTACAGTTACAGTTTTTATAAGCAGCCTGGATTGAACACAGCAGGTGATTCAACACTCATTATAACCACGAGTGACTTGAGAGCATGAACATCTTAACAATGGTGAGAGGACGTTCAGTATGCCTAAGTATGGGGGTAAATCAATGTCAATATTATTGTAAATACACAGACTATCAGTCACAAATATATGATCCAAAAATAGATTCAAAGTCCACGAACAAGCTCTCCATGATCCACAAATAGAAATCAGTGACTTGTAAATGTAAAATGATTTGTCTGTGTGTTGGTCATATTCTATTTGTAGATTGTTTTGCATTTATTTTCACAATTTTGACACTACTGTTTCACTGTTTTACAAATGATAATTTTTGCAAATGCATTCTTCACAATTTGCAAACAAACATAGTCTAACTTGTACTTTCTAACACAGTATAAGAGGCTGTTTACACCTTGCATTAAAATGTGTTTTGAGTGATTGGATTGCAATGTGTGAAAAAAAAAAAAGGTGGGTTAGCTTTAAACAAAAGTTGTCTGAGAACAGGAATTGTTAGCTGGTGAGTATAGTCAACATCTAAAGCTTGTGACTTGCAATTCACTGGTTGAAATGGTATGATTTGTTAAATCACTTAATTAAGTAATACATTTTTTTTATATTTGAAAGTGTGTGCATAGACCTGATATAAACCTCACCGCTCATGTTTTAATAATTCATACAAATGTAAAACTAACTCAAAACCTGGTGTTCAGTCCTCTGCTCTCAGCTCATTAACCCAAAGATGTGAGTGCTTGTCTCACATTCTTTGGCTTTGGCTCTTCCACTCCCTCTATCCAATTCTGAAGGAGCTCTTCACCTTGCATTCGCAGGTTGTGCAAGATGTAGCTTTAGTCTCACTGTCTGCAGCCTTCTCTTCAACACACAGCTCCGCTGCTCACTGGAGCAAATGTCTCGTGACTGTCGACAGGCTATTGTTTGCGACTTGTAACCAATCAGAGCGGGACATTAAATAAGACTCCAGCGTGGTGATTACCTAGAGACAGAGAGAGGCAGCTGTGTCAGAGCAGCGCATTTTAAAATAGTGTAAATGAAACCCTAACAAAAGATCTGAACCGTGAGTTTTGCTACATCACTAGTGAAGTAGCATTGATCACTCTGAGGGAGGATAAATTTTGTCCCCACCGGGGATAAAAATAATTCAGCGCAGGCAGGGATATATATAAACCAGAAAGGGGGAAATCCCACACATCCCCCCCGGGCAAATCGCACCGTGGATGGTTCAAGCTACTTACATGTGAAGAATTGCTGCTTTTCCTCTGAATTATTTGAATAATTCGTTGGTAATGTTGAGGTTTGGATTGTTGGACACAACAAGCACTGTGAAGGTGTCGCTTCTGGGTAATTGTGATGGCATTTCTCATTATTGTACTTTTACTTGAAGAGGTGGTATTATGCTCATTTTCAGGTTCAAAATCCTATTTAGGGTTTGTACCAGAACAGGTTTACATGGTTTAATTGAAAAAAACAACTGCAACTCCTCTTTTCACCCTGTGTTGAAGGCTTTGTTTTGGCTGTGGAGTGATACATCTTGTCTGTAAATGATCTTTGTTGGGAGTTGCACATGGGCAGTTCCTAGTTAAGGACTACTAGCCAATCAGAAGCAGAGAAGGGCGGGTCAATGAGAAGTCAGTAAACAGCTTTGATTCAGCTGTATGCTACATGTTGCCAACGAGCTTGGCAACATAGACTGGAGCAAGAGTTTCAGAGTGATCAGTTATTAATCTGTAACAAAAGTATCTTTCATTCATAAAGTTTTAACTGAGCTCTGTCTCTACATCACAGTTACAACTTTATGTCCATTGACTGCTTGGAGGGTAGCTAATGTTTGGAAGGGAGAGGAGGTGTGTGCTGCTGCTCAGTGTTTTTCCACTGGTGTTTTTGAGGGTGTGTCGCACTACCCGCTTGGCGAGCATTATATGAGGCGCATTTTGCTTTCTGTGTCGTCACAAGGAGGAAAGGGAAGCGGCTGGACTACAAACAAGCTGTTTTCAGGCAGTTCAGAGCAGAGTTTTCTGTGGGAGATTGGAATTCCCTTAGGGCTGGACTTTGGGCATTTTCAATTTGCAAACCTGTTACATGGTTGCAGTCATACTCATTTGCTGAATGCAATAGAATCATGACTCAGCGGTGGGAAAAGGCTGTCACTGGGGGCTACATCATTTAAAATTTAAAAATAATTTAAAAAAGAATCACTTACAGTGGCCTACATAGATGGTATGTGTGTGTGTGTGTGTGTGCTCTTTCCTGGTAAAGTAGTCTTTTGCTTTTTCAGACAGGGCAGTGACAGGAATGTGTGAGCCGTCTATCGTCCAAGCGAGATGGGGAAGACCCACCTTTTTATAAAACCTTACACAACATCCTGGAGCCTGTCCACTCTGAGCAAATGAATGTAGTGGCTTTGTTGCATCATTAAAGCATGATAAACCTCTCAAATGTAGATAGAGATGGTAGCTTTGTCTTTACCGAACAGTTGGGATAAGATGTTGTATCCCAAACTGCAGCAATGTGCAGTATGACAAAAATATGGTGTTTTTTGAAAATTAAACCATGTAAACCTGTTCTGGTACAACCCCTAAATAAGACTTTGAACCTGAAAATGAGCATAATACCACCTTTTTAATGCCTACAGGACGATTGCAATGTCTGAATGTGGTGCTAAATCCAATAAAATTGATCAGAATCAGAATCAGCTTTATTGCCAGGTATGTGTACACATACGAGGAATTTGACTCAGGATTGTACAATGCTCACAATGTGCTTAATTACAATACTTACTTACGTACAATAACACAATAAAACAGTAATAAAGTCAAACACAGGCTACAGCATAGAGAACACATATATACACACAATTGTAGCAGACCTAAAAATTTTAGTTATGCATTTTAATAAATTTATGAGAATTGATACCTAATTATGAATTAATATTCATAAAATCAAAATTTCCTCGTTAAGGGCACCACCGGAGTTGTTATTGATCAGTTAGTTAATAATCGCTCAATTATCTTAAATCAGTCAGTCAGTCTCATATCTAAAGGGTCAATTCTCTTGGCAGGAACTAAAAATAGGCAACACACACAGCTCTTGATTATATTACAGTGAATTTATTCTCTAACTAAGGTGATAAAAAGATGGTTTGATACAGGGAACATAAACATTTGCTGAACAATGAGCCTGGAGGTTCGGTTGTGGGAAGCATTTGACTCATACGGCATAGAAGAGCTACTGAAAGTAAACTAATGCTATAATTTAGGAGTTAAATGGACATCTGATCACAGAACGTGTGTTAAGTCTTACTGCTTGTCGACAGCCTGCTTTTGGCCTGTTGCACGGGTCCCACTCTAGCTGCCGATCCTGGCTTTTTGCTAGGGATTCTCCAGGGTTCTCCGTGTCTGATTGAAAACGCCTCCTCCGTCTGGCAATTCGGCTGTTTGCAGGTTTCCTTCGTTGCCGCTGGCGAGACCACGTGGCTTGGTCTGACCTCGGTGAAGTTGGCTCGACGAAAAAGGCTTAAAATTGAACTTGGTCGTTCCTGAATTAGTCCAGTGTAACTTAACGGACTGATAACTTTAACAAACAAAAGAAATAAAGAAATTAAAACAAACTGAAGGCAGATCGATGTCGCGGCACTTCAGGTGTGTAGCTTCAGGCGAACAAAGGGCCTGTTTGTTTCGCTGGCCGAGTCTGGGCGTTGCCTGGCGAGGCACGCTGCTCCTGCCGAAGCATCCAGAGGGCCGAGCAGAGTGGAAGAGAGCCAACAGCGAGAGGAAGAGAGAGGAAGAGCGAGGTCGCATGTCGCTCTTTTGTTGCCTGGGGCGTGGTTCCCCAGGGGGCGTCTCAGGTTTCCCTAGGAACTGCCTTTCTAAACTTAATGTCTAAAGAAAAGAAATCTATTTGCACGTATTATAATCAAATATTTTCCACAATCGAACCTCAATGCTTGAACGGTTGTACTGTTCTAGGCATTTGGTAACAGGAAACAATTGTCACATTATTGGTCAGATATTTATACATTTAACCGCATTTCCGACGAGGGCATGTAATACTTATTTCGTCCACTGGGGAGCTCAGGTTACATGAGGAAAGCTTGGATTAAATCAAAGATCGTCTCTCCTTAAGAACTGGGAATTTGTTGATTCATCCTTAAATTCAAGCTGGCGATTAAGAGTATAGTAAAACATTTCTTTGTCATCATTTCTAAAGGAATTTTGCAGGAAAGTATTATGAACAAGCATTGATTACATCAGATGAAGGAGTGTCTTGCTGAAAATAAAAACACTGCACAAGCAACTTTCTTTTCAGCACTAATATCAACAACAGATAGCAACAACAGTTAACATAACTACTCAAATAGAGGCAAACGTAATCAGGTAACTAAAGATTTAATTAAACTCAATTAAATGCTTTGAGTCTTTGGAGACTGCAGTCCTTTTACATTGAAAGTTCAGTGTCTGGACCATGTCACACTTGGGTGAGACAGGGGTTTTCCTTTTTGATGTGATAATAAAACAAAGAATAAGGTCAGTTGCCACGGAAACGTGTGTGGGGGGGCCAGTTTTGATAGGGAGATGCCAATGGCTGGCTCGTGTCCCTTTGTCAGTTTAACAGTCAGGCCCCGCGTTATCAGCTTCGGAATCAAAAAGGTGCCAGTTTTATGGTCGGGATAGCACTTAGAGAAAGCAACTTTGACCCCTCCCCATCTTCTCTGGGGAGGAGAAAGGAATTTAGGGTAGCTCCAAATTTATTCAATGTAAAATGCACAAATCCACACCGTTGTTCACTACACAATAAATAAAACAAAATAGACAGATTGAGACAATAGTGCAATGAGCAGAGAGCAAAGGATGCAGGAGTACATTTTTATTACCATTATTGTTATTATTATTATATTATAATTGTTATATTTTTATTATGTACATGTCGGAGGTGGATGTGGTGCACATATGCATACAAGCATACATGTACACATGTAGACAGTGTGATGGAGCTCTTATTTGTCAATTGATTGTACTGAACTAACAGGTCTGGGGGTGGGACATGATCTTTTCTCTTATTTGTGGCCACAAGGGAGACTAATGAGTGCGTTATTACAGCTTGAACTGACTTCAGGCATTGACAAAATGTCCTGGATTTCCACAGTTAAGTAACTCACACCTCAGAATGGGTCTGAGTAAAAAATATTGAAAATCTATTCTAAAAATTAAGTCTCAAGTTATTCAGCATTTGAAGGGCTTATTTCCAAGCGAGTAATCTTGTATGAAATATGTGAATGAAAGGGGACAAAGGCAAACATGGATCTTGCTGGGACTTAAAATGAAATATACTCTTTGATATAAAGGGGTTATTTAGACCTTACATAAGGGAAAATACTTTAAAAACAAATGACAATATGGTGACATTAACATACTATTACATATATTGATCAGATGTAAAATTTTATCTGACCAGTATTTTTGTTGCTGCTGTTTACAATCTTCCAAATGCAAATTCAAAAACATGCACTACTGGAACTGTAAGAAGTCATCAGCAGTCACATGACAAATAAGCACGATGCATGACTCAAGGTTGTCCAATGAAATGACAGTGTGTAGTTACACACATAACTTCACAGATAATTAAATACATATTAGAATATGGTAACATATAAAATAAATAAAATGATACTATATATACAGTTATTTATATTCATATATTCAAAAATATATATTACACCCAGGAAATACACTATCTTGCCAAAGGTTTTAGGACAGCCCTCCGAATCATTGAATTCTGGAGTTTCAATCACTTCCATGGCCACAATTGTATAAAATCATGCACCTAGGTATGCAGACTGCTTCCATAAACATTTGTGAAAGTATGGGTCGCTCTCAGGAGCTGACGTGTGTGGTTCCGTGATAGGTTGCCACCTGTGCAATATGTCTCTTCGTGAAATTTCCTCCCTACTAAATGTTCCAGGGTCAACTGATAGTGGTATTATAACAAAGTGAAAGTGATTGGCCACAAACTCAACCACGAAGTGGTAGGCCGCGTAAAATCACAGAGCGGGGTCAGCGCATGCTGAAGCGCACAGTGCACAGAAGTCGCCAACTTTCTTGGGCAATAGCTGCAGACATCCAAACGTTGTGTGGCCTTTGGATTAGTTCAAGAACAGTGCGTAGAAAGCTAGAATGGGTTTCCATGGCCGAGCAGCTGCATCCAAGCCATCACTAAATGCAATGCAATGAATCGGATGCAGTGGTGTAAAACAAGCCGCCACTGGACACTAGAGCAGTGGAGACGTGTTCTCTGGAGTGACAAATTCTCTGGCAATCCTTGTTTGAGACAACACAACCACAACAAGAGAGGCACACATTGTTTGAGACAATGGGAACTGGGTTCTTGACTTAAAACTTATTTAGACAAATTCTTTCCTTATAGGCCTACTGATACTTGAATGTTTGGACTGTAAATGGGATGGATGTTAAAACATTTCCTTTTCGAGTAACACTACTGAAAATTTATATTTGAAATGTCAAAATGAACATGTAATTTACTTTTTCTATTTGTCGCCCCCCTTTGCAGCAGGTTCTTTTAAGCTGGTAAAGAACACATTTTCCATGGTAACTTACTAGTGTTATTTGGAGGAAACGTAATTTGTAGTTGTGAGATTCTAGGTCTTCAGTGACATAGTTCTAGGTACATAGGTACAAATAATGTTCCTCAATTCTGCAAATTGTGATGTTTGAATGGACTTTATGACTCCAATAGAATACAGCAGCACAGACAGCACTGTGTTGCCTTTCAGTTTGTTTTAATGCTCTATTAGATGGAGTTGTTGAATCAGATGCCCTTCTTAGCTAATTTAATGGCAATTCACACTATAAATCATGTGACACAAACTGACTGCACAGTAACAGAAATTACTGACACACTGTATGATATCAGTTTGTGAACGATCAAAGTTTAAATACCTAAGACACCCCACCACACACACACACACTCCACACATGAATAATGTTATTCTGATTATTGTTGTTGGAAAACACACAAAACACAAATATTAAAGTAAAATAAAAAAATATAGAATGATGTTTCTCTCTGGCCCTGTCATTGTTTTTGTATTCTGCACTAGAAACAAATGTTGGCCGGTCCCACAGCAGATGGTATATGGGAATTTATCCCAAATGTTATTGAAAAGCCAAAAGCAATGGCTGATTCACACACATCTTGGCACAGAGTCACAGACATGATCTTGTTTGTTGTGCTCCACAGATGGGGTTTGATGGTCCTCTCTCTGCACAGGAGCAGATGTACATCCTTTATGAAATCAAACTGCAGTGCCACCAGAACCTCTCCAACATTGACCCCGGGTCCACAGGTACAAAACATGCACAGAAAGTTACAATTTGGTAAAATGCTACACAATTCTGCGTATTTTTAGGTGTTCAAAATTCATGTGGGAAGCAATGAAATTCAAGTGGTAAAATGGCAGGACATTTTAAAAAGAGAAAACAAATTTTGGAGCTTATTAGTTGTGTCTGTTATTTGGTTTAATTAAATATTTATGTATACAGTGAGCAGGATTGGGAAATGATGGATTACAAGTAATCAGGATTATGTAATCATATTACAAAAAGCAAACAATTGCATTTAAAAAATATGTGTGCTTAGATTATAGTTCATGGACTACTTGTTGACAGTTTTGATTACGTCTTTAAAATATGCATAATACACATACTACACCTGTAGTTTGTGCCATTACTGCTTTTGTAAGGGTAGTTTAATTTATACATTACGAATATGCAAAATGTATTATTTATTTGCATTACATTTTTTTTAAATGTATAAAAAATAAAGTGCAATATTTTCAATGTTTAATTTTGAAGTAAACCAAAAGTATTCGTATTAGATACATTTTTTTGGGGGGAATCGAATAGATTTTGTTACTAGTTACAAAATTTGTCATGTGATTTGTATTCAGTGTTGAAATGATATTGTGAGCCAGGTTCAGGTGTGAAGAAGTTTCAGAGACTGATGAAGACATAACATAGCATTATTTATTGAGCCTGGCCGAGGCGATACAGTGCCAGCATACAACATGTGAACACGTCAAATGCCAACACCAAATCTGAAGGATAACATCTTCTGGTCCCTTTATGTTTCTGTCTTCCCACTAGTGACTGTATGTTTCTCTATTAGGTCACCTTTCACCTAGAACAACTATCTATCTGATGTTTAGACTCCAATGCTTTGTCATATTGGAATCTCTCACTATCCATAAATTGTACTCTAATCTGTGGAGCCAGTGAGTTCTTGTAAATATTCTTGCAAGACTCAACCTTGTAAGATTCCCAGAGAACACTGATATCTGCCAGCCTGACGCCTGAGCTGCTGTCTCTTAACTAATCAGTCTATTGTTGTCATCTTGACCAGGACAAGCACATGTGAGAAATACCTAAAGCCATAAATGTCAGATAAACACTTAGGGGTCAGCTAAATTACTCTAAGCTAGACCTGTCTTACCTTTCCTTGTTACATCAACAAAGCCCCTTAAGAAATAATCTCAACATTCAGTAACTGACTACGTTTCAAAGTAATCTGACCCAACTGTGACAGTATGTATATTGACAGAAGATGTATATAAACAACTGATTATTTGCAAAGCCCCGCACCCTGACTTACTGTTGCTACACCTGCAAACCGGGGATGGAAATTAACACCCATCAAATGAGGTTGGATTTTCTGTTTGGTGGCCAAATGTTGGAAGACTACCCGTCACATTGGCGGGTAAATATAATCGCAGTATAATTTCTATTTGACGGTAGTTAGCAGCGAACCGGCGTTCTTGGTGGTTGTGTGTTGCACTTAAATTGGTCCCTGATGTACCCACGGATCTAAAATCGTGTAACACACGGATTAGGGGCGTTCATTGGTTGTTGTTTATGTTCGTTTCATGTTACTTCTGTTTGATTGGCGTAGATTTGTAAGTTGTGGGCGTTAGAGACAGGCGACAGGAGTCGGGAGGGGAGAGTGAGAGTGTAGCCGCATTCATACGGAGATCAGCGTGGAAAGAATATCCGTATTTATGTCGCATTTGCTTCTTTATACTGAACCAAAGTTTGCAGCTTTATCCCGTGTGAAAAGGCCTTTATCCCGCAATCATGTGTGCTTTCACATAGCGGTCCGGCTTTACAGGAACCAGCGGCGTGCCGTGGCATGTCAACAGATCGTTCCATCTTTCTATCTGGTGTCTGTCACCAACTTTCCCTGCTCAGATGCGGATAAAATCCGCTCCATACCTTTCATAAAGTGCAGCAAGCCGGCAGATTGGCGCAATACCACCGTGAAATAAGGCAGCGTGAAAGCTGCTAATTACAAAAGTTGAGTTTAGCTGGCCAGTCCAGTCAGTGTCTGACACAATGTCAGGTCTTCTAATGGTCCTGCTGTCCTCCCCAGAGATTGATCCAAAGGCTGTATAAAAAATGTTGATCCCACAAAACCTGTGTTGCCGTGGCACCAGGACTCTGTCAGAACCAGGAGGCCAGAAGAGGGTGATAGTAGAAAGTTAGCAGTCTGATGAGGAGGTTTAAGTTGAATAATAAAGCATGAAAAGAGTGGGCAGTTATGAGGTTTCAATTGAATGATTAAAAAGCATCTTGTAAGTTTATAAAACAATTTACTGTTTTGTCTGAAGTACATTTAATAGTAATAATATAATTTAGCTTCAAATTTCACTCTGGCCTCTTGTTTGTATTTGACATAATACCTTATTATCTCAATTAAAAGGTCAGAAACAAATATATATGTGGCAAATATATATATAAGGCATTTTATTATTTTGGCCAGTAAAAAATATGTTTGGCCGGTGGATTTTTTCATCTACCAGCTACCTTGGCAGGTCAGCCAAAAAGTTAATTCCCACCCCTGGTGCAAGCTATCAAATCTATCATTGCACATAATGCAGTTTTTAAAATTCTTGGTATTTTAGCATGCCAGAAGGTTATCTGTGGTCTGCAGAAAGGTTTCATAAATAAATGATGAAATCTAACAACAGAAATTTTATTGCATTTTTACTAAGGGAAAAAATGAACCCCATATGTGAACATCAGTGTTGGGCAGTAACTGTAATAATATTACTTTTCTAAGTAACTAAGTAGTGTAACTAATTACTTTTCTAAAACAGTAATATTATTACTAGTTACTAATGCAAGTGACGCTGCGTTACTCGTTACTGAACGCACCATCCTTGACATGAATCAACGACTGTGCGGCAGCTCAGTGGCACCGGACTTTATTGTTCATGTCCTCTGATAGCCAAAAACTATAGGAAGAATGGAGAACGAGGGAGAGAGGCGTTCTTTCCACAGCTGTAAGTAGCTACCTACATTATTGGGTCACAGTCTGATACAAAGAACATTGTCGTCTAGTGTAAACCAGCAAAATTTCTGAGTAACTTGCTCAACACTGGTGAACATCCATGCCCAGGGAGAAACCAATGCTTAAATCCAGTATTTCCACAGACTGTGCCTAGTTTTTCAGCAACAGCATTACAAATATGACCCTGCTGAACTCCTCTTCCCTGCATGCTGTAGAAATACACATCTTAAATCCAAGGCTGGGCATGCCTGCCCTGCCTCATTAAGATCACTAAGATGTCATTAAACTGTCTCTGTTAGGGAGAGGGGTTTAGGGGATGGCCAACTAAAAGAGTGTGATATGGCCTGATGTGCAATTTCTATTGGGGAACTTTGGCATCAATTACTTTCTGTGACAAAAACACTGAGCTTGAAACAGTTTTCAAATGAACAGTTTTATATTTTTAACCTTTACGACGCAGCATACAATTATCACCGTGGCAGTTACTACTTTCAAATTTTGTCGTTTTGACTGATTATCATGCATATTCTGAAGAATGTTCACTGGTGACATAAAATGAATTATGTGACAAGACAGAATAGAAAGAGCATTACTTTTGAAAGCACTCAGAAGAGGATGAGACGAGCAGACAGGAGATGAGTCAGCAGAGGTAAAGATTACGTTTTTGGAGCGTTGTGTCCCTAAGAGGCTCACACATTTCTCACTAGACTAATTGTTTCTGATTTTGTACATCCTGCACAATAAAATCCACTAACATCCATTGGTTTTGTTGGCAAAAGGCAAAGGAACATGTGCTCCTAGGAAATCAGTATATGGCCAAGATTCAGTACATGCAATATGTCATGAAGAAATTTACCTGTGATTGTGTTAGTATATGGGAGAATACTCATTTGAAGAGGTATGCATGAGACTGACATGACACCTGTCACGAACATGAAAGAGTCTGTATGAATCTATATTTATGATTGTTGTCATTCGGTCAATTATGTCATTTTTAATGCAAAGTTGATATTGTTTGAGATGTCTTTGTTTTGACAACTTGACATTAACCATGACAACATAACCTTTCATAATTGAGCCTTAGCAGTCTGATCTAATGATCAAACTTAAAGGGGCCATGTTTAGTTTTCAAGATTTCAGATTGCAACCACTACCTTCCCAAGCATGTGCTCATGTGCATGCTTGAACTAATGATCGAATCAAAACAGAGACTGTCCCACCGGAGACAGCATGATACAAAATGCTGGAAACTCAAGTAAACTACCACTGCAGTGTTACAGTAATATTTTTATCAGCTTGATGTTGAACAAATCAATGGCCATTGCATGTAAACCTTACGTTGATTGTATTCAATAACTAGTTGTGGATCTTTCACAGCTTAATGTCCGTTTAGCTAAAGGTCTTATTAGTCCGAATAACTGCCCGAAAGCGTTACCAAGATGGCTGCCGAGTGGCAGGACTTGCCTGTAGAGGCTTTGGTACGGTTCAGAATCAGTAGGCAAGAGGCAAATCTGACTAGATTTCTTGACATAGGATGCAGAATAGTCAATACTGTCTGGCTGCCTTGTTTTCTGGGAGTATTGTGCCAATATGCCAGCTTGCTGTGCTGTATGAAAGGTACAGAGCTGGTGTTGTTCTGCCTCTGAGCCAGGAACTTTGAAGTAATGTAGCCTGAACATGCCTGTGTGAAATGCCACAGCCTGCATGTTTCTGAGTTTATTGCAGAATCTCAGTATGAAAGCGGTTGTGTTTTGGATTTATGTGAACATCCAGGGTGTAGACATTGACATGGTGGAGTCATACAAATACCTGGGGGTTCACATCAACAATAAACTGGACTGGTCCACCAACACAGATGTCCTGTACAAGAAGGGACAAAGCCGCCTCCATCTGCTGAGGAGGCTGAGGTCCTTCGGTGAGTGCAGGACACTGTTAAAGACGTTCTACGACACTGTGGTGGCATCTGCGATCTTCTACGCAGTCGTCTGCTGGGGAGCTGGCAGCACAGAGAGGGACAGGAAAAGACTAAATAAACTGGGACCGCAGAGCAGGTGGGCGGGAAGAGGATGCTAGTCAAGCTGAAGTTCATCAGGGAAAACAGCTCCCACCCCCTGCATGAGACAGTGATGTCTTTAAGCAGCTCCTTCAGCAGCAGACTTCTGCACCCAAAGTGCAAGAGGGAGCGCTACCGCAGGTCCTTCATTCCAGCTGCAGTCAGACTTTTTAACTCAGAAGCAACATATTGTGACCATGATATTGCACTACTGTTTAGTATTGTATGCTTTGTCTGCTATACACCAACTGCAATACTCATTACCACTACTGCACTTAATCTAGCAAAATCTGTGCAATGTTTAACCCCAGTCCTACCTGTACATACCTGCATCTGTAAATAGTGTACGTATATACTCCAATTTTAATTATTTTATAGTAACTTAATGTCTATTTTATTTGTCTACTGTTTGCTTCTGTCTTTGGTTTGTTTTTGTACTGGAGTTGATGCAATGAGTGAATTTCCCCATTGTGAACTGCATATAGAGAGAGCGGAAAAGACTGCAAGAAAAGTCCCGCTACGCTAAAGAGTAAAATGTACAAATGCTGGTACTGGTGAGTACCATACCACTGCCTAGGCCAATCAAAATTGACGCAACTCGTCTGAAGCTGTAGTCCACCGATGGATTACATTCTGACAAAAATGGTCTTGTGATATATAATATTTAGTCCAAAATGCATTATATCAATAAATACCCACGGACTGTTGTTGCATCGTTTTATAGTAGCCTAACTACAGTCCGCATGTAAACAAAAAAAACCCGGCTACATGCTGACCTTTTGATTGCAACCTCAATTGACCCAGTAGAAACTTCCATGCCCTGTCCACAGCCTACATTAGCCAGTGAGTGTCCACATAGTTGGGAAGTGCCTGTCCCCTTTCTTTCGTGCATACATCAAGCCACTGGCGCTTCACACACACATATCACTTAACAGTTAAAAAAATATGCAAGAATATTTTCCACAGACATAATTATATATTGTCCTCACAGCGCCGTATAACTATAAGCTCGAGATTTATAGCTAGCAGCTGAACCTGCTGAAGCTGCGGCCTGGAGCCATTAAGAGTTTGAAAATCATGTATAATAATAATAAAGAAAATTAAACTTCATAATGATGGTGACAATATCCTGTTTTGATTCTTCTGAATGCATTCATATAGCCCGACTATTAATGATATTGTACTGAAGTATCAATATGAACATCTCAAACTGCAAAATGACTTCAATGATGCTCTAATTGAAGGATGTTTTTCTCTGTATTTAATCATTCAGCTGGAAATGTAATCTTTGGTGTCAAGCACTTGGCCCATGGCACCATGGCATGGCAATTTACAATTCTCGACTTTTCACGACGTCAACTGAATTATTCATGACATTGTTGTAAAATCATTTGACAGTGTAATAACAACTGATGACATTTTAATGGCTAGGCCTAGTCCAAATTGTATCGATGCAGTTATAATGGTCTCATGACAGCCACTGTCACAAACAGCCACATAATGACAGTTCAATGTAATGTTAACACATAAAGCTAAACACTTTAAGTTTGAAAATTAGAAAAGGTTTGTTTATCACAGGTCATATTGTATTGGTTAATGTCATGTTGTCAATACAAAGACATCTCAAACAATGTCAACCCTTGCATTAAAAATGACAAAAGTCCAACATTCACAGACATGACAGGTATTGAGTTATTGTTATGACGGTGTCATGACACAAATACACAATACAAGCTGTGTTTTTTATATTTAGACTACTGTAATCACCCTAGTCTTGATGTGGTGATTCTCTGTCTCTCCTTTCAGCCACATTCGTACTTCCTCAAAACATTCATTGTCATTCTCCACTAATCCACCAGATGCCTTCGGACTTTCCCTTCCTTTCTTTCCCAATTAACTGACTGCCAGACCCAACTACACACTTCCCTCAACTGCTCTGCCATATTTGTGCTATATTGTTATGTTACTTTTCCATGTATGTCATATCTTGTTCTCTAGCCTTTGTATCCTGTTCATCTGCCGTACCCAAGACCTTTTACCTACCTGTTTTGGACCCTTGCCCTTTAATGGACTCTTTATTCTTGTCTGCTCCTTGTTGGATTACTTGCCTGTTTGGACCCTTGTCAGTGCTGAATGTGTGCTACTGAACCCCCCCCCCCCCCACCAGCAAAAACACGACTTCAACAATATTAACAGCTGACTTTACAGATTGTAAATACGACCTGGGTGAAACAAACAAAACACTCAAATCACATTATAGAACTGAGTCAACACAGAACAATTAAGGGGCCAGTATACTCCATTAGAAGTGCATGTTGGATGGTTGAACAGCACCTAAAATACTGCAGTCAGAGGCACTAGAACACTATGAAAGCCTTAGAGGAGAGACACTCTGAAAATGTGCCCCCCACTTTTGCCTTCTGACTTGGTTTGACAGCATGTCATGTGAAGTAGTTATTTAGTAGTTATTAGTAATCACCCAAACACAGACCATTTTATGTTAGGCTCTAGTTATTGCATAATTTTACATCACTGTCAAAAGTCCAGGTGGTTCTGTTTTTCTGGGAGCTCAGTCTATGGACAATACTGTACATCACCATAAGTAACAGACATTTTGTATTAGAAGGGATATTTAGGGGTTGAATAAAACAATCCAATGTAGATTATACAAATCTAGATACATCATTGTTAAACTTCCTGTCTGACATTTAGAAAATCACTTTGACCAGAACTTTATCAGCAACCAGAGTTAAGGATTAAATGTGTCAGATTAGTTGTCAACTTAATGACCACTGACCAAATGGCCGATGACAGTTTCTGTGTGTTGACTTCCTGTCACTCTTCCTGTCCTCACTGTAGATGAGGTGTGCACTCCAGACTGGGACGGTCTAATTTGTTGGCCCCGTGGCTCCCCTGGGCTGGTTACCAAGGTTCCCTGCCCGTCTTACATCTATGACTTCAATCACAAAGGTTATATGCAAAGATTTTATTTGTTTTTTTCATAATGTACCATCACCAACACTGGCAGCTAGAAGATTGCAACAAACTTTAAATGTAGAGATAAATTCAGGCTGTTGATATCAATTTTTTGTTTGTATTAGTACATTTTAAAGCATCATCTACATATTTTGCTAAACGGCCGAAGGTCTTAGGCACATACATATGTGTTTTCAATCATTCTGGCTGATTGGACTAATCTAATAGGCCTTATTCACAGCAAACATTTTGACTCGTCATAGGTAAAGAACAGGTGTTACTAATAACAGTAATGATAGATCTGTTTAAGTGTCTCTGTAAGCCATGGTAGTGTGATAGCATGCAGAATACCAGGACCCTGAAACTGGATTAATAATTAACTTTATTTATTACTTGACTTGTCTAAGGCTACGTTCAGACTGCAGGCCTTAATGTTGAAATCCGATTTCTTTTCACAGATACGATTTCTTTGTCTGACAGTTCACATTATTGCTTAAATGTGGCCCATATCAGACTCCAGTGACCCGCAGTGAAGCGCAGAAGAATTACACGACATCACATTCAGCACCCTGTTTTACAGAAGTAAACAAGGAGCCACGGAGGCTAGCTCCGGTTAGCTCCTACATAACCCTCCTAATTTTCACAGGAGACTCATGTTTTTCATTGTCCTCTCATGGGTCACATTTCTCCCGAATTATGACAAGTGTTCACAACTTTCTGTCCTATTCATTATGGTTTCAACTGCCCAACTCACTAACGTTACAGTCTCTCTCTCTCTCTCCACTGTGTCCACACGGACACAAGTAACATCCACATAACTCAGAAGAGAGATTGCGGTCTGGTGGATTTCAGGTGTAAGAAAGGGAATTTGTGAGCAGATGATAGAAAGGTAGAGAAGAAAAACAGCCACGTGTCTATAATGGCTTTTTGTGAAGCTTTTTAAATCGCGTGTCCATTTAAAGCAGAACTGTGACAACAGCTGCTTTAAACAGACGCATCAAAGTCTCGTCAATTCTGGCCTTAGTTTCCAGACTGAGGTCACATTTAAAAAGATCCACAAATGAAAGTGGCCCAAAATTCAAAACTGGAAAAGATCTGATTCCATGGGACTTGTCCTGTTCACATTGTTATAAAAAGATCAGATCTGAGTCACATATGAGCGAAAAAATCTGATTTATGTCACTTTGGCCTGCAGTCTGAACGTAGCCAAAATGTCCCTAACAGAGTAAGCTATCGTAGCTAAGGGGAGTCAGGAAGATGTTAATCAAGTACTGTCTGTTCTCACCCTCACAGTCCTCAAAAGAGGTAGCCAAAAGAGAAGAGAAAAGGTGATATTGTGATTACTGTGACCAATATTGTGATTTGCGATTTGATTATAATGGAACAAATGGTACTATGAGTGTACTTGCTTACCTATCAAGGAATGCGCAAAATACTGACTTTTGTAATGTGTATTTCTCAACTTGAACAAAGTTAAACAATATTTATAACAATAACTAGTAAAACAGATGTAAAACAGACCAAAGGGAGCATGTTGAGGAGCTGGCTAGAAGCAACAAATATTGTCACACTGGCATGTCACCGGCTCAGTGCACATCTATCCACTGCAGAGTCTCTAGATTTTAGTTTAGTTTAGTTTAGTTTAGATAATAGTGTACTGCTAGTATAACAAAAATATTAAATACTACATTCATTAGGATGTCATAGAATAGTATACGTTTTTACCACTAGTTGAATGTTATATCTAGTTACAGCTGTTTCATGTGCAGGAAAATGGCTCTACATTGGTCTCTTTGTCTGTTCAACACTGTAAAGTTTGCTATAGCACGTCAAACTTTTTTTAATGTCCCGCCCCATCCAGGCTGTGATTGGTCGGTTGACGAAAAGTGAAACTGACCAGCACGTTGGCTTTATGAAAAGTTGAAAATGTTGAACAACTAAAGGCACCGATACAGCTAACGTTAAATGGCCAGCGAGCCAAACCCAAACCTTCTTTATCTTCTAGTTTTTGTCTGTCTCACTTCCGCTGACGACAACACGTCTCTGTCACAGAGCGACCGGAACACTGCCATTTCTCTCGGTGCTCTGGTGGCAAGTCTGACTATGTTTTGAATGATTACCGGCAGGGCGGGGGGTTATGGTAGGTTGTTGTCTTAAAAGTTACTTGCACACTGCTCATAAATCATTTTTCTCATTGCACGTAGGCTTATCTGTTTTTAACGGGTAGGCTACAAACGACAGCTCGGTGTGGTGGAAGAAAGGTCACACACACATTTTCTGTTTTATTAGATCACATACTTTTTGTGGTTGTGTAATCGCACAAATGAATCGTGCAGCCCTAAATTGAATTCACCTGTGTAGGTTTACTATGGGAGTGCAAGGCCTTTAACATATCAAGGCTGGTAGAAATTTTACTTTACTCGGCTGGGACCCAAAATCCATAAGATCCACCGGCATGAAATGCTTTAATCATGTAAAACATTTTAATTCAAAAGTGATGTAAATGTCCAAAATCATGTGATAGTATGTGTTTCCAGGACATGCTTACAGGAAGTGTGATGTCAACGGTTCCTGGGTGTTTGTGGACCACTGGAACAAAACATGGGCCAACTACTCAGAGTGTCTGCGCTTCCTTCAGCCAACTGATGAAGAACAGAGAGTAAGTACGACTTTAAAAATCTGATATATGAGCAGCTGATTTGGTTGATTGGCTAATCCAGCGTAATTCACATACAACATGAGACTTGTAAACATACAAATTGTTAGCACATGTAGCAGTCAAAGCAGTCAGTCCCACAGGCATGCAAACGTGGAGGCTGACAATTTACATATTTAGCAGACAGAGTGCATCATTAGTATTCATTTGAAGTCGTGTTTCTGGCCACTTGGCAAATGTAAGTCACTCTCTTTAGCTCTCTTTTTGGTCTCGACCAACTCCAGAGGGAAATATCTGCTAAATACTATAATAATAATAATAATAATAATGTTAGGTTTCCTGCTGTTCGGTGCTCTGCAGCTGGTGTATAGTTGGTTTATCAGGGCTTTTCTTTAACTGAAAACAGCTTCCTGCTTGGGATAGTAAAATGATCCATTGCTTATCAAAACGAGACTTGAGACTTAAGACATGAGCCAGACTTGAGTCAAGAGTATGGAGGAGTAGCTGAAGTGGATACTAATCCCAGTTTGCAGTCTTTTAATTTTGATCTAAGGAGACACATGTATCACAAGCATCCACCATGTAACTTTCTTCAGTTTAGAAAAAGGATGTTTGAGATAAAAACACAGCAGCAATGACTAATGGAAATACTACAGTGTTCCTAATAGACTGAAGCTTACTTAAGTCCACCTTGAAACATTACCTACATACTGTATAATTACGTATGCACATAAACATACATACAAAGCTTTACAGATGCTTTGATTCACCATTTGTTTCCAACACAAAAGTGTGTGTTTAGTGTTCAGCCACTGAGTCAATCTGTGTTTACATAGTTGACCCAAACACAGGACGCGGATGTAAGGTGAAGTTAAAAAGGGTTTATTAAAAAAAATTGCAGGGAAGAGATGGAATAGAGAGGTTAGATGGCTGGTGATGGCAGAGGGTTGAGGAGCGTGGGTGGATGGGGTGAGCAGGCTGGAATTACGCGAGGGTATCCGACAGGGAAGGCAGGCAGATGAGGAGTATAGTTAGCAACAGGCCCAGGAGTAAGCACCAACAATAAATCACAAACTAGAGAATGCTGGACACTCTTGAGCTAGACTGTAGCACAGGCAATGATCTGGCATGATTGGAAGTTGAGCCATAAAAGATGTGCTGATGGACTGCCGCTAGGTGACCGAGAGGTGACGAGCTGATAGCTGACAGGTGTGCGGGAGGAGCTGATCCAGGAGGGGAGACCACACCCAAATACAGAGGGCGTCCGAAAACTGCTTGCTACTCCCTCTCCCTAACTACTTCCACTCTGTTTGCGCGTTCATGCGGAAGGTCTGCCACATTGAGTGCCACCTGAAACCAATGAGGGCAGAGTGGTAGTGGGTTGTTAAACCCTCCAATGCCGAGTGAGCGCCGATGCCGGCTTGTTGAAGGTGTGTAACACCCTTTGCTGCACGATGGGGGACCTTTCTTTCAATGGGAGTTCGATGTGACTTCGCCAGGTTAACATGTAGGATTTTTAAATTTCGAAACTACACTAACAATTCATATCACCATTCGCAGGTAAACAACATTGTGTTTAATAAAAAATGTTCTTGTCTGATAGGCAATTGAATTGTATTCATCTTATATGAAAATCTTCAGCCAAAATAAAATAAACAAGAATAATAGAAAATGACACAACGGGATACACAGGGGGATCACATAACAAGCAACAAAGGCATTAAAGAAAAATAGTTAGCCTAAGTCTTGTTACATTTTAACTGCTTCAATATAATGTATGATTTATAGGCTATTGAAATGTTGTATTTGTGGATGTAATATTTTTCATATAGGCTAAGATAAAGAGGTTCAAATATATAGGCTTTTCTTTTACAATGAATATCAATCTTTTTTAATAAAAGAATAAAATAATTCTTTTTCGTAAACATCTAAAGTCATGTTCTTAAAGAAATATTCGACACAAACACAAAATGAATGACAAATGCTTTCAGTTTTGTTATCGCAAAAAACACATTTTTCCTCAACATCAATCCTGAATCTTAATACAACTGTTGTTTATTTGATAAACATATTGTAGCAGTGAGTGCATCGGTAATGTCAAATCCTGTTTACGCTGGAGGGAGAGGGTAGTTTGTCCGAAAGTTGGCCGCTGTATTTAAACCCTATGTGGGTTAGGGTGCTGGATTTGGCTGTGAGGGTGACTCCAACCAGAGTTCACTCCATGTCGGAGTGGAAGTGATGAGGGTCAGAGACAGACAGGGGAGTACTGGGAACACAGGGAAGGGGAAAACACAAGACGACACTGGAGGCCACGACTAATTAATTGGCATGCTCAGCATTTAGATTCTTAAAAAACTTTATGACATGGAAATTTCAATCACAAATCTTGAGACTTGGCTTGAACTTGCCTCTGTTGTTTATTTAGAAATATCCATCACTGTGGCTTTAACTTTACCTATCAGATAGCTGTATTTTGTATGCTCACAAAATATGACTCTCTTACTACTACTACTTTTATTGAGTAAGCAAACGCATTGCCTCAGCGACTATTAGTCATCTGTTTTATGAAAATGAAAATATTGCCAGGGAGAGAGACATATTTTGTTCATGGTGACATCTGAATCATCTGGCTCCTCTGAGTCTGACCAATGCTTGAAATAGGTCCAAACGTCTGATGTTGTGTTCAGTTGATAAACATTTGTTTGTCCTTCATCTGTCAGAGATTAGACTGCTACATACACATTCATGGCTGCCTGCTCTGTTTTGATAAGCTTTAAACAAAACACACTTAAATAGAAAGAGCTCTGGGAATGGGATTCTGATCAATTATTTAATCTGGCATGTCACTATCAACTTTAATATTCACTGCACCGGTTATTCCTATTTCCTTTTAAAGTGCAAAATGATTTAACCCCTAAAGCATCATGAAGGCTCATTGTTGAGACTGTGTTTCATCTTGATGAGTGGACTGAATAGCAAATTTTTCTCTCTTATGTTTACAGCAAGACTTCTTTGAGCGGCTGTATATCATGTATACCATTGGCTACGCTGTGTCCTTCAGCTCTCTGCTAGTGGCCATCTTCATCATTGGATACTTCAGGTACGAGAGGATTTCCTAATACTTAAATGCTGTATTCTTTTTGTTAGAAACTGTCAGTGGAATAACTGCAGGAGGTGGTCCTCTTCATCTTCACATCACCACCATATATTGAAAAAAAAACAAAAACGTAGCTGCAAACTGGCAGTGGTTTGATTTTAACCAATTGTTTTACTTGGCTAACCCTAACCAAACTGTGTGACCTGTGTTTATTTGCCAAAACACAACCTTTCCGAAACCTAAACCATGCTGTACCTGCCATGAACAGTATAAAAAGCAAGATCCTGTTTGATATATGATAGAAACAAACTGTTTTTTTACATTTAGACTTTAAAAGCAATAAGTCTATTGCTTCGTCTTTAAGAAACTTGATCCAAAATTGTCTTTTAGTAGAAGTATTCATCGTACAGTCTGTACAGCAGTGGTTGGCAATAGGCGGCCCACGGGCCAGAACCGGCCCGCCAGCAATAATATCTGGCCCGCGGACAGATTGCTTTGCAATAGCAGAAAAATTAAAAATAAATAAATTGAAAACGGCTGGTGCGGAAACAGATCTCAGTCATGACAGTTACTCACATAACCACTTCCTCTTAAGTGATTGTGCCTCTAAAATAAAAGTGCAAGGACGTCTTTTGCAGCAATGCTTCATGTCGAGTTTATTAAGAGCTTTTACTTTGAAGAGTTCTGAAGGACATTCAAGAGAGTCTCTGGTCTGCTTGACACATCTCTGAAAAAGCTGTCAGTAAACATGTTATTGGATTCCCCTGAATTTCTTCAGGGAAATGAAAATAAGCGTCCACAGGTTTATGAATGCGGATCAAACGCCGGGACTCAAACACACTACAGCACATGCTTTATGTGAGCATGTGCAAAAGTGTCCTTTCATTCAATTTGTTTAAAAAGGGAGAAAAAAATATCTTGGTTTGACTTGGTTTGAGTTTGTTCTGGCCCGCCATATAACGGCTTGGAAAATTTGGCCCGATGCCAGACTTATTTGCCGACCACTGCTGTACAGTATGTAGTGTGCATCGCATTTAAAGTTTCAAAAACTAGTTAAAAATCACCACATTTTAGGCTGACTTTACTAAAAGGTTCAGTGTGTAAGATTTAGTGGCACCTAGTGGTGAGGGTTGTGAATTGCAACCATCTATCCAGCCTACCACTTACCCCTAACCTTTCACAGAGCGTAGGACAGCTACGGTGGCTGACACAGCACAAAAGTTGTCTCTTCTAAGACAGCAGAGAGTGGCCAGTCAAGAAATGAGGTTTCTTTAGGTATATTTATTATGAAATTATATTTACTTAATTATTCAGTAAAACCATGTTTTATTGTGACTTGGCCACTGACAGGTAACAGAAAATGTAAGCCAAGAGTGTGAAACACTGTCACTGTTTCTGCACCACAGTCCATTATAAACCACACATAAGATAAAATTTATACAGACATTGACATGGGAAACATGTTAATTCTCTCTGCGATTGTGGACCATCGTCAAAACTGCCCGCCAATATCTGGCCCGCTGCCAGATTATGGTGCTTTGATAGATAAAAAATATAAATAAATAAATACTTTGATAGCGTTGCTGAAATAGGTCTCAGTTATGACAGTAACAGTTACTCCCATAATCACTTCTTCTTGAGTGGTTTTGCCTACAAAATAAAATCGCAAGGAGCTTGTTTACCGTAATGCTGTGTTTGGAGTTGAACTGAGCTTTTACTTTGAAAAATTCTGAATGACTTTAAAAGAGTCTGCCTGCTTGACACACCTCTGAAAGAGCCATCAGAGAATGTGATTTCCCTAAATGTCCTCTGCCTGGAGATCCTGGGGAAATGCAAAAGCATCCGCAGGTTGATGGATGTGGATCAAACACTGAAACACAAACAGTGCAGCACATGCCGTGATCTGAGAAACATTCACTGCAAAATCCATTTGTTGAAGAGAGAGAAAAATAAAAAGATCCTGAGGTAGGAATGAACTGACGACCTCAAGGTGTGAGTGCTGCATTTTACCAACTGAGCTAACCAAACACCATGTTAAAAAGAGTCAATATTATGTCTTATGTTCTCACCCACCATCTAATGTATGAAAATATTGCTTTGATGATAACTTATTTGCCAACCCCTGCAGTATATTATTACTACCTCTTCTTCTTCTAACGTACGTATTCAACGCAGTGATGAGCGTCTACACACTCTTGAATTCTACCAGAAGTAGAACAAGAAGAACATAGTGACGAAACGTGCTCTGTAGAGCTGTTTGCCCGTTTTCAGCTACTGTAGAAACATGATGACGCAACGTGGCGACGTCCATGTAAGGGGGGACCCGCGGTTATGTAGATATAAATGGCTCTTTCTAAGCTAATAAAAACATGACGGTTTATAATGTAAGGTCTTTATACACCACTGAAAACATAGTAAGGGATATTATATTGCATTTCTTAATTTCTTTAAGTCCAATTGCTAGGACTGCAATACTTAGCATAGCATGATGGACATAACGCAACTGGTATTACCATATTAGATGAACACCTTAACTGAACTTGAAGTGTGGTCGAGTGCACAATGGAAGTTGGACATGCACAAAAATGAACCCAAAAAGGTTTCTCAAATTATATGCTCACTAAAGCTTCCCTGGCAAGTTGACATACTAGATTTAACCAGCTCATTAATGAACTTTTGATTGACAAGTTTGCCCATGTTTTGAGTTACAATCTTTGAATTTGACCACAGGCATCAGGAAATGACAATGCCAGAATTAAAGTTATGGAAAACTAGGGAAGTGTTGGTGACATTGTTATTGGCAAACCAGATAATTACAGATAAACTTACAGAAAATTACAGATAAGTCACTATGCATTAAATAGTTAATAAATCTGAATGTATAGTCGCTAACGCTTCATTTCACGGATCCATAATCCTTAATAATTTCCTAAGAGGTTTCCTGGAAAGAAGAATGTAATTTTGTGCTAATCACATGCAGTTTTCAATTGGTTCACTTCCAGATAATTAATTCCAATGAATTGCTAGTGTAATCCAGAGTCTTTTAGGCAGTGAGTGGACAGCAGGTCAGAAGGACATTCAATTCTATGATATTGGCCAAAAGTAAAGCATATAATTCAAAATATATGGAGAATAAAATTTTCACTATAATTGAATAATGAATTAACATTTACGTCGATTTGAATAGAGCTTTTCATTCAAAGAAATTCATATGTCCCGTCCAATTAGTGCCAAATGACATAGATCTTTCCAGGGAACTTATACAAGAATCATTAGGAAACCACAGACCCATAAAATGATATCCAAGCAACAAGTTCAGAGTTGTGGGTAGAATAACAAAATACTTCTGAAAAGGATTTATGGTATGTTACCTTGGATGCCTTGGATTCAGAGCTTTAGCTTTAGTACTGCAATTGACGGGGTTAGTAGAGTCTGTATTGAGCATGTTTAATTTACTTTTAAATTATATATTCTTATTTCAGTTTTGATTTAAATGTTTTATTTAACTTTTGAGATTCATAAAACTATTTAAAAATAAAAGCTTTGATAAAAGGAAAGCATTACCTCCCTCCACTTGCACCTAAGAGAGAGGCAAGTAAATAGAAGACAATTTCTCTTCATGCACCACAAACAGCCTCCTTGGTGGAACAAAGTAATTGTTTGAATTTTAAATTAAACCTTTAATCTTACACTGGCAAGGCTCTCTCTCTAGGTTTATTGTGGCACAGTTGACAGCCTGTGTGGCTGCCAGTGTTGGGCAGTAGCGTATCTACAAGTAGCGCTGTTACTAGTTTTACTACATTTCTCAGTAGCGTGGTGGCAGCGTCGCTGTTTTCTAGATCAAATAGCTTTTCTGTAAGGAAGCTCTTTTATTGACCAAGTAGCGCGGTAACGTCCACACACACCCAAGCATTTCTGAAGGATCATTATGTGACACCTACGCCACACACGGACCTGTATGTGCAGCCGGCGAAAGCACTTCCGTGTGACAGTGACATCACGTACTGATCCTCGGGCTGATGTCTGCGACTTTGCTGTAGGGGAATAAAGACACGCGAGTTTACTTTCTATTGTGACAGTTATTATAACACTTCTTGTGAGAAGGATCAGGGCCTGGCCACTTCTTCCTCTAGTGAGGAGGAAACTTTGATATAGTGGCAGAAACTTGTTGCCATGAGATGAGAGATTTCTCTCTCTCTCTCTAACTTTATCTCTGTTTATTGCTCATTTAGCTACTCTGTGTGTCTGATTTAGCTCTCTTTCAATGTTTGGAGCAGGTTTTTAGTCTTTCTTCTATTGTTGCTGTGGAAAGAAGTTGGTTCAGTATAATCAAGGCCTATACTGCGTGTGTGTGTTTATGTATATATATATATATATATATATATATATATGACCTAACTATAAAATATTAGTTGCTGTAGCTTAGTTTGCTACATTTCATTGGAGGGTAGCTTCTGTCTAGTGAAGCTTCATTAATGTAGAGTAGCTAGTAGCTTAGCTCACTACATTTTCCAAGTAGCTTGCCCAACACGATGGCGGTGTTTGGGAGAAGCAGTGGTTGAGCTGCGTGTGGAGCTTTGTGCTTGGGACTAGTGGAGCTGTGGGCTTGCATACTCTCTTGGAAAAGGGAGGGTGTTAAGTGTGTTATTTAAGTTTCTAGTTTAGTGTTTTAAGTTAGAACCTATATCTCCTCTTTTTGTTAAGTAGCCTGAGTGGTGGTGTGAGAACCAGTGAAGAACTGTACACTTCCTGTCCTGAGTGACAGCTAATAACATGAAACATGGATTTTCAGCAAAAAATTAAAACAGCGTTTCTGCATAACCACATCTGATGATGTAAACTGATCGTCAATCATCAATTTATAACACAATTATACCTATCTTAAACAAATTCTTATAAGCATCTCCCTTGTCATGCCATAGTGCGAGCAAAAGGTGTTGACCACAGATAAGGACTGTACATTGTACAACAACAAGGTAGCAACAACCCAAGGTACAGCTATGAAGAGGCTAATGGCTGTGAATTGAGATTACGAGAAACTCATTTTGAGGCAATTCCAACTCCTTTACTGGGCCACGGCAGTGTTTTTAAAGGCATCTCTCCCACCTTCCATGAAAAAATAATCCATCACAGTGAACACAGTGTTTCCGTTAATGAGGTGTCCCCTGATGAGTGCTCATTTTGAAAAGAACCACCCTCCTGTTTTGCATACCAACGTCTTCACAACGAGAGTAGGCTGCAGGATGTGATGAGGAGAGATGGAAGCAGGAAGCCAAGCTTGTCAACAACAGCTAACTTTATACCCCGGAAAGCTCCCAAGGTGGTCAGACCTGCATGCTTTAAATAGGAAACTTCAAACAGAGCTAATTTTCGAGCTGCGGTTAAAATTTCAAAGAGCCATCAAGATGCCTTTTGACAAACACAGGTCTTATGACGGCTGTGTGTGTGACTTCAAAAAAGCAGCTCACAGATCTTTGATTCTGGCTCTTTCTGCTCTCCCGGCCTCTGTTGCTTCTCTTTAAAGAGACACTGTCCAAAGTGTCTCTGCATTCTGCACATTAACCTTATTAAACCAAAGTCAACAATTAGCTTATTACAGTGCTGAGCAACTTATGAGATATCCAGGATACCTAATGAATCTATGCAAGTCATAGAAATGGATTATAATACACACTAGAAAGGTTTAAATATTTACATCACTTGACACAAATATAGCTGCCACACAGTGCTCTCTGCTATAATTAAATAATTCATGAGAGCCAGTTAAGGGTGAAACAAGCATATAACTTTAGTTTGAGTCAGAAGAGCAAACCATCCTTGACTGTGGAGTAAATTACCTACTTAAACACTGTCACTGTCTTCAACACTGTAGATGATGACACTGTCGCTCATTAAACAGGAGGTTTCAAGGATATTTCATAGTAATTATAAGCAGCAACAGTAACGCTGATACTGATCTGAATGAAAATTTAAAATATATATATACATCCGGCGCAGGGGAGCACCAACAACTGCCAACCACAGCTACAATTTCTGAATCTTCTGCAGTCACTGAGAACAACAAAACACACTTCAGATCAAAGAGGTAAATTTATGTAGAAGTGCTGTGTTGGCTACTATTGCAAGGATAACTACTGTATATGTCACTGCCGGAGAGCCCAGTGCTCCCAGGCCCTTATAGCTGCAATGAAGTGGGTTACGTAGTCCCTGACAGCTTTTTGGTCACCACTAGAGTCAGCGAAAGCAGTGCAAGTGCAGAAAAGTAAGTGAAGAAAGAAGTGAGTTTGTGGCCCTGAGATTTAAACTAAATCTCTTATGTCATGTTGCTTGCTAAGGTGATGATTTGCAGGACAGGCTTGTGCTGCATCGACAGATTCACCTCTCTCGGTGGACCTACAGAGTGTTGTTGTACAAACTGGTGTTATGCAGTCAGACTGACAGTGTTACAATCAGTGCACGTCTCATCAAGACATCCCATCTAAAGGCATTGTTTTTTCTTTCATCTCTTCCCAGCAGTGCCTGAGGGCTAGCCTTGGACTTGTTCTCAAACAAAGATGTTTTTACTTTTACCTTCATGCCAACCTGAGCTTAAATCAATGTGATTTGTGTGATTTGAACTCTTTGTTTGTACGCCTAAGACTTAATGTGTATGTCTTTGTTATTGTGCTCTTTAATGAATAACTCATTCATAACAGTGAACACTGTTTGTTTTCATGGCAGGCGTCTTCACTGCACCAGAAACTACATCCACATGCACCTGTTTGTTTCCTTCATGTTACGGGCAGTCAGCATCTTTGTGAAGGACAGCGTCGTCCATTCAAGCGCTGGATTGCAGGACTTTGATTCTGCCCTGTTGGACAACTTAAAAACAGTTAGCATGGCACCACTGGACAAATCTCAGTATGTAAGTACCAGTTTTTTATTACTCCCATGGCAACTATATCTTTGGCTATTAGACCTAATATAAGAGTAAAGTGGTAAGTGATTTGAGAGCTCTGGCCATAGACACAGGCCGTAGAATGTTTTAGTAGGATTGATTCACTGTGGGGCTGTAAGCCTTTAAAATTAGTCATCATACTTGTAAGACCGTCATTCAAACCAAATAAAGTTCTGGCTATATTCTTAAATTGCACATGGTTGGTGTGTGTAGATATAATGCAGTGGTTCTCAAGTTTTTTTTTTTCCCAGAAAAAGTTAATGCCCCTCCACCCCAGCAAAAATCATTTTTATCAATCTTTAGTAATACAGGCGATTGAAATAAACAAGATTCAGGTTAGCAAAATAGCCTAGCTTCAGAGCATGTTTGTTTATGTCACCACATGAATGACATCCACAACTCCCCTTAAGTGGTTCTACGCCCGCCCCCCGGTTTGAGAACCACTGATATAATGGCACATCTATTGCATTGCTTGTCTTCACAAAACTTGGTGAAAGAACTCTGTTATTATTTAAGAATTATTGTTCTGCAGTTTTCTCAGAAATGTTCAACAACGTGGAAAGACAAATTACAGTTACAGGAAAGGATGATAGTTTTGCACTTTCAATTACCTGGCCCCTTTTGTTTACTTTTACCAAACAGCGTATCTGGTTATTGGAAAAAAATGGTAAATATATCAATATAATGAAACCAGACTTTGTCCATTATTTTACATATGCTGCCTTTATCAGTGACTGCTGACCCCCTGAAAACACATACCTGGTAAAAACAACATGGTCAAGTGACATTTGCAGACTTTACAAGTTGATGAGGCCTGATGAATGTTCCATAAAACAACTGTCAGGTGTGTAATGCAAATTCCAACAACAAGAAAATGCATTTCAAGGGACCTTTTGACTTGGGACAGCATATCTGTTACCAGATTTTGTTCCCCATATTTTACATTAGAAAAGGTTTAGGAACTCAAATTAATCGATGTAATCAAATTATTTTTTAACTAGTTAGTTATTGGAGGTAGTGGTGAATATCCAGGTCGGTTTTGGTGGGCTGTTCTAAGTCAAAAGCCCAGGGGTGTTTTTCAATTTAAACATGTTTGTGCAATTAAAGCTCACGAACATGTCTGTATATGGGTTTTAAAGTGCTAAAGATCACATTTTGGACAGGACAAGGACCATTTCAAAATATGGTTAATCAGTCACCCATGGGTTTGAATTGTTAATATACATGTATTTATTTTCTCATTGATTCCACTTGCTTGTTGATAGCCCTATTGTTAAAATGAAGCTTAATTTTCTCTAAATGAGTCTGTAATTCTTATAAATAATACTTGGCCGTCTGTACTCGTGATTGCAGTATAATCATTAAACCTGACTATCCTTGGTGATGTGGAATTTCAACACAATTACACCACACCATACAGCCGTGTAATTTTAACTGTACACACACACCATGCGCAGCTTTAATAGTTGTGTTCATAAAATAGCACGTATTTCAGATTGATAATAACAATTTAAATTCAGTGCTGATAATCAGTTATATTCTTGTGAAACAACATTCAATGCCAAACCTGAGTCTGGCCTTCAGGGTGCTTGGGCTGAAACATTATTGGTCAAATTAACTTGGAGATTTGCATGCTAAACACATACCTTAAGGCTGGATCCAGAGGTCTGTCCTTCAGCCTATGCTACCTACATGTAATTTTTCTCATAGTGTGCATCTGTATCCCGATGTCTAGAAAGCTCAGTAAAGTAAAGTAGATGACAGGTGTTGGAAAAGATCAAAACAATTTCTGAACCATGTGATAAAAAAAATCTGTTTTTGTCGCAGGCATTCTGTTGTCAGACGTTAAATGACTATTCTGTATTTCCTTTTTATCTTTAACAGAATCAACAATTGTTGCCTTTTAAATGTATTACATGTGTATGAGACAAGGTTGCCAAAAGCACAGCCAAAGTGCCTAAAGATAAGTGTTTTATTTTTCTTTTGTACGAAACGTTATCACTAATTTCATCCAAGTGATTAAAAGAAAATGCCCGTGGTGTGTAAAGAACTATCTACTGGCTTGGCAGGGTTATGTAAGGGTTGTTTCTTTTTGACAGTTCACCTCCACAACAAATTTCTGATGGAGACTTTTCTGATTGAAAATTACAGGCATTTATATTTTCAGCATGATTTCTTCAAAAATGTTGTCTTTTTGTTTTATTTCATTAAACAACTAATTTCATCAGTGACACAGCTCCAGTCATGAGACACGGAATAGCACTACCATTCAGACAAGGGCAAAGAATTATGTTGGTAAGGTATGTCCAGTATCCAGTGACTACTAAGTGGTCCCTAGCAATAATTCGGATTAATCAGAGGCTCTCATTCTGTGCTACGAGTCCTGCTTCCCTAACTCAACATTACTAATGCGGCTTTACCGCTTTTTGTCAACGACAAATTTAGACAAATTTTTTAATCCCTCTAATTGAAATTCAGTTTGTTTATTTTTGTTACTTTGTTGTTGTTGTTGTTATTATTATACACATGCATTAACATATGGCGAGTGAGGGGGCTGCCACGTATTCAAACCCTCTAGCAGTTAGCGATTCAGGGCCTTGCTCAAGGGCACCTATGGGAAAGCCCACGAGGTGAACTGGCACCTCTTCAGCTACCCGTCCACAGTCCATCTGACTGGTCCAATCTGGAGCTGAACCAGTGACCCTCCGGTTCCCAAGCCAAACCCCACAGGCTGAGCTACTAAGTGAAGAGGGCACCTTATGCTATATAAACAGTTCATTTTACCATTAGAGTTTGTCTCTTTAGTAGGCTACGGTGTGTATTTGTAATAGTAAGTTGTCTCAAAATATAGTAGTTTAGCTACCCAGGCATAACAAACGCCAATTTTGTGACAAGAATTTCACTTTGTCCTTTATTCCTAGATGTTGCATTGACATTAGTGTGAGTGTGTGAATGGACAATTAGGCTAATTTGGTGATATTCTCAATCAGAACGGCATTCAAAAAAAGTAATGTGCCAATTAGGAGATACTTTGCAGCAAGTCAAAGTATAAGTCACTTAAAGGTTCAGTGTGTAAGATTTAGGGGGATTTATGTGAAGAATATGGCGATAATATTCATAAATATGTTTTAATGAATGTGGGTAATCGCCTGAAATTAAGAATCGTTTTCCTTACCTTAGAATGACCCCCTGAGGGCGTCAGTCTCCTTGTCACTTGTCTCCTTGTCAAGATCAGGGCATCGAGTTCATGATTTATTATTGCACTCACTTAAGTTGAAGTCACTCTCACAATAATACCAAATTGTATTTGATCTTTATCATTTTCCAGCTTTTTATGAATTGAGTGGATTGAGTGAATGTTGCTTTTTAATGATTATCATTAGTTTAGATGAGCTCAGAGAGAAATCGTGGAATCTCAATTGGCAACAAAGGTCAGGATTGCTTGTTTTGTTCAGATGATTTGACTCATTAATAATAATGTTTGCAACAACTTTGCAAACCTGAAAGAGTGAAAGCAATTATTTTGATTTGCATTGAACCATGTAGTTGAATCCCTGTGCTTAGAAATCTCCCATTAGATGACACTAAAAACAAGTAAAGATTTATATCAAGTTAGATGAGTATGCTCAAGCATTTTGTTCTTTCCTTGGTGATATATAATCCCCCGACTAAAGACTTTCCTAGTCGACTAGAAGTTGTTAGTTTAAGCCATTGGTCAACAGATGTTTGATCTCCCACCTGTAGGCGGATTCATCCCCACCAGAGATGAGCCCAATGAGGGTGGTGTCATCCGCAAACTTCAGGAGCTTGACAGACTGGTGAATGGAGGTGCAGCTGTTGGTGTACAGGGAGAAGAGCAGAGGGGAAAGAACGCAGCCTTGAGGGGAACCGGTGCTGATGGTCCTGGAGTCAGAGACATGTTTTCCCATCTTCACGTGCTGCTTACTGTCCGTCAGGAAGTCTGTGATGCACCTGCAGGTGGAGTCAGGCACGTTCAGCTGGGAGAGCTTGTCCTGCAGCAGGGCCGGGATGATGGTGTTAAAAGCAGAGCTGAAGTCCACAAACGGGATCCTGGCGTAGGTTCCTGGGGAGTCCAGGTGCTGGATTTACTGCATCATCTACAGACCTGTTGGCTCTGTAGGCGAACTGCAGGGTGTCCAGGAGTGGGTCTGTGATTGATTGAAGGTGGGACAACACAAGGCGCTCAAAAGACTTCATTACCACAGAGGTCAGGGCGACGGGTCTGTAGTCGTTTAGTCCAGTGGTCCTTGGTTTTTTGGGGACAGGGATGATGGTGGAGGCTTTGAAGCAGGCTGGCACATGGCATGTCTCCAGTGAGGTGTTAAAAATGTCTGTGAACACACTGGAGACAGCTTATCAGTGCTTCGGGGTGGATGGGGAGACAGAGTCTGGCCCCGCTGCTTTGCGAGGTTTCTGCCTCCTGAACAGTCTGTTGACGTCCCTCTCTAGGATGGGAAGAGAGGGGGAGGAGGTGGGGATGAGATGGTGGACTGTGGCTGATCAGTGGTGTGACGGGGGATGGTGTCCGGTCTGTCCCATTGTTTTTCAAAGCGACAGTAAAACTGGTTCAGCTTGTTGGCCAGGCGTGAGTCGTGGATTGGGGGGATTTAGGTTTGTAGCTGCTGATCTGTCTGAATCCTCTCCAGACAGAAGCAGAGTTATACCTTGAGAACTGGTGTTGTAGTCTTTCTGCGTACAGCTGTTCTCGCACCGCCCTGCTAAACCTGTACTTTGACTCCTTAAACCTGGCTCGGTCCCCACTCCTAAATGTCTCGTCCTTTTCCAACCTCAGCTGTCTGAGCTTAGCTGTGAACCAGGGTTTGTCATTGTTATAACTCACCCTGGTGCGTGTTGGAATGCGGCTGTCCTCACAGAAGCTGATGTAGGACGTCACAGCCTCTGTAAACGCATCCAGATTGTTGGTAGCGGTCCTGAAAACATCCCAGTCTGTGCAGTCCATGCATTATTTTGCCCCATTATTTTTGGGGCATCAGGAAATATTTGAGGGCTGAGAAAGAATTTTAATAAATAACATTGTTGACACTATGCAGGGAAATACTAAACCACAATAACGAGCCTTTAAAATATAAATTTGACAAGCGGCACGAAGTGAGCCGTCTGTCAAATGCGAACTGCAACAGCAGTAATGATTCTGAATTTGTCAGAAAAACCAGCAAGGAAACTGAACATGTTGTTAAATTTCAACACAGTATAACATCACACAAGTCTTGTTGTTCAAGACACGAGAATGAATAATCAGACTTATCAGCACAATGGATGATGTATAACGTTACTTACAAATTAACTCTCTACAAACTCGCTTGCTCCTCTCCTGTCCCCACCCTACATACTTTAAATATATTCTGCATGGCGTTTCTACATGTTACCAGCTCCGAGTGTTTAAGTCAACTTGTATTCACCACGTGCAGGCAGTATCTGTTTTATTATTCTCACAACTGCATGTGCTACATAGTCAATACCCACATGCCCAGGGCATTTGTTCTGTGCCTCTGGAAATCATTATACCTGGCCTTCAAGGTGCATGTTTCCTCATTTATTTATTAGCTAACATAAAAATGTCTTAAATCAAAAGTTTGGTTTCCAAACTAATAATTGAACATACGTGTGTTTCACTGAGATTTAATAAATAAATTGATAAATATATATATATATATATATATATATATAACTGTGTGGCTGTGGGAATATTAAATATTTGAATATAGATATACAGTTAAGGTATAGTAAGATATGTTTTGTTATATAGGTTTTTCTATGTCAGTGTTCTGTCACAGGTAGTGAAGTATTCGTCAGTGCTGAACATTCACAGCGCACCCACATCAGGATCAACACATTGAGTACAACCAGCGTACAAGCATTCTATTCTAACCAGACAAAACACAAACCCCTGTGGCGCTGTCACTGTTTACCTGCTGGAAACTATAGAGGGCTCACTGTGAATCTAGAAGACACAGGGCTTGGATTTTCCCTTTTGTTGGGCCTCTACTCTCTTTCCCTAACCCAACATCGCTAATATGATAGGCTTTGCCACTTTTTACTAACATTTGAGAATTTATTAATCCCTCTAGTTGAAATTCAGTTTATTTTTATTGTTTTTTACTTTGTTATTATTATACACATTATACACATGCATTACCGTATGGCAACATGCCAGAGTGAGTGGGCTGCCATGTATCCAAAAGTGGGTGTCCACGCTTAAATTGTGGTACATTTGATTGTTTTCTTTTTAAATGAACTTTGTATTTACTTTTACTGTTTTGTATTTTTCCTCTTTGTTGTGCAAATTTATACAGCAAGGTGCTACAAAATGTAATCAGATCATCTACTCTCCTAGAGGCACCTGTGGTGTAACAATAGTTTGTGTGAAGTAATGTGATCTCACTAACGTCTCAGCACACATGCACACAAATAAGCAGGTTCAAACAGGACGTGATAAAAGTGTTAATATTTTGTCATCAGATTGGCTGCAAGGTGACAGTGCTGCTCTTCATCTATTTTCTGGCCACCAACTACTACTGGATCCTGGTAGAAGGCCTCTACCTCCACAGTCTCATCTTCATGGCCTTCCGATCGGACTCCAAATACCTCTGGGGCTTCACGCTCATCGGATGGGGTAGGCAGAAGAAATACAGATTTCTCATTTCACAACTATGATGTGCTGCAGCATGACTAAAACAGCTGTTCTAAATCATTTCCTTTAATTACATTAGCAAAAATGTGGCAGATGCTGAAAGCTTTCGATAATACAGAGATGAAACTTGCTATACAGCCACAATTACCTTGTCAGCTTATTAAACAGACAATACAATGTGTTGGAATAGTCTATACAATGCATATTCTTATATAATTTCCCTGCATGTGATCATTAATATTGTCTTGTCTTACGCGCAGGAGAAATTAAAGGCCCCAAAGCGCTACATCTGCAAATTTATTTCTTGGGACAGAACAAATATCATCTTACATATTACTATTTGAATGCAATTGAGTAGGCAAAATATTAATTTATGTCAAAACATAAATACACAAATGAGAGCTGGGGGAAGTTTGAGAATTTAGAACCTTTTGATATTCTTTATGAAACAGAACTGCTTGTACTAGTAGGAGTTTTTGTTCTTTCCGTGCACACAAGCATGTGACAGTGTTCAGACGAATAGATGAAAGGTGTGTGTGGCCCTCCACAGAAAAGTTTTGTTCTTTTCTTTGAAGTCAGAGGAAAAGAAACTGCACTCACATTAGAATTCTGCCCCATGTGTGTCTGGGTTTTGTTTGTTCATCTGCACACCTTGAATTGAAATGGCTGCATAGGTTTGTTTTGGTTAAATGCCATCAGTCATTAAGTGTTGTATTACTATACTGAGTTTAGATTTGTGAAAATCCACTATGCTTTGAACGACAACCAATAGAATGAAAAATTAAGAGTTATTGTAATATAATTATGCTGAAAAGTAAAATTTCCTTTTGCTTTGCATTTGCATCTGAAAACCCTCTCTAAATGTTATGTTATTGCACATACTGCTAACATTATGTAGAGATTATATTAGTGTTGTGTCAGGGCTAATGCCTACTTTATTGCCAAGCCTTCCTGAATTACACCATACAGTGACTCATACGAGCAGCTGTGCCAAGATGCCTAAAAATAATTATATACAGATCACAGCTTTGTAGCTTGCTAATTGATGTGTTTTGAATGGTTGTAAATGTACAATATAAAGAGTGAAGTCTGTCTTGTTATGGGAATTCTTGAGACATTTTGGAGATTGTTTCTTAAAAGGGGCTCTATGGAGTTTTCTTGTAAACAAAGTTTCTTTTTACATCCATACATACTTCCATACTTTGTGCATCCTTGAGGTCTGCACACTCAGGTCCACTCAGGTCAAACCTGAATGCATGGCTTTCACACTTATAAATAGAAAACATTTTCTTATAAAAATAGGACTGTGTGTCATGTCACCCATGTTTGCTTATGCAAGTGCATACGCATCCTTGTGCATGAGAACAAACAAAATGGAGACCCTGTCATAAAAACATTGCTCCTCAGAGTACATTTTAACTTGCTTTGTGTCATCACATCCATCTCACGTGTAGGAGATAGGATGCATGTCTTGCTAGGTCCAAAGTCAGACGCAGCCAGCCCTTCATTTTCTCCCTGGAGACATAAGAACCAAATTAATTTTGCAGAACTCGTTTTGAGCTACTTTGGAAGAGTTATGAGCAGCATAATTTCCTATTGCAGAGAAAATACAGTATGTCTGATAGAGTTCACTGTAATGTGGACAACAGAAATTGCAATTTACATTCATTAATAAACATGCCCTGAACACTGACAATATAAATGTAGCCATTCTGACATGGACGTGTTGAATACCAATCATTTTCACTTGTAAATAATTTTAACGTTTTCAATTAATTTCTTGTGCATTTATGTTGACATGGATGGCAGAAGCCCAAAAGGTGAGAATAAAAACCAGTGCTATAACTGAGATGCCAAATCCTGTCCTCTGACCATCTGGTAAAATGGATGAAAATATTGTTTCCATAAGTAGCTACCATATGGTTACATCCCCACACTTTCCTGTACTCTCACACTCCCATAACGCTCTCAGCCTCTATTTCTCTTTCTCTTCCTAATTTTCTCATCCTTTTTAGCTACAGATTAGACACAGCACTCAAAATGTGTCTATCTGGCCATTTATATAGAAAGATAGGGGAACTCTTATCATCCAGTTGATGTTCCATTTGCTTAATCATGTGGACTGTAATGAAGCTGCCATATTTAGATGAGCTGCTTAGGGATGTGATAGAGGCAAGAGACATTTCTTCACAGAAGTCAGTCTTGCATAACCACAGTCACTTCTGCTTAAGATTGTAGAAGTAGTCAGGAGGCCACGTAAGTAATTTTAGATGCATTATCTAATAAAGTTTAATTCACATCTGACTTTTTACAGCTGCATAATGTCAAATGTACAATTCAGTACATTTCTGTAAAACAGTAATGTGCTTTAAGAGCACAGCAATCACTGCAGGGGAGAGAGAGAGAGAGAGAGAGAGAGATATCTAATAGTTGTGGTGGTGGCTCTTGGCTCGTACAGATATAGATTAAAACTAAACGTAGCACGTTCAGAATTGATCCAGAGAATAGGCAGTCAAGTCTTGGGAGCAGGTTTGAGGTTCCTGCATTACATTGTATACACAAAGACAGATTAAATCTATGCTGGTAATTTGCTAATTAGTGTTTTTATAAATGAACAAATTGATGGAACACAAGTAGAATGAAAGTGGAATCAATAGAGACCCACACAACTTAAAAAAACTTTCAAGAAGTTGTTTCTTGACTTTATAAGGGATTTTTTTTGTGATATGACCATAAGTGGGAATACTGGTTTGTCCAAAGGTTAGTAGAGCAGGGGTTTATGTGTACACTAAAGTGGTACACACCGACAAATTTGCACCTGCAGACAGAAGACGTAGCTAAGATACAGAAGCTGGGTTGTGCTGTTCTGTGTGACCGTGTGAAAGATGTGACATTATTGCTTTTCTGGAAAAGTTGACGCACATTGACACTGGTGAATAGGACGGAGGTTTGTCATGAGTGATGATGCCTTTTAATATGCTGCCAGTGTGTGGGATGACATATTTAACAATTAGACTGTACACAAATGATTGGGGACCAATGCGCCATGTGTGTTAAACATATACAGAGGATCACACTAAGCCCTGACAATCATGTCTGTCATTTTTTTCACAAAATCAATCACAATCAACTAGCAAATAGAACAAATATGTCAGTTTTGAGTAACATAGATCTAATTAACAGTAATAGCTCTGGGGAAGGGCTTTGTTATTAAAAAGTGAAACATGCGTTTTAGCCTGTCTCCCCACCCCCCAATGATTTTGATACAGTCCCTAATGGCTCATCCAGAGTTTGGTTCTTTAACGGATGTTGCCCATGAAGGCTGTTAAGGGTGTAATTTTAACTTGGATGCTTAATTACCTCATATCTTTACTTCTTTAATGTCACATATAGGAAATGAAATGACAAACAAAGTATGTGACATCATCGGGACACTGCAGCTCATTGTTCTGTGTCATTTCAGGTGTTCCAGCTGTTTTTGTGGCAGTGTGGGCGATTGTCAGGGCGACAGTAGCAGATGCAAGGTGAGAGAGCGCAAAACACACTGTGTCTAAATGCAGGTCTACTTTTATACCAATTTGTTTTAAAAGGTCATCAAGTCTAAAGGATAAACTTGAATATAAACATGAAAAGATGCTTAATCATTGTGACAATTAATTATAAATAATTAGTAAATATTATAAGATATTAAAATTTGTGAATAAATGCTTCTTAGAGGCCTTTTTTATTTATAAGTTGTCATGTCAGGCACACTTCATGGCCAAAAGTATCTAAAAAAGTATGTGGACACCGAACATTACACCCAAATGGGATTCAACTTCTCATTTCAAAACCAGGGACATTAATCTGCTGTTATTACAGCCTCCACTCTTCTGGGAAGGCTTCCCAGATGATTTTGGAACCTAGCTGCAGGGAACTTTCTCCCATTCTCATAGTGAGCTGCAATATAGCCTGACTTGCAGTCTGCTTTCTTAAAGTTGTTGGATGGGGTTGAGGTCAGTGTTCTCTGCAGGCCAGTCACGTTCGTGCAGACCAATCTTAGAAAAACATTTCTGTTTGGACCTCGCTTTGTGCACGGTGGTAATGTCGCTAAAACAAGGAAAGTACGTGCCGCAAACTGTTACCACATGCTATTGTCTAAAATATTTTATGCTGTATGCTGCTCCTTTAAATGGAACTGAGGGGCCTTGATAAAACCATGAAAAACAGCCCTAGACCAAATGTATGCATGTATACATATTTTGGCCATTAATTGTATTTCAGAAATACAAAAGCTACATTAAATGTGTAGGTCCAGGATCTGTAAAGGACACCAGCAAACTGTTAGTTTAATTTGTACCATTATAAAGATCCACCTCCATTATCCATTTGCAGGAAGATCATCAGAGGTTTTCACCGCTGAAAAATTGACATGTTGAAATAAGACCTCCCTCTGCCTCTCAGTTGCAGCTCATAACATTTGCTATTTGGTTCACTGTTAATACAGTGCAGAGCTAAAAAGAAAGCAGAGCTAAAAGGACTTTGCCTTTTGGAGTAGCTGAACATACTAAATTGAAGGAAGAAACGAGAGGTCATTTCCCCCCCCTTGTATTCAGGCTGCCACACCAAACTTTAATACATAAAGTTAGCACACTTCTGGTGATGTGTTACACTAGACCAAAGGTTCCCATTGAGCATATACTACAAATTACACTGACTATGTATGTTAAAATTATTGTCTCACAACAAAAGGATTGTGGGCTGGAACCCACTGTTCTAAATTGCCTATTGGAGTGCCTTTTTGTGCGGTGACCCTGTGACCGGTCCTGGGTGTTTCCTGTCAATGGGCAGAAAATAGCATTTCCGCAAGTCCTGGAGATTAATTCAGTTAATTTATATTCTGTTCAGACTGTTGACAGACCCTGGGTGAGAGGAAGTGGTGACATAATTTTCTATTATTATCTACATTTTGCAAGTAGTAGTTATATTTTAAATAGTGCAGCCTCTGTCAACCATGTCACAAAAAATGAAGGGTTAGTCTTAGTCTTAGTCTTTTTGTTTTGTCACTGCCTTCGTCTACTGTAAATCTCAACTTATTCTTTTTAAGCCGTCCTCTGTGCCCATCAGTTGCAACCCCTGTGTTAACATTTTTTAGGCCACATTATTTTGTGCTCAGGACCATGTCATCGTGTCTGCAGCTTTGTTTGTGTGCAAACAAGCCACCACAGGGCTTAGGGGAATTATGGTGTTTGCTTTGTAAACTGTGGCGAGAGCCATGCATAAGAGAAAATGGCAAACTCTGTAGCACACTTACTAACCCCCACCCCCTCTGTTCTCTTGCGTTACGCCTCTCCGCCCCCCCCAAAAAATAAAAAAATCTTCAGACTGACGCCACCAAATGCGCAAGACAACCGATATGTTTGCTACCGGGGCTGCAGTAGCTTCAACATCAGCTGTAGTACCTGACGTAGAGCAGACACAAGGAGTGAAGGAGATCTGTAGCCAATGCCAGGCAGAGGAGGAGGCGTGTGTTAGCGAGTAACAAAGTGACAGGGCTGAGTGAGAAATTGAGCAGGAGGAGAGAAGCCGTAAGCATTTCTTAAAAATGTTCTGAAAAATATCTTGCACCAAGAAATGTTAATTAACAAATAAAAATGCTATGAAAAAGGTTTATTTGCACAGTAAGCCTATAGTGCAATGTAAATATAGAAGAAAACTGTCGTCCAAAAAAAGTAACTTAAGCTAAAAACAATAATAAGCTACTGATTACTGCATTATTTTCTATTATATTTTTATATTCTGAATTGTCACTTGCCACCTGAAAGTGTTTAATGCTCAAAATCTTCTAGGGGTGTGAGGGGTGTCCGACCAATTTTGGCCAAAAATGCCAGGGCCAAGTTTTTGTCCCAGTCCAGCCCTGAGCAGACCATAACTACCTTTTGTAAGTCATGAGACACATTAAACATGTAGTTAACGTTGTGAAATTGTCGCAGTTTGGTTAGGTTTAAGCAACAAAACTACTTGTTTAGGTTTAGAAAAACATTGGGTTTTTGGTTAAAATAAGTACATTACGTCAGTCAGGTGACGTACAGCATATCACTCGACTTAACATGTGACATAACTCACGTTAATCATGTGATGGAATACATGTAACTTATGTGATGGAAGTCAGTAACGCTATTTAACTTAAAAATCTAAATAACTCACCATTTGCTTGGTTTTACATGGGACTTGAAGGCCATTCTCTGGTGTGACAGTCCTGGGTTTGGTTGATCCGTCCATTCACCTCATCCACCTTCTTACACTCGTTTGTGATTCATAGATTAGAATTTGTGCACCTGCAATAAAGAATTTGAGAAGGTGTAACTGTTGTGTTACACCTTCTACAAGTTTGCAAATCCTAAAGATTTGCAAACTTGTAGAAGGCGTATTTTTCTCTGTAACTACAAATTAACTGATACACATGTGTGATTTTCTATAACTACAAATTCCAATGTCAAAGGTGCTCAATTGATACCTTCATAAAGTTGATAAAGCTTCACTCTCCCATTTCTGGATTAATTCCAACTCACCTCAAAATTTAGAAAATACTATAGCATCCATGAAGGTTTGGGAAATCTATGTGGGTAATTTTACTGTGACTCTCATGCCATTTCCCACATTACATTGTGTGATGTGTTTTTGAAGACCATGCATGCACACTATGCATAGTACACAGTCAAGCAACATTTGTGATAGAACTGCGTAATCATGTTTGCATAATCCCCTGGAGCATTTGCATTTTGGAAAGCTATGTTTGTATAATGATGCAAGGGTTTCTTTGAAGTTTACAAAACAAAATGGGTCACATGCAGAGAAAATACGAGGGACCAACTGCTTCTTTCAGTGTGACATTTTTAGCTAGAGAAAAGTAAAAGAGAAAATTAAAAATAAAAAGGGTAGACAATTTGACTCTACTTCAAGGTAAAACAGGCCATTAAAAAGACAAGAAATGTCATGAAATGGCAGTTTGAAAAGTGAAATGAAAACCTAAAATACAAAATGTTCTATACAGTATGACAATGGTTACATTTAAAATGGAAATTGAAAATGAAAGAAGATGGAACATCTATAATGAAAAAAGTGGGAATGATCAAAATACAATAATAAATAAAAAAAAGGTCACTTGGATTGGTAATGTAGTAAAACTACAATTTCCAAATACCAGAGGAAAAGGATAAAGGATCTTTAGGAAACTGCGTTTTCTGTCTCTGTTTGACTGTGTTTTCCATTTCACCCTTTTTGCTATTCTTAGTGTCTTCTCCGAGATCAATTCGCTGATTTGTTTGACAAAAGAGTTTAAAAATTTGAATTGTTTCTAACCAAAATGTAACTCTAACCTCACGTTTTCTTTTTCAAATTGAACTTATTATTCTGTCTGTCTTTCAATGTGCCTCCACTATTTGAATAACACCAGCAACCTCCTTCTTTGCTCTACTCCTTATTTTCCCTGCTTCTCTAACTTCATGTTCTCGGATCCTCTGTATTTGTGTCTACTGCAGGTGTTGGGAGTTAAGTGCTGGCAATATTAAGTGGATCTACCAGGTTCCCATTCTGACAGCTATTGGGGTAAGAGTGTGAGTTTGCTATTGTGTGAAATTTGAATGTACAGTACTGTGCAAAAGTTTTAGACAGGTATAGAAAAAATGCTGTAAAGTACGAATTATTTCAAAAAAGACATGTTAATAGCACAAAGAAACAGGCTACGCTTTCAGAAAAAGTGACAAAACGTAGTTATTTGACGCCAAAGGTACCCTTCAGCGTCTCTGTGAGACACACGGGGTGCCTCACGGCCGATGTGCTAACAGGTAGGGTTAGCCTCCTTTGTGTTGCTGGGACGTAGCAAACGGTGGCGTTTCATACGGACGCTGAAGGGTACCTTTAGCGTAAAATACATATGCTTTGTCTGAAAGCGTCAGTTATGACGCATTGAGATGAACAAGGTGATGCAGCAGATGAAAGACACATTATGATTGTTTCACTTCACAATCTGAAGATGTCCAGCAGTGTCATCAGCTCAGAACTGCAGAAAACAGTGAGACTCTGGTGCACCCATCTACTGTCAGAGAAGTCTGGTCAGTCGTGGCTGTCATGGAGGACTAATGGCCTCCGACATGGAAACAAAGCAAACTCAACTACGCAGGGAAACACAGGAACTGGGGTGCAGAAAAATGTCAGCAGGTGCTCTGGACTGATATTTGCTATAGCAGAAGGTAGTTTGTTCACTGAAGGTCTGGAGAGCGGTACAAGAATGAGGGTCTGAGGCAACAGTGAAGCATGGTGGAGGTTCCTTGCAAGTTTAGGGCTGCATTTCTGCAAACGGTGTTGGGCATGTGGTCAGAATTAATTTTCTCCTCAGTGCTAAGAAGTACAGGCAGATACTTCTTCATCATGCAGTACCATTAGGGAGGCATCTGATAGGCCCCAAATGTATTCTGCAGCATGACAATAACCCCAAACAAACAGTGAAAATTATTAGAACAAGGAGCCCTGGAAATGAAGGAATGGCTCCCACAGAGTCCTGACGCAAGAAGCTGAGTCATTCTGTTCTCCTTCCTATTACTGTGCAGTCAGCTTTCATGATTTGTTCTTGTATTGTTGTATGATTACAAACTGCTTCCTTTCTGGTACTGTGAGACTAAGACAGAACAGATCTGTTGGACTTTTTTTAGTCATTTTTGATCATATACTTCCTGAATTAAACCAGGGAACTCTTTTACCTTCAGATCAGATTGTATTTTCGCATGTCTGCATGCACCTGTCCATTTGACATTGGGTAATATCTTTGCCTCCGATCTCTCTGAAGAGGTTTAAATGGAAGAATATCTGTTCTGTCTGACAGAGGAATTAAAAACCAGACTGATGCAGAAGGGGTGTGAGAGGTTCTCTTTTTAAAATGACATCCGAGAGAGAATTTTCTTCTATTTCATTTCATTTTTATGAAGAAGCTATCTGTATGTGTTTTTCTCTTGGTACCACACTTTTAGGCTTAGACACACCATCAGCGAACCACCTGATAATTCACCACAATTCAGCAAAACCTGGGATTACATTCATTAGCAGAATGTAAACATTAACGATGACGTTTCTCATATCTGCAGTTGCCATAGATAACTCTTTTCTGGTGGATACAATGGGCATAATAGCCAATTAACCAAACCCACAGATTTTTATCTGAAAACCGCCGCACAGACGGCTCTGTGGATGCACCAGTAGTACTAGCTGCAATTAAGAATGGCACCCAACAAAGGTCTCCCAGTAGTGCTAAACTAAAAAAAGATGGTGTATGTGGATGTGTTGTGTGTGTTTTTAAGAAGAAGTAACTGAATAATCAACGCCTGCACCGGAGCAGGGCCAAAAACCATCTGAGCACAATTAACTCAGAAGACAGAAAATGACCTCAGAGATGAACATGAACATTTTAATGATCTCTGGTTATTCTAAAAGGGAAGGAGCACACATAAGAAGTGCTGTGATACATTAGCAAAAAGAAAGGAGGAACATATCATTAAAGACTCTGGCTTTCCTTGTCTGTTGGGATAAACTATGCAGACATGGTACATGCAGACAAGATTTCTTTCTACTAAACAACCATAGATTAGAGATTTAGCCATGTCACCACAGTGTGTAAATCAAAGTGCCCTGAATATGAGCAAATAAACTAAATTAAAATATTGATTGTAGTATCTGTATACTATAAGTTTACTTTCATGTGCAAGTGTGCAGTGATGTCTAGAAAATGCTTTTTCTCTCAGATCTCTTATCTTCCTCTTTATTCAAATAAGCTTCATGGCATAAAAGAACTGTGTTTGTTGCCAATTTAAATCATGAAAAGCAATCAACAACAGTCTCTCTTTCTGTCTTTTACTTTCTATACTGTGCACAGCTCCTCTTCGGGGCTGAGGATTATTTTAGCATTGGAGCTTGCCATAAAAAGCACACACTAAGTAAGGGGATGATAGAGAGAGTTCTTGCTTGTGCAGAGACTTGCTGTGAGCATCACTTTTGCAAAGGCTCTGAATTAATGACCAAAGTATTGAAAGTGACACGTTTGAAGACATGTTGTGACTTGAGTCATCTGCTTCTATCTCTTCATGAGTTAAACTGCTAACAAGCTGTGATTAGAAAAATCTCCTGCAGATTCTAATCAGCGGCAGCATTGCCTTATCAGGACTAATGCGCTGCTGGCTCTAACATATCATCTCCTGAAGATACAGAGAATGTCGACCCACAGAAATAAGACCCATGCCTTCTTGTAGATTCAATTAGACAATCCACATGCATTAATGCTGTGAATTAATTATAATTACTAACTGACTGACTAACTGATCATTTAACAATAACAATTAAGTGGACCTAACAGAACAATGACAGATTGGTTTTTAACACTAGCATCTCTTTGGGTGGCAACAGCAGTTGGTCGCTCAGTTGGTCCACAACTTTGGTCCAGACTGAATGTGATATTTTTTGGTCCAGACTGAATGTGATATTTTTATCAAGTCTACAATTTTTGGATAAAATATTATATGGCCGACGTGCTAGCAGATACGGTCGACATGCAAACAATCAATAACTTTAGGCACACACCCCTGTATAGGGTAAGAGTGATATGCTTCGGGGGGCTGTCAGGAATAGTTGGCTAGCTAGCTTTGCCGGTAGACGGTTAGCTCCCCCAGGACCAGTCACACAGACCACTCCAGCCAACGCAGCAAACATGTCCAGCAACAGCTGTACGATAGTGTTAATGTTTGTACCGCTGTTATTCTATCATTAAATTCTCTGTATTGTTGTAAAGTTTTAACCTGAGTCAAGACACATCTGGCTCACGATGTACAGAATATTCTTGGTTTGTGAAACTTAAAATCACTTTGTAACAAATAAAATACAACAACAACAATGGTATGAATTGAAACATTGCTTTATTATTATCATTAGGCTATTATAAATAAATATTGCAGGAATTATAGTATTAATATACTATAATATATAATTATAGGATAGTAAATATTAATGCATAATGTACACTGATTGCTACATTGACATTTTTCTAATTTAACGTCTCATTTAAAAAAAATTGCGTGGGCCGAGCGGCCGAGATAAACATCATCACGTTTTGTGCACGGTGGCTTCTGGGACAAGCCAGGCTGCAGCTGGACCCTTCTCGAGAGGAGAGGAGAATCCCAAAGTAAAACAGGAAACAGAACACAGACGAGACAACACGGAGACAGGAAGTGACATATAAAAGACACTAGAGTGAGGACTTACCAAAATAACCACAAAAGATCAGACTCCAGAAAAACTAACTGTGACAATTATAAACATTAGAACTTACAAAACATCAACTGAGTCCAGCTTCAACAGACAGCGACGTCCTTTCTGCTGACTTTTTGCTCACTTTTAAAGGAATGACATAGGATGGTTGGTTACACCGGGCCCGTGGTAACCCGCCTCTCATAATATCTCTTGCTTCCTGGTAAAAATCTGAGTCTGATGATTCAGATCATAAGCCAGTAACTAATCCCTGCTGTGTTTAATTAGCTACTCAACACAGCACTTTCACATTCACACTGTGGAGATTGGACAGATTAATGTTATTTTTTCTCAAAGCCTGTGTCAAAAACAATTTCACACTAGTTCACACTTTGTCTGTAGTGCCACTGGCCAGTCATTTGAATTTAAATGACCACATAAACTAATCTCTAGGGTCCCCTGATTGAACTTAAGTCATTGTCAGATGATAGCAGATGGATTCCCAGAATGCATTTCAACCAGTGTGTTCTGCCTCATCTGCGCTCCACACGGATTGTTTGCCTGCATGCAACCACCTGCTGCTCAAATGCGATTGGTCAATACTACTTGGACTACAAACCTACTACAAATGGAAACCAGTTTCCAATGCAAAAAATCTTCCTACAGATTTAGCATTAATATTTACACATTTGTTTATAGAGATTAAACATTACCTCTCAAACATTTGGACAATAGCATTCAGCTTAAAGCACCGCTGTGCCTAAGTAGCCTACTGCCTCACAGAGCCGCTTGCATAGCTGTAGACTCTTGTTTTTATTTAACTAAAGGATGGTGTCGGAACTACAGCATGATATCGTGATGGCAGTAGCAAATTTTTTTAGGGTTTCTCTGCTGTACATGCACATGAAACTGTGCAATACAGCAGTATACTATTGATATTCCAACATGAATCTAGAAATAACGGACAATTACCGTGTGGTGATATAGCTTTATAGTCTTTGTAAACAGAGAGATACAATGTTGATATTTCGCTGTGTAGTTTGTGATGATGTTGATTTGTGATGATTTAAGGAAAAAACATATTAAAACGTATTATTCATTGCAATTGTATATGCATTGCATCTTTTGAAATAATTTTTGTCTGCATATGTATGTATGATAGTAATATAAGATGAGGAGAGAATAAAGAATGAACAGAAATTAATGTCCCTCATGTCAAAGGTGTGCAACTGAAAAGGAGCCCTGGATTTCTGTAAAATGTTTAAAATCCCAGCTCTTTCTGGCTTTTATTTTATCTATGTACTGATAGACTTGGCATGTTGTATTTGTACTCTGAGCTGTATTTGTTATTCTCATTCAAGCTCATTTGAGTGGTACTTAGGATTGAAAGGATGATGTAGAGAAAGTATCTGGCTGTGGAATACATAAGCCTCAATTTGCTTCTTTCATATTACTTTGCCTCAGCCTCATTAAAGTCTCTGAGAAGAAATCCCAGAACTTGGGAACTTTTCTTGCTGTTATTTAAAAATGAATTGACTCCACACTCCAACAGTTCAGTTATTTTATGGTAAAAACAATATTTCCATTAATATGTATTTCTGGACTACAGTCTGAATGATGGAGAATAGTAAAACACTAAAATTGTCCTCTGATTGGAAGTCCATATTTTGGGGGGGGGGCGTAATGGTTGCTGTTACTGTGTTACCAGATTAATGGCATTTCACTGTCCTAAATATTGTAGCTTGATACTGATGACAATGAGGTGATGATTGGAAAAGCTCCAAACTAGGTGAAACTCTTTTTTTTTTATTCACAAGTCAGCAACGTGGAGAAATTTAAAGATGTTCAGCTTTAATAATAATTCATTTGATAGAATTGCACTAAGAATGTCTTTTGTAAATACTGATGAATGACTCTCGAAATCATTTTAATTCATATATGGTATAAAAGCCAGTTGTTAACAATTTAAAATGACTTATGACTTATTTTCCATTTATGTCAATTCTAGTATCAGGAGCTAAAAGCATGTACATTTACTGCATAAATCAAAGAGCTTTTCATCTGTGTTCTTCCGTTTCAGCTCAACTTCATCTTGTTTGTGAACATCGTTCGAGTGTTGGCCACTAAAATTCGAGAGACAAATGCAGGGAGATACGACACGAGGAAACAGTACAGGTTTGCACTTAACTGACTGTATCTATAAATCCAACCAAACCAATTTGGTTCACTTGCTGTCCAGGTTTGGGAGTTTCACGTAAAGTGTGCGATGCAGAATTGCAACAGTATGGCTTGTCAGTCTGTTTTTCCACATGATATGAAGCCTTCTAACCTCATATCATGTCATATCTGCTGATTCCCTGATTTCTTTCTCTAGGACCACCAAATTTCATCCATGTACCCCTGAACTTCAATAATGTAAACCGGCCATTAGGTTTCTTTTTTTCTTTTTTTTTTTATACTTTTACAATATGTAAGTTTTATGACCAAATACTTGTAGCAAAACTATCTACATCTAACTAACTACAGCTGTAGTTTGTGTTTATGGGTAATTAGCCGATGTTAACATGCTAACACACTAAACTAAGATGAATTAGCATTTAGCTTTTAATACAGCCTTACATAGCTTAATGCCATGCCTAGCTCTTATACTTCCCTTAAAACCAAAATTAAACCCTAAAAATGAAATGATTTATGTTGAGAGAACTAAACAAATGTATGTCCCCATAGCATCAGCAATACACGTTCACAAACAGACACACAGATATAATATGTCCTAGCATTTTAAAATATGCAATTATCACTATTATCCCCCCATGTTGGTGCTGGGATGAACAGTTAAAACCTTCTAATTGCAGTGTATTTTCCAAAAAGAGTGCCGGATTAAATGCTGCATGAGAGGTTGCTTTGTATAAATGTCAGAACAGATGACAGTGATCAGGTGCAGTAAACTGGAAACCATGCTGAAAGATAAATGTCAGTCAAATACAGAACACTGCATTTCATATAGATAGAAAAATCTAAGTGAAGTCAGGGTACTCAAAAATAGAAATGGAAAGTACAGAGAAAAGAAGTTTATTTGTTGTTGAAAAATGCAGGTGAATAGAAATTGCAAAGTCGATTGTTTATGTTAATTTAACCTAGCCACTAACAATATATATGATAGCTCCATATCTTTAGCTGGACCTAAAGCAAAAACTTGTTTTATTTTATAGCTCGGGCCACTCCCATGCCGGGAGGTCGCCGGTTCAATCCCCGGGCCGGCAGGATAAATCGTGGCGTGGAAAGTAAAACTAGCAGTGCTTACCCTGCCTCATTTACCAGGTGCCCTTGAGCAAGGCCCATAACCCCAACCGCTCCAGTGGAGCTGCTCAGTGGCCAGCAGACCAGGCTGTGGATGTGCTGGGCAGCTTCCAGGTGTGAATGTGAGCAGGGCCCTGCAAATGATAACTCTATGACCACAGTTAAAGACATTTGTTTTGCACTTATATGTAATAATTCATATCATGGTTTACAGTATTGTAAAGGTATTGTGAAAATTACATATTCATACCACTTAATAGGGTGATTATAAAAAGCCAAAACAAATAAGTTCTGATACATTTTAATCACACACCTTCAAGCTGTTTACCTGTGGAAGCAAAAGGGAGGAGGATAAAGAACATCAGCTAAAACAAGCTTGGAGTCATGCAGTTATGTTGCATATTTTAAGTAGAAAAAATGTAATTGCTAAAAAAATATTGAAACTGAGTTGAAACTACAAATTTTGTCTTTGATTACCTTACATTACCCCTGTTTACCTAGGCTGTACCTTAACCCCTTAACGCAAATTCGCATCACACCTCTTCCTTTCAGACTGCAGCAGAGATGTATTCCCCCAATGCCTGTTTGTGCATATTCAATACATACCTAGGAACCTTTTGCAAGCACTGGTTTATCGTTTTGCCCGTTAATTTGCATCATACGTACATTATACTTGAATTTATATCTTTTCTGTGTTCTATAGACATATTAACAATGTCCACTTAATTTAGCATCAGCTTGAAGGCAAATGAAAACAAAATAATACATTTCACATATAATTGTAAATTCTAAAGAGGAGGAGACAGAGAACGAGATTACTGTTTGATGTCATGTTTTTTGGGACCGAATTTCCTTTTTCAGCGCTTCAAATTGACCATGAAAATGTATCCTATAGAGATTTAGGATTTTTGTTTTGCAGTCACTGCATACATTTATGTTAAAATGTATGAAGGCATTTAGAATTGTGGCCTGGTTGAAATTTAGTTTTCATTAGAATTAACTGACAACGTTTATTATGCTAATAGGAAATTGAAGTTCTCATACACATGTCAATTTAGCGCTGCCACAGAGAATTATTGTCATAGTTGAAGGAATGCAAACGGGAGACGTTTTGCCATTAGAGCTTTCTTGCAGAAAGCCCTGAGGGCAAACTTCATCTACGTGCTGAAGGAACAGAAGACAGATCAGTTCCATCTCCCAGTTGGAGGATTTCTCCAAAGGTAACAGCCTGTGCAGAATCGCTGCAATTCTGTTCAGTGACGGGAAGCACATATGTTGATTAAATGCGTATATTCTCCTTTCAAGTAGTTTAAAGTTCATAATACAGATCTGGGTTGGCTGTCATGCAGCAGGCTGCAAAGCACTTCCTCTCCTTCCAGGATTGATCATTATATGAAGACACAGAACTGATCTTCATCTGTCCTCGTTTGAACTTTAAAGGAGTGTAAATATATAAGTTTCTGCGGACTAACTGCAGAAACATACCAACGGCTTTTCCGATCAGGAATCTTCTTCTCTGTCAGGTTTATTGTGAGCTGCTGCTGGATACTACAGTAGCCCTGAGAGCTCAACAAACTGCAGCTTAACAAAACACATGCACATCAATTTAACAACACGTGTGCAGTATTTTGACGAAATGTTGCAAAGTGAGAAAACACAAACAAAACAGAAAAAGCAGAGGAAACAGATAAAAACACACTTGTTCAAATGGCCATGGTTTGTGACTCACGAAAATTTACGTCCCTGTAAACTGCCTTGAATCCCACTAATCCTCTGCCGTTAATAGCGCTGCACGTTCGTGTTCGTTTGTGCCAAAAATCGACGGAAACGTACCTACACAAGCAGCAGGGGGAGGGGGCGGAGGCGTTAACAACTCTACTTACCATATAACTAGCAGCAGCCGGACCTGGCTTCTCAGTCATTGGATGAAACCAATGACATCATCAAATCATCAATCACAAGTGATTGTTTGGTAGATCTGTCGCTATTGGTCACCCTGGGCCTTTATAAATACAGGCTTGGGTAAACCCCCTTCTAATAATATTAAAGATAATAATAAAAATAATTAATAACCCTGCATTAAATAAATACTGCACTTACTGAAGACTATATTCAGGTGATATATTACTTGTATTCATGCAATTAGCCTACACTAATCAAAGACATGACTTTATGAGGAAAATGAGGAATTCATTAATGAGGCACATGTTGATGCTAATGCAAAAAAACTATTTACAAACCACTTACAAAACATATCAAATGCTGGGCTGCGGGACAAAGTGTCTGTCCACCTCTGAGTCATTTGGTGGTGGCTGTCAGAATATTCTACAGACGCCTGTGATGCAGTGCTTTGTACTTTGGATTAGCCTCCAGCCTTGTCTGCAGCGTGCGAAAAGTTGTTAGTTGCATAATCCACCTCGACACCCCCTCAAAGCTGCAATCTTCCTCATCAGATATCAGATCAATAGTGATGGCTTTCCAGAACGCCACGTCATCTGCTGCCAGTACACTCTGTCTCGCTTCCAACAGCTGTTAACACAAACAGAACAGAAGCAGTACTGCATGGTCACAAGGTAGGTTTTCATTTCATTTTACAGCGTGTTAAAATGAAATGAAGTTTACTATTACAATGCATTCCTATTCTGTAAATCTTACCCCTGCTCAGCATCATGGCGCTTGCAGTTTCTCTCAGAGTTGTGCAGGAGAAGGGCCACTTCCTATGAAATAAGGAAAGACAAAAAGTCACTTTTATGAACTAACTTACACTGATTTTGGCTGGTTTTAGCTTATTACTGACCAAGTCTTCAAACATCTTTTCTTCTTGTTCTTCCTCACTTGAGCAGTTGTTGGATTTAAGAACTGCCAGCCTCTCATCTGTGGTCACATTCAGGCATTCAGTGCAGAGAACTGTTGACTCACATTGGCTTCTGCAAACAATTTTACAGGAGCTCATACCTCTTGTATGTAAAACAAGAGTCGTCAACTCACTCTAATTCTAGTGCTCAGCCTGCGCCCCAACACACACACACCTGGACCTCAATACGTATATCTTCCCTCTACATTAAACCGAAAATTAGCAAAATTGTCCTTTAAACGGGTCAGTTAAAACCTTTAAAAGTCAACATGAAACATAAAAACGAAACAATCAGCAGAAATACAACTTAAACTATTAGAAACTAATAGAAAAATAAACATACTAAATTAAACATTAACTTAGTCAAGCAAATACATTAAAATTCACATACAGGGCCCCATATTTTATTACTTTGTTATACAAAAATAGAAATCAACAGTTCAGTTCTTATATTTAGATGTATACAATCATATTAGAAAGCATCTGTAATTCCATCGAGCAACCACGGCTAAATAAAGCAGCTCATCCAACAGCATACAATGAACTGACAAGATAACATTTTAACAACATTTACACACAAAGAAACACACATAGTTTTACAAGAAACACAGACAGACATGAGCCATGTGTGGGGGGTATAAATCTGCTAAGATGGCTACCTGATAAAAGAGCAGAGTAACATGCTGTTAACGATGTACGACGTCTTTTCTAACTCTGTTATCCAGCGGGCCTAGCATTGCTAGCGTTAGCAACCCCCAACTTAACTTGCCTTCAATCCCAGACATTTGTAAAAGCAAAAAGAGCATTTATACATTCAAAAGCTTGCTGAATTGAGGAAGGGTAAAATAAATCTTACTTTTTTAGTCTGGGAGTATCTTCATCTTCTTCTTCTTCTTGACCATTATCAGCGATTGGCAAACAACGCCCCAGAGCGTCTCATACAGACGCATCCAGGAGTGTCTCCCAAATAACTACGCCACACGTTTTCTGAAAGCGTCACAGGACGCCCTGAGATGAAAACGGGCTCGTTTCTTACAACATGCTCTACTTTTTCTTCTGCCCCACAGTAGTCACAACAGCCTGAGTTATGTTTGCCTATTTTGAATTATGTGCTGTTTAATCCAGTATGTCCAAAGTCTTGATATGATTGTTTGGTCTCTCCTGTTGCATCCTGCACATCTCATTTCTCCAACTATCCTCTGCACTCTGTAGAACCACCGTTCTTTCCTCTCTTCCTCCAATTACATTTGCCACGTTTCCTTCATTCTGTTAAGTTACTTGATTTCTGGAGGTGTCACCTCTAACCAGTGGTGGCTTACCTGATTTGCATTTGTATAGCTCCCAGCATTATCATTTACATGTGAAAGCCTCCCCTGGTGAAGGTGTGTAATGGGGGCAACAATGAAAACAAAATCCATGTCAATTCCCGGCAGTTCCGGACAGTTTTCGGTGCTGGCCAGAAATTCGTTTGTGCAGCCATTACCCTGAAATGCACGTCAAATTAACGTGCCATTAACAGCCAAATATCCCACTTTTAATGCAGTGTTTATTGAAGTTGGTTCAGCTAAAGCGTACAACAACAAGTATGTCCAAGCCATGTTGATTGATCCATTTTTTAGTGTCCCCTGGAAACAAATTCCGCTGTTGTCTGTGCTGCTTACAGCATTTCTGTATTTGGTTGTTTTTTCTGTATTTTAGCCTGTCTCTGTATTTGCTTGTGTTTTCCCTCTTTGCAGTATTTTAAAAAAATGCTGTGCACGTGTTGTGAAATTGGTTAAGATGTTTTCTTAATTTGCTTGTTTTTGTTTATTTGCATGTGCTTTCTTAAGTTGCAATGCGTTGAGCTCTGAGGGCCGCCGGAAGATACACTCCAGATGGTCTCCGTAAATTAAAAGGAGGCATTATTTTCTCAGGAGGGCTGTCTGAGTTTTAACTACACTTGATGGCATTGTGGCACTGGCGTTGAGAATTTTTTAAACATGAAAGTGTGTTTGTAATGCTGATTTATTTCAGATATTGCTTGAAAGTATCACTTTGCACAATTTAACACACCTGTTACCCCCTCCAGTGTGTATATATTGTATTCTGGATATTGGATTGCAATTAACTGGTCTGCAGTGATCAGAAATGTTTTTTTTTCTTATTTGTAAAGACTGTAAGATATTTTACATCCAGGAACCACACACAACTGCAGAGTAAAGGTCACAAAGCAGCACACAATTCTTGTAGGATTATTGTATTATTACTACTGTATGCATTATAATGCTTTGTAAATTTTCCAAAATGGCAACGCATTAAAGACATCAAACTTATAAAATATCTCCAATTGGAAATAGTGTCCGGAGAACAAGTAATTTTACAGAACAGACTCAAACATCTGTCACGTCCTGGTTTAGATGTATAGAGTAGCAGACAGATTTGGAAGCTAAATATGAAAAGGCTGTTATATGCTTTGGGAAATAGAGACACAGAGTTAGTTTGCAGGATTTACAATACATCGTCCCTTTACACTAGGCCTAAACAATATGTTGAAAAACTGTGCTTCAGAATTGCAGTCTAGTAGTTATTATAGAAATAAATTCTCTTAATATTCCCTCAAAGACAAGTTTGAAATCTTTTCTTGTACTTCTATCTAAGCCAGGACACTTAACTCACTCTGTGAAAGGAATGTGACCTTAGCAACAAAAGATCATTACTGATCTCGGTTTCTAGTGTTAAAATGAACCTGGTAACCAAAGTATTTTAATGTTAATGTTGTCTCCCTAGCCTGTCATTCTCCCAGTATTCATTTTGTTGAATATGAAACTCAAACTGCTCATTCGCAAAGAAACTTTCATTCACACATACATACACATACTTATGCCATAAAATGTCATTTCTCCAAGTGGTTGTTCTTGACGATTAAATACTATTCCTTTTCAAATTACAAATTTTCCAACCACTTATATGTCAAACCATACAGAATTGTTTTGCCAGCACACAGGTATGTTGGCGTGCATGTTGGCAGATTATGCAGACAGAGTGAAGTGCAGTACATTGCAGAGAAACATGTTTTAAATTGAATGTCAGTTATGTATATTTGACCATAGTTGTTCTTCATTTAAGCATATTTTAGTTCTATTGGTATTTTTGTTCTTATATAATAATGTTTTAGTGAAAATAAGGTTACAATCATCAGCAGTAATAAATAATAAACCCTGCCACAGCAGTGTCACATGTGTGTGTATGTATGTCTCCGCAGGAAACTGGCGAAGTCCACCCTTGTGTTAGTACTGGTGTTTGGCATACACTACATCATCTTTGTTGGGATGCCTCATACATTTGAGGGGCCGAGCTGGGAGGTCCGCATGTACTGTGAGCTGTTCTTCAACTCTTTTCAGGTACTTTCTGAGTTCATGTCACTGCTGTGTAACACAATGCACTTTTTACATAAATGTCTTGAAGCTTGTACATCAAGCACTCACAGAAGCATGAGCCAACTCAAGGCAGTTCAGTGAATTATTTTTTTTACACCATTACCATAAACACGCCAGTGCACGCACACACACGCATGCGCGCACGCACGCACGCACGCACGCACGCACGCACGCACGCACGCACGCACGCACAGAGAAACTTAAAACTTTTCGTTCGTCATTTCATGGTGTGGGACTAGACAGAACTATATTCTGTAAATGACTTGAGGGGACTGTCAGTGTCACAATCAAGACTGCACTTAATAATTATTCGGGAAGCGGCCTGATAATGAGATAGATTCTCTGTCGTAATTTGACTGCCTAGATTTAAATGAGCAATTTCAAAGTATGTGTAAGTGTGTGCATGACCTTTTCTAGATGTATTAACTAAATTACAGTCCATACCCAATGAGTGTTTTTTTTACCTCGAAATATGTTGAGTACAGAGTTAGCTATGAGCTATTATAATGAACAGATTTTCAGTGTGACCTTAAATTGTAAGGAAAAAGAATAAATCAGGAGCACTTTCACGGATAAACAAAATAGATGGAGCAAATCAAATTACACTACAGGAGCCAAAATAGTAACACATGCTCTTTAAATGGTGCTCATTTCATGTAAAATTCAATATGGAGAAAACATGTCTACCTTAAATGTCAATTTATTAATATATAGTTTCTCAGTCCACAGGAAAAGTTGACTGTAAAAAGTTCACATTCTCTTTTGCAGTCTCCATCACATGTCAAGCATTTTGTATTTGATCCGATGTCAGCAGATTACACTCACTGGCCACTTTATTAGGTACACCTGTTCAATTGCTTGTTAGCACAAATAGCTAATTAGCCACTCACGTGTCAGTAACTTAATTAATGTAGACGTGGTCAAGACAACTTGCTGAAGTTCAAACCGAGCATCAGAATGAAAAAAGAGAAAATACCCAGTGAGTGCTAGTTGTGTGGACAAAAATGCCTGTTGATGTCAGAGGACAGAGGAAAAAGAGACTGGTTCCAGATGACAGAAAGGTAATAGTAATTCAAATAACCAATCGTTACAACCAAGGTATGCGGAATACTATCTCTAAATGCACAACACGTCGAACTTTAAAGCAGATAGGCCACAGCAGCAGAAGACCACACCGGGTGCCCTCCTGTCAGCTAAGAGCAAGAAACTGAGGCTACAATTTGCACAGGCTCACCAACAGAAGATTGGAAAACGTTCCCTGGTCTTATGAGTCTCTATTTGGCGTAAACAACATGAAAACATGGATCCATCCTGCCTTGTATCAACAGTTCAGGCTGCTGGTGGTGGTGTAATGGTGTTGGGGATTTTTTATTTGCACACTTAGTGTCCCTTAATGGAGCATCGTTTAAACGCGACAGCCTACCTGAGTATTGTTGCTGACCATGTCCATCCCTTTATGACCACAGTGTACCCATCTTCTGATGGCTACTTCCAGCAGGATAATGCACCATGTCACAAAGCTCAAATCATCTCAAACTGGCTTATTGAACATGACAGTGATTCCACAGACACCAGATCTCAATCCATTAGAGCACCTTTGGGATGTGGTGGGATGGGAGATTCACATCATGGATGTGCAGCTGACAAATCTGCAGCAACTGGGTGATGCTATCATGTCAACATGGACCAAAGTCTCTGAGGAATGTGTCCACCACCTTGTTAAAAGTATACCACGTAGAATTCAGGCAGTTCTGAAGGCAAAAGGGGGTCCAACCCGGTACTAGCAAGATGTACCTAATATAGTGGCTAGTGAGTGTATACTGTAGTTGGCTTACACTCTTTTGTCAAAATTGTAGGCACTTATCAATTTTTTAATTCAGTCTTCACATTCTTGGCAATTGCAGATTTTCCGTTCAACCATTAGTTAAGATAATATGTACTTTACCATGTCCCCATTTCCCAGTAATGATCAGTCTTAAAAGGTTTGAACAAACACACAAAATTGCAAGTGCATTTCTCAAAGCAACCTATAATATCAAGTGTGCTGATTTTGCTGTTTAAAGCTCCTCAATGTTGGCTCTCCATGGTGGTAAAGGGGATGATTAGTTGATTTGAAAATATGTTACATTTGGGTATCTGGAATCTGTGTCAGATATAATATATACATAAAATATTGAACACATATTAAACAAATTACATAAGAGCACCTCACTTAATGATGTAAAGGTGGACTTGCTGTGACTGGTCTTAAAACCTCTCTGAATATCAGTGTGATTAGCAAAAACATTTTGTAGGTAACTTAGTGCCACCTGGATTACATTTTATCTGTCCTTATCAGTCCATCAGAGCAAGCAAAATGAGCAGTGGTCTGTCGCACCAAGCAGGAGCAGTGGATTACACAAAGAAAGCTTGAAATTAACCAAAAGAGCCATCATCTTCTTTGAGGAAAAGCTGAGTCACTCTTCATAATGGATCCTAAGATAGTATGGATTAATAGTATCATTCACAAAAACCTGCTGTTCACAAACAGGAGGAGTAACTCAAATTGAATTATTTCATCAAAATAAATATATAGACTAAATGAGATGACTGTAAATAAGTTTTGAAAGACTTATGGAACAGTATACCAGTTTAGCGTGTGTGAAATTTGAGTTTCCTGTCTTGTCAGATGCCTGCAGAAAGATTTATCTTATTAATTAATGATACCAAAATGTGTGACCCATGGATTATTATGTGCAGCAAATACCTTAAATTAGAGACTTCGGTTGGAGTGCATATCATTCTTACTGAAATCTGACAGCAAGAGGTATTTAATAAACCAAAAGAGAACTTCCTCAAGCAATATTATCATATCAGTTTTATTTTATCAGAGTAAAAGACACTCGATAAACACGCAGAAAAGGATTTTGGAGAGGACTGTGCGTGCTTCTTCCAGCAAAAGCCAAAAAAAATGACTGTGCTCACATTTGTGATGGTGGCCAGAGGCACAACAAAAGCACAATTTCATTGCCAAAACAAATGCCAACATTGCACTGCACCACCTGATGTGCCAAAATAATCCGTATCTGCGTCACTCCATCCACCACAGACCTCATTATTACCAAACAGTTGCAATTGCAAAAACACGGGATGGGACTTGTGAAAAAGGCCTGGCACCTGTGTGAAAATAACATGGATCTTAACTGTATACAATTAGGTCTATATATTAACTCTATGTGTGTTTTTTATCTACTGTTCTTAGTATGTATTGCTATGACGTCTTATAACTTACATTTAATAAATATGAACCATACTGAACTTGTTTTGTGACACGCTCCCGAGGTTTGTAAAACAGCTCAAATTTAATCAAAAATAGTTGGAATAATTGGAAAGTTGTAGTTGTCCATAGCTTTGCGAATCCACTTTGACTTGGAACCCTAAATCAAATGGAAGAGGACCCACAACAGTGTCCAGTAAGACGATGCACTTTGGGAGGCTGGTGCTCCTGCAAACTTTGAATAGAAAAGGAAGAAGTCAAAACGGATGGAGGGCCAGAAACATGGAATCAAGGCGTTTAACACAAGTAAGACCCAGGTTATGGGAGAGATGTTAATAGAAATAAAATCTAAAGACACTGTACTGCATCACACAATTCAGACTATAGTAGGTTCAGTCAACAGGCGCAGATGAATCTGCTTAGAGATTTGAAGTACTTTGTTAACATATCTAAGCTATATGAACTGAGCATCATTCTGGCACTTCAACTGGGGAAATCTGGACTTTCCAAACACACTTTCCAGTGAGAGCTGCTGGTGGAGATTATAATCACATTGCCTTTCACTAAGCTTGAACCGCATGTCTTCCTCTGCTCCCTCCACACCAACAGAGAAAGGCTTTGAGAACAGTTTCATGTCTTTGTCACTGGCAGCGAGATCTTGAAAGCACTGGTTGAATTCTGTTATCTGTGATGTGAGCACAGTAAGATATTTACTGTGAGACTGGAGATCATTTTCTACATAGATGGGAAGTGTGCAGCATTGCTGTCACTGGTTTGTCTCCCATAAAGTCCAAGCTTCACAGCAAATGATTTTATGTGTGCATACATTTGCGACACAAGCCCACACTTATGTGTTCAGATGGACAGTGAGATCAACTAAAAAAGCAAGGCCTGTCAACCGCTCAGGATTGCTCAGTTCAACGAGACTGTGACCTTTTCCTTTCAAAAAAACTGCAAATTTCACATGCGCTTCAGAACTGTTACACGTCTAAGCCAGCAAAAGCCCGAAACTCCCGCTGATAAAGTGCTCTTTATTGGATGAGATCATGGTACTCATGCTGGGTAGCTCTGGCGAAGAGTGCTTCCTGTGATTGATGTTCACATATTGGAATAGTTCCATCTAGCATTCACAATAGGAACTGAATTTTATTCTGTATCCATGGGGTCAAAAAAAAAAAACAGGATTGCACTCCACCTTTCCGACAACTTTGTGAGGACCAAAATGCTGGGCCCCACGCGTTTAATGGGCTTTTTGAGGGTCAAGACTTGCATTTGGTTTTCAGGTAAAATCAGCCTGTGCGCAGTGATTTTTAATTTTATACTACAGTTATTTGAATCTAGGCAGGTTTTCTTAGACAGCCCTTTTTATACTAATGATTTTACTTTAATCAGTAACCTTTTTTGACAGCTTGTTTTCAATCACTACTTTAATATGAATATTTGGTTGTTTTGTACATTTAAAACTTTACTAGAACCAGTTGGGGAATTACATGAAAATTGAGTAGCGACATTCTTACTATAAGGTGAACTTTTCTGAGGCTGTTCCTCTTTCCAGACTCCACTTGTTATCTTACCATCAATCCATTACTTTCACAAAGACAGTGTTTGTTTCTCCTTTAAATTCTTATTGTAGCAGGAAAGAGGAACACAGGGTGGAACAGGTCAGAGCAGAAACACCCAGAGAGAATTCTGTCTTTTCTTTTTTCAGTACATAAGCACTGTTTGAAGCAAAGAGATAGTTGGTGACCTGGATCATCCGTATCACATTCATTTGGTAGTAGATAGCATTTGCATTGACTTGGCTCCCACTGTGATCTGAGCTCACAACTTGTCTATCTATATCTCTTCTTTTCAGGGTTTCTTTGTGTCCATTATCTATTGCTACTGCAACGGAGAGGTGAGTGGATTGTTGTATTATGCTTTTTGGCTTTTCCCTCTCCTTTATTTAGTTATACCCTTTTTTGTACATGTAATAGGTTTGCAAAGTGAAAAAGCCCAAAGTCCACCCCAAAGTTACAAAGGGACAAATCTCCCACAGAAAACACTGCTCTGAACTGCCTGAAAAACAGCTCGTTTGTAGTCCGCTTTGTGCCGACGTCACAGCAAAATATGCTAGTCAGGCACGGCCTCAAAAACAACAGTGGAAAAACACTCACAGTGCAAAGACGTCCACCTGCTGCCTCTCATCTCCCTTCCAAACATTAAAACTTTATGGATGAAAGATATTTTTATTACAAAGTATTAGCTCACCACTCTGAAACGCTTGCTCCAGTCCATGATGCTAAGCTGGTAAGGGGATATACAGCTGAACCAAAGCCGTGTTTACCGGCTTCTCACGACCCACCCTACTCTGCTTCTGATTGGGTAGTAGTCCTCACCTAGGACCTTCACATGTGCAACTCCCAACAAAGACTTTATACAAGTATGATGCCTCACTATGTGGATAAAACAAAGCGTTCAACACACAGGTGAAAAGAGGAGCTGCAGCAATGTGCAGTATGACAAAAATATGGTGTTTTTTTGAAAATGAAACCATGTAAACATGTTCTGGTACAACCCCTAAATAGGTTTTTGAACCTGAGCATAATATGACGCTTTTGTTTGGTTTCAAATAACTCATAGACACTGAAAATGGTAGAAGTACTCCAGTGCCAAATATAATGGAGAGTATGGCTGAAATTGAGTGTCTCGCCCTCTGAAATGAAATGTGATGAAAAGTGCTGTCATGATATCATTCTCTTTTTTGTCTCCCTCCCTCCATCAGAACTGCCCCTCCGCCAGTTTTATCTTCACAAAAATCTTGTTTTTCATGCCTTTTCTCTCTTGCTTTTTATGATCCATATTTTTTTTGTTGGTTGAATCTAATTTTGTTATTAACACTGAGCCAAATGAAATGTAATGTGAAAGGGTCTCAGCCAAGACCTAGGACTAACACCATACTCTATAGCTCTAAGCAGCTCAGAGCTGCTAATGCACTGCTTTAAAAATTCGACCTACATGTAGAGGACATATTGAATCTTGCCATGTTGAAAACAGTAGGCAACTGGGCCCAGCAAACAAGCTGTTTGCTACATGCCAGTGGCGAGAACAAAATACACATGATGCTGGTGAAGATCTAGCAAGTTAAACATCTAGTGAGTTGGTGGAGACCAAAGCAGAGCTAGACGTCGAGTGAATATTGGATTTACGGCCAAAAACACGACTCCAGTGGGATGCTTTTGTTGCCCTGCGTTTACTGAGGCAATTGTTTAGTAATATATGAAAACAGAATTACCCTGTTTAGAAAATGAGTCTGTATATCAAATCAGGATAGCCCAGATATTTGCAATAAAACATCTTAATAAGACTCCTCTTCTGCACCCTGTGATAATGTTATAACACAGAGTGCTATTTATTCCCATCCCTACAGGTCCAGACAGAGATAAAGAAAACATGGACACGCTGGAACCTGGCCTTTGAGTGGGAGGGCCCAGTGGTCTGCGGCCGCTACCATTACGGCTCCGTCGTCGTCGGTATCAACAACAACAGCACCAGCAGCCAGTCCCACCTGGCAGGGGGTGGCCCTTCCACACGCTCCACGACGCTCGTTTCAAGCCGTGCTTGCCGGAGCACATGTCCCCCCGTGATCAGCATGCACTCCACCCTCCCAGGTTACGTGATCAGTAACTCGGACCCATCAATACCTGAAGAACCTGAGGACAGCGGCCCCAAGCGGGTGGACGACATCTCGCTGAAGGAAAATCTGCCTGTCTTAGTACCAGTGCAACAGCTGAGGATGAGGAGGAAACACTGTAGCAGCCGTCCAAATGTTAAAACATGTGGTAGAGAGTGATGGAAAAGTTTGTAGGTGGATCTGTGCTAACTGAATCCAGTCTCATGTAAACAAAACTCTAAAGATGGTATCAAAGGCTAAGGTTTCACTGTGTGTACAAGAAATGGAAAAATATCATGGACCCCCTCCCATATGTACTTATTAAAAAAAAGTAATAAAATCACAGCTATACAGTTATGAAGTTGATTGCTAGGTAGCAGCATTGGAATAAACTTCTCAGGGAGGGTTATACCATAGTGCCCTCTATTGCTATTAATGCAAAATATGCTGTTGCTTGGATTGTGGTGGACATCACATCTTATGGAAATTTATTTCAATATTTTCAGTAAAGTGCAGGGGTGAAGTGAGGATAATAATAAGCAGAAACAAATCACACAGAAACACTTGTGAAATATACAATACAACAATAATTATAAACTGGGTTAGGCTTTGTCAATCTCTTCCTTTCAGGATTTCTTTGTGTCCATCATGTACTCATACTGCAACGGAGAAGTGAGTGGATGTTTCTTTCCAAATGGTATTGACCACACAGGAGAAGCACAAACAATGCAATTTAAAGCAAATTAAAAAGTTTGCAAATTATAAAACCACACTTGGTTTCAGATCAATCATAGCCTCTGGAAATTGGTACTGACTCGAATGAATCGAGGGTCTGGCTGAAGTAGTAAAACAGTGACATAAGCTACTTTTCAATTATTCTGTCTCTTGCCCTCTGAAATAAAATGTGTAGAAAAAAGCACACAAAAACACTATACAAAAAAATATACAACAACAATTATAAACTGGGTGAAACAGGTGGTCAGGAAAAACTAAAAGGTACTAGCAGCATGATAGCTGTAGAATAAAACTCATGAATTGAACTGAATTTAAACATAGGCTATATTACTATATTTCATTTTCTCCACATATTCCAAAGCTACATAGAAAATGTAATTTACAGCCATTTACAGGAGTTTCTAACCCTCTTGTTAATTACTTCAGCAGTATCTGTCATGTGAGCGGAGGATACATCCTTGTGATGAATCCTTTTTATGGACAAATTCTGTGTCGTGGTGACCTAATGTGCTTGCTTGTACAGTCTTTGTGAAGAATATTGCATTTTGTGCGGACAAACTTACTGGCTACAGCTGCCAATTGAACAAAAAGGAATGTATGCAGTTTATTTTGTATTTGTAAAATGAAATGAAGATATTGATCACTTCTCGGGACATGTGTGAACAGACATTTTGAATTTGATCTGTGGATTCATTTGCTATTATTACTGCTTGTAAGCAAGTCTTGCAACCTGGCAAGGCCAAAACCATTGTCAGTAGCACATACTGTTTTATTACAAATCAAAAGTGACATTAAGTTTAAATAAACTTTTACTTAATCTTATACAATGAACTATTGTGTGACTGCGAAGGGCTACACTTGGTGGCTGCTCAAGGGTTTTGTGTCTGCTTTGTGCATGCATGTCAGTACATTTGGTGCTTGTCACGAAAAGAGAATCTTTATTGTACACGTGCCTCTCCTGCTCCAGCAGAAGCTTTATAAAATGGACTTGAAATGATTTTTTTTTAAATTGTTTCTGTTTATGTGCTAAATGCATTTCACTGCTTTTCTCTGTGACATTTGTTAATGTCTTTCTCCCCTTTTTTCTTTCACTTCATCCTCCATTTATCCTCCCTGCTAATTGATCTGTTTCCTGGAAAGTGCTGATAGATGTGTAATGTCTCCAACAACTACCTGTTGAGTTCAGTTCCTCTTTGATATTCCAGCTGTCAGTTAATAGCATGTGCTGGAGAAATTGTTTTTTTTTAATGTTTTTTAAAGATGTACCTGAAAAGAAAAAAAACAATTGCCCAACACTGTATGGTATTGTAGCAGGATCACATAAAATTTGAACCAAAATGACCTATGTGTCGTAAAACTCAAACTGAAATGTTGTTTTCATGGCCTTCAACAGTATTTGACAGTGTGACCTCAAAACCCCAAACTAAAAAATGGTTATGGTTTCCACAAAGCCCTTACAATAATATAGTATCTTCCTACATAACGCATTGTAACATAATGCATAATGTGAAGGAAGCATGGAGGCAGTAGAAACCGTAAGGAGACGGCTACAACACGACAACAACCTGGACAACAGAACCAGTGTCAGCCCTGACCAGATCTGTAATTACTCTGTCTAAACAACACCTACTTCCAGCACAATGGAGGATTCTACAGACAGAAGCATGGCTGTGCCATGGGCTCACTGGTATCTCCTATTGTGGCCAACATCTACATGGAAGAAGTGGAGAGCAAAGCCCTCAACTCCTTCAGAGGAACAGCACCGAGCTGGGTCAAAATTAAAACCCAGGAAGTGCAAGCGGGGGTGGCGCTACACTGTCAGCACAGTGGGGGCGGGGCTTCATCATGGGGCCACCTGCTACAAAGACATATGAACCAAGTTTACATGACCCCAGAGTCACTCCGAAAGTCCACAGAGTCTGAATGCTTCACTACTGCCGGAGCAGCCTTTCTACTAAATATTTGTGCTTACACCAGAAGCGCTGCAGTGCGTCCATAGACTGAGTGCATCCAGGAAGTGTCCCAGCGTCAAACAGCACAGCGCAGAAAAGTCAGACACAGAAACGGCAAAGAAACGGTCAATTTTCAAAATAAAATACCGTTACAGACTTCCGATCGTAAATCAACAATAAACACAGTTAAATCAGACAAAAAAGAAAAATCCCTGTGGTAGTTGCTAGATGCACCCATCAAGACGAGAAGCAAAAGCGATCTACAGAGAGCTTTGAAGAATGTAGAAGAAGCACAAAAAGGACAATTAAAAACAAGTCATTAACGTGGCGCATGCTACACGCTTTGCTGCTGAAATGCTCCTGAGAGGCTTCCAGTGGAAGTTGACTTGTAAAGAACCCACTCCGCACACGCAGCCTACACCCCTCCCTCAGAATTCCCATGATGCATTAGGGTGAAGGGAGTTTTGTTAAAATGTGCTAATAAGTTTGCCATATATTTGAAATACAAATGCATGATTTATGTTTATTAAAACGTGTCTCCTTAGAATCTAGTGTGTTTGTTGGTAATTGTCAGTCTTGGTGGTTACCATTGAAACCATGAGTGAAGGGTCTTTTCCATTTGATAAGAGCTGCTGAATTTTCCGGTCCAGCTTATATACCGTTGTTGTTTATTCGTGTCCACTATAATCAGCTGAGCTAAACTTAATACTCCACATATTGGGCCCCCTACCAGAGTGGGCCCTGGGTCGGCCGCCCCCATGCACCCACGTTGCCTCCGCTTATGAGCCTTCACAGAACACATCAACTTTGTGAATCAAGTTCACACGATAAAATGTCCACAACAGCTTGGCCTTCCTGGACTGTGCTGTACATATTGAAGAGGACAGGAGCCTGCAAATTGGAGTATACAGAAAACCAACACACAAAGACCAATACATACTGTTTGATTCCCAAGACCCACCCTGCACCACAGAGTGGAGAACATACCAACGAGCGCCCAAGCCAGAGAGAAGGAAGAGAACCACCTGAAGGGGGCACTTACAGCCTGTGGATACCCTAAATGGACCTTTGTGAAAACAGCCACAAGATCCAAGAGGAACAAAACTACAGGGGAGGAGGAAAAGAAGGTCAAACGCAACAACATTGTGATTCCATACGTGTCTTGAGTATCAGAGAACTCAACAAACACAGCAACCATGTGTTTTTTTAAACCCAAGAACACGCTAAGACGCCCAAGAACACGTTAAGACAGATGCTGGTACACCCCAAAGACCGCACATCCAAACACAAGAAAAGCAATCTAGTGTATGCGGTCCAATGCAGTGAGGAATGCACAGACCTGTATATTGGGGAGACTAAACAACCACTACACAAACACATGGCTCAACACAGAAGGGCCAACTCCTCAGGTCAAGACTCAGCAGTTTACTTAGATTTGAAGGACAAAGGACTCTTGTTTGAGGATCACCAGGTGCACATTTTAGACAGAGAAGATGGATGGTTTGAAAGAGGTGTCAAGGAAGCATCTACAGCAGGGTTGAGAAGCCATCGCTGAACAGAGGAGGGGGTCTACGCCACCACTTATCCCCCACTTACAATGCTGTCCTTTCATCACTTACCAAGAAACTCAACAAACGTAACCTATTGGCCTCAGGTGAAGATACCAACGATGGTCGTTCAGTCTTGGCCACAGTTAGTCTTAACGACTGTAACGACTGTCGTCACAGCAACAAGGAACACTAACGAACCAGCGGTATCGATGACCCGGGATAACGACCCCACTGAGGTTAAATAGCTGAGTTTCCCTGCCAGTCAGTCAGAACTGAAGAAGTCCTTTAGATGAGGGACGAAACATCTTCCAGTATCTTCAACCAAGTCCAGTTGCCCTTGATTTTAACCTTCGTTGGATAACTATGACCTGGATGACTGAGAATCTTCATAGACATCTTAAACAGCTGTAAGATAGTGAACCCCTGTTGCCGTGGCAGCCCGGCTGTTGGTGAGTGCCCTGTGTTTCCTTTCCTCCTTCGCATTCTGGTTTCTCCTGTGTCTCCTCTCTCTCTCTGTGTGCTCTCTCCCTCTCCGCTCGGGAGCCCGGCTGGTTCTCCACACCTCTGCCTCATTAACCTCCATCTCCGACCGCCGCACCTGCCAGCTATCAGCCTCATCTCGACCAGTATTTCTACCCCGGCTCTCCACTCCATCCTCGCTTGATCGTCGTAGCTCCAGACTTGGTGCCACAGCCTCGCTCAAGCTATTAATGAACCCTTTCACGCCGAACCTTTTCGTCTCCTGTCATCCTGTACTAACCCTGTCTGTCTGTTTCCTCCTCCAGGTCCACTCACCTCTGCCTCCCCGTTCGGCCAGCCGGGCTCGCCTACCTGCCTCCTCCTCTCACCGCCTCCACGGCGCTCCCCGGTTCTCCCCTCGCTCCCCGCCGGACCGCCAGCCACCGCATCCTTCCCTCTTCGGCTTTCAGCTCCCCTCGGCCCTCTCGCCTGAAACCCTCCTGCTCCGCCAGCTCCTCGGTCCCCTGCGCCCACGTCTGCCGGTGTCCATCCTCCCCCCTTTCCAATCTGAGTCTCAGCGTAGACGTTCATCACTAATCTACGGACACTTTTTCATTTCCCCAGTATGAAACATACGTGTTCCCTCTTGGAACTGAAGGAATTATTTTTCTTTTTCTTTTTTCTACTAAGTAAGCTTGTTTTTGGGGACTTAAACATGCTCAAAAACTCACCAAACTTTGCACCCGTGTCATGAGTGGCAAAAACTTACGGGTCCTGCACATGGGTGTGGCAAAATGGCTCGCTAGCGCCATCTAAAAAGTGGAAAAATTTGCTCCCACTACGTTTTAACCTACATGCATGGAATTTTTGGGGGACATGTATCATATAAAGACACAAAAAAAGCCTCAAGAACCTATTACCCTAAACTCAAGTCAGCCATTTTGAATTGAATGTGCAATTCTAACTAATTTTTCCTCATTTACAGGGTGCGTACTTTAACAAACTCCTCCTACAGAATTAATTCAAATTTCAAAGTTCACCAAGACATGCTGCTGTTGTGATGTTGGCTCCAGCAGCAGGAGAGTTAAAAGTATCACAGTCTGCTGCTGTGCTGCTCGATGTGTCTCCTCCTCTTATGTTACCTTTGCAGTAGCAAGTAGGGGCAATTTGCTTATCCACAACCTAGCTAACATTAGTTACTTTGCTGTGTTGTTGTTCACTGTATATCATATAACACTTCCTCTTATAACACCTCTAACCTCTAACATGTACTTCCTGTGCTCTTCTTCTATCCCGTACAATTATCTTGTATTGATTGCACCATATGTGCTATTAACTCTTACTAGTATTTATTGCTGCTCTTACTAGAATGTGTTGTCAGTTGTAGATCTCGTGCTGTATTTGATGCTTGTATGTTGTTTCTCAAATGTGAGTCGCTTTGGATAAAAGCGTCTGCCAAATGAGTTAATGTAATGTAAATGTGTTGAGTGTGTGGGTGCAGGTAAAGATGGGGTGGTTCTGGGATGCTGAACACACTAAGCTTTCTTGGTGTCATGAGCCCAACTGAAAGAATATACAGCAGCTTTTGAGAGGGTGGCCTGGAATGGAGTCAAATTCCCGGCCTGAATTAAACAACTTTGACCACAAAGTGGTGTGTTTAGAGGCAGAGCTAGACTTTCAGCACAGTGGGGCCTAGGGTTGCCACCCGTCCCTTAAAATACAGAAATGTGCCGGGTTTGAGAACTAAATAGCGCTTCCCATTTTGAATCAATACGGGACGCGGTGTGTCCCGTATTTCTGAGTTGTCTGTAATGCAGCATCCCATGCAAATCATCCCACCCACATTTTGTGAATACTTCTCCTTTTCTACACCTGATTGGGCAATATTTGCTGCCATTGTTGGTTTAATTAATACCGTCAGGTTCAGGGCCAGTCAGAGTCAGTTAAGTGCGGGTCTCTTGGCAGCAAGTCGAGCAGAAACAACGGCGGCGGCAGCTCGAGAAAATTATGGTTTGATTTGTTTTTTAAGGTTGAGTTATACAGACATATCAACATTAATTTAATAAGAGAGAGATATGGGCTATTTAATACACATTTAATTATCAAAATATAGTGCCCATGTGAAGAATTTAAACAACTTTGTGTTATGCTTAACCAATTTCTATAACTGCATGATTCAATAATACAGATTTTACAATAGGCTGAATAAAACTGATTAAATAAATAAATATATGTACTGACCAAACATAAAAATGGTGTTGAATTAAATTGAGAAATGTTTGTAGATAAGTTATTTTTGTCGGGTTTAATTTTGTGGGTAGTATTACTGTAAAATATTATCAAATATTTTAGTTAAGATATGTGTTCACATCCCCCTTTACATTTACTCAAGTTCATCAGCAAGAACAGGTGCTCTGTGGAACTCATTTGGAGTGAGCATTTTCTCTTCATAGTTTTACTGTAGCAGTTTGAAAGACAAGCAGCTACTCAGTGCAGCAGGAGTAGTGTACTAAAACATTTATAAAAGGAAGTAGGTCTAACATTCTCCAATACTGTTGTATCATGTGATCAAGCCAGTGTGGATTGGTTCATTTTATATCAAATAAATTTGGAGATCCCAAATTCTTTTTCTCTCCCTGGGGGAAAGAGGAGGGGGGGTTGAGATAACAACCCTCAACAGACAGCTGAAGCGACCAAAGGAGGAGGTGAAAGGTTTGCTTTCCCTAAGTGCTGTTTCTGGGCAGTTCGATCGTAAAATTTGCCATCTCTGGTGCAGCAGCCGAGATAAGATTCGGTGCCTGACTGTTAAAATGACAAAAAAAACACTAACCAGAAATTAGTTTTCTCCTGAACAGCCTATCAGAACTCTTTTTGAAAGAGGGCAGGAAACCCTAAACTGCCCCCCCACACACACGTAACCATGGAAACTGTCCTTTCCTCTACTTCACATCAAAGGATAATCTCCTCTTCACGCCCAGATGTTAATTGATGAGAAACCCCAGACGCCAGAGAAAGACACTGCCCTGAATTCCTTTGTGTAAACAAGGAATACTGTCTCCTCAAAACTCAAAGTATTACCTTGTTTAATTAAATAATCTTTAAGTTACTTAAAAGGTCTCTCCACTCCATTTGAGTAGTTATCTTACCATGTTGTTGTTGATGTTGTTAATTTTGCAGTGCTTTAATTTTCAGCAAGGATCCCTGACATTTCTTCAATTTATGTTGTAACCAATGCTTTGATCCGAACACTTTCTGACACTTCGTTTAGAAATGATATGATAAAGAAATGTTATCCTATACTACTTGATTAATTTTCCAGCTCGAATTTAATGTTTAAAGAAATAATCATTTGCTATCTTCAGTCTCCTCATGGAACCAGAGTTCCCCCAAGAGGACAAAATAAGTATTACATGCCATCGGTCTGAAATGCCATTTTATATATAAATGTCACTGTATTTAACCGTTCGTAATCTGATGCCATGTTCATGTAACTCACATAGATTCTCCAAGTAAGAATGTGTAACAGCCAATATTATCAAGGAAGCTAGTTAAGTTCCTTTCATCTGATGTGGTTCCTATGAAATGCTAACCTTTTAAGGTCTAACTACTTACAAGTGTTTTTCTTTTTATCAAATGCTTAAAATTAAGAACGGTATAACCGTTTGACAATTAAGGTTTGATTGTGATTATCATAGCTTGCGTTTATTAGTTGCCCTTATGAATCAAATTCTCCCCACAAGAGAACCCAATTTACAATAGAACTCAACATTCTTGTTGTTTACATCATGTTTGTTTGGCCATTGTTTATTTCTTTGATGTGTATTTAACCGCATTTATTTCACCTTAGTTATCTAATAAATTTCACCGTAATCACAGGAACTGTGTGTGTGTATTGTCTAACTCCAAATCCCTGTCACGGAGGATTTACTCCTTCGATATGAGATTGACTGATTGATTTAAGATAATTGAGCGATTATTAACTAACTGATCACTAGTGAATAATTGTATAGTTATAAAAAAAAATTACCCAGAGGTCCGGAGACTCTGGGCAAATTGAATCTCCGGTGGTGCCCCTTTTTTCGAGGTTTATGAGTTAATATTTCTGAAATATTAATTTTCATAATTTTATCAAAATCATACGTAGACCTGCTACACTGCACACAAGGCCCACTACTTCTGGTCCACTGATGTTCATGGAAAATCCTTTGCAACAGTCTTTTCAGTCAAATCGTATCAAAGCATTTGTTTAAGCCTATTTATAGTTAATAAGTTATGGACATGTTGATTTAATAAGTTAATAAAATACAGTTCACATCCTATTTTTGGTGGTCTCACTGTCAAACATTGTTGGCCTTTGTCATAGCTGTGTATTCAGCTATGACAATATGACCACTAGTCTGTTGAGTTGTGAGAGAGTAGTGTTGTAGTCAAGAACGCCCCAACCGAGACCAAGTCAAGAGAGACTGAGACAAGACCAAGACTTTCAGGGGCTGAGACCAAGACAGTGGGAGGCCGAGGCCGAGTCAAGACTAAGACCAGTTCCCCACATTACATGACACACAATAAAATGTGGAATGAGATCATAGGTACTTCTCAAATTGATATGAAAGATCCACATTCTGAGTAAAACACCCACATACAGTTCAAACACAAAGAGCTGAAATCAACGTAAGCATCTTTATTCAACACTCCTTTTCCATGCTTACCATCGCGGTTAGGAGTAACAACACATTTTTAATTAGGCTTATTGGTTGCATTTGAAGCAATATGTTAAAAAAAATAAATCAGACAATGCGAAAGCAATTTATTGATACTCCCAAATGTATGGTCTTTTACTGGTCTTGAAATAAAGTCCTCAATGTCCGAAACCGAGACAGGACAAATGCGGTCTCGAGTACTACAACAATAAATACAAACAACAAAAAATAATAGAGACAGACTAAGTTGCATCCGTTAACACTGATTTCAATAGCAGATAGCTTGTTATAACGTCCATTGGTATCAATCTTAAGCTTTCCCGAAAACATGTTTTAAGTTATGATATACCACCACTGGCAAACCATTGTGCCTATCGTTGCCTCCAAGGGTGTGGCCCCCGCTCAGGCAGGCCTCCCTTATTTTTCTGTATTAAAGGTGGCAACCCTATTGGGGCAGAGCTTCATCACTGGGCCCAACTGCTACCAAGTCATTTATACCAAGTATCCGGACTCACTCCGAAAAGTCAACTGAGTCCATCTGCATTGCGGCTGCTGGAGCTGATCACAGCCATTCTAGTCAATGCTTGTGCTCACACCAGAAGCAGCTCTCTGCTCCACAGAGAATACTCATCCAGTGTATTTTTGATGGAAGGGTTTTAACCCTAACCCTTTTAATCCAAACTGTGGCTTTCTCGTTTAACTGTGTCTACAACCAACTGACTTAAGCTTTGTGGCCTACGTAGGGGGGCCTCCACATAGGCAAGGCCCTGAGTCCATTATAGACTCTCCACGATCTGTCATCATACGCAAAATAAGGTTAGAATTGGACCTCTTGTTGCGTTCCCAGTGGAAGACATGGGTTTTTCTGTACACTTGAAGCACATGAACTCGGCTGCATCAATTTGTCCCCAGACCCACACATACTGACACTAATTGTGTGTTCAGAGTTGTGTGCAGTCCAACAGATCTGCATGCTGTGTTTGTTGACTGCTGCTTTATTGTCCATTTCAAGACATACTCCCCCTTCCCTTACGGTTTGTCATATAGTCCAGCTTAATTGCAGCCCAGCCATGGAATAGAAAAGCAGAGCACCCACACACACAACAACACACAGTTGTATAAACAAGATCCATGTTAGGCATTTGCACAAAAAGAAGCTCTGTGCAGTGGTGACCCATTAGGCAGCAGAACATGTCAAGCTTGTTTGATGTTCTAATTCTGTGCTTATATGAGAACAAAGCAGTGGAAACCACAAAGCAGGATTTGAGCTTATCGAGGTAACTTTGGGGTTAACCCTGGGTTTTCAGTACCACGACTGTGGTTCACTTCTTACCGGGGTAGATAGGTTATCCTTAACCTTTCCTGCTTCTATACTCCTTATGTTAGTCTGTCCACATTTACTATGGTTTAGGTCAAAGCTGGTTTTTACAGTAAGCCTACTTACTGCTTTGAAATGTGTTTTCTATTTTTTATTTGCTTCGCAGTCCAGTTTCACACAGCTGTCTGTCACAGCCGTTAAAATAAATGGGTTTCATTTTTCTTATGTGACGCTGAATATTTGGTGGGGATAATGAAATAAATTTTAATGTGTATGTAGGCTTTATTTTAGGCTAGTAGCTATCTTATAGGCTATCACAGAGACTGGTCTTGTTCCACCACACCTTTCGCAAGTGTATAATTACAGTTTGCTCTTTGTTTGTAAAACATGACACTCTGATGCCAGTGGACCTGTTCATGTCTGTGATTGGTCATCGCTGCTCTTATGTGATCGCGCTCACGGCTGAATTGGGAAACCCTAGGTTGAGTTAGTGAAGCTAGATAACGAAAACATATCCTAGGTATGTTGAACTCGCTTTGTGGTACGGGCCCTCACACCTGAGCTTTATTTGGCGAATACTTTCATTTCTAGAACATTGCCTTCTGCAGCTTTGATAAAAATGTATTAATTAATGTACTGTAAATAAAAGGATCCAATAATTATTAGTTGTGAGAAGAGTGACTGTAGTTTTTTTTATTAATTCAATTATTATATAATATTTTTTGGTGGAATTACATGACCCAGTCCCACTTACATCCTCGTATGCTTCTTATGCTACTGTACAGTGGTTTTAAGAGTGAATAATGCTAGATTAAAAGCTTTTCATTCATTGTTTAATGTGGTTCTTAATTCATCCTTAATGAAATTCTTTTTTCATTCAGTGAGTAGGCTACACTGAATAGAGCCGGTCAGTGCTTTATCCACATCCTCTGCTTGAGCAGCACTCACTAATGTTGTCCATAGAGTATAATTAAAAGCAAATTATTAGCAAATTTAACACCCTTATTCAAAGTTTAACCCATTGTGTTTTCACAACAAAAGTTTTAGGCAGGCGTGGGAAAATGCTCTAAAGTTTTACATTTAGTTAAAAAAAAAAACAGAGGAAGAACAGTGGCCTGTACTACGAAGCGAGGTAACTGGCTTATCCAGGTAACTTCAGGAGTAACTTTGTGACTTCGGGTGTAACTTCCTGATTAACCCGTACTACCAAAGGTGGATAGGTGTTACCCGGGATCTGTTGCCATGGCAATTTACGCTGCATCTCTAAACTGCTCCTAGCAGGTTATGTCCTGGACGTGGTTAACTCAAGGTTACCCTGTATACGTGGACTAGACACCACATCTGTACTCAGTGTTAATGATGAGATATTAATAAACACCACTTGATAAAATATTTTTACCTTGGGTGCAGCTGAAATTATGTTATTCTTAACACAAAAGCATTACGTTCATGCATCGAGCCCTGCAGCCTCGTTGATTTTAGAGAGGACATCTTAATTAAATAACGGGTCCGTTTCTTATACGTAGCCCATATGTTGACTACAATTGAAATCTCCCAAGTGTTTTCCCATATTTGACTATTTAACATTTCCAAAAAATATGGATAAATTTACAATAATAGTAACAATCAGAAATTCCCTGAAATTAAAGTCACAAAAAATCCAAATCACTCTGCTGATTTATTCTTAATACGCCCAATTCACAGCAAAGTCTCCAAGGTTGATGATGATATGGAGATTGTGGACTAAACACAGTAGTATTTGATGAGTATTTCCTCACTGCCACTCTCATATAATTTTCAACGGCATGCATAATACACGGCAGAGGTGTGTGTGTGATTTCTATTTCTCAGAGTTTAGGTTTTTAACTTGTAGATTTGTTATTATTAACGTAAATCTATGTAGTATCCAATATTTATGTATTTGACTCATAACAGTTCAAAATAGCACTGTAGCAGCAAGACAGAGGGTCAGTGACCTTCTATGGGGAGAGCAGTGATTGGTGGTTATGTAGGGACTGAACCCTTCTATAGAATCTGACCTCTAACCCCTTGTTTTGTTACTTCAAAATAGTACTGTACCCTTCTATGGGTTTGACCTTTTATTTTGCAGACTCAAACCCCTCTATGGTACCTAACAGATAACTAAACAAGCTATGTTTGATGTACAGAGAGACAGAGTGGCCATTGGGCTGGGTCACTCTCCAAGTTACTGCAGAGCTTGTAATTGATGCTCTGAACAGTGTCAAGCAGGTTTCCTCTCAACACATCATCGCAGCATTATTGTTCAGACACCACATCTACCACATTCATCAATTCTTTTTCCCTCTTCTCTGGCTCCATTTTTTTAAGGATGGACATACTATGCAGTCGTAGGCTACCTTTACATCTTAATTGGACTACACATAAAAGAGTCCATAAAATACATAATAGAGAATTAGCCTATAATAACAACACTGTGAAGATAATTACAAATTTACTCCATGCGATGCCAACAAGCCTCCCTGGCTTTGTCAACCGCTGTGGTGTTTGGCCGTTAATGTGTCTTTAAAGTCCTCATATCCTGACACTATAAATGTGCATTCTTCTGGGGAAAGGAGATACGGAGCATGCGCCGTTGTGAAAAAACTCTGTCTGCACGGCGGAACACGCCGCTTTTATGCGAACGCTCACCAACTTCAATTAAGTTAACACCGGGTTAACACCGACTCAACTAATCAACATCTTATACACCGTCGTAGTACTGTTTAACTCCAGTGTAGGCGGTCAGAGTTTGCCAACCCTGAGTTTGCTTGATAACCCCGTGTTAACTCTGAGTAGGTTGAACTCCCTTCATAGTACAGGCCACAGGTCAGCATAAGTGAGATTTATTTAAACAAATGGTGGTACTTACACTATGAGGAAAGATGAAACACATTTGGTGTGCACAATCAACCCCCAAAACACAAGGACAGGAAGCAAAACCGAACAATGACACCAGGGACAGAACAATTTCAAAATAAACAGGAAACAAAAAACATAAACACCAATAACCCAGAACTATGTAGTATGAATGCTTTCAAAAAATGTTAATGTTAAAATGTTAATAGATTATTTATCAATTAACAATGTTAAGACCACAGGGACCTCACTGATGAAGTTATTTGTGATCATAATTACTCAACTTTTATCATGTGAGTCATTTAACCCAGTTTCCCAGGAATCCTCCAAAAAGTCACACTGGAGGTGTGAATTCAGCCCACACACGAGGTACCGCTTATTAAGATCCTTGCGACCAGCTTAGTTAGCAAAGCAGTTAACTCTGAGGAGAACAGACAGAGCGGCCTGACAGCAACTGTCACTGCTACTAAACAGTTCTTCCTCTCCTGGCTGAATCCACGACAGCATAACGTAACTAGGCCTTACAGAGCTTCACGTAGCTTAACTGTAACCTTACATGGCTACAAGAACAGGACTTTGTAGCTTCTGATCGATGTACATTTTTTCATTGAGGTTTCATTGTTGTGATCCTTTCATAGTTAATGTGAGATTATTATGTAACCATAGTTCTCAGTCACCGCTAAACAGTTGTTACAAATGTTATGCTTCACACTGACACACAGTCTTTACATTCTAACTAACTCATTTTAACTTGGCACCGTTACAGACATCACATCATAAACTTAAACCTCTACTTTGGCCTGAAACACACCCACACATGCGATGGAAACTCACGTTTCCACATTGTGTATAGAACAAAGACACAAAGACACACACACACCTCTGTCCTTATCACACACACATTTCTTTGTCCTCTAGTTTAGCATTCCTTTAGTTAGATTTATCTTGTGTGTGTGTTGCATATACATGGTGACTTCTTTTTATGTTGCATAAAAGTGAATAAATTTCCAACCTCTTTTGCATAGAACTCCAAATCTTTCAACCCACTCTCTATTGTGGTAATGTAATTATTACCCAGAATACCAAATTGATTGTTTAGTGTATTCTATGAGACTGAACTAGGTTTTCTTTTGTTCAAGGCAAGACACGACAGGCAAAAACATTGTTTTATCATGCACTGGTCAGTTTTGAGATTTTGTGCTATTTTGCTTCCATAACACGTCTTCTTTCAGACTACTGGAAAGAAACATTTAGTTGTTTATTTCACTACAGTTTGTCTATTTGTGTTTGTAGATTTCTCCTAAATTTACCAAAAGTTAGCATTCAAAAGCAACATTTTCTACCGTTATTGTTGTCTGCACCATATCATCTTTTGCACAATGGTATCGGATCAAAAAATGGTAATTTCTAGTGCTGGGCAACGATTAAAAATTTTAATAGCGATTAATCGCATGATTTTCTGCGATAGCTATGCACAAAATTCAATAATGAATTCTAAAGTTGTGTATTTTGCACTTTTAATTTAAATGTACTGCTATATACACAGAAGTGAAATAACGTGGTTTCCCTTTACACAGTAGCAATAAAATATTTCTTGTAAATCTCAACTTAAACATTAATGTAATCAAATCAAATATAAAACCAAAGCTATTTGCCACTGCCAGGGAATTACCTTTTATCTAGCTTGTAAAACAAGTTAGAGTCCAGAGCCATGATCATAACATCATAACAGGCACTCTCTGAGCAACGGGTTAACATATTTAAATCTGATTTCTTGTTTTTTTCTGAACAGGTATCAGCAGAAAAAATTCTTTTATCAGGGAGCAGCAGAAACACTCTATGTTCAGTAGCAAGTGTCCCTGTTAGAGTGAGGAAGTGCTTGCCTCACGCACACGCCCGCCCGCCGCACAAATCATTGGAAGAGAGATTGATCCTCGCTGTTTGTGTTTTACTAATGAGCATGCAGTGTGTAGCTATCCACATTGCTATGGCATGGACAGACTAACATAAGGAGAGGAAAGGTTTAGGATAAAAGTTTAGAGTGACACTTCCTGATTTAGCTTTCCCCAGGATCTTTCCAAAAAATGCCAAAAGAAATGAGTCTCAGACCTTCCAAGAAAAGACAACAGTTGTCACTTGCAGAAGAGTTGTTTGATTTGATTTATTAGGATCCCCATTAGCTGATGCAAAAAATGCAAGGAAAAACAAATAAATACGTTTCCACTTTGCTGTGAGTGATCCACTCTGTGAGTGTTTGGTTGGTGGGAGTGACCAATGCTCTGCGCAGCAGGGACAGGGCTTAAAATTAACATCGATCCACAAAATCATGGATTCTGTAGCAGTTTGCTTCTTGAGTGCACTCTGTGCGTAAGAGACGGCTACCGCAGAAGTGTATATACATCTAAGTGTCTTCAAGATTGAACGGAATGATGTTGCATTGGATGTAAATGTGCGAATGGTGCTCTTAGCACACGAGTTAGGGATGGGGCAAGCAGCTATTAAAAAAATCAGCAAAGTATTGATTCCTGCGCAGAGACCTGACAGGAGAGTGACAGAAATGGAAACAGAGTTGAGACAGAGAAAACTTGAAGCTGAGGGAAAACAAGAAACACATCTCTCTCTTTCTCTATTGCTCCTAGGCTGTAACATTTTGTAGCATTATGCATAACATCAGAAACTAACAAAGGGTGGCATTATTGTTACTTTGTCCCCCACAGTTTAGGTTATTAGGCTTTATGTTACTGCAGGCTCTACTGTAGCTTCCATCTATTTCAGCTGTATAACAGGGATGAAATAATGACCCACAGAATAATGAAGTGCCATGTCAGTCAGTATTATGTTTTGCGCTCAGTTTTTTTTCTTTCTTTTTTTTTTACAGTATACACTCTTCCTTTCAGTGGCAGAGTTGATAAATGTAGACAGTATTAAAATAGTGTACAAAATAGACTAATGAGTAGGTTTATTATCAAGACAAAAGTTTTAAATTTTTTTCTGTAATGGGATTCATTCTGTAAGGCTACAGGCTACTCGATAAAATAGTTTGTCTTACACACACACATCAAAGCAACTCAGGGACAATAAGTATGTTCAGTTCTATTTATGTTCTAAAAGTATTCTGGAGTCATAGTCTACCATTAGGGACCGCAACAATATAATTAATCGTGGTAGAGTCATTACTTCGACATCTCGTCATCTCTGCCAGAGTATTCATTTGTGGCATGCTCCCCTGTCCTTTCCAAAACACATACTTATGTTTCTACCACAAAAGTAAATTAAATGTTTTTTATCACTGAAACTAGATGAACAGGTAGTAATACACAATACATTTCATTTTAGTGGCAGAAATTGACAGAGCCTTGGAGTCAGTGCACAGGACCAGGGAGCAGATCAGGCAGGCTTATACAGATTAAAGCTGGTAATTTAACCCGGATGTGCGTGCCTTTTTATGGCACTTGGCAGAAAAGAAGCTTCACTTCCCACTATTAAATCAGTGTGTGCATTGACCACCTTAGTGGACTGGTGATAGACCATGAGGTAATATACTCATATTCTTATACTGTGCCCTGAAGGAAAATGCCAAGAGTGAGAAAATAAACAACAGATCTAAAGTTTGACAGATGGAGAGACACTCACTATGACGGTGTGAAAACCTTTGCAGAACCTAGTAAGGCAATGGAGTTTCAGTCAGCAAAACGTTGTGGGCAAGGTCTGTGAATCGCCACCAGGTGCGGTACACAGAGATGCTGTCATGGGGGTACTGCAGCATTTAGGGAGGTGGTTGCACTGAACCCGTACCCTGGCCATTAAATTATAAAATTAGAGTGCATTAATCATGCCCAGAAGTGAATGTGACCAGCACTAAGGAAACTGAGTGTACAGGCAAAGTTAGGGGTGAAGGGTCTGGGGAAGCTCTCTGCCTGGAAATGCAAAACTTTGCAAAATTAATAAAGGGAGGCAATTCTTAATAACCAGGGTTCCCTAGATAATATGTAAGCAGCATTATGAGCTGGTCTCCTCCATTGCTCTGATGACAACCCCTTGCACACCAAGTGCAAATCCTTCTGGTGTTGGTAGAAAAGCAGAGGAGAATGGAGAAACATGCTGGAAAGTTTCTCACACGAGAGGTGGGTAAAAAGGTAATAGCAGTGCACCACAGCATGTCAAGTGACAGCCTGCTGTAGCGAATGCAGCATGGAAGGTCAAAATGCAATCCGGTGTCTCAACTCTGTTATATGGGCAGGTTGTGTGCGTTTTTGTGTGGAAAAGAGGGTTGAGCCATACTTGCTGTTATGGAGAGGTTGTGGCAGAAAGCTTTATTGTCATTGCACCTACAATACACTGAGATTTGCTGTGCAACTCCTAAAACAAAAGAAACTTGGACCCGAACTCGGTCATGATTTTTAAAAAAGCTACTGTAATATAATTCCTTACAATGCTACTGTACACTGCACATCATGTTCTAAATGTTATTGCACAAGATATCAGTGAGTATAAATAACTGAATACATTTAAAGTGCTACTGTGCTGTATAAAGTATTGCACATCATGTCTATAGGTTTTTGCTCAATTGTGACCGCTATGATTGATCAACATGTAATGGTCCAGTTCTGAAGGTTGATGATAAATTACAATGATGATGATAATGATAATGATGGAGGATGGATGATGATGAAGTAAGAATTTAACTCAGTGATGACTCTTGGAAAGAAGCTGTTTTTTAGCCTGGAGTTGCACGTTCTCAGGGCTCTGTAGTGTGTGTGTGTTTCATCTTTCAGGATTGCGGAGGCAGAGTGTTCTGGAGATGTCTTCCAGTGTGGGCAGGGGGAGTCTGATTAATTTCTGGGCTGTTTATGTAACCCTCTGGAGTTTGGACCTCTCTCCTACATTAGGACACTCTCGGGGGAGCTGCGGTAAAAGGCCTTGAGCAGCTCTGCAGACAGGCTGTTTTTCTTAATCCTCAGAAAGCAGAGCCGCTGTTGAGTCTATTTTTCTACCAGTGCCCTGGTGTTGATTGACCATTTGAGGTCCTCTGAAATGTAGGTCCCCAAGACCTTTAAGCAGGAGACCCTCTCCACGTCCTCCCCTTTAATCGTCAAGAAGCGCTACTAGCGTTTCTGGTCACTCCAGGGCGTCATATACTGACGTATCATCTCCTACACAAAACTGAAGCGTACCTTTTAGGTGAAATACTGCTTTGTCAAGCGTGGGTATATGATGCCTGAGATAAGAACAGGCTGTCCATTTTGACCTTGGAACTTCCAGCCCGTACTCATGGCAGATATTCCTGTACACATTCGCTGTTCCTGCCTGCATCGTACACCCTGCTGTAGTGTACTGTCTCAGGAGCTTCCTTGCACAGTCTGCATCTGGGGTCCTACCTGGTGTGATTGATGGTGTTTGTTCATGTGGCACAGCAATCACAGGAAATTTTTCTTGACAAGCTGACCACCAGTTCTTGGAAGGCGGACACCAGAAGCTTCAGTGGATTCCATTGAACATAGTTGCATTTGCAGTTATCTAACTTTTCCATTTCAGTCAAGTGTGAAAACTTATTTGCAATATGTCTTATTTTTTCACATTTTCAGTGTTTGTTTCTCACATGGAATCCAAACAGGTGGATGGAAACAGGTCTAAGTACTAAGTCATTCTTTTTGTGAAACCACTGGAACACATTACATAGACAGATTTGAGCATTTTTTATTAAAATGTTACATCATTCTTGTTGCTTACATCACTAATTGTGACTTCAGGCATCAGGATAATTACATAAAAAGTAGGGATGCATCGAAATGAAAATTCTTGGCCGAAGCCTAAACCGATATATGAAAACATTTGCAGAATAACAAACACAGAACTGTGGGACTACGGATGGAAATTAGCTTGTAGCTACAATCCGACATGTTAACATGCACTGTCCCAATCAAATAAATAAATAAAAAAAAAACCTAGTACATCCACATTTTTTCTATTTATTTTACCTTTTTTTTTTTTTTATTTTCATAAATGAAATAGTCAAATGTGCTGTTTACTCAGTGTTTCCCACAGGATTTGGAGAGACTATGGTGGGTGCTCCGAGGGTCCGGTAAAGTAAATGTGTCTTTTTGTGACTTTTAATGGATATGTTTTTTACTTTCTGTGAATATAATCCAATTAATCTTATTTCCGTACTGTATAGACACCTTTTCTGAAAACCGGACGTTGTCACATGTGTATCCTCGCGCTAAATTCATCAAGTCCAACCAAATTTGATAAATAATGTTGTATGTGGTTCTCATATCACGTAACATGATGACTTCACAGCCTCTCTTCAGGTAGGACTCTCATACTGCAACACTTGTCTTTGTAAAGAGAGAAACTGACAGGATAAGTTGCTAACCTGCTTGTCAGCTCCGGTCAGATCGCTCTGGTCTGTTTCAGTGGATTTACCATAAAGGCTTGAATACATGGCATTCTAAATTTAGGTGCGGCTAGCTTAATCACCTTCTCAGAAAGGAGTGACAGTAACACAAAGCCACAAATGGAGTGGATGTACTAGGGAACAATTCAGCAGACACTTTAAAATGCTTTGACACTGCCGACATGTCATCGTAACTGTTCTGTAAAATTTCTGTCTTTTGACTTATTAGGCCGAACACCAAAAGTGCTTTTTTCGCTATTTTCGGCTGATTAATTTCGGTGGCTGAACATTCGGTGCATCCCTAATAAAAAGTTTTAATGTACCTCCAGACAAGATCTGGTCGATGTCTGGAGCCTCACGATAACAAATGGGGAAATAAACAATATGTAGATCAGTTCTGGGAGGTGCTAAATTGAAAAACAAGTACAGAGACGGGAAAAACATCCTGCTCACTAGGATAGAGGAGGCAAAATTAGAGAGCTAAAGAGACAGAGCGATAGAAACCTGCTGTTTTGAAATAGTAACATGCAGGCAAGAGATAATTATAGCTTGAATAAATGACAAACAAGTAGAGAAAATCAGGGGAACAGGACAATAGTGAGAGTTCAGCAGTGAACCAGCCAACAATGTGGGGCCTCAAAATGGCTTTTTTGGCTACAGTGAGCTTTAACTGAACCACTTAGGAGCAGGTGGGTTTTATGTATGTTCCACCAACATGGACAGTCCAACATATAGAGATCTAAAGTCATTATGCCATGTTTGGGGAATAAATCTGCATTCAGCACATAGAAACTACAAACAAACAAAGAAAATCACCCACAAACTATTTACATGAATAGCACATTGTTTTCATCCATGTCTGTAAAAAAAAGCTCGATTTTGAAGGTATCTTTGGTGTCTGAAAACGTCTACACTCCTCTCTGTCCAGACTTGGTGTACCAGACTTGTCTGCACAGTCTAGAACTCCCCCAGTCTCAGTATACATAAAAATGTAAATTCTGAATGAACAATGATAGTTGATCGCTTTACAAAAAACAACAGTCCTTATTCTTGTGAAGCTAGCACAAACATTTCAGTGGGATTTAGAATTTTCGTTAACACTTTCTTTGAAGGTCATCGCTTTAATGACTTATGCATACATTTATAAAACAATATAATGCTTCCATTTATTGCATGTCTTTGTTGTTTTAAGTAAAGTATTAAAATATCCATCCCTGTGTAATATATTACAAGTGGACATACTACCATATAAGTCATTGTAAGAACTTATAACACATGCAGTATTTGTTTGCTTTAAGTAAAGTGACACATATTTTGTGCAGGAAAAAAACTTTTATTTATGTTTCTTCACCTTATGAACAATCTGCATCTGTTCCTGCAGATCGGTTATAATAGGTGGAGCTCACACCGACCACACATTCACTACAATACACTATAAAATGAGCAGTAGGCATACCGTATGTGGCAGATTTGTAACACTTATGTGACTGGCACACAATGCTTAATAGTTTTTTAAAAGCAGACATTTATAACAAATTTACACATAAATTAAAAACAATGGCTGTCCAGCTTAGTATGTTGTAGAGTCTGTGTGCTCTGTAGAGATAATTATTAACCGAACATTTGTGTGTCACTGTTTTCTTCCTACCACTACCACACTCCTCACTGTCTCTGCTAGGCCTACAGTAGCAGTTCATTGATTGTGTATGGTTCATTGAACAAACAGTGTTTACACACTTTCTGCAAAGTCATTTGTATTTTTACAGAATTAAGTTTAAAATAAAGTGTCCTGAAAAGGGACGTTCTTTTTGTTTTATGAGTTTCTTAAACATTTTGTCACCTAAGTCACCTTATTGGTTCAATGGGTTCTGCACTGGAGGCAATATACTGTAATACTGTATGTGATATGGACGAGTACTGTGCCAAAATAGTTGTTCCTCTGTGCAATGACCAGCCATACACAGTCAGCATAGAAACTACTTTTGCTGGTTTACAGTACCTGGTCAATGGTGGAAATGGCCATATTTTTTTGGGGAACCATACTTAGGCAGGAGTACGGGACAAGGTTCATTTTACCCTCTTGAGAGCTACATAAAAACTAAAAAAATTCTTACTAAAGTTACTTAAAATTTCAAAGATTGCAGAGATCTACTGATCGTTTTCTCGATGAAAGACTTAATGACGCTGCTCATTCAGCTTCCAAATATATTCTCCTCCTACTCTCTGCTCTGCTGCTCTCATGCTGTCTCCTCTCATCTCCTGCTTTGCTCTCCTCTCCAACAATAACAATAAACGCATGAATCGTCAAATAATCAAGATTAACGTTACAATAACTTAACTAGAGACAGAATGTCAAAACGGCACTAATGTTTGAGGAAAGGGAACCGCTACCATCAATTTCATCAAAGTGATGTTGATAGGTTTTGAATGTGCAGTAGTGTGTCCCCATTAAAATTAACACACAGTGGTGTTTGGGGAGTGGTATCCATCCATCCATCCATCCATCGTCAACCGCTTATCCTGCGTACAGGGTCGCGGGGGGGCTGGAGCCAATCCCAGCTGACATTTGGGCGAAAGGCAGGGTACCCCCTGGACATTGTCGCCAGTGGGAATGGTATGGTTAGGATTTATCGATACTGAATAAATTCAGAACAGGATTAGAATTTAATGTTTTAAATATAAGTTAATATTTTTCCAGAGCAGCAACAGTAATTGTCCCTGCAGTTAGGTTATGTGTTCAGTTTTGTCTGCTACCACTTCCTGTTGTACTTCAGTGACTCATCTTGTGTCTCGTTTCAGGTCTTCGTCGCCTTCCCTCCTGTGTGATTACCAGTACCCGCCCTAATGTGCGCCACCTGTGTCTTGTTGTCTCCCCTGCCCCAGTGCATTTAAACACCTTGTTTCCTTTATGCCTGTGCTAGTTCGTCTTGATCCCTTGTGTCAGCGTTCCAGCAATTTCCTCATGTATGCCTTAGTGTGTTTTGACCCATGCATCAGTTTTTGACTACAATTTCTACCCTGCAATTTTGTACCTCTGCCTGCAAGTTTTTTGAACCTTGTTCAATAAACTGTCTTTTGTGAACCACCTTGAGTCCATTACCCCAGTGTGAGCCTTGATAGTAATGTTAACAACAACAAAGTCACTATATACTCTCTATATAGGCTTTGTACAGTTTATGCTTGTTGAACAGGTGCATTGATGAAGTACTGTTAGCTCTCAAAGGTTTTATTGCACTTACCCCTAAATCCAATGACTGATGAGCTAATCGCGGCCATTAAAGTTAACGTACGGCAGCTGTGGCCGCAGCACATCCTAGAGGCAGCTCTCCGCTCCGCAGAAAATACGTAGCAGGTCTATTTTTGCCGCAAGCCGATTCAAGCAGCACAGAGCAGATCGAACCAGGCAGGAAATCAGACACAGAAAGGCACCCTTTGGAGACTCCCAATCGTAAAACAACAATAAACACAGTTAAAACGGACACAAAAAGAAATCATTTAACCACGTAGCCTACTTAATCATAGTGGAAGCACAAAAGGCAAACTCTGATTACCAAATCAACAAAATCTAAACATGTCAGCAAAATCAGGCAGACAAAATGCTCTGATTCTGAAATGCTCCTTGTGGGAGCAGCGTGAAGTTGACAGAAAGAAACGGGGTAACATAGAGCTGTGAAGAAGGTCGTAGAAGAACAAAATGGGCAAATTAATAACAAGTCAATAACGTGGAGCAGGCTGCACACTCTGCTGCTGAAACGCTTCTGAGACATTTCCAGTGGTCAGTGGACTCTGGGCTAGGGATGCATCAAAACTGTGGCGCAGCTGTAACGTGCCGTAGCCGAAATCAGTGGATTCCCGGCGTACTCTAGTAACCCTGGAGTTATCTTTACTTCACCTGGTTCACTTCTCCAGTACAGCCTCTGCTGACAATTTATTTTGCTCCAAATTGCTTCAATTCCTGCTCCCCAGAGTGCATGTTGAAGTGTCCTTGGGCAAGATACTGAACCCCAAATTGCCCCTGGCTGTTCCGCCAGTGTGTGAATGTTAGTTTCTGTTTGAGCACTTAGGCTCAGTGTGTGAATGGTGAATGTAGTGTAAAAGTGCTTTGAGTGGTTGAAAAGACTAGAAAGGCACTATACAAGTACAGAGCATTTACATTTACAGGGACCCTGCAATGACACCTTCCCATTGGTTGTCTGAACAAGAGCTGGATTTGTGGTGCGTTCAGGTACAATAAATTTTATTTGTTTCATGAACATGCTATGAGCTAATTCCCCCTATGAAAACATTAAATAGATTTTTGAAATCTGTGCAGGAACCTCCGGACTTACTTGCTCCCAGAATGGTGTTCCTGTGCTTCCCCCCACTGCCTAATGTGATTATATACAACATTAACATTTTGGAAGGTAAGAGGATGAATTAAGGTCCAATGAGTATGCTGATCCTTCCCACAAATTGAATAACATTCACGGAGTGGCTTCCTCTGTCCACACACCAAAGCTATCGTTAAAGCACAAAGCTAAAGCTGTCTTCATCACAGTAGTTAGTTGAACCTGTTCCTCATTTTAATGTCTGGTCCACAGACATAACACAGATGATTGTTCAATTTAATATTGTGTTGTAGTTTTATGGATTATTTAAAACATTCTCATGTGCAATCAAAAACAGTATGGATGGCAGGAATAATGTTCATGATTAATGGGAGGTTAATCAACAATGCCCATGATTGTGGCTCCAAGTTTGGATACATGATAACTGAAATGACTGAACTCAAAATCTCTTTAACTCGTGTTGTACAAAGTGAATATGTCCACTAGGGAGGCAATAGGCAGGCTGTGTCTGGAGGCTGGTGTGTGCATTAACAACAGAGGAGACCAGCATGTGGATTTTCTTTTGGCAGAAGTCAGAGAGCGATTTGAGAAGCAGGAAGTGGTTTGGAAACCGGCAGAGAGGCTTTTTGGTTGCAACAAAAACCTCATTGTCATTCATGCCCACCAGCAGAGCTAAAGTGAATTTCCGCAGGAGTATCTCTTCATCACACATTGTCTGAGTGACAGAGAGAGACAACCCTCGACTTCCTATAATAACACCTTCCCAGGAATGTAATCATTCATAATTTTTTATTTCCACAGGCCCCAAGGCTGTAACATCTTAAGTGACTACAAGTTAAAGTATGGTAAGAGTACAGCGAACAAACACACACATACAGATCACAGTGCTACGTGCACCTACACAGAAGCATGGCTGAATGCCCCTCTGTGTGCCAGTCTCCTCTCTGAGTGAGTAGATCTATGAGTCACTGACTGTAGTAATTCTGTCGTTCAGTTTCCATTTAAAACACTTAATGCATTTTATCCCTAATTTTCTTTTCACCCCTGAAGCTGTGAGCTATGTCATTCTCTTTTCATTAAGCACACAACATAAGCATACATTACATACAACATTGCGTAAGTGCAACATGCATCATTTTGTCTTGTTTCTCATTTCAGGACTCAGAGACATCTGCCTCTCCGAGTACAATGGAGGTGAATGGAACTGAATTTGTGGTACTGGAAATCATTAAGCAGGTTAACTGTGAACGTCTTTCATTAATTTTCTCCTGTGGAAGCTTAGCGCTCTATTATCTTTAATTATGTTGTTGTAATCTTCATCATTCCTTACAGCATGACTCAAAGCAGGTTTTTTTTTATCTTAGGCTTTCAAAGCCAAAGCAAACAGTACCCCTGCACTGTCCCATGCCAAAGGAAAAGACACAAGAAGCTTAAACAACTGTTCTCTACTAAACTGTACTAAAAGAAGAAAAGAAGTATTAAAGCAAAGACGTAATTCTGAAAATGGTAATGCTGACTCGTAGTCACATGGACTTTAACTGTAACATATATCAATGATCAACAACATGTGGGACATATGACATCATAATCAACATATGAATGTCACATAATGTCAATTGTTTTACCAGGCAACATAATCCAGGCAGAAATTACATTGGAATTTTTTTTATATACATATAGGATTATTCATGAGGTGTATGAGTAATCTAAACAGCCAGACAGAAATAATGGCAATTTGAGCCACAAAGATGCACCATCTCCAGTCTGGGTGACGGACAAATATGACCTTTTATTTCAGTTAATTCTTAAGCTCACTTATCTCAAGAGGAAAATATTTTTTTAACTATGCAAACTGCAGACTCAATTAACCAGTGGCTTTGACTGCCTCAGCCGGGGGCGGAGCTAGACTATCAGCACAGTGGGGGCGGGGCTTGATCATGGGACCCAACTGTTGCCATCATTTAAACCAAGTTTACATGACCCCGGACGCACTCCAAAAGTTCACTGGGTCCATCTGCATCTTGGCTCCCGGAGTTAATCACAGCCATTCTAGTAAGTGCTCACATCAGAAGCGCTGCAGTGTGTCCCAGCGTCAAGCAGCACAGAGCAGATGAACCGGGCAGGAAGTCAGACACAGAAACAACAGAGAATCTGGTCAATTTTCTAAATAAAATACTGTACAGACTCGTATGTCGGTGGTACACTGCTGGTACTCAACGACTGGCTGACCAGCTGAATGGTTTCTATTTTAGGTTTGAGAAGCCCACAGTGACACCTCTCCTCAGCTCCAACACCATCTTCAAAGAGTCACCTTCCCCCACTGTCATGCTGACACCCTCCTCTCCGACCCCTCACCTGCACTCATGTTTTGTGAAGAGGATGTGAGCCAGCTCTTCCTGAGGAAAATGATCAAGAAGGCTCCTGGTCCCAACGTGTGTCACCATCCTGCCGGAAAATCTGTGCAGACCAGCTGGCCCCCATCTTCACACAGATCTTCAACAGATCACTGGATTTACTGACTTTACTATGTAAAGTTCACTCAGGCTTCAAATGCTCCACAATCATCCCGGTCCCAAAAAACCCTCCATCTCTGGATTAAATGACTACAGGTCTGTCGCCCTGACAAGTCCTTTGAAAGACTGGTGTTGGCCCACCTGAAGGTCATTACAAGCCCTTTGCTGGACCCCTGCAGTTTGCCTACAGGGCTAACAGGTCTGTGGATGATGCAGTCAACTAGGGACTACATTATATCCTGCAACACCTCGACTCTCCAGGGACATATGCAAGGATCCTGTTCGTGGACTTCAGCTCGGTGTTCAACACCATCATCCCGGACATCCTCAGCACCAAACTCACCCAGCTCACTGTGCCAGTCTCCACCTAAAATGCATCAACGCAAATTCTTTTCATTGAGGCTTCGTTTAATCCTTATAACTATATAGCACACTGTTTCGCACGGACATGTGTTACTTTCGCATGTCGCGCTTACGCTGTGAACATAACGTGATTATGATGGAGCTGTTTGCAAAGTGGAAGAAGAGAGAGAAAGTAATTAAGTGACGCATTGATAAATCGTTGAAATAATCTATAGAAGCTTTGAGTACTAAAATCATCGTTAGCTGCAGCCCTAGAAAAATATTTATGCTCCATGATGTCTGTAATCTTGAGTAGGCTTGTTCCCAGTAAATGTTTTGTTCCTCCCCGTCAATGCACTGAGCTGTATTTGTCTTTTTAAGGGAAAGGTCAACTAGCCTATTTAATTAACAATTCATTGCCTAACACATACAGATAACACATTAAACAGGATTTTTATGGAATGTCAACTGGTTTTAGCCTATGGACATTAAACAATATTAACTGTAAAATAAGAAACCAAAGTAATTAAGTCTGTGATTCCTTAACTCATATTTTTCCGTAGTATTCGACTTGTCTATATACTGCATAATAGAACTCCTGAAATTCAGTTATGGCTTTTTGTTTAGTGTGCCACCCCAGGATTTATAGTGGCCCCATTTGGCCACCCCTTGGAAAATGTTCTGGGGGCGCCAGTCTCATATATCAACAGTAAGCACAGTTAAATGAGACAAAAAAAGAAACAATATAACTAAGTAGCCTTCTTAATTATAGTACAAGCACAAAAAGCAAGCAATAATCACCAAATCAACAAAATCTAAACATATCAGCAAAATCCTATCTTATTCTGAATTGCTCCCTGTGGTAGTTGCTAGATGCACCCGTCAAGATGAGGAACGTGAAGAAGATAGTAGAAGCACAAAAAGGACATATCAAGTCATTAACGAGGGGCAGGCTAAAGACTGCTGAAAGGCTTCTGAGAGGCTTCCAGTGGACCAGAACTAAACCGCTGCGCACACGGAGCCTGTGTGAGTCCGGTGTGATACATAGTGGCCCAAGTCCGTCCCTCAGAATTTCAGTGATGCGTGACGGTGACGGGAGTTTTGTTAAAATTTGCTAATAAGTTCGCCATTGTTTGAAATAGAAATGTTACTTTCTGTTTATTAAAACGTGTCTCCTTAGAATATAGTGTTTTTTGTTTGCAATTGCCACTCTTGTGGTGGTTTACCATTGAAACCAGGAGAGAAGGGACTGTTTCATTTGATATTGAAGGGGAGCTGCAAGCAGCGTATTCATTCGGCCGTGTCTACAATCAATAGAGCCAAAACTTCCACGCTACCTCCGCTTATGGCCTCATTCCTTCTTTTCTTGAACTTATGAAAAAGACAAAAATAGAGAGAAATAAAGGGTCACACAAGCGCACAGTTGTGTGACCTGCAGAGTTCATGCAACTTCCAGCTTCTGAGTGTCCAACATTACTCCTGCTGTATTGACGATGCGCGCAGGATGAAATAATATGGTATTAGTATCCACTTCAGACCATCTGATAGACACAGAACCCTGTTTGGGACTGTACTGGATGAGACAAGTGTGATGCGCTTCATCAGAGATGTAAAATCATACTAACTGGTTTTGCCAACCAAACTGTTTGTTAGGGAATCGTAGGGAATTTGTAAAACATGTTATGTTTGTTTGTTGAGTTTTGGCAGAAAATTCACTCCATAGAAATCAGGTTGTAATTATTTGTGACTGTGAATTAGTTTGACTCTCTATTAACAGGTCAGTAACTCTTCTGCTCAAAGTAGTTGTAGTATTAAACCACTCTTGCCCAGGGTTTTGCCACATCGATATCGATCATAGGAAATTGAAATCCTATGGATTACAAATTTAAAAAAAAATCACCATAATCACTGTAAGATTAACAGAAATGGAAATAGAGCGTTAGCCATATTGCCACACCACTCTTTAATTGACAAAACACAATTATGCAGTGCTCACGTACATTTGATATATAATACAAAATAATCAAATACACAACAAAACAAATAATAATTATATATTACATCATGCATTAAAACAAACCTAGAGGTTTATTTCCTTTTATGTTATTAAATATTTTAGTGGTGTAAATCAGGATAATGTGATACAGTATTATTTTATTAGACAAGGTGAAGCATGCTTTATATTTATATTGATTTGTAAGTTTTTATAATGGAGTTTATGAAATAAGTATGTTACATCTAACCAACTGCCACATATACACTGTAGGTATGAGCAAGACATTGCTGTGAATAAAATGTTCTCTTAAGTAAACATCTCATTCACACCAACAATGTGCACTATAATTATTGATGGGATATCTATCACACCATATTCTCAAATCAGCACAGCATGCTCTGAACTCCCAGTGGGAAACAAGCAAAGAATAATGAACATTTATAAATGAGCGTGTGCAAACAAAATATTCAAAACTCTCAAATGTGAAACGCAACAAATATAAAGCTATGTTCCTATGGGTTTCTGTGAGTTGTCAGATGTTGTTTTACATCAGCGGAGGAATTAATGATATTTCTGCTGTTATTAAGGGTCAAGCCACTGCCCTCATTCACATCAGACCCCCGGGTGTCATTTGTATTGTTATATCTGATCCCAAAAAGACCGCAGATTTTCTTCAGCATCAGGTCAACAATCTCCTCCTCGTCTGAGGCCTGGGTAAGACAGGAGACATGGCAAATTCAGTTTTAGAGTGGCAAGAAATATTGGAGAGATGCTCTTGACAAATTGCTAAGGACACATCAATGAGCGCTTGTGATCTCAGTTAGTATCTAATTGCTTTCCATGAAGCGGTGTGAAATACAGACACCTCAAAATGGGAAAGCAATTCAGAGAACAACCCCACAGAGAATAACAATTAAACTATTGTGTTTCCTTTGCTACACAGAGACGTTTTGCAGGTGTACCATGGCTTTAATAAAACAGATTTTTTTTCATGACTACAGAAAAAAGTCTATAAAGCAGCCAATCATCAAAAAAAGGAAAAAAAAACCCAACATATTATTAAAAAGATTTCAAATCGCAATTTACAACAGTCTAATTTTTTCTCATGATGGCATTTTCTCAATGACACTTTAATTTCATAATGTCTCCTTTCAGTGGACACTGGAGCCATCACTGATCACATCCTCTCACTCCTCAGCGAATCACACACCCCCAGCCTATCGCGAACTGAGACACAGCAAAAGACTCCTCATGCATGTTTTTCCCTGAAAAACATCTTTTAACAGTGTCAAATACACCTCTGCATTTCTCTGTGCTGACTTTATCATATTAAAGATGCTAGAGCAATGAGTTGCCTATAGTTACACACCCAACAGTCATGGAGCAATATTAGTTTTCTTTTGAAAACTGACCACCTGATGTATTCTGTCTCCTTTTAGCTCTGATGTGATTACGCTAACTCCTTCTCTCTTGCCTGCTGTGGCTAGAAATTAGGTTGATGAAAGCAGAGTTGTTTATTTGATACATGCATCTGTGAATGGATATTTTGCATCAAAACAATACAAAGAAAAGAGTACTTGGATTTTTTATCTGAAAACTTTGATTATTTCTTTAGAATAATGACTAAAATTACCTTGTGATATATTTGCTCCTGGGTGAATGCCATGAGGACCATTGAGATGAGGAGATTAAGCACCACAAATGTCATGAACACAATACAGGAACCAAAAAGTAATCCACCAAGCAAGGGAGTGCTATCCAAGACCTGGCAAACATCAGTGAGATATCAACATCAGTTTGCACTTACATTGGCCACATCAGGAAAGAAAGGAAAACTCCTTATTCATGCCCGTTTTATTATGCCAGAAAATGTCATATTCAAGTATTTTAGACAGAAAATTTGTGAGTAGGGGAAGATCGCACGTACCTCGTCATAGTTAAAGATGCCTATCTGCAAAAGGATGATGGTCATGAGAGCGTCCGCTACGGTTCTATAAGATGACATCCTCCAGCCATAAATCAAGTTGCACTAGAAAGAACCATTACATCAGCAGGGGAACCAGTAAAATCATTTTGGAGATAATGGACTGGAAAGTTAGGTAATAAGTATTTCATACACCTCATACATATATACATTAAAGACAACCTCCCACATTACCACCTGCATACCCAGACACACTAAGGAAGGGTCTGGTAAGTTGTGTGGCCATGTGAGTTTCTCTGACAATTATATATTTAAATGTCTATATCCCTGAGGATACTTTCTCTTGATTCATTTTAAATAATAAAATTAAAGTTCCATTTTGTGACAAATAATCCCACAACATTGTTTTCTGTAAGCCCCAGTGACTCAGATAATAGCAGTGACTTAATATTCTTGCCCATGTAATGAATAAGAATTAGAGAGACAAGGGCAAGATACTCACAGCAATGGAATACGCCACAAGCATGATCGCAATGACAACAATAATACTGGAAGTTTCATTCCAGGCCCGTTGCAGTGCAGCGGAAACCAAGTTCATCTTGGGGTTCAGTCTGAGCAGATGCCACAGTTTGATGGTCGCGAGCAGGACCAGGAAGGCGATCAGATACTCGAGTGTTGAGTCTGCTGTGGCTGTCTCATAAAAACTGGCAAATCTACATACACAGTGAAGATGTCAGCTGTTGCCAATGGAAAAAAAAGAGCGCTGTACAACAATGTAAGCCATGCTAGCGGCTCTGTCAGACTTTAGCCTACTGTACAGTGATGCTTTGAGCTAAATGCTAACATTAGCATGCTAACATGCTCACAATAATAAAAAAGCCTTAGAAAGCAAACACCTAATTTAAACCCACTGCAAATTTTCTAACTTGTTAAGGTGTCGGCTAGTTTTTTCGAGCTCTATGAACTAAAGATCGCACATTACATCACATCACATTAGTTTTAGTGCAGGATTTGTTTGTCTCACTTGTCTTTGTGGTTTTGGTAGTAGGTGATATCGCGGTTCCCAAGCAAGGTCCTCTTGATGAAGACAGCCACGGCGCTCCAGCTCAGTAAGATGACAGTCAGCTCGAGAAGGTTCCACTTGCTCCTAAAGTAAGCCCACCGCTGCTGCTTCATTAATTTGCCCTTCCAGGAAAAGGAGAGAGGATTGTCATATGTAACAGGAACCAGTTTGTTCCATCGTCCCATGAAGGGAAAAAAGACAGGAACATAAGTAAGAGATATTTTGAAAACCATGTTTGAAAATTTCCACAAATAGTGATTTGTGTCTATTTCCCAGATAGTAATTTATAATATAATGATGAGATGTTTGACAGCTTCCACTAAAACTCACTTTCTGCGATGCATGCAAACCAGAAAAATGATTTAGGAGCACAATGTGTGAGTAACTACCGTAACTATGACCGCCGTGTCGCTAATCGTTCAAAACTCCCCCCCCCCTTGAGTAGCGGGCAGGACACAACGCAAAGCTGCTGTCAGTCAAACGAGAGTTGTTGAAACTCTGGTAGGTGAAAAGCCAGCTAGCCACAGGAGCACCGACAGAAATCCCAGTGGACGGGTCGCTCGGTGGCCGCTTGAGCAGCTTGTTACAAAAACAAAGACAGAGATGTGAGCAGCTGGAGCGGTGAGACAGAAGACAGTAGGGAGATGATAAGGAGGTTGTGGGTATAGCTAGCTGGATATTCAGCCATATCAGGTGGTTTTTGTTGAAACATGTTCAACTTTTCATAAAATAAATGTGCTCGCCACTGTCACTTCAATTCACTTCATTAATTTTATACAAGTAGTGGGCTGTATAGTATACTATTACCTAAAATGACAATAGCCTACATAGTGAAATAAAAAAAAATATATATATTAACATACTAACTGTATACTATTAGATTAAAACAGAATTTTTTATTTGATGTCATAATATTACCCATTTAAACTAGTTTCTCCTCCAGTTTGTAGAAAGAGCTTCTGCAGTGGAAAGATGCAGATTTCCACTGTAGAGGGTGCCAGTATGTTCTCCTTCTAGCCTCCTCCTGAGAGCAACACGTTCCCCTTGTTCTGTTTTACTAAAGTTACTGTAATACTGTTCAGTACATTTCCCCCTCGCTTTTATCTTGTTAGTCAGTTCACACTTGCTGGACATTTACTGCAATGTGCATTTACACAATCTGATTAATTATGCAACTTTTCTGAGTGACTCCTTCTGAGTATTTGATCTCAATGCTATTTGATATCCAAACTTCTAGGGGAACTTCAAAGGTGTCATACATTTCAAATAATCAGTTACATTTTGTCAAGTGCAGCAAAAAGTCATTTCTGTGCATATCTTACTGAAACCAAACTACTCACAAGACAAGTGTTTTTGTGTATCTCTGTATCAAAGATGGACACACTGTGGGACCTTACTGTCTCAGAAAATACAGTTAATGCTGAACACCATTGAACATAAACCAAAATGGCCCTGAAGAAAGTGGAAAAGTGTAATTGAGATATGACTCAGTGCTGTACTAAAAGAAACTGTGGTGTCAAAGAAAAACGAGCCGTGATTATGATGCGAATAAGAGCTGCTATATGAAAGAAAATCACGAATCACAGATTAATGCTATTACATCCTTTTGACCACCTAAACATCAGAAAAACATTACTGCTAATGTCTTTAGATATTTATTTCCTGTAATAAGTTACATAAGGATACAATCAAAGCGGGCAATCTACTGTCCTGTTTAATTTGTTAGTGAAGGATTACAGAAAACATCAACTGTGGAGTGTAAGTCAATGCTCTGAGTCAGCTGTAAACTGCTTTTTGGTTTTACAAACAAATCAGTTACTAGAAGTTTGATGAGTTAACCACCTGCACATTTTAAAAAAAGTTACCTCATCATAAGGCTGGGCGATATGGCCAATCACGATAAAATAATTTCATACAATTTGATTTCTATAATTATCACAATATATAACTCAAATCAATATTTCTTTTAAATTTAAAGGCTGATTTTTGTTTCTGAATGAAAATCGAAGGACCCAGATGGTTAATTATATTGTTAAACTTTTCTTTATGGTCAGAATGTGACAAACACTTGATGCCAAAGAGCGGATCACTCAACAAATCTGAGATAGAACATTCAAAACTATTACGATAAAATCTTTTTTCAAAAAATATGATTAGTAAATATCTTTTCAGTCCCTTTTCTTCAACAAAATAATTTTTGTTGTTGTTTTTTAAGAAAGATTAAGTGCTAATTTGTCTGTGATTCAAATGAATTAAGGCAAATATTTATTGACGATATATTTAAGATTTATTATATTGTCATTGAGGAAAATTATATTGCGATAATTATCATTATTGCCCAGCTCTATCTCGTCAGCAATTCAACCTCAAGTTAATCTCTCGAATGTTGATCCTCTTGTTCGATTGATTCTCGCCAGTCGCAGTGCCAAACAACAGTGGTGTGTTCTTGGAAATTTGGTCATAAACCAAAAAGCATCCTGCCCAGGGACGTGCAGAGAGGCTCAAGTGAAAAAAACTGCACTTCTTATAATTATTATTTTTCACAAAACATTAAATATATTAACACAACTCTGTGTTATATTAACACAACTTCCTTACCAATCTATTTAAATTCCCTCACACTCATGCAGTTGTTTTATACTTATTTCTACAAAATAATCAGTTCACACAGAGACCATGCCTGTCTGTGCGTGCTGCTCTGCTGCGGGGAGAGGCGGAGGAATAGAGGTCACTCGACAAAGTCTCGTCTCCCAACCTGATATTTAGACTTTTTATTCAATAAATATGTTTGTTTGACAGAAGAGCTGTGCACAAACAGGAATATATTTATTTTTAAAAAAGCACCCCAGAAAAATGGGCACATTCTCTTGAGGAAGAAAAAGGGCAGGTGCTGAAGGCCCTTTTGATGTCATGCCTGATCCTGCCCAGCCTGTATATTATGAGGCTAGTAGGAGTTTGTGAAGCCCTTAGTAAATACAGAAACCCCCGCAAGTCTCATTCACTATCTGAATTCAAAGAGATGCATGGATAACAAAAAACCAATCAATTAAAGGGTCCGGAAGCACATTCTGTTGTAGTCCTGTTGGTATTTACCTGCAAGAACATGTAATACAGGATGAAAAGCAAGTATATGACCTCAGCAGCCACGACAAAGGAGTAAAGATCGCCAGTTGATGTGTAAAGACGAACACTGTGCAGCTCACTGTGGAACTGAAATGCTCCTGTAAAAAAAAAAAGGGACAATTTTATGTAAACACATGCAGGCTAGCATCTCATTCATATAATGTACCATACATCGATGTCAAAGTATAACAAGAGAATAAAATCACAGACTGAAATTACAGTAAAATTGCAATAAGCAATAAAAAATGACAGTATGACCTATGATGAACAGCTTTGTCTAACAATAATGTTATATATCCGCAGCATTCACATCTGCACCTTTGACAAACCTGTAATTGCATTGTAATTGCATCCCTCAGGAAACACTCAACCTTACCTACAGCTGTGGTCTCCAACAAGAGTGTGACGATGCAGAAGAGGTTCACATTAGCATTGTAAACGGTGAACTCTATAAAGATCGCCCTTGTGTACGTATCCAGCCATTTGTTCCTGAACAGATACTCAAGGGTGCTGTGGTACACAAGAATAGTTTAACTGGAGGGTTAAAATAGGCCTGTTTTCTCTATTCAAGTGTTAGACTTTAAATTGTATTTTACATCAGACTTGTAACAAACAAACAAACAATACTACATAGCATACAGAGGACAATGTAAACTCGCAGTCCGGTAAAAATCTATTGTATTAATGCAATTCAGTTTTGCTAATGCACATACTTGCTGGCATTTTGTAAATCCGGGCCGAGCTCCGATACAAAGCCTCCCCCCCTGTAGAGCACCATTTCACCCCAGACAGGGTAGGCCCTGAGCTGAGCCTGTGTCTGGTACTTCCATGGGCTGGAGGTGCTCGTAGAGATATTATCCCTCACGGAGTGGTTCCAGCCAGGCTCATAGGAGCCCATGTCCTCCACCTCCCATGAATATGGAGCATGACAGTCTGGTACAAACTGGAGCATGGAGCCTGCAATCTGACAGGAGTTTTTCTGCACTCTCAATTGACGGAGGCGGGCATCACCCACCAGCTTGGAGTTTCCATCTGTGATAAATCCTGGAACACAGCATTTTACAGTTTATTTGTTTGTGTTTTATTCATTCACTGCTGAATCAAAGACATTTCAGGGATGTGGTCTCTGCATGTTAGTGTTGTGGTAATTGGGTCTTAAGACCACATATTAATGGTCCTTGTCTTGTCTCGGTCTCGACCGCATTTGTACTCGGTCTTGTCTCGTTCATTGAGGACTCTGGATTTTATTTCGAGACCAGTCAAGACCATAACTTTGGGAATATCAATAAATTGCTTTTACATTGTCTGATTTGTTAACATCCTAACTTTGATTGGAAGTAAAACTTCCAAATGCAACTTCAAATGCAACCAATAACCCTAATTAACGACTGTCCCCCCTCCCTGCGATGCTTACGTTGATTTCAACTCTTGGAGTTTGTATGTGGGTGTTTTAATGGGAATGTGGATCTTTCAGATCAATTTGTGAACTACCTATGATCTCATTCCACATTTTATTTCATGCCATGCAATGCAGGGAACTGGTCTTGGTCTTGACTTGGTCTCGCCCTCCCTCGGTCTTGGTCTCGACTGCTCTCAACCCCTAAAAGTCTTGGTCTTGTCTCGGTCTCAATAAACTCTAGTCTTGGTCTTGACTTGGTCTCGGTTTGGGTGGTCTTGACTACAACACTACTGCATGTTACACATTTAGACACTTTGGCCACTTGGTTTGGTCTGAGCCAAAGATAATTTCAGGGGTGTTTCATCCAGAAAATGCTTCTGAACTAGGGCCAGTTTGCATTTGTAACATATTCACTATTTTTAATTGTCACTTGTGCTTACTAAAATTAATAATGTGGATGATTGCCATTCTGTACTAAAATTATGTTTTCACAACGCGAAAAATTTTACCCAGTTTGGGTCAATACTGAAGGAGCGTCATAGTGGCCTAACTTTACCTGGTAACAGTGGGTTGGCAATATTTTGGTGCAGTGTTGGTGTTATAGTTTACATAACTGTTGTGTTATTTAGCCAAAATAAAATGTGGTCATTGCCAAGATGCGTGTTCACACTTAACATAAGCATTGAAACCCTAGCTGGTTTTGTCCATTGACATTTCCAGTAAAGTTTATTCTAACAAGACGATGCATCCTACACAGTTTTGACATAAAGAGTGAAAGGCAGTTTTACTTTGTACATTTTAATATAAATTGTTTTTAGCATTCAAAACTGCAATGGATACACGTTATTAAGTCATTAGCAAATCTTCATATGTAAAGAGCTAGAGTATATACCATAACCCTAATATAAACACTACTATGAAAAATTAAACACAAACACACAAAAAACTTCTTGTCTTGCGTGGTTTTCTACCTATCGACTATGGGTAAAGTTAACCCACCATAGTGTTCATTTTGACCCAGTCTTTTTTTGTGCGTGAATTCATTATGTCTGGGTAAAAATACAGTCATGCTGTAGTGTCTTTAAAGACATACAGTTATCCACTGAGAAGGTGGGGTCACTGGAATCACCTGGCCCCTGTTAATTGCTCCTTCTGGGATTAGCCTACTGATGAACAAATCCTAACTGTGTGTGACACTATAATAAATACATACAATAAGAAATGAGAACGCATCCTGCTCTCCAGCTGTGGAGTTGAACACTTTGGCAAAACAACAACAACAATTTCCTTGCTATGTTGAATCGATGAATAAATGAAGCTTGGAAAATAACTGCTTGTTTAAGAATTGAGAATAGAAAAACAGAAACACAATGCAACTCTGACACATTCTTACTAAGATGATCACTGATCAATCACTTCTTTTTCTTCTTCATGAAGGATACATTTTTACCTGGATAAACTCCAAAAAGGTTATTTAATAGAGATGTGTTGGCCCAAGTGAACACATCTCCGAGATTCATGCTGTCTGAGATCTCTCTGCTGAAGCTATCCTGGATGTGTTGGTTCAGGAAAAAAGCATTGGGATCTCTCCGGCCGTACGCCACCAGCAACAACATCCACAGAAACCCAATGTAGGCTGCAAGAAATGAGCACATCATAGTTCTCTAAATTCACATTGTGATAACTGGGGAGTCAGTTTAAATTGAAGCAGATGGACTCAATTTATGATAAAAAATCTTTGATTTCACCTCAGTGAATAATTAATAATTAATTCGGGGTTGTATTTAGTTTGTATTTACCATAAATGCACAATTTAAATAGGAAAGCAGGCTAGAAATATGGCAGGTTCAGAAAAGCTGGGTGTATATTGAAAAGCTTGACTTCAGTTTACCAGGTGGTTTGGTTAAAGCCATTTTGATTTAAAGTGACAGATGTGATGTTTACGTTCACAGATCAGCGCATATTGTATATCATTTGAATCATCATTTTTATGATGATAAACCAGGGCCCAAAGGTCAAAGTCGTAGCATGCTGTTTCAGGATCTGGTACCATATACCAATCTTCCCTTCTGAAATACCCTAGTAAAATAGTATTTCTACTTACTCAAAATCTCCCTGAGGAGGGCAATGGCTTTCTGATTCATAATCTTGTTCCTTTTCATTTTCTCAACGTCTGCAGGAGAAGGAGGTTCATAAAGACTGCTGTCCCGTCTGATTTTTTGTTGGTCCGTATCACCTGTAGGTTAAGCGTAATTTTTGAGGTTAGGCGAAAACCTGAACATGTGTGATGATAAAGAAATTGCAAGTTGAGACCATGAAAGTATATTTTGGGAGTTTTTATGTTTTACCTTTATTTCCGTCATTTTCTACAAATGGCACATTTCGAAAATCTTCCACCTCAACTTCCTTTATTATAAGTGAAAAGAAGATTGCGAGACCTATTACCTGTGGTAAAAGACATGCACATAAGTGAATACAGATGTTCTTTCCAAATGTAATATTTAGTATGTGCTCATAAAGAATGACCCCTGTAGGAAAATTTCAGAAAACTGTGAAATTAAGCTTTTAAAATTCAATAAATTTATTGTATTGTAAATAATGAGCTAGTGATGACTAGTGAGGTTTGTGGTTCTTCATAAAGAGGGGAAGGCACCTTATTCTCACCTTCAATGGCTGAATGACAAGGAGACTGTGGAAAAAGGAGACTACCATGGATACCAACCAGCTTACAGAGCGTTCCTTCCCATATTTCAACCCATAAAGCATTGTGAAATATCCCGCTACAACACTGGTTCCAATCACTAGCAGCCAGCCGACAAAAATAAACCACCAGGGTAGCTCTCCATGACAGCACAACCTTTTCATCACACCATTATCTCCAGCGCTGTCAGCAGGGATCAACCTGCAAGTGAAAGCAGTGAAAAATACAGTTTACTCAAATACAGCTCTCTTTTGAACTACATTTAACTTGAGGCTTTTTATTTTAAATGATATTTTAAATGGAAATCTCCTACATTATGCTTTAAAATATGTATGTCACATTACCAGTTATGATGTACATGTGTGATATGAACTTCTTGAATGTTTTGGCATCCACAGATAATGTGTATTTCTTAATCAATAGTTCAACGTTTTGGGAAACAGGATCAACCACCTTTCTTGCCTACAATTAGATGAGAAAATGAATACCACGCTTATGTTTGTATGCTCAATATGAAGCTACAGTCAGCAGCTGATTAGCTTGGCTTGGCATAAAGTCTGGAAACAACTAGCATGGATCTGTGCAAAATATGACAATATCCTCTGACTATCACCTCGAAATTTCACAATTTACACATTTTAACATTTGTTTAATCAAATATAAAATCGCAAGTTGTGGTTTTATGGAGGGTTTCATGCTGTAACAATTTCTAGGTGAATAGCTGCTGGGTGCTATGACTTGTCACCATGATGTTGCTAAGAAAAAGTTCCAGCATCGTTGTTGCATTTCTGTTTGCCGATTAAACAAAAATATAAGACCCCTAGATGTTGGTAGGCAATGTTTTTAAGCTTTGGACAGAGCTAAGCTAAGCTAACTAGCACTTGGCTCTAGCTTCTTATTTACCATAAAGACGTCAGAGTGGTATCAATCTTATTGTCTAACTTTTAATCATCTCATACTCATCAAGTATTTTCCAAAATGTTTTAAAAATTACTGCCGGCCATTTTTGAAACTTACTCAGCATTTTATTCACAACCCTTAAACACAATACCTATCAGCAGCTACTTTCTTAATTATCTTGAAAGCAGGGGTTTCCATGAAAGCACAACAAAAAAACTGTCTTCAAAGTGGTCATCATTACCAACTGCATTATCCTAAATAATAATAAAGACAAACAACTAAAAAGACAAAAAAACCCATAAATGCGATTGATTCTTCACTATCTATCAACTTTCAAGGCTCTGGTATAGGCTATTCGGAAAGTAAATATGAACACACATAATTTGTAGAAAACAAGCTAACACATGCAAATCCATCAATGTGGTTGTTTAAATAAACGTGACTGCTGTACCTCTTCTGAGTGAGGTCGTCTAGGTTGAGCTGATCTTCAAGAAGGCCCTTCATGCCCCGGACTTGCTGCAGAGCCTGGCTGTAGCTGTGTGGGTTGGGGAAGCCAGAGGGTCCCAGTTGACTCAGCTTTTTTTCAATGTGACACAGCTGCCGGTATAGATAGTAGCTCTTCTTTTGAATCCCCTCCAGTGTTGCCCCTGGATGCCCATGAGCGCTGCCTTCTGAAAATGTACAGCATTTCTGAAATGGTAAACTGCCTCTGCTTTGTTACTGGTCGCAGTCCTTAAGAGTTGAGGCATGCATTTATAAAGGTGTGTTCAGACAAAAAGCAAAGTGCTGGACCATCTGTGCAGTCCATGTTTATTCTTCGCCAACCAGCCTTTGAACCAACCGTATGTTAGCTGTATGCTAGTTAGCAACAGATGCACGGACTATGGGAAGGTGCCTGTGTGTTTGTGTTCAGCTTCTGACTGATCACAGAACCAGAAACTTTGGTTCTTTCTCTTGCTTCCTTTTTCATTTTTTCTCTGTATATTTATGAAGCTGATTCATAAAACTACAGGATTTCACACAAGTTTAAAAAACTTTTTTTTAACTCATGCTGACAGTTATTTGCTTAAATTTACATCAACATGGGAATTCACATCTAGTTGCATTGTTTCATTGACTTCATATGCAATTACTTTAAAAATCACTTGGTGGTCTGTCAGAAAACACACAGGGAATTGTACCAAACTGTATGTGACGTTTATGGAACAAAGTCGAGCAGTGCTTCACTACAATGGACGATGAATTTTAGACACTTTCTTTCACCTCTTGTGTTGAAAAGCTAAAACGCAATGAGATTTTCTGTGTACATTCCAAGCAAAAAATATACATGTTCTGGGAAATACTCTTTGCACCTCTTCATTTATACAGTGACAATATGATTATATTTGAGACAGAATATAAGATTGTGCCTTTGTTGTTTGCAAATTGAACTGAGAAGTATGTTGCACTGTTGTTGTTTTTGGTTTGTTACAGGCAAAATAATACGTTTTTTCAGTGAATTCAAGTCAATTGACCAGCAAGTGCATCTATAGCTTAGAATTGGACTCTGAAAGCCTCAGCATTAAGCTCCTTTAAAGGACTATTGCACTTTCATGCTTAGCCCAGTACTAACATTTGCTTGGAAAGGGGACAGATCTCCAACTCTCTTTAACATCCATTCTACCCTATTAGAGCACTGTACCTTAACAAGACAGAATGATATAAAGTACTAGGTACACACCTGGTAGCTGAGGCTGAGCGAGGATTTGAAAGCTCGAAGATTTGGACTGGACAGTGTCACAGGTTTTGTTATTCTGTTTGATGAAGTCCTCCACCACAGAAAGGACAGCGTGGATATCAACTTGTTGTCCAGGCCTTAACTCGGATTCTAAGCATTGTTTATTGCTTTTCACAGTCTTAGACAGTAAACGAGCAATTCTTGTGATATCCTGAAAGAAAATGTTCAAATGCAAAAATATACAATATGTTTATTATTTACATATTCATAACTATTTTGAATATGTACATATACATATAGAATTAAGTGCAATGTACATAGTCCATAAAAATTGATTATTATGTCATTTGGATGCTGATAATTAAGCAGCCACTATGTAATATCTACCTTAAAAACATGAAGCACATACCTCGATGACAACGTCTAAAGTGATATTGACATTGTGTTGAAGGGTGTCTGTTTTTTTTGTTTTGTGCTTGTTAATAGACACCTTCCTGGGAGTTTTTCTGAAAATACTAACAATTAGGATATTCAGAGGAAACATGATGAGGGAACTTTGAATTCCAATCCTGAAGTGTTGCCAGGTAAACTTAAAGTGACCTGGAAACAGAGAGAAAGGTAAAAGAGATGGTTTTATGTTTTTGTTGTCCACAAATTGATAAATGAATGTTCTTAAAATGCTGGTCTTTGACTTCTTATAGTTACCGGTAATCACACAAGGGCTGGTTTATGTTTATGTTTACGCATGTATATAGTAATGAACCGGCAGCTTTACAAGGCCATAAGGCAGTCTACATAGTTCCGATATTAAAAGCACAGAAAAGCCTTATACAAAAAAAAGTACATATAAGAGAGAGAACTTTAGCTCTAAGTTAGAGTGCAGAACCTTTTTCATATAAATGAAAGTCTGTGACATTCGAGCCCTTGCCAAACAAGTTCACACAATGCTGATTAAGTCTATCACTGTAAGGTCAACCTTTCCATATTCGCTGGCTAACCTGTAGTGATGAGTTTTTCAGCTGAGGGGGCAAGCAATTGTAGCGGGGCAGCAACTCAGTATGGCAAAGCCTACACGTCCTAAGCATTGTGTCCACAGTTTTGTCTAAGTACTCTCACTGTCAAAAGGGGGAGACTAAGTTCTGCACTGCAGATTTATAATGCAATGAAAATGTGTTGTACCCAGCTCCATGGTCTGCTCAGAGGGATCTTTCGGGATGCCATAAAACATTATGCTGGTCAACATGGTACAGAGAAGCAGGGAAAAACAGCAGGAAACTCTCTGAACACAAGTGAAGGTGCTGCTCGGTGGTCGATTGACCACAGAGTACCAGAGGTGTCCGTCAGTGAAAGCCTTTGTTGTCTTCATGAAGAACAAATTGCTGGAAAATAAAAGCAACAAGGGGTAAAATTGTGAAATGAAAACAGTTAAATCCTTTTTGAACTACCAATTAATAAGGGATTAGCATCACATTTTCAATCCTTTTTCAGTTCTAAACATGCTTAACTTCAGCATGGCTCTAAAGAAAGACTTATAAATCCTTAGTCAATCACCATCTGGTTGTTTATGCTCAGCAGTGATTAGGGGTAAGTAACATTTTTATTCCAATTTATTTCACTTCAATTGAGTTTAATTCAAATTAATTATAAATATGTCTGTAAGGAGATGTGAAATATATATAACATACTGTACTGTAGCCTGCTTAGCTCAGTGAGTGTAGCTTTTCAGTGATTTGATCAGGTATACTCAGTGCTTTTAATTGTTAAATTTGCATTTTCCTGTAACATTTACAATTCAATTTTGGGATGCTTTTTTAAAAATCTGAGCAGGGGTAACACAAAATAGCCTTCTAGGTTAACTCACATTTACAGTTTTTTTGTTCTAGGCAATTAATGCAACTAATAACTAAACTGTACTGGCATGTCAGGACAGCCAGGGTTGCAGTTGCGTGTTGGAACTGTTGCTGCAAATAATACCTCTGAGTGCTGGTAGATTTTTCAAATGTTGCAAGCCTTAAGAGCATGAAAGTGGGAGCTCAAGTGACAGCTACATGCCTGCTGGTTTTCTTATGTGACTTTGTCATATTTCAAAAGCAAAAATCCAAACAGGCTATTGCATTTGATTTGCAATTTATCTGCGCTCTTATCATTCAAATTCAAATGGAAATTCCCAGTCTCAGTTTCACATTCAGCCTTGTGTGTATGATTTTGCTGCTCCTCAATGCCTTAACCTTACCTGAACCTCTTCAAATCAACGTCAGTCGAAACAGGAAAAACTTTATCGAGGGAACAATCACCCATGTCTATGGCCAGCCAGGAGTTGCATAGAAAATGCCATTTCTGCTCCGTCTGTAAATCCTGCACCATGCAACTCCCAATGTACCTGGGAAAAAAGTGAAATTGCAAAAACTGTAATTTTCTTTATTCATTGTTCTAACACAGTTGACATGCTAAAAGGTCAAATAGTCTTGACAATTGACACTAAAATTACTTAATTATTTGCTTAACAGACCCTAAAGAGGGAAAAATATTTTGTTACACTGTACAACTGAATCATATTTGATTACTGTGTTCATTTGAAAAGAAGAGCAAATAATCATCTTAAAGGCAGGATTATTGTGAGCGAAGACATAGTGGGGTCTTCTCATTTCTCTATTTTTGTGCCACCTCGTAGTTTCTTTCCTCCATCCTCCTGCCAATGACCCAGAAATTGATCTCTCTGCGCCATCAAGGATGTCTCGATAAATTTCTTTGGCCGAGAGGAGTGAAGGGATTTGTCTGAGACGTCGTGAGCGAAGATACACAAGTGATGTGTCAGCACCGTGATGTATAAAAGAGGCCGCTTGACAGCATCGTCTTTTTATTAATTTAAATCTCCCAATAGGCAGGGTCAGGATCAAATGTTAATTACTGTCACACAGTCCAGGTTCATACAGTGAAAGTGTTTGGAGTGAAACAGCTTCTCTTAAGTGTCTCACGATATTTGCTGTGACAGCCTGCAGGGTGTAGGTCTTGGAGTAAATTATTTATGTCAGAGCCGATCCGCACATTACACCACTCATTATGTCACAATTATATGTATTTTATGTCTGCAACAGCTGCTAACATCCAATTATTAGGGTATATCAATAACAACATCCTCTTAAAGTAGTCAGCTGCCCATTATGTAATCTGCAAATGTCATTCCAAAAGTATAGGTCTGTGATGACAGTTGCAATTGGGGCTGTAGGCTACATTTGGCATCAATTTTACTTTGTCATTTCTCACAGGGACTGAAAATGAAATGCTCACTCTCATCACGCTGAGGGCTGAAAATAATAATGAAAGCTGTGTGCCACAAAAGGCATACAGCCAAAAAAAAAACAACAACCCTGAGAGTGAGTTACTCAATTTCTATGTAGTGCATGAAACTGTAATCTGTTACTGTTTGTTACCGTTTCTACATGCCAAAAAACTATATTAAAAGAAATGCTTCTACTGAGGTAGAAAATACTACAGTTTTTTTGTTTAGTTTTAGTTTTTAATTTTCAGTATCTCTGACATTTATGTTTACCTACCAAGCAGGATGGCTCCCCGAGTTGTTGTGCCACAGTCTGATGGCCTGCAGGTCTCCCAGAGAGAAGGGTGCAGTTATCAAGAACATATCCACTGCAGCTCTCTCAAACAAACATTTCTTTGGATCTGTCAGGTGATGTGGTTCCCCATTTCCCTCTGCACCCAGCAGAGTTATTATCACCTAAAACAGTTTAATACTCCATGACACAATAATTAAACCACTTTACTAACATTTATACAGGGTAATTGAGGAATGGGGGCTATGGGTGAACAGTTTAACAATCAGTAAGACATCCAATTTGATTACTAAAGAACAAGAAGTCTTAAATATTCTTAAATAATATAATATTATATATATATATATATATATATATATATATATATATACATTTTTAATCGCATAGTTATGCGCAAAATGAATTCTAAAGTAGGGTATTGTGCGCTTTTAATACTGCTATACTACTATATACACAAAATACAATTACATGTGGTTTGCAAATATTTTAAACAAATAAGGGGCTTTTTACCAGCAGTATTCTCTTTACACAGTAGCAATAAAATATTTCTTGTAAATCTCAACTTAAACATTAATGTAATCAAATCAAATATAAAACCAAAGCTATTTGCAACTGACAGGGAATTACCTTTTATCTAGCTTGTTAAAGCAAGCAAGAGTCCAGAGCCACGATCATAACATCATAACAGGCATCTTCTGAGCAAATCACCCACTCAAACAAGCAGCGGAGGGAGGCTTGTTTGAGTGGGTGATTTGCAACTTGACTAACATTCCACCCCTACTGTGACCCATGGTTTGATTGTATGTGTATTCACAGCCAGTGAGAAACAGACTTTGAAAATAATAATAATAATAATAATAATAATAATAACTGCGTTAATATGCAATAAAGAAGCGGTTAGAGAATTGAGGGGCTGGAGATCGAATCAGGAACCTTCCAATTACATGACCACTTCACCTCCTGAGTCTGGGATCTGGTGCCCTTCGTCTGCCCAAGATTGGACTGTAGTACCTTGTATGACATTTGTAGTCCCCGGTACCTTAAGGATCTAAAAGGTTCCTTCAGCCCACTGTTGTGTAGCCATACAAAGCGATGCACAGGCATCATTATTTGTAACCACTATCCATGAGCAACATTTATAAATGAACATCAGATTTGACTGGAATATAATGAAAAAATATAGGCTTTGCTTGACCATTAAAGCAGCCTTTGTGTGGGAGTATAATGAAGAGACACACGATAAAGTTCGTTACACATTTAATATTAGCCAAACAAACTGGATAAAGCCATAAAGTTCTTAAAATAACTCCAGCACAGAGAAAGCAACACAAAAATAAAATTGGACAGTTTGGAAGGTTATTAAAACATTTGAAGCGAAAAGAGCTGCTGGACTCACGTCTGTGTCCCCCGAGTGTCGGAGGAACGTGATGTTTAATGAGCTTAATTATCTGCTGTAATCAGCTGTTCCGCTTGTTTTGGAAAGGAGGAGACCGACTTCGGCTCTGTGTAAAAACCTCCTGACTGATGAAAACTTAAAACAACAACTTAGGACCCAGTATTTAGCGTAAACACACCGCTGCACACTGGCTGCTATTTCCACTAAATTTAATGCCAACACACGACCTCAGGCAGACATCGGCGAGACTTGTGTGGCTTGACTGTTGAGTGCGATTTATTGGTTTTCAAACAAAGGTGGCAAAAGAGACGAGCAGTCGTATTAAAACATCCAACATTCCCCAGTTAAAGCAAGTAGCCTCTACTCGCCCATTCAGAATTTCACTGCAAGGCAAGCCTCACCCCCCCAAAGTACCCGGTACTTTCAGAAAGTACTACATCCCGAGCAGGGACTTTTTAGGGGGTAAAAGGAAGACCCCAGAATTACATTTAGACCCCAGTCCCTCCGGTGGAAAAACAGTGAGTTCCTCCAAAGGTTCCTAGTTCTGGGGTATAGTTCCTAGGTAGTTCATAGGGAGAGCACACCTCTCTGCCCATCCATGTGCATGCATGGAAAGCCCGAGGCAGAGAGCAGCAGTAAAGACCACCCTGGCACAGAACAGAGCAGGCATAAATATTCAATTCAATTCAATTTTATTTATATAGCGCCAAATCACAACAACAGTTATCTCACAGCGCTTTTCATAAAAGAGCAGGTCTAGACCATACTCTATGATGTTATTTACAGAAGCCCAACAATTCCCACTCATGTGCTGGGATTGAACTGAGCTTGACTTCGTTGCCTGCCTGAACTAAACTATGCTTGTTTTCACTCAGGACAGCTTTCATCAAAGAAACTGATATTTGCACCGCTGTAGCTATGTTTGGCGGTATGGATCTGTTCTGGGATCTCCCTACTCTTTCATACGCCTATGTGGAAAGCCATTAGTAAAGCCAGTTAGTCTAAATGACATGGAGTGAGGCCACTTGAATTTCTACATATTAACTTGTTTCAGTTACCATAGCTAGTAGGTATAAAAAATGTCAGTTAATATAACATTTATAAATACGTAGGCAAGGCAAAAGGCAAACCAAGCTCCAGTCATAGGTTCCCCTCGTCCTAGACAAAAAGAACGCTGTTGTTGTAAAGCCGTGAGGCAGGGAGAGCACCCCTATGTGCACACATGGAAAGCCAGAGGCCTGTGCCGGAAAACAGCCAGCTGTACCAGGAAAAACTTGAGGAGGGTCCAAACAGGACTCCCGTGGTAGGATGTAGAGTTCATGCTAGTGAGCGATGACTGGATGCTGGCAATGCTGTTGAGATGGTTTCCCATAGCAGAGTTGGCAGCTGGACTGGATTGCAGGAGTAGTTTTTACCTTTGCTTGGCGGCTTTCCTTGTGACAGAGCAGTTGAAGGAACTGCAGCCTTTTAGGTTTGAGGAAAACCTCAAATCTAAAAGGATCTTTGTGAGAGGTCTCGACTGGAGCAGCAGTATTAGTTTTGAAATTAGTCTTTCAGGAGCCTGGGCACTGACTTTCACAAATACAGAGTCTTTGGATTTTGCTAGCCAGATAGCTTCTCTTCTTCATATTGCTGATGCTGTGAGCAATAGCACCATGCAGTCGATCTGGCATGGATTTTCGTCTTTTTGGACAGGACTAACAAGCAGCGGGGTAAGCTGAAGCGTGTACAGTCCGGTTGTTCTTATGTTGGGTGCTTATCAGCTGCATGCAGAGGAAGCAGCAAAGGCAGGCAGGCTATAGCAGCTTAAATAAGGCGCCTTGTACAGAATTGATGAATCAGCTGAAATGGCTGCTATCAGCTGATGTGCTGGGATTGTGAGCTGTGAGACTTTGTTGCCTGCTTGAACTAACGCTATGCTTGATAAGATGATTTGCTCCCTCAAAGAGAATAGCCTTTTCACCAATTTTAACAGTTTCACTATTTGCAGTGAAAATCTCTAACTGAACTGATAATATATTTACCTGAGAGGAAGTGCAGGCTCCTCTCCGATGCCCAGTGCTGACACTCAACAGGTAGCAATACTCGTCCATTGGATTGTTGTCCGCCAGCACAGTCACCTTCACCTGCAAGCCAGGCAACAACATAAAGCGTCTTTCTTTTAAGTAACTGAAACTGTCTGTATTTTGGGTATTGTTACTTTACTTCTGAATTATACTCTGGTGCAGGAGACATACCGTACCTTGGCCATGTCTTGAATGTCTTTTCTCCGTGCCCACACAACCACCAAGAGATAGACCACAAAGAGAGCCCCCACGAAGCAGACAACCACAGGATTCTGAGCAAAAGTGCCAAACAGCTCAGCAGTGCGTGATGGGTCGACAGTGTTGGGAGTGACAAAGAAAGAGCTCCCGAAGAAGGTGAGGTGGTTGCAGAGGCACTGGGTGACTAATGGTGTGGTCTGAACACCAACCTTAGAAGACAACATTATTGTCATTAAAGTTTGGACAAATGTTTTCATTTGTTGTCAAATGATAGCTCGATTAAAATACTGTACTTACCCTGCATCCAAAATTGCTCCAATCCAATGCTGATTTATTCCAAAATGTACATGATGTAGCAATGGAGGTAATTGATAAAGTGGCATTGATGGATTTTATACCTGGACCTACAATGGGCCTTACTACAAGATAGTACTTTCCAGTGTTTCCCTTTAAAGCTGCAGGGTCTAGCAGCCAAGTGTATCGCTCCTCTGTAAAAGACACGCACATGTACTCAAGTAATGTATCAAAAATCAAATTTAAAAGGCATCAGAGTTAAAACATATCTTCACCAGTAAGCAATGATGTTCATTACCTTGTGTTGTTCCTTGTTGAGGCATGTCTGTCATCGCTGCATAATTTGTTTCAGTGGGGTAGTTCATATAACCGAGGAACAGTTTGAAGGGTAAAGGATCCACTGAAGGCACCATCTTTGAAATGTATTGACAAAGTTGCATTCTCAATTCTCAGTGCAAAAATTGGTGCATCCAGAAAAGCAAAGACATCAATCATTATTTAAAAAAAAATTTTTTTAGCCTCATGAGATTAAGATTAAAGAAAAATGGCACATTTAGCAAAAACATTATAGGTAACAGTTGAAGATTTTATGATGTTAGCAGTCGTAGTGTCCATAATAATAGTATCTTGGTATAAATACAGTTAGTAAAGTAGACCAAAAGTGATTTAAAGTGCCCACTACACTTCTCAGACCTTTAACACCAGCGTAGTGTTAGCTGAAAGAATGTTTATGCTCGTTGTGCTGTAGTTCCCCAGGTCCAAAACAGAGGTGTTCACCTGCTCTTCAACAGGCCTTGGCAACAAAATCTGTGGACCAGGCAAGATGCCACATAATAATCCAGATCATATTCAGCATACAGATGTAAAACATTTCTCCTTCAGCATTCTGTAATCTTATTAACCATTACCATTAACCATTTAATTGTGGTTCTAGTCTATTGTGTGTTAATAATTGTGAAAGTTAAAGTACTAATAAACAACATTTCCACCATGCTAACATAAACAAACTGTAGGTTCTCTGTCAGTCTAGTTTTTGTGAACTCAGTGACTCATGGGCTCTAAACAGTAAACACCTGCCGTGCTATTCTCCTGGAAGACACAAAATTTAAGTATTATTATGCTCAGCACACCTGGGTTACGCTGAATACAAAGTGCACTGAGTGTTATGGACAATCATTTGTTGACAGTTATAGCCATGAGAGTTCTGGGTTCAATCACACTTAAAATATTATCCCCACTGCCATTAGAGATGGCAGATTGAGCACATACAGTACCCACTGCAAATGCTTAACCAAATTAGTTTTATTTACTAAACATTTTACATGAAAAGTGAAGTGCTTAATTTAATATACTGTAAATGAAATATTCACATAATATTATGTATACTATACATTTCACAGAGTGCAATTCTGCATTACGCTGCACAAACCTCAATATCCTGACTTAAGTTTGCCACAGGGATAGCGGAGCCATCTTTTGTTGTGAGGGATAGAGCACCTATTAGGCCACTGATGTTCCCTCTCTCTTTCCAGGAAAATGGGTTTTTACCTAAACTCAGCATCTTTAAATGCATTTCAGGAGAAAAGTAGGTTTTAATCCTCATTAGCAAGTGAGACACTGGAAAATTGAGAACAACATGAGAAGTAACATGCACACCATCCTAGTGTAAAACACTGGAACCTGCACACTGCCCCCTAAAACTGGTTGATTCGAGGAGTCAGTATAGTAGACCCAGAGTTGCCTTGCATTCTGTCATTCGAATCGCTGCACTTTCTTTTTAGCAACATCATTTAGCTGCGTGTTTATAAAAACAGACAAATTAATATAGTAGCATTAGAGCTGATTCATCGGTTTGGTGTGCAGACTCCTGAAAATCCTGATTTGGGGACAGCCGTAGCACACAAAACATGCACACACATAAACATGCCGGCACTCCTACTGACTTACTCGTATATCCACTGGTTCATCTGATGGAAATGTATGAGAAGGTAGCACTGGGAGAGAAAATGTGGGGCTGGAACTGTTGGGAATATTTATAGACTCTGTGTGCAAACTTCCTGGTGTCACTCTGAGGGAAAAGATTTTAAGTTACTCATATTAGTTAACTGGTTATTAGTCAGTTATGCGTTTTGAATTTTAGTTTGTTAGTGTTCTTCACTAGGTTTGCTGGTGTGTTCAACTCAGTCTGGGCATCTTGCCCCTAAATGTTTTGAGCACAGACCCAAATGATTTCAGAAGTGGTTTTGCAGGAGAGGAGTATTAATCTTCAGTATGAGTGTGTGCCACTGATTTGGAATTTTTGATATTCTTTCAGTTACTTATAAGATATTTAAAACAAAATGAACAATATTTTAACAGGTTTAAATTAACTACACACAATAAATGTTAGGTTAATAACATTAGCCATATAAAAATACAGACACTCATGGATGGCACTATATTTATTTTTGGTAAAAGCAGAAATAAAGTACATGCAAAGCAGGAGCACCCCATAATTCTAAATGTTTTTCATCTCCCAGTACATGGAAATGTTATAATTGACATTCTTGCCTAGAGTTTGATGAGAAAATCAACACCACACTCTTTCCCATTTCCAGTCTGTATGCTAAGATATGCTAACCAGCTGCTGGCTGTAGCCTGATATATACCATACAGACTACAGTGGTATCAATTGTCTCATTTCTCTCTCTCTCTCTCTCTCTCTCCACCAAAAATTAAGCGTATTTCCCAAATTTTGGATTATTTCTTTAAGTCTAATTGAGTCACAACTTCTGGCTGAAGAGGAACTTACCTTTTAACAAACACACCAATATGAGCTTGTTGGATAATAGTTGGCGCCTCATTAGCATCTTTAAACATTAACAATGCATTCTGTGTGTTGGTCATTGCAAGAAGAAGGGCACCAGATACGTTTTCCTGCAAAGGATAACACAAGGCATTTAAAACAATGAAGAGGTTTGGAATAAAATGTCAGTCACCTGCAAATTTAGACATTCAAGATGGATATTTCAGGGAAGATGGGTTATAAATCACTGGCCATGCTCCTGGTCACTAAACTTATTGTTCCTGACAACATTTTTGCCTAAGTGGTTGATAATAGACAAACATATTCCTCAGGAATATAGTTTGTTTGCCGTCCTCAAACTGAGAAGCACCGGTTTCAGCTGCAAACTCTGCTGACTGATGATTTGGACATTAAAGGGAGGACCAGTGGGCCTGCTAAAAAACACAGGCAAAAAGGCACACAGTAGTGTTGTAGTACTCGAGACCAGTCTTGGTCCCGAGATCGGTCCTAAGACCACTTTCTGATGGTCTTGGTCTCGTTTCGGACTCGACCGCATTTGATCTCGGTCTTGTCTCGGCAAGTCAAGACCATAACTTTGGGAATATCAAAAAAATTGCTTTTATCTCATTTATTTGTTAACATCCTAACTTTGATTTGATGTAAAACATTTTGCTTCAAATACAAACAATAACCCTACTTAAAAATGTGTTGTTCCCGTTAACGACTGTCACAGCTACCCGCAATAGTAAGCACATAAAAGTAGTGTTGAATAAAGATGCTTACGTTGATTTCAGCTCTTAGTGTTCAGACTGTATGTGGGTGCTTTAATGGGAATGTGGATCTTTCAGATCACTTTGAGAAGTAGTAATTGTGTGTCATGTAATGTGGGGAACCGGTCTTGTCCTTGACTCGGTCTCGCCCTCCCTCGGTCTTGGTCTCGACTTAGTCTCAGCCCCTAAAAGTCTTGGTCTTGAACATTTAACTAGCAAAGTGGAGCTGGACATGCCCTAAATGTACCTAGGCCATGCACATCAGACCATGTGCTATAGTAGAGCGCTTAAATAGGGTGTTTCAGAACTAATGTTCCTGGTAGGAGCAAAGTTGCAAATATACTATATGTGCTCTTGATGGGTTACAGTCACTGATCAGCATTTGTAATATTTAAATCATCCAACCTTACATAGTGAGGTAAATCACGTCAGCATGGGCTTTAAACGTTAAACGACTCACATTGGAAGAATAGTCCAGGATATTGCTTGCTCCTTCCACAATGGTGCTGGTTGCAGAGAATATTTCATTCTTGCTTTCTTCACTTTTGTTCAAATTCATGTGGAGGAGAGATGAGCTGAGGTTTGCAAACAATAATGAAGCCTCTACCTGAAGGTGGGAATAGATTCTGACAATCACGGACATTTTTAGGATATTCATGGACATTCAAACACATCAAATATACAAAAATTACAAGCCTGAACTAAGACAGCCTTGTCCTCCCAATGGCTATTCATTAACATGACTGATTTATTCCTCCCTCCTATAAAGTCACTTTTTACTCACTGGTCGTACCTGAGCAGAGGAGCTGAGTTCAGTGCCTTTCTGGACGAGAGCAGAAACTCCTTTGGTAATCGCCTGAACATCCGCTGGAGTGTTTGGGGGGATTTTGCTAATTGTGTCAGTCATAATCCCCAGCATCTGCTCACGAAGCTTCAACAGACAAAAGCATTAAGTATTCATGATTTTGTTATTTAGTTTAGTATTTAGTAGTACAATATATTTTGCACACAGATGATTTCTGTTTCTGATGTCACGACACACTGTCTCTCTGTAGGTTGTACTTAGGGCATGGACCGACTTAACTGAGTCTTGAACATTTGTGTCGGCCGCAGTGACGGAAGGTTACAAAGACATCAAACATCAAGGGGAGGAACACAGAAGCTTATCATACATGCCTTTACAATCAGTGTTGGGCAGGTTAAGTGATAATGTAATCCACCACCCTTTACCTATTACTCCATAAAAAGGCATTGCATTACTTTATTAGTTACTCAATTGCAAATGTAGATATATTTTTTGTTATGGTATTTGCATTACTCAACTCAGCTCTATCCAAGGTACAGTTCTCCATGTCAACAAGTCACATCTTCTAAATGGCATGTGAATAAGTACATAACAAGACATTATGATTTAAGTACGTATTTACTGACAATCAAAAGCTAGCTTAACTCTTGAAGCATTAAAATCAAATTACTGTAATCAGTAAGTGCAATTTGGTTTCTGGATTTCAAATTCAATACGCCGCTTTAGTACTTACACTACAGTAATATTTCTGTGGCAATTTTTCACTGCCCAACACTGTTTACTATTCTTCCCCAGTGTACTTATGTGGTGTTAGGGCTAGTATCAGGAGTAACTCTACACAAAATCCTTTGCTTTGCAGTACTGGCCTGTGGAACCTCTGACCCCACGCAGGATCATAGTGGTTAGGTGTGGTTTGGTGTACTTGTGACGACACCCAACTGTTGTTTAGTATAATGGCGGGGGGAATTCGGTCAATTTTTTTTTACAGAACTCTCTAGAAATTAACTTGTAAGTGTGAAAAGTGCAAATGGATTTCCTCCAAACATTTTACAATCTGGTTAAGGGATGTTTGCGAGTGAAGTTGTGAAGATTCTTGGATGGATCTAAACCACTGAGGCACTACTTGCTCAGATGCACTGACATTTTCACAGTCCAATTGATGTTTGCATAAATTTTAGTAATTTATATCTATAATCAGAGTATTTTTACCTTTTGCCTATCTGCTTTTGTTGACTTATCAGATTGACCGTTTAGTGTAGTGGACACAGAATAGATGATTTGTCCCAGATTTGCTCCTGACAGTAGACCTTGTTTCTTTAGCTGAGCCACAGCATTCTCCACTGAAGCCGTAAGATCATCTACTGAAGAGCTGGAGGCCATTGTGGAAAAAGCACCATTCTTGGTGGTGGTTGCTGATGATGTAACACCAGTGCTAGCACTGAGAGCAGGGGAGGTAGTAACAGTAGCAATAGTGGTGGCACTAATAGTGCCATGCGATGTCGTGGCAGAACCAGCAGCGGTAGTGGTGGCACTAATAGTGCCATGCAATGTCGTGGCAGAACCAGCAGCGGTAGTGGTGGCACTAATAGTGCCATGCAATGTCGTGGCAGAACCAGCAGCGGTAGTGGTGGCACTAATAGTGCTATGCAATGTCGTGGCAGAACCAGCAGCGGTAGAGGAGATAGTGGTGGCACTAATAGTGCCATGCGATGTCGTGGCAGAACCAGCAGCGGTAGTGGTGGCACTAATAGTGCCATGCGATGTCGTGGCAGAACCAGCAGCGGTAGAGGAGATAGTGGTGGCACTAATAGTGCCATGCGATGTCGTGGCAGAACCAGCAGTGGTAGAGGAGATAGTGGTGGCACTAATAGTGCCATGCAATGTCGTGGTAGAAGCTGGTTTCGTTGTAGGTGATGATGATGATGATGATGATGTCTCTATGGTGAATTTATTGCAAAGAGCTACGACATCTGTTTTGTATAAAAGAAAAAGAACAATGTGTAATGTGTATTATTTCCAAAACAATAAAGGTGACATTTTGGGAAAAACTGATTTGTTAAACTTGACTAAATAATAAACAGTGAAAGACCTACAACATTAAAATCAATCCTTTAAATAAACCGTGTGTAGTTAATTCCCTAGCATATATCAAACTTTAGCCTTCAGTTAACCAAGGATGTACCAGACAAAACTACTCTCATTATTAATGCTTACTTACTACTTATAAATTTTTGCAACATTGGACAAATTAATAATTGGTCTGGAACCTTAAATTGATTAATAGACAATGGCAAGATAATTCACAGAGCAGCTTTAACATAATTTTAGAAATGTGCACATACCAGAAGTCATCACTACAGTGACATCCCGATTTTTAGACTTTGCCTGTGCTAGAAAGGAATACTTCACAGTGTATTCATTCCCACCATTCTGTATATTTATAAGTGGTCTTTGATTTGCTTTATTGTAGCAGTCCTTTGTCTCAGCCTGTAAATAAATTAACATGTAAAGTCATTAAGTCAATGGAATTTATTTTTTTTTTTTACAACATTTAACAATGTTGGAGATTAATTTATCAGACTTACTGGCCAACCGTTGCTGTTTCCTGGGTCCTCAATGTTCCACACAACATGTGGACACTGGGTTTTACATTTCATTTCAATTTTTGCATCCTTGTTTTCTGTTACTGGGTAACAGCCTTCAGTACAATTAAAACTATGGTACAACAAAGATAATTTGGTTAACACTCAACTGGAACATTTACATTTCAAAAATGCTGTCCAATAAAACCATATGAGGGTAAAATGTAAAAACACAACCTATTTACACTTTTCTCCATGACTGATGAACAATTTAATTTGTTTGGAAATTTATGATAGGTCAAAATGTCTTTAAAAAACAATTTTCGTTCTGCTTCCTCTGTGAAGCAGTTTCATTTCTTTTAATAACTTCAATAGTGTCATAAATGTTAAGTGGCAGATTTCCACTGTACGAAAAACACAGTTAAACAGGAAATATTTTCAGGTTCAGTGCGCTTAGTGATCAGAGCGGATCAGTTCAAAAACATTAAGTACCTTAACCAATTTGGCATGTTCTGAGATGGGGTAAAGGTGATGCATATGGATTCACCACCACCCACATTATTACCATTGTTTATCACATTAAAATGGTAATTATTAAACTGAAACGGATTTGGTAGGCAGTTTGGTGTAATGGTGTGAGTCAGTCCTGAGGAACCCCCTTCACAAACACATGGATTTCCTGTGAATCAACATGGAAAGTCATTATTCTACTGCAGTAACAACTGAAATGCTGATGCAAAACATTTAATGTTGTTTATGTTCAGTTCATGTTCAGTTTATAGTTATGTATACACATCACGGGTGTTATGTATCTTTAGGGCTGCACGATTAATGTAATCACAATTGCGATGGTGTCGTGCAATTACATATGAGCAAAATGGGTGCGATTTAATAAAACAGAAAAAGTGTGTGTGACGCTCTCTTCTCTGAGTGCGCTGCAGTCTGCTCATTATCTCCGCCCACACGGGGCTCTCACACGTGCCCGTAAAAACAAATAAGCTTACGAGCAATGAGAAAAATGATTTATGAGCAGTGTTCGAGTAACTTTAAGACAACATTGACAACAAGATAAACATGGTGGGACCGCCACCAATACTCCGATCGCTCTGTGAGAGAGGCAGAGAGACTTCGGCAGCAGCTGAAGTGGTAAGACAGGAGAAAACTGGGAGAAGATAACCAAGCTTTGGGTTTGGCAATTAACGTTAGCTGTATCTGTGCCTTTTGTTGTTCAACATGTTCAACTTTTCAAAGAGCTTGTCAGTTTCACTTTTCGTCCACCGACCAATCACTGCCTGGGTGGGGCGGGACATTAAAAAAAGTTTGACGCGCTACAGCAAACTTGTTGAACAATATAATTATTGACAAGTTAGTACATAGCATTAACAAATTAGAGACCAATGTAGAGCCTTATTCCTGCACAAGGATATAATGAATAAAAACGACCTATAGAAATTAAACTATAACTATAACTATAACAGTTAATCCTGTAACTGAATATAATATTCAACTAGTGGTAAAAAGTATAATATTATATGAAATTCATGAATGTAGCAGGCTATTAAATATTATTGTTATACTAGCAGTATGCTATTAACTAAACATTATACTCTTTATTTAATACACTCATGTACAGTTCCTCCTCCAAGTTGTGGATAGAGACTCTGCAGTAGACAGACGTACATTGAGCCGCCTCCTCCATAGAGCAATATGCTCCCCTTGATCTGTTTTTCATCTGCTTTACTAGTTAGTGTTGTAAATATTGTTTATTGTTTAACTTTGTTCAAGTTGAGAAATACACATTTCAAAATGTCAGCATTTTGTGCATTTTCCGTAATTAAGCAAGTAGACTCATTGTACCATTTGTTCCATTATAATACACATATCGCAATATTGTCTACAATGATCGCAATATGACTTTTTCTCCAAATCGTGCAGCCCTATGTATCTTGTATCGGATTTGGACTGTGTATCTAAATATGTACCGCACTGGATCATTGGAGAGGGATAGACAGACATCACTCCTTATTTGGTAAACTTGAAAGGTCTGGCATACCCCTCATGTTAACGTGTTCAGATACATAGTCAACAACCACAGCTTCTTTAACCATATTGTAAAAAAGGGATCTTCATTTCTGTCAGTCTTTGGCCTGGATGAGTTTGTCTCTTCAGGCTATGAAAAATATCAGCTTTTTTTGGCATATTTTGGAGGAATTACTCAGTAACTGACAGATCTAATTTTTTACTAATGATCTGAAAACAGCAGATCTTGGACTTTAAGCAAAGGAATCACAGGAGATTTGCTAGACTCTTCCAATGATGATTGTGTATGTTTTTTTAATTACCTTTCCAAAACACAAAAGACATGTGTTTATCTGCTTGAACGTAGGCCACAATCTTTAGCATATCTGTCTAAATACCTTACTACCTAGTAGTAAGAGTATTACTTTCATGACCAGGGGAGCAGATAATGTATAGGCAACATAAAGCAACTTTATTAATATTAATCTGTGGGATTACAAGTTACGTTAAAAAAAGTTGTTGACCTTGATGAGTTTGGCTAAAGTTACTCAAGATAGCATACCAACACTAACTAAGCTTAGCAAACTCCTTTACATGTAATGTTACAGCCTAGTATGCTGTTCACACAATCAAAAGATAAACAATAGATCAAAATATGTTACCTGGTAAAACTTGTTATACATAAGTATTAAACTTGCAATTGTAAGCTTACAAAAGTGTTCATGTTTATTTGAAAAAGAGTAGAAAAAGCATGATTCTTACTGCAAGACCACTGGTATTGCATGTTCCCGTTAGGTAGTTTGGATGGGTCATCTATTGAAAGTGTGATGCTTATAGCTTTGGAAGATACTGAAGCTGAAGGTGTTGCAATTATTTTAACTGCAGATCTGATCACTCTAATATGTTTCTTTCTCTGAAAATGAAAGTGAACAAAAGGAATCTTGAATAATGCAGGATACACTTTAAGATGAGGGGAAAAGACAAACCATTAAATATTGTGAACAAAAGTAAAAGAGCTGGAGGGGGTAAGTATTGTTCCCCTAAATATAAAATATGACTATACTGTTGAATGTAAAAGGAAAACATTTTACCTGTCTCTTGTTAAATCTTAACAAATGGTCATTATGACCATTTAGTTGAACAAGTGTATCCTTGCCACAGGAAGAAAACATATCCACATCCACTTCCAAAGAAGAGAAGTCGTTCCATGCTCTGAGTTTCACTTGTACACATTCTGTAGCAAAATATTCAGTTATGAAAATAATGAATATTCAAGCCTGGTAAATAAAATCTGGACATACACAGCTGAAACATGAGAAATGTAGATTTTTGTAGATGGTTGTTGATAAAGTGCTTTACAAATAATTACATTACAGAGGTATTTTGCCTCATAAGTGGCCCCCATTTTTCATGCCTCCCATACCTTGAATCGGGTGGCCAATATGAAAAATTTCCTTCTTTGAATTCATTTCTCTGGTCTCAGAGAATGAGCTGTTGTCTCCAGCCAGAGAAAAGAGGAGTAGCACAGGCGCTCCCCGTTCAAGGGAAACACCAACTGTAATATCTGCAGAGTCTAGACAATCATCCCTCTCTGTCAACACAGAGGCCTGAAGCCCGGCTACTTTCTCCAACACACACATCTGCAATATATGAAGAATTACAAAACGGAAAAACCAATTTCTCTTTCATATCACAGAAACACAACACAACAGATACTGATTTGGTAAGTATAATAGCGTGTCCACACAGACGGTTTAATAGTTTGTATTTTACTGGCACTATACGCTCTTAAACGTGTCCCAAAGCGTATTTTTTACACTTCAAGTCTATTTTCGTGATTGTGTATTGGGTTCTGACTGCTGCCAAAATGTGGGTGATCCTTAATTCAATACAGTGCTTGAATGCATCATGGAGCACTGAAGCTACTGTTCACTAATGTGCTGCTCATGCTATTTAACCCCCCAAAAAAAGTCCTTGCTTGTGGGGTAGTACTTTCCTAAGTACCAGAATTTTGGAGGGTGGGGCTTGCAGTGCTGAACATTTGCTACTTGCTTTAAGTTGAGCATTTCAGGTGTTTCAAATATACTTTGCTACTACTGCTCATCTCTTTTCCACTGTTGGCCCAATGACATTTTCAAACCAATGAATCACAATCAATACCCAGATAGAACATACAAGTCTTGCTGATGTCGGCCTGAGATCGTACGTTGGTATTATAATTATAGCTCAGAAATAGCAGCCAGTGTGCAGCTAGGCCTGCGGTGTGTTTACAGCTAACAGCTAATGGAGTTAAGCTAATACAGGGTCCAGAGTTATTGTTTTAGGCTTTTATTGTTCAGGGGGTTTCTACAAGGAGGCGAAATAGGTCTCCTCCTCTCCAAAACAAATGGACAGGCTGATTATAACATGTAATAAACCACGTTAAAAATCATGTTCCTCCGACTCTCAGGCAGAAACAGGAAGTGAGTGCTGCAAGCCAAACTGCTGCTGCTAACGTTAGCTCAGTTTAGGTGCTCAGTTTGTTTCCTGGTGTTTTGTCCTTCAGTGTTGATCCTTCAGGTGTTTATCCCGGGAGCTGAATTACCACCGAGGTTGTCTCCTCTCCATGACAATTGTGTCTCTTCAGCGGACGGTGGGTGTCAGCAAGCCAACCTTTTGTCGGCTTCAAATGCTTTAATGTCAGTCGGCGTTTGAGGTGCCCCATTCAATATCAACACCTGTCAAAATGTTTTTATGTGCTGAAGGTCTTTTAAGAACTTGAAGGCTTTATGCAGTTTGTTATTGAATATGTTATGAATTTGACTCGTGCGTGTGTTTATTATGCTTACACACAAATTAGCTATTTTTAGTGGTCAAGTAAATCTGGTTTTTATAATAACTTTTGCTCATGGACAGTGACGTTACTAAATAATGATGCCTGTCCGTCACATTGTATGGTTTACTTCATAGTAATAACATACATCAGCTTGTTAATTTGCCTAATCTTCGCAGGTCTTCAGACCACGGAGTAAACACACACAACAATGGGCTGAAGGAACCTATTAGTTAATTGAAAAGTAGATCCTGGGATTAAAAGTCCCAGGTACTTTTAGTGGAAGCACGGTTTTTCACTGGAGTGTAGCAAAGGATAAAGGCTCACAACCTGGCAACCCCAAATATATTTGTACCTATGCATAATAACCTGTTTTTAGTAAATGGTAAAATATGAATACATTTTTATTGTGCTATTGGTGCTTCTTAATAATTAATTTGTTAAAGGGACGCTGTGGAGTTTTTGACCACTAGTAGTGCTATAGAGCAACATTTTTACGAGTGGATCCCTGTTTTCTTGGTTCTAGGCATGTGCTTAAGGATGCAGACGCACATGACCAAGTGCACGAGTGACGCAATAAACATTCTTGCCAATGGCCCCACACTATTCTATGATCGGCAGGAGCTGGTAGTGTGCCAAGAAGATCCTGTTTTGGTTGTAAAACTATTTCTATTCTATGATCAAATAACATAAATGCACAGAAACATGTTTTTGTTTCTCATCTCTGCATGTTAGCGGAGCAGTAGCAACTGTAGCAACAGTTAGCTGACCCACAACTCAGCTAACGTTTGTTACAGTACTTGATATGTTGTTGTTCACTCTCATGGGATTTGATTTCACCAGAATTGCTCACCATCAAATCCATCTTTGATTTAACTTCAGATTATACAATTTCAGACCGTATGCATCCACTGTATTCTGGTGTTTACAGATACGCCACTAATTAGGTGATGGGATGCTAATACCAAAGGTTACATTTAATTTTTGATTAAACTCTTCAATCAGCTGCTTAATCAAATGATCAAAATGTTAAATCTTCTATTTCATACACCTACTATAACAATCATAACAAAAACACGAAGGGATGATTCATTATCATTTTCACATGATTAATGTTGATTTACCTGCAGGTCTGCAGACACATCAGGGAATGTGACCATGTTAGATGCATAAAGGGTCAGCTTGTGGCAGCCGGGCCCAAGCTGTTTCACCATTTCTGGAGTCACTGTGATGTTCTGGGGAACATTTCCCCTCACAACAGATAAACCGGACAACAATATTTCAGCACTCTGGATTCTGTAGGTCACATTTGTACCTGCAGAAAGAAAAGAGAAAAAAAGTCAACCAATACACAAAAAAATAAACTGAATGAATAGAACCTCATGCTTTTAAGCAGCAATATCAAATTGCACAGTATGAATTAGGGTATATTATGGACATCTTGGCACTTACCTGCTTTTACTTCCATTTGAGTTTGAAATGGCTCTCCGTAAAGGGCTTTGCAGTTGGTTGCATGAAAACACAGTTTCCCAGCACAGCATCTGATGATGCCAAACTGTGTGATGGGCTCCTGAATGGTAATTATTTTCTGAGCGACAATGTGCATCTCACTGCTGGTGCATTCAACTGCCACAACAAATGTACTTGGATATATATATTTGTACACCACAATGCTCTCCAACCTGAGAAAAAGCACAAATAGAAACAGTTAGTGATCACAGTAATTTCCTCCAAAATGCTGGCTAGTACATTTCCTATAAATCCTCTTAGTAATGTCTTTTGTGAGGCCTTGCTTCACTGTTAAATGTCTTTCAGCATCTACCCCTAAACATTGTAACATGTTCAATCAAATCATTGCATCGTCACATTTATTTTCTCAAACTTGACAAAGTTCAGTCCAGATCCACAAAAAACATTATACAACTGAGTGTAAGCGGACCTTCATGAGGAGAATCTGTGTGTGCAGGATACATTTTTCGATTCTTATTTTATACCCACATAGTCAGTCTCAGTCACTCTGTAACAGTTGCTACTCACCCCTCTGGACTGTGCAGATAAATAACATGGCCATCTCCTGTACTCAGCTTGCAGCTAAGATTTCCCCGGGGCAAATCTAAGAGCCACTTTACAGTGATGGTGATGTCATCAAAAACAGCAGCCACAGCAATCGCTGACAATGTGAGCCCTGGCGGGAGAAAATGACCAGTGCCTGTAACCAACAAGGCTTCCATAAAAACAGACAAACACAGATCCTCATCATCTTGGCAGACAGGCACAAATACTACAGGGATATTTAATACGGCACCAATAAGAGACCATCAATGTGATGCATCTGTTTTGCTCTGTCTCAGTATCTTTTGCTGCTTGAAGAGTTCCTTCTTGCGTTTGTCATTTGCTCTCTACAAGTAACTGCTCTGCTGATATTGAAATCATGAGATATGATGAAATTGACAGATTGAATAAATACATTTTAACCAACATCCCCTTTGTCAGATTTAAATGTTTGATTTTTTTTTTGAGTAGTTGATGGATTTTGCCTTTTAGGGTTTAATGGGTTTGATACACACATTGAGGTCACAGCCTGAACCTGAGTCTGTGAACCATAACACACATGGATTTCTGAAAGGACATTTTAAAGGTTTTGGTTTACAGCTTGAAACTAACTTGACAGTTGCTGGGTCCAGAAAAAAAAAAAACAATAGCAAAAATAGGCCATTTTCACAGCAGACATTTGGACTTGTCATAGTGGGAAAAGCACAGGTGTTACTAATAACATTAACAATGGCTCCGTTCTATTCAGTGTCAAGAATGCATAATATTAGGACCCTGAATCTGAAGCATTAAATGTATTATTTACACCTGTGCTTTTCCAGCTGTGACATGTCAAAATGTCTTCTGTGTAAAAGGCCCACGGGCGGCAGCCTGAGTAAAGCTAAGAGAAAACAAGGTAGCTGCCCCTCATGGCTATCAGTGATTGACTCCTGTCAATCTAATAAACCAAGATCCGAAACATATTCTGATTAAGCCTTAATATCTTTTGAGTCAAGATACATACTGGAAATTATTAGCTATTAAGACCATAATGTCTTGTGGTAAAAAAATAACTGACATAACTGACTGGTCTATCTTACACCTCGTGCAGAACGGTGCAAAGTGTCATTGGTAGTGGTGTTTAGTCAGTGGCTCAATATTTTCCTGCTATTTAAAGAGTGCATCATTCCGATAATAAGATGCTCCCCATTAAGAGAGACACTGTGCACATTTATGCGTGAGGCACAGCAACATAACTTCATTAATTCTTTAAATCTCCCACCACGGCAGGATTGGTCAAGATGCACTGACAGCAGCCTAATCATGAATGTAAATCGTTAAAGAAAACAGTCATACAGCATTAAAACACACAATAACGAAACCACTGGAAGAGGGAGAGCTGTGACCCACAACCGGTTTATCCTAGTTTAATAGACTCCAGTCTACAGTAGAGTTCAGACAACTCACTTGTAAACCGCAGAGCTTCAGAATAACATTAGGCATCTTATTTTCAAGAGGCACAAAAAAAATGAAAATAAACAGACATTTAAACAAAAATAAATACGTAAATAACAGTAATGATAAAGTAAATAATCTCTGTGTTTTTTGGAGCCAGCATCTACTGTCTGTAGATATCATAGACTACCTCTTTATTTGTTCATTTATTGGTTTCAGCTTTTGAACATGGCAGTTTGCACATGGATGATATAATAAAAGGTAGGATGTGAAACAGAATCAGAATCAGATCTGCGTGTCTTCTACTGCAAGTAAAGTGTGATTCCCATTTGAAAGGTTTAAAATTTAACTACTGTGACCTACCATCTTTGCAGTGGTAGTCCAAAGACAGGTAGCTCCCCAGCTGGGGACAGGGTTCACCAAAAGAGTCCATAACTTCAGAAATCTGGCAGACCTGACGGCCATGACAGTGGGCTGGGAAACACATGGAGAAAAATATCAGCCACTGATAACGAACAGCAATGCTAATGACATTATGACGGGAAGTTCTACCCATTACTACTTCATACTTAGCCGTTCTAGTGTCCCAGTGAGAAATGTTTGTGCTAACATCAACATTTTACTCAACTAACGACCCTAGAAAACATTCATCATCATCATAAATAGACTGCACTTCTGTGATACTTCTAATATGAGCACAGAACAAAGCACTTCACATTCACCCACATACACGCTCACACAGTCCCTGGACAGCTCATGTTCAGTTTCTTGCTCGAGGATGCTAGATATGCAGACAGGAGGATCCAAAGGGAACTGCATACCCAGTAACTACTGGACGACCTGCTTGACCACCTGAGCTGCAGCCATCACGTTCTAAAACCTGGCTCCGTGTTTCTAAATGCTTTTTCTCTAAATGGTGTAAGGAATTTGTGCTATAGCCTAGGTATCATGTGTATGCCATCAGCATCACCTGATGTGAACTTTCTGAATTAAACATCAACTGACGGCAGCATGGTGACTCAGCAGGATGGACCTGGCTTTGAACACAGCAGACCAGCTGGTGGATTTCTCAATAATGTTATCCCTGTGGCCCATAAGGGGAACATAAACCAATTGCACAGTGCATATGTGATGAACATGACGGTACAGTGTAAAGACTGGTTTTGAACTCTAAATGCATACGAGAAACCCCTCCCCTTTCAAAATTAAAAAATATTTTTAACTTTAATGTATTCTTTGTGCTAATTTATGTGTGTCTGCTAAAGGTCAGCAGAGGGTGTTCTAAGTTTAGCAAAGCCATGGCGCATCAATCCCACCGCAAGCTAGATTTATGCTGGGCTTACAGACAGTATACAGTCATGGTAGGGTGACCAGACGTCCCCGTTTTCCGGGGACAGTCCCCGGTTTTGGTAGCCTGTCCTCGTCTGGAGCTGTCCCTAGAAATGTCCCAGTTTTTAACTGTGTATTAATCATAGATTTTACGTGGCCAGAAAGACTGGACAGCAGAGCACACAGGTGTCATGCCGAAAAGTGATCGTCCGCCGAAAAGTGATTGCTGTCCGCAGGAGCGCGTGCAGCATGTTAAAGCAGTATCGCCCAGTTTCTTGAAGTTATATTTGACAGATTATAAAACCGAAATAGTCCCCTTTTTTTATTTCATATAATAACATTATATTTTTAATGACATACTGACCAACAAACAAAAAATGTACCCGGCTTTCATTTCACAAATCTGGTCGCCTTAAGTCAAGGGCAATAGCAGAGCTGATGTATATTGAGTTAACCTAGCACCAAATTGAACAGTGTTGCTGACTATTCAGAGTCATAAATGTGTTTTGCACATGTAAGAGTACTGTATAGCGACTGTTATGGTTGTAACAGTATTTTAGTAGCATAGTAGTAAAATACCTCAAGCATTTGTTTTGGTTTATATGCAAAGCTGGGATGTAAGCATGTGCTGGAATTTTAGCAGTTAGCATTGATGATTAGCATAAATGATTAGCACAAGTAATAGCCCCTTTCACACAAACGGGTGCTGTTTTAGTGCAAAACATTCTAATCATCATTCTAATCCTGTTACATCTGTGTGGGTTTACTGGCTGTTTAATGACATGAAGGTCAGGTGAATATAAAATTATAAATTGTTCAAATATTTGATTATTTTTGATTGCCTTCTGACGTGGCCAGGGCGTAACTGTTATGGCAGAAAATTGTGTTTGGTTGGATCCTGTCACTAGCGTCCGTCCCGCCTCCTCCAGCTCAGTCCATTTGTTTTCTTTTTTTTCTTGTCAGTCTGTTTTAAAAATTGTACAACTTCTCTGTCCACTTTTGCCCTTTGCTTCGCCCTCTCCTCCTGTACTGTCCGCTTCCTCATACCAGGATGGCTTGATATGGCCAGAGGGAGGATTGTTATGGCAAAAAATTGTGTCCTCTTGCATTTAATCTTTTATGCAAGATCTTTTACTATTATTATTATTATTATTATTACTAATATTGTCATGTCTTATAGAGATATATGTATTGTGTTTTTATCCTTAACCTTTCCTTCTTCTATGCTCCTTATGTTAGTCCATCCACATTTACTAGGGTTTAGTTCAGAGCTGGGAGATTGTTTAATGTTTTCCCTCTTTTGTTGTTCCTCTCCTCTCCTTGAATGAACATTCGAGGAGAGGATCTCTGTTCTTCAAAACATAGAAATGTAGACTGTGTAAATGATTATGCATCCCTTTGCTTGGGGCCAGATGCCCAAAGCTGCCCCAGGCAGCAGGTCTCTGGACCAGCTGTATAAGTGATTCAGTACTTCTCTGTTTATTCTCTTTTATTAATAAATTCTTCAAAGACAATGGTTTGTTGTTACTCAATGACTTGCTTAATCCCTCACCAGCAATACACAATTTGCACGACAGTACCCTCCCTTTTACCCAATGCATGCTCAAACCAGAATGAGATAAGGATGTTTGCATGGTCTGCTTATGCCATTAGTTAAATGCATGAGCTAATATTTACTCTAAAAGGGATGGATGCCACTGATGTATCTTTAATGCTATTAAGCTATTATTAAATATTGTTTGTTTTTACTTCCATTAGTGTCCTGCCAGGCTATCATTCTTTGCAGATAATAGTCTGTAGTGAGACAATATGTGCTTTGTAAAATCTGGCTCACTTCCTTCAAAAAGTGGATTGAATTTCATCATGGCTTTCATCCATGCATATATTTGTTTTCCTATTCTGATTTGTTTCTTATTGAGTTCAACAGATTTAATGCAAGGAACTATTATAAAGCTGAGAGTGGTTATCGCGCAAATCAAATCAGTTACCACCTCTGGATTACCAACAACTGAATTATATTGAAATAATTAATGTTTTTATTGCAAAAGAAAAAAACTATTTGACCTTGCTTTACCTGTTAATGATTCTGCAACATCCACCCAGCCGCACTGATGTTGTGTGGGTGTTGCTGATGTGGACTGGGAGTGCGTGGATCGACAGTAATAAATGTTCTTACGACCGTAGAAGCTGTCATCTATCATTAAGACTTGACCAGAACCACACTGCAGAGTGGTGTTATGGCCTGCACACACAGTGGATCTCCCAGACTCTGGAAAGCATACAAAAGCAGCACAAAGTTGTTATTCATTTATTCAGGATGATTCTGTATGATTTTGTTTTTTCAAGGTTAGAGTCAGAATACATACGAAACTGGCAGATAAAATGCAGTTCTTTGTTGCAGTCTCTTGTGGCTTTCCATTGGAAGCTAGAGTTTCCCAGTATGAGTCCACATGCTGCTCCTGGCTGTGGGCTGCTCACCCAGTTTGAATATGTGATTTGTGAACCATCCAGCCAAGAGAGAGGACCTGAGGATGGAACAAACCACTGCTGAACATATGATCACGTTGAGCTGAAGTGCCTATAACTACAATGACCTAAATATAGTGTAAAGAAAACATTACATTTATTGTTTCATGTATATTTGCTTCTGTACATTTGGTTGAATTCACAGTTTTCTGTAGTTTTCAGCGACCCTAAAGGGCCACTCTACCCATTCTTCACTCTTCAACATTTACTCAAAAAAGGCTAACATTAAAATGAAATAGCATTTATTGGTTTAAAGGATAAAGATCAAGATCAACTTTTTTTCCTCTAAGGGAAATTTTTCTTGGGCATCAGTGCCTGTGAGGCTGCAGTAACAAACAGTAACACATATGGACTTCACAATCACGTGCAAAACCGGGGGTATATTTTTTCTTACTATCAACAAATTTCATAAAATAATGAGAACATCAATAATGTATGGAAGGATTGCCTGTGTTACCAAAGTATAGTAGTTTATTCCTCTGCTATAGATCGATCTCTGTTGTTTACAAAATATATATAAACAAATAGATATGAGCTACATCATAAAACAGATAGAAGCAAGGAATAGATGTACCTATTAATTTGGGTATAATAATTTCTAAATCCTTTTTTACTTCTACAGTTCCAACATTGGAGAAGTGGGTAATTTTATCTGCCAAGCGAACACCTTTGTTGTAAATAGAGACACCTGGTAAGTACAGACTATTTTTAAATTGTGTAATGTACGTTTTTCACTCAAAAATATCTGCAGTGTGTGAAGTGATTTCCCACTCCAGTGAGGGAGAGAAAAGGCTTTACATCAGTTAAAAGGCTGTAATTAATGAACAGAGGAAAGTGAAATTGATATCTCAGTAGGAACTTTTTTTCCCAGACATATACCAAAGTGAGAACACATTGCACACAATTGCATCAAAGACTTTTTCTATTAATCACCAGTGTTTAACTATTCTCTTCAATGGTGTTCTGCGTTGCAGCATTTGATGGATTGAATCAAATGTGTAAGAGAGTTAAAGTTAAAGACCAAAAAAAGGTTGTGGTTATAGACCTCCTGATTCCCTGTCTCTTTTTAAAGTGCTATATTTGATCCTGGGTTTCTTATCTTTCCAGATATATAATTAACTGCAAGGAGGTAATAGTGGCACCACTGTACTGTAAAAACTTATCCTTGGTAGAATTTTAATTTTTACAACTAAATACATGATTACATTGACAAAGATATTTTACTACATGTTCGTCTTGAGACTTGATCATGAGCTTTTTGTTGTTGCTGTATATTTAAACTCATCTGTCTAAGGTGAGAATAATCCGCATGGCAGCGCAGCAGCTGTCTGTGTTCCACATTTCGGCCTTCTTACCTTCAACAGTTGGAGAATATTGCAGGCTTGTAACGGCAGAAGGTGCTAGTCCAAGCCACACGTCCTTCTTGCTGTCCAAGTGTCTTTGAAGGAAATGTTGAGTTTCTTCATCTGGGACAAATGCAAGGTGTGCCCCACGCTTCTCACACCAAGCCTGAGCACTGAAAAAAGTATGCTGGAGACCCACAAACTCATAGCAGGAGTCTCCAAGGGCCTTCTGATATTCTGGACAGGAAACAGTAAGCTTCGTCTTATCTGCAGCGCAGGACAGACCGTCGAGTGACATCAGGATCAACAGGTGTACAATTGTCCAGCACATTCTTTCTGTTTTCACTTCAAAAATCAAAAGTTGGTCTCACATCCCTTTTCTACACGTTCTTTGTGCTATTAGTGCAGTGGAAAAAAAATAAAGTTGATCTAATGTTCTCATACACACACCCTGCTGATGTCCTGCTTTTACTCTAAATGGGTCTGACATGAGCCTCTCTCACACACCTTGTCCTCTGTTCAGTGGAACATTGTTTACCTAACAGGCAGGCTCTCTCAAAAAGCAATGAATGCATTATCTTTTTACAGAGACAGGGCTGCAACAAAGGAAATCTAGGACATTGGTTTCAACCAGATGAGATATGGTTGTCTATAAACACACACACACATTACATTACATTTAAATTTATTTATTTAGCTGATGCATTTATCCAAAGCCTCTGGAGCTCTCACACCAAAGGCAGGCGTCTTATCCATGCGCCATCACCACCCGCTTGGTCTCGGTTATGGCTTTAGTAGGGATAGTATGCTTGTGAGGGTACTTTGTCATTTAGCCTTGGCAATCTTGGTGGTTGTAGTTGGGCTGCAGCTTAGTTATCAGTCGCCCTTATGTTGATTGATTCTGTGCTGTAAGGGCTTGTTGTTACTGGGGATGATGATGATAACATCCGCTGACCTGTCATCCTGGCTCCCCCTTTTATCATATTTTTAGCATATTTGTTGTACTTCATCAATCTCTAGTTGTGATAGCAGTTGCCGTTTGCGGATGTTATAACACTGAGCTAGGAATTTGTTCTTTGTCAGTGTTGATGATGGGTTTCGAAGCATCCCACAGTCTCTGCATATAACCTTTCTCACTGGGATTGCTTGTATAGTAGCACTAAATCAGATTAGGGCTGGACAATATGGCCAAAAATGTTATCATGATAAAAATAAAATTTCATATCATGCAATATCAATAATTGTCAAATCATTATTTCTTTCGAGTTTAAAGGTTTTTGCTCCTGACTGAAAATTGAAGAAACCAGCTGGTTAATTATGTGGTTCAACTTTCTTTTATGGTCAGAATGTGACAAACACTTGATGCCAAACAGTGGATCACTGAACAAATCTGAGAGAGAACATTCAAAACTATTATGAAATTTTTTTTTTAAACAAATATGATTAGTAAATCTTTTTTCAGTCCCCTTTTCTCAACAAAATAAATATTTTAATATAAAAATTAAGTGCTAATTTGTTCGTGATTCCAAATTACTTAAACCAAATATTTATTATATATATAACATATATTGATAATGAGGAAAATTATATTGGGATAATTATCATTATTGTTTTATTGCCCAGCCCTACATCAGATCCATATTTTCTGCTCTAGTCCATTAATGTCTTGTTCCAGTAGCCCATTTGTCGTGGACCTTGCCTAAGGGTCCACCTGGATACCCTGCCCAGGATTTGAGCCCGCAATTACCTGTACCAAAGTCAGTGGGAAACAAACAAAGTGACTGTGTGAGCTTACATCAAATTGCAACACGTGAAAGAACCAAAAGAAAAGATCAGTATTTCTTCTTTTTCTTTTCTTGTAAGTATAGAACAATAGCAAAACATAGTCATCCTCTCTCTCTCTCTCTCTCTCCCAACACAGTGTTTTGTAAGATTAATTTATATAGATTTCATAACCAGCTTTTTTCATGCAAGTACAGTCTCCGCACTGTAACATTACACTTGGCCAAATATAGTATCCTTTAGCTGACTCACGGCACACATACCTGCGTCATACAACTGAATGAATTGAATTTGCTCCCTCAACACAGAACAAAGTAGTGATGGGGGTTTTCCTGGCGTGCGGTGTAAGACAAGAAAAAGAGGAATATGTCAATGAAAATATCTCCTGTGGCTTTGTCCAGTGTAAAACTAGCTTGGCTCTGTTGGAGCAGTAAAAGCAGTGATGCCCCAGTTTGATTGTACTATTGATTGCACAGCGGGTCTTATTTAAACCAAATGACAAATAGCGGTGAGTACTGGCCTCAATCTTTAGCCATTTACAATGTCGTTGTTGCTTGTCGATCCAAGAGGTACGACAAGAATGAGTTCTGAAGTTAGTTCTACAACAGTTACAAAATGTATTGTGTGCAATAAAATAAATAAAAAAGAAAAAAAGAACATGTTAACAGCTGGTAAACCTTGTGTGGGGGATGCAATAATTAGTTGTTGTTTGACTTGAGCTTTACTTAAATATAATTCACAAGGAAGTTACTGCTTCTAGTAAGGATCTACACAGCCTCTCCATCTGCTAAAGGTCTTGATATCTACTAAACTAAAGTCTTCACATCCCACAATCACACCCAAAGTACAACTGAAGTTTGTAAAGTGTGGTACGCAACCACACATCACTCTGCATTTATTTCTTCAACCTGTTGGCATTTTATTCTTTGTTGTTTTTACCTCCTTATCAAGCTGTTTCATGTCTATCCATGCAGCTTGCTTGACATGCTACAAAACCTTTTTTCTTCAATCATCATCGTCTTTCTGCTGCACTGCTCAACAGTAGCAAAATGAAAGTCATTAAAGATGTCACTATCAGTGTATTTATTATATCCTTCTGTCAGTCCTTGACTGACTTTTCACTATACTTATATGTGCACGACTAAAGCCCTTTTTATTGTGTTTCTTTATGTTATGAGATAAAATAATGCATCTACATCAGGCTGGGTGTGAGTGAACAGCAGCAAACACAGGCACCTGCAGCCACTGTGCTTTGTAAAAGGCTTTTAAGGACAACAAAAGAGGGTGACTTTTATTATCAGAACACGAAAACAGGCTGGTCTGTCTCAGTGATTGTTTTTTCTGTATTTATAAAGGGCCTGTTCCAAGAAACAGGTTCACCGAACCATCTGAATAACTTTGTATGTACAAAAATAGAACAGGTCATTTTACATTTGTCTAAGATACCAACTTGAGGGACTTCAGGGTATTACTACCATGATTCTTTAACCAGGTCATCTGATTTGCAAGGTTTTGTCCTGCCTTATTCTGTATTTGCTGTATTTGCACATTATGTTTGAACTTCATATGTTTGTTATGTTCCTTCATGATATTCTGAAGTCACTAAAATTTAATAAAGCGTGCTGGGGTTAATAGAAATAAACATTTTGCTTACAGGATTTTTGAACTTTTTATTATCAATCATATGTTAATTATGTTACATTGTATTATTAATTATTGTTTTTCTAGACTTATTTTAAATATAAACCATGTAGTTTAGAAGGAGCGTTTTATGAATAAATAAAAGGAATTCAAACAGCTTTATAGCTGCCACACAGTTATCAGAGTGAGCAACAGTCCCCCTGGTGTAGTCAGGAAAGAGCAGTGGCATCTTAAGTGCTGTGAGTTAAAAGATTTTGACATTTAATAAACCAGCTATTCCCTTGAATGCAGGGCCAATGAATAGATGGAATAAAAAGCTACAAACCAGTAAGATAAATGATTTTGTAACCAACTTCTGACACAATTGACAGTAATACAACCTGGAAAATGTGTGAAAAGGGGAGTTTAGCCAGAGGGAAATGCAAATGAAACACTTGGTGAAAATGGACATACAGTGAGAAGCTATAGTAATGACAGGTTATTCCAATTAGGTCATCGCCAACTTTGTCAGCAGTGAGATCGTTAATCAATAAAAGCAGATATGTTGCGTATGATTGGCTGAAGAGCTGCAAAGACTCCTATTATGTCATGTGTTTTCTTTTATATTACACATCAGTCAATTGAAAACCACAGGCTGAAAAAAGGACAAGTTAATGTTAAAAACCACAAGAAGTGAAGTAAGACATTTTAGAGTATGTGAATGAAGGCCATGGGGTTTAATGTCAGTAATAGAATAAGGACAACATGAGTCAGTCCATCTCTGTGGCAAATTATATTTACATGCAAATTGACCACATGCCAAAAAATATGAAATAGCAGAAGGATTCAATGGAAATACAGAAAGAATAGTAGCCTTAAAAAATTTCTTGTCCCTTATTGTAAAAAAAATTATCTCAGCAAGCCACACACTTTCTCATCCTCAGCCAGCAATAATAGCTAATGCGTTAGACATGTTTCTGATCTAGGGAAGTTCTGGTGCTCATTTGAATAGAGAATGATTAAGCATTCTTCTTTTTAATTTAATTTTGTACAAAAGAAGGGGAACGGGTTGCATTAAGGACATCTGATTTAGTAACTGAAACGGCGGCCCAAAAAACAACATTTAAATGGGAGCTATACGTGACAAGACATTGGGGGTGCAAACAGGAGGGCGAGATTAAGGTAATCGTAGATAAAATGCTTTGAATTTCGCTAAGTGAGGTGGTAATATCATCATTCTGCTTTTTGTGGAAAATGAAGCTCTCAACCAAGCAGTCAGAACAGCATCCTTAAGTATTGTTTTTTTTAAGATACCTCATCAATAGATATCACAGCCTCTGCTCTCTCTCTCTTAATTCTCCTTTACCTGCTCAACTCTGTCTGTCTTCCCTCTCCTTTAACTCACTGTTTCACCTTCCCCTTTTCCCTCTTGGTCTAGACATACTGAAGAGCATTGTCAAGTTTGTGGATGATCTCCTGAACATTGTGGAATCATCTGACGGTTTTTGTGCAAACTCTCCAGGCAAGATGTTTTGGGGTTTTATTCTGCCTCACACACTTCTGTCTCAGCTCTCATGGTGACATGTACATGTAAATGCAATAGACTGTGGGAGCTGTTTTGCTAACTGCATTTGAATAATGTCCACTTTAGAGCAGGTTAAGTGTTTGAAAATGAAAAGTCACATGCTGTTTCATTTTCATTTTTATATGGTCCTAGAATGCCCACACAAGTATGTGAAAATGAAAATTGGAGTATTGCGTTGTCATTTAAACGTATACTGAAATAACACATACATATGTGTTACATGCATGTGGGGCGGCTGTGGCTCAGGAGGTCGAGCGGGTTGCCTGTTAATCGGAAGGTTGTCGTTTCAATCCCTCCGGGCTGCATGTCGAAGTGTCCTTGGGCAAGAAACTGAACCCTGAATACCCCCTGGCAGCTGTTCCATCAGTGTATGAATGTTGTGAATGTTACTTTCTGTTTGAGCACTTAGGCTCAGTGTGTGAATGGTGAATGCAGATGCAGTGTAAAAGCACTTTGAGTGGTTGAAAAGACTAGAAAGGCGCTATACATATATGGAGCATTTACATTTATAATGCTATTGGAGTTACATTTTCATTTTCAAGTTTGCGTTATAATATGAAATAAAACTTGAGTCGGATATCTCAGTTAATATCATATAATTATTGTATTTAAAAGTACATTTGAAGTGCAGTGAAGTAGCATTAGATCTAATTAAAATAGGGAAATGTTATCGTAATATTTGCTAACTGAATATTCTGTCAGTAGTAATTATATGACATTGCTGATCGCTTCAAAAGCTCTTTTCAAATGCAAGCCTCTTGAAAATATGTTCAAAGGAGAAGAATCATTTGTCAAATTAACACTCCAAACTCTCTTTCTCAGTCTCACCCCCGCCTCCTTTGAAGGACTACAAAGAAGAACTACGGGCACTTTAGATTAAAATGGAGGGCAGAGAAAGAGAAGGGACAAATGAGGGATGACATGATTAAGGAGATGTGTTCTGATAAACTCCAACTGCAGGAACAAGTGACTCGCTTGGAGAAGGATGTGAAGAAAGTTCAACAAGTCAGATCCGGCAATCCCGATCAAAGTAGTAGTGGCTAGTTTTAACCCAGAGAAACTCTACCATGATGATACAGTAGATAAAGAATAGTGCAATTAGAGATGCATTCAGATGGGCCAACAAAACTTAAAGTAACATGTACACTAAAAATAAGGAATATGGATGACATTGTTCTTTTATAATGTTTCTCATTGTCTAATCATTGTCAAATCCAATTGAAAGTCCAAAATCAGCAATGTTTTATCTTGTCTCTCAAATTGTTGCAGGCTAATGTTACCCAGACATAAGTTTCCAAAATAACAATGTCCTTTGAAATGTACAACCTCTGCTCTTTGACTGTTACTGTCCACTAGGCTAGACAGTGGTGTGAGACAAATATGGAACCTTCTACATCAACCATCGACACTGATGGGTGGTTAATGTAACATTGCATCTGAATCGAGCATCTTTGAACCAGCAAAAGTGATGTTGTTTGTGTGTTTGACAGATGAAAATCAAGAGGACCACCCACTGCCACCCATGGATGGATTGCCTGACTTTAAGGGGGAATTAACACATTTGTTTATCACTGTCATAGCAACCTATCATTCAAATTTCATTGATAGTGGTTGTTTGTTCAATCATATGGTCAGCATACTTTGAGACATACCAGTTTCTCGACATATTTTGATGTGATGCAAAGAGGTAAAAACATGTCATATCTATGACAGCAATCTTGAGAGTGGTGTGAGATCCTCAGCAATTCTTTAACTTATTTTTGTTCTTCAGCAGCTTACTGTATGTTTGTGTTTCACTTGGACCATGCAAAGCACTCTGTTGATCAATATTATATACTTGTTTTTTGTTGTGGTCTGTTGGTTCTCCTGTGATAGGAGATGTGGACAACTAATCCTTGCTCAATTATGGGGTTCATGGGTCCCTTTGCTCCAGCCATCCTGATGTAACTGAGTGAGGTAACCAATTAGTTTCAAGCTCTCATATCACTTAGCCTACTCAGTAGCACTGCCCAGTGAAGACCTTATATGCTAAATTGCTAAATTTTGGAAATGCACAAAGATCAGAAAGTGTGTGTATGTGTTGGTGTGACCGCCCACTCTATGTTTCTGTGTTGTGTAAAGATAGAGTGCTGGTGTCCTGTGCTTCCAGGCACCGTAGCTGGGAAACTGAGGCAAAGGCAAGATTACATATTATTTGTGTGCGCGCGCGCGTGTGTGTGTGTGTGTGTAAAACACACATGTAAAAAAAAACCTTTGCAGACTGTCTTTGCCAAAGTAGTGTTTGCTTTTGTTTACCGGAGAACTCACCCTGCAACAATCTGAATTCTTCTAGTTTGAGTTTTCATTGTCCCTTGAGCTAATTAGTTGCTTACATAATGTGATTGTTATGATGTCACTTGCATATTGTAAATGACATTCATGTTGAAAAAAGCAGCAGATTTTAAATTCCTGTTTTGAGTTTTCAAACTGAATGCTGATCATGATAGGGAGTGGAAAGGGACATAATTGACACACATGGGATTAGTGACATTGGCAGTGATTTGTGGTCCTGTTCAGCTCAGTTGGAAAGAGCAAAGATTGTATTCATCAGTTCTAAAATGGTGAGAAGTCAGTGTATTGTGAAGGGATTTGGGAGTCCAGAACAAATCTACAAAAGTGGTAAATAACAGAGTAAGCCTTGTGTTGGGGCGTCAGTAAGCTCTGCATGCTTACCAAATGCGACACCACAGGGTTGAGCACGCATGAGCACCGACGCCCCCTGTAGCAGGGGCAGCACATGATTTTCACGCAAAATGCAAATGGAAAAATTCATGTCTGAAACTACTATTGCATCACCCAATCCATGTCACACACCTCTGTGAAGCTAGGAGGCTCAACTAGAAACTCAAACCAATTTTTATCCACACCAAACACACATCAAACACCAAGCATCTAAATGAGCTTATATCACAACATAAATCGCTCTGTGAACACTGTACATGGCTGCAGTTATTGCCATCCAGATACCTCTCATCCCATCCTACACCACAGTCCGACCACTCTAAAGAAAGCTCAGCTCCAGCTCTGATCAACTGTGTCACTCAAATCACAGAATTATCCAGATAATAATAACAACAAACGCACCAATACAGATTTATAGTTACAACTACTGACTTACTTTTGCCGTTTTTGCTGTTTTCTGTCCAAAAATGGTTGTTTTCTGTTTCGTTTCTCTCGTCAAAATGAAGGAGGGAGTTGCTTTGGAACAGACGGTCTTTATCCTCGTCTACAGATCGACCCGTAGGAGCTACACAGACATCCAGTATATCAAACGATTTGTCTGCTCAAGAGCTCACTTACAGTCCTGAAGGATCTGTTCTCAAGTTGTGGCCCTGCAAAACATGGAGTGCTTTTGGTCATAGGAATGTAGATCAATATTCACTGTTTTGGAAGCTTTATGTTATTTGGAACGTGGTTGTATGGACAGAAATACTGTTTTGAAGTAAACTCCTAGCAGTAAATATGGCCAAATCATGGACATTTGCCTGGTATATTTTTGAAAAATTGCGTAATAACTGTATATTAGTTTCTTTTCATCAAATGTACGATATTCTGTTGCAATATAATCTACAGGATGATGGTTTTGATGGTGATATTGCTATTAAAATATAGATTTTATACCAGGCGAGGATGAAAATATCATATTTTAATTGCATTTACTCTTAAAAAGAAAAAAATAAATAGGTTAATTTACAGTTGATTCATATTCCTTAGTTTCTGACCTGTCAAAGGAGAATTATGCATCTAGGCCTAATGGTTGAGGAGTTATTACTGATTTTTTTTCCTGAAAGTAGGTGTCTGTTTCCAACAGGTTAATAAATCATCCTGCTGCCTGCTTCATCTGTATTTTGGTCCAATCCTGCATTTCCTGAGCCGTGACAATTAAAGAAGAGAGAGGAGAATAGGAAGTGCACTACACATACTGTATTGATTCTGCTATTTCTTTCAATGTAACATGTATTGTTTCTTAATGAGTCCTTAAATACGCTACTACTACTTGTAAAACCAGGAAAACAACTTCATAATAGTGAATTATATACATATAGACCTACTTCTTTCTTATTATTATGAGACACTGCTGGTTGGATAACTGGCTTATTGCAGTTAAATCCCTAATTGTATACATTATTTGTCCATGTGTTAAGTGTGGAGTCCGTAGAGAAAAATCTCCTAGTGTGGTGCTATTCACCATCATCACACCATAATAGCTTTTTATGTTTCTCGTGTCTTTATGTCATGATTTGATAGGTGATTTTAACACAAAAAGCAGCATCGGCAACATCCGTCATCTTCTATGGTGATGAATTACTCCTCATCTCTGCTGCATTGTATGTTTTAATTGCATTTAATGTAAAATGTGACATCAGGCTGAGTCCATTTAAATCCTGAGAACATTGACACACTTCTAGCAGAAGACAGTGTGTGTGTGCTACAGAGCTTTTGTTTCATCTCTTGTCTGTGTTTCCCAACTTTCATCCTGGACTGTACCTTCATTCATTCATTCACCTAGCAGGTTCTCACTGTAGCACTTTCCAGATCACGAGCTACTCGTTATTACTGCAACAAATCAATACCTTCTTTTCTTTACTCTGTGTAATACAGCCACCGAAACTCACTCATATAATGTACTAACAACGAATCACTCTTGCGAAACACCAGGTTATTTGCTGTTAATGTGGAGATTAGAACAATGTCAGTGTGTTACAATGAATAAGAATGTCACTAACCAAAAGCACCCAGATGGGTTTATAACAGTTATTCCCTGATTGTATAAATTATGTGTCATTGTTGGCCTTAAACAGATTCAGACAGCACTAAAGATGTACTGGATTAAAACAAGTGATTTTTAGGATCCTGGTATTTTTTTATGTGCACCTGTGTGTGTGATGTGTCTATGGCAGGTCATTTCAACATTCAAATGCTGACGCATACAACCTTAGTGAACGATTTTGAGCATTCATAAAGTGATGACTTATCAAACATATACTTTAAATGATTAAATGTCATTCACTTTTGTTTTAGCACTAAGAAGCTGGCAACACTGACACACTGCTTTTAGAACATAATGGTTTGGTGATATACATAATTGTGGTGCCTACATTTGGCCATTCATTATTTACCAGGAGTGCTGAAACATGTAATTTTCCTAAATTCTACCAAAATCCATTACTAGCGTACAATTTGTTGCAAATGGCATACATGTGTGATGGGCCAGAATGGTGAGATATGTCAAAAAAGAAGTGTTCATGTGAACTGAATGATGTGTAGCTGGGGAATTCAGCATTCAGTTGCACCCTACCTGTAAGTAAACCTCTATGCCTATAAAAAGGTGTCACTCTGACAGTTCCATACAAAATCATGAACCTCTGCGTAAATCTATGCTTGTCAGTGTGGATACCCTTTTTCACCCCTGTGCAAGGAAGTGTAAGATGTTACTTTGGGAACATTTCAGTATACTGATGCCAATGTGAACTTGCTTTAGTTTAGCAGACAGAGAGTTGCAATGGTGTGTCCATATTTTCCACATGCTGAAACATTCAAGATCAAGCTACACTATACGACCAAAGAAATGTAATGTATGCATACTTAGTGTACTTTTGTACACACGTTGAGGCTGTTGCGTGGTTTGTGAGGTCCTTTTTCTCCAAGTAAGGGAAAATGTATGTTGTATTATAGAATGATATTCTAGACAAAACAAACCGTTTTGCGGGAGGCCCTTTTCCATTTTAACATGACAACACCCCCGTGCACAAAGCAGATCCATGAATAAATTTTCATAATTATGTTTATGTCAATCAGGTGTATGATTCATGTGTTGGACTCTTAGAACCACACCAGACTGAAATCATGCAGCTTGGGCACAAAGACACAATTTTGAAGGTTCATATGGCTGCCTCAACCTTATCTCAGTGCAGTTCTATACCATGTTCCATATGGCAGTGTTTCTTTTTCTTAATTTTTTGTACCTATTTTAATTAATGTGTATTCTCTTACTGTGACCAGCAAATGCATAATGACCACACATCCCTGGGCTTTGAGGTGCAGCACCAACTGAGCTCTGATGACTCAGCAGATCAACTCTACAAAAAGATTAAACCAGCCTCTTGTGTGATGCAAGAGAGTCATGTTTTGGAATGTATTACTGGACAGACATTGTCACAGCTCGGAAAACCAGTTTGCCATAGTTCTTGGAAGTACGCTATGGAATATTTATTTCCTCAGTATTAAACTTGAAGCATTAAAGAAGTACACATATTCTACAGTGGTTAGAGGTGGCTGTGGAGAAAAAAAATGCGTATTGTCATCAAGTCGCAAAAAAGTACAAAACCTGGCAGACCAGTTTTGAAATTAATGAAGGCACTGCTTTTGTTTTACTTTTTGGGAACACAGTTTTGATTGTTATTATGTCCTTGAAAATACCTTTGTCCCTTTACTTTTTTGGTGTTTAGTAGTTTGTTAGTTCCCCCCCTTTCATTCAGACTTCCCAATAAAATACATACTTGTCAAGGGAGAGGTGTAATCTGTTGCCATGTTCATTGATCCACCAGCAAGTTTGCTTCCTCTGCTGTTGCAGGGTAAAGGGGCTTATCTGGATGTTATCCACAAGTACTTTGATTCCAAGCTATATGAAAAAACGCAGCATTGGATAGACCCTGTGGAGACAACGCAAGGGGAGTGAGTGATGGATCAAAGGGTTCCTTCATCACTTCACACAAACGCTCTGTTCCTCATATGTCCTTTAAATTTACCCTTGTGTTTTGTTGACTTTTGCTTTACTACCTCATTTTAAAGCCCACCTCATGCATTTGTAAAAATAATAACTGCAAAACAAACCATTCATCTTCAAATAATTTTTCCTTCTCCCCTGATCATATTAAACATGTACAAAAGGATTAAAGTAGTAATCTTTCTCTGCCACAAACTGGGTTTACACATTTCATGAAGATTACAAAACAAAAGCAGCAACTACATTTTTGGGTGTAACTCCTTGATTAGAAAATTGGCAAATCGATATCCACTGTTACTCTGCTGAAGCTTCAGTTCCAATTTGAGCAGCACGTCTTGTCCTGAACATTTCAGGAGGTTGAGGGAATAGATGCTGTTCTGTCCTGGCTGAAGGTGGAGGAGAGGCTGGTGTTCAGTACTACTTTTTTCTGGAGCCAAATTGTCTTTTCTTTAACCAGCGCTAATAAGCGCTATTACAAAACTAGACACATCATCAGTCCACATTATAAGGTAGCTCTTTTGTAATAAAGAAACAACCATTTAAAGAAAATGTTTGTTTTTTTTTACAGAAAGGCCATTCATTAAAATTATGTATCCTTCTTTATGAAGAGAATATGAAGATCCCTTTTAATATATTTGAATGAGTCATACATAGATCCAAGGCTTTTCTCATATAGGATTTGTATAGTTTATGATGACAAGAAAAAAATAGGGAAGCATTTTGGTCTATTTTGTGTTTGTAGTGAGTGGGCATTTAATTACAATATGTATGCTGCTGTACTGTTGATTATATTTCAAATGCATTCTGTATATTGTTTTATTGTATTTAATTACATGTTTTATGTGCAGTCTGCAAAGCATGTGTGTACTATTAATTTAACTTTTGTTTTATTTACATAATAATAGGAGGTTGCTGTAGCGCTTATTCCCTGCAGACCACTGGAAGAGCATCTGTTGCACGGATGAGAAATAATGGGGATCCAAATAAATAAACATCAAATCTAAATAGACTTACTTACTGTGCATTGAAGTCCCTCAGCTTTTCACACTGTAAAATTAGGGATGCATCATTTAATTGTATTTCCCCTGTAATTCAGCATGTCATGTTAATGTTCGGTCTGTAGGAGCAGCAGAGCAGCATTAATGTGTTGTCCTGGTGTTTGCTGTCACCGTGTGGTGACTCAAAAGAAGTGCATGTGGTTGCCATTTACCTCTTCACGTGGTGTTAGTAGTGTTAGAAATTTCAAAACTGTTTTTGAAATCTGTGGTGTGGCGTAGGTTTTTGTGGGATTATCTTTCCCATATGAAGGTCCCACTGCAGTTGAGGCCTTAGCCAATGGCTGTTCGTTCCTGACCCTCAGGTTAAACCCTCCACTTCAGATCGAGCCCTTCCTTCCCCATGCAACCTGATCTCACAGTAATGCGAGGTCGTGGTGGTCATTTCACGTCTGTGAGATCAGGTTATGAGTTTACCTGTGAATACACAATGGTTAACATCCTGATTGAAAAACAGGTTGGTGGGTTCTCTACAGGATCAGTTTTGTAATTAGGAAAAGACTCCTCTCTTCTCATCTTGTTCTCATTTTTGCCTAAAGACTATAGCCTAACCCTAAGTGTCCTTATTACCCAGAGCTCTAACGTGACCGGACAAAAAAGGAGCTTGCTTGGAGAAAAGCGAGGATGTTGAACTACCTGGTAAATTCTGAAAACATTTGAGATTATGTGTAATATGTGTAATTTATTCCAGCTATCGGTTGTAACTCACTATGAAACAAGTTAATAAACAAATCAAATCAGGAATCAAATTCACCAATATTTTTTTTTACAAAAATGGCTAGCATTTGACAGAAGATATAGGCCTACTAGGTCATTACAGGTTACAAATGTAGTTTGTGACCTGTTAGTGTAACTGTTTACGGTCAACAGTGACGTTATTTTAGTTTCCTTTAGTTTGAGTATTATTTACAGCTATTTGACAGTTGGCCCCAAACCAGCTTTGCATTTACAAGCTCACCTCTGACAAGAGAAGTAAATTATCCAACCTGTACAATTTTGTAGTGGCAAACAAACTATGTTTCCATGCCGCTATTTCTGTGATGCAGTATTAATTTAACAGTACATTTAAAATTTTTTAAATTATTTATTAGTTTATTTGACAGGACAGTGTACATTAATTAACATTGTTGCAAATGCACCAGAATTAGCCAAAAGGCTATTTTTTATCCATTGTCCTTGGACAGATCTTAAAATTGTCTACCTAAAAAAACAACAATAAGAAGATTACAGTGAACAATACAAATATAAAAGAGCAGTAAAACAGATATAACTCTTCAAATCCTGTTGATAAATACAGTATAAAATTTTTTTAAAAATGATACTACATATTGACACAGCAGAGACACAAGTGGCAGCACGGTTGGGTTGGGGGAAGATACATATTCTTATTAATGCTGACATGTCTGAAGTGTTATGAACCAGTTTTTTAGATGTTTTTTGAACAGAGTGTATGTGGTGAGATCTCTGATATTCTGAGGGACAGAGTTCCACTCATGTGCTGCTGTGACTGAAACGGCACTCTGACTAAATGCACTTTTCTGCAGAGGAACAACACAGTCTCCTTAGGCCGACCCTCGTGTTACTCTCTGTGCGGTGTTCCTGATGTTTACAAACTGACTGAGTGGAGGAGATGACAGACCATGGATGAATTTGTGTAACAGACAGAGGTTTGAATACTTGATGACATTTTCCCAACTTAAAAGCTTATGCTTTTGTAAAATGGCACAATGGTGATATCTTGATTTTTTGATTTGATTGTCTGTTTGTAAGGTGACTCTAAAGATTTTAGTGTTGTTTTGTTTGCCTGTGACCAGGTTGTAAACAGTAAGTGGTGTGAGACTGAACCATACATGAACATTTTAGCTGCCTGAAGTGACAAATGTGATCTTATGGACCGAAAATTTGCGATATTAAATTTGACTCAATTGCAGACCTTTTTTTATCTGTGATTTAAAAGTTAGTTTAGAGTCTGTTAAGATGCCTAGGTATTTTAATTCTGACACAACTTTTATTTTTTCACCTGTCACATAAATATATCATTTATATTTATTGGACGCTTTTATCCAAAGCGACTTACAATTGCTTTTTATGTCAGAGGTTGCACGCCTCTGGAGCAACTAGGGGTTAAGTGTCTTGCTCAGGGACACAAGGTGGATGGGTCACAGTGGGGGATTGTCCATTGCGCCCCCACCACCCCAAATATCTGCCTGATTATTTGCAATGTTTGATTTAGAAAAGTACATTGAAACTGTTTTATTTACATTAAGTTTTAAGCAGGATTGGTTTAGCCATTCAGAGAAATGGGCCATAGACTGTGTAAGTTTTTCAGCAACTTTTTGTGTTTTTACCATGGGTATAAATGACTGTATCGTCTACGTACATCTGAATATAGACGTCTGAACAAACTGAAGGGAGGTTGTTTATATAAAGTGAAAATAGCAGAGGCCCCAAAATAGAGCCTTGAGGTACCCCATGTAGACATGACGAGGGGCGGTGAGTGGTATTCACTGATCCTGACTGACTGTGAGCGAATTCAGTAGATAACAATGTAGTATGTAGTCATATGTGCACAGATAACATTATGGATGGCTTTATCCACTTTGTTCTTATTGGGGATTTCCAGTACCAGAATTGGATTTGTGAATGGGCTGAAAACACTAAATGAATACATTGTACCAAGTTTACTTGCCATAAGCATTGCCTTTGAGTATGCATTCACTCCTCCTTCGCTTCATTTGCCACATAATGGGGATTTGGTTATAGCGTGTCTGTTAATGATGAACTGTCCAGGGTATTTTACTATGTCTCCTATATAGCATTAATACCACTTAATAATAATAATAATAATAATAATAATAATAATAATCTTTATTTGTAGAACACTTTTCAAATACAAGTTACAAAGTGCTTTAACAAGTGTAAAGACAATAATACCCAAAAGACAATAATACAAAAACAAGACAAGATAAAAGCAAGAAAACATTAAAAAGACTAAAATACACATTTAAGATAAATCTAAAATAAGTAAAATAGAATAAAATAAAAGGGATAAAATAAAGTCAAAATCGGGAAAGGCTCTCCTATAAAAGTATGTTTTAAGAAGGGACTTAAAAGAGTTCACTGACTCGGCCGACCTGATTTCCTCGGGCAGGCTGTTCCAGAGCCTCGGCCCCTGACAGCAAACGCTCTGTCCCCTTTAGTTTTCAGTCGAGACTCTGGAACAGACCTCTGCCCGAGGATCTCAAGGTACGTGCTGGTGTGTATGGGACTAAAAGATCAGAAATATGACAAGGTGAGAGGCCATGAAGAGCTTTAAAAGTGATCAATAAAATTTTAAAGTCAATTCTAAAACATACTGGGAGCCAGCTAAGATAGGGGTAATTTGGTCATATTTCCTTGTTCTGGTTAAAAGCCTGGCAGCTGAGTTCTGGACAGTCTGGAGTTGATCAGTAGAGTTTTGGGGTTAAACAAGTGAAAAGGATGTTGCAATAATCCAGGCATGATGAGATGAAGGCGTGTAAAATGGTCTTGGTGTATAATTTGGCGAATATTTGCTATATTTCTAAGTTGATAAAAACATGATTGAACAAGCTTTGTGGTGTGCTACTCGAAATTTAAATTACTATCAAACCAAACACCAAGGTTCTTTGCAAAAGGCTTAATGTGATTTACCGGGGAACCAGCAGATGGCAGTATTTGTTTTGCCATCTGCTGGGACCCAATGACCAGGATTTCTGTTTTGTCTGAGTTCAACTGGAGGAAATGATTTGACGGGAGCTGGGATTGAACTGCCAACCTTCCAATTAACGGCCAACCCGCTCTATCTCCTGAGCCAAAGCCACCATGCTTACTGCTAATATGTCAAAGGGGAAGCAGATACAAGGAAAACAAAATGGGTACTAAGACCGACCCCTGAGGCACACCATATTTAACTGGACAGAACGAAGAGACATTATTGTTTATAGACACGCAAAACTTCTTATTTGACAGGTAGGATGAAAACCATTCTAGGGCAGTACCAGAGATCCCCACCCAGTCTGTCTAACATGATGTTGTGATCAATGGTGTCAAAAGCAGCGTTAAGGTCCAGGAGTACAAGGACTGAGCACATGCCTTCATCAGCAGACATTAAAAGGTCATTGGTGACTTTAAGCAGGGCAGTCTCAGTGCTGTGGTACTTCCTGAAACCAGACTGAAACTTTTCAAATAATTTGTTATTTTCCAGTACAGTGAGCAGCTGTTTGGATAAAATTATTTCTAAACTCTTTGCAATAAAAGGCAGTTTTGAAATTGGTCTAAAATTTTGTGGGAGGGAGGGATCTAAACCTGGTTTCTTTAAAAGTGGGTTCACACAAGCCGTTTTAAAATATTCAGGGACACAACCAGTAGATAGGGAGCTGTTGAAAACAGAGATCAAATGGGGCCCTACAGAATCCATTACTTAAAAACTTTGTAGGTATTACGTCAAGTGGGCTGGAGGACACTCTCATTTGTGATACTGTTTTTAAAAGCTCAGACAAGTCGATGGGATAAAACTGGTTAAAACTCTCTTGTTGCTGGTGAGGAACCTCTGAGTAAGAGGCCACGGGGGTAATAGAGGCTCTGATTGACACCACCTTATTTTTTCCAATAAGGTGGATAAGATAAGATAAAAATCATTACTTCCAGCTGAGGCACAAGGAGGGGTTGGGTTTACCAGCTGATCCACAGTCTTAAACAGAAACCTGGGATTGTGTTTATGTGTAGTAATGAGTTCAGAAAAATAGTGTGTTCTCGCATCCTTAACCATGTTATTGCAGTTAATTAATAAATCCTTCAGACTGAGGTAATGGACTTGGAGACTGGATTTTTTCCATCTGCGCTCTGCTTTCCTGCTTTCTCTTTTTAGGGTGCGAATGCTGTCATTTATCCAGGGTTGCTTACCAGCTTTAGACGTAGGCCTAACCTTTAGAGGAGCAGTAATATTTAGTGACGACAAGCAGATATGATTGAAGTGATCGACCAGATTGATGGTGTTGGAATCAGACAGGTGTTGGCTTTGGCTCTGAAAGAATGCGCAAAACTTTGAAACACTTTGTTCATTAAAGATGCGAGAACACACGGAGCTTGATGAGGCGGCATGAGTAACAGGAGATTCGCGGCTAAAAACAATACATCTGTGGTCAGATATGGTCATGTCCACTAATTCCACAGAGGAAATGCTGACACCCAGGGTAAAAACCAAGTCCAGTGTATGACCACGGTTATGGGTTTGCCCTTTGACATGTTGTTTGACATGTCAGTTGCATTAATATTGGTGGGGTCATCAACATGAATATTAAAATCACCACAAAGAACAATTCTGTCTTAATTTAAAACCAGAGTAGATAAAAATTCAGGAAGTTCTGATAATCCTCCAGACGGTTTTGAGGGATGATAAATTATAACAAATATGACAGGTTGCAGCCCTCCAACTTTAAGAGTGAGAACTTCAAAGGAGTTAAATTCATCACAGCGTATTTGATGACATTTCAAATTTTTCCTATACACGCTCATTAGTCCACCACCACGACCACTGACCCTCGGTTGACTAAAACATCATATTGAGGCGAACACAGTTCAGCTACCTGGCTATAGTCATTCAGGCATAATAATAAAGGCAGCACCAAAATATGTAGCATGCCTAAACAAACTGGTACAAAATGAAGTAGAGGGATGACACTCAGATTCAGCATTCAGAAATAATGAATATTTATACTAAATAACAGAATTTAACTAACTAAACTCTGGACTCCACCCTTCAAAAAGGGAAAATGATAGCCAACATGACTCAGTTGTGGAGGTTTCTAAGTTCTTGACTCGTAAACAAAACTTCATCTTCAAGTTCTTTAAAAAAAATAAATGAGGTATAATAAACAACACACTACACACCCAACTTATAACTAAATATACAAATTGATGAATGTACATGCAATGAACACAGCAATAGACAAGCTTAATTTGTGTGAACAAAGGAGACCACACCACCAACATTAACCTGTGAAAATAACTCAGCAGCTCAGATTGCTGGGAAGTAAAAGGAAAATATCTGAAACCATTCAGATTGTTTCTATATTGATGTGGGACTTTATTTCTAACCTAACCTTCCCTAATTGCCCTAACACTGTGGCATTAACCCCAAGGTTGGGAAGGGAAAGTTAAGATTCACCTCCTTGTTGAGCTCTCAGTTTTACTTGGGGTGATAAACCATGAGGTGGCTCAGCTTTACCGTTATCTCTCTCTCTCTGCAGGCGGCAGGATGATGACATTTTCTCTCACCACTTAGTCAGATCATAGGCATTTTAGTTACCTTTGGACAGAGCCAGGCTAGCTGTTTCCACCAGCTTCCAGTCTTTGTGCTGAGCTAAGCTAACCAGCTTCTGGCTGTAGCTTCATATTCACTGTACAACCATCAGAGTGGCATTTTCTCATCTAGACCTCAGCAAACAAGCATATTTCTCGAACTGTCAAACTATTACTTTAAGGAGAATGGAACGATGAGTGTACAAAGAACACTTTAGTAGTAGTCGGATAAATGAACAATAAGTAATGAAGCCTACTGCTTGAAGAATGTTTAAACATGTGGCATCATGTGCAAAGGTGGACAGAATTTACCCAAGTGGACAAGTTCATTCTTTAAAATTGACTCAATGAGTTGGAGCTACTATGGATGGGATTGGTGCTGATCATAGACTGGGGATAATTCTATGTAATACCGCAGTTGTGTGGATGTAAAGACAAGAAAGGACCATGTCTTGACATTGCACATGAATAAGCAGGATAAAACTTTATTAATCAATAAAACTTTGCTCTTTGACAAAGAAATACCTCATAGTTCTTTTACATAAATAAATTGTGTTTACAGCATCTGTAATACCACTGTTATCATTACTGTACAAACAGACAAATAATAATGCTGTTACATTGTCAGATTTATTGGAAATTCATTTACATCTTTCCATGTAAGCTTTGTGTGTGTGTGTGTGTGTGTGTGTGTGTGTGTGTGTTTGTGTGTGTGTGTGTGACTGCAATGTATCTGTAACCACTGAAGCTGTAAGGGTTTTTACAAGCCCATGCAAAGCCTAGAGCAACAGAGAAGTGGTTAGTATTGCTATCATAATTTTGTGAAAATAAGTGAAATGATTGGTGTGATGCCTCTTATGGGGCGATGGGAATAAATCAGTTCAATACAAGTACACCTAGAGTGGACACATGTTTTCAGTGATTTAGCACAGTTCATCAAGCTGCAGAACTGGACATGTTTCTGAGCTATTTCAATGAAACAATGAAATGGAGTCAAATAGTATCCCACCTGCCTGTTTGAGCAAACAAGTAATACATGTTCAGAGATAATTTCTTTAAAAACCTCTGACAGTCTTTTAGCGAGATGGACCGTGAGGGTTGAAAAATGTCATGGTGCAGAGGAAAAACCACATTATAGATGAATGAACTGCAACTGCAACTCTGGTGATCATAGAATTCCAGTTAACATATTTATAGTTTTTGGTATTCAGCTGTTGCACTTACCCAGTGATTTAGAGAGAGAGCAACAGCTTCAAAGAGCACTGACTTCTAAGGAGTGTAAGGGGGACAGGCACAGCACCTGGCCTAAATTTTCTGTAGCATGAATGTGCACAAGAGAAGTGGCATGAAAATAAGACTAAAGTGCAACGAAGAGAGGTAGAAAGGATTCTGTTGCCAAGATCAAAATGGTTTCCAGTTTATCCAAACACAATATAGTTAACCATATGAGCCACAGAGCTAGTGAAGATACCGTTACTAAGACTGAGTTATCATGAGTTTGTTCTGTGCCTTATGTGGTGGTCATTAGCGTGTAAACACTGTGCTTTGCTAGTTAAAGTGATTGTAAAGATTGTCTTCTATGCATAAGAGAAGGGGGTGAGGGGGCATTACAAATCAGTGTGCTGTTGGTGAGTTGAAGTAGTGTGAGCTCATCCACGCCTTCATTTTATAACTAATACTTATTCTTCACACAATGGAACTAAAGATAATATCAATACATTTGCACCTTGTCCAGTGTGTTGACTCTGAGTCGATAATTACAGTGTTGAGTGGATGTACTATAGGCCCCTTCAGAATCACTGTCCAAGGCTTTGTAACTGTCTTCAGCGTGGGATAAATTTAGACTCTCTCCCTTGGATCCAGTGTGCTGAATACTAATTAAAATTCCTGTCATGTGGCCACCTACCACAAGGGGGCTCACAAGCACTTTGGATTCACAACTACAGCCCACAAACTAATGTGAACAATACCAAGGTTAGTGACACATCTATGAATTATTTATAGCTTTTCATTTCTAGTTTGATTAATCTCAATGAATTTGTATAAAAGCGATTTTATTAAAGAAATCTAAATTTGAGGTGCTGCTCTTCCTCCAACTATACAGCAAGAGGGTGACAGCGAAGGTATTCCTCTCACTATCATCCACACCATTCATCATTGTTTCTTTAGAAATTTGTGCCAGTGGGTAAATTGGGGCTGTGGTCAGTTGCTAGTCCTGTTTCGACATTTGCTTAATATATATAATCATTTGCTTTAGACAGCTTCTGTGCATCAGTGATATAGAGGCCTTGGACAGTGCTGTCAGACACCTACATCCAATCTCAGATTTTCATTTACAGTGCTAAAACTTACAGTAATACTTGTCATTTAATTTCACCAATAATCTACAGCAATATGGAAAACAACATTTACAGTATAAGCACTATAGAGTAAACATTTTTAATTATATGCAACATTGATCATCCTGTACTTGAACTATATGCTGTCTACTCCAAAAAGCCTGTTATGTCGGCCATAAAGTACAATGACTATATTTGTTACTTTTTGTACTGATGCACCCAAACAGTGTAATAAACATATTTACAGACTGTGTGGTTTGTATTTACATTGCATTCATTGCACATAATAATGAACAATAACGATGGGAACGTGCACAATAAATGGATAATAAGCATGTAAGCAGACACAGGAGGAAAAACAGCCTTTGCAAAACGATGCAATGAAAATTATATTCCCACAGGCTGCTTTTTCTGTTTCATTATGCTTTGTTTCACCTTAGGTTTGTTTCATCTTCGTCTTATCCAACTTTCCATATGAACTTTGCAGTCAAAACGAGGAAAAAAATAAAAAAAATAGTAATAAAAGTAAATCTTTGTTAGAAAAATTGATAAATAACATGATCATAGCAATTTGTACAGGAAACCTTCCTGCAGAGTTTAGTGCTTTTACATCTATTATTTCTTTAAGTCTGAAAAGTGGTTAAGCCTGGTAAAACTTTACTTTCCAAATTTCAAGTAAAAAACAAAAGATACTTAATGGATTACAGTGAATAACTGATGGTTGGTAAAAAAATCAAAAGATATGTACAATATATGGCAATGTAACATGTGATACAGATAGAGCAGTTAAATACCCTCAAATCATTTCTTAGTTTTTAGTTACCCATTGTGTCTAAATGGGCACTGTGCTAAACTGTCAGCAGCAAACACCAGTGCATGGTTTGCTAATTTGTGCTTGGATACATTACATACAATACAATAGGCTACACAATGCAATATAAACTGATCAAATGACTTGTGCACTTAGGTTTATAGCCATTGTATGGCAAATGTTTGTCCTTAGTGTCTCCTGTCCTCTTTACTGCTGTTTGCTTTTAGTTGTAGAGTTTCTAGATCGAGGCCGACCTCACCGTGTTCGCTGATGCTTTTCACCTTCTGGAGACAGGAGTGTTTGCTGACTCAGTACTGCTTATGAGCTCTCTGTCTGAGTGCCCTTTTCTCTGCTTCCCACTCTGTATAGTGGCTGCTGCTGTTGAAGGGAGGAGGCTAGTGACACAAACTCCTCTCTGGCTGTATTAGGAAAGGAACAGGTGTGCTTGTATATATTAATTTAACTTAAAAAGTAGTAGGCAGCTCTCAGCTCAACATGAAGTTTGTATTCTTAATTGAGATACAATAGGAAGACACAACACATTTGTGGGAATTGTTAGGTCTCTGAAAATAATATTACAAAGAGTACGGCCTAGACGTGCTCTATATGAAAAGTGCAATGAGATCATTTTTGTTATGAATTATATAAATAAACTGAACTGAATACATGTTGATCCCCATTATGCCCATTACAACAATAGCTGAACCCACAAGGACAAATGATTATATTGTAGTCTGTGATGATATGAATGTTATCTAAGCAGCAAGTACAGTATGTCTAGGTTCCAAAGCTCCAGTTGGTGGACAGTAGTCTCAGTTCTTGAGCCTTTTCCTTGTTCTAGGTGTAGAAGAAGAGAAGTGTTATCTTTCCAGGAGGTGGTCTTCAATCATGTCCTTTCCCCTCAAAGTCTCTCAGGCGTCTGCGTTTGTGTGTGTGTGTGCATGCATGTGTGTTTGTTTATGTCTGAATGTACTATGTACAGTATATACAGCATGTGTGTATATATTCATGTGTATAAGAACATGGGTGTATAGAGTCTGTATGTACTGAATGTGCAGGGGTAGTGTGGATTAAAGTGTGTTTGAAAGACAGAGAGAAGAGGGCGGAGGGCAGGAGGCAGCCAGGTGTTTGTCGGTGTGTCTGTGTGTTTGTGTGTGTGTGTGTGAACCTGCTCGTCTGGTCAACACACAGGTGTCTCACTCAAAGCGTTCGTAGTTCCTCGTCTGTCTCACACGGGGCACCATGTCCCTCAGGAGTCTGCGGGGACAGAAACAAGGTCTCATTGGAAAGAATGTAAATGTCCAAGGAGCCCAACTACTACAGATCTGTCAAGTTGACATGTGAATCTGGCATTGATAGAATATGGATGGCAGAAATTATGAAATATTTGAGATCATATGAAGAAATATAGACCGGGGACTGCTGTTGGTTTATCTCTTACTTGACGCCATATGCCAAAATGATGAATCCAATGAGAACTCCAATGGTGCCATCCAGAAACCACACATCAGTGTGATGCTTGAAGACTTCGGCGCTGATCAGAATGGAAAATCCCATAATAGCACCGACCAAAGAGTTAAAGCCTAAAAAAAACAAACATGGAGGAAATGTCATGTCTGTTTATGCATTGTATGTATGAGTCAAGTAGTTTAACCCTAAATACTGGTGCTGGGCAACGATTAAAATCTTTAATTACGATTAATCGCATTGTTATGCGCAAAATTTAATAATGAATTCTAAAGTAGTGTATTGTGCAATTTTTATTTAAATTTACTGCTATATATATAAAGCGCAAAAACATGTGTTTGCAAACACTTTAAACAAATAAGGTACTTTTTACCAGCAGTATTCCCTTTACACAGTAGCAATAAAATATTTCCTGTAAATCTCAACTTAAATATTAATGTAATCAAATCAAATATTAAACCAAAGCTATTGCCACTGCCAGGGCTTTACCTTTTATCTAACTTGTTAAAACAAGTTAGCATCAGAGTTCAGAGCCACGATCATAACATCATAACTGGTTAACATATTTAAATCTGTTTTCTTGTTTTGCTTTAACAGGTATCCGCAGAAACATTTTTTATCTGGGAGCAGCATAAACAGTCTATGTTCAACAGCATAAACAGTCTATGTTCAGTAGCAACTACTCAGAGAGTCCCTGTTAAGGCCTTTTCACACAGGAAGCGATTTATGCACCTTGTAAATCATTTTCATTGAGAGGCGAGTGTGTAGGAAGGGAGGCGTGGGCATTTTGACAGGCGTAGCGACAAGTGGGCGTGTTCCTGTGAAACTGTCGCAGTCGTGCTCGCCTCACGCAAGTGCCCGCCAGCTGCCGAAGTTGAATTGTCTTAAACTTTGGGTATGCGACGTGCAGCACAAATCTTTGGAAGAGAGACTGATCCTCGTTGTTTGTGAGTCTCCAGAATCTATTAATGTTTACTAAATAGTTATCAGGACATGGCAGAGCATCCCAGCAAAACTAGATGAAGGCCTATCAGGTAAAGTTATGTATGTTAACTTAAGTTAAATTGACTACAGCTGTGTAGCGCACAGAAGCTGTTGCCATGGTTACTCTCCATAGAGCGCCTGCTGTTTACTCGCGGAGCGCTGTCTTACAGATCCCACACGCTGCATCCACTGCTTGTCTGGGTGGGTGATTTGCAGGCTGATCAACATCCCACCCCTCCTGTGACCCGTGCTTTGACTGGATGTGTATTCAAAGCCAGTGAGCAACGGACTTTCAAACTAATAATAATAATAATAATAATAATAACTGAGTCAACATGAGATAAAATAATTGTCGGCGTTAATTAATTAATGCATTATCCTCTCATGGAACTCATGGCAAGAAAGCAAAGAAGCATATTTACCAAAGTTTGGGATTATTTTAAACAAACCTTTACCACAGAAGTGGAAAGGGAGAAACCTTCTGGAGTTGTTTTTGAAACTCTCAAATACAAATGGCTAAAGCCTACATAATTGTTGGCTACATGGCCTGTATTTGAGTTGCCCTGTATACCCTTATATACCCTGTATTTATAATTACATTTCTACTGTTGTGAAAGCTAGCATAGAGGGTTATTGTCTCGCCTGCAGTGAGTGTATAGTCTTGTGGGAAATATATCCAAGCTCTGAGAACAGCAACCTCAGGTTTATTGGATTGATGCCCTGTGTGTTCTGAGACCAAGGGATAGCAGTGTGTGTGTGTGTGTGTGTGTGCTGTGTGCTTTTGTACACATGTGCATGTGTCTATAAGCAGCGTGTGGGTCACAACCTATTAGATCTTTCAATTCAGTGGTGTGAGTAACTCCTTCTCTCACACAGAAAAACACACAAGTATCCTCTGTTTTGTGGTTTTGGTTTTAATGCTGTTTTGTTTTGGTTGTCACGTGTTGTGTTTGGGGTTAGTTCCCCTAACTTTAACCATGGCTTTCAACATTTGGTTCAGGGTCAGGGAAGGTTATTTCATGGTATCTTAAGCTACTTCATACTTCTACCACACTACCTTTCAGAGGGAAATATTGACTCCACCACATTTATTTAACAGATAAAGCTTTTAGTTACTATGTAGATTAAGACTTTGAAGCCTATAATGAGCATATAAAATGTCATAGAGATATTTAAACCACCCAACAGCATAAAAAATAATAAAATAACCCCCTTTTGAACCGGCTGTTAAACAATCAAATGCCTCTAACAAGTGAATGCATTACTAATAATCCAACAATAATATTTAATACTATAACAAGGGCCATTTTGTTGTACTTTTATTTTAAGTATATAGGGTTAGGGTTAGTTTTCTGTGCATTGATATTGAATAAATCTACCACTGTTTGTTTAATATTACTAAATATTATTAAATATTTATATGTTAATGTTTCATTTAAACATCTTAACGTGAATTCTTTTAATTTATATAAATATACTATAATATGAAAATAAATGCACATGGTTTCAACAACATTTTAGCTTCTTTTTGTCCCTGTTGAGCACCCCCAGTTCCTCTATTTACAGTATCCTTCAACACTACATCCTCTAAAACTCAAAATCATTTTTAAAGCCATATTTTTCTCCCTCAACTACTTGTCACCAGCAGGAGAGAGACACAGACATTGATTATCAGCAGTAGGCAAAAGAAATGTCTTATGAGTTACAGAATATTTTCCTGGGCATTTGTCTGTATTGAGTGAGTCAAATGCGTTGTAAAGACCTCTTAGTTTGGTGTGCTATTCATTTATTTATATTTAACTATGTGTGTGTGTGTGTGTACCATACCATCAGTGATAAGTGCCCTGCTAGTCAGCACTCTTCCCAGCATGAACTTGGCCACAGCCAGCACAGCACACGTGAGCCCACTCACTATAGACACACTGAAGAGAAAGTCATCCTACAGACAGACAGGGAGGAGAAGATAGAAAAGCAGATTATTTGTTAATAGGTTGCGGTAAACTTTGTGTGCTGGCTGATAAAGGGGGAAAGGCTAAAGATAAAGCAAGCAAACAAACTGAGAGGAAGCTCAGGCTGTACAGACACTGTGTGGATCGCCAACGTGATCAGTCAGACGGAATGACCCACAAAGCTTTTGTCAGCTCAACCATTAATAATATACTGTATATACAGACTTGGTGCATTAATCCGAAGGTCATACAGATGACATCTCTTAAGTGATGTGAGTCTCTGGTGTTTTCAACTTAAGTCTCCAACTGACTCAGCAAAAACCAACGCTAGACCCCACAGGGCCTCCCCCTCCAATGTAATTGGCCCAACAGAAGGGGAGAGAGACACAGACAACAATGAGAGGAAAAATAAATGATAAACTGGGACAGTAGGAGACATGTGAAAATGGACCTCACCTTTCTTCACTAGACTTTTGGTCAGGGCTATTTATAACACATTTGGATCAAATATAGCAATGTGCATAGTTTGTGTCACACAAACAGACAGGCCTGTTTCAGAGCAGACTGACTCTGAGAAGGGAAAGCACAGGTGTTACTAAAAAAATTAACGATGGCTTTGTCCTAGTAAGCCATGGCACTGTGAAGGTGAGCCAGCATGCACAATAGCAAGACCCCATATCTAATGCAGCTAAATGGAAATCAGCCATGATTTATTAAAACATTTTTTTTTTGTTACAGCGGTGCTATTCCTACTGTGACAAATCAAAATGTCTTCCATCAAAAAGGAGTCAAAGAAGTTTGGCAATGTCTGTAGGATTTACATGCACATGAATCAAGTTTCAAGTTAAGTGTTTTCCTACTTTATTTGAACTTCTCTTTTAATGTCCTCTTTGCAAAAAAATTATAATATGAGTGTTAACATTAGCCTAACTTGCCAGTATTCTTCTTTGCCTCTCCTACATGTAACGTTGCTGCCATCTCTTAGTCTGAATATTGAAGTTGTTGACATGAATTACTGACCAGTAATTATATAATGTATTTAGTAAAGGCACTACACACTCACTCACTCACTTCACTTCCCTGATTAGACTCTTTGGAGAGACTGTGCTTGACTTTTGTTGCAACTGTTTGGGTGGGAGAGGTTACACCATAACATTCTTATTGGTTCATGAAGCTTGGGTAGCATAGATCCAGCGAGTGAGTGTGGGTGCACATGGTCTTAAGAGTATTTAACAGTATTCTAACCTGTACTAATACTCTGCCCCTCTCTGTTGCTGTATAATGTATTGTATTTTTTCAGCAGGCTGAAAAAGGCAAGAAAGGGACTGCTTGTAGTTCTTTAGGTGAGTCCTTATTTAGATTGATAGGTGTTGGTTATTAAAGAGGTGGTATTATACTTTTTGGCTTTTCCCCTCTCCTTTATTTAGTTATATTTCTTTTTTGTGCATGTAACAGGTTTGCAAAGTGAAAAAGCCCAAAGTCCAGCCCAAAGGGAGTTCCCATCTCCCACAGAAAGCTCTGCTCAGAACCGCTTGAAAACAGCTTGTTTGTAGTCCAGCCCTTCACTTCCTTTACTTGTGACGTCACAATGAAAACGCGTCCTAAAGCTTGCCAAGCGGCTAGTGGGGTCAGGCACGCCCTCTAACCAAGCTAGTCTGAGCGGAGGCCTTTTGGCTCCGACTCGCCTTTGTTTGGTTTTCCATTGTAGAAATGTTGTACCTGTACCTGCTTCCAGGTACTTTTTTTCGTATCACCTCACCTCCGTCGAGGTTCCAAGCAAGCTGAGGGAGACAGATCAGCAGTCTGTCATGTTTTCACGTTAAAACGTAACACGACAGACTGCTGATTGGTCAGAGAGAATATTCACTATTCACTGCATCATCATTGCTTGCGCCAGACAGAGGCCAGCAACAGAAAGTTTTATATTTTACAGTTTTTGTATGGAATTTCATCACTAAATCCACTCCAGAAGTTTTGAGGTGAGAAATCAGCTGTGTAGATTTCCAATATTGACAGTTTTATGAGGAGTGATGGCGGAACAAAAATGTGCTTGAATATTTTTGGAGTTAAGGAGCTCTGCAAGTGGCAACCCGCAGGAGGAGCATGTGAGGCCGGCCAGCCGCCCGCTCACAGAGCCCTCTGCTCCCGCCGTCACACAGACCGCTGCAGCAACAACGGCAGAGGAAAACACAGCTAGAAGGTTTTCATACCGCTTATCTGTCTTTACGTTCTGAGGAATGTTGAAACGTTTTAACTTAAAAAAGAGAAAGCTGTGTGGATACTGTACTATCTGAAATGGGAAACGGAGCAGGGCCGAGTAGAGTCGAGTCTATCGATTTGCGCTATGGTCGCATTTTTCGGCAAGGCAGCATAGATCGTCAGAACACCGGCAACATTTCAACGTTTAGTCCTAAAAGACGATGCAACTCCAACTCTGTTTGGACAACCTGCAAGTATGCTTTACTGGTTGTGTATTATATTTAAAATAAACACGGTAACTTCACAGACTGTTCAAGTGCGGAGTTGTTGTAAATGTTGGCTAACACAGCTAAAGTTATAGCTATAATGCTAACATTAAACCAGATGGTGATTTTTATAGCGGTTTATGTTAAGATGTGGAACAATGATGTTGTGTTCTTATACCACCTTCTAGGTTACGGTCGCAGTCTGAAGTAGCTTTGATTTGGATCACACTACATTGTTTCTTATGACCCGCCCTTCTCTGGTTCTGATTGGCTAGTAGTCCTTACCTGGGAAGTGCGCATTTGCAACTCCCAACAAATATTTTGTACAAGTAAGATGCATCACTCTGTAGCTCAAGAGCGGAGCGTACAACACACAGGGTGAAAAGAGGAGCTGCAGCAATGTGCAGTATGAGAAAAATATGGTGTTTTTTGAAAATTATACCATGTAAACCTGTTCTGGTATAACCCCTAATTAAGATTTTGAACCTGAAAATGAGCATAATACCACCTTTTTAAGACTCACTGAAATCAAGATGTGAGAACAAACTGTGTAAAAGCGTGTCACTGCATGCACACACACATGTCCTGTGTGTGTATGTGCTGCACTGGTGTGTGTCGCCCTCTCTCTGTCCAGCACAGAGGCAGGGAGAGCCAATCTCAGCTCTCTGTGTTTAATCAGGCACTAGACACAGACAGCCTGCCATGAGAGCAGCGAACCCAGGACGTGATGCGAATCGGGATTCCTGATTTTCTTCACCCTCTTCCCACACGCAATGTGACACAGCCCTGTGCTTCAAGCTAGCAACATTCAGCTATGTTCACACTGTATTGCTGCTGTTACATTTACATGAACAGGAAACTCTCTCAGAAAAAGAAACCAGAGAACACATGACAGAATCAACAGAGTGTACTTTCGCTCTTCAACGTTCATTTTTTTTTCGTTTCATGATTTCTATCTGGCCTTCTCAGTCACACACGCTGTCCTGCAGACACATACAAACAGGGTATATAAACAGCTCACTGCTGGTAGGATAAATTGCTTCTGACTGCTGTTTGATGAAGACTTCAGTGAACAAGCCTGTTTCTGCAAAAAAGCCCAGAGGTGGATGCAGAGAAAGAGAGGGAGCTAGGTAAGCTTGTAGGGAGCGGTCAGAGAAAGAGGCTGGGTATGATGATGAAAGACCGGGAGAGAGCGGCAAAAGATAATGGATGAGTAAGGGAAGAAAGTATAGAGAGGCTGGATAAATAAGACAGAGAATGAGATGAACCTATTCTTAAACTCCTGCATCCTCAATTTCAACCAAGCCATGCCAAGTGAAAGTATTTTACATAAAAAGACAGAGCCAGATGGCTGATTTGGCTCTTAAACAAATTGATAATCAATTAGACGGAGATTACATGCCAAGAATAGCCCACCACAGTACTGTACAGAATCTGCAGTTTTCTTGTTCTTTCACAACACTTATGCAGAAACACATTAGTTTTATTTAAAAATACAAAAGCAGGGCTAGAAAAGACAGAAAGGCGTCAGAATCCAGACTGAAAAAGAAGGTACAAAGAAGGGAGCAGGATGGTGAAGAAAAGCGAGAGAATGTCAAAAAGAAAGACATAGTAACAGGCTCCTGCTGGTGACAGGAAGCTCCTCTGAGACCTAACACCCACTTTCTATTAACATAATGGCACTGGAGCATCAAACGCAGTCTGCAGACTAGCTGCTGCCCTCAACCTGCTTCTTGTCTCTCTGCTTCATCTCTTTTGATTTGCAGTCAAAGGGGCTTCAGTGACTCATTTTCTACACCATCAAACATGCACTTAAAAATGCTCAAGAAGACACACACTTGGTTTGTTTAGCGCAGATTCATGCACATTACAACATCTGAAATCAAAGTATTTATCCTGCCCTTATACTGCATTATGTCCACATGATGCAGGCCAGGATGCATTCTCGCAAGGTGAATACTCCAGTGGTCAAATTTGTGCAAATAACACAAGGCAAAAATGTGCTTTGCTTTCTGTGTAAAAAGAGCTTAAAATTCCTTCAAGGATGTACGCAATGCATTTTTTGTTTACAAGAAAATTCCACAGGGTGCCTTTAAGATACTTTCCCTGATTTTGTTTTAAAGTCTTACCTTTCCTCTTAGCTCAATGCTGTTTTAAAAGTGCGTTTATCAATCCAAGGAAGGTTAAAATCAAGGGCAACTGGACTGGTTGGGGATACTCAGAGAGGCTTTTTTGTTTAAAAACATCAAAAGTGACATGTGAAGATATATTTGGGCAACACCGCTGGGCTCTGCAACAAAATCAAGCTTTAAATGAAAGTAAATAATAAGAACCTTAAAAAGATACTATGTGTATTTGGAGTTTAAAAATCTCTCTTTCTTCTCTGCCTCGGCTTCACTGGTTAGTGACATGGACAGATGGTCGGGGTTAAATCATTTACAAACCAAATAGGAGGGTTCAAAGCACAGAACTGGGAAGGATGCAATGGGCACACCCCAAACAGTGCGACGATGGAAGAGTTGGGCCGTGGCCCAGCAACAGAAAGATGAGACTATTTTGGGACCTTATTCCTAGTCTTAACACCTCCAGAGAGACGTGGAGGGGGAAGTGATGTTGACATTAGAAAGAAAGTGTGTGTGCGTGTTCCGAAAAGACAAAAGGAACAATAGTCAGGTGGAGGGAGACAAAAACTCTGACGTTAGAAGAGCCACAGCAGAGGGCTATAAAAAGATACTTTGCTCACAACAATTGCTGGTGTGTGCGTATGTGTGTGTTCCTGTGTGTGTACTTTTACTGTATTGATTCAAATTGAGTGCATATGGAACTCCAGGCGCTTGTAAATTTTCATTCATTATGCCTGTTTGTACAAATCTGTGTGTGTGGTGTGTATGGATGTTAACATGTGTACACAGTGTGTGTGTGTGTGTGGGGGGGGGGTGATTTGTGCAGTGAACTCACACTCACATGCTCCTGTGCTTGCCACGTTTCTCATAGCACATATTGATATTGTTGGGGGAATTGCAGCATGTGAGTTGTGTCTTCACAAAGCACAAGGTAACAGCTGTCATGGCATTTGCAATCCTTGAAACTTGAACTAAACAGCATGTGTATATATATATATATATATATATGTCCGAAGCAGGATCAAAACCGCCAAATTTAAGACTTTACCCCTGTTTTAACACACATGATTTACAGTTCAGTTTTATATCAATTTAGGGTAGGGCCTGGCAAAAATGTTATTGCATTAAAAAAAATAATTATATCAATAATTATTATTATTATTAATTATTAACAGATATTTTAAAAATGTTTTCTGTAGTTTTATACATTTGACACTTATTTATCAAAACTTTAATATATTTTGTTGGACTTTTGTTCAAAGTACTATTTAGAAGAATAAAGTTTATTTTTAAACTGCATTATGTCACGGTATCTTGGTATGGTCTCAACATTACAAATATTAGGGAATATCTTTGTTTATGTCATGTGTTTCTCAATATAAGGGGGGAAAAGAATATCAGCCGACATATAGGCATATCAGATTTTAAAATCCTCAAATATCAAAATCAGTAACAGACTATCACAATAAATATCAAATCATTATTTCTTTCAAGTTTAAAGGCAGATTTCTGCTGAAAGTGAAAGTTGAAGAAACTATCATCTGCAGCATCAAAGTAAAACCTGTTAGCTCAACACTTAGCTTTATCCAAACTACATAGATGTCACACAGTTCTTGTGTTGGCACTTTATATCAGCATTGAACAGCAAGTATTTTCCTAAAATATTGTTGAAAATGAGCTAAAGTTCTAAAAAGAGTGGGCTGGTGTGTGTGTGTTGTCGCCTTACCACTTCCGGGGGCACCCTGGTAGCCAGATCATGGATGGCCTTTCCAATAATACACAGGGAGGAGAGAACGAACACAACCCCAAGGACTACACACGCTCTGCGGACAGACAAACAGACAGAGAGCAGAGTTTTAGGAGTTAGCTTCAGCCAGTGCGATCTGTTTGCTAAACCTGGCATGAGGAAGTTACCTAAAGGTTGAACCAAAGAAATAATCTAAAGAAGCTGACTCTTTGTTCTTGTGCATTCTCTTGCATTTGAATCAGGATCGTTTATCATTTTCCTGCTGCAGGGAAGACCCAAACAAATGTTTGCATCCTGATATAAGTAGTTATAAATGAGTGGCCTTTGGCAGTCTGGCAAACTAGTAATGTTTGTTTACAAAACTCTGAAATATAAAAGGAACAGTTGAACAAATAATCCAGCCCTTAACTCATGCCCACTGGCTTGATTTACAGCCAGGGCATCCCCAGACATTTAACAATAACATTATCAGTGGCAGTGTAGTGGTACACCAGCTGATGCTTCAATTCCCTTCATTCACACTAAAGATTGAAGTCAGTTTCCCAGGCTAATGATAAAACGTAAAATTAGCCACATGACATTGTGTCTGCATGATGTATAATGTTACAGCAGTAACTGAAGACTGAAAATGCACCTCTTGATGCCTGATTTGAGTGATACATAAGCTACGTCTAATCTCAAAACCAAATTTAACAGCACAGTCACAGTGTTTGTCAGATGTCAGCTGAGTGTTTACAGTCTATTTGGGGCACTGTGTGCAAGCAGAATAAACAATTTGCCGTCTTTCGACAGATCGCTTGAGGGTGACACTTTGTGATGTTTGTTTATAAAAAAATATGGGGGTTAAAGCGGTGAATGTTTTTGGAGGGCGGGGCTACAGGCACACTCACTTGCTCTGGCAGCAATGGAAAAAGATACGGTCATTGAATACCTCTCCGTTGCTAGATTATTTTCAGTCTCACTTCCTCTGACACATCTGCTGGGCCCAAATTACCATATCTGTGTCCCATCTATCTCTCCACAGAACAGAGACACGGTGTCTGACAGGTGCAGTGAAGTGGTGTTCATCCTTTACTCATCTGGATGGTGGTTGGTCACACCAAAACTAAGGCTGCATATTTCTGAGAAATTCTTTTTGTCCGAGACACTTGAAAATGACTTAGAGTCACTCCGATTGTAAATTGAGTTCCAGCTGGAAATGGAAATGTTAAGTGCTAAAACATGCATTTATAAATAAAAAAGTGGTACATCAACAAGACTGCCAAGGAACTGTAGTTATTACCTGCAGATACCATAGCTAAAAAATATAATGGGAGAAAAGATGACATGAAATTAAAAATAGCTAGGGAATGCAAATTAGCCTATATACACTCTCCATCCAAGACTTTTTTCCCAGTCTTATTCCAAATGGGTATTACAGTGATATCACCCCATTTCTCTGACTCTTTTGCCTCTGTATCTATTCTCTCAGTTTGGGAAAGTCTTATTCTGTCTTATTCTTACTTTTTTGTGCTACTGTTACATACATTGCTATTGTAAAACAAGCTGTGGCTTGTATTCCCATGTGGGATGGGCCAGATGTTTGGCATGAAAGGAATTAAAAATAACAAACTAATTTACATGTACCAGCCTACAGGAAGTCTGAAACTGGGCCCTTCTCCACAAGGGTGAGCATAAACTGCATTGGTCATACTTGTGTGTGAGTAGATAGATGCATGCATATGTGTTGTCTGGTTTTGTATGTTTGGCTTCACATTATAATAAGAAGTGTAAAAAATGTTGTGTGGGCTAATGATTTTACACATTCAGTGTGTGTGTGTGTGTGTGTGTGTGTGTGTGTATGTGTGTAACTGTGAGTTTGAGTTAACAGATGGTAAAGTGGCAGCTCTGTCTTTAATCCTCTGCGACACCTCTGAGCTAAGCAGAGGTGCTGTTGTGAGACGAACAAGGCTCCGTACAATCTGAAAGCCACTTCTTGAACTGAGCTGCAGCAGCCCTGAAAGCTTAGCTGTGATATACAAGGACTAGGAATAGGTAGGAATATAATGCTCCACCCCTCTCAAATAATGATATAGAGTAAAATGAATACTAAATAATAATAATTAGTAAATTATTTAATCTGTCGGATCAGTTTTAAGAAATTGGCTTTCCAGATTTCTGTTGAAAAATCGGGAAACACATTATTTTTTCCCCACCAGAATGTAACTTCTATGTAATTTATTTTTCAGAAGAATATCAAAACATGTCACACACATGAGCATTAACTGAATGGATTGGCAAAGAAATGAAGCCATTACACAGGCCTATTCAACTAGCAGCCCACGGGCTGGTCTGACTTCATTCACTGAATGTTTTGATGAGTATAATGTCAATCATTGGTCTTCACAGTCTTCACCCAATTAAACATCTTTGGGAGATCTTGGACCAGTGTATTAGACAGCACTTTCCACCCTCATCAAAACACCAGAGGGGGATCACTATGTAAAGAACAGTAGCTCCAGTAGAGTTCAGAGACTTACGAAGAACCTACGACAGGGAGCACTGAAGCTGTTGGTGGAGCCTGGTGGACCAACAACTGTATGTTAGTTTCTCTCTTTGTCACCATTTGCATTTTCCTCATCTCTCCTCTCCTCCTTTCTTCCTGTACCATCTGGGGCTTCAGGTAGGCTGGGGTGACAACACCTGAGAGACAGATCCCTTGCAAGTATCCCCTTTCCTGGGATCAATATAATCTGCCTAAAGCGACCAGGCCAGGTTGTTTTCTCTTGCAACTTCAATCACCTTCATTGTGGCAGTGTCTTTACCAGTGAAACCAACCATTAAAATACTGACAATATTGAAAATAATAGTATAATAGTAATAACAATGATAATAAAGTGAGAGAAGCTCTCTTGCGTTGATGCAGGTAGAGAAGTGTGACCCAAATTGCATCACACCACATATATTCATCATTAATCAAACATTAATTAAACTCAGCACATTTTTATATACTCACATATACTCTCTGTGTGCAGAGTGCACAGCTGCTGCATTGCTGTAGCGCCAAAGGACAATGACTGATGACAGGACGTCCAGCGTAGCATCAAACTACAGCAGAAACAGAAGAACCGAGCAACGAAGGAGGAGAGGAAAGGGTCTTGATTTGCAAATTATTACAGTAGTAACATCTAACTTACAATGACAGAAAGAAAATAGTGCGTTTCAAATAGCAGCAAGTTGTTAACACTTCTGTGTTTGCATAGCCGCAACAGCCACACAAAATGTTGTATTTTTAAATGTATGTTTTGTGTTTCATGATACTGTCTGATGATGCTGCTGAAATGCTTCTGAAAACACCACTCTAATGTATCAAATGTGTTGTGGCATATGTTGTAAATATCACAATCTTATCTGTGGTGTTGTTTTTTTTTACCAGCACAGGGGAGATGATCTCAAATTAAGATGCTGTGTGATAAAATATGATATAATTTAACTTAAAATGTGCCCTTAATATATATAATAGAATATAGAAGCACTTGGTATTATGGGAACTTTATGTTATTTATCAATTCAGATATTTCAGTTAAGGTTTTATTGCCACAGGGGAATCAAGGTGATAAGCATTATCATCAACATTATTTATGACTGTGTTGCATTTACAAGTTATTCATTCTTAACGAAGACTAAAAAGTGTCTTACTCCCCTGAAGCTGTATCATAAAATATGGCAGATCATTATCATTTGTTGTCACATAACGTACCTGGAAAAGCTAAAAGAAAAATGTAGACATCAGAGTAACTAAAGCTACCAATGATCAGTTGCTTTGATCTAACTCCTCTGTGTTATAGCAATTTATTAACTTTATTAAAGCTGTCATACACAGCCCAGCACTTGCTAATTAAAATCCAATCGCTAATAAAGAGATAGCTAGCACTGAAGCTTATGGGTTATAATATCTTAATCACATTATGCTAATCAGATTTCCCCTCACTGGCCTAGGGTGTGTCTTGTTTAATTTTCATTTCAGCCTTATTAAGTCTTGTTTTTAAACTAATTGCACTCTCAGTCACCTCCTCCAAATAATAAGAAGTAATAAGAAGCTTTATTTTGGTTAAAGCCAGCGGATCTATTGGGCAAACACAAAGTGCATTTTATCATTCAACCTGACCTCCCTCTTCTCTGCCCTGTTACCTTGGAAACAAAGGGACCAATAACACTTTGGTAACAGGAGTCATTAATAAATCACAGGGACCAAAGTTATTTCTAATTGATCTATGCAAATGGTTGGAAGAAGGGAGGTGGAACTCACGGCAAATCCAAAGGCTGACGCGCTGTGTCTCATAAATGATACAGCTGTGTGGAGAGAGAGAGAGAGGAGTTAGTACTGATTGATTCCTTTTTATTTCAGTAGTCACTTTTATGGTTCAATAATAACAACATTTATTTGCAAGATGTGACAATTAATGTCAAATTTTTCCAGTTACATTACAGATATGTTTATCTGCTTATACAATGCTTCATGTTTAAACATGAGGCCTTTTGTGCACATAAAATCTCAAGTTAATAATGTAAAATGCAAAATAATTACATGACAAAACATTACAGCGATGAGATTGGTGAACTGAAACAACAGTGTTGCAGCCTGGAAAAACCAAAACAATGAGCTCAAAGATACTAAATCAGTCCATAGAGCTGAGGGGAACTGAGGAGTTGAGACATAATTCTCTGTGGGTTCAAAGGCAGGACACATTACAGGTAGTTATACATATATTGATTAGTGCACCTTTATATTTTGCGTAAGTTTGTATTTGCATTTAATGTAGTTTTAGATACTGTTGTAGGCTGCATGGGTTTATATAGGAGTAAAGTTCAAGTTGCAAGGAGACAAAAAATTAATACATTTCATCTAAGCACCCCTAAAAAATAATACAATAATTTGTCATTATTTTCTGAAAGTTATTTTTTGTCCTCTAGCGATTTTGAAGAAGTAAGAGAAGGGACAACCAAAAACCTACAGTTTCTTATGGCTTTTCTTACATTAACATACATATTTAATGTCCCTAAATACTGACATTTTTCAGTATCAAATGTTTTGCTGAATGATCCACGACTGCGCTGGCGGACCGGTCAGCTGCAGAAGAACGTTGTTTGGGTGTCAGTCTGGGCCAAACTAATGCTGCGTTCGGAAGTCAGAAGTTTCGTGCATGATGCCGAAAGTGAACGAAAACCATGGCTGACCGTAACACACAGTAGCACCCTCAGCAGTGTTTTAGGTGTTACTTCAAAGGACGGCTGTTTAACTGCAACAACTGAAATAAATAGCCTATACGTTACTAGTTAACTGTGTACCCCTCTAGCTACATCAGTTGGTAACCCTCAAGTCATTCAGTGTTGTAGGTTACACTTCATAATGTTCTGGCATTTTTAACAATAACTTTTATGCAGAGAAGATGACTTTATTAGAAACTTTACTGTAGCCAGCTACCTAATAGGCCTAAAATATTTCTACATCAATTTAAATACATGCAAATATACATTTTGTTGCCTTTTAGTTTATGGTTTACCATTTACATTGTGTGCTTCCATGGGAGCTGCTATTGTTTTGTGACGTCATTCAGCTGCTACTCGTGAAGTAGGGGTACATATTTTTTCTCCGAGTTCACAAGTAGGAAATCCGACTTCAGGTGGCGTTCCAGAACGCAGCATTAATCCAAAACCTTTTGCACCGGTTTGCTATATTATATATATATAATAAATAACGGTTTGTTATCATTCCAAGACATCCTTCTATAAGCGAGGAATCTTTGTGTGTCAGTATGTATATTAGCTGTTATCAGTGGAGTGATGGAGAGGGACAAGGTGAGGATGACCCCAAGCATGTTGATGAGGAGGGAGAGAAGAAAATAGAGGAGCTGCAGGAGGAGGAGAAGGAATTAGAAAATGTATTATTGTTAGTCATATTTATTACTGATGGTCGTCTCATGTATATGCAGCTGTACAATCAGCAGAGGCAGAGTCCAGCACAGAGGAAGCTGAGCCGGGGAGAGGCCTACACAGAGCTGATGTACACATAGACACACACTGCTCTATTTTATGGGACTGTGTGTAGTTTTTGATTATATTTAACTATTTTAGCTCCCTGACGGGCTGCACACATGACATGTTGGTAGTAGTATACTGTAACTTACGCTGGGCATATTTGAAATTAGTTTTAATTTAATGTTAGAATACTTTAAACTCCACAGATTCTGTGTAACCAAAATAAAAGACTTTTATTAACAAATTAAACTCAATCAGCAACAGAAAACTACTTCCTTAAAAGAGAAAGCAAGCATGTAACAAGATTTAACTGAAAACACAAGACTGAACACTTAAATTAGTAAACACAACACCCTCCCTCCTCTGAGGGAATAAACACGACCCTACAGCTCCACACTGCTGTCTGACCCTAACACTGAACCCACATGGGTCATAGACACTTACACAGGGGGCCATGTCCCCACCACATTTTGGAATGGCTGATTTTGGCCCCACCACTTTTTGAAAGCATATGTTAAAAATGTTCTGAAAAACAACCCCAATAAATGTTAACTAACAAATGAAAATGCTTTGAGAAAGGTTTATTTGTACAATAAGAAAACATGCAATGCAATGTAGTTTTCCCTCATATAAAAACAGACATTTCCACCGTAAATTGGAGCAGAAAATGTCTCCAGAATGCAGGAAATTACCAGTTTAATGCTCAAAATCTTCAGGGGGAGGAGCTCCAGACCCCCCGCACATATATTTCCGCAAACATTTAATTTAAATAGTGTTAAAAATGTTCCTGTCTTGTTGTCGTGCATCGTCACGTCTCATGACCCAAATGTATCATCAGGCCCCTAATCTGAACCCTTATGTCCCCACCACTTTTCAACACAAAGTGACACCCTTGACTGACCCGCTCCGCTCTGCACCAGCTCCTCTCAAGTAGGCCTCCTTATTCTCTCCACCGATTAGTGAACAATTTTGCAAGGCATTGCATGCTACATTCTGAGCACCCCTAAAGGTCTGATCCTAGAATCGCCCCTGGTTTAGGCATCAAAACTACTTGCTTATGTTTAGGAAAAGGTTATGGTTTGGGTTACTTACCTATGTAACTATGTAACTTAAATAAAAACATTCAATGTTGACTTTTCGTTTCACACAGGAAATAAACATTGGTGTCTTGGGTAAAAGTTCAGCTTCTGGTCCACCATCCATCCGGACCACCTCCTTACATGGACTTTTCTGTTAAAGATCCTACACCTATGTTTAGCGTGGTTAACTGACTCTAGTGGTTTCCCCAGTGTGTTGCAAACTGACGTCCATATGTGACGACTTGGGAGTGAAACATGTTAACATAACAGCTGCATTATCTGAACATTTTGACAATTTGTCACAATTAAATGTTTTAACATTTACTAATCCTTTTGAAGGCTCCGTCGAGCCTGGCTAGATACATGAAGGTTTCCTGAATTGGACAGAGGGTATTGTACATTCATTGCAGTGCAGTCCTCGTCTAGCCCACCTGCGATTTTTTGCCCTTCTGTCCTCTGTCCTTGTGTTACTCTCTCACTCCCTCTCTCTCCCTCTGTGTTTTCAGGACAGAATCTCAGGGGACAGCATATCGTCAGTTAAATCACCATGGTAACAGGAGATTTGAGGCCAAGCTGGTAGTTGATTTGAACTACAGAGCTTTTATGTTGCTTCTCTCTTTCTCGCCTCTTCATTCTTTGTCTTTGTCGCCTTCCTGATATTTTCTCCTGGCCTCCTTTTTTGTATCAGATTCTGGTTTCCTTTGACACATATCTCTTTCTTTCTTTCCCTTCCTTACTATCTCAGCATCTCTTGTCACATGTTTGAGTGGTGGCCTTTCTGGCTGCTTTGTCTTTTATTCGTTCTCTTTAGAGCTCACTGCTCCACAGTGGCAGACTTGGAGTGACGTTGCATTTAACCAGCCACAAAGGAATATTTAAACATAAGTTACAAATAACTAATGTGAAAAAGAGCAGCTTCAGTCTGAACCACCATTACGCAAAAGGGATAGAATAGAGAGAAAAGGGGAAGAAAGGGACGAACAGGAAGGGGAAAAAAGAAACAATAGAGAGAAGGTGGAAAGGAGGAATTAAGGAGTGGAGAGGAGAGGGCAGTCCCAGACAGACCCCTGATACAAGGCATATGGTGCTAGTCAGGCTGGTTGTGTAACACATGACTGCCCACACGCACTCACATGCATATGCTGTCCCTGTGTCTCGCTCTGTCTTAGAGACCTTCACCCACAGACTCCCTCTCTTTCTCACTAACACGTCCTCTTTACTGATTGTCTTCTCTCTCACGTACGAAGCTTCATTCTCTCTCACAAACAGAGGGAGAGCTGAATCTCTGCAGCTCCACCAGGCCTCCGACCCATCTGGAGAGTCCAGAAAGTGAGCCAAACTGACAGAGTGCTTTTACTGTGAATTCAAAAAGCAAATACAGGGCAATGAGACAATTGGAAACTCCTCACTTTACTGTACCTTTGTCACGTTGCTTGAACATATTTCCTTTTCTCAGTTTGAGCGGTGTCAAATTAAGCTGTAAGCTGCTTGTTAGCTGATCTGCCAACCGTTAATAGCAAGAAATGTTGCATAACACTGTTCTGTTCTATGTGGAAGAAATTAAGACAGATGATCAATAAAAGGAGCGAGGGAGCTGAAATCACGTGGTAATTATATTAAGTATGTCTGTAGGTCAATACCACAAACGCATCATGAGACTAAGGAATCTGCACTTGTGTTTCTATTTGTACATCGGGGTTCCTCCCGCCTCTGTTACCGCACTGTCATTTCACAAGAGTTAACTTCCTGAAAAAGAGTAACTTGTAGCATGTATTAGTGCTGTGTCATTATAATAGTTTTAAATAAGCTAATTATCAGTAACACACACAGTTGATCCATTTTTAACAAGAGAGAACAATGCTTGTAAAAAAACAACAACAAAAGCATCTTTAATATTTTGGTGTGAACTGTGTGTTTAAGGTCATCACTTAAGATTTCCTTTTTTCAAGATTTCAGACCTATCAGAAAAACTGACACTTCATTCAGATTCTTCTTGACTTGAACTATTACTTTTTGCTGGGTCCATGTAGTAATATAAACGTCCTAAAAATAACTGTGTTTCTTACCACATTAGCACACAGCCAAGTATCAGGAAACAGCGGTATTTCCACACCAACTAATAGCTTAAAAACAAAGATAATCTGGATTTCTGTTGCTCTGATTTGAGCTAATCACTTTTAGTTAATCTGCTGGCTTTTTATAATATGTCTCATGTCTCACAGCTAATGAACAGACTCGTTGGTGTATGAATATAAAGCTCAGGGAAAAATTGTTGACGTGAGGGCTTAATGTTTAAATACTGTGATCTAAAAAGAGTGCCGCAAACGTCTGCCCTGTGTTGAGACATACAGGTTGAACACGGATCATTGCAGTAATAGGAGCATAAGTTGAGACCCGGTGGTATCCAATGTTTTATAAACTGCAAACAAATTTTAGGTAAACTAACTTACTGCATGTAGCAATCCCGACTCGCTCTTTGGCTTTTCTTTCTATAAGGTGGTATCTTTAAGCCTAGATGGACCAATTCATACACATGATATACTCCGATTGGATTGTATCTTTTGATTCAGCTCTTTGATTTTTCACTAAAATGTTAATAATGATCAGTTCATGAAGAGCCGCTGGCAAGCAAGGATGTTGTCGTTCCTAAAAAACTGAACAGGTAATTGTTTGGACCTTGGTGTCTAACTAGTTGGCCACCCCTGCTTTAAATATCTGATCTAGACATCCATAATCCCACCCTGGTGGGTAGGTTTTAATGCTAAGTGCTTTGGTCAGAGGCACTTAATCGCCTCCCTTGTTAAGAATTTCCTACTTGTTAGTTGTTAGAGGAGTCAAGACAATACTGTCGTAAACTACAAGGTGACTCTATCCTTTCCTCAAACCTATTTTGTTATTTTTGCCGTGATTAAACATTAACAGGTAGACATCCAATGATGTGGTGGGTTGTGACCTTGGTGATAATTGGTTCTTGGATCTAAAAGCCTTTATGTGTGACCATCTACATTCCAAGACAGCTTCTGGTTTCAGACCTGCTGCCTGAGAAACCCATAAACTGTCATGGGTTAGACTTGTGGTATTCATCCTGTATAATGTGCACACTGCAAGAACACATGCAACTCTTAACTTTTTAACAGATGCTTGATTATAGGCAGATATAACGTCTCTCCTAATGTTGAGTTAATAAAGTAGGCTACTTCTTTCCTTTACAGAAAGAAAGTCAAATCTTGACATGGCTTGAAACTGTCTATATATTCTAAACTCCCTGACTACACCTTGTCTGGGACAAACAGGTCATCCAACTTCAAACTATTTCTCATAATACTGTAGATAAATTAGAGTGGATGACATTATCACACAGACTTAATATTAACTGGGAACTGAGTTGTAGTGATTAAATATGGAAATTTGTGCTGAAAAATCAAATAGCTCGTACTGAAACTGTTGCATATTCAGAACTACACTTTATACACCTGGACATGGTGACTGGTCAACATTAGAGACCATAAGCTTAACCGCTCCCAGATGTTGGACCATCTGTGATTACCTGATTGTGTGATATATTTGGGAGTATGTCTACAGCCAGTATGACTTTATGTATGCTTCCTTTTATTTTATTGTTCTTTAGAATTTATTATTATTGTTTTGATTTTTATTTTATTTATCTGTGTGATTATACAATTTTCAGTTTTTTCTTCTTGTATTGTTAGTATTGAAAATGACATGACACATGACACAAATGAAGAAATAAAGTTTTTAAAATAAAACATCTTTAAGCTGCATATGATTCACTGGATGAGTGCAAAAATATTTTATAAAGTAGCTGAAAATGGAAAATTTACAAATATATTTACTGCTTCTGCATCTTTGATGAAAATCAGCCCATGAGTCTGCTTTTTTTCTCTGAATTTCTCACTGTATAATAATTTGTTTATCTGACCCTCCGTCTTACCAAGCACCGCAGTGAGTCAGTTGGAACGTTAATCAACACTTTCACTGAGGAAGCACTTTGTGCACACACAGACACACACACACACACAAAGTGCTATGTTTAAAGTGTAGTCAGTTCCAGAAAGAACAGATGTCCTCTCTCTCTGTCTGTGTCATTCGTCTAGAAACTCATTTGAGAAGCTTTAACACCCCTCATCTACATCAGCTTATAGCTTATTTCTACTTTCATATCCATCATATATGCCCTCATTTAAACATAGTCATTGAAAAACCACAGTACAGTTTTGTATCGACTAATTTGGAAATAGCAGTTTTTTTCTTCTTCCGGACGTTATTATTTTTTTCCAGTTTCTGCTCTCAAGCTCATTTCGATGTGCCAGCCGTCTGTGTGGTTACCGCCTGCCAGCAAATCGATGCCTCTCTCGGGGCGAGCAGACACTATTCGGTGTAACATCCTTTGGGTAGTTAGTTAATCAGGGAGGCAAGTGTGCGTGACCAGTGCTAACAAGACTGGGGAAACAAGGGAGAGGAGGAGGGAATGGAGTGGTAGAGGGAGAGGGCAGCGGGAGACAGAGGAGGTACTATAAAAAGAAGGAGGGAATTCAAAAAGGAGGAGGAAAGATGAGGAGAAGCAGAAGCTGACTAGGAAGAGAGGAAGAAAGAACCGGATGTGAGGTTTAAGGTGGGGCAGGAGAAGTAGAGGAGAGAGACTGGAGTGTAAAAAGATGAGGAGGAGTGAGAAATGAAAAGGAGGGGGAAATATAGAGTGCTGTGTGTGTCTCCAACATAATATAGTTTTGTGCTAATATACTTACAACTAGTAGATCCAAATAGCAAGGAAGTTTGAAGAAAACGCTAAACCTAAGCCTTATATGCCAATTATGGCAGTTTATGGCTGTCAGACATGAGGCTATTGTGTCTATTTCTATTCTATTCTTTGTTCCCTATAGTCCACTCAGAAGTCCTGCCAACACCTGCATAGCCATAGCAATGGTTAAGACTTGGCAGCAGTAAAAACCTAATTATGAGTGAGTTATGCAAGAACCAGGGACCAGAGCCAACTCTAAACACCCATACTCTCTCTCTCCTCATTGCTCACTTGGCACTCATTATGAGAGCAGAAGATAGACGAAGCACCATCAGACATTAATTCCAGACCAAACCAACTGTTTGGAGTGTTGCGAGCAAGACAATATAAAAATGTTTATAATACTCATATAAGTATCAATAGTTCTTTATTTATTTTTTATCCTCTGCCTGAGGCTGTGTGCATTGATAAAATGTAGGCTACAAGACTACATGAGAAAGGAGCTTTCAGTGTACACTCCATACCGTTGACATAATACAGATGTCATATGTCATCAAAACCACACTTAAGTGAGCCACTCCTGGTTGCTGGACCAGCTAGTGGTTAGCCTTGAGAGGGCACCCACCTGTGACTCAAAGTGGCTGCTTTCTTAATTGTGCATAACTTTAAGCCTTGTATAATTTAAATTTTGCATTTCTGATGTAACATTGGCCATGTTGGTGTTGATGGTGCAATGGATAAGATGCCTGCCTTTGGTCTGAAAGACCCGGGTTCCTGAGCAAGACACTTAACCCTTAGTTGCTTCAGAGGTGTGTGACCTCAGACATGTATAGCAATTGTAAGTTGCTTTGGATAAAAGCCTCAAATGAATTAATGTAATGTTAACGTTGGGTCTATGGAGATTGACTTGCTTTTGGAGCCAGCCTCAAGTGGCCATTTGATGGACCCAGAGGTTGCCATTTGGTATTTGGTCATAAACCAAAGTACAGGACAAATTATAATGTTCATCTGATGACGGCAATTGTAAACTCAGAGGATCATCAAAGTTTTTACAATTGACGCGGAGAGGACATTAATATTCAAATCAAATTTAATGGCAATCCATCTAATAGCTGTTGAGACATTTCACTAAAAATCTAAAATATTAATGGTGACACTAGAGGAAATGTCAGGCGATCATCAGGGTCAGTAGACTTTAGGGCCGACTGATATGGGGGTGCTCAGCGTCTGATTTTACATAGAACTACCAGTTTTATCCCAATAAGTTAATTTACTGCCCATTACAATATACATTTCAGCGTTTGATGCTGTAAATAAACATGTAAAAAGAATAAAACTTTCAATAAATGTTTGAAATGTCTGATCAGCATCTTGATATGCCACACCTGTGAGGTGGGTGGATTATCTCGGCAAAGGAGAAGCGCTCACTTACACAGATTTTAACAGATTTGTAAACAATGTTTGAGAGAAATAGGCCTTTTGTGTACATAGAGAAAGTCTTAGATCTTACAGTTCAGCTCATGATGAATGGGGTAAAAAACAAAAGTGTTAATAATTTCTATCAGTGTATAAATGTGTTTAAGCTACCAAACTCCACAGTGATAAACTGGTCTCATGCCCAATTGTCCCTCTCCACAGATTTCAACTTTCCATTCAGTCACCTGTCAAACCACCCCTACCGTTTGTCTGTATGAAAAATGTCCATATCAAATTAGAAGAATGATTTCAAACAGAAAATGTAATTACGTCCTCCTCTCTGTTCCTCAAGGGGCGAGAGCTCAATTCAGGGATGTGAAATTCAATTACATCACAAGGAGCAAAGGAATAATCTGGGGGATGGGAATGAGGAGGAGAGAGATGAAGGAAGAGACAGACAGTGCAGATGGACAAACAAACAAGCAACCATAGTGAGACGGAGAGACAGGGTGGGCGAGGGAGCAGCAGAAACAGAGTGAGTGATTGATGAAGTGAGTGAGAGAAAGGAAGACAGAAAGAGAGACCTGAGAGTGATTGTAGGAGCTACTCTAAAACTGCCAATCAGCGACTCTCTGAGCTTCCAATCTAATCGAGGTCACTCATCTGTGTTGAGGAAAACCACTTAAGGGTTCCAAGATGAGGGAAGGGATGCAAAGTGTTTCAAGTATACTTGTGTGATTCAAAAGAAGTTCATGATATTTCAGAGCTATGTGGTAACGGTATGTCCGTTATTTGCACAATGTAATGATGAAAAGGGAACGGTGATCAGAGGCAGGTAAGGAGAAGGCCAGAGAGGGGAGTAAGCTGGACAGGGAAGGGAGGAATGGCGGGGAGAGGTTCAGAGAGTGGAGGAGGGGACATGGAAGAGGGGAGCAGACAGTGAGGAGAAATTATGCATCATTAAAGGTGGATTAAACGAGATCTTCATGCAAATACAGCAGTCAGGGTGCCGATGGCTGACTAACATCAGGAAGCTAGTGTTAGCTGGCTAGCGGTGCAGTTAACAATGAACTTAGTACTTGCTGCGACAATTTCTATAGAAGATGAACCCAACACACATTTAATTTACCGGCCATATGTGTGAGAGAACATCAAGAAAATCCTTATGGTATACCTGTCCCACTTTCTGTAGAATAAAGTCCTGGTAGTTAGTTATTACTCCAGCTGCTTGCGGTCTAACCCAAAGGAAACTTTAGTAGACTAAATTCTTGTAAGTGTTTTCACAGGCCTCTCTAAAAGATCGATTAAACAACTTCAGCACATTCAGAACGCCGCAGCTAGAGTTTTAACCAGGACTAGAAAAGTTGATCACATCACTCCAGTTTTGAGATCATGCCACTGGCTTCCAGTGAATGAAAGAATCAAGTTTAAGGTTTTGTTGCTCGTTTATAAGGCTAGGATCAATTAATATCAATGACCTCCTTCAAAGGCATGAAGACCTGCTAGACCCCTCAGGTCTTCCGATCCTGGGCTGCTTGCAGTTCCATTCACAAGAACAAAACATGGAGGAGCAGCTTTCTGTTTTTATGCTCCTCATGCCTGAGACTGGTTAGCACCTTACAGTCCTTTAAGTCAGGTCTTAAAACATTCCTGTTCTCTGAGGCCTTTTAAACCTTTACAATCATATTTATCACTATTTATCTGACAAAGTTTTTTAGCTCAGTCCAATACATTTCTCTTTTAATCTCATTCTTTTAATATATATGTATATATATATATATTTTAATAGCATTTCAATGTATGTCTTTTTCTTTGTTATTTTTGTATTGTCTTTCTCGCATGTGTAATGCATTTTGACAGATAGATGTTTATTGTTTTAATCTTCATTTTATTATCCATTGATCATTAATTATCTAGCTTTATTTCATAAAATACCTTTGTATCTGTTTTTCTATCTTTGTGTCTGTAAAGCACTTTGAATGACTGTAGTGTTTGGAAGGTGCAATATAAATACATTTGCCTTGCCTTAAACTGATGGTGCCTGCTTTTCTGAATAAGAAAAAGTTGATTTGCCCAAAGAAGAAAATGTCACAAATGTCATAGTAAGCATTACATTTAACTTTCTCATACATGTAGACATAAATGTTACAACATTAATTTTATAAGTAAACTCTCTGTGTTCCTTGAAAATAATTTGGTAGGATTTTGATGTTGTACATTTAGAATACATTTAGGGTGTCTGTTTCATGTATGAAAGAGACACCTATCATTTTTGCTATTTGGAATTCAAACTCGCTAAAGCTCGATATCTCAAAACCGCTCAGAACGCAGATGGAACCTTATAATTCCAAGGTGGTGTTACATCTGATCACAACTACCACGTAATGAATGAGTCTATGAAAACAGCTGACCTTCTAGGTCATAGTCCATTGATGTGATGCATTCATGAGTTGATGTTAGCTTATGGGTTGTTGATGGCTAGCTGATGCTGTAACTAAACTGCTAAAGTGCACATTAATCTTCTTCTGGTGTATTAGGCAGTTGGCAAAGAGCTTCAGGAGCATTATCACCACCAGGGCCTGATTTGCATGTAGCCTGAGAAACCCAAGACACATGCAATCGTGTTTGTTTTCTGGAGACACATATATGGGAAAAGTTAAATAAAAAGTGTCTTAAATCTTTGGCTTTTATCTGGATACAAGACATAACAATTTGAAAGGAAACATAATACTGGTTGGATTGTATTTTCTATTAACATAATGAGGAAATGATGTTCCACTGACGTCCGTATTTAATTTGTTTTCCACCACAATAACATATCTTGCAATGCAATATTTGCTCATAGTGACTACAACATCATTAAACTTTTTATGTTTTTGGGCTGTATTTACACATTCACAGCACGGCACAGCAGGTTACTGTAAAACGTTGATTAATTGCCTGGGCTTTTCTTTGCTAAATTAACCCTGCCTGTATTTGGGACAGGCCTTTTATTCCTCTCGCACAAAACTGTGAAACAGTTTATTTATTTCAAACAGAATATTACTTGTATTAAGAATATCCAATAATATCAAATACACGTCATTCATTTGTTCTAGCTCTGATAGATGGCTTCTGCACTTTTATTTTGAAGGCAGCAATACAGCAACACAGTGCAGGATGAGAAAATTGTGGCAGAAGTTAGCAGACAGAGAGCAATGGACTTCACGTGACAGTTTAAAAAAAAACTTGGTGGACAAACTAAAGGAATATTAATAGTAAAGGGGACACATTCGGACTCAAGAGCAGACTTAACGAGCGCTTCAAAGATAACGACAGTCAGCACTTTTCTTTTCATCTCTTGTACCATGCAGGTTACAGCGGTAAATCTATAAGAATTAGACTTTGCGGCTTGTTGCATCCGTTAAATGAACTGAACAATTGAATTGTGGAGAATCTAACAGACCTAACAATGTGTAGCATGTCCATTCTGACATATTGATCATACGTTTAAACATTAATATTTGTATTAACGATCTAAGCAGCTTAGAAGCAGCTAAAGCAGGCGACCCTGCGGGGTTTATACATCCAAAGAACTTAGATTAAATGCAAATGCTCCGTATTTGTATAGCGCCTTTCTAATCTTTTCGACCACTCAAAGCGCTTTTACACTACATCTGCATTCACCACTCATACACATTCATACACTGAGCCTAAGTGCTCAAACGGAAACTAACATTCACACTCAATCATACACTGGCGCAACCAGGGGGGGCCAGGGATTGAACCTTACGATTAACGGCCAACCCGCTCTACCTCCTGAGCCACAGCCGCCCCTATTAATAACCAGACCAGGTGTTATTTGTCAAAATGTATTCTCACACTAGGCCAGTAAACGGGGTAGGCAGCAATTTGGGACTCGGCTATTAATTGAAGTTCTACGGTATGTTTAAGAAACAATTGTTGTCTTGGTTTAATAGACCACAGTGAAGACGAGACACAAACCATAATCTTTCCCTAACCTTAACCAAAGTGCTTTTGTTGCAGGTTCATAAATACTGTGCTTCATTACATAAATCAGACAGTGATTATATCTTGCGCCACAAGGTAATGGAGAAAACTATTTTTTTATATTTAAATGTAATTTCTGGGACACAGGGTTGAATGACAAGTGTAAATGGGGAGTATTTGTGTGTAGAAACCCATTACCAAATGCACGTGTGTGTCTTTCTGCATGTGTGTGTCTTAAATTGCTGGTTGCTCTCCACTGGGGCAGAGAGTTAAAACAAAGGCCCTCAGGATGTTGCTTCCTCATTAATCAGTGGCTCTAAATGGGCATACACTCCTTCTGATGATTGACCACACACACACGTACACACAAACAAGCAGACAAAAGCAACAAGCACACACAATATCAAAGATAAGACCATTAAGAAAAAAACAACTCACACAACGCACATCTGAACAGCTGGGCACAACTAACACACACACACACACACACACACACAATCGTTGCCCCCTCAGCAGACACATCCGACAAGGCTGCGGCCGTTTGCAAAATATCGTGTTTAATAATTCAGGACCCACTGCTCAGCTCGGCTCAGCTCTGCACCTCGCACTCTGGCAGACTTCACCCTGCGGAAAAACCCTACTGGGATGCTTCCACTTTCCCTTGCTCCCTCTCCTTCCTCCTTTTAACCTCCCTTCTTTTCTGTCCTCCTTTCCTCCTCTGTCCCTCCTGCCTCTGCGTGTCTTCTACAAGAGAAATCATTGCTTTTCTCTGTCCGCCCAGCTCCGTCTCCATGTCCTCTTTGCTGCAGTTGTCTTCATCCTCCCATCTGTCCCCCTCCTTCATCCCACTTCTGTTTCGCCATTAATCATCCTTCCTCACTCCCCCTCTTCCTCTCTTCGCTCTGTCCTACCACTCCCTATCTATTTCTATCCCTTTCATTTTGCTCCTCAATTTGTCTCCTGTTTCCTCCCCTCTCTCGTCATCTTTACTACATTAACACCCCTATATTCCTAAACCTCCCTTGCTGTGGTACCGCCCTCCTGGGCTGCCATACTCCCTTGCTCCATCAGCCCTCTCCCCCCGCGGTAGCCCAGCAGTATTGATTTGTAGCAGGGCAGAAGTGCAGTCGATGGGCACAGCGAGGGACGTGCCATCTGCGAGCGGCTTGGCACTGGGGACTCACAGGGGTTCATGTGGAGATTAAGCTTGGACAACCACACAACTGACTGAACTAATGCTTCCTACACACCTGCAGGTTTTAAAGAGCTTCATCCTGGAAATGTTTTAACGGCTTAAGGAACTTTCAGTGGAGCACAAGGATTTTCCAAAAAAACAGAATCTACAACTCAGGGAGATCTCAATCCTGCTCCAAAATGTTCATTGTTAACCACAGCTTTCACCCTAATGCTTCACAATTAGGCAGGAATTACAGTTAAGCAAAACCCAACGGAATCATAAGTGGGAAAAAAAAGACATTTCTAATGACCATTCATTTTCAGCTAGTGTCCTCACAGCCGGGAGAATTATTGTGATGCAGTTAGCTGAAGGACATCTTGTGGCAACCAATGTGTGACAGTATTATGAAGGAATTCATTAGCAGCAGACAAAATATCCTCAAGGTCTGCATTGCTTTTGCTGCGCTGCATCACAGCGACAGCCAGAGCTGAGGTTCAGCTGAGGGCGAATGTTTGTTTCTCTCAGAATTTGATGGATGGATTGTGCAACAAAATGATTTGTCTGAAGGATCCCAAAAATTACTGTGGTTTATTTTCCCCGGTTTCAACAGTAATTGACACTCACATAAGCAACTTTTCCAGAAGATAATATTCTATCTAAATAATCCCGACACATAAAGCTTTAATATTCTCCAGCATGCCTCTGCATTATTGCAGCTGCACTGCTTAAAAGGGAAGTATAACTCTTCTCATTACAGTGTAACATAAACAACATCTAATTGAATCCCTGTGGATTTTACTTCAACTGCAAACGCACTGTGCAGCCATGGCTTCAATTACATACAGTATTTTAGACAAACAAGTCTGTTTTATTTTTATTTGTATAGAAGCCCTTAAATTGGATAATTTAACTCAAAGTTGTAGATCAAGGAAATGCTGACATGAAAATTAATGTGGATCATATTCAAAGCCCTCAAACATCTATATCATAGGACAGGGGTCGGCAAATAAGTTTGGCATTGGGCCAAATTTTTCCAAGCCGTTATATGGCAGGCCAGAACAAAGTAAAACTAAATCAAACTATGTACATGTTTAGCTCAGTTGGTAGAGTGCAGGACTCCCGACAGGTAGGCTGAGAGGTAAATTCCATCTTATTGCGGATATTTTTTTCTCCCTTGTTAAACAAATTGAATAAAAGGACACTTTTGCACATGCTCACATAAAGCATGTGCTGCAGTGTGTGCGTGTTCCAGCATTTGATCCGCCTATTGCCGACCACTGTCATAGGAGCTCATTCTAAATGGAGAATTTGAAATGATAACACTAGTATTGACACTCAAATCATTGTTCTTTTTGTTTCCAATGTGAAAACAAATGTGTCCTAAATGAGCACAGTTACACATTAGCTAAAAGAATGCAGTGGCTTTCAAATACTTTCAAAATGTTTTCTATACTCATTCCAAATCGGGGTTACTGTGTTTCACAGATAAAATTTTTCATTAAAAGGCACTTATTAGAGGCAACATCTCTGCCAACACTGAGCAAGTCCAACTGTTAAACTTTCAGAATGGTCCTTTTTTATGTGTTTTTGTTGCCAACTTGGATATTCTTTGCTAATACTGGACTACTTGAGTGCAGAATACAGAATAAAGTTGGTTGTTGGACAAAGTGTGACAACTAGATTTTAATCACATCTACTAAAGTGTGTCCACTACAGTTTGCAGTATGCAGTGTTACGTTTGTGATGTTTTACACATACTGTAGAACAGCAGTTCTCAAACTTTTTCACGTCAAGGACCCCTAAACTTACATATATTAGAGCATGGACCCCTCATATGAAGATTTTGTCCCAGGATCGCCATTCTGATAGGATTTTGGCTGTTAAATGTTTATTCCAGAAAGTGTATAAGAAATCCATGACCAAAATGGTCATGCATTCAGTCACTACTTATGGATGGAATTATAGTGAAAATAAATGATTGCCCTTTTTGCTGGGGACTCCCTGGAACCCACTCTAGGACCCCTGGGGGTCCCCGGACCCCACTTTGAGAACCACTGCTGTAGAAAATGACCTGACGTATGAACAATAAATGCTTGTTCATTTGTGTCCCTGTTTTTGCTCATAGAGGAGGGACCTGAGAAACAGTCAGCATAAAAGAAGAATCTAACTTCTAGCTGTATGAATGATTATCCCTGCAGGCCACATTAGCACAATCACACTCAAACCAACACAAACAACTTGTCTACACTAGATTCACAGTATAGCAGCAATTCAGATCAGTCCTCCGTCAGCGTTTGTTCCCTGAGATATGTTTTAAGAGTACCCACAGCCTAATAAAACAATCCCTGTAGCTACACACCTAATAGACTGGAAAAACATGGCGGGTCGCAGGTAGGCACATAAACTGTGAGTGACGCAAAAGCCGTCACATGGCTGGTTTAGTTAACTGCATTAAATAAAGTTGAAGCGTATCTGTTCCCTCAGGCACATGAGATGCAGCTGGAACATGTCTGCTGTAGACATTGCATAACTATACTCTCTTTTACTACTTATCTGTGCTTGACATTAGTTGGCACCATAAGGCATCATTAACTAATATTGTGTTAAATTGATGAAAATGTACTGGCACCAGCTGATTGTTGTTTACTTTTTATTTCTATCTCTTTCTTTTTTTAAATTGCCTCACAAAAAGCGTACAATCCTCTAAACCCATTTTTTTTGACATGGAATGTCTCATCAGGCCTTATACTTGCCCATTCTATTATAACAGACAAACAAACAAACAAACTCTAGAAGAGTGCTGTGAGTACTTCCTCTGGGTCCATCAGCGCGCCCGCTGGCAAGACCATAAAATAATATCCCCACTGTTTACTGTTTACCTAACTAATTAATTTGCTTTGATACGTTTCAAAGCTTCCAGCGGTCCCTGGCAGGAATACAGTGGGCAATAATTTGCAGAAATCGTGCAGCTTCATTATTCCAAACTAGACAGCTGCTGTGGTTAACTTTTTACCAGTAAGGAGCGTTTCACTGACGTGTCGGTGGGAACAACTGCTGCTTAAATTCTCTGACCTTTCAGGACCATATTAGCTACTGAGGTGCAAATGCATATATGCAATCTGCACCACATGAGGTCCATACAGGTGCAAATGAACAGGCTCACACATTAACACACACTCACATAAACACAGATACACATAGTTTGCTTACATAGGAATATAACATGGTTAGCTTATGGCAAAATGGATTCACCTGAGTCTGACTGATGATGTCTGCTTCAGCCCTGCAGTGAGGAGTTCTGTGAGCCAGTTGAGCCACTATTCTACCTCTGCTCACACTCTCTCTCGCTCTCTCATTTATGATCATATATGCACTTGAGAGCTGCAGTTATTCAGCAGCCTCTCTTTGTATCACTATCTGTCAATTTCCCATGACACCTCAATATGAGAGCATTTTTCTTCTATGCTGCAGAAATTGCATAAATATGTCGTGGTTAAAATGAAAAGGCTGAACAGTTGGGCTGTTCCTGACTCAGGGAAAAGTTAAATGGCAAGTCCAGGTCACATTTGGTGGGGAAATGTCATATAGCCAGACTGCTTATCCAGTAGCTTTTTAAATTATGGCTAGTTCTCATTTCTAAGCTTGTAATTGGATGCATGTTGCCTGTTTTATTTTCACTTTGAATTCAACAAAATGCAAATATGGGCTGTTGTGGAAAGCACTATTTTGGCAATTATGTGTAATGACTTGGTGAGAATTTACATGGTGACTCTTAAACAAGCATTCAGCCATGTCTTAAGAGTATAGCATTGCCACTATTTCCATACTCTGAAAGCGTCTAACTTCAACATTAGTATTATCCCAAGGGAAACCTGGCTTGCAGAAAGTTTTAGCAGGCATTAAATACACAGGCCATCACGCCATTCACTCTGTAGGTGTCTCTCTCTTTGACCTTGATGAGGTGCTGATTCAGACATAAGTCAAGTGAGAATTCATTTTCAGAGAAATCGAGATAGAAAAAGGGAATGAGAGGTACAGCATGAGACAGACAACAGAGGGAGTGGGTGTGTTGTTTTTTTCCTGCACATCCTCGTGTGTGTGCTTGTGACTTTGCATGCATGTGTATGAAGTATATAAAGACAAGAGAGCAAGGCAGACAGTGTTTTGTTTGTGTTTATGTTGGCTTCAGTCCTAATCACATTCATCATACGGGTCTGCTGTGCAGCTCTGACCACAAAACATTTCAGCCACAGTTTAATAATGAGCTCTGCTGAGACTGTTCTGCATAATCATATTGAGACACAGAGACAGAGAGGGAAAGATGCCTGAGACACTTTCATAAGTGGGCACAAGACAGTACACGCAAACATGCACACTTATGTCACCATCTTTGTGGGGACCTGTCATTGATATCATGCAGCCCCTTACCCTTATCTTAACTTAATTCTAACACTAACCTTAATAAAAGTCTTAACCTTGTGTGACAGATCTGCTCGTCACTCACAAGCGCCATATGAAGCGTTTCAGTAGCGGAGGGTTTAGCCTACACGTTGTTGACTTGTTGTTAATTTGTCATTCTGTGTATAACAGGTTTATGTGGGCCCATTTCGCTCCGCTCTCTGCACGGCGACATCCACATGGAGCATTTCAGAATAAGAGCGTTTTGCATGCATGATTTTCCTGACTTGTTCAGATTTTGTTCATTTGGTCAGTTGTCCTTGATGTTTGTGCTTCTACCACTGTTAAGTAGGCTACGTAGTTAAATTGTTTCTTTTTTGTCTGTTTTTATTGTTGATATACAATTGGGACTTTTTTTTTTTTTAAATCACAAATTGAATCTTAATCGCAGAAATATCTGGCAGAAAAATTGCAATTAGACTTTTTCCGCAAATCGTTCAGCCCTAATGTGCGCCGCTATTAGCAAGAGGTATAAAGATTATTTCTGCTGTCAAACACATTACTGTGATGTTTTGTATTATAAAACTCAAAATGAGTTGATATAAACATTTTCTGTTCATAAGTAAGTACATTCTGCGCTTCTGTGGATTCTTCTCTCTGTGATGTAGCCATGCAATCCTGAGCAACAAAAACAGTAAAAAAATAAAAGCAATGTTGTATTTAGTGCACTAAAGCTTCATTGTGTGATGTAAAATCTGAGCAATTATATGGGCTGAACACTGACATTTAAAAAAGACCTAAACACTGTCAATATTCATTCACGCGTGTATTAAAAGAGACGAATTTAATCTCTCTCTCATTATGATGATACGTAACATAAATAAACCTGAAAACCAAACACGTCAGCTGCTAATTGGTGTCATCTAACTGAATCTTCCCAGACTTAAAAAAAATCAAACAACAAGCTTATCTCCGTTAGAAAGAGATGGGTTATTGAAGAAATGAGAAATCACCTCAGTGATTGTAATAAATATTAGACATTTTGATGAAACGCTTTCTGGTTTATTCATCAGCGTTAGTAAATGTGCTATCAAGGATGGTGTGCTGTTGGTAAGAACAAGCTACAGCTGCCAAGATTATCTAAGTATTTCATTCTTTTAACCAACCATGGGATGCCATGTGAATCACAGAAAATCTGCTTTGGTGCATAACGTCAAGAGTTTGATTCCAGACTGCAAAAGAACAACAGAAACTAGCAGTGACAAGTAGCAAAGTATGCATTTCAGCAGACTGTTACCGAATGAAGGTTTTCTGTCTCCTGATCTTTAAACATGACTTATTATGTCAGTGGATGATGTGAAGAGGTGTTTCTAGCTGCCTCTCCAAATGAGTTCTTGTACGGCTTGTGTTTGTAATTTTTTCTGGTTTGACATCTAGCAAAAAGAGGGGAATTATGAGTTTCTGAATGCACACTGTGACAAGCAGTCCTGTCATAGCAACGGGCCTCCTGCTTCATCATCATTCACCGTGGTAACATGAGCACAGAAGGCGCTGATAGGCTCCTCAGTTGAAAACATTGTGTGATTGCACCTAGCAGCGTTTGGGTAGCTGAGGGAAATCACTGAGGCAGTTATAGCAGAAACTGTAGTTAAATTAAAAAGGGAAAAAAGCAGAATTGTAGATGACATCAGTACAGCAAAGAAGGTGTGTCACAATATACCTTTAAAAAGGATTTCAACTTTTCTTTGGGTGACGGTGTGGTGACAAAACTGTTCTACAATCCTCCTGCCTTCTCATGTGCGTTTCAAACAAAAACAAACCAGATTCTGACTCCCATCACAGTCCTGAGAGTCCTGACTGAGCATCTCCTTTACATCTCAAGCATCTGTTTTGAAACATCCCACCTAATTATTTTGTATGAAAATGCCCTTGCTTTGAGAAATGTATCCTGCGGTGATTTTTATAGCTCTGTTTAAAGAATCATGCAGCCCAGTTTCACTCAATACCTCAACACTCAACAACCCCGCACCCAATGCACTATTTCTTCTTGCTTAAAAATGAATGAGGTTTGAGTCATGACCAGCAACTATTTCCATCTATTTTGATTCTGTGCTGTCACTCTCTGTTATCCCTAATCTCTGCTTCTTGGGAGAGCAAAAGACAGGCAACAGATGAAATTGGTCTGTATGCCCATATTTTTGTTGGATCAGTTGTAGATGTGGTCTAACTAATCCTACTAATCCGGCAAACTACTAATTTGGTTTTATAGTGACAAATGCAATATGGCCAAAGAAAATACCATACCATAAATCTGTGTGTAGTACGATCTCTAATGACGCTCAGCGAAAGTTCAATCAGGAAGACTATCTTTATGCTTCATTCATTCACAACTCTCTCATCCACTCTCTTCCAGCTAGTCTAATCAGCTGACTATGGGCGTTCATTCTTAAATTAAACCAACCACATTTTGCCAATCAAATAGTCACTGTCAACGTTTAAATCTGTTCTCCTCTCTGCTGCTGTCAGCTGTCATTTCAGTTGGAAATCACTGCAGCCCTCCTCCACCACATTCACCTCCAGTTCGTCTTCCCATTGTCTAGTGTTGGTTCATCCCCGTGAAGTGTTCCTGCCGGTTTCCTGTGTGTGCTACCAGTGTTTGGATATATTTTTGGATTTCTTTGACCTTGGATAACTGGAATGTAATTACTTTGTACAGGGAGATTTTGTGACACTGGATGATATGACTCACTGATGTTGTTTTATTCATGAACAGCCATTTGCTGTGGTCAGAGATCTCCCAGTAAGCTAATGCTTTCAGACAATAAAAATAAGAGACATGGGCCATTAGCTCACTCTCTCACACTTTTTTCTAGCTGGCATCTACCCTGCATTTTACCTTCTTCTCATTTTGGCAAATAGCGCCTAGTGTAACTCATACACAGTATCCAACTGCTTTTTATTGCTGAAAGCAATAAATGGACGTGCTAGTGAGTTTTTAAAAGGTGCCACCCTGCATGTTTTCCTTTAATTTTGGCAGCAGAATGACACTATTTTGGCATTGCTTTTTTGTTGAATTTTTGAAAGCTGTGCATGGATTGGTAGGTTATTAAAGCAACATTATGTAAAATGTGTTTTTTGTGCCAATTGGTCCTCCTACTGTTTCAGAGGGTAATTCACAGCTGTAACTTGAAACTTAAATGGCAAGCTAGCCAACAAAGCTAGACAGCAAATGACGCAAGAGCACTTGCGGTAACATTATCGATGTCCCAGTGTGTTATTTATGTTTGCTAACACCAACTGGACATTTATAGCTAGCGGCTACACCTCTGTTTGTGAAAATCTGGCTAATTTCATCAACTTTGCTAACACAGCCAAACATCTGCTGGTCACTCTCTCTTCCTCACTTCCTCCGACAATGTATATAGAGTATACCGAGCTTCTTACAAAGAACTTAAATTGTACATTCTATACTCTTTGCTTCCTCTAAAAGCTTGCTGAGTTGAAGAGTTTTGTTGAAGTGTTATGGTGCCGTAAAGCATTATGCTGTTCTCAAGATAGAAATCCTGCATGTGATTTTAGAACTAGATAGTGCCAGCCAAATTTGTAATTGAAAATAACATTTTAATAAAAGGACAGCACTAATTGAAATTGTTTTTAGTGATAGTACAATTAGAAAGATGTGTATAACATGATAAAACTGTAGGTCAGTGATTAGTATATAAGAGCAGACATGTATGGGGCATCTACAGCAAGTCATTTTTAAACACAGACTGTAACAACCACATGCTGTGATCATTTAGACACATAAAAGGAAAAAAAATGGTCAAAACTGCAAAGCATATACAAACAGTGTGTAAGCAATGAGGGATCAGCTTTTTTAAAACTGCCATTATTTATTTTTTCTTCTAATCGGTCCCTCCAGGATTTCACAATGTCACGATCTCACCTATTAACACAAATTAAACAAATCCCTGTCAATTTAGCGTGACTTGTAATGTTGACCAATCACCGCAACTTTTCTGCAAATTTGACCTATCATTGCCATTTCCTGCAAAACGTTGTCATACGTCAGCTTGTGATTTCGTTGTTCAGAAGTCGCAGCAGACATGTGCAATACCAACGTCTCACATTTGCCGACCAAAAAAAAGGACCATGAAAAACAGTATTTATCTTCTTTCCCAAAGTGGGGGTACAGTTTTGCTAAATGTGTAGTATTATGGTCAAAAATACAGGAAATCGTGACTGAAAACAGACCAAACAAATCACTGAGACACAGGCTCTGCATCGCAGTCAACCGCAAGCGCTGAAAGAATCAAGGTGAGCTGGTTTAAATGTGCATGGTTGGGGTTAGGGTTAGGTCTGTGAAATCCTGGAGGGACTGTTTAATGATTAAACTACAATTCTAAAGTTAGAAAAACACATCTATCTATCTCCATGCAGTTTTCACTTAATCCCACAATTTCATTACAAACATCGCAACTTTCATCGCAATTTTTTACAAAAACTGCCACGAAATCAGGCATTTTAGGCCGCAACAATCACAAAAACGGCCCGCAAAATCCTGGATGGACTTTCTAATGTTACGGTAATGTTGATAATGATGATCTCTTTCCTTACCCTGCTGCAAACACATACATAGATTAAGTAAAAAGAGACAGATGCGTCCAACTGCTAGCTATCAATAAAACCTTTAACACTTTGTTCACCAGGTTGGTTTAGGGCAGTAGCAATTTCTGTCCAACGATTGGTGTGAATTAAGAAACAAACCCTCTTCCATGTGTGCAACAAAGTTGCACTGGTACTGCGGATATCTCATTGTATATCAGAACATGTCACACTGAAGAAGCAAAGACCAAAAAAATCAAATCAAATCAAAGATGTTTGAAATTGATTGGCACATCCAAGACTAGGAACACACATTCATGAACAGGTTAGTGGCGTCCGCTGACTCTCGCACTACACAAATGACACAACCAATGATTCTGGCGATGTGTCATTTTTGCTCTGATCTTAGAAATAAGAATTGAATGCCATATCATATAGTGTGTGCGCTTGTGCTGAGTGAGAGGCTACTATACAGTATGTGCTTTCAGGGCTACAGCTGTGCGGACAGTGGAGCCGAACACCAGATAAGGACAACTGACAGCTAGAATTTCATCTGAGATTATTTTACCGCTTTGTTTCTATGCATTAGGTGAGGTGAAATGGTTATTGTTCGCTTCTTACAGTAAGTGGCCTTCCATAATCTGTCGACCGATTCATACCAGATCTCTGACTTCACACACTAACTTACAGTACATGATCCACTCAGTGTCTAAGTGCAGTGTGACAGCTTTTTCTGCCGGCTGTTCATTCAGTAAAACATCCTGAGTCACTGGTATAAAAGACTACAGGATTTTGTATCAGCGAGGATCATGTTTTTGAAACACACACACTCACAGGCACTCACAGGCATACTCTAAGTAGCCTTGGCTGTCGCCGAGAGGTGGCTGAAAATTGAGTGAAAATTAGTCCTTTGTCTCGTGTTTGAGGGTGTGTTTGTGTGTGTGTGTGTGCGCGCGCTGACATGGCCTGCTGCTTGGGGGATACAGACAGATCACAACAAAACACTTGCAACCTCTCAGGTTTAAATTGCAGCAGAGATGTAATCCAGGAGGAATTCAATACAATTTCTAACAACAGAAGCTGTACTGGTTCATAAAGAGTACTCATCTCAGACACTACATGCAATTTGCTTCAAATTTAGACTTTAGCTGCACGCCAGGACTAATTCTTGCCTTCTTTTGTTGGTTATGAATGATATTCACTCTGTCTGACTGCCTCTATTTTATCTGTCTGCCTGACAGAATCGACATCAGACAATGCTTTGACTGGGTTGAGCACAGAGGAGGGTTTGTTTGTTTTCATACCAACCTGGCATGAGGGGGCAGTGGATTACTGTCTGCATTGTGCTTCCAGAGAGGATACTATGATTCAGTGGTGGAGAAAATAAATGATCCCAGAACTGACAAAAGTAACTTGTGTTAACTTTGGATGAACATTCGGGGAATTGTGCATTTAGCATGTAGCATTTAGCCTTTGTTTTCCTGCTGGCACTGCATACAATTCCTCCACTAGAACCAGAGTCCATTTTCAGAGAATATTTCTGTTTTCAAGCTCAAGTTAAAGTTTATAGCACATTTAAACAGCCGTAGTTGACCAAACTGCTTTCCAGGTTTAGAATACACAATAAATGTACATGACAAAAACAGTCAATAATGTCAATACTCAACTCTGTTTGAAGGCCAATGAATAGAGGTGGGTCTTTAGCAAGGACTTGAAAATGTTAGCAGTCCGAGCAATTCTTATTTCAACAGGTAAAGTATTCCAAAGATTAGGAGCAGCCACTGAAAAGGCTCAGTCAGCTTTAGATTTTAACCTGGATCTGGGGACATCAAGAGCATCTGATTGGATGAGCTCAGTGCTTTGACAGGAGTGTGTACATGTAAAAGTTCTGGTAAATAAGAAGGTGCCAACCCATTTAAATTCTTAAAAACAAAATTATAATAAAATGACAAAATAAATCCTAAAACGGACAGGAAACCAGTGGAGCTAGGCTAAAACTGGAGTAACGTGCTCACGCTTTTTAGTTCCAGTTAGAAGTCGAGCTGCTCAATCTGGACTAACGATGACGGATGACTGATCTACTCCAAATGGACGACTATATGTTCCTTAAGTACCAATAGCATCTACACAAGTACTTAAATCCCCAGGACGACAGAACACAACAACCTCAGTCTTACTTTCATTAAGACAGAGTAAGTTCTGATCCAACCATATTTTAAGATCTCTCAGGCAGTTAAGCAAGAACTGAAATGCGGATTTGTCATTGAATTTTACAGGCAAATAGATTTGCATATCATCCGCAAAGCAAAATGAAAGGAAATATTGTGTTTCTTGAGAATGGACCCCCACGGCAGCATGTACAGTGAAAAAAGCATGGGGCCCAATATGGATCCTTGTGGGACCCCACAAGAAAGAGGGGCAGCGGATGAAGAAAATTCACTGAGCTGAACAGCGAAACTCCTATCCACCAGATATGATCTGAACCATTTCAGGGCTGTGTCCCTAATGCTGTTTGTCATAATTTAAATGTATTATTAAGGAAGAATTACATAGCCTGCAAGCTAAAGTAAAGGTCAACTGATTCAAATGAAGGTCAGCCTGCAGCTGTTTATATTACATATACAGTATTACATATTGCAATTCAGTAGTCACTGTCTGCACCTTTAGATATCCCAGCACTTCATTTATTGAATGATGTGGAACACTTAACCAATGTTGGACCACCATTATCCAATTGGATACTTGCACAGCAACCTGAATATTTTCCACCAGAAATAACAATAGTGACAAACTCTTATCCCCATTTCTTCCAAGTATAGAATTGTCGAGTGGTGTATTGCAGCCATTCAGCGTCTCTAGATCAGCTGCTCCATGGGCGGCAAAATAAATGGTCTGTAGGGGTGTGACGAGATCTCATGCCACGAGAAGTAATGTAACGAACAGCATACTATAGGGTAGTTAGACTTTTAAAAAGTATTATGAATTCTCATTAAATGATGATTTTAGTCTCGTAATATTACGACTTTTTCCTCAGCATGTCAGAGATCACAGAGATGTGGGAGAGATTCTGAATATGCAGAAAGTTTTGAACATGAGCAGAAAACCTACTGAAACACAGGAGCTATTCAAGTCCAGGAGTGAATTAAAATGAAATAACTTATTATTGAGGTGATAAGGTGCCACAAAAAGGTTACTTCCCCAAACAAAAGAGGAGGGAAGACTAAATCATGACCGCATGTGTGTTGACTCAGCAGGAATCATATGAAATGAGAAAGTAGATCTACATGAGAAAACATATCTGAACGCAATAGAGGATGCATTATATATTATCCTTTCATATTTAAACGTCACCTGAATTTTGTATTTCCCTTTATGTAAATAAAAACATTTTCACCATAAATTGATGCAGAAAAGACAGATGCAGATTGTTTTTTGCCCTCAAAGTGTTTAATGCTCAAAATTTTCAACTGTTCTCCCTCTTTGCCATACCTTTACTTCTTCCCCTCTCTGTCTGATGTCACAAATTTTTCTTCTTTGTCCACACTGGACTTCACGACCTGATCTTTTTCTCACTATTTCTCACTCTCTGTGCCCATGCCTGTCTCTGTCTTTGCTTACTCTTTATAAAACCTTAGAATGTGTAACCGTTTTTGTAAGCACGGCGTGAGAGAAAGGGAGGTGCTGACATCGGTTTCACCAGATATACCTTGTTGCCTTCCAAAAAGATGAAGGAAGCGATCACAATTACCTGGTGGAATGAAGATAAATGGCATGCCTTTCTGTCTTTCCCACTCTACTGTTTAGTTTTCCTTTTTTCTTGCTTTCACTCCCTCACTCTCATATAGCATCCTTCTTCCTATTTGCTTGTTCCATCAGTCCAACAGTATAGGGCTCAATGAAAAAAAAGCATGCATTAAGGGAAGAATTAGGCTTTCCCAGTCCCTTTTCCCTGAGGCCACCCTCGCCAATATATAATCCCAGGTAACAAATTGCAGTATGAGGAAACCCAGGCCTCTTGGTAATGGATCCATTCCAAGCATCAGTTTACCATTGATCATAGTGGAACTAGCTGTTGGCTGCTCAGGGAGTTTCACTGCCTGGTCTGTCGTGTTTTCCACTGCATGAGGCAAGAGAAGCTAGTAGGTCAATAAGAGTCCATTATAACAGCTCGATCCTCGAACCATTCATAAATTAAAAGCATGCTCTTAAACAAGAATTCTGCCAGAGAACAGAACATGGATGTGAAGTTAAAGGATTTCTTTCTGATTTTTAAGGCGCTACAGCAATCTCTTTGATTTGCTGGTGACAAGTGGAGTGACGGCTGCAGTGGTGATCAGCACTTGGGGTCTCTCACAAGTCCCCCAAGTACAATACCCAATCATTACCCCTTTATTCTATATTATGTATCAAAGTGCTTTTCAATGACTTTTAAACAATTAGCAAAGAAAATAATAACATTTTTGAACCATCACAACAACCAACGCAGTAACACTATCGAAATGGATTCCCCTCAGCTGTTAACCACCACGGTCTTGACTACAGCACTGCTGATGTGTGTGGTACAGTGCGATTAATTGAGCTGCTATTAATATTTAATAACATTCACAAGACTGTTCCTCTCATGTACTGATCAAATGCAACAGAACCAGAGCGACAATACAAGACAAAGACCAAGGAGGTGAGAGTAAAGAAACTGTACGATCCTATGTACACCATCACACCAATAACTACCCAAAATGCATCATGTCCCCCAGTGAAAATCCTTCATAATCCTTGAGCTGCATTTGCACTTTGGTTCCCACAGTGACAGTAATGGTCACAAAAAATATCAATTTTCAGATACAGTGATAGTCCTTTAATTTGACATTATTGTAGAAATGATCTCAAGATCCCACCAGGAAGTGCTCTTCTTATCAGTTTTGTTTCAACTGTGATGAATATCTGAGCTGCACGGAGCTGTTTAGACTAGCTGTGAAACACTACACTGCGACACGGGATAGGTGGAACATTACAACCACACTGTGTGACTAACAAGAAATATCCTGAATACACACAAATTCACAGTCACTCCGACGCAGACATTCTCTTCTGACAGTTATATCTGATCGCAACGCACCACCTCACTTCTTTGGCTTTTCAGTGAGGAGTAAAAATAGTCAAGTGCTGCTGAGTGATAAAAGATAGGCTTCCTAGAAAGGCTGTCCTATAATTATGATGCAGATGAAGACTTTTTGACAGCCATGCGAATACACAGATCAAACAATGCATAGCTTCTGATAAAAATGCCGACCCAGAGTTCCCTGACACATCAACTGCAAGGTGAAGTGTGCCCGAGAGAAGTACTTAAGTACATAAAACTGTGTGCAAACACAGTATACTAGAAGACACACTAGTCAGCATCATTGCAGGGAATTTTCAGTGCTTACATACCTTTCAACCAACAGAGTTTTCCACATTATTTGTTTTTTTATCTTTATTTGTTAGTTCAAAGTAAAAAGATAGACAGAGTTCATGGACAACAAAGGTCCACAACTGGAATAAAACACATTTCAAATTTGACAGGTATGTGCTCTGGACCTTGGTCTGTCATGGCTTGAAAATAAATCTTTCCCTGCATCTGTCCTGAATCAGCCTTGCAGGGTTTTCAAAACAATTTCTCTTGAGAATGGGATCAATAGTGTAGCATTTCTGCAGTGGGGCAGAGTATCCTCAATGGCTTCATCTTTAAAGCTGCAGCAGGCGACTTTGCATGTTGGCAGCACCAAATGGTACAAATGGGTGACCACCTAAAGGTTAAAGAATCTGTACCCACAAATAATACTAATTGCACAACCCAAATGTCCTACGAGGGAAAATTGTGGGGATGAAAATTTTTTTTTAGCTGTCATTGAGCTCATTTTGTTTGATTTTGAGGGCTTGTTTTTCATCCATAGGTTTTGATTTTTTGGGATTTAAAAGATAGTAATCAAACAAGAACTTACTCCAAATGGGCCAAAATATGTGACATCAAAAAAGAGAATGAATGAGTTGTTTCAAATAAGACCGTTGTACCTGACAGGAATGGCTGCCATAGAGTCACATTGGCCCATTAACCATGTCAAAGCCACTAAGCAGCGTGGTTGTAACATCTGACAAACTAGAGGTGGGATCAGAGAGTTAATGTAGTGTGAAACCTAAAAAGAAATCGTTTCAGCTGAGTACAAGGATGAGCAGCAATGCTGAGATGGACAGTATTACCTTTAATGGCAAACACTGGCCAAGCCTCAATCCCAGTGTACAATGAACAAAAAAGCTTGATTCTCCTTACAAAATGCCATGTTTGAGTTCTTTAGTTGTATTTGTCTTCTACATATGAGACAGTAAAGCCAGACACAATATTTCAGAGGGACTAGCACAAACAAATTCACGCTTTAAAAAGCAGGTCTTGAATCAGACAGAACAAATCCCTAGTTTAAATTCATGCTGTTAGTTACATTAGCTAGCAGTATGTTGCACAACGTGCATATGTGTCTATGTGTGCCTGTTTCAGCATCCATAATTTATTTAGTTCAAACACAAGATCTGATGACTGAAGCTGCATAACAAACCGTGAATGACCACATGGTATCCTCTGAACATCAAGGGTTTATAGCACGGCACAGGTGTATGCAAACACATTTGTTCCAAGGCTTTGTACATAGACAGACATAACCACAGAATGAGCATTAGTTCAGACTCTCTGCTTTGATGAGGAGAAACTTATATTGTATCCATCCTCGCTTCGAATCGACAGGGGGCTTGATCATTTAATCGCTTTGAAAAGTGCCTGTTGTGGTGGTGGTGCATGTGATCATGAAGGAGATAACTTTTAGCTACACAAGAATATCCATAGAGATATTTCATATCCCATGATCAGTTTGACTCAAACATTCCTAAAACTGGCAGGAAAATGTTCATCCTCATAAGCCAACTTTTAGTCAATACTAGCTAATCAGAGACTCCATGCAATATGACCTCTCTTGCTATAGACTTGACTATAACTACTGTAGGGCTGGTTATCACACTGTTTTGGTACCAACTGCAGTGTATTTGTAGCACTTAAATATATCAAATGCTGGCACTGACTTGGTAACTTTAGTCACATATTTGCTCAATAAAATTTTATTTAGGCAGAGTTCTTGTGAACCTACTTGTGTTTAGACAATATTTGAAATTTGAAGTTTGGGTTCCTTTGTTAAGTTAAAAACATGTTTTTAAGACACAAAGTAAGGTACAAAATAAATCTTTGTTTTATCTGTAACAAAATTTATGTATCGTATCAGCGTAATTATCAGAAAAATGTTAAGTGATACACAGCCTTAAAATGAAAGTCATTTTGAACAAGCTTTAGGTCTACAACGTGCTTTGAACTCTCTGATAAATCTCACAATGTTAGGGATTTTTCATTTATCAGAATTTAAATGCCATGTTGGACAGGATGTATATAATAATAGCAAGCAAGACTTTTAACAGGAATCTACTTAATGACTGGTGCAGGCCTGGCCATGATCCACTGCTGGATTTAGAGGAATGACTGAGCCTAATAGAGAGGAAGAAAAATGGGTTTTGGGGGGAAACATTAGGACTGTGATTTATAACTGTGACATTATCCTCGGCCTTATAAAGATTTCATAACTATACAGACCAAGGGCCTGAGTAAAAACACACACACACATAGTGTTATCCCCAGATTAATGCCACACACCAAAGCAAACACTCAGTGGATGCTTAAGTCACTAATAATTAAGATTAGGCTGTCACATTAATTAATCAAATCCATGAAAGTGGAGTCATTTGCCAGAAAAAAAAACTGTAAAAAGGTTACACCTTTATTTGTTATTAGCTTTCAAATTCAAGAAACTACTGGCAGTCTGATTATACTGCTTTACGACATTTTATCTATATCTTCCCCTTGCGTCATTCACTGCCGTGTGAGGATGGCACATCTATATGTGTACGTCTATGTATGAGTGTCTGTGTCCTCTTGGAGCTGAAGAGGAGGAGGGAGATGCAACTGAAGCATCTGGTGTGAGAAACTGAGAAAACTGGAGACAACCTCACTCAGAGAATCTTCAGGAAGTGTGAATAGCAGAGGATCTGTTTATTGTGACAGTGTGGTAGAAAACCATGTAGTTATAATGCAGTATCACTGCAGTGTATGATATCATACAGTAGTTTAGATTACAGCCACAATATATCTTACAAGTGCAACTGACTTAAATGCCTTAATGTATTAACGTCTACAGTATTTGGCACAACTGTATGGTAGTAAAGTTTTCACAAAAAACTTTTATAATTAACCAAGAACAAATTAATCAAATATTTAATAGTGTCTCATCCTTTATCCAGGAGCTTAACAAAAAAAACAACATAAGTACTGGTGAGTGGATTTCTGGTTAGCATACTACAAGAATTCAGGTGCAGTAGATTCATCTATAATTTTATAAATTAAGGAGAACAACAAAAACTGGAACAAACATATAGTTGGTGCAAAACAATGCTTTGTGTTGCTTTCACACCTAAAGTCAATTCAAGGTTCACTTGGTCCATACCAAGAGGATGTTACCTCTTAGTCCAGATCCACTTTCACCATGAACCAAGGAGACTAAACAGATAACATGTAATATGGACAGAAAGGTAACTTATTCATTGGACTGTTTTTGTGACTGTCATCATGCATCACCAGTGTTCTACCCAATGTCATTCACAGGTCATCAAATACCAACACTTTGCCACGCCCTGCTGCATCTCACACAGACGCAGAGGGTACCCTTTAGCTGAACATAAACCCCACTCTCCTGGGTGAAAGTCCTGTGTTTGTTTGACCCTTCCGTCCATCCGCTAAAGGGTACCTTGTGCGTCTGTATGAGATGTAGAGGGGCGTGCCAAAACATTGGTATTTGATGACCTGGGAGTGAGGCAGTGTTACGAGGTTCCATGTAGGGAAATCTAATTTTGGAGATTAGCAGAATGTTGTGCAGTACTATTTATTGTATCTCATGTCACAAAGTGCTCATAAAGAAATAAAAGATTATGTGCATTATCAGTCGAGACTGCGACAAATCTCATACATTATAAATTACAATGGGCGGATAGAAGTCTTTTTGTAGTGTAATATTACAAGGGGATAGCTACTGTAAGGCAATTACGTTTCAGTCACTTTTTAAAGAGGAACTGCTGAAATAGATGAACAGGGACACAAGCACATCTCTTCTACCTGACAGTTACCAAAATCAGCAGATGAATTTAATGATAAAGTTTAGCTTTTGAATTCATGCAAAAATCTCAGAATGCTGTGGTTGGTTTGCTTTCACACCATGAAACAAACTGCACCAGAGGTTTGTGGTGAGATCAACACCCTCTTTCTCAAGCTGCCTCTTTCCGGTTCTTTATTCACACACCAGAGGTTGTTTGATCCACACCAAACAGTTTTCATTCGAATGTACTTTTACCCACTTATATATAGAGGTCTTACAATCAATCAGTTTTTAAATGAATCTCCGTGATGTAGCCTGTCTCAAGTGACTGAGAATATGTAGAGTGAGATTTACACAAAACAGCGAACATCTCAATAACCCCACTCTATCCCTGAGAAGTCAAAGTACCCTTGTCCCCATTCTGTCAACAGTAAGATACTATATAGCGATGCTGTGTACTGCTAAAGGCCTGTAAATCTTACACAGGCCAATTGCCATTCGTTATATAATTAATAGCAGATGGCAAATACAGTGTCAGCACATGCCGTCAAATCATGTGTTGTAAAAGACAGCCTTATCCCCTTCACCACACAATTAAATAAGGCGAAGAATGAGACGTTTAACCACTAAAGATTAACATACCAGTCAACAGCCAGTCTGTGGCCCAATTCTGCTCCAGTATACTCCATTGTCTGCCATTGTTTAAGTGTAGACCCTCAAATAATCAAAACCACAACTAAACCAGTCACTAAACACTGAGCAGGTATGTGGAGTATTATCCAATCATAAGTTATCTGTGAAAAGGACATTTGTGACGTGATCGGCCATATTTATTATTTGCATGTCTGTAATTCATGTGTAGAAAGAAAGGATTTAGGGCAGATTATCCACTGCAAATTCCTCCGTCATCTAATAAAACAAGCCAGTTTGAATAGGCATGTTTTAAAGTAATAGTGGGTTTCTCTTGGCAGCTGGCGGATAATCGGAGGGAAAGCTCAAGACATTTTACATCTGGACAGTAATTGAGGGAAATCACAACAATTGTTGAAATGGTTCTCAAGGATTTACTTGCAGAGTAAATGTACATGTACATATATATAAACACTTGAGAAATACAGCATGATTTATATAATTATGTATGTTTGTCTGTCTTTTAAACCTGAAATGTTTGCATGAATTTGCACACAAACGTATGCTCTAATTAGACAGTATATAAACAGAACACCTTCAAGTAATACCATCAACCCATCAATATTATATATATTTATATATATTAGGGCTGACCCCAAATAGTCGAAGAATCGATGCTTCGATGGGATCTCACAGTCGAAGCTTTGCAGCGAAACAACGATCATGCCATTTTGGCGATATCAATGTCTGATTTTACATTGAACTACCAGATTTCTCCCAATAAGTTAATATACTGCCTATTACAAAACACATTTTAACGTTTAACGCTGTAAATAAACATGTAAAAAAGAAAAAAACTTTCAATAAATGTTTTTAAAATGCGTGAATAAATCCAAAATTGTAACCCTAACCCTGGGCCGTCAGTGCGCATATGTAGGCGTAGCGTATATGTGTGAAGTGGCAGTGGAGGAACGCTTGCTGAAGAGACGGAAGCCCAGCTTCACTGGTGTTGTGCCGAGTTGTCCGCACCTCCGCAACCGTCGCGGTTCCTCTTTCAAGTAGCTGGAAAGAAAGTCCCGCGAGGAACCGCGACGTGCATGCAGTTGTCATGCAAAACTCTGCACAAAACCGGTGAATGGCAGGCGAGAGAGAGAGAGAGAAACGGGTCTTAGTTTAGTGGAAATTTACAGTGTAAGTTGAATGAACTGAGACTCAACAGGTAGAGCAGGCTGCCCGTTAATCGAAAGGTTGGCGGTTCAATCCCTGGCTCCTACAGGCTGCATGTGGAAGTGTCCTTGGGCAAGATACTAAACCCCAAATTGCTCCACAAGTGTGTGAATGTGTGTGCGCTATACGGAAGATTTACATTTATGTACTAATGGAAGGAAGTCTATGTGAGAATAGGAAAGCTTTTGACACAAATCTGAACAGCTCTTGCGGCCATTTTGCATGAACTTTTGAGAAGGTCCCAAACTTTAGCTGCTCAGTTTTCCATCTACTGTTAAGTCACACAATTGGTGTGCAACATCAGTCAAGCTTTATCCTGTACTGAACAACAAATCTGGTGAAACCTCATGAAACGTTATGAAGGTGAATCTCACTTTTCACCTGAAAATCAAACTTCTTCCATGTTTTAGCCTATCATATAGCCTGTTTGTTAACATTTTGGCCGATCAGCAAGGCATGCTGCTTTGGCTGCTTTGGCTACAAATATTGTTGTGAAAATTCAGATGTTGTTATAGCGTATTATATATTCTATTGCAATAATAGGTAGTAGTCTGCGCAGACTTTATTCATGAAAAAATGAAACATGCTACAGTAATTCAGTTGGGGTTGAAAGCTGGGATAACAGATAATACATGATTTAGCAGTAAAGTTGACCTTAAAGTGACAGCAGTGAGGATCATACAGTCCTTAGAGACTTGTCATATTATGGCACACATGCAGTAACATTTCTAATATTTCTGACATTTTTTGGAAATGGCAGCAAAAACACAACGACACATTATGACAATTTGTAATCACAAAATCTATACACATCTGGACAGAAGCAGAACAATAGAAACTAATCAAAGAGAAAGCACAAACATAATTAATAACCATGCTGTATGTATGGTAATAGGTGCACATGCAAAGCAAACAAAAAAAGGCCAAAACGCTAAAGGTACAGTTCACAAAATGGAGGAGGAAGGATTGCAGAGAAACAATGGGAAGTAAATTGTTTTGATTTCTAAGTCTGACACCATAGCACTTCTTCCCCGCTGGCAACTTGGTATTTACCGGTAAAAATAGACAGCACTGGGAGGGAAGAAAAATCAAATTAATAAATTATTGTGTTTTCCACCATGAGACAGACAGTAGGCGGAAGCGAGGGTGGCTTTGGGTGTACGAGTAAGGTGGAGCAAGAGAGGGAAGGATGAAGGAGATGGAGAGTTTGGGCGGAGAAGAAGAGAGGAGGGAAAGTGGGTGGAAGCAATGGGTTGGGGGAGTAAAGTAGAATTGGAACAAGGGAGGGAGATGGATATTGGTACTTTCTGCTGTGACTGCCCAGATATGATGAATGGCCTGCAGATACCACTGTACAGCTGAATACAAACATCTCTATTGTGTACACTCTGCCTTCTGTGAGTCATCATTTGTTTTTGCCCTCGCTATGTTATACTTTCAGATCTAGCAAATGAGATAGTGAGCAGCAGGAGTCAGCAAATGCATCTCTAATTACCACAAATGAATTCTAATATATTAATATAATATTATATTATTCTAATATTAATGCACTTATCACGACTTAAATCTTCTGTGTGTTCATTCTTGTCTAGCATCTACTGCTTTGTTTAGCAAACATATTTTTATTAGGTCTAGTATTATTCTGTATAATTCTGTTGTTTGCAAATGAAGTTTTGAACTGTGATAGCAGTCTTGTCGGTCTACGAGTCAAACAAGGGTTTAATTGTACCCCCCACCCCCCCACCCCCCCGCACCCCAATCTCGTGACAAACATGTGGGTTTTCTGTGAAAGTTAAGCTAACCTTTTGTACACTCCCTGGCTTAGCTCCCCTCTCTCCACAACTACAAAGTAATGGCACAGATAGATATCCATAAAGTGATGGTTTATTTATAACAACGTTGGGCTTTTACTTTATGTATCTGGGTTAAATCACCGTATTCACAGCTCTACTGCAGAGACGGAAAGAACGGGAAAGCAAACAAGAAAACAGAGAAGAAGAGGAAACTAGAAAAAGAGAGGATTGAGAGGGATGCTGTGGGTAATCAATTATCTTCTATCTATCACTGGCCTATTTCCATCTTTATATCTACATCTATATCTAATCTCCTACTGTAACTTTCTCTATCTTCTTTTATCGCACAGCCTTTTTATTATTTTCTTTCTTTTTTATGTTCCCCTAGTTTCCGTCCTTCTTTCCCCCAATCTTTGCCACTCCCCCCTATTTCTTTCGGCCTCATTTTCTCACTCTTACCCTCCTCTATCTCTCCTGCTCTCTCCCTCTTTTACTCCCTCTGCAAGCTTCCCATCTCCTTGCTCAAACATTAAGCGGTTGTTGGCAGTGCCCCTGATTGATCATTTGTGGCAACCTATTAGTTCACAAGCCAGCTCCTATAGCCTGTGAGGCAATCTGAAAATCATCCTTGTTGGTGTGCCGTCCGTACCCACCCCCTCCCCCCAAATATGGACCAGTTCTTCCTGTGGCCGCATAGAAAGCACAATACAGATGCATGACATGAACACAATTCAGAAATCCCCCTTTACCTGATAATGAAACAATATCTATTAATTTACTTGCGCACCTTGGGTTGGGATTTTCTAATAAGAAGCAGCGAAAGGCTGAAAAAACCTCTTCTCTGCAGTTCAACACAAAGGTAAAATGCAAGTGATCCAGCGCAAAGACGCATCAGTGAAATAAAATATAAATTGAAGTAAAGGTAACCAGTCGTCTGTCCAGGTGGGAGTTTTATTAATCCGGCAACAATTTTAATACTTCACGCTAACAATTAGCAGTTAACTCACTGTTTAACGATGGTTAAACCAAATACACACAAACTTAAAAGTACCCTGTTGAGTTTATGGCCACTAGGAGCGCTGTGGAGCAATGTTTTTTATGAGTGGGTCCCGTTTTGCACGTGTTTTTTCAGGAAGGAAATGTAACTTACTCATGTATTAGGCCACAAAGACACACATACAGTGCATTGACAGTGAAAGCACACAGAAGCTTTGTTTTGTTTGTTTATAAGAAAACACCACAAGGCATCTTTAACCAAAAGGATGATGGTTTGACCACGGCCTTATCTTTCTTTTAGCCTGTCTTCCCCAGAAAAATTACCAAATAGGTAGTTTGTACGTTGTTATGACCCGTATTTATTGTGGCAGTGACCTCTAGAGGCTGTGTGACGGCGGTCCACGTAAGGAGACGGATGGGGTGGAAGGATGGGTCAAACCAACCCAGGACTTTCACACAGAAGAACGGCGTTTGAGTCCCATGTGAAACCATGTAAATGGTGAGTAATTTTGATGTTAAATAGTTACTGACTTTTGTCACCTGACTGATGTATTTATTTGAACCCAAACCGCAATGTTTTCCTAAACATGTTTGCCTAAATCTAACCAAACTGCAACAGTTTCAACGTTAACCGCCTGTTTAATGTTATGTGACTTGCGTCACTTACACATCGTAGTTAAGGTCCGGTCGCCTCTTCCTGGACTGGTTTAGGAAACACTAATATGAGTCGTTTTGGGACGCATGGATAAACAGCCTGTTTTATTGTTTAGGTTGGAGGACTTGTGGCTTTCTTTATTAGCTGGCAATAGTACATGTATGGAAGTATGAGAAACACAATTATCAAAGTAGAGGGTGCAAATTCCTCCTTGTCCATTAACCTGTTATAACAAGTTCAAGTTCAAGACCTTTATTTGTCCCAGAGGGGCGATTAGTTTTGCAGGATAACTTGTTATGTGTTATTTCATATTCACCAGGAAGGGGAACAAGAAGTAATGGGGTAAAATTGAAACTGCCAATGACTTCTAATCAATGAAAAATATCATAAACTAATGCTGACATGAATGCAGTATACTAAAATGGCAGGTCTCAATCATCAACAGCATATAATATTGTCTCGGGAGTAATATTTGTTGTCTCAGACCCTTATTTGCATACAAGGTGGGCGGTAGTGTCTGCTGCAGTATCATTTTGGATCTTTTATTTAAGCAGAGAAACAAAGGATATCGTTGTCATTTTATGCTTTTCTCAGATGATGTATATTCTATTTTGGAACAAAGCTCTTCCATCAACTTGGAAATGTACCATCATGATCCATGTGTTCACGTGCCTTACTGCCCAACACACCAAGCAAATGTGATGTCATCTTGTGGTTTCCTGTGTTTGTCCCGTTGTCACGTTTGTCAAAGTTCATCGAATTACTCCTGGCTAGTTTAACGCCAGCTGTACAGCACAATAACATACCCACTCCTACCTCTTGAAGTGTGGTCTCTGTGCGCCTGATATGTCTGATAAAGCTTCGACGACTTGTACCACTTTCACAGGTGAATACCCAGCCAAGAGAGCACAAAAGAAAGCTCCTCAAGTAAGGTTGTGCAGAGCAGCCGTTTGTGACCAAGACATTCAAAGAGTCAATACCATTGAAAGTAGAGCAGTAAAGGATTGGCCCTTGAACCCCGTATTCCTTCTAAATGTTAAAATGCTGCTAAAGGTCACAGAAGGCCAGAGAATCTTTGCAGTTTTCCACAGAGACAAAAAGGGAGATAGAGGAGGAGAAGCATAGAAAAACAAGAAAGAAAACTAGAAAGGCTGGCAGAAACAGGATAAAAGATATATGTGTAGATAAAGATGACTTTGACTTTTAACTTGCTTTATTAGGGGTGGTGATGGTGCAGTGGATAAGACATGTGCCTTTGGTGTGAGAGACCCATCCACCAATGTGTCCCTGAGCAAGACACTTAATCCCTAGTTGCTCAAGAGGCGTGCAACCTCTGACATGTACAGCAATTGTAAGTCGCTTTGGATAGAAAATGTTTTGTAATGTATTAAAATTTGTCCACCAGAGGAAAACTCATAAAACTATGTCCAAGGCACTCCTCTACACACTTGATGGAATCAAGCCCTCGCTTAGAATATATTGAATCTAGTTATACCAATAGAGGAAAAATATAAGGTGAAATAGTGAGAAAGCACATAAAAAGGAGGTAAAGAAAGTAGAGGGTAAGGAAACAAGCTGATGGAACCTAAAAGATAAAAGATGGAGGATGGAGAGTGAGCGAGAAAGAGAAAGTAGGGCACAGGCGGGAGGAAACGGCACACTGGTGTTCTTTAAAGTTGAGCCATCACAACCACTAAATCCCCAAAGCTGCCTGCGAGGACTCATCCTGCCTCATCCCTTGGTACCGTCGCACCTTTCAGAGCTTCACTCCACACCTCCTTATCCATCTGTCTGGTCCCCCTGCTCTCTTTCACTAAGTTGTCTCCTCTTCAGCGCACAGCCTCTCCGCTTGCCCTTCTTTTTTTTTTCCCCCTCTCCGAGCTGTGTGGTGGCAGAAGAAGGTAGCGTTGCATTCATTTATTAATTTCCTAACCTCGTCCCATACTCTAGAGGCTGCAGTCTGCCCTCTGTTCTCTCATTCTTTCTTTTGTCTCCCTGTAGACGGACTGTCCCCTGTCAGTTTCAGTGGTTCATATGTTTGTGGGTCTTCTTCTGTTTAAGTCTCTATGTTCAAACTCTTTGTCTCTGTCTAACAATGCTGATACACATACACATTTTACTTCTTTGCAGTTTCCATGCTTCCTTGCACTGAATGGAAAATATGAATCAACAGCAACAGGAATGCCATTCACAAACTAAAGGTTATCCATCACCTCGGTGCTGTACTAATTCATGGCAGTGTTCATATAATAGTTTCACTGCAGTTTCATATAAAGAACAATTGCTCATCTTGCAAAGTAATTCTACAGCTGCAATAACTGCGTTTTTACCACTTGGGGGACGTGGAAACAACCTGTGAACATATGGCATATTTCACTTTTTAAGCTGATATAGCAAAGCTTTTAAGCTGAAAGCAGCTGCAAAAAGACACTATGAGCAGTGAGAGAGAACTAAAACAGTAAAGTTACAGGCAGCGAAACCAAAACAATGAGCAGGAAGATGGTATAAAACTGCATAGAGCTAAGGAGAGCTTTAGAGTCTGATGATTCTTCTCTGTGGGTTTGCCCTTGTGAGTCATGTGATCCATTGCTAATATAAAAATATGTATTACATCTCATTTTAACTAAAGCAAACATTTTGTAATTCAGTGCTGAATCCTGTTTGTCTGACTGAATAAACTACTGAAGGTGAGATCTTATGTACATTTTTGGCTAATTAATGGTGTATTATGGTTAATAACTTAATACAAAACATTATATTTGTATTTCTTCAAATTAAACTTAACTTTTGTTGAGTAATAGTCCCTTTTGATAGTTTCTATCAAAAAAGTGTGAATCCATACAGCTGCATCGCTTAAAAAAGCAAATTTGTGCTTAGTCAGCCCATCAATGATGAGACAAAAGATCTGAATAGACTGGGATGCATCGTGACTTGAAGCTGATGCTTAGCCAGGATGACAAAGCAACATCCAGTGTTGCACACACAATAGTACGATGCAAGTAGACATTCTCTATATCATAAGACAACAAAATGTGTGTTAACTGTTGCAACATACTTTCACAACATCACAGCGATGGCTGAGGTTCAGTACAGTGTGTAGTTTGATTAAAAAAGATTTTTTTCCAGATCTGAGATTGTGAGGTTTAGTTGCACAAAGTACATAAATGCATGTTTATTACATAGTGAAGTGACATCAAAGCAGTAAAAGACATCATGTGAAACTAAACTAAAAACATGGCTATAGACTTCAGGGAAACTCCCCACTCAACCTCTCCAACAATAATCAATGCCTCACCTATTGAGACAGTGGAGTGTTACAAGTACGTAGGAACAAAAACTTGAACTTTGACCTTAACACTTCTGCGGTCTACAAGAAGGGTCATCAGAGGCTTCGTTTTCTGCGAAGATTGAATACCTTTAATTTGGACAAAACTTTAATGACTCTTTTATAAATCTATGACCACCCTCTTTTGGAGGAATTTGTTCTTCTCCCTCTGGGCAAAGATACAGATTCCCAAGAGGAACAGATAAATTTGCACTGAGCTTTGTTCATGTCTCATGTATGTTTGTTTTAACGCTATTGCAAATCAAATTTCCCCTGGTATGACAATACAGACTGAATTTAATTTGATTTGAACTGATTTGAATTGAATTGATCATCTTTATTGTTGTATACCTTCGGGGACTCAGTCTTACTTCCGCATAAACGGCCTTAAAAGTATGAAATTGTTTAGGATGAAAGTATGACAAATTTAGGAATGGATCTATCACCTATTTCAGAGCGGGAACAACAGTAGCTAAGGCAGCACACTGTAAGGTTTACTCTCAGTCTGCAGTTTGTTACTGCTCATATGTGATTAAAGCCTCTACCTGAAAGTAAACAACACAATTTCACAGCATTTTCACAGCCACATTTTTGTCAGGAAATGAGTCTTCTATGCTCCTCCATGGTTTAACTTGTAGTTAAGTGTTATATATTGCTCAAATTGTTTTGAATTACTCCAACAAACACGACTGACACACAAACACAATCTTCATCAGTCAGTGTGGGTAACAAGCACATGCTCTTTGTCAACTTACTGCTGGAAAAAAAGGTATAATCTGTTTATGATTCACTGATTTCAAGACATTCTGTTTTCCTTGCTTTCATAACTGAATAAAAAACTTGTTTTTAAAATACTACATGTGCAATGAGGCCCACATTGAAAATGTGTGTTAGCTGCGGGATCAATTAGCTCTGAGCTTTTCTTTCATGTGTCACTTTGTTGGTTATATACACATTTGTTATTTACATCCTGGACGTGTTCGCTGGCAGTCTTTGCTCTTCAAAAAAGGCTCAGAGTACCACCACATTCAAATAAACATTAGCATTTCAGGTAAGCAAATATTGTGCTAAAACTTGAAATCCATCAAAAAACTGCTTTTATCTTGCAGATAAATAAGTAGAAAATGTGTATTTCATTTGAATTTATGTTTACTTTTGTGAAGTAGCATCTGGGACAGACAACAGACAACAATACAAACTATAGCAACAGTTTTTTACCTTTGTAGAACAATGTAACTCAGACCATCTGCATTTATCCCAACTCCACATTGTAAGAGGGAGGTTTGTAAAACTTACTACATGTTTGCACCATTACTAAACAGACGTTTAGATGACAACATCTCTGAGTCAACGGGGAAGTGAGAATTAAACTGCCACAATCAGTCTTGTCACTACTGCATTGCACATAAACTGTTAACAAATGTTAAGGACTGCTCTTCATTTATAGGGTGGGGGATCATCAAAAAACCTTTAAGCACTGGGAGGGACTTGTGTTTTTATTGTGGCAAGAGTGGAGAACCTTACAACTTTTAAATGGTTGCATTTTTTATTTATTTTATATACATATTTTCTTTTCAAAATACTAAACTCTTCCACACCTACCTAAACCTCATTGAACCTCAGTGTGGCTGGATGATCCGTCACAGAATTCTTAAACACCCCATTTACACCTGGTATTAAAATGTGATCGGTATTACAGATCTGTAAAGTCATCTTCATAATAAACGATCCAATCTTGTCTTTGTGTTTACACCTGGTATTTTAACGCATTCTTTTTATCCTCTTTGAGATCAGATCGCTGTCCTCCAGAGCAAAACCTGCGCGTGAGTAATTTGAGTTGGTAAATTTACCCCAGACTCCCTTAAAAAAATCACATAGTTTTGTGAGTTGTTGAGTTAGGGGAAACTTTATTAAAAAGCCTACATTAGGTTATTCCTTTCTTTGTATAAAAAATATTGTGTCAATTTGTCCTAGTGTGTTGCAGTACCGGCGTGTAAGCTCCTCAGTCAATAGATATATGCCTTTTAACAGCAGATCAGTTGCATTTTGCTTGCTTTTGTTTGTGTTGGTGATAATTCTCACTCCCTCCGTTCTGTTTACTGGTCAGCATCTTATTTTTGTTTCAGACCTGGATAACGGTTGGAAAATGTCAGTCTTTACCTTTTATTTTCACCAGTACTAGCTAGTTTTTGTGTGAATAATAAAAAATATGGTTATTTAAGGTGTAGGGAGGGTCGTGCATTGTCCCTCAGTCACTCAGGGAGAATCAAGGAAAAATATTTGTAACTCCGAGGAGGGTCAAGATAAAAAACTAAACGAAGTCACCCCATAGCCACCCCACTAGCAACCACCACCCCAATAAACAACAAACAGCCCCATACTGTATAGCACTTTAATACATGTTGCATGCTTATGATTGAGTGTTTGAAATGCTTACTGAAAGCTGCCACCGCCAGTATGAGTGTGACCACGATGGAAACCCAGGAGACCCAGAGTGCCTTCTTCCTGTAGCTCTGAGCCTCGTGGGGCTTCAGACGCATGCTGCTCTCGAGGAGACCTGCAGTGAGACACACAAACACTGTTACAAGGACAATTCCGCCTTTCTTCTTGTGACGTTCGTTTTATTTCACGTTTTATCGTGTGACCATTTCAGCCCTTTTCAAACACTTACTGTAGACAGGAAAAAGATTCTCTTAAATCTTGAATAATGAGTACTTGGTTCACTGAAACATAAAAGTACAAGCTTGTGAACTCATCTAGGAGGCCCACAAGGCATTGCTGGAAGAAACACTGAGCTAAACATTCTGTTGCTGAACAATTAATCGTTTTCAAATCGAAATTCCTTGTGTGACAGACCTGCTCATCAATCACGAGTGCCATGCTCCTCCTGTTAGGGTCCTACTCACCAATCACAGCGGACACAGGACATATAGTACATTACAAACAAAACTAGAGGATAACGCGGGATAATGGTGCCAGCTGAACCGACTCAGGCCCCATCCACACTACTGCGTTTTCGAATTAAAAAGACCGTTTGCTACGTTTGCACCTCCCGTCCAGACTACAACGATGAAAACGAAGCCTTAAAACGGAGAAGTTTGGAAACGCTGCCGACCCCGTTTTGCGTTTCAAAACTCCGGAGGGCGTTTTAGTGAAGACGGGCCAAAACGGAGAACTTTAGAAACGATGACGCTACTGCTCACGCTTGGCTCTCTGATTGGGTCTTGCAAAGCAGAAACACGATGCTGCTGACTGGGTTTCTGACATCATTAAAATATTCTGTACCGTGCGAATAACACTCATCTGCCTGCACTTGTACTGCGCATGTCGCTGTTTACTTTGCAACAACTCCCAGTCTGTTTTCCGCCGCCACACTCCCGTGTTACATTCACTAACAGTCCCAGCTCATTATTGATCCACGCGACAACAAAAAAACTGGTCTAATGCTTCCTCTGTGTTTATTTATTCTTCGCCAAATCTTCTGTAAATACGGAATAGACCATCTGCTTCATGTTTACACTGGCACCCGAACGGGTCCTAGCTGTGCGTTTTCAGTCGTTTTGATGTGGACGGAGATCAACTCCAAAACGCAGCAGAAACGCTGGTGTGGACGGAGATCGTATTCGTTTTAAACTAAAACGGAGTAGTGTGGATTTCGCCTCAGGCAGTAGCTGTGCCGCGGTTTTGTCCGGTCAACTCACACTGAAGTGTTTGAGCAGTGGAGCGTTTAGCCTGCACGTTGTGAATGTGTTGTTAATTTGTCATTTTGTGTGCTTCAACTACGGATAACGGCTCTCTGTGAACCTTTTCCATTCCGCTCTCTGCAGGCTAACGTTACATATCCACATGGAGCATTTCAGAATAAGAGCGTTTTACCTGTCTGATTTTGCTGATTTGTTCAGATTTTGCTTATTTGTCTGTTTTAACTGTGTTAATTATTGATGTACGGTCTGGAGTCAGCAACGGGCGTTTTATTTTGAAAATCGGCCGGATTCTCTATGCCGTTCTGTGTCTGACGTCCTGCCTGGTTCATCTGCTCTGTGCTGCGTGAATATTGAACTTTAGCAAATCCCAAATCGAATCTTAAGCGCAGTACCTGGCAAATTGCAATTAGATTTTCCCCCCCAAATTGTTCAGCCCTATGCTAAACATAGTTTAAATTCGGCATTTTGGCATTCAATTCAAAATTTGGATCAGTAATTACATTTGGGATTTTGGATCAATGCCAGAAGAATGGTGTGTTGCTTTTATCATGAATAATGTGTTCAATGTGCAAGACTAGCCTGTGGGCATAATGGTGTTTCGAAATGACAGAAAGGGAGTCAGAGGTCAGGCTCTGCTCAGTACATGCTCCATTCATAGAAATGTTTTGTTGTTGTACCAGGTATAATCAATCCAATTCAAGAGGCTCAAGAGACCTATCAGTGAGCTTCAGTTTCTGCTTTTAGCATAAATGGAGCCGTTTCTCCCACCTTCTATGCATCCATCCTGTTAGATAATCCTCCACACCTAATGCCAGGGGACCCTTATTATACTGCAGATTACAGGTCATGAGTGAAGGCTCAGGGGCCGCTTGTCACGCTTAACTGTCTTTGCTGACCTTCACAGATTTAAACACAACTCCAAGAGCCTCCACAGTACACCTGTGTCACTCCACCACGCTGAGCACTCACGTCTACAGACCGTAACCAATCACAGTATCTCACGTTCACAGAATAAATCAACAAAAATCAGTCTTTTGTCACGTGTGATCGTGAGAACAAGAAAAGTCTGCTGTTGTTAACCAACCTTTATAGCTTTTTAAGGTACAGTTTCCTTCTAAGGGACTAAACAGAGAAGGTGTTAAAGCAGAACACTCAGTATAACATCCCACATACATTTCCTAGTGGCTCGCATGCCTGTTTCTTTGTGAGAAGTCTTTGCCTGAAGTCACAGACACAACAGCCCTGATTCTGAACTGCCTGAAGCGGTTCGATTGTCATGAAGCGTGAGGCTGGCTCTGCAGAGTCATGAAATATTTATAAGCCTTAACTTTTACCATCCAAAAGAGCTTTCAGTGCTATCAGTTATCATACTATCCAGAAATTTGTCTCAGGGACCATATAGCCAATCACCTGTGAACTGCGCTGAGAGACAGAGGCTGTTTCCTTTTTCAGACTCCAAGTCTGGCCACAGGCAAATAATGGGAACAAATTAAGGGAAAACAAGGCTCTTTTAATCATTTAACCTACTGAAATGCTGTAGAAAAATCTATTCAGTAATCATATTAGGAAGTTACTTGAATAAGAAAAAAATAGAATACTGACTATGTGTACTCAAAGGGAAAATAACCAAAAGGGTTTGTCTTTGTTTTGCCCGGTTCTATTTTTTAAGGCTTTTATATATAAAAAGGAATTTATATGCTTTTATTTTTGAATGGAATTTATACCAAGAACAACAATGTTGGATCATTATTAGCCTAGGTTATGACAAAATCAACTGTTTTTAAACATTTGGCACAAGTTAACTTTGCGATCAACCACCTGACACAGGACAACTAAGCCTACAAAACATATTTAGAAACAATATGACATGACTTACAGAAAAACACACACAAAACAGTCACTAAATGACAACATGATTGGGTGCCAAGACGACTGTGCATGTGTGTGTTTGCATCAAAGAGGGAGTAATAGTAAAAAGCCTTTTATACTCAAAACAACTGAACCAATTTTCAAAATAAACCATTTTAAGACTTAAAGGAGAGCTACGGTGTTTTAGTGTTGCACATGTATAAATTTGGGGGAGCTGTAAAAGACTACAAGAGTGGGAGGAATCAGTGCAGCAGAGGATGAGATACGCTTACTTTTAGTCCCTATGGGCTGCGCTCCAAAAATCCCTGATACCATGTTTCCCAAAACTGCAACCAATGGCATCCTTTCGTGAAGCCCTTCCTTTATGGTGAACAGCTACGTATTTTAAACTCCACACGTTCTGTTAGGAGTCTTTAAGCTAAAGATGAGATGAGCTAAGAGACTTTACAGACTTCTCAGACTTGACAAAGAAAAATATATTATATACTGACTTGAGAACTGACCTTTATGAGTAAAATCAGTGGAGTTTGGAAATACAACATAGTTTATTTTGTACACTCAACATTTGTGCCCTCAATCATACGATCTTGTATCCCATGTGACGAAAATGTACCTTTAATCAATACTCACACTAAATTTGTCGCCTTTATTTGATTTAATTGTCTTTTGTTTGTTTTTTTGTCTTTACATTTCTTCCCATTTTTCTCACAATGTGGGACGACCAGTTCAACCTACATGCAGCTCTTTGCTCTTGTTAACTCCCAGTGTTTGTCTGGTGTGGGTGTAGACAGAAGGAGACAGAGCATCCAGAGGGAGTTTGTGCTGCTACTAGGACACGATCCCTCACCAGCTTCCAACTGTTTTTGATGGACTGCCAGACCCTTGCACTTCAAGCAATGTAGTACTGCAACTGACTTTAGTTTCGTTCTGGCAATTTTTATGTATCCGGTCACAAAACTTGAATGAACCTGTTATGATGCATCCTGTGAAAAATATAGTTGTTGATACTAAAATGTACAGCTCATTTACATCTGTGTTTCTATGGGAGGTCAGTCTAAAAAGGTCAACTTGACATCTTCAGTATGCTGTATATTTACATCCAGAATTTATTACATTTAGTGTTATTCTCATTTTGAGTCATGTTATGGTAAAAACCCATTCACCCTTTGATTTTCACCATCTAGCTGAAATCACTTATACCTTTTTTAAATGTTGGTAAACCCGCTAAAAATAGGAAATTGACTCATTTCACATTACCAGTAGACGAGTTTGCCTTTTCAGTTTTTTTCTGATGTGTGAAAATAAGGTGTAGCCGCGGTCTGGTTGCTGTTTAACAGCATCACCCGCGGCAGGTCGACAGGTGTGTTTACGGTGTTTGTGTGCCCTTAAAAGACATCACAGTGCGGATATAAATTCACAGCTGACGGACTGTAGCCTAATACTACATAAACATATGGATGAGACGTTTATAGACATCACGCTGAAGACAAAAGCCAGATGTTTGTGGGTGTTAGTAGGTTCTTTGGTCCAGTGTGAAACAGAATTTAATCGGGCTGTAGTTGATTTCTTCGAAGATATGAAATAGAAAACCACATGGCTTGTGCTTAAAGGGAGCTGAAAATCATCTGGAAGTCTTCCATCAGGGCCAAGAGCCAGATCACTGTGACGTATATTAAGTCACACTGTGCAACTATGTGTGCGTGTGTGTGTGTGAGCATGCAGACTCATGTAAATGAGTTCCAGTGCGTGTTTATCTGTGTAAATAGCCTTAGAAAAATGTGCATGTGTTTATTTTAAATATGGTGTGTACTGCATGTGTGAGGAAGAGAAAATGTGCCTTATTTCAAACAATAGCAACTAATCATGTTGTGTGATGTACTGTATTTGACATTTGTCCTGATTGTACAACACACATCTTACAAGCTCTGGACTTGCTCTGCTAATAGCTTGCTATGTTGTAGGAGGCAGGTAATTTTCTATGGGTATTAGGAGAGTTTCCAGCCAGGGTTGCTCACGTTGAAGATATCCATCATACTATACAAGATTCATTTTTTATGTATGGCTACACAAACAAAAACTGAGTTCACTAAATTTGACATACAGCATCCAATGGAAGCTACTCAAAAAATGTCCTGCGGTGTCCAAGTTTTATACCTGGATGAAAAACTAAAGGACATATATTTAGCTTTAAACAATTTAGCTAACTAGCTAACCAGCATATGTGTGTGTGGGTGGGTGGCAGAGGGGGGAAGTGAGACAGCAGAGCTTTGCTCACATGATCCCTGGCTGGGGGATCAGACAGAAGGCGTATACACACATCTCTCACGTACAAGTTTGTGTGTGGGGGTGTATGTCTCTCTCTTCACACTTGTCTCTGTTAGACCTTAGTTTTCTAAAAATAATTAACATCAACCATGTAGATCAAAAGGCCGATTACTCACACACACACACACACACACACACACACACACACACACACACACACACAAAAGCTATGTATTACTTTTTAAATAATCTGAAAGCATGCTCCTATTGTCTGTCATCATATCATAACTAGATGGGTAGATGGAAACCGCTGGCCTTGAAAAGCACGATCAGAAGACTGCAGAGGTTTTCTAAAAGCAACGTCAGGGACATTTATGTAAATAGGAGAGAGATGAGAAAAGCAGGGGAGGGAGATGTGAATGTGAGAACATTACCTCACCTGGCAACAGAAGCGAAGTTACACAGTAAGTGATTACATACATTTAAATTGGCACTCGTGATGGTTACTTAGTACTACTTAACAATTGCATAATGACATCTATGGTTTTAGAGGAGCTTACTGCATGCCTGAGAAAATAACCCTTGTGATGTCATTAGGGTTTGTCATGCTTTGGGTTTAGGGCCTACAGCTGTTTGAGAGAAAGTCTGCGTGGCAACCTCAAAGTGTGACGTTGGAAACCATGACCCCTAAACCGTGACCATAAACCAGGCATTCATCACAGTTCAGGTTTTGGAGCTTGAGCCATAGCAGGGACTAAAGTCAGGATATCTCAGCTCTCTGCTGTTGATTTTAGACCACTGAAAAAAAATCTGTCTCACACAAGTTCGCTGACTTTATGGAAGTGCAACGCTATACACTGGATTACCTCTTTATGTGTTCAGTCTTCTTCCTAAGAGCTCAAATCTGCCAACTGACCAGTGTCAATTGTAGGAAGAAGACAGGAACAGTTAAATTAACATCTTTCTTCATTCTGACCTTCTTTTTCAGTTCAGACATCAAAGCTGATGCTGTAGATTGATTCCAGCTCTTAAATAAGCCAAATCCAATAACGTTGCATGTGTAAAACTGAATCGATCAAATGAATGAATGAATGAATGAATGGCTTTAAGGACTAGCAGTGTTTTAAGCTTTGAGTTCATCTTTTGCTTTACTCTAATCTGAATCCTGCTGATGTAGGACTACCATAAATTATTCAAATAAGAGCCAGACTAAAAATACCTCACATGGGTAAAAATACCCCTCCAATCTCCCCAGGGGCACACACACACAAACATGAAACACACACACACGCACACACACAGGCACACGCACATTTCACTTGCATGCATATCCATAACTTTTAGGAACCAAATCCAAGCACCAAACATGCCAGAGATAGATGAAGTTACCTTCTCCCTCCACACTGTCTGTGATTTTCATCTCCTGGCCCGCGGTGAACGTCTCTGACTGGCTGGGGCGTTTGGCTTGCTGGTGATGGTTGTTGGTGAAGCCATCCGGGGCGCACTGGCCGTTCCGCACCGTGGCCGGGCAGGGATCCACAATAGTCGGGTCTGGGACAGGGTAGGACTCTTGGGTCACCGGGTCTGTCATTGTTGCTGCAGTTACTGTTTTGTTTTAAGGCTCAAAGGCAGAGAAGATGATGATGGAAAAACAATTCAGGCCGGTTCGCTAAGTGCAGCAGCCATCCAGCGCGTCCAATATGCCCCCAGTGTCGACTCAGTTGCGCGGGCGGGGGACGGGGTGGGGGAGAAGAGATGGCGATAAGAGAAGATGAGAGATAAAGGATTTATCTCCCCAGCATCAGCAGCGAACCAACTCCTTCAGTGTGAACTCAACACAGCTCTGCAGCCTCAATGTAAATGCCCTGTCCGGCTGAGCCAGTTAGAGACAGTTGGAGAGGGTTAGATGCGGCGATGCGATAAATTGCTGAGATCTGCTGTGGATCTGGCAGGCGGTGCCAGCAAGTTGGGTTTTTTTTCCCCTCCTCCTCTTCCTCCTTCTCTCCTCCTCTCAGATCCCAGCATCTGATTCCCATAGACCACCACATAGAATAATCTATCCTGAATCACTCAAGCATTTTCAAGTTTTTTCTGCAAATTACCTTTGATTTATATGCATGAAACAAAACTTTAACGACACTTAGCGAGCCGTTATCAACATCTAAAGTAAAAAAAGCCATAGGCTATTGTTTTTATGGATTACCCTATTAGCGCCACATGGCTGCTTTATCAGTGTAATGCTTAGCATATTTATCTAATTATAGGCTATGATAATTTGTTTAGTTTACATCTTTCTTGATAGTGAATTTGCCCTCAAATCCCAGATTCGCCGTATTTACCCATGGTTAACAAATTATCCAAACGAATGGAAATCAGATACTGTCGCACATTAATCTTTTTATTACGCGGTCTATAAACAACCCGCCTGAATTCTGTTTTGACGCTCAAGGCGTTCACGAGGCTACAACAATTGGCCACCAGGTGGCGCCAAAACGCAGGCTTATGAGCAGTTGTGGAGACGAACTAATGGAAAAACATTTCAGCAAAATATCAGTCAACTTTTTGACTGATTATTATGTAAGTCAGAGCTTTGCATTTTATTTTAACACACACACACACATACACACACACACACACCCTTACTGTTTTTTAATTTAATTTAATTTATTTGATGAACCATATGAATTGAATTCACAACACACACTCACACACTTACAGCTTTATTTATTTATTTTCTTTTTAATTTTTCTTATAAAAAAAAATCTAACACTCAACACATGTTTTATTTACTTCATTTAATTACTGTATGAAATGAATTGTTCTTTTGTATTATATTTTAAACTTTGGCAATATTGTAGTTTGACATTCATGCCAATAAAGCTCCATTGAACTGAATTGAACATCATAACTGCATCATCCAAACATGCACCTATCATAAACAAAACTATGAACACAAAACTCTGAGCATAAAGGCAGCCACCTCAGCTGCACAGATAATGCTGCTTTAACTGTTAGCCTACTTTCTGCTTGTTTTATTGACTAGGTAATAAATAACCAGGGTGTCCCAGCAGCAGCCTTTCACCTGCTGGTCATTGGTTTCTGGCTGAAGGCGGAGAGTCAATTTGCTCTCAGTTACTACAAGAGATCTCGGGCAGCAGAAACCCATGTTTTCCCGAGTGTAATCATAAGGATGAAGGTTGACATTCATAATCATATTTTACCAAAGGATTGGCCCGATTTGAAGCAGGTAGGCACTGAGAGACACAAGCTCATTAAGGATCTGAGAGGTTTTTAGCCTGGAGCCTCAGCGTAAATCCACACAATCTACAGGCTAGATCTGAGTGGGTTTTAGAAAAACACATCTGTCTTTGTCTGGCAGGCAGAGCTCCTCCTTGAATGTTACTAAAAGGCAGTAAAATAAAATGTACAGACTTTTCCAGTTGGAGTGTCAGAAGGGAGTTTAACAGCTCACTCCATAAATCTGTGTTTTCTATGGATGGTTAAACTTTAATCAATAGGTGGCTGTGGCCTTGCTCTTTCGCTGTCCTATCTGTTCCTGCTGTTAAGTCTGTGTCACTATGGAGGCCTGGCCTTTGCCAGTGATTGTCCATGTTTAGTGCTGAACAGGATAGATGGTCTGCGGACTGGTGCCCTCACCACATCGCAGTCTTTCTTTCTTCCCATAAGTAATTACATACAGTAACATAATATGACAGGCATATTCATATTTTGAGTTGTCAATTAGCTTCTCTGCTACTTGAGAGGTCTGACATCAAATGTATGCATCCTGGTATTTTTTTGGCACAAATTTTGTGTGTTACACTGGCGTAATACTGTATTTCACGATATGTGATAAACCGACTGAAGGCCTATATAAATATAAGTGAACAAAAGTGAATTTTAGGATATTTAACAAGTCTTATTTTATTGTAGTCCTGCGGCCTTCTTATTATCCATGTTATATGAATAATCGGAATTTACTGGTGGCCATAGTGAGAAAAACACATAAAAAGTGTATTTCACCACATTTTACAGGAACAGAAGTACTGCATCTTTTTCTATAACAGACTTCTAAAACATACATGTCATTAGTTCAAAAGGATTTTCATGAGCAGCTCTCATGAAATTTAGAAAAGTCATAAACCTTTTCATGCATTTGTGGATAGTTATTTTAACTCCATTTTGAGTTACCATATCACAGTTATGTTCTCCAAGTCATTTGAGGACAGTGTCAGTTGATTCATAGCAACATTATAACAGCGGGTACTCTCTTGGTTTCCAAATATTTATTTCTTGATGACCTTATCAATCCAAGATGGCCGACTGTGATGGCTAAATGCCTCAGGCATATCTGTGAAACACTTTTATTCAAGGAGGTCATTCAAGACAAAAAAAATAGTACTATGTACTGTAAAGTCTTATTAACAGGTTTATGTTTTGTAAATTAAAATTTAGAGTAAAATATAGTTTTTATACACCAAAAACCAACTGTCCACGTTTGTGGACGTCATGCAACAGTGGAGTCAGTGTGCATTAAGTTTGATTTTTTAATCTGTTGATATACAGTATATATTCAAATTTTTCAAAGATGTGATGAATTTCAAAGATGTGATGAATTGTATCATATTACAATAAAGCATAATAAAACATTTAACAAATATATTAACATTATAACAATGAAAAAGTGCATATTACAGCATTAAATGGCAACTTTTGACTGGCTTAGCAAGACATTAGAAGAAGTATTGTACTCACATAATGTAAAGAAATCAGTTTTAACCAGAAATATGTACTCTGTTACATGTTGTATGTTGATATGAAAAACTGAGATGAATCAACATAAAGTTAGATGAGGATAACAATATGCTACTGGGTGTCCGAAGTCATGTAATTACACTTATAAATAGCACTGTTAGTGTTCTTTTCTTTATTATTTGTTCCTAAAATATTTGTTTTATTGTTAATTTTCAACTATTGAGACTAAATAACTAGCATAACATGACATAACAAACATAATATTCCATGTTGTCAGGGATGGCATTTTACTCCTATGTTGCATGGTGTCCACATACGTGGACAGTTAAATAATTTAAAAATAAAACAGAATTTTGAACAAAATGGATTTGTATTTTAGCTCAATTTTGAGTAAGAAAAAGAATCTATGAAAAAAGAATTCATGCATGAGAGGATGGTAACACAGTATGTTGAGTATGTTGTTTGGCCTTTTAGAGAGGTCCTGGTCTCTTATCATTTAAAGCAGACTTTTATTGAATGAATTGTAAAACCCATCTCGCATTTTAAAAATTCTGAAGCGTCTCTGTGGCATCAACAAAGTACACAGAACTGCAGATCTGTAGGGATCTGAAATGGGGCTTTACTGGCTGCATTGCTGATGTAGATCATTTGTGGCTTCATCTGCAAAGAGTCAACAGCCTCAGATGGCATTCACTGTGAGTTATCCAGCGCGTTAGAGTGGATAGTCATCTAGGAGCAAGATTGAACCCTCGCAGACAAGATAACACAATCAATACAGGCTTTTCCACAGCCGAACGTGTCGGGGGCATCAAACTCTGCCCATGTTTTACATCTAAATTAAGGACTCCAGATATGTAATCTAATGCACAATACATGTTTTTCAGTATGTGAATCTTCTATGAACCATTCAATTATTAAGCACAATCCCTCTTTTGAATGTGTTTCAGAGGTATGGATATGATGGGTTTGTCCAGCTTCACCATCACTGCAAGGTGAGTTTTTTTCTTTTATGCATGTATCAGATGACAGGAGCCCTTAAGCAATTGTACTGCATACTATGCTGGGGGACACAGCAGGCACCTCCCGGCTGCACCCCACCCTGTGGACCTGTCAGCCTGTTTCTCGCCACTTGAGCAGCTGCAGAACTCAGCATGCTGCCACTGCATCAGCGGAGATATTTACTTCAAATACCACAGAGCAGCCTGGCAGCTGTGCAGCCAATGCAACTTTAATCGGCAGACGAATAGTTGAGCTTCTGGCATCATCAGACTGCACATAAGGATGAAGAGTTAAATGTGTCACATCGATGCATTCAAATATAAGCCGTGTCTGAGGAAGAACATCTTTCCCGATACCAATGTTAAAACAAGGTCTATGAGGACTCCAGGTCATATTGGAACACAGGTGTAGATACACCCAAGATTAGAGATTTTGTACTTAATTACAGGGGAAAACATTGTCCAGGTGCTAGTTGTTAACATGACACATGACATTTTATCTGTCTTGAAACTGTAATTCCAGATATAAATGAAAGTTTACATCTCCTATTTTTCCCATGAAACAGAATGAATCAGCGGTCTGCTGCCATCGTGTGGTTGTATTTTGAAGTGTTATGAAATCCAAATCTCACATAATCTCATGAGTTGAAAACTATATAAAGTCAATTAGTGCAACGACCAAGAACAAGAACAATACGTCTGCCTGGGTGCCCAACGGAGAGAAGGAATTTTAACTGCATGTTGTCATATCAATTAGGGATGTGACTGGTGTTGATGTTGTGTTTCAGGGTGAAGCAGAGATGATGAAGGATGGGAAGCTGTTTCGTGTGATTCAAGAAAACTGCTGGGATGCAAACGCACGCATAAGGGACATGGATCAACATGGTATGTGCACAGACAGGACATACGCCAACAGATAATACAGCGTTTCATCTCACTGATGCCTAAAACGGTTGTTTCTGTTTATGACCTTCAGGTGTCACAGTTCAAGCCCTCTCCACTGTACCTGTGATGTTCAGTTACTGGGTAAGTGCACAGTAGGTCTGAGCAACTTGGATCAAAAACAATGCAGCTATTTATTTCTGTGTGCTTAACACCTGAAACATTGTGTTGTTTACTGTGCCCCAAATTACTGTGAGCTGCACAACACATTCCTGTTGGATAAAAGGAACACATTAAATGTGAGGCTTTTTGTGTAATACCACAGTGGCTTATATGCTTGTCTGCAAAGCTACTTAACTTTCTTGGCTCTTCTTCAGTCACAGAAGCATCAACACGAAATTGAAGAATGTGTTTAAAATTTTATTTCAGCTTTCAAATATATATATTTACCTATTTCAATCATATTTTTTGGTTTACAGGCCAAGCCTCATGACACACTGGATCTCTCTGTCCTTTTAAATGACAATTTGGCTGAGACAGTGCGTAGCAACCCCAAGAGGTTTGTGGGCCTGGGCACTCTGCCCATGCAAGCCCCTGACTTAGCCGTGCTGGAGATGAGGCGCTGCGTGAAGGAACTGGGCTTCCCTGGGGTGCAGATTGGCTCACATATCAAGAACTGGGACCTCAACGCCCCTGAACTCTATCCTTTCTATGCTGTGAGACACTGAATGTTGCAGTACATGCTTTTATGATAACATAATGTTCCTGGTCATGGTTATTGCAAATGTACCTATGTTTACACTCCACTGGTTTGATTTATTTCATACTGAAGTGCATGACATTCCTTTACATTCAGAGGTCAGATTCAAGAGGAATACTGATCTTGCATTGTGTCTTCCATGCAGGCAGCTGAGGAGCTGGGCTGCTCCATATTTGTCCACCCATGGGACATGCAGACAGATGGGAGGATGGCTAAGTATTGGCTGCCATGGCTGGTGGGTGAGTGAACAAGCAATATTGTACATCACCCCTGGTCTAGCCAATAGAAAAAAACAATTTCCCCATGCGTTAAAACTCACATAGGTGTTCATTTTCTTTCACTTCATATTTGATGCATTGTGATACAGCCAATGGTTATCAATAATGCTCTTCTTTGGTTTTTAATTTTGCTTCTACCACTTAGTATATTAACCCACTGACATTGTCTTATAATAACAAGGCATTTATTTAAAGCACCGTTTGAAAAGACACATTATGTTTTGTTGACATCTCCATCTCAAAGGCATGCCGTCAGAGACAACCATGGCTATTTGCTCGATGATATTTGGAGGTGTCTTCGAGAGATTTCCTAAACTGAAAGTCTGCTTTGCACATGGAGGTATAGACCAAATGTTGCCGATACATTTCAGTTGAAGTACATTAAAGTCATAGCAGAATAATATAAGCACCAAGGTGTGAACTTCAGTGTATTCTCACTCCGTGCTCAAATAAAAATACACCGAGCCACTGTATGTTTTTGCTTGACCTTCATTGCTTTTGTGGTTGCAGGTGGCTCTTTTCCATTCACCGTTGGCAGAATTGAACATGGCCACAGAGTCCGCCCTGACCTGTGTGCAGTGGACAACGAAATCAGTCCAAAGAAATACCTCGGCTCTTTCTACACCGACTCCCTAGTTCACGATCCCATCGCCCTGATGCTACTCATTGATGTCATTGGAAAAGTGAGCATGTGTTCTTTAAACACACACACAGACACACACACCATATTTTATGGGTGCTCAGAGACGGCCTATACATTGAGAACACTCTGACGGACAACATGTATTCCTCTTTCAGGATAAAGTGATGCTGGGAACAGATTATCCATTCCCGCTGGGTGAGCTGCAGCCTGGATCACTGATTGAGTCAATGGATGAATTTGATGACACGCTAAAGGTTACAATATTTTCCTGTCATTCATCTCAACAATGCAGTTACCTCAGTATGGCATTGACTCTACAACACATAGCTAGGTAGAAAATATGCATATTATAAGCTGTGCAAAGGAGGCAGTACAATTTGTAATTTTAATACATTTAAATTAATTAAAATAAATGTATGTATGTATAATCCAGAATTAAATATGGTGTGTACTCTTTTTTTCCAGGATAAATTGCTTGCTGGAAATGCACTGGAGTTTTTGGGCCTGAAACGAGAGCAATTTGAGTAACATGAAAAGCTGAGATGCAACTGCTACACCCAGTGATTCAATGCAACGGCTTTATTCACATATTATTAAATTAAATTAAATATATTTAGATTTGTGTATAGTAGATACAACCAATGTTATTGTTATTTGATATAATAAAGTAATTAAGTATTTTACCCTTTTTAGAGAATTTCCTCATTTGTTTGAACTCAGTATCAAGTATAAAATGGCATGTCATCACCTCTATTAGAAGTCGTCTATCAATCATTGGCCTAAAGACATTCTATAAAATGAAAATGAACATGTTAATATGATTATATGGTACCTGTGTCTTGCGGAGTTGGAGTGTCAGGGTCAGACTGGGACAAAAATCCACACATCCCCATCCACGGTCTTGCACATCCACTACTTAAATTTGTGTACAGATGGTGAAATAATTCCTGAATCTAACAGATATTTAAACATTTAATGCATGTGACTGGCAAACAGTGCTTACTACTTTTTAAATAGCACATGTTACTAACAAATTGCACATGCACAGGTTCCTCCTATCCTAATAGTTAATTAGAACCACAATATTAAGAAAGTGAGAACATCATTGCTACCTTCACTGCACGACTCTGATGCAGGAACTGAGCTGTTTTCACCGGGTCCAGCAACATACTAGTTTTGAATAGATATAGAGAACAGAAGTAAGCCAATGGCTTTTTAATATCTCAGCTAACTATTGCATATGAGTGCCTGTAATGGAAGCCAAGTTCCACCCTACCTAAGGATTAATTAGTATTTTCTATGTTTTCTTCTTTGTCTGCAGTAGGCTACTATTGTCCTTCACTGCAGCTTCAGCAGCCGAATTAAGACCTTTCGAAAAGAGTTTGTTAAATTTGATGCACTCGTGGGACTTAAGTGACCTTTTTTTTGCTTTCTCTAACTTTTTCAGCACCGCCTTTGATTTTGACTAATGTTTGAGTAGCATAACATCTGATCTGGTCGGTCGGCCCATCTCGGGACCAGACCGGCCGTTTCCAAACCCCGATCATGTGTGCTGTCGACCTGTAAAAACAATTTATTTAATTTTTTATTTTTCAAAGGCCCACCACAAAACAAATGGTCTGGCCCCCCTGTCATATACCAAATGGCCAATCCGCCGCTGAGTGCTGTTGTTCTTCCTTTACAGTAAAATGGTATTTATCCACATCCTTACATGTCATCTTATTGCTATCAATCAACAGAGAGTTTCTATTTGTTAGCTTGATGGAAGGTTACAAATTGTAAGTGACCTAAAAGCATCCTATAATAGAGAACTCTTAACACACATGGTTTTCAGGTAGGCTACACATTTGCATTCACTCCCACTAATACAAGGGACACATATGCAGGGCTGCCCTGGTTGCCTTTCTAAATATTTTCTTCTGTTAACGTGATCCCTCATGTCTTAACAATGAATAGACTCAAATAGCTAAAAAGCTGTAGCCTACCAGCCTAATACATGCTCTACTTCAAAGCAGGCGTTGTGCATGGATTCTTACGCTAAATAACTCATCTCATCGAGATACAGCACATTTCTTGTCTACTGAATATGAATGAAACACTACAAAATCATGCATCCTGTTAATGATTTTGTTAAGACTCAACTTTGAAGCAAGAGGAATTCCTATTTTTGCCTGCTTCCTGAATATACACAAGAACATAAATCTATAAAATAGACTGAAGTTCTGTGAGGTCAATATTAGTCATCATTTATATGGTTGTGTAGTTAGTCATGTGTTATTGTGGGTTAAATGGTCAGTGCATATTCATTCCAACAAATTTGACCCAAACTAAAAACGCAGTGTTGTGTAAAATGTGAATAAATTAAAAACAATGGATAAAAGACAATAAACAGCACCGCCGTTAACGTCACTGGCCGCCACAGCAGCACCAGATGTGCGCAACCAATCGCACCGTGATCTCATCATGAGCTCACCATCGAAGAAGTCGTGTTTTCCTGTGCGACACCGACGTCACATCCGCTTTCTCGATGCCCAAGCGAGCGTTGGAGAGCAATGGCGGCGTGCCGGGGATCTTCGTCGAAATGGTTTTTCACCCGGGAGCAGCTCGAAAACACGCCGTCTCGCCGATGTGGAGTAGAACCAGACCGGGAGCTCTCCTACCGGCAACAAGCAGCGAATCTGATCCAAGATATGGGCCAGAGACTCAACGTGTATCCTTTGTAAACAAACTTAAGCTGTCCGTAGACCAGACCGAAGTAGACATGGCGCCGAGCGTCGGAGCGGGCCCGTTAGCTAAAGTTAAACTGACTGCTGAGGTTAGGGTGCACGAATCAGGAGTTTATCAGTTTGTATGTTTTGTTTTTATTGGTTAAAATGCTGTTATACTACACGAATCTTAATCCGCAATGACAAAGCCCACTCCCACGCTGGGTGTGTTTAGCACATGTATGCTAACATAGCATGCTGCACTAGCTTAGCTGATGGTTGACGTCCAAAAAGGCCATTAGATTAGGTGAGTTTGCTGCTGTTGCTAGCGCCTTGTCAGCTGAAATAAAAAAGTCTTTACCCCTAGATAGAACTCATATGATCAAACAACGACATGCTTCAGTTTAATATGTAAGCTGATGTTTAAAGTTATCTGCCAGTTTCTTGCTATTTTGATGCAAGTTAGCTTTTGCACTAGTTCAGTAAAGCTAACGTTGTAAGCCTGCTAACGTTGGCTAACCTGTTAACTTTTCTGTAACGTAACTTCCATCGTCTTTAGCGATTTTAAACAGTTGTTTAGTGCTTATACGGTGTCTTGGTTTGTTATAATGTCGTATAGCAAAATTTTTCACTCTGTTCTTGGTTACACTAAATGAAATAAAACATTTCCCTTAACCTGCCCTCCAGCTCGCAATTAACAATAAATACAGCCATTGTTTACATGCATAGATTTTATATGCACCACTCTTTCACCAAATTCCATAGAAATGTAAGTATTCTGCTTCACTTCTATTGACTGCAACCTAGTATCACATGTTAGACTGTTACAAAAATTATACTCTTAGGATGGGTAACGTTACATATTTAAATGTCTTCATGCTTTTGTACAGATAATCTCTCCAACCACCTTATTCTTGGCCGCAAAAGTGGAAGAGCAACCACGGAAACTCGAACATGTGATTAAAGTTGCACATGCTTGCCTGAATCCCCAAGAACCGCCTCTAGACACGAAAAGCAATGTAAGTTCAAGAACCTTGACATATTGTGTGGGTTGAAAGTTTTTTTTTTTCCCTCTCTACATCTGACTCTACATCTATTCTCCCAGAGGCCATGGTTTCCCTGTGTATAACTGGCTGATTCCCAGATTCCCTTGCCCTCTACAAATGGCTTTATTTTAACTGCCCTGGCCTGCTGTTGGTGTGTAACAAACACCTTCGCCCAACAAGGCTTAGATTTACAGTAAAATTAGCCTCTTTGTTTGGAGTTTTTGGCCATTTGAAATCCTTTGTTAGGGGGTAGATTAATAGACTCATTACAATTGTGTTGTAATGACTGTCTATCAAACTTCAGGCATACCTCCAGCAAGCTCAAGAGCTGGTGATACTTGAATCCATAGTGCTGCAGACCCTGGGTAAGTAGTGGTGACTGGAGTGGATGACTTGAGAGAGAGATAGCGTTTTTGTTTATCATTATCATGATCTTTGGCATATCATTAACAGTAAGGGAGTAGTGCTGTTAAACACTGTTGAACTTATCCATCACAACCTGTTGAGTGAAATGTTTTCCCAGCTGCTGTATTGGTATCTTATCATGTACATATTTTCAATAAATCATATAAAGGTGACATGTCATTCTCTCATTGCTGACAACAGTCATGAAATATGGTATTGAAAAAGCTATAGGGGTAAATCACATCATTATTTCACAAATGTGATCCCCATTTCACTGCTCTGCAACGTTTTATTTTTTGGATACATCAATTTGTGCTTGCTTATTGATTACAATCGGTACTGAGAAATGCCTGGCATCCAGAGTGAAAGTGGTCAGAGCTGATTTGATTGCCATTTATTTGTAACATAGAAATAGGAATTGACCATCACGTTCCATTATTTAACATTTAACATATAGATACCTGCTAGAATCTGAATTGATGGCCTTAAAACGGAGCACTAGGTTCGTTTGTTTTTAATCATAAAATGACATGTCACCTCCAAACTGTGTCTGTTGAACTCACCTGTCATGTATTTTGTTCCAGGCTTTGAAATTACTATTGATCACCCACACACTGATGTGGTGAAATGTTCCCAGCTAGTGCGAGGTAGAGGCTTCCTTCTTTGCTCTTTGTGCCCTCTGCTCTTGTTTGTCCCACCTCAGATATGGGTGGGGAGGGGGGTGAAAACCTTGCTGATTTAATGGTTGCGTGACACACACCATGCTCTTTTGATTTCACTGTAGCACATAAAAAACAACATTTACTGATGCATATTGGGCCAAGTCCAAGACTGAATTGTATCATCAGTTATTTTGTGTTGGAGGTTTGCGGTCCCCCTTAAATATTGGTTAAGTTCAAATCAGTCGTTCTGGTTGGCATTTGCACTGTTTTTTTCTTTGTGATCACATAACCAGATGTGGGAGAAAAGACATGTAGTGTCTAGCATCTGTTTTTTGGGTTCTCCTATGAGCTTAGCAGAAAATATTAAGAGACTAAATTAGGACTGTTTATTCTTTTATTTGGTCAGACCATGATTCAGTTTCCATAGTATTGTCCATATATCTTTTAGCAGACATTTTGGAAAAGCAGTGTAACTAATAACATTAACCTGTCTGTCTGCTACCTAAGTGTCAGTCATTTTATTATTTACGCATGTGCCTTTCCTACTGTGGCATGACAGTCGAAATGTTCTGCATGGACAAAAATTTTGACTGCCTTTTTAGATGATAACGTTACCAATTGTTAGTTCATCTGGCTACGCGATATGTTTGAAGTCGGTATCATGTTATTGAAATGAATACACTGTGTGTGTGTTAGGGCTGACCACGAATGGTCAAAGATTCGATGCTTCGATGGGCGGAGCCTGATTCAACTGTCAATCCACAGTCGAAGCTCTGCAGCGAAACAAGGATCTTGCCATTTTGGCAATATGGGGGTGCTCAACGTCTGATTTTTACATAGAACTACCAGTTTTCAATATAAATTTCAAATAAATAAACAAATAAATTTAAATAAACATGTAAAACAGAAAAAGCTTTTAATAAATGGTTTTAAAATGCGTGAATAAATCCAAAATTACCGTTAAAGAAGGGGGTTCAGCCTCACCGGTGTTCCGAGTTGTCTGCACCTCGCGGGACTTTCAGATGATTTATCGTCGTTGATGAACCACGCAGAATATTATATCGTTTTTAAATACTAGGCTACTTGAAATAGACCCGTGAGGAACCACGACGTGCATGTACATTTGGTTGTCGGTCGGACAGCATGCAAGCAAATCTCTACACAAAACAGGTGAATGGCAGGTGAGCAGAGGGAACACGGTCAACAGTAAGCCTCAGATTAGCTGTAAATGTACAGTGTAAGTGACACTGACTAATGAATAGAGACTGCTGCTTCTCAAGATTAAAGCTGAGCTGTTGTGCCCCCACCCACCAAAATCGCTGCGCACAAACAATGAATTACTCATCTTTCATCTAATTGTCTTAAAAAAAATTAGTCATTTGCCAAACTGATTATTTGTAAAATGAAAACATAATATGATAACACTTAAAGCCATTCATCAATAATGGTACATTACTTCTTACCCCTGCGTGCAAGCTTAATTTTAAATAATCCAGCTGACCGAAGTTCCCTATAATGTAGCAACTGTTTGCTCCAAGTTTTGTTTTCAGTCTTGGCCTTGGCTTAATCACTACATTGAAAGTTAACTATAAACAGTAAACATTCACTTCCTGTCCTAATGAAAATAAAATGCTGTTAACTTGCTGAAATGGTAATTGTTTTCCCCTCTGTTTTTTTTTTCTCCTCTTTTTCTGTTTCTCTTACAGCAAGCAAGGATCTGGCACAGACTTCCTATTTCATGGCTACCAACAGGTTGTTATCCTGCCCCTCCTTTGTTGCACTTTGACTGCACACCATAGCTTCCTGTAATGCAGGGTACCCTTTCAGTGTCCAACGGGCCCTACTTGCGCTGGTGGTTGTTGGGATGCTTGCCTCCTCCCCTCAGCTCCCCTCCTTTGTTCAAAGGAAGCGGGACAGGGTGGCTTGTAGCGTTACCGGCCCCAGTCGCAGTGCGGTGTATTGTACAAGGGACCATGTGTTGGCACAGATGGGTTGAATGCAAGATGTGAAGTGTAGTGGTGCGCTTGAAACCCACGTGTTTGTTCGGTTGCGAAAAAGTGCATAATTCTAAAAGAAAGACACTTTGGTAGCCTGAATAGCAGCTAAAGATTTCACAGATGTAAACATTTCTCGTAGAGGTCTTTCCGGTAAGTACCACAGATTCATTTTTAAAATTTTCTTTTTCATATCCATTTGTTAAAAATGCATTATTTCCTCAAATATTTTTCACCTTTTGCAATATTTACTTGTCTTTAAATGCACATTTTTCCTTGCTCTTCTACAACATTCTTTCATACATAGTAGTTAAAAAGATGTGACAAGAACAACGTAATCTCGACCCATTAAGGACCTGCACAATATATAAGAATATAAGCCTAGAACTATTTGAGTATCCCTCATACTGACCGAAATGCATTTGGTGATAAAGATTTATTCTTAAGTAAGGACAAAATGCTGTTGACATATCTTGCAGTAGAAAAACTGGGTCCTTAAAGGGTTTGTTTATAGTAGGCAGTGGTGGAAAGGAATTGAAATTTATGTAATTAACTTTGTTTTTTAATCAGTTGACAATGTCTGGATGCTGACTGGACAGTGTTTGTAGTTTGCCCTGAGCTGGCACTTACCAAGAGTGAAAGCTGTAGCTAGTGCTGGGAAATATGGCCAGGAATGTTATCACGATAAAAGTCATATAATTTGATATCAATAACTATGATAAATGTCAAATCAGATGGTTAACTGTGGTTTTAAACTTTTCTTTATGGTCAGAACGTGACAAACACAAACAGTGGATCACTTAAGACATTTGAAGTAAAACATTCAAAACAATTATGAAAAAATCTTTTTTTCAACAAATAAATATCTTAATAGAAAACATGCTAATTTGTTCATGATTCAATGAATAAAATCAAACATTTATTGAACATTTGTTATATTGTTATTGAAGAAAATTATATTGCTATAATTATAATCAATTTATTGACCAGCCCTAGCTATAGCCAGATTGTTCTTAAAATAACGCAATACAAATGTATTTATTTAAAATGAGTCTGGAAGACTCATTCATAATGTTTAAAAAGTATTTTTTATTTATAAATCCACCGGAGAGATTTCAATATCTCAGATGCCAGCTGCTTTTAGATGTTGGCTGTGACTAGTAGCTTTGTTTAAGGCTGCTGTTGTAATCTGACAGACCAGACTCCAGACATTGTACTTGTCTCATGTTACAAGATTACCATCCATTTACCAAATGTGTTTTTAAAAGCACCTATGCAAAATTGTGTCTATACAGCTTCATGCTGAGGCAAGGTGTTAGGAACGTGATAATAAATCTGGTTTTATCATGGAGTATGTTTTCCTTGAGAATCTTTATTTTCATGCCCTAAGAAAACAATAGTATGTTCATGGCTTATGTGTCTGATAAATGATTGTGGGGAACTAAAACCATAGCTGTTTGTGTCAAGATTTTAGCTGTAAATACTTGGAAGGGGGCCGTTAGACTAGTTATTTTTGATGTGATATGAACATTTTGTTGTTCATGTTCAATTCCACTTTTGCAGAAAAATGTGACATTTCTTAAACAATGATTTTACACTGAAGTCATTGATTGAGGCTCACAGTATTGAGCCTATGTATACATTTCAGTATACCGCAAACACTGGCAGCACTAAGTTGTATTCATTGATCTGGAGGACCCACTTGGTTTATCCTTTTCACAGTTGAAACAAAGGGAGACCCATATATGGGAGGGTTGTAGGAGCAGCCTCTTGTCTGTTATGTTGTCGGTTGTACAATGATGCAACTATGACATGGGTGGCCTCTGGGTTTCACAAGGGGTACGCTACATGTAGCTGCTACACGTGGCCCCCTCCCCACTTCCCTCATTTTTTGTTATGTTGTCCCTTGAAACATAAATCATTGTCACATGACCAATTTCAGTGCTTACTTTTAAGCACACTGGGAATTATGTCCTTAAATCACATGAATCATGAAGTTGTTAGCAATGTCACCTGTATTGTGACCTGAGTTGAGAAGCTGTTATGTGATCAGGTTTAATGTATCAACACGAGCAAATAATAGCTTATCTTTTGCAACAAATGCATACAGCAAATTAAAGTTGTCTGCTCCCCCTTGTGTTTTTTTTCTCTCTTCTCCACATGTGGGACCCATCATGACTGGCCTGAAATCGACTCACTCACATACCTATACTCTCACATATGTAAAATACTCTTACACACATTCATCACTTGCGCATACCCTCACACCCTACACAGTCTACACCTCACTACCTTCTGCCTCCAGTACAAGCCCACAGTGATCGCCTGTGTGTGCATCCACCTGGCATGTAAATGGTCCAACTGGGAGATCCCAGTTTCCACGGACGGAAAACACTGGTGGGAGTATGTGGACAACTCTGTCACTCTGGAGCTGCTTGATGGTAAGATTGAATAAACGTGTTTCACTTTTCCTTAATGTATTACAGTGAATGGTTTTCAGCAATTTCTTATGTGGAAAGGTAGTCACATATTTATACAGGTGTATTTTAGGCTGTTTGACAACATTCATGTCTTTTACTTGCAGAGTTGACCCATGAGTTTCTGCAGATTCTGGAGAAGACTCCCAGTCGGTTGAAGAGGATACGCAACTGGAGGGTAGGATTACATTGCTGTTCTGTTTCAGTCTTTGGAAAGACATGTTTGGCCTGTGATTTAGATTTTGAAGTCGAAATTTATGTAAATGTAAAAAAGTAAAACAAGTGGAACAGCTGATTACAGCAGGTAATAAAGCTCGTTAAACATCCTGTTCCTCCGAAACTCAGGAAGCTGGTCTGTGCTGCAGCTGTTTTTAATGACCAAGCAAAGCCTGTAGTTTTTCATTATATTCCAATCAAATCTGATGTTCATTTATACATTTTGCTCTTGGATAGTGGTTACAAACAATGACGGCGTATAGGCCTACGGCCTACGTCAGCTGGTTAATTTGATCTTCGCAGGTCTTTAGACCACGGTGGAAACGCACACAACAATGGGCTGAAGTAATCTTTTACTTCCTTGAAAAGAGATCCGGGTGGTATTGGTGGAAACACGATGAAAATGGCTGTTCATTGTCCTTTTCCATGGACACGGTTAATAAATAAGACGTCGCACAGACGTCGAAAAAATTTATTCAACTCATTTTCGGTTCTCATTTATAAAAGAATAGAAAATATGGGGGGTAACAATAATATAATATTACTTATTAAATATGTTAAGGGAAAATAATACAAGTAGAGGTTTACTTCCTCTTTAGGCATAAGTGTTTGACAGTGGGACGTCGTCCAACTTTCTGTGTAGGAATGTGGACTGTATGAGCTACAGTATCTAGATACATTCTTCTGGCAACATAAAAGCATACAAATAATGTAACCTCGGTGTAAACAGTTGAAATTTAAATAATTTATTTACATAATCAATATCTGGCTATCTGTAGTCAGATTTGCAGAATTTTCAGACTAAATGTGAGCTCAACCATCTACAGAGAAGACTGCAAATTTGAGTCTGGAAAAGTATTGAATTTTGAAATCGAAAATGTGTAGGACCCCAAATTTAACCGTCTGTACTATATGAACTCTACACTTAACCCAAGTTTGGCTATATTGGCAGCAGTGTTAAAGCACAAATATTAACAGAAGTCCTGCTACATTGAACTTAACGCTAACAAAAACCAAGCTCAAAACAGCGTCACAAATCTCTTTCTACCCTCTAGGCAACACAAGCTGCCAAAAAGCCCAAGACTGAGGGCGCTCAGTTGACGGACAACTCCTTTGCTGGGCCTTCCATGCTCCAAGATCAAGGTGATGCCTCACTCCTTGGAGTCTCCTCCAACCCAAGTTTTTCCAAAGCAGGCGGCGCCTTCCCCGTGCCTATACCTGGCCACGCTGGAGGTGCACCGCTGTCTCTGGACACCTTAACTGGCACATACAATCCAGCTAGCCACAGTGAGTGGCCCCAGGGCAGTCAGGGCCTAGCAGGGTACCCTTCCACCTGTATAAAACAGGAACCTCTCAGCATCCCTCTCCAAGAGCCCACACTGTCCTTGCAGACCTCCACTTCGTCTTTGCTTCAGCATCCGCCAGTATACAAGACTGAGAAAATGGTAGACTTCAACCCTGTCAAACAGGAACCGAAAGGAATTGGTGGAAGCGGAGTGGGCAAGCATCAGCCACCACCTCAGTCTGCCTACCTTCTGCCAGCTCAGCCTCCTCCCCTTCAACCTTCTTCAGCTCCGAAGCTGTCTCTGGACAAATACAGAGAGAAACATGCGGCAGAGCTGGTTGTCTGTGGGCAGAAACGTGGTCAGGAACAGTATGGAGGAGTATTGGATTGCGATGTGAAGGTGGATATATCGTCTTCCTCCTCTTCTACCTATGCACCATCCTCTACGGGCCAAGTAGACCATAGAAAACATTCACTGCCCCACCAAACATCCATGGTGGTGGTGGCAGCACTGCCTCCCCAATGAAAATTAAAGTCCCCTCCTCAGCTTCAGGGCAAGATAGACGTCATCACAGTGACAAACGTGACAAAGGCTCGCTTAAACTCCGTCTGGCTGTTCCTGGGTCCAGTGGCAGCTCCCAGCTGGACAAAAGTAGTCAACCAAACAAAGATGAGCTTAAGATGAAGATTAAAGTTTCATCATCAGAGCGCCACAGCTCATCAGATGAAGGCATGGCGACCAACAACAAGAGTAAACATTCCAGTCCTCTGGTGAGCAAGGAGAAACAACATTATGGAGCAGATCACAGCCTCCACCGCCACCACAAGCACAGTCACCCTCATCCACACACACACAGCGGGAATGGACGAGGAGGCCCAGAGGGCCCAGGTAGCGGGGGAAGCCTTCTAAGAGGTCCTCCAGGACTGGTCAGCATGGAAGGGGCTACACTTGCTCCTCCCGGATCCACCTCTTTGTCGTCATCGCGCAAGAGGGCGTACCCCGAGGCCAGCCACAACCACCACCCTTCCTCCTCATTCTCCACTTCTTGCTCCAAAGTGAGCAAAATCTCCAAGGGTGGCACTGGTGCTGCAGGTACTACATCTTTTTCTTTCCCCTTTTTTCCTCCTTGCTCCTCTCCTGTACTGCAGTGTGTCTCGTCCGGCTTGCAGCTCTATGGCTAACCTCCTCCCCCTCCTCCTCCCCCTCATTCTTGTTTCTCCTCCTCCCCTCCTGTCACACCCAGGTGGGCTGCGGACCTCTCAGCAGTACTCTCCTCCTAGTGAATCGCCACATGAAGTGGGAGAGCAGAGACACTGAGTCCATCACTCTGCAGCCATGGCCAGCACATGGAAATGGCAACAAACTACCCACAGTTCAGACTCTGAAGACTATGCTCACCCCCCTGTTAAGTGCCCTAGGACAATTAACTCTTTATGTGATGATAAACCCTTTACTGAAAGGCAGAAAAATGTATCTGCAAAAAAAACGAAAAGTATTGTTGGACATCTCAATTTCTGAGAGACATGAAAGATGAAAAATTATGCTTCCTGACTGTCAGATCTCTGGGCTGTGATACTCAGTCCTGTCTTTCTGTTAGTTTGTTAAATTGCTGCTTGGTTCACCTTCCTCCTCAAATGAGTAGGGATGTGCAAGGGTGGGTTTGTGTGTGTTTTCATCGGGAGGAAAGTCCTTCCTTAGATTTCAGATCTCCATATGGGAAAACAAAAGTATTCGTAAGTACTATAAAAGGCATGGAAGGTGCACTTTATTCATTTTCCTCCAATTTTTTTTAACGAGTAATTTAATAGAATCACCTTTCTGCGGTTGTATGGAGGAAGCCAGCTGGAGATGAGTTCAAGTTATGTTTGCTGGCAATCCATTTAGTATTGTTGATGGATGCAATTATTTTTTTTAGGTGTGAATCATCTCCTCAATTGCTTTCTTGTCTTGATTTCTTTTTATACTTCAGTACCGTGCGTATGATTTGCATGTTTCAATCATCAAAGGGATTTAAAAGGAGAACACGTACTTGCTGTTTACAGAAAGAGGAGATAAATGTTCATACGTTTTTGTATGTTTAAAGAAAAAAATCTATACCATGACTACTCAGGTTTGGAGCTGCTTGTAAGTATAAAAAGACAACTATAATACCTATAAAAGACTTTTATTTTGTTGACCAACGGATTGGGCATCATCAGGTGAATGACTGCAGCATTCTACTGGTGTGTGCTTCTTTCAGCCTTCCTACAGAGGGCGCTGGACTGTGCTTTTCCATTATAGGAAATCCGTTGATGCCCTCAGTAACACAGGCACATCCAACACCTACTTATCACATCAGAGTGATGCAATTTGTACCAAAAATAATTTTTTGGACCTCTAAGTAGACCTTAAGCTGGTTGCCAAAGGCTGTGCCTCAAAAAGAAAAACACTGACAGACAGTAGTAGTGTGCTATTACAGTTTACTTAACCCTTTTTACTTTGAAGTGCAGACATAATTTCAGCTGTAGCCCTTTGATGTCAGCCCATGAAGGGCATACATGTAAGTAGTATTCAATCCGCCTTTAACAGTGTGCTATTCAGACGTAACACCCTTATTGGCTCTGTTCCATCCCAGCAACAGTTGGCCAAACAGTGACCAGCCATGCAACCTGATGTGCTGGATATTTTTGGAAAACTCGCGTATCTACAATATGGATGTCCCTAATAGGTTTTGTCACTGATGTCCACATACACTGATTGTATTTACATTTACAGCCAAGTCCTTGTCTGCACACGTCTTTCCATCACTTTCATACATTAAAGTCTAAATTGTCCAATCTTGTCACAACACTTCCCTCTATTCTTGACTAGGTTACTCATTTATTTTAAGTGCAAAATACCAATAAGCCTGAGGCTGGACTGGTTGTACCCTCATTAGGGATTTACAGTAGGGCACACAGAACAAATGCCATTGTGGACAAACTTGCATAAGCCACTCTTTACATCCTTTTTTCTTTTCATTTCTATATTGCAAATAAACTTCAAAGTTTCCACTACCCCGACACAGTATAAACCCTGGTTGTTGCTGTCATTTATTATGCATATATCCATGTTACTAGAACCTAGGAGTGAAGAAACATTCTGCTTTTATAGATTTGAACATGAGATATGCTTGATTAGTAGCTTGTAGTAAGTAAAGTTCTTATGAGTGTCTCTTAGGCAATATTCTACACAATGATTCTGCAATAACTCAGAGGAAAGCTAACGGGACATAGTAGTTCACATTCTAAGCCCTGAAAATGCTTGCTTATAATGTATAGTATAATGTCATGTATGCTGCAAAATGGATTACATATTTTATAAGAACCTAAATATCACGCGTCACGGACACCTAGAGCTGCACGTATAAATTGAAAATTACAGTATTTATAAGATTGGCACATTTATTAGATTGCTATAGGTCGGTAATAACAATCTGGCATCTATCTGTTCACATTTTATAGGTTCTATCAAGTGAAACATAAAAGTGCTTTTCATGTACTGAGTTTTAGGGGCCCATGCTCCTAAACACACAACAGGTGGATCCCTGGGGATATGTGGCAGGCCCCTCCAAGGGTGGCAAAAGAAAGACATGTTTTGAGTCACAATCTAAATTGAATCATTAAATGTCCCCTTGTACTCAAAAATATTCTGTTGTAGCGTAACTCCTTGTTAACCACAATGTCCCTCTGGGTGACCACAGCAGTTCTTTTTCTGTGTTTTCCAAGCTTTCACTCCACTCTCATTTTGGGGGATGAATGAATGCTTCAGCAGCTGCTCTGCAGATGGCCGCAATCTCTGGTCACTGAATTTAAGAGAAAACAAATGAAAATAAGAGCATTTATTCCCAAACATCTATGAATAAGAAAGTGCACTGAATTAGGACTTTAACTTGATTAGTTTCAATGTCCTAATAAGCATATTTTCTATTATAATTAAATCAGGTATAGATTGAAAGGGTGAGTGTACGAAAGGAATTTACCATACATTCAACAAAACATCTGTTTGAGTTTGCCCTGCCCAGGAAGGACAATGGGTCTCACCTCGTCAAGCTGATTTTTACAAAATCTTTGGCATTATCCGAAAACCCATCTGGTAAGGAGGGCATCAACCCTCTTTGAGCCCCAATGTAGAACAAGGCAGCCATCTTGTCCATGTGTGCCAGTGGTGGTTTCCCTGTGGCCATCTCAAATACTGTGCAACCCACACTCCATATATCTGACTTCCTGCCATATCCTGTCTCATTGATAACCTGAGGAGTGGAAAAGATGCCAAGAGTCAGACCAGACCAATGGAAACCAATGCAAAAAATAGAACTTAAGTCATTCAAAAAGTGTTATCTTCACAGATGAGAAGACCACCTTAATGAGCTCTAGCTTTACCTCTGGTGCCATCCAGTAAGGTGTGCCATGGACAGACTTGAGAACATCTCCGCTGTTGCTAGCAGTGTGGTTAAGGCAGCTGAGACGGCGTGCACAGCCAAAGTCTATGAGCTTGATGACACCTGTGGGCATCAGCATGACGTTGTTTCCCTTCAAGTCACGATGAATCACTCTGTTCAGGTGAAGGTAGGCCACCCCCTCCAGGATCTGATGGGTGTATAGAGCCAGGACACGCTCGGGCAGAGGACCAAACCTAAGGACAGTGAAAAGGACAATGTGTGTTAAAGGCAGAAGTTCTGCTCTGATTATTTGTCACACATTCCTAAAGCTCAATGTTTCAACAGGTACTTCTGGGTAGGTTTTCAAGCTGGTTTAAATCAGCCTAACCTGTGAAGGATGCTAGCGATGGATCCTCCTGGTATGTATTCCATGAAGATGGAAACCACATGCTGATGAAGTGAGGTACCCAGGAAGCCCACAATGTTGGTGTGTCTAAGAGTTTTAAGCAGCTCCACTTCCTGCTGCAAACGACTGTACTCCCTCTTTGCAGCGTCAGGATCAGAGGCATCCAAACTCACCTGCTTCACAGCTATCAGCTGGCCCTGGCTGGTCAGCCCACAGTGCACCTGTAAACAGGCAGCAGTGAATGCCAGGGTTAAATGGGCATCAATGTGTGCTGTTGTACATATAATATTTTGAGCATTTGCATGGTTGTATGAACAGATAATACCTAAGGAAGTTGGTGTACATTTTTTTAAGCTTCACGAGAGCTTCAAACAGCAGGAGTTGTGATGGTCCACATACTTACAGTTACAAAGTTGGCGATACAATATATCTGTTATTCTAAATGAGCATACTTACTGTCCCATAGGCTCCCCTCCCGAGTACTTCACCCTTTGTCCATGTGATGGTGTCATCTACAACCAACCCAGAGCCAAGCAAAGCAGCATTGTCTGTTGAATGAACCTGAAAATGAGGTTGAAGGTTACCGAGAGAGCAAAACAGGGTGGCTTGGATTATCAACAGAAAATCATTCTCATTTTGTATACAATTACAAAAACCAACTGTGTGTTTGAAGTTTTAGTGGATCAGAATATTTTGGTTTGTCTGGGTTAAGGTGTTGAATTAGTTAGTACCTCATTATGTCTTATATGTAAGGGACTGTGTGTAATTGATTGCGGTGGTGAGGCGGGGATGAATGTTTCAAGGCCTTTGCTACATTTGGTTACAAATGTAATCATTTTCATACAGTCCCTAACATTTGTAGAGTTATGAAAGAACGTGTTGAATGAGTAGAGATAGTTTTTGAATATGTGCTTGATCATGGCCATATTATATTATGATAATGAACAGTTCTCCTTCTTTTGACCAAAATAAAGCCAAAAAGTTAACCTCATGAAATGCATTTCTTTCTGATACTGGATTGTCTTCTCTGCGGGACTCGTCTTTACTCAGTCCCAGGTTATCAGGACATGGGCCGATGGATACGTCCCTCTCGTCCAGTGAGATCAGCTCCTCAGCCAGACATTGCAACAGGTCATCTGTAAGCGGCCCGTCCCCCACTTCATCCAGAAACTTCTGGTAAACTGGTGACATGATAGTGTGGATGCTGCTGCAAGTGTTGATCTTCAGCATTTGGGGGCTTTGAGATCCTATTGATGAATTCCGGTTTTGTTCTTGCTTATTCATGTGCATGTGACTAAAATCTTCAACATGAGATGAAGTTGCTTGCGTAGTCAATGTTTTGTGATTTGATTTCAATGTTTCAGACCCAAATCTAGAAAGAGCCTCCTCTATGGTACATAACGTGTGATCTTCAGCCTTTTCTTGAGCACTATTATGGCAAATGTCAACATCCTTAGAGAGAACTGGATCAGCCTCTGTGTCCCCATCCAATATAGGTATATCCTTCATTTTCTGTGTGCCTTTCCTTGATACGGGTGTGAGGTGAGGTCTCACCCTAGAGGACGCAGGTTTTGGTTTGCTTTTAGCTGAAACCACCATACACTCTCCTGCACTTCTCCTCAGTTTACTCTGCCCTTGTTTCAGTGGTCTGTGTTTGACTTTATGGCACTGCTGTGTCTTCCTAGACGGAGCAGACTGCACGTGTCTCTCCTTAACTTTCTCACAGGAGCTGGAAACTCGAAGGTTTTCATAGATAGGACCAGCAAACATCTCATAGATGGCCGGTCCTTCATCCCTACTCTGTATCTGCTGAAACATGTCTTTGTAAGTGATGAAGTCTACAGCAGATTTAGACCTTGCCGTTCCCGCTAGACTGGGTCCCTTCAGCTCCCTCAGTGGTGGGTGCTGTTGAGCTCTGTTGCTGTTTAACTTGTCAGGATTTGCTCTTTTGCTCTGTACATGATCTATAACCTTCTTTCGTGGCGATGGGGATGCCAGTTTTAAGGTGAGCACCTTTAACAGATTTAAGCTTTGATTTTACTTTTGTAACAGTCTCTCCACTATTTATTAGCTCTGGGCTTTTCCTGGTTTTATCTTTAACTTGTGTGGACAGTGAGGAGTGCTTCAGATTGGTTTTGGACTTCCTATGCAGGATGCTTCGGTCTTTGTGTGCTAGGATGTTGAAGGACTGCTGGTTCGTTAGAATATTTTCCCTTAATAGAATATTTTCCCTTAATTCACAGTTCATGGTTCTTCTCTCCTTGTTCCAGGCAGGCTTTAAGGTTTTCAACGTCCTCTCATGTCTCTTGAGATCTATGTCTGTCTGTGGAAGCTTTACATCTGGAGTGAATAATTGAGTCCTCTCCTCCTGAGTTATATGGTTATCTACTCGGGGTTCTTCATAACAGGAATCCTTCGTTGTTCTTTCTGTCTGTTTCATTTGCTGCAAGTCACTTCTGTAATTCCCTTCAGAGCGTGTGATAGCATCACTCTGGTCGTTTGTCATATTAAATTTTATCTCGTGGCTAATCTCAGTCTCATGTTCTGTGGTGTAGACCACATTGTTCTTTTCCTCCTTAGACTTTGATGTGATAGGTATTTCATCGTTCACAGTGTCTTTAGTATGATTTACAGAGTCTCCTTGCTGTGCATAGTTATATTTTATAAAAGACTGACTCTCAACAGGCTCGTTTGTATAATTCATATTGGTGGCTTTGCCTTCACAATGAGAGTTTATAGCTTTTTCAGTGCTGGGAAGATCACTTGTTTTAATGATAGGCTCTCCATCCAGGTTATGTGCTGCTCTGTGGATCGGTGGGATATGGCCGACCCTTGACTGAACTTTAAAATGCAGCCTCATCTCCCCGACCAAATCAGCCTTAGTGTTCGAATGCTGCAACAACCTGTCTCCAACAAACTTCAGATGGCTCTCTGCTGAAGTTCCCTCATGTGTATCCCTCTCATCTTCCTCATCCTCTAGATTGATGGAACTCTGGCTGCTGCTACTGCTGGACCCGCTCTCCTCGCTACCACCTTTAGTGGTCACAGGGCCAGTGCGTGGGCTGCCCCAGGACAGCCTCTCTCTCCTCAGCCGGGTCCTGGAGCAAAGGGGGCTCTGGCTGATGGGCTTCAGGGGAACGTGGTGCTTTAGTGCTGGCAGAGCCGCAGTGTCCCTGGGCCTGCTGTCTAGTGGCGCCAACAGCTTGGGTGTTCTGGGATGCGGAGCTGGCAAGAGACCCTGCGAGGACATTGACAGTAATTCAATGGCTTTGCCTGGTGAGGTAGACAAACTTTGGTATGGATGAAAAGAAAAAGGAATATAGGTATAATGAGACAATTAGGTGAAGCTGATATAAGGAGTTTTTTGGTTGAAATTCACCTTTTGTTCATTCACTGTATCTTGAGAACCCAGTCCTGCAGACAGAAAGAAATTATAGATTTAAAATGACGTGCACATGCACACAAGCATAATCAGCAAACTAAATTACTGATTTTAAATACCTTAAACCACTATTCAAACAGTTGTATTTACACATAATATTCAACAATGTTTCCTTTTGAATATTTATAATATATAAGATAAAAATAAAATTCAACTTCTCCTCTGATCTAAAAATAAAACTGTTTTGTAATTCTTAAAAAAAATGAGTCACAGCTGTAGTAACAGATGGTTTTACTCAATAATAATAGATGATTATCTTATTTGGAGGTTTATACACTTCAGTTGTACATTTACATACGGGTCTGGATGTGTGCTCTGGCCTGCATCACAGTGTTTGAACACAGTAGTGGTTCCATGATGCTGGGGGCTGACTGGCTGAGCTGGCTGGACTCAGCCACGGACAGCAGCCCTGGGGAGGATAAGCATGCTGCGACCACACTTCTTGTTCTCGGCCTGTGAAGAACAAATCAAAATCTGATTTTAAAGAGTTTGCATGAGTACCACAGATGTATTGTGTCTTCTAAACACAAAAAAGTATAAACTCAGAATACAGTAGTGCGGTAAGTAAGATTTTCGATGCCTCATAGCAATAAATGCATTTAATATGGCTATTGGCATACATTGTTGATCAACCATTAGCTAAATAATTGATTAATAATTACTTTTCTTTTTTTAGTTTATCACTTGTGTCACACACAAGCCACCATAATTCAAGGGGATAGCAGATGTTAAGACCGGGAGCCATGCCAAAGAACAAGGTGTGCAGAACAAGATGAAGTGTAATCAAACCTTAGAACATGGTTCAGGTAACTCAGACATCTGCTTGTCATTTTATTTGATAAAAAGAATTAAGGAGTTAAGTCAGATTCTTCTTTTAGTCTATTTCATCTCCAGCAGTCATATGAGACTGGTAGTATTTTTCCCTGCTCCACTCTCTTTCTATATGACGTTTACAAGCATGGTATTGAACTGTCGATCTGCTATTGATTATTCTTTCTTAAATAATCTCAGCTACCGTATGTACCTGTGTCTAGGGGGTACTGGCAGGCAGGAGGTCCTGGTACTCAGCAAACCAGATGAGGGAGCAGGATCCAGATGGCTCCAGCGTCTGCTGTTGTCGCTCAGGCTGGGCAGAGACAAACCTCCTCTGTCGAGCAGAAGAGGACAGAACACAGGCGAGTGGTTAATTTTGCCTTTGGCAAGAAGAGAGGAAAGGCAACTCTGGGAAATTTGTTGGGGCTCAACTGAGAAATTCTTGTTAATAATATTACAATAGGAATTCACAGATTCTGATGAGCTTTATTACCTTGTGCTGACGTGAACATGATGCCAAAAGCCTCATTTTCCTCCCATCTCTCTCTATTTCTGGAAGCTGATGCTATGAAATTAGAGACCTGCTCAAAGGCCTTTAGTCTCTTTGGAGAGGTTGGAATTGATTCAGTGGTGAGAGCTCCGCATCTCAGACAATGGGCTGATTCACCAAAGCCCTCTCTCCCCGCCTGTGTGTTTCTAGCCTGTTTGGGTAGAACAGGTTGTGCTCTGGACACAGTGACAGGTGCCTGTGTACAGGACAGGAGTGTAACCGGATAGGACACTAATCTGCTGTTTGTGTAAGAGTAAGGGGAAGTTGCTGACTAGCCCAAGGAGAGTGTGCTGTTTATACAAGTGACTGTGTGTTGAGGGGGTTGGAGGGTTAACTGTACGCACAACAATTGTTTGTGGTTAAATATGAACAGATGTTGATGTGTTCACATGTTTGCACTGTCAACAATATCAGCTGAGTGCCATCAGCTTCCCAGTGCACCTTCAAAAAGAGTGCACATGAGAATGTGTGTGTGTAAAAGATTGTGAAATTTCACCCGACCCACCTGCTTCCCCTCCCTGCATCCTGGTAGGCTTGCCTGATGTCTCTCAGTGTTTCCATGGCGTTTTGGAAACAGAGGGGGATCCCCTTATCTGCTCCAGACAGCCACACACACACACACACACACACACACAGTTGCACCCACCAACTAAATTGATTGTGTTCTCTCAGTGTTCACAATAGCACACAAATAATGTTTCCATTTCACACATTTGTTCAGAAATAGTAAACAACTATCACTGATACAAAAAAAACTTGAAAAGCAACAAAACAATAATTCACATTCCATTTCCTGAACTTTAAAGTGGTTTTTGATGCAGTTTGATAGGCTGGAGGTTCATAATTGCTGAAGTACAATGTAACTCCGAGGATTCGGGAGTTCATGTAGCAGCTGTATCAGTCGACAGCCTACAGATTTGTTTTATTTGTAGATTTCAAAGCCCTATCATAACACTAGAATGTGCCTTGATAACCACGGGTGAGGGAGAACAAACTCACGCACAACATGTTGATTCTCAAAAGAGAGAAAACAACGGGCAGTACCTGTTTCTGAGCCAGCTGGTCCACTCCGCTCCCATATGAAGACCACGTTTAACGACTGAATCAGATACTTCCTCTCTCTTTTGTTCTTTATTTCACACTTGGGTAAGAAGCTAATTATTTCACCATTATTCTGTTTTTTTACTCTACATCGTGTCCATTCCTCGCTGTATCGTTCTCCTTTAGTGGTCTGCTCTTTCCTCTCTGCGTCTAACCCATGCTGTTATGGCTGAGGTACAAGACGGGCAGGCAGGTTTCTCAGCTGAGAGGTGGTATTGTGTGTAAGACCCCTCCCACCCAGTTACGCCTCCCTCACTCCCCTCCTTTTAGAAGGTGATTTAATCTGATGACCTATTTGGGAGCTGACCAACAGTAAAAAAACACTGACCTGTTTAAAGTAGTTCGCTGGCATCCAAGACACCAATTTCACCTTGCTCTGATTTCTCGTTAGTCCTTTTATCCTCTAGGACTAAGGATACAATTTTTGTCTTTTTCTAACAATCCCACAAAGAGATAAGAAAAGTTTCACTCTAATTTCACACATTAATATCCCACACCTTAGCCCACAAAAACTCCAGGAGTCCTTTAAAGAGTTCGTACCTTGGCTGAGCCCTTTATGACGGTCAGATAGAAGAGGGTCCTCTGGAGACTCTAACATTTCCTGTAAAGAACAAAAATGAATACAGTGAATTCTTCAAAGCTTAAGGAGAGATCACAAAACAAAGCTCTGCTACCAAACCACATAGGCATGAATTTCAGTTTAGAATTGTTAGATTTCACTTATAACAATTAGAGCTCCCAATGGCTCAGTCACCTCTCATATGATGGAGCTTTTGCACGTGTACAGAGGCAAAGCTTAAGTCTCAGATATAGCTCTCTTGGTGGTTTGGAAGTCAACTTAAACATTATAGTTTGAATGATGTTTGATTTGTTCTAAGCAAACCCTTGGTATAAAGTTTATTTACTGTGCATGTACACATACATACATACAGTTAAATGTGTCATTGGGCCTCTGAGATACGTACACAGCAGCTTTTCCCCGTACACCACCTGCTCTTCTCTTCCAACTAGCCAGCTGCCCTGCTAGTCTGCTCCAGCTACAAGCACACCCAAAATACGGTAGTATGGCAGTTAAGTGTCAGCGACCCAGAGCACCCCTCCTCCATACACTTACACACACTAATCTAAACATCCAATTACTGCTTCCACATATTTGTCTTCGGGGTGACTGCTCACTGCCAGCCTGCCTGTGTGTCTGTTAATTGTGGCTACATGAGATCAACAGCCCCACTGCAGTCGCACACACACACATTTAAATACAACAGATCATTATAAAGGCTAATCAGAAGGGTTTGGTTGCTGTCTCACTTAAACAGAGTTTGCTAAAATGTGGACAGTTCAATCAATTAGTAAATACAACCAATCTCTCTCCCAAAGTGTTGAACAAGAATGACAAAAGCCTTGACATCTTGATATAGAAGAGACATTTAAAAGCATTTTCTTTCAGAGGGACTTGTTATTTATCACTTACCCCTGTGTGGCTGTATAGTAGAAAGCACTGCTGATGGGTTGGTGTCTGCGTTGGGGAGGCAGCTACAGACTGATTAGGATAAAGGCTCTCAAGGTCCAACTCTGTGTCTGAATCCCCAAACTCCAAATCCAAATCCTGGCACAAGTATTTTTCAGGGGCTAGGAGTGACAAGGGGGCAGCATCTGCGCAAAATCAGAAATAATTCTAACTCTTTGTGGCTGATATTCACACATAAAGAAGGAAAAATCCAGCTGTTTCTCCCAGTTACAAGCAGTGCAGGTCAAGAATTTAAAAAACTCTATGTTTGGGTCCACACCCCTGGATTCTCTGCTGTTTACTCAAGGTAAGGAATTAGAAGTGTTCTAAAAGTCTGAAAACAACATGTTCTACCTTTCTCTGTTTGTTTTTCATTTCTTTCTCCACCCTTGCGGTGTCACCTTGTTTCTGTATCGCCATCCTTGATACGAACTCTGACTCACACTCTCATGAAGGTTCTTAGCAGCATGGTGGCTCACAAATAGACAGACAAGCCATTCTTATACCCTCCCACATAAGTGCGGGCTTTGAGTGAGGTTTTCAGAGGTTTTACTCTGAAAAACAGCTTTATGAATAAAGCTGGTATGCTGTTTGTGTGTATGCCTGTATGTGTGTGGGAGAGGGAGGAAAATGCGTGTGCTTACACATGCTCACAAAAACACACAGTTTAATGAGTAACTGATCAATGAATCAGTAACCAAAGTGAAGTCAATGACATGAGGAAGTGTGAGCATGCATTTGACCCATTAATTTAATGTAATGAGAAAGCAAAGATTTGTTGCTTAAGGTTGCATATAGCTACCTATTAATTAACGTATATAATGCAAGTATTGCCTTTACTTTCTTAGTTTCCATGTGGTATTTTTTCAGGCCATATGTTGTAGGTAAACAGCATACAAAAAAGGGCAACGTAGTGCTGGGAAACAGTGTTATGGTGCAAGTCTAATGTGCAGGACCCCTTTCAACTTACAAAAATGTTTGTTAACTGCCTAATTCTAATTATTATTTTGAAAGAAACATGAGAATGGACACATAACTGGATAATCCTTACTTTCCTAAAGCAGATCACATGCGCTGCTGGAATTAAGATCAGAATGTTCTCACAACTTTAAAGCAGCATTAGTAGATTTACACTGAACAAAATTATAAATGCAACACTTTTGTTTTTGCCCCCATTCATCATGAGCTGAACTCAAAGATCTAAGCCTTTCTCTATGTACACAAAAGGTCTATTTCTCTCAAATATTGTTCACAAATCTGTCAAAATCTGTTAATGAGCCCTTCTCCTTTGCCGAGATAATCCATCCACCTCACAGGTGTGGCATATCCAGATGCAGATCAGACAGCATGGGTAGTGAACAGGTGTGCCTTAGGCTGGCCACAATAAAAGGCCTTAGGCTGGCCACAATAAAAGGCCACTCGAAAATGTTAATTTTCACTGTATTGGGGGGGTATCTGGTGGGGTATTTGCCTCATGCAGTGCAACACATTTCCTACGTATAGAGTTGATCAGGTTGTTGATTGTGGTCTGTGGAACGTTGGTCCACTCCTCTTCAATGGCTGTGCGAAGTTGCAGTCAGGTCGAGAACCCGATGAGGACAATGAGCATGCAGCTGAGCTTCCCTGAGACAGTTCCTGGCTTATGGTAGAGAAATGAACTTTCAATTCACAGGCAACAGCTCTGGTGGACATTCCTGCAGTCAGCATGGCAATTGCACGCTCCCTCAAAACTTGTGACATGTGTGGCGTTGTGCTGTGTGATGGAACTGCACATTTTGGAGTGACCTTTTATTGTGGCCAGCCTAAGGCCCAGCTGTGCAATACCCATGCTGTCTGATAAGCATCTTGATATGCCACACCTGTGAGGTGGATGGATTATCACACAGATTTTGACAGATTTGTGGACAACATTTGAGAGAAATAGACCTTTTGTGTTCATAGAGAAAGTCTTTGAGTTCAGATCATGTTGAATGGGGGCAAAAACAAAAGTGTTGCGTTTATAATTTTGTTCAGTGTATTTTGGCCATTTGGGGCTGCGGAAAAAGCTGTAAACACAACACTGATATTTTATCACCATATGAAGTATGGTGAACTTGCCAGTAAGCAGTTAGCTACAGCACTTACACATCTAGTAGATACAGAGCAACATTAGCATTGATTTGATGTCATGTTTTTGGCCACCTGACGAATATATTCACTCACAGCTTTGTTTTGACCTCCACCAACTCCTGAGGGAAAGATTTGGATATTTAGCTGCTTAAACATGCCTGTTGTTTGGTTCTGAGCCGGTATAGTGTATAGTCAATTCATGAGCTTTGTCGCTGAAACAGCTGCCCGCTGCAGTTAGAAACAATACAAATGACTAACAATGAGAGTGGTGAGACTGAACCAAAACAGTCAAGTTGTTGTGGCTGTAAAATCGAAACAAGGAGCTGAAAGACGCTAAAACCTTATGTAGAGCTGAGGGGAACTGTTCATTTGGGCAACAATTCTCTGTGGGTTCGTCACTATGAGTGTCCCCTTTCACTATATGTAGTAATTTCATCCAAAGTTAACAGAAATATAATGATTAGCAGAGCTTTAAATTGTGAACGACAAAAACCGTGTGTCCTCGAGCTGATGGATGCCTGCTTCTTCTGTCCAGATGTGATTAAGTGGGACGTGAAATGCATGTGACGTGCGTGTCCAGTGCTTTTTTTGTTTGAGTATAAGTGTGTACCTGTGTCACTCAGGGCCTCTACCATCATAGGAACGATCTCCTCCTTCAGTGGGCTTTTTATGTTAGCGGCGTAGTGGGGGGCTGAACAGCCGCTGGGGTCTTGTACCCGCAGATCACTGAGCAGTTTAAAGACAGATGGAAAAGGTCTAAGTGGACAGTTTTTCTGCATCAGACAGCTTCAGATGGTCTATAAAGGTGTTCCCTTTGCATACATATTTACATTTGGTGTTTTAATGTAAGCAAAAATGTATTACTCAATGCCAAAGCAACCCAAACTAAGTAGAGTATTTTAATTCAAGATGCAACCTCCTCTGCTGAAGACTTAACAAATAGACAGCTGGCAACTGCAACTGTGACTCTAAAGAACAGCTTGAGTGTGTGCTTGTCTGAACAGTATAGTCTACGTATCAATGCATGCATGAATGTGTGTTTTCTTACGCTGAGAGTGCCAACAGTTCCTTGACCACTTCCACAGGTCTGTGTTCCCATGCCAACCGTGTCGCTATGCCCTCAAATAGGTCAATGTCCCTGACAGCAAGCATCACAGCTGTCACGCCGTCGCTGTTAGGGACATTCACATCCACCCTGTCTGTCTGAGCCTGAAACATGCAGACAAACACAAACAAAGACATATTACAAACATGAATAAGACATGACACACTTAGTTTGGAGTAACTTACTAAGTGCTGAGGTCACAAACGGGGGAACATAGCACACATACATAGACAACTGACCTTTAATGCCCTGCAGCCTTATGCACAGCTGTTTTGGTTTGTAGTCTTTTGACATTTAGAAGTTCAGGCATATTTCTAATTTTTGTGTACAGTATATACATATACTCTTACTCTAGCAGATTGGAACAGAATTTCTCAGGAAGTAGAAATAATTAATAATGGATAATGGTAGGGACATGTCCCTACTAAATTCTACGCCCTTGGATAAAACAATTTACAAAACAATCATTTTGATTTGATGAATAACATTCACACGATTCATGTTTTTACATAGTTAGATTAGTAGTAGTCATAGTTAGTTACCTCCAGTAACACGAGGTCACACAAGGACATCATGATACTGACAACCCTGTTTGTTGCCCTGAGCTGAATGCATTTAATGCGCTAAGCAACCATCTCGTACAGTCAGTGAGTTGTTTTTGAGACATTTTGATAAAATCCCCACAAAAAACCTTATATTCTTTAGAGGTATATACATATTTTCAGTCAGGATCCATATGAGAAGGGTTTTCTTTTTCAGCATTTCACCATTATAAAAATAGCATTTGGAGTCATTATATGCTACATGTTCAAGATAACCCTAGCTTGGCAGGTATACAAACTATTCCTAAATGTAATGCCTGAACTGTAAATTGGATCTCAACAACTCTAATCCCACATCACACACCAGAATACCCAGTTGTGTTTTTGAAATAAGAAAACTGTGTTGTTTCCCTTTGCTTTCTTCACTCATCAGGGGAATCCTTAACCACTCAATCTGTATCTGTGTGGGAGCCTTACTAGCAGGTGCTGTAAGGAGTGCAGGTCGCCCTGCCAGGCAGCCTGCAGCAGGTGTGCCTGGGGAGACAGATGAGGCCTCGACATCCAGCCCAACACTTTTCCCTGCAGCTCAGGAGGGGCTATGTGGAGCGCAGTCTGCTGGCTGCAGTTACACAGGGTCACATCAGCCCCGGTCATCAGCAACCGCCGTACCATCTGTTAACAGCACCAGCAGGTAAAACAATAACTGACACAAAAAATGAAAATGTGTAGATTTTTAGTATGTAGACTTGGTAGAATTTGATTTTGTGAAGTTTTTTTCTTCATTAGTTAAAATGAGACAAAATCTAAAAAAGAAATAAAATTGGAGCTAATTTCTACTATTAATGTGCTATCAGACAACTATTCCAGTGTTTCCGAGATACCCTGTAAATGTGCAGGATTTCGCAAACATCTTAAGAGCAAAGTTCTGCTCAATATCAGCTGTAATTTGGTGTGACACAGGGGATCACAGAGGGATTGTCTCCCCTGTGTTACCGGTATGTCATGTGCTTGTTTTGAACATGCCCACCCCAGAGGATGCAGAGGAGTTACCTAAAGAGCAAGATTCAGGTCACTGGGCTCTCAGATACACATAAACACATTTTATTGTTATTGACTGAAAAAATACAACCTTACACCTCAAACACCAGTTCACCAGTAGGAATTTTCCACTGAACGATTGACTGATGTCACATCTGCTATAGTTATATAACAGCTAGTTGACCAGAGCTAGACCATGATCACGCAAAGATAGTCATCCCGATGTTACACTCACACACACACATCCAGCACATAACTTGCCTCAGCAATGCCTTTCTGACATGCAGTGATAAGGGGAGTGGACCCTTCCTCCTCCTCATCTTCAGCGTCGGAGACCTCCAGCTCCTCCCGGCCCTCCAACTCTTGTCCAAGTCTAACAACCATGACTTCTTCATTTTCCTCCTCCTTCTCTATTTTTAGCATCTCAGCAACACTCCCTTTCTCTCTCTTCTCACTTCTCTCCGTAGTTCACAGGTTCCCCGGTCAGATTTGTGTGAAGTGCAGCCACAGAGGAGAGCAGAGACTGAGCAGGAAGGCAGACGGGACTGGAACTGTTTTGTTATTGTCTGTGTGTGTGTGTGTGTGTGAGATCATTACCAGGATGTTAGCCCTGTGATGCAAGTCTCTAATGATCCACCGGTCCCTGCAGAGACAGCACAGGAATTATTCTCCCACGTTATGACTGCTGGTGAGTAACATTAATGCACATCATAATGCATTAAATGAGCTTGTCTAGCAATGACAGTGTTTACGTACCTGTGTGTGCAGAATAGACATGACTCTTTGTGGGCTGAACTGGTTTAATGTTTGACAGAGCAACAGTCAAGATGGCTGAAGTCTTATAAACTATTTTGGTATTATATTAGAAAGGTGCCTTTCAGAAGATATGATGGAACATTTGGACCCTAATATGTGTTAATCCTTAATGAATGATTATCAGCACTTTGAAATAAGACTAGCAACCCTGAATTACAATACAATGTTAAAATGAACTTTTCTTTACTTACTGGAGTGATGTCATTTCATTTGCCTAGCTCCCGTCTTTCACATTCCTTGATGAACTAATCCAGCCAAACGTCTTATCCGAGCTTCTGTGGACATTTGACAAGCAAACCTTTGATTCTTTTTAACAGACTCCCCGCTCTAGTGTTTCCTCTCCTTTCTTCTTTTTTTCCTGCACGCCTCCTGCTGTTGGTTTACACTTGGTCACCTTGGAGATGTTCAGACAGACAGGCTAGCAATGGGTTTAAATGGCAGCAGGGTGTTTGTTGCCTGACACACTAAGACAGAGTGAGACTTGGAATATCAATGCTAAGTGAACATTTTTCTGAGTTTCTGAGTACCATTATGTCAAGTGGGGAGTAATCTTGAGGGCGCTAGACTTGAAATCTTTGCGCTTGTAAATATAACTGATTTTTAAAGGAACTGTAGCACCCAATAATGTTTACATTTTCTGAAAAGCCTGAAAATGTCAAATAAAATTGCACTTAACCTGATCAAAATGTAATAAAGCCCAATAAGGTTATAAAAATATCTTGATATTATAATCACATTTCTTCTCTTCCTGTCTTTACCACATAATTTTAGAAAAAAATTATATTGTGCTCTTGGCTCTTCTGAGCCAGTAGGTGGCAAAATTGAGGAAATAGGCAGTACCAAAAAATTATATGGAAGTTAAAGCAGTGATTCAAACTTTTTTGGTCAGGCCCCCCTTTGAAGTGACTATATGAACATTTTTAATGAAATTAATCACTTTTTATTGTCTATTTGGGAACGGGTTGTAAACTCACATAAAAATGAACCATTTGCCTGCTTTGTTGGTCCCTCGGTACAGCCACCAAGCCGATGCAAGGCTTGTTGTTGGCTTCATAACGATCAATTTAGATTTATCATTTTACCAGGTACACAGCTTCTTCACCGGTCTCAGTCGCCAGAACTTATAATGTACAATTCGGTATTGCATTGGATATCAATGTAAAGTTGTCACAGTTTTTGGTCTGTTTGGGGTTTTCTGTCAGTTTACTATTTTATTTAGAAGTTGTCTGTTTCTGGCGCTTGTCTCCTGTTGTCTGATAATCCTGATGTGTTTCACCTGGTGTTTCTCCCTCCCCCTGCTCATGTGTGTCTGCATATATTGTCTGAGTTTAGTTCAGTCAGGATCATTGTTGTCCATGATGTGTGTTTCCTACCCCCAACACTGCCTGCTTGTTTGTTGTGTCTGTGGATTTATGTTTCACTATTTTGGATCATTGTTTGTTTTGTTTGTCAGTAGACTTATTTTTTGTTACCTTGTGGATTACTTTGCTTATTGAAAAAAAATGGCTTTGTTTGGACTCCTTATTTGTTTGGAGTGTTTGGATTTAACCACAAGAGAGTGAATATTTTTACATTTTTCTAACACAAACACACACACGCTTTAATTACTTCACGCTTTAATTACTTGTTTAATGAAATGTATGGGGTTGATTGTTCTTATGTAGTTTGTATGATGCTTTGGCAATATTGTTGTTACACCTTCATGCCAATAAAGCTAATTTGAAGTGAACTCAGTGTGTGTGCTTTATGTTCATTAATGAATCAGTTTAATTTATTCTGTTGAAGTGTGTGCTTCTGGCTGACTCAAGCTGATAAAAACATTACTGTAACGTTGCAGTGGGAGTTTACTTGAGTTTCCAGCATTTTTTGTGATGCCGTCTCTGGCACCCGAACGGCTTTTCATTCAGAACCACTTCTGCTTGGATTAGAATCCACTTCATTGTCATTATGCAGAGAACGGGTGCATAGCTAAGAAAATGCAATTAGCATCCAGCCAGAAGTGCAGAAATATATTGTTTTAACAGATGAGTGCTGTTATGCTATATCTTACAATATGTAAAGTTGAGTTACACAGATATTATACAGTATAAAATAAAAATGGATAGAACAGAAGTTAAAGAATGGAGAGTGCAAAAGTATGGATGTATGTATAGTATGAACTGTAATCTATCTGTATTGTAAGTATGTATAACAATGTATATACATTAGGTTATACAGTTGGTCAATGTACAGTAACACCATTAAACAGTGTAGGGGTTTGGTCCATGCAGAAATATGGTCACTACCTAAGTTACATGCCTAGCTGTTGCAAGAAATAAATATGCAAGATTCCTCATCAGCGGTGGTTAAAAAGTGGGATCTGTCAAGAATAATATCCTAGTTGTATAACAACCTAAATAACACACTACTAATGACAATTAAATAGTCTGGCTGTCAGACGGGAGCCGGCTCCCATGGTTCACTTCAAAGAGCTGGCTCATGTTGCCTACTGTGCCGCGAACGAGACGGGGTCAGTCCTGTTTTGACTCACTCATTATTTAAAGCATGCCCACGAGCACACCCTTGGGAAGGTAGCTGTTGCAATCTGAAACCTCACCGCTAGAGGCCACTGAAAATTACACCTGGCACCTTTAAAACTAGAAAATTTGTGATTGGATCTCCCCAACATAATCCATGGGGGTGCAACTGAGTAAAAGTCAAAACGTTTCTACTTTTAAATGTACTTTACTATTAAATTAACTATTAAACTTTTTTCTTGACTTCAAATTCAATTTGAAACACATTTTGAATGTGTACATTTCATAGGATCAGGCAAGGTAAAGGAGACCTTCATTCAAAAAGAATCACTGTTGACTCAGATGGAAAAGAACATTTAGTGGAGATTGAATCCACTGCTTTATGTTTGCTTGTGTGCTTCTGCTTTGCTTTTTTTCCTGCTTTAATACCTTCTGCAGTACATGCTGCTACTATCATTCTTTTCCTTTTGAAGACTCTCTTTAAGGGAGGTGCTGTACTTGACTTTCTGTTCCATCTACTCTAAATCTTTCTGCCTCAAAAACATGGTTAAAGATGAGAGTGAGATTTTCAGGCTAGAGTTGTCCTCTGCTTTTCCTGCTCTCTTTATCCCTTCCACCCTGTCTTAAACGGAGAAAATAAAACCATTACTTTTTTTCTTTTCTTTTTATGCCATCCTCATAACTTTCTTCTTTGCCTCTCCTCCTTGCTTGGTTTTGTTTCTTCCACAACAATATTCTATTTTGTCCTGAATGGACCCCTGGGTGAGTGCTCCGTCTTCTTCTGGTCGTTAGTGAAGCCACTGAGTGGTTGAATAAGAATATTTGTTAAGCCATTGTGCTCCTACTGAGAGTAAGAAGACTTCCTTTATAATCTTAAAAGTCTATCTTCAGGCCATCTTCACTGTGTATACTTCAACCATGAGCTAGGCTTATTTAATCAGTTCCTTGGTATCCTATGTTTATTTTGGAAGCTCTTCATAGTCCTTTGGACTCCTTATGAGACTGACAGCCTCTTTGTGAACCACGGCCGCTGGTTTTGTTGCTCTTTTCTTCTTGTCAGTGATATGACCCTCCTGACTGACCTTATTTCTTCCTCAGGTCATGACTATAACCATAGAGCCATACATAATGAAGGTATTTGAGAGCAACATAAAACAACAAAGGTTTAGCTTAAACTACAGTCCCTGCACCAACCCAGGTACATGAGTCTACAAACGACTGTCACACTGGGTTCATGGTGAACTGCAGCCAAACAGATACTTTTTATACACTTCAATATTTCCAGCTAGATTAGTCTTTGAAATAAAAGGTTAAGAAAACTCCAATTCATTTTTTAAGGGCATTACATAATGTTGGATGTTTTTATTACAATGGGAAAACATTATTTTTTTAATCTTATGTATATTAAACTGCATACTTGTTCTTGCTGAATGGTAAACGATTCTGCATATTATATTTTTTATAAAATACATGTGGCCATGTGTTGAGGCTCAATTGAATGTGTATACTTTTTTTTTTACTAAAGGACATTAATAAGTCTCTACTTAAATTGATTCCTACTAAATAACGTTCCTGCCATGTACAAGTGCAGTGCAGATCCAAATACATACTGCTGGTTTGCTGCAGTGAACTGTGGTGAAGTGAAACATCCCAATGATGTTTCTTTCTCTCTCATTATAAACCACTTTGAACTGTGGAAGATCTTGAGTGTTACCTTTATTTCTTTTAGAAATAAAGTGTGTCATGATTGGAACCACACATCTTCTTTCTCTCCTGTTTTATTGCACACAAATATGGACAATCAGGCAGAGAAAGTGTCTGAACCGCATACAGTAATTGAACGACTGGACGAAGTTATATAAAGTTATTGGGTCCTTATATTTTGATTAATATGGTCATCCATCATCATGCATAAGGATATCGATAAAATTATGACAAAAATACAGGAAACATCATCAAACAATTAGGGCTCCTGTAAAGAACTCTTTTACTTTAAAGTGCGCTGTAAAGCTGCAGATGACCACTAGATGGAGGTGTCGGGCAACTCTGAACCTGTCCAGTCCTGACTCAGCGCACAAATCCACATACTGGATCCACACTGCACCTGTCTTCAGACACAGATGGACCAAACCACTTCAGCACCATGACATCTGATTCATATTGAGCTCTTCACAGTCATGTCGGCCTTGCCGATTCAGGAAATGCTGTTTCCTCAAAAGTTTGTGGAGCTGTAAAACAGTTTTTTATTATGTAGCCTGTAATGACTTTTACCTCCTATGGTATGGATCTGCTTATGATACTGAGAGCTTCCTTGTGAAGCCAGCTGGTAGTTTTGTTGCCTCTGTGTCATCCTCTTCTTCCCAAGGTCCTAACTCTCTCTCAGTGGGAGATGATTTCACAGGTTTCATTTTCAGGGTTTTGGTTGTCTGGAAGCTTCCTTTTCTGCTCTGATGTAACACCATAAAGCCACACAACCGTGTTTGAGAACAACACAAAACAACAAAGGTTTAACTAAAACTGCATTCCCTGTACCAACCCAGGTAGACGAGTCATCTACCTGTCACCATTTGGTGACACCAACATTTCAAAAAGAAATCTACAATCTGCAGTTTGAAGTCCGAGGTGTTGCTCTACAGACCTGTATTTCAGATGACAATTTACGTTGATAGATTATATATTGGACAGTTTTTGTTTCTTTCTTTCTTTCTTTAATTAGTTAGTAACAGTAAGTTTTATTATAGGCCAATTTGTCGGCTCGTATCCATTAACCAATGGAAAAGTACCCTAAGTAGTCCGGTGCCTCCCTCCCTTTTCCAAATGAACCTCATCCCCTCCCTGCACTGTAATTGCTGTGTTTGGGTCTATCCCGTGTCCCTGCCTCACCCCTACAGCCGTGTCCTCCCCGAGAGAAGCAGTGAACCCTCACACAGTCTCTCAACTCCGCCGGTCCCAGGCTGGTGCGTCCCGTTGCGAACAGCACCGCACACTTTCCAAAACTGCACACTTCACACGCGCGCTCCGGATTTCTCCAAACCTCAGGGCTACTGGAGGGAAAGAGAGCTACAACTTTACGAGTCAATATGTTTCATGTGTGGGTGAGAGAGGATCGGTGACAGGAAGACTCGGGGGAGTTATCAGGAACGAGGACGAGTCTTGGCTCCCCCACCCCTCAAGCAGTTTGCGCAAGGTGAAACAGCAGAGGCTTCTGTTGTGGCTGATTGGCCGGACGGCTACATGGATTTCTTCACCAGCTGTCACTTATGATGTTACATATTACTCTTTGAGCTCGTGTTAGTTGTTCCCTTCTTCACTTCCCTCCCAAACTTCAGCCAGTGGATCATTTTGAGAGCGACAGGATGGGATCGCAGACCGGGGCAGCTCCGCAGAAAAAGACGCTCCTGTGGTTCATTGTAGGTGAGTCTCTCACACTGTGGCTGCACTGACGTGTGTAACGTAGATATAAAAGGGTGGTTGACCTAAACTGTGACTTCTTTTTGGAAAATATCATTAGACAAATCAACAAACGTGACGAAATAGATTCCTCATGCATATGAGTTTGGAACAAATGCGTTAGGATGTAGGCTATTTATTGTGTTTATGGAGGCTTAATAAGCTGTGTAAACGAAGTTACCCCAAATTCACACCCAGAACCAAAGACATACGAATACCATTATTTTAACTCAGATCGGTGTACGACTAGTTACAGTGCAATGTTGTGCCATGAGCTCCTGTGTTTGTGTTACTTAATAATTATGTTTATCTTTAATAACTATTTATCCTGGTAAAAAAACCCAAAAAATAACGTTTATATCTCTCACACGTTATCTCTATATTAATTGCCTAACTTGTGGGTTTGTTATGGTATGAAATCAGATGTGTTACAGGATTAGTGGTAGTACCTGTCACCGTTTATGTTGTAGTATAAACTACAGAATCTTTGTTTAAACAGGAGCATAGCGCTGCTGGGAAGTGATAGATCAAAGTGCGAGGGAGACCACATGTTGGCTTCCTTACGTTTCTCCACAATCTAAAAATCTATATAATCATATCAAGAGACAGTAGAAAGTCAGTTAGTCCTGAATCTTTGCAACCAAGTGGGAGGTTTGTACAGCTATGTTTTACTAAGTGGATACAATTAGTGGATGATAGTAACAGTGATGTGTGTGACTTTGTGTATCTCCCTCTTTTGTTTAGAGTTATCTCTGTATTTGTTTCCATAGTTGGAGTTGCTTTCTCTTTTGTGTTTCTCTGTATCTGAATGTGAAGATAAACCATCTAATTTGCAAAAGACTGAATTTATTATTCTCTAAAAACCACAAAACAACACTCAACAACTCACTCACCAACTGGCTTCACAGCTCTATTATTATAATGATTTTAGTTTTTTCACAGGTAGGAAATCTGCTCAAACTAACCTGTTCAGTTGTTGTTGTTTTTTTTTTATGCCACCAGTGAAGTGAGAATAAGACTGGAGGTAACACTCTTCTCTTCTGTTATGGAATACATTTAGATGACTATACTGAAAATACACTTTATTTACAAATGAAAATCTGCTTAAAAACACAGGCTCACTTTAAAGTTGTGAGGCTGAAAACAATGCCATACACCTTTGATATGAACATAACATTACAGCGCCTAATTAACCAGTTCCGGCAATATTCAGTGTATTTAATTGATTCATTTTTATAGGTGCGTAGGCGCCTATAAATGTTAGATTATTATCAGGAGATTGCAATCATGCTTACTGTTAAGATATTTAATTTATTTAATTCAGTTAGTCTAGCTGAGCTGTAGGGAAGGTTTACTCAGTTTGAAGAGTTGAAAAGTTAAATATATTTGTAGCAGCAGCTTTTGTCATTCAGTCTAGAAAACAACAGCAGAAAAGAGGAATAAATCAGCAAAAAAAGATTGTATCCATTTGTTTGCAGACATGTTGGATTGTAATGTGTTACCCAAAAGTAGCTCTTTCTTAAATTCTACTAGGACAGAGCGATTAAAGGAAAATATCTAATTGCGCTTTTTCTGACTGGAATTAAACAAGCGTCATGACCTTTGTTCCCCATCTATGTCACCCATGAGTCTAATAAAGGCATTCAGCTTTAAAAAGAAAGCCTTTTTGCTTTTTACCAAGTATAATCACAAATGGAGATTAAAAAAAAATTAAATGAGGCATTTGCTTGTTGAGGTCCTTCCGTTGTTTTTTTAATAATAACCCAGTCAGTTGCTGAAAAGTCAAATTACAAGAGAACTTAGTCTATAGGAACATTTTAATTTAGCGATTTTATATATGTGGACTTTTGGACTTTTATTATATTTCTAAAATAATCATCACACACAGAAGTGGTATTTATTTATTCACAATAACTAGGTCTACATAAGCTGCCCATGTCACATCTGACAACGTTGTGATATCTGACTGACTGGCATTAGTGTCACAGACTGGCAGGTCAGGCTGATTCACATCTTGGAGGTCTTAAAGCTCGGGTAGGTAATTTATTTCAGAAGCATTTTTTGTTATATTTGTCAAAATTCTCTTTACATCCCAGCAGCAGTTAATAAATCAAATGCTCTGACAAAAAGATGAAAAACATTCAGTATCTGTGGCTGTTGCAGGACTGTCATAAGCTCAGCCAGTCATTTCATTCGGCTTACCTGCCTGTTTACCTGCCTACTGCCTACACGTGCGCACCCTGCCTGTGCAGTCACTGCGTATGAAAATAGGAGTGTGACTTCATGCTGCGCTTCGCAGTGCTGACTTAACTTGATGCATGATTGACTTAACATAAGGCATGCTAAAAATGTCGTGCGACTTTCGCTGGTGCTGCAAAACGTCACCATGTCACATGAAATTAAAACCTTGCGGGTTCAAGGCAGCTGCAGTTTTCTGAATCTGGAGACTGCAGTTGCTTTCCTCCGGCTGCACCAAGTGGGAACCACCTTTGTGACAACAATAAGAAATCTTACAAAACAGTTTAGTTCAGAGGTTTGTTACTGTAAAAGAAGTAATGCCTTTGTAGGTCATATATTCACTTTTTTTACAGTAGCCTTGGCATATTCTCAAGACTATGGTTCTCAATGAAAAAAGAAATAAAAAAATGTTATCTGCAGGTATACCATGAGTGATTACATTGAAATTATCTGCAACAAGAAAGGCAAATGCAATGAGATCAGTCATACACTCTACAGGAAGTAGAATGTGTCCAACCTGACGGCAGGTTTTTTGTACTCCATCCCTGCAGTTGCCGGCAGCTTATGTTTGACTATCAATTCAGCGAATCCAGCCGCAGTTGTCTCCAACGTGTTTCGGGGGAGTGGCTTTGGAGGGAGGCCTGAAGGGAGGGGTGGGATTTATTCAGTTGGATACTTTCAAAATTTAGCTGTCCCTACACTAGTTCTCCCACATTGCCTAACCAGCTTTAATTCAGGGCTTTTAAATTGGTCAACTCAAAACAACGTAGTGATTGTTGTTGTGCTCAGAAGTTGACAGCCAGCTGTCTGTCACTCTCTCAGTAACTAAGGACTTTGAGCTAGCTGTTAGCTGCTAGCTACCTACCTGTCTGAAAATGATGTGATGTGACCAGTTAGTGTAGATAGAAACTCACCATTGTGTTGCAAAATGATGCGCAGTGCTGCTTCTCTCTCTTGCATGCTGTTCTACATTCAACAGAGATATCTGTCAAACTACTTATGCAGCCTCTGTCTCTCTCTTTTTGGTCAAGTGTAGGACAGAATATACAACAACTTCATTTTGTAGTTTGACCAACATGTGAAACAGCTGTGTGTTGCAGGCTACATTTTCATTTAAGAGATAAAAATGTGAAAATATATTTGAAAAGTGAGACAATGTGCCCTCATGATGCCTTTATAAAGACATGCCTATCCCTGCATACAGCACTCTATTGGGGACTGTCATTATGTTGTGGTAAAAGGGTTAAAAAAAGTGGTATTTCATGATTGTGTATAAATAGTGATATTATTAATTTTCAATCTAAGGTTTATAATACAAGAAGATGTGGTTAAATGTTATTTGAAGATTATATTGCTATAGTCATGTAATCCATCAGGATGGTAATATGTAGTTTTTGTCTTTCTTCTTGGCTCGTACCGTGAACATGAGCATTATGGAGCCACTGTGTATCATCAATAAAGATTTTGTGGACCATCAGTTGAAGAGTTAAACCATCTTGTTTATTTGAACTGTACTACAATGCAAACCCCTTAGCTTAGAAAAAGTCAATGAACTGCATCAGTGATAATGAATATTTCAACTGCACTGAACAAACCCATTTGTATCAGCAAAGTGAGACGTCATTTCCACCTCCTGTACACTAACAAACTAGATATAATGAGAGTTTGGCAGCGTGCTGTACATAGATTTTCTGACATTGCGTCAATTGTTCCTTTATTATGCATTGTCACTAATGTAAAATGTATGATAAGACCACTCAGATGATAATGACATGTAATGCTGGAAAAGCTCAGTGAGGGAGAGCTCGTCTTATTTGTCTTTCTATCTCTTTCTCTGCTGCTTGAACAAATACATTCACAGGGCTTCTAATTTTAGACTTTCCAGACATTCAGTTGACATGGGTTCATTTCCCAACCTCTAACACTAATGCTAACCACTAAATACTTTACCCTTTGCTGAACTGTAATGCGATCTCATCCCCTAACCCCAAACTAAGCTGTTAACATTGCAGAGTCATACAACAATCGGTGTCCTTGCTTTTAGTCGTTTTACAGTTACAGTTGTAACTATAAAACAGTTATACACTGAAAAAATAAAATAAAAACACATCTGCGCAGTTAAAATACGCACTGGAAAAACACTAAACTGCCGAATGAGCACACACACACACACACACATGCACACGCACACAGTGATGTTCTCTGACAAAGGTGTTCAGGTAAGCTTCCTCTGCTCTTTGCCCTTTGTTTCCTGGTACAAAGGCTCAATGTAGGTGTTCTATATTTACAGAGAGAAAGTTATGACTCATCACATCAGTACAAGGTTGCCTCGTTACTCTTTCACCACATTCCCATCTAAAACAGCAGCTTTCAAATCTCTGCTCTGAAAAATCACGTTTTCAAAAGCACTTAATTTCCCAAGAAGACTAAATAGTTATCCACATTCAGGGGGTTCATTTATCTATCTAGGACACTTTCATTCTGTCAGTTACTTACAAGCACTTCCAGAGACTGACAGCATGCTGTAATCAATAGAGCACAGATCTGATGCAAATCAAAATAACCTCTGCCATTCAAGTCATCAGAATCATTTGTGCCATGAGAGAAGCAATTTTTAATTTTCTATGCCAATTCTTCGACCAACAAGCACAGAATGGATAAGGGGAAAGGAGTCTTCACTCTCTCCCATAGATATGAAGGGCTTGGCACAGAAGGACCCTTTAATCCTCTTTCCCTGACATGATCGTCTTTCATCTGAAGGCTCAGGATTCAATTTCAATTCGTTTGAAATATTTCACACGAGCGACTCATTGGACGGTATTGTAAAATGACAAAAGGGAAATACTCTGAGGAACGACTCAGGGGAAAACTGTTGTGGGTCATCCTGTGTCTTTTAGGTTACTTTGTTTTAATAAGTCTTGGTCTTGGAAAAGCGTTTAATCAATTGCTCTTCCAAAAGGAAAAAAAAAAGTTGCTAAAAGAAAAGTTCAAGTAAATTATTTTTGGTTTGGTGGCTTCACTTAAAATCAAGCTTTCAGAAATCCAGTTGATTTAAAAGATAAGGTTTCAGATTCTTTCAAGTCTGTCTGCATGAAATACTCTCCTTGACTCCTGGGTCAAAGTCCGGTTTATCGGCCCCCTGTCCACCCCAAGCATCTACTTACTCTGACATTTTTGATTATTTATGTCCTACACCAGGTGTTGTCCCTGTGACAGTTGGCATGATATGATACGCCTTATATCTGCACAATATCAGTCAGTAGAGTCTAAATGGCATGAAATGACACGCAATCAGCAAAAAATGCGCTGGAATACCACGTGAAATGACTTAAGTAATTGCCGTGTAAATCATACCCCATATGGTGATACCAGGCTAGTCAAAATGACATCCACAAAAAGAGCTTCTTTTTGCCACTGACAGGCTCTGAGTTTTATACAAGGTATTTGAAAACACCATTTGAATGGATCCTTACGAGTGACTCCTGGCGACACCCAAGTCTTATTCCGAAACTTTGACACCAAAATATGTGAAAATAGGCCCCCGGTTTAAAAATCCAGAAACTGAAATTTAAATGAAATGACTGAGTAGACCATCTTTAAGAATGCATTTTTGCTCAAACAAGGCTTTTGCCCCCATTACTTATACTAAAGTTGCACAGCAACCTAAAGCGTTTTCAACATTCCTATGACAAGAAAATATTCTTTATGATAGACAGTGTTAAATGGTAACATATCTTTTAACTTAAGCCTAGAGCAGGAGACATGATAAAGGCTTCTTGATGATGAAACGCTACATATTTCTTGAACAGATAAGTGTTTGTTGCGTCAGTGGGAACTTGTTTGTCTGTTAATCAAAAACTTGTCTGCCAGTGAGATGTGGTAGTGCAGCACCAGCAGCGATGGATTTTTTTAAGGCAACAATTTGAACACAAGAAAGCAGCAGAGTTAGAAAAACAAGAAAGAGAGTAGTTGATCCCAGAGACCAATGTTAATTTCTGTCAGGTTTTAGCCCCCTATTTAAGGTCCCATCTTTCTACAGAACACGGATGCATGAGTTTTATTAATGCACCAGGCTCTTGCTGTCTCTGTTCTGCTTGGACAGGGGAGAGCGTATTTCTGATGTGAAGGACTCAAGGGGGCGTTTTTAAGAATCTCTATAAATCAGTAGATGGAGAGCGAGAGGACAATGAGAGCAAGAGGCAGTCCTCCAAGACAGAGAGATGAATGAGGTAGGTGGGGCTGGATAGTGAGAGTTTTAGTAGTGCTGATATATATCTGTCTGTTTTGTATAGTGTGTGTTTCCATCTAAAACGCCCACTAGTCTTTAGCTAATTAGATAGATGGTGAATAAGGGATGAAAGGAGGAGAAGAAAGCTGACAGAAGCAGCCATACCCCCTTTTGATGAAGTTGTTTTTCATGTGTGATATTAGATAACTACCCTCGCACACTTCCCCTCCCTAGTTAGTCTCTTTTTTGTCAGTTCCCTCTCCCTCCTTTCCCACTGAGAGTTCTTAACAGGGGGAGGTAAATACAGATAACCACCGTGTGAAAAAATAACAACGCTGTTTCATGCTTAAGTGAGATGTTTTCTGTAAGCAAACCCCACAAAAGACAGGAAATTCAAATAATGACCCACGGTCATGCTTATGTACTGGGCTGAGGGCTTTCAGCCTTTGGAATCTGCCTGCAGTTAGCTGCAGCAAAGACAGTTTACAGCACTCCAGTCAATATGTACTCACCAATGGAAGAATTGATTCTAACTTTGCTTCCAATATCCCATTTCATATTCTCTGAGAGAACTAGTGAACCCAAAGGCCCTGCCATAATTGGTGAGCAATAGAAGCTGTTTTGAGTCTGTCTATAGTCGTGAGGAGAGAAGAATTTAAAGGGTGCTGAGAGTGTCTGGCATCCCCCCTGTGCTAATGCAGACTGTGAACAACTCTTCCTAATTAGTTGTAGATCACTGGTAATGCTGGGGGTCTTTAACCGTCTCTCTTGTCACGATTGCTTTCTAAATGAACAAACCCCCCATTGTGTGTGTGCGTGTGTGTGTGTGTGTGTGTTTACGGTCCATTTAGCTCAGTTATTGTAACCCACTCGCCAGACAAAATGTTGATATTTAAAGGTCCCCTCCAATCAAAATGTGTTTTTGTTATGTTTATGTCCCCTGAAATGTCAGACCTGAGTTGTATCTGTGCAAAGTTTGTCACTAGAGAGGTGTTTTCATATTCCTCTACTGAACTGGCAAACTGGCAAAGAAACCTGCAATGTCCAGCGCAGAGCGGACTTGTCAGTACAGAGAGCGAGAGTTTGCACTAGTGTAGTGAATGTTTTGACAGCGAACATGGTCGAGTGTGCAGGTTTTGGATGTAAACCTGGACCCTGTAGCTTCCTTCCACTTATACGCAATAACAATTTGACACTGTATATTACATTAAGCTTTGCAGACTCTGAACCGAGAAGCAGACTCAAATGTTGAATGGTTAAGATTCAATAAAAGAGTATTTATTGCAGACAGGGGGCAGGAGGTAAGGGGAATGGCGATGACGGCAGCGTGTGATGTGTAATGGCAGCCAGAGCAGGCAGAGAGAATGAATGAAGCTGGCTGACTTGACGTGGTTAGCATGGAGCAGGCAGGCAAGCACGGCAGCAGGATTGTGAGGCACAAGAGAAACAGAGTGACAAGCGAATCCAAAAAGCAACAAGGAAAACTACAGACTATAAATTCACTAGTTGACCTGGAGGTACTACCACATGAGTAGATTGTACTATTTGGCGACGAGTGACTAAAAGACCAGGGGCGAGTGCAATCTCAAAACATTTTCGAATTGAACAACACGTTTCCTTGAAATGTTGTGCAACGTTCCACAATGGGCTTCGTGGTATGTTTTCTCCCATCTGGTGGGTGTCACAGGTGTTACCCAATCAGCTGCGACAAGTTTCTAAACACAACCGTGTTAAAAAGGCAGTAAAATGCACTGCGCTTGCATACACAGCAGGGTGTTCAAGGCACCACGGTTTCCGTTGAAAAAAACATTTTGCTACTCTCACACACACACAAAGCGGGACAGACAAAACACATGAAAGGGATAACATCAAGGACAACCTCTTACTCATGTGATACATTATTAATATAACAATATTGATTAGTGCATTCCCATCATAATTTTCCATGCTCAAAGATTTCCTAATCCGATAAGTATTTATGTGCTGGATGCTGTGTAAGATCCACTATCCAAATTATAATCTATTAATTTATTTGCTGCCATTTGGTACCCATTAATGTATAAATCCAGTATGCATAAAAGCCAGTTACTGTATGTCTAATAATAGCTCATAGTCATGCCTTGTGTCTTGTTATTGTGGGAATTTATATCCAAATAGCAATGTGTATGCATGTATTGTCTCTATTATACAACCAGAAACTATGAACATAATTCCTCCTCGTCCTCCAAATCCAAGACATCAGCCCCTTGTGCTGAGAACCAGGGAGCAGATTTTACAGCCCATTTATCCGGGCCGCTGCTCTCATACATTACATTTAACCTTACATAACAGTGACATAGTGAGCCTGTCGCAGTGGTTCACTCAACCAGTGCATCAGGCTGGAATTTTCTTTTGAAGGATTTTTCATGGCATTTCTGCTTCATGGAAAAGGGTACATGATGACATGTCAAAGTGGTTGTGTGCAGGATTCAAATCAAGAGCCCGTGACACAGTGTCATGTAAAGACACCAAAAAGCCTGATTTCTCCTAACATTTATCTAACCAGACTGGTCAAATAGTAACACAATAGTATTTATAGCAATGACCTGATGGAAGAGTGGATGAGGCATGGAGACGTGTACATACTGCTTGTGCTCAGGAGCTGTCTCTTGCAGCCACAGTCTCGCTGCTGACCACTGAGCTGCTCTGATCTGGAGCAGTTTCAGGCGTCTGGGCTACAGTGCAGGACAGCAGGTGGCTTACTAACTTCTGATGCTGGACTGCATTTAACTGTCGGATCATCACTATGAGTCCCATGACCTGCTGGGAACAGAACCATTGGTATAATCTTTCAGAGACAGATCTTATTCCTACAGCAGCCTTTTATATCCAACCCTACTGCCAGACAAGAACTTTGATATTGGACGATTTTGCTGAACGTTGGCATCATAAGGCTGATGTACAGAACAGGAGTCATTTCAAAGCCGACATGAACTGAATTAAGTGTCCTGTTTGCATCTCAAAAGTTCTAGTTAGTTTGCTATCATCCATTTACAGAGACTGAAAGGGAAACAATTATGAAGCTATTTGATTTATAAAAAAAACATTTGTGGAAACCAGAGGCTGGATTGTATTGTGTAAATACAGTAGTGTGCTAACTTAAATTCTTATTCTGATATTTACAGAACTTATTTCCTTCTCTATGGTAACATGACATTCACAGTATATACTCCATTGGGCTCTATTGGATTTTCTCAGGAAGTGAGGTAGCTTTCAGGTATGACTGCATGTGAAAGGGATTGCTGGGAAGATCATGCTCAGTCAATCTTCCCCCAGCTTAATAGGTTTTAAATAATTCACATGCTATTTTAGGTTAAAGATTTCTGATGGCATTCAGCCTCC